>NC_054884.1:38341872-39669372 GCF_018320785.1 Cheilinus undulatus | reverse complement strand
TTTACTTTAACTACTATAAGAAGATATTTGGTTGGTGTGCTGTAATGCCCATTGATCCAAGAGCTCCTGTTTGCTAGATGGCAGCAGTGTTATTTTTGACAGCACTTTTTAATTTAGTTTTAGTTATAGTCTAGTTTTAGTTGACGAAACTTTTTTAGTCAACAAAATTTACAGTAAATTTAGTTGACTGATTGGATCTCTCCCCGCCTTACCCCGCCACCACGCAGCAAAAGCAGTTGTGATTGGATCTCCCCGTATCTCATCCCACCTTTCCACACAGCCAAAGTAGCTGTGATTGGATATATGCCTAACTTGCCCCTACTTTTTACATATGAAATTAGGTCTGATTGGATAAAGTCTCTGTCAAACATTTTCGTCTTGTTTTTGTTTGTTGACTAAAGTGCCAATTAATTTCGTTTTAGTTTTTGTCCATGTTTACTTGTTTTGATCAGTTACTGTCTCGTTTTCATCAGGGGAAAAAGGCTATTAATGAAAACTATAACGAAAATAATAGTCAACAAAATTAACACTGGATGACAGTGGTATGGTTTCTCCAAAATCCACTGCAAAACTTAATTTTACTGTTTTTTTATGTATCATGCTGTTCAGTTAGGCTCTATCTATGGATTTGATTTTTAGTAAATATTTGTGAAATACTTTAGTTAAACTAGTATATAAAAATTTTGATTGGTGTGCTTTAATGCCTATTGATCTAAGAGCTCCTGGAAGCTAGATGACATTGTATGGTTTTTCCAGAATCCACTGCAAAACTTAATATTTAATGTATTTCACTAATCTGTATCAAGGTTGTCAGCTAGGTTCTATATATAGATTAGATTTTTTTTTTTTTATCTCTAATGCTACAAATACATCAGAAAACTTTGAAAAGATTTGGAAAAGACTCTTGGAAAACTATCAGCTCACACCTGCTCACATCTAAAGACAAGTTTTAAGAGTTTTTAGTCACAGCCTAGTCTCAGACTGAGATTTTACAAAGACCGTGAATCTTGCAGGGTCGCTATTTACAAGACTACTATTAGATTCTTCTAGCAATTTTTTTCCCACCATGCAATTTTCATAACGAACAGGCTGGGCTGATCTGCCCACAGCTCCACCAGCCGCTCCTCTTTCTGGACGGTCCATATTGGTCGGGACCTTCGATGTTTCACTGCTGGTGTTTCTTGTTTGTCCATGCCGCTCTGCCGCTTTTGTGGTTGTTTTGACCGGCAGGTTTCCTGTTTACGGTTTTGTCAGAGCTCATCTATTGGTTGTTGACAGTGTTACGTCACTGCGACTTGTGATCATATCAGACGTGATATGATTGCAAGTCTAAGACTAGGAATAGACTGATATAAAACAGCGCAGATTACCACCTTAAACTTAACGATAGAGATGACGGGAGCGCGCTGTGACTCCAGTAAGAATCCTTAAATTTACTAAAGATTTTCAGTTTTTAGTCTGTGACTGTGAAAATCTTCTGGTGGAAGCCCAGCATTAGATGGCGCCGACTGACCAGCAGCCTCTTAAAGCGTTGGAATTTCTCCTTGTGGGACTTATGAAAGAATATCTTATCTTAGCTTATCTTGTGCAATACTTCAGTTAAACTACTATATAAAGAAATTTGGTTGGTGTGCCCTAATGCCCATTGATCAAACGGCTCCTGGTAGCTAGATGACAGTTGTATGGTTTCTCCAAAATCTACTGCAAAACTTTTATTTTTTATTTTAAAAGTTATTTAACCAGGAAAGCCTCATTGAGATGAAAAATCTCCTTTACAAGAGTGTCCTTAATTTTTACAGTTTTTAATTTTTTATGTGTGTCATGCTGTTCAGTTAGGCTCTATCTATAACTTGGATTATTATTGAAATGATTTTTCCAATACTTAATTTAAAACTTTTTCATTTGAATGTGCACCGCCGGCTTGGAAGACTAACTCCCTTCCATGGGGTACAACCTTACCGCAAGTCCTGTTATCAAAGTTTGGCAAGACCTTTTAAAGCCCAGAAGTTTACGGGTACCAGCTCTTTGTTCAATCATTATTTCAGCACTGTGACAGCTAGGCTAATACAGGAACGATGACAGGATAGAGAACTAATGACTCTGAGAGATAAATATAGAGGGGAAAATAAAGATATCCACTCTGCAATTTTATTACAATCTCATTTAGTGCTTTCTGGATTGGTTGATTTTAGAGGTTTTACAGCTGATTAAGTTGAAAAAAAGTACGATTGTACGTACTTCTTTTTCCATGCTTGGTAATTATGAACCTTCAACTTTCATGTAGCAACAATATCTGCCGAACATGAAAGCTCTTAACAGCAAATCGAGCACATCCGTGTTTGGTGGCCTTCATTATTGGTGGATTTCAGAGTGTGTAAATGTGAGTGTGTGTTTTCCACGCCTGGACCTTGCACATCTACACTTGAGGAGCCATTTGCTCTCAAGGTCTCATGGGAGAAATGTCCATCGCAGAAGCAGGCCATTTAACACGCACATCCCGGCCTTCAGGGACAAAAAAATATGACGTGTGCGTGTGGGCACGAATGCTGCTGGTCACTCTTCATGTGCAAGGACAAAAAACTACAGAGGGAAGGCATGGAAACTTTCCAAGGTTTGAATTGATCGACAATATCTCTACTATTTTAGCAATTTATTTAAGCTTTTATATCGCAAAAAAGGGTGATATTCTTTAGAGTATGGTTCCATGGTATTATTGGTGCAGATACCAGGCCTAGGTGGCTGTACGTACTCATCAAACTTAGCTGATACTGTACTGTTGGCCTTTAATTTTTTCAGTCAGCAGGTAAGCTGGAGCGTTCTCTGCAGTTTAGCACTTTGTCAACTTTAATGGGGATAACGAAAGTAGAGCGGAGTGCACTAGAGTGAGTCTTTGACCCAAGTGAAGGAGTTCAAGTATCTTGGGTCTTATTCTGGAGTGAGGGTAGAATGAAAAGGGGAGACTGACTAAAGGATTAGCACAGAAATGCAAACATTGTACTGGTCTTTTGTGGTGAAAGGGAAATGGAGCTAGGAGGCAAATCTTGCAATCTTTTTTCCAACCCTCAACTTTCGTGAGCAAAAGAATAAGGTTGTGAACACAAGTGACCAGAATGAGATTCCTCCGGAGGGTGTCTGGGCTTCAGCTTTACCCCCAAATTTCACATACTCCATCTGAGCGGCGATCTGCATGCGAAGCCTGCTCGAGGCCACTCCAGCAAATCGCTCCCTCTCTAGTCAACCTTTGCAGATCATCTACATGTGCTCTGTTTTGTCTCTGGCATGTCCCAGTAGCACCACTCTGCTCCACACTAGATGCATGCCCGGTCTATTTTTTGCACCAACTTCAATTAAACCATGTAAATCCATGTTGAACATATTGATCCGAACAGAAGAAAGAATGTCCAAATTATTCAGTCTGCTTCAACATACAACACAGTCTCCAGACTGCAAGTCTTGACCCTAATGAAATGATGACCATTCAAATTTATTCATCTTTAAAAGCTTAACTGACAGTGGTGTAGTGGTGCCTACAGAAAGTAACTGTATTCTATACACTGCCGAGTAGAAGATGTGTTTGTTTTCCTTACCTTTAGTCGTGACAACAGAAGGGATAGGAGGTGGAGAAGGAGGAGGACACAGCAGGACAGCACCAGAAAGAGAAGGAAGAGAAAACATTTCATTAGAATATTTTTGTTTTCAGATCAGCAAGCATGGAGTTTGTTATCAAAAAAAGTACAAAAACAGTTTCCGGTCAGAGTGGATCATTTACTGTATGTAAAAAACCTAGTCTCAATCCAGCATGTTTCCCTGATTCACCCACTGCTGAGCCACAAACTTCAACATCACAAGCCATTTCCTGAAGCTCCATGAGCATTATCTCAGCTGATACAACAAATCCTGATACTGACCCTAACCCTTACCCTAATTCTGACCCTGATAAACCAGAGAATGCCCCCTGATAATTCCAGCGAAGGGACCCTGATAAACCCAGAGACTGGACTCTGATAAACCCAGAGAATGGGCCCCTGATAAACCCAGAGAATGGACCCTGATAAACCCAGAGACTGGACCCTGATAGACCCAGAGAATGGACCCTGATAAACCCAGAGAATGGACCCTGATAAACCCAGAGAATGGACCCTGATAAACCCAGAGAATGGACCCTGATAAACCCAGAGAATGGACCCTGATAAACCCAGAGAATGGACCCTGATAAACCCAGAGAATGGACCCTGATAAACCCAGAGACTGGACCCTGATAAACCCAGAGACTGGACCCTGATGTGTGTTGGATTAGTAGCATAGGTGCTAGTGTCCTGGCTAACTAGTACTTAGCCAAAAATGTGTTAAGTTATTATTGATTCTGGTGTTGAAATTATATACTTTGCCACTTTTTATCCCCTTTAACCTCTTTTTCTGTCATTTTTTTTTGCCTTTTTGCTTCTCTTTATCCATGTTGCTATCTTTTTCTGTCATTTTTTTTTGCCTTTTTGCTTCTCTTTATCCATGTTGCTACATTTTGACCCCCTTTCATTACCTTATCCCTCCATTGTTGCAACTTTAAACACATTTTTACCATTTTCAACCAGTTGTGTCATGTTTTCAACCCCCTTTCATCACTTATGCTCCCTGTTTTGACCTTTTTTCTTTTTTTTTTTTTTTTTCTTTTTTTTTTCAATTTCTGCTTTTTCTTTGTCTCTGGCAACGTATTATTGCCACTTTTAACCAATTTTGGACACTTTTTAAACCTATTTACTGCTCCTTTTCAACACTCTTCACCACTTTTTGTCCTGATTACACCTCTATTAGCCTGTTTTGCCACCTCTCACCTAATGGTTTCTCTGTTAAGCCATTGTTGCTACTACTGACCCCTTTTTCATCACTTTTTATGCCTGCTTTTACCCATTTTAACCAAATTTTGCCACTTGGTACGGCAAATTTGCAACTTAAACACATTTTTTTTCCTCTCTCAGCCTATTTTTATCCTCTGTTATCTCATTTTTACCTCTCTCTAATCCTAATTCACCACTTTTACATACCTTTTAAAACACTTCACACCACCTTTCCTCCTGTTCTTGCCACTATTTACCCACAAATTGACCGTTTTACCCCTTTTCACCAGTTTGCATGATTTTCTGACCTCCATGGGCCCCAGGTTTGGCTGGTCCCCAGCAAGCTCTCCTCTCTATCCCCCTTTATGGGCGGCCTTGCAGACTAATATTGAGTAGCTTGCTGATTGTCTGAGCTAAGGGGTCTGGCTTCATTATTGGTCATTTTTCCTGCCATGTAATTCTCTAAATGTAGTAAGACGGGTTTGAGACAGCAGGCTTTACTGTGTCAGAGCAGAGCCCTGTATGGCCTGCATAATTGTACCGAGACATTTCTGCATTTTCAGAGCCCTGAGGCGAGGTTCGATCCATGACTTAAACACACACCGCCTGTGTGTCTCCGACTGTGTGATATGCATACAAACACACCTGTTGAATTAAGCAGCTTCAGTCAGCGATAGCTCAAAGACATGAAAAGATGCACAACCTAAAGAAAAGCACAAACAGCCTGCCTCCGTGTTTTCTCCATAATGATGCTGCTGCTTCATGTCAGAGATCTCCTGTGTAATCAGACGCCTCACTCTGACTGCAAATTTAAGGCTTCAACATCCAGACACACACACCTCTAATCGAACGCTGCCAGTCCTCCAGTGAGCCTCCATTTCTGCTGGACACTGTTGCTAGGAGACCTGCGATGCAACTGCAAGTACTGCGTGTACATTTGTATGCAACTCCACGTTTGACTGGTTTGATTTGGGCGGCTCGGCCTCTCTAACAAGTCTGCTGCTGTGTTTATTCTCGTCCTGATACGGAGGTATGTCTCCCTTCCTCCCCTCTCTCTCTCTCCATTTTCAGGGGTAAGACTGTGTGGTTAATGTGTGTGTGCTCCGCCTGCCTCCATTATGGGGCCTGGGTGGCTGATTAGCTCACAGACACAATATGGCCAGAGACAGAATGGGTCATTGATTCCCCCAGCAGAGCCAAAATGGCTTCTCTGGTGCAACTTGACACCATCTGAGTGGCTGCGCTCCCGTGTGAGAGAGAGGGTGGTAATGGGGATGAAGAGGGAGAGAGAAAACACAGAATGCATGCCTCGACACGGGTGAATCTCAGACCAATCGTGATTTAAAAACGTCTTATTTTTTACTAAAATTTGATGCATTTTGCAGGTTGACACTATGGCAGAGCGATATAGATAAAAAAAAAAAAAAAAAAACATATTTTGATATTTCTATTTGATATATGTCTCGATATATCTATTCTCTAAGAAAATAACAGGTGTGTGAGCTGAACCAAGAGCCAAGCTATGAGGGTAAAGACACTGCAGAGCTGCAGAGACAGGACTGCTGACAGGTACAGATCTGGGAGAGGCTACAAAAACATTTCTGCTGAACTGAAGGTTTCCAGGAGAACACTGGCCTCCAGAATTCTCACAGGAGAAAACCTTAGTAAGAGAGGAGATCAAGAACCTGATGGTCACTCTGACTGAGCTCCAGAGATCCTGGGTGGAGATGGGACAAAGTTCCCTCTAGACAGACAGAAGACTTGGACCAAAACACTTTAAAGCCCACTTGGAGTTAGCACAAAGACTTCATGTGAAAGCCAAGTGGCTGAGGTGGAACAGTATGAAGCCAGTAGCAGAAACTTGCATTGCAAAATAGCGCCAAAGGTGCACAGAGGCTTTCTGGGAGAAAAATGAAATGCTTGAAAAAATTTAGATAGAAGAATTTGAGCTAGCATTGCTTTTTTTCTACCTAAAACTCGTTAAAGTATGCAGAGCAGCTGCACCAATCAGTGGCACTGTATAGCCTAGCATCCCCAAGCACTTCCTGTTTGAAGGGGCAATGCTAACTGAAATCTCTGGAGGCTAATGGCACTACTCTCACCAAGCGACTCATAGAATCCAACCAAAAACCTCTGAAATATCCCTTTAATATCACATCTCACTCGTCCAGTGTGTCGATGGTTAAAAAAAGGAACATGTATGAAGTAAATCAATGCACTAGATTACTCCTGTAACCCTCTAGCCCAGTGGTTTTCAAACTTTTTTGGCCCAAGGCACACCTAAGGTTAAGCCAGAATCCCAAGGCACACCATATCTAAACTGATACAAAACAGAATTTTTAAATAATGTTACAGTCAAGGTGGCCTAAAAGGGGAGATAAAGGGGAGAGCTTTCTGGGGCCCAGAAAACTGGGGGATCATGGAGATGGCAAAATTGGGCAAAAAGTGGCCAACCAGTGGGTTAAAATTGGCCAAAACTTGTTGAAAGTGTCAAAATAGTGGCAAAAATGGGTTATAATCAGCCTAAAAGGCTTAACCGTGTAAAAAGGTGGTAAAATGGGATAAAAGTGATGACAAAACATGGCAAAATTGGGCATAAAGTGGCTAAACAAAGTCAGAAATGGGCTAAAATTGGTAAAAAAGTGGCCAACCAATGGGTTAAAATTGGTCAAAACTTGTTGAAAGTGTCAAAATAGTGGCATAAAGGGGTTATAATTGGCCTAAAAGGATTAACCGCGTGAAAAGACGGTAAAAATGGGATAAAAACGATAAGAAAAAAAAGGGCAAAAGTGGGCAAAAAAGTGGTCAAAGACAAAAGTAGGCAAAAAGTGGCAAATAAGGTTAAAGTTACTACAAGGTGGTAAAAAGGGGTTAAAAGTGATGGAAGAAAATGACAAAAAATGGCCAAACAATAGCAAAATTGTGTGAAAAGTGGCAAAAAGGAAGCAAAAAATGGGTTAAATGTGGCAAAAAGTTTCCAAAAGGGACAAAATGGGTCAAAAGTACTTGTAAGAAGTGGCAAAAAAAAGCAGTAAAAAGAAGTGGCAAAAATGGGTAGAAATGTTTTTTTAACTTAAAAACACCACTTTCAACCAAATAATAGCTTGCCATGCTTTTCAGCTCTTAATGAGGTAACTGTTAGCCAGGATGCTAGCACCAATGCTACTGATCCAACACGCACACACTGATATCATCAATAAATCCCAACTGGGGAGGTCCCATTATCTGGGGTTTTTTAGGGGTCCAGATCTGTGGGCAGGCCTGATTACAGTTCTTGCCATAAAGTTGTAGTAATAACGTATGGTACAAATTCCCATGGCACACCTAGACTTGCTTTAAGGCGCCTTGGCACACCATTTGAGAACCACTGGGCTAGCCAACTGATGACCTGCTGGATGTGCCACCATACAGACATAATGCTGATATAGAGACCAGTTTCCAGGATTTCATGAACTGTGTTGCATTTCTAAAACTGACTGGATGCTTTGTGCATTCTCGTGCCTATTTGGGTTGATCTGTTCTGCATGGACTGATGGGTTCTGCTGCAGAAAGACTCGACTGGGAGCAAAACGACACTTCTGACACAAGCTGAAGACAAACCAGAGCATGTGCTGTGGAATTGCAGAGATAAACTAGAAATGTACAGAGTATGTAAATCTGACCATAAGCTAGGCTCTGAGGATCAGCTTCGGTTATGTCTCGGTGCAGTAATTGACTGCGTTTAACCCTTTAGGGGCCACAGTTTTTTCAAGGCTGTAGCTTGAAAGTGGTGAGACATAAAGGCATACTGTAAATGAGAAAAATCTTCAGTATGAACCAAAGTTTGTGATGGGAGTAAATTCACTCATCTCATTTGCATATTCTCACATCAACCGTGAACACCCCTGCTGCCTCCATCGCCATTGGCTGTGTGTTGTCTCCCGCGGCTTCTACCACGTCTGTCGCTACCTCCGTCACTATTCGCGGTGTTTTGACCACGCCTGCTACCCCCACCACGTCCCCTCCTCGGTATTCGCTGATTACTCCCACCAGGCCACGGTGAGGCAAAGCATCGGCTTCGGTATGTGCTGCTTGTGCACTGTCATGGCGCACAGACTCACTGTCACTGCTCACAGACACACCGTCAGTTTCGGTCCCAACAGACGACTGAACGTCATCATCAGAGGGTGAATATTCCTCTTTGGTGAATACACCTCAATGGTGAGCAGACCTCCCAGCATCGTGAGTATTCTCGCTACAATTCACTCTCAACCACTACTACCACTTCCTGGTCTCCTTGACCCAGGGCGCATCTTTCAAACTCTATACTCCAAAACTTTGAACAGAAACACGCCCACAAATAAAGCTGGGATTGAAGTTACTCATGTCCGCCATCTCCTGGTGTAAAGTGGTAACAACATTAGGCACCATATTTGCAGCTAGAGCCTGTTCAATTCAGCAATGTTGCTTGTTGCAACTATACTTCTTTGGCGCTTAAAGAGTTGAAATGGATTTTGGGAAAAATGATTCCCTTTAAAGTCTGTCTAAACATTTCACCGCCATGTCTGTAAGTTCAGCTAAAACTGAATTATGACTGCAAATAAACAAGCAATTTCTGGACTGAACTTCATTACATAATATTGCAACCATAGGGATAAGACCAAGTGATAAAATCTCCACTCATTTAACATGAAGTGCAGATTAAAAATGATCTGCTAAGAGGGAACTGTTTAAAGCAGTAAAACAGACAAAATGTCTATTTTAGGTAAAAAAAAAAAGGACAATAGAAAAATAAAACCCCTGATTTGTATGCTTCTCTGAAACATAACACAAGGATGTCTGATCAAGCAGACATGTTCAAACTGTAAATTATGTCATGTCCTGACCCCGACAGGTAGTGTGAGGTTGTGAATCATGATTCGTCCTCATGTTAGTCTCGGCTGCTGTGTCAAAGTGAAATGTAAATGAGCGTAGAGTTCAGTCGCAGCAGCCAGAGCTCATCAGGATTCAGAGAGAGACGTACGATCGTGTCAGCTCAGCCAAAACAGTGACAAAAGGCCACCAGGAGATAAAGGGCCTTTTGGCTTCTCATCAGAACTCTCAATAGTTCATTTATTACTGAAAAAAAGGGTCTGACCGCTGCAGAATCACCAAAAAGTACATTAAAGGGACAATGGCTACTGTAACTTTTTAGTGCATAGAAGGCAAATTTGTTGTGTGGACAGGAATTCTAGTATTCTAAAGACAAAAACAACCAGTTCTGCTCAAACTAGGGCTGCAAGCTGTACTGAAGGGCCCCCGCACCCTGGTGAATGGGGTGTGTTGCAACCCATGTGGTGCAATCCTCCATGCCAATCCTCCCAGGACTCTTATGGTACTCAAAATAATCAGTATGTTGCACTTTGTATATGAAGATGTACTGGCAGTCAACAGTAGGTGGCAGTGTGACAAAGCAAGATGTTAATATGTAGAACTGATAGAGGCAGGACTGATGGTTATAAATCTGGAAGAAGATGAGTTTTGCATTTATGGCTTCTTACAGTAGGTGGCACTATTTCAAACCCATTAAATTAACATTTAAATGTGTAAATATGTAATATTTGAAGCAAAAAGGATGTTTAATATGAAAGTTGCATCAACTTCCTGTCAAATGACAAATATCAAAATGCTTTCTATCACCAGTGAGTTGTTTTTTAATCAAATATGTCTTTGAGGCATCTGATTTTCAAATCTGAGATTGTTAGGTTCAACAGAGAAAGAGGAACAAATAATTTGCCCTAGTATTTCATTTTTTTTGCCAGTAGGGGGCACTATGATGGGATGTGTCTATGTGGGTGTGTTCAGAGTGTCAGTGTTGTCATGCCAGAAACTGTTGAAGGACACAGAATAATGTTTACAAAAGTTACAACAGGTTAAAGTAATGAGGCGCCATAAAAAATGCTTTATTTTGAAATTGAGATGAAGCTGCGGGACTTCCTGTTGGGATTTTGTTATGGGTCCAAGAGGCTTTTTTGCAGGGCTCATGATTAAAAATCATTACTCTAGGTTGTGTGGTCTGCTGGGGCTGAAGGTTTAAAGTGGTTTTGGACGAAAAAAAATTAAATGAATAAGAGGAGGAAATGTTCATTATGCTGAAGAGGGCACTGTGAAGTGATGACATTCATGCATGAATGTATTCAAGATCAATGTGTGATCATCCCTGTGAAATTTGGTGATGATTGTCATGAGAGCTGCAAAGTTACGTGGGATAATTCCTCCTGAGACACAGCAAAAACAGTAGTCCAAATCTGGGCTCCTGTCACGGCCCCGCCCTGTGGTGAAAACTCACAGTATGCACAACTTTAGATCTCCACCTTGTCTAGAATGTTTAAAGCAAATCTGGAGTGAGTAAAAAAAAAAAATCTCTTGGATGAGTTCATTAAAATGTGAAACTTGTCAGCCATTTTACCTTTAGAAGCTCAGCTCCTGTACAATTAAGAGTATGGTCCCAAGAGACTGTTTATTTCCTCTCCTTATAATACATGTTTACTGATTTTCATGGTTGTAGGTCACACCTAGTCCCCTGAGATGGACTTTAAGAAACCACCACCATAAGCAAATGTCCCCTCTGGGACAATTTTAGGGAAGGTTTGGTCAGTTTTGGGGCATGTTAAAGCCATCGAATTAAAGAGATATTTGCCAAAATCATAAAAATATTCAGTTTTAATACTCCAGGGTCAGTGCTTGGGAACTAATAACACAAAACACATTAGAACTCACCAAAACACGAAATCAAAGAACACTGAAAACCCTCTGCACATTGTTGCAAATCAGCCTGCACCTCCTTTATTAATGAAGCCTCTACTGCATCACCATGGAGCAGTGGTTCTCAACCTTTTCAACCTTTTCAGGCCACGACCCCCAAAATAAAGGTGCCAGAGACCGGGGACCCCCACTGGACCTGAAGGTGGCTGAACACAGCCATGAACCTTCTAGAAAAGTCATGTGGAGACAAGGACGTCCATGAGGGGGGAAAAATGGGGCCCTGCCAAACCAGCAAAATCCTGGTCCATTGTAAAGTTAAGCTGTGGTATTTTATATTTAAGCTGAATAATAACCACTCTCAACAAAGAAACACATTTTAATTCATTTGTGTATTAAGTAGCCGTTTTTAAAAAAAAGTGAATCCTTTTGTTAAAAACAGAATCAAAATACAATAAAAATAACTAAAATGGGTTAATGATAGAAAAATGGTAGGAAGGGTGGTGAAATTAGTATTCAAAAGTAGCAGAAATGGGTTGGAAATGCCAAAAATTAGATAAAAGTGGCACTATGGGTTAAAGTGGCAAAAAGCAGCGGCAAAAACAAGCAAAGAAATTACAAAAGAAGTGGCAAAAATACGGCAAAAAAGGCAGAAAAAGGTGGATAAGTGTCTAAATTTGCCTTGAAGTGGAAAGAAGTGGCAAAAATTGGCCTCAAGTGGCAATAAAGTTGCAAAATGGGCAAAAGAAGAGCCAAAATGTGTTAAAAGTGGCAAAAAGAATTGGCAAAAAAAAGGCAAAGAAAATGCAAAGAAAAAGTTGCAAGTGTATTTCAATAATAGAGATGTGGGTTCAAGGGGCAATAATCGGCCTCAAGTGGAAGAAAAGTTGCAAAATGTTCAAAAAATAAAAATGTGTTAAAAGAGGCTAGACAAAGTGGTAAAAAATTGCTGAAAGACACAAAAAATGGTTTAAAGTGGCGCAAAAGTGGCCAATGAGGGCAAAAAGCAAGAAAAATTGAATTAAAGTGGTAACAACGTGGCAAAACGTGACCTAAATGGGTTAAAAGTTGCAAAAAGAAGTGGCAAAAATGAGTTAAAGCGGCAAAAACTGGTGCACATTTAGTGAAATGGGATTAAAATTGATATAAACTGGCAAAAAAGGGTTAACTGAGGCAGAAATAGTCAGAAACTGGCAAAAATGGGCATATCAAATTGTGAAATGTGGCTTAAAAAGTGGTAAAAAGGGTTAATAGTGGCAATAATGTGTCAGCAGAGCCAACAATAGGCAGAGAGTGGCAAGATTTGGTTTAGAAGTGGCAAAAACAGGCAGAAAAAAAGTGGTGGAAAGGTTTAAAAATGGACAAAAAATGGGTTTAGAAGTGGCAAAAATGTGTTAAAATTTGGCAAAATTGGTTTAAAGTGGCAACAGTGTAATTCGAAAATGTTCTTAGTTTTTTTTTAAAGCATCTGGAGACCCCTTCTCAGTGTCTGGTGATTCCCAATGGGGTCCCGACCCCAAGTTGAGAACCCCTGCCATAAAGTGCAGTTAAACAAAAGTATTTTTACGATCATAAAGATAATTTTAGCTTTCATCTCCATTTTAAAATTTCCTGCAACTTTCTGCTCATCAACAAGTGTGCCCGTCATCTTCCTTTAGTAAAATAAAACATGAGGTATGAAAGCAAACAGATGGAAAAAAGGAGCTTGGAGTGTCGGGATGACAGCCTCCAGCCCCGAACGAGGAAACGTGATTAAAGCCTGTATTTCCGATCACTTACTTCTCCATTAGGGAGATTAATGAGGGCCGAGCAGGCCGGGGACGCCGGCCCCGCTGTGAAAAATGACGCTATTACCTGTTTGGGATGAAAAGAGTCAGCGTGTGTGTTTAAGAAACACTTGAGGGTGTTCGCTTCAGCGCCGCTGCTGCAGGAACAATGGCGTAAAAACGAGTCTGTGTACTTCCTGTGAGTGTGTTTGCGTGAGTGAGAGTGATTGAGGGAGCTTGCTGGGTGGACTGGGTGGAGTACAGTATGTCAATCTTTCTGTTGTTTGTTTGACACGTTTTAAATGCAAAGTTTCTATTTCAGGCGTCAACACAGCACTGTGTGTCAGTCTGCTCCAGAGCCTGCAGGCAAGTGTGTAGCTGTGAGTGTGTAGCTGTGATTTTGTAGCTGTATGTGTTTGTGTAAGGCTGCTCTACTGTATTTAAAAGAGTAACATGTGATAGCAGAATGTGGCGCTCTTGTTGGTGGTGATAGAGACTCCAGATTAGTCGTTAGTGCTAAGTGAAGATGGATGTTCAGGTCTGGAGCCTCCAGGAATCACATCCTCATTATAGGGAGTACTAAGATTTTTTTGTAAAGCCATATTGTGCCGAATTTCTGCACTTTTAAAAAATGCTGCTTTTAGGTAACATGAGCTGCTACTGGCTGTTCTGATTCTGTATCACGTTCATGGTTTCTGTGTTTCTAACTCCCTGTGATTATTTTCTGCCATCAGCTGCATCATCCCCCTTCCACGCACCCCCCTGTAATACAGACTCCACCCCCAACACCTCAAGACAGCATGTGCTGCTTAGCTCTGCCCACCAAACACCAACAAAATCAGTTTGAATATGTTGATTATTGAAGTATCAGGATAAATCCTGCATCAGATTGAGGTCTGGGCTTTGACTCGGCTCCAGAACGTTCCCCTTGTTGTCTTTAAATAATTTCTGTGTAGACTGAATAAGACTGTCCTCACTTCATTCTTTATACCTTTACAAGCCTTTCAGGGCCAGCTGCTGAGAAGCATCCCCACAGCATGATGTTGCCACCACCATGCTCCACAGTGGGGATGGTGTGTTTGTGGTGATATCGGTGTTTGGCATCCAAAAAGCTCCATTCTGGTCTCATCAGACCAAAGACCTTTCTTCCTCTTGACCATGGAGTCTCCCTCAGTCCTTCTGGTGAACTCTAGTCCAGATTGAATCTGAGTTTTCTCCAACAGTGTCTTTCTCTTTTCCACTCTCCCATAAAGCTCTGACTGGTGAAGAACCCGGCCAACAGTTGTTGTCTGCAGAGTCTCTCCATCTCAGCTGCTGAAACTTGGAACTCCTTCAGAGTAGTCCTGACCTCTCTCAGTAGTCTCCTTATTATTACCTCGCCAAGGAGGTTGTGTGGTCAGGAGGGTTAGTTAGTTAGTTAGTTTGTTTGTTAGCAACATAACTCAAAAAGTAATGGACGGATTTTGATGACATTTTCAGGAAATGTCAGAAATGGCATAAGGAAGAACTGATTAGATTTTGGAAGTGATCCGGATCACTGTCTGAATCCAGCAATTTTTGAAAGAAATCTGTAGTATTGGGAGATAGGGCTAATGGTGGAGGTCTGCGCTGTTACCACTTTACACCAGGAGATGGCGGACATGAGTAACTTCAATCCCAGCAGCATTTTTGGGTGTGTTTCTATTCAAAGTTTTGGAGTTTATAGAGTCTGAAAGACGTCTGCCCAGTCGAGGAGACGAGTCGGAGTGTAACAGAGAGAAAGACAGCGAATTGTAGCGAGAACACTCATGATGCTGGGAGGAATAGAGGAATATTCACCCTGTGCCATGACTTCCAGTCATCCGGTGAGACCATGGGTGAGACTGTCAGTGCATCTGTTGGCAGCAGCAGGCACTGTGTCCGCCATGACAGTCCACGTGTAGCCAAACCAATGCTTTGCCTCACCGTGCTTCCGCACTACCAGGGAGGGAGTGAATGCCATGGTGGGGGGCTCATGGGGACGTGGTGGGGGTATCTTGGGGGGGTTCAAAACACCGCGAATAGTGACGGAGATTGGGAATGACAAACACCCCGGAGGCAGACATGTGGTAGAAGCCGAGAGTAGAAACCATGGGAGAAAAAGCACAGCTAATGGGGCTGGAGGCCGCCTGATGATGTCAGAATATGCAAATAAGATGACCGAATTTACTCCCATCCCAAAGTTTGGGTCAAACTGAAGATTTTTTAAAGGATTCTTTACTATTGGGAGATAGGGCCAATGGCGGAGGTCTGTGCTCTCTAAGTGCTTTTCTAGTTCAGTTTGAGAGGACGGCCTGATCTAGGCAGATTTACACATGTGACATATTCCTTCATTTCTTCATGATGGGGGATGTTCAGAGGTTTGGGAATATGTGTCTCCATCCCCTGATGTAAACTTTCAGTAACTTTTTCTCTGAGTTGCT
This sequence comes from Cheilinus undulatus, assembly GCF_018320785.1. Classification (NCBI taxonomy): domain Eukaryota; kingdom Metazoa; phylum Chordata; class Actinopteri; order Labriformes; family Labridae; genus Cheilinus; species Cheilinus undulatus. The sequence goes on along the minus strand of NC_054884.1, from coordinate 39,653,613 downwards.
TGGAGTGTTCCTTTGTCTTTATAGCGTAATGATAGCCAGGAATACTGATGAGCCAGTGACTGAGTGTTTTGAAATTTTTGGGGGGGGTCAAAAAAGCCAAACTTTATTGACCATGATCGATTTGTAAAATCAATAAAAGGGTAAAAAATCCCAACAACAAGGCAGGATACTTGCTTGGAGTGTTCTATTTGTCTTTTTTGTGTAACGGTAGCCATGAATACTGATAAACCAGTGGCATAACTTAGCAGAAATCTGTTTTCACTTTAAATATGTTCATTTCATTGGCATTTTTGATCAAAAAGAAAAATTATATTGACCATGATTGATTCGTAAAATAAAAGTGAAAACATCCAAGGGGGTGAAAAGTGGTGGTGGGGGGAATCGGGCTAGGAAGGTGTTGACTTTACTGCATGTGTCAATACAAAGCAACAAAAGGTGACTGGGCCGGTTCCTGACTAGGTGTGAAACCTGGGGCCCACCACTGAATCAAAAGGTCCTTTTGTATTTTAAATTGTGATGTCCAGTCTGCCTGGAAACAAAGACCAGTCTTGGTGAAGGTCCAGGGGCAGGAAGTAAATCTTAGGGGTGTTTCCTTCTGTATAAAATGCTTAGGCCTCCCCATGTTCGGGGTCTTCTCTCTCTCTCTCTGTCGTTTCTGCATACTGACCGCTCGGATGTGTATTGATTTGACCTCTCTGTGTAGAAATAAAAGTTTGTCAGCCGGCAGTAGTCTAATATTTAATTTCTCATCAGCCACAGAAAAAGTTCCATGAAAAAAGTTTGTAAAAAGAATACAAATCAAAGTAGTTCAATGGTCAGATGGGAAGGTTAGAGTAGAAAAATACAGGAATAGAAAATGTTTCAGGCATTTAAATGGATTTTTTTTAAAAGCATTTCAGGTTTTTAAACGTTCTTTTTTGTTTCATGAGTTGGACGTCTTGTATTAATAGGGGACCTGAGAACTTTTCCCTCTAACAACCTTACGTACTCTCCATAATAGTAACAAGTGTACCACATGTAACAGTTCTTTGGCTGTGCTCATTTTTCCTGACCTTGTGTGCTTTAAAAGGGCAAACATAAAGGATCAGGAGGTCGTGTTCTGCAGCTCAACTCATTATCTGATCGACGAGATAACGCTCCGATAAATGAAAGGCAGGGTGGGCTTTTAAAAACAAGCCCCCATTCAGCCTGCAGACCCTCATGCATCCTTTTTCTCCCAGCGTGAATGAAGAGGGCTTTATTCCCTCTGAAAGGAGCCTCATGGTAAATGAATGCTAAATGGATGAATGTGTTCTCAGGCTGCTGAAATTTGGCACAAAAACACGTCCTTGTCATTGAAATTAATAAAGAGAGGGGAGAAAGTGCTGGGTATGAAAATAATCATGAATGCAAAAATAATTTTCTCAAAAGCTGGGATGTTGAGTGAAGAGAAGCTTGGAATAAAAGAAGAAATAACAGAAAGGAAGAAGGTGAAGAGATGGGGCAAAAGGACTGAAGAGGATTACATAGTTAATGGGTTCAAAACAATGGAAACAGTCCACCGACATTACTGTTACTGAAACATGGAAAATTTAGGGTTCTAGATGGATTTTTATGGTGGGGGGTAAGGGCAAACGGCCTGCAAAAGCCAGAGGCATTCAAAACGAAACAAAAACAGCTTCAATAAGAGGAACTCTTCAACAACGCAATCAAAAGTACAAACAAACTTTAGAAAGGGAAATGCAGCGCAACTGACAAAACACTCTCAAAAATAAATTCATAAACCGCAAACGCAGTTCAGAACCACAAACTTTAGAAAGCTCCCGGCCTCCAGGGGGCGCTCTAGCAGGACGAGCGAGAGGGAGAGACAGATGGAAGAGAGAACGATCTGAGGACAGACTTCTGATGGGAATTGAAAAGTCATTACGAGGTAATAAGACCCATTACCAGTTGTGCAGTTATATCAGGGTGCGGATAGCTGGGTTTGGGGCGGGGGGTCCTTAACCTGGCGATTAATGTCTTCTGCTATTAGTCAAACCGGTCTCTTCTTGCTGCTTGCTTTTAACAGACTCTGCCACGCCCAAAAAGTACTGCCCCTCGACGCTGATTGGTCCTTCCACATTCTAACCAGGCCTAAACGATTCAGACGGGAACTTTGCAAGATGGATTAACCAGTGAGAAACAAGGAAATCCATCTGCCTTGCAAGGTCAGGGGTTCCCCCCTCTGATGATAAATTTTCATGTCCAGGTGGGGTGTATATGTTTTATCTGACTGGGCTATGCACCGCATTCGAAATTATTATGCAAATAAGATTGTAGTGTCATAAACATTATTAGGGTCTGAGCACTGACCAGGGGTCAGCGAGGATTGTATTTTGTTTGTTAAAAAATTTTTAGGCAATTCAAGGCTTGTTTTGGGGGCCGAGAAATAGCCATCTGGTGGTCGAACGGTGTAAGTACATCACGCAGTTTCCTCTAGGGGGTGCCGAAAGTGAGATAGGGAGCTGCAAGATCCACATGCATGAAAATCGGTACACTTAAATATCAGGATGACACACACACACAAAAAAAATTACATTATGACCATCCTCTAAAACGTTTACATTTGAACACAAACTTGTCCGAGGCCTTTCATCTGTTGATTACAAATTTTTTTCACTCAATCTAGACAACCTTGAGACCCAAAGTTTTGCTTATGGTGCGTTTTCACCATAGGGTGGGGGCGTTATGGGAGTCCAAAGTTAAAGTTTGTTTTTGTTTACTTTACACTGTGAAATTACACCAATATCACCTTATAACTTCTTAGTGTTTATTTCAATCATCACCAAACTTGACAAGGATAATCACACATTGGTTCTGAACTCATCCATGCATCGATATCATTACTTTGTCACAGTGCCCCCTTCTGCCAGTCAAACGTTTGCACCACTAATTTTTGATGTGTTTTTCATGTGTTGTCACAAAAAAAATCAGCCCTGGCACACCGTTCAACTTAGACTTAGGAATTACAGTGTGCTGTATGACATGCACCAGGGTGCGAGGGCCCTTCAGTGCTGCTTGCAGCCCTAGTTAGGGCCCAAGCACTGACCAAGGGTCGGCGGGGACCCTATTGGATTTCATTTGTCCAAAGATGTCAGACAATTCGAAGCCCGTTTTCAGGGCCTCAATATGTGTAAAAAGTCCAGTTTTTTTTCTCAAAAATTGTCCCCTGTGAGAAATAACCATCTGGTGGTGGAACGGGGGGCCAAAAGTGTGATAGGGCCGTGGGTAATACCTACGTGCACGGAAACTGGTACAAATATGTATCATGAGGAGACAAAAGTGAAAATCACATTATGACCATCCTCTAAAATGTACAGTTGCAACAAATATGGCATATTTAAGAAGGCTTTTATTTTGAAATCTTACATCTGATTGCCTTGTTACTGTGCCAGCTATATATCGCGGGGTTTCCACCTATCCCTTTAAGGTGGAATGAGTCTGTGGTAACACGAGGTTTCTTAATTATTTCAGTTGAAAATTAGGTAGTTATTTTCTTAATTACTTCATTCTTAAGATCCCCAGTTGCACAATGAATATGGCATATTTGAAAAGGCTTTTATTTTGATATTTTACATCAGATTTCCTTGTCACTGTGCAAGATAAATAATGGGACGTCCAACTATCACAATGAGGTGTAATGAGTCTGTGGTAACAGAGGGTTTCTTAATTATTTCAATTGAAAGTTGGGCAGTTGTTTTGTTAATTATTTCATTTCAAAGTTAGGCAGTTGCACAATGAATATGGCATATTTGAGAAGGCTTTTATTTTGAAAGTCCTTATCAGATTGCCTTGTTACTGAGCCAGATATATTATGGAGTTTCCAACTATCCCTCTAACGTGGAATGAGTCTGTGGTAACGGGGTTTCTTAAATATTTTAATTGAAAGTTGGGCAGTAACCCAATGCATGAGTTTGCTTACACCCCACTATAACAACACAGGGGCCGATGGCCCACACATGCGGCGGGGTGCGAGGGCCCTTCAGTGCTGCTTGCAGCCCTAGTTTTTTTGTTTTTCCATTAAACTCATGGACGGTATTGTGTCTTAGGGATCTTTGTTGCCCCTAGCAACATGGCGGCCATATCCGGCCACCCAGCTAATCTGCCATAGCATACAACGTCTGTTCTTAGTTAAACATGAATTTGGATCATAAATCGATTCATTAAAATTAATTTAATGTTATCGCTGTGCATTTTAGTCTGCTAGTTGAGGCCCTCGTCTGCATCTAGGTACTCTGGAAAGAATAAGAAGTCAAAAATGAATAATTTAGACTTAAATGTCCATGATGGTGCCAACATTATAAATAGAAAATGGTACTTCATGGCAGATATCACCTTTAAGGAATACTGCACCTCCTGTGATTTGAACATTTGCAGGCCGTGTGACACCTGTAATAAAATTTTGATAAATTAAGTGCCCCCCTTCCCAGTAAAGTTTTTACTGTCTCGCTGACAAAGCGTCCATGTTTGACTGGTTAGGAGTGAAAATGTGTCGTATAGCCATAACATCACGGAGTCCACATGTTTGAGAGCAGGTTTCTTTTTTATGCTCCGATAAAACCATCCATCCCTGATTAACTACCGTGATGATTAAAGGTGAGAACCAGATGTTCCCTGAACCACCATCGATAAAGTTCTCTCACCTGGAAACTGTCGTAAATATTCCAGATTTTTCCATGACTTTCCAGACCACGGAGCACGGATCCGGGGCAGATAATTACAGCGTGACTCCGACGCAGAAAATCACTTCAGTGTGATGCTGATGGATCTCTTCCACGCTCCGCACGCGTGTTACATGCATTAACATTACAGACACACATGTTGCTCTGATTGCGATCATGTGGGCAGCCTCAAGGTGAGACGAGATGAAGATAATCTGTTTAATGACACGACAGCGGAGTGGCGTGTGAGGCTATTACTGATTCATACGTCCGTTTCACGTGTTTTCACTCTGCAGACATGCACAGGGCATGAGGTGTTGAGGTAGAAACCAGAGAAGGGAAATAATTGAAAATTGAAAACAGAGAGAGGAGGAAGAGGAGGCTTCACTTTTCAGTTTATCTAGAATGATGGCGACCGCTGGATGCTGAGGAGGGAGAGACGAGGGAAGAAGAGGCAAGAAGACAATAAAAAGTGAGGACAGGTTGGAGGAGGGAGCGCTCCCAGGGGGTTAGAGAGGTTAAACAGATCTTATTACAGACGACATTAATGTGGAGGAGGAGAATTTTCACAGGGAATCACTCGGGGTCTCAGAGTTTGAAAAATGGACTGCAGCATGGCTTTACTGTAGTCTGTGGTTTCTGTCTTCTGAGCAGAACACAGAACGTAGTTCTCTCTTTGCATTCTTATCAAAGGCCTGATATGGCCCCCAGCCTGGAACCAGGTCTTCTCCTGGAGTGGGTCAAAAACACCCCATCAGAGGTCAGGTCAGACATGGGCCTGTACTGCTTTGGCGTCCTGATGGCTATCGTCCAGGCCTGCTCCAGACCCATGCCTCATCTCTCCAGGTATCCCCCCAGCTAGCTCCTCCACAATGCATGCAACCCACTGGGCTCCGGGCACCCAGTATGTGGTGAGCTGGATCAGGCCCAGGAAAGTGCTTTACCTGTAGAAACACGGCTGCTGCTCCCCTATCCAGCTGCTGACTTTTCCCATCCCTTCTATTCTTAGCAAGTCAGCATTAGAGCTGGTCTTGCCAACCATACCCAAAAATGCGCTCAAGGAGTCCAGTTGGCCATCAGTCAGTTCCCAGGTCACACAAGAGTAGAGGACCAGGAGGACCAAGGAGCGAAAGACTACATGCTCAGATACCGTGAACTACACATCACCTTGCCTAGAGAACCCATTGGTTCATGCATGAGGCGAAGTCTGGTTGATCTTATCAGGCAAATAGTTGACTCACTGACATAGCAGAACAATGGTCTTTAATCTGGATTTTTCTAATTCAGATTAATCTCCCTTAGTGCAGATCCTAAGCTGATGTGAATGGATTTCAGGATGCCAGAGACAAATGTAGAAGGAACTGAAACAACTTTAAGGTAAAATTAATTTAATATTTTTAAGGGCAAAAAAGCTGAAAATTAGAAAAAAAAAAGTGGAAAAAAGGTGGACAAAGTGGAAAAAAGGGATAAAAAATGTCCAGTAATGATGGTGAAAAGCAGTTAAAAAATTTCTCAAAAATGAGAAAACAATGGCAATTTTTGGCTAAGAGAGCTAAAAAGAGGCAAAATGGCCAGTAGTGATGGTGAAAAGCGGTTAAAAAGAGTAAAAAATGGGAAAACGGTGGCAATTATAGGCTAAGAAAGCTACAAAGAGGCAAAAATGGCCAGTTATAATGATAAAAAGTAGTCAAAAAGTGTGAATATTGGGATTAAAGCGGCAATTATTGGCCAAGAATGCTAGAAAGAGGCAAAAATAGCCAGTAATGATGGTGAAAAGCGGTTATAAAGTGTCAACAATGGGAAAACAAAGGCAACTGTTGGCTAAGAAAGCTAAAGAGAGCAAAAAGTCCAGTGCTGATGGTGAAAAGCGATTAAAAAGTGTTAGAAATGGGACAAAAGTGGCAATCTTTGCTAAGAAAGCTAAAAGAGGCAAAAAAAAAGGCCAGTACTGATGTTGAAAAGCGGTTAAAAAGTGTAAAAATGGGAAAACGGTGGCAATTATAGGCTAAGAAAGCTACAAAGAGGCAAACGTTTTCAGTAATGATGGTGAAAAGTGTTAAAAAGTACCAAAAAAGGGGTTAAAGCGACAATTATTGGCCAAGAATGCTAGAAAGAGGAAAAAATGGCCAGTAATGATGGTGAAAATCGGTTAAAGAGTGTCAAAAAAGGGGGTTGCAGTGGCAATTATTGGATAAAAAAGCTAAAAAGAGGCACAAATAGCTAGTAAAAATAGTGAAAAGTAGTGAAAAATTGATAAAAATTGGATAAAAATGACAATAATGGAGTTAGAAAGCTATAAACGAGCAAAATGGTTGGAAGAAATGAGTGAAAAGTGGTTAAAAAGTGGCAACAATAGATTACAGATGCAAAGTATGCAAAAACGGTGGGAAAAAAAGTGGTGTAAAGTGGCAACAAAGTGTCAAAATGGCTAGGAATGGACAAAAAGGACTAAAAATGAGCAGAAATAAGAGGTGTAGAGCAGTTTAAAAGTAGGAACAATGGCTTATAAAGGCAAATATATGTAAAAAGTGGCAAAAAGTGGTTAAAAGTGGCAACCAAGTCACAGAAATGGGTATCTTCACTAGTGAAAAGTGGTTAAAAAGAAGATAGGCATCAGGAGGCAAGAATTGGTTAAAAATGGCAACAATGGGTTGAAAGCTTGAAAAACAGTTTTAAAATGGGTGGAACATGAGTGAAAATGGGTCTAAAAGTGGCACGAATGAGTAATTTCAATATCAGAAACCAATTTGACCTGTTTCTTGCCTCCTAGTGACACCTTAAAGTGGACTCTGCATCTTTATTATACATCACTTTTAATGCATCGATGCTGGATGGCCAAAGCACTGAATCTTAAGGCCTTATTTGCTGCAGATGTGTCTGAATTACGTCCAGAATATGTGAATTAACAACAGATTAAAAACATGTTGTTGCATTGAAAACAGCGATGCACAGCTTGCAGATCGTAGCCACAGCTGCTTTACATAATTTTCTTCCAGCTTGCGTGCCGCTGCTGTGACTTTGATTGATCAAGATGTTGTTCTCTCCAGCGGGCTTCCACATGATTGTAGAAATCTAGGAAGAAAAAGCCAATAAAAAGTTTTGTTCCTGACCTCAAACAGCCCTGATTCTGTCATCTCTGAACCCCTCCACCCCACAAAAACAGAGTGAGAATGGAGATGTGTCCCAGAGAGACGGAGAACGAGGAAGAGCTGGACGAAGAGAGAGAAGAAGAGGAGAGATGAGATGAGACAAACAGAGATGGAGAGGAGAGCTTGTCATTGTGCGTGATTGCTCGTCAGCAGTGCAGCCGCCATCTGGATGATGGGTAAACAGAAGCAATGATTAGAGTCCTGCTAACATCGCTAATGACACCAGGACGCTCAGCACGCCGTCCTCCGTACGTGTGAAAGAAGATGATGAAGTGACGCAGAGGAGCGAAGAAAGATAAAAGCACAACAAACACGGAGGAAGTAAACAAGCAGCCAAATTTACCCCAAACCATCAGTCCTGTCAGAAAATACCTCAGCATGTTCTAAACTTAGAAACTCACAAAATCATGTTTCTGCCCGTTAACAAGCTGCAGCCCGTTGGTGGATCATTACACATTCATGCTGTGCAGCCAAAGTTTGTTCAAACCCAAAAAACTTTACTCCAGAGTCTGGTGGAGATTGCCAAATCTCACAAGACACCAGATATACTGGTCAGAATGCTGGGGGAAATGTATAAAAATGAGATGGATGGTGTGTCGAGCAGGAAAATTCAATAATTTGCTGGATAAATCAGGAGCTGAAACAAACAGATACACAAAATCAATGTCAGAAATAAGAATGTGGCCACGTTATGCCACACCTTAAGGGAGTTCCACATTAGATATGAGTATTTTAAACCATCCCAGAGCATGATTACTCCCCACTCCCCCGCTGGTCTGCTTTTTAACATTAGTAACATCATTCTGCACCAAAGCACACTTGTGCATGTACCCAGTCTGATACAATAGGTGGCAATATGTGCCCTTGCAAATCCAGCATGAAAAAAAAAAAAAAAAAGAAAAGGCAACCACTTGCATCAACATGTGCTACTTGCAGACAATGGAGAAGATCCTGCTACTATAGATGTGTTCCTTATTACGAGGCACCAACAATGACCCTTGTCCTACTTCCACATCTGCAGCTCAGATTATGAAATGAACCTGTACTGCATGGGTACAATGGTTTCTGAAGAGATAGGAGACTTTCCAGAAGGTCTAAATAACTCGTGCTTACCCTGCATTCGGGCATGGTTGCATACGTATCTCCTGTGTACCAAACCTGAGTCCAAAGCAATGGTGCTTGAGGCCACCTCTTAAATAGGCCACCTCTTCACCTAGTCTGGAATGGGCTCCTTTTTTGGAGCCTATGTCCCGGATCCTGAAATGAAATCCCTTCAACAAGGAGTCTTCCCCGAATTGGACATGCCTGGAAGACCTCCAAAAGGAGAAGCATCCTGATCACATGACCAAACCAAACCACCTCAGCGAGCTCTTTTTAATGTGAAGTTGCAGCAGAGAGAGACTTAAAAAAAAACAAAAACAACAATTAAAAAAAAACAAAAAAAACAAAATCTGTGTTCCTATGCTTGGACATAAATTGAGTTTGCCATCAAAGACTGTTTTAAGGGGAGAAGGGGGTTAATAACACTTGAATTTGGATTGAAAAGCATTATGTCTTTTAATTTTGTAATACCACGATATAACGGTACCATTACTGTCAAAGGCAAGAAAAATACTGTGATATGATTTTCAGGCCATATTGCCCACTCTGAGCTCCCTCTGTATGTCTGACCTCATCACCTTCTCATTTCTGAGAAATTCATTTTTTACCACTTGTATCGGCTGTCTCATTCTTCCGCTCACTGCCTAAAGCTCACTGCTAGAAAATCTAACTTTTGCCTTCCAGCTCAGTTCTTCTAAGACCACAAGGGTCCAGCACACAACGCTGCTGATCCTGCACCAATCCACCTCTTAAAGTCCTTCACCTGGGGCAGAAACTCCCCCCTTGGATCGAACAAGTCACCGTTTTGTAGCATAAACCCACAGCCTCAGACTCAAGGTGCGGGCCCTCATCACAGCTGCCTCACCCAGATCAATAACTGGTAGATTTTTCTTTGCGCATGGTTGAATACATAATATTTAAACAAAGAGCATTGAGATTTCCATGGCTAGTTACTATAGTAGTATGCTCTATAATTTTCACAGATACTGTTTGGTATTTTGGCATAAAAAGGGCTGGAAAGGACTGCATGTTAGACTATGATCTGCTTGCTGGGTCTATGTTGGAGCCTAAGTCTAGGATGCTGGGGGTCCTGAAGTGTTAAATTAAGTCTTGGTCTTGGTTAAGTCCAGTCGCTTTTCAGTGGATGAGATAGATGTAAGACAGAAAGTTATGTTGAATGCATCACAATTATAGGGTAGGGATTAATTTAAAGTGATTCAAGCCTTTAAAACGCCAGTTTCCTGGAACTACTTAATACTTAGCTTTATTACTCATAGTATGACTTTTAATTTTATTTAACAATGAAACATCTGAGATTAAACCTCCAAACATGGATCTTACAAGCTGCAGAAGGTTCCTGTAAACACAGCACTAATGTCTCAATATTCGTGTTTGTAGGAATGAAGACGGTAGATTTACTAACATAAATGTAGGTATAGCTTCTAAATCTTGCATCTTCTGTCGGCCCCTTCAACATGAAAAAAAAAAATCTTCCCACTGAGCTTGCACTTCAAAATGGACTAAATCTGCTGAACGTTTTCATCTCTACCTCGTTTTGAAATCCAGCTGTGGAGAAATCAGAGCCCCATACCGAGCGGGGGGACGGAGAGGAGCCAGATTAGCTGCTATCAGCAGACACAGAGCCATCAGACGGACTCACTTTGATGGAGAGATAGAGGAAACGCTCTACCAGAGGAGAAGTCTGGGTCTCCTCGGACTGAGCGTGGTGAGGAGGAGACGAAGAAAAAAAAAGAGAAGGGGAAAGAAGCAGTGAATATTATCAGCTGTTGATCAGGAAGACAGAAACAACTGTCTGTTGAAGCATCTAAAGCATGCGTCTGAGTTTGAGTACACAGATTGATGTTATCAACACAAACCAAACCACTGGCCACACTTCCTCAGAGTCGAGGCCTTTGCACGCTGGGTCCGAGTATTTCGTACAAATTTTTTGTTGTTCTAAATACGTTTGCAGACTGACGCCAAAATTTTCGTCCGTCATATTTTTACTCAGAACAGGTTCGATTTTATGCAAAATTTCGCATCAGTCCAAGTAAAAGCGCAAACATACTCAAGCGTACTACGTGGAATGTCCACAGTCATCAGAGCTTCCATGGTCGAGCGCACTGCCGCGTAGTAGTTTCCTATGAAATTTACGTGAAATCCTACATTTCGCACAATGCTTATGCGTTGTTTACATTTTTCTGTCATGGCGTCCTACACTGACGAAGCCTGCTGGCTTTGCAAAGCAATAAAATTAAATGACGGTGGTATGTACGGCTATTAAATGCCACAAGAGACGAGGAAAGGGAGTATGCCATGTTGGTGAGGGACATGCGAATGATTGATGTGGAAAAAACATTTTCAAAACTTCGAAAAATGACACATGAAAACTTTGATGATCTAGTTGGGCGCCTAGCCCCACTCCTTCTCCACTGTAGGAGTCACCACTCATCCGTCAACGCTGCACAGAGGAACAAAACGCAGGTCGTGTCACATTTAATGCGGGTCGATGTGAAAAATACATGCCGAGCAGTGTTTTGTGTGACATCAGTACCTGGAGCGGAGTACGCGCGGTCGTAAAATTTGAGCTTTGTGGGCCTTGCGGACCTCCGTGGAGTCCGTTGCGCGTACGTTCTGCCCGTGTATGTTTAGGCCTTAATATGATTCAAAACAGCTGCTTCCTCCTCGCTCGCTCACCATCTCTATCTCCTTTTCTCTCACACTAACCTCACTTTAAACACCAAAGTTTGCTCATTTATTCTGTGGATATAAACCATTTAAATATAACAGATAGATGGGTGATTCATGATTCAGATCAGCGCCCATTGCTTTATTCTCCCTCGCTCACTCACCCCCGTCCAACTCCTCCCTCTCTCCCTCTCTCTCGCTGCAAACACCGTAGTTTTCCTGTGTATTATGTGGATATCAGCTATGGAAATATAACAGATAAAGGCATACGTTGTAACCAACTCACAGCTCATAACAGAGACAGAATTATAAAGTTGCTCTCTCTATTTCTCCAACCATGGCTCAGCACTATTATGATGAATGAAGCTCTCTGTCAGGATGGACCCAGCAGGATTTTAAAGGAGTGTCAGAGATACAGGCTCGCAGTATGAAACTATTTACCACATTCTCAGAATTTTTGTAGTGAAGGCAAACTTTATTTTTTGTCTGTATATTTCTATTGCCCTTACTTGCTATTTTTTGCCCCTTTTATCAATTTTTTTGTCACTTAACATCCATTTTTACTGCTTTAAGCTTACTTGTGTCACTTATTTTTGCAACGTTTTGTCAATTTTTGCAACTATTTTCCAGTTTTTGCCCCTTTCTCCAGTTTTCGCCACTTTTATCCTGATTTATACTATTTTTGCAACTTTTTCTCAATTTTTTTTGCCACTCTTTGCTGCTTTTTGCCCATTTTAGTCACTTTTCACCGATTTTGTGTCATGTTTTTGCCACTTTTTGACCATTTTTTGCCACTTGTAACTCTTTTTTTATCACTTCTCACCAAAATTTGCCATTTTCTGCCCTTTTTAACCATATTTTCTCCCTATTTTTTTCACTTTTCATCCATTTTTTGGCATTTTATATCTACTTATAATCCTTTTTTAGCCACTTTTTGACCATTTTGCCCCCTTTAACTTATTTTTATTGCCACTTTAACCCCGTTTTTGACACTTTCCTTTATTTAGATCAGGGGTTCTCAACCTTTTCAGCCCACAACCCCCAAAATAAAGGTGCCAGAGACCGGGGACCCCCACTGGACCTGAAGGTGGCTGAACACAGCCATGAACGTTCTAGAAGAGTCATGTGGAGACCGGGACGCCCATTAGGGGGATAAATGGGAGAGCTTTCTGGGGCCCAGCTAAACAGGGGGACAGCAAAATCCTGGTCCGTTGTAAAGTTAAGCTGTGGTATTTTATATTTAACCAGAATAATAACCACTCTGATCAAAGAAACACGTTTTGATTCATTTGTGTTGTAATTAGTCCTTTTTTAAAAAAGTGAATCCTTTTGTTAAAAACAGAATTACAAGACATTAAAAATAACTAAAATGAGTTAATAATGGTTAAAAAAAAAAACGTGGGAAAGGAAGTGAAATTGGATTTTAAAAGTAGCAGAAATGGGTTGGAAATGCCTAAAATTAGATAAAAGTGGCAATATGGATTAAAGTGGCAAAAACAGGCAAAAATACAGCAGAAAAAGGCAGAAAAAAGGTGGATACATGTCTAAATTCACCTTAAAGTGGAAAGAAGTGGCAAAAATTGAAGAAGAGCCAAAATGTGTTAAAAGTGGCAAAATTTGTAAGAGTGGCAAAAATAGGCACACATTGCACAAGTTGCAAATATATTAAAATAAAGAGAGATATGGGTTCAAGTGGCAGAAAGGTGCAAAATGTTCAAAAAATAACAAAAATTGGTTAAAAAAGGCTAGAAAAAGTGGCAAAAAAATTGCTGAAAGGCAAAAAAAAATGTTTTAAAGTGGCTCAACATTGGCTAATGAAGGTAAAAAGCAACAAAAAATTGAATAAAAGTGGCAACAATGTGGCAAAACGTGACCTAAATAGGTTAAAAGTTGCAAAAAGAAGTGGTCATATTGAGTGGTAAAGAGGATTAAAAAGTGGCTGAAATGGAGTTAAAGTGGCAAAAATAGGTGCAAAATTAGTGAAATGGGATAAAGATTGATATAAAGTGGCAAAAAATGGGCATATCAAATTGTGAAATGTGGCTTAAAAAGTGGTAAAAGGGGTTAATAGTGGCAATAATGTTTCAACAGAGCCAACAATAGGTGGAGAGTGGCAAGATTTGGTTTAGAAGTGGCAAAAACAGGCAGAAAAAAAGTGGTGGAAAGGGTTTGATGTTGACAATAAATGGGTTTGAAGTTGCAAAAAAATGGTCAAAATTTGGTAAATTGGTGTAAAGTGGCAACAGAGTAATTCAAAAATGTTGTTACTGTTTTTTTTAAGGCATCTGGAGACGCCCTCTCAGTGTCTTGTGACCCCCATTGGGGTCCCGACCCCAACATTGAGAACCCCTGACTTAGATTATGGCTCTTGCAAAGTTTTTTTTTTTTTTTTTTTTTTTAACAGTTTGGCTCTTTGGTGGAGCAGGGTTGAGTAACGCTGTTCTAGACAGAAGTGATCAGAATTTCTTCTTGCCTTTTGGACAGTGAAAAAACTTTTAAATCAAAACACAGAAACTTCTAGGAAAAGTCAGGGACCAGCAGGCATTGTGCATGAATTGTGCATGAATGCTGCTGCACTTAGGCTTTAGCCTCTTTTTTCATTTCATACTTCTGATTGGTCTTAACTCTGACCAAAGATTTAAAGTCTCACTGCTACATGAACTGTAGATGTGTTTCTCTGCCGTCTTTGTGTTTCAGACCATGTAACCCTCACTGAAACCCTTCAGAGAAGTGCATCCACACAAGGCGTCTAATGCTGAGGCTGCTGGCGGCTGTCGAGCGGACAAGCGGCGCTAAGCTACAACAGTTTTCACTAGTTTCACGCTAGGCTGCTTTTAATAGCTGCTGCTCGACCAGCTGCCCACTGGGACAAATAAAAGTTGAACTCTAAAGTGCAAGTGAGCAAAATAGAGAGAAAGAAAGGGGGGATTAAAGATGGAAGGAGAAACCGAGAGAGACAGGGAGAGCTCCTGGGTGCACAGCTGATGTAAATAACTGAGGCGAGGGCAGATTCAGAGGGATTATAACTCACATTTTTCTCAAGGAAGATGGATGGGAATAAACAAATATGGAGGTAGCAGAGAGAGAAAAGGATGCAAGAGAAAGAGAGAGAGAGAATTGGTATGGAAAAGAGATGCAGAAGGGTTTGAAATTCAACAGGCTGGTTATTATTAGAAACTTCAACATACAGCTAAAACAACCTCTGAATGAGCTTCTGCAACAACATTAACACCACAGCATCTCCACACCGATGCACACACAGCTGGCTTTATAGACTTTTTCTGCCACCATGTAATATAGATTTGAGGGACACCCAGCCTGTCGGAGCAGAACCACAGCACAGAAACGCCTCGATCTCCACTGAGACCCCGCAGGCTGAGACTCTGAAGTCAAAGCAGAGAGGACGATCCATCCTCTGCCTCCTCACTCCTTCTACCCACTAACACAGATGTACACAAGGAAGATGAATCACTCTGCTCTGAATTTCTCTGCTTATTTTAGAGAATAATGCAGGGAAAAACAACCATCAAACCTTCCTGTTCCACCGATATTCTTAGATCCTCTCCAACGTGACATGGAGAGCATAAAAGTACAAATAAAGGGTCTATTCTCGGAGCCTACTCACGAACCACTCATCAGCTCTATTCAGGGCATAATAAAGCACCACGATGAAGCAGGATTCTGATGTTTTTCTACTTCATACCCGGCTGATGCAGATTAGATGAGAGCTGCCGGGAAACAAGGATGGATTTATGCAGAAGAGACTCAGAAACAAACAAAAAACCCTCAAGTATGTCAGCGATGGTTCGTGAACAGCTTCAGATTTTTGCTTTCTTCTTTCAGCCGTTTTTAAAAATATTATTTGGGTCCTAAATCGTTCCAAAAATCTTTAAACATGCCAAGAAATCAGCTTTTTCTTTTATTTTTTTCTTAAGACAGTTTCTCATCGTGCTCCTACACTACTGAATCGTTCTTTATATGTTCTTAAATTGATGAATGCTATGTCCTTGTAAGCTAGAAGCTCATGCACGCTTTTCCTGGATGCACGGCCCTTCTATGCCCATATAAGGCTATGAGACTGAAGGGCTGTGTGCAAACACAGAAGACAAACAGGAGCGAGAGAAGTAAGAAGACATAAATGAACGACAAAAACAATCCCACAAAGTTTAAGAAACCCTTCAGTGGTTCTACAGTGGTTGTGCTGCTCCAAATGCACCATTTAGTTAACATAACCAGATTATTTCCCTCATTCAGACAGTGCTGTCATCAGAAATAACACGCATCAAGCTGTAATAGAAAATGGATGGATTCACTGGTAGATTTAAAGTGGGGGTTTTCACCATTTTTAGCCCTAATCTTTGAAGAGATGAAGTAAAGGCACCCATTTGAGTGCCCATATTATCCACAAACATGGCTATGCCCCCTCCTGAGTGCCCTAAAAGTGGACAAAGTCACTTCCTTGGGGCCTTTGAAGTGGACAAAATGTGACAAATACCCTCACAATGGCATCTAAGTTGGTAGAATTTGACAAGGGCCCTCACTGGTGGCATCTAAGTGGGCCAAATGTGATGAAGTGACCTCAGGGTGGCCCATTAAGTGGACAGTTATGATAAAGTTCATCTTTGATGGACAAGCTTGGGTGAAGGCCTTCTTTGCTACCCTGTAAGTGGACACAGTTTTAAAATCTGTGGACAAAATGTGATAATGCCCTCTTTTGGTGTCCTCTAGGAGGGAAAATTTGACAAGGGTGCTCTGAGTGGCCACCAACTGGACAAAGTCTGAACAAGGTCCTCATTGGTGGCCTTTAGATGGACACAACAAAGACCTCTTTTGGCCCTCTAAGTGGTGAAAATTCAACAACCTGCCCTCGTTGATGGACTCTAATTTGTAAAAATTCAGCATCCTGCTCCCAGTGGTGGACTCTAAGTGGAAAAAAACAACAACCTGCCCTCTGTAGGGCCCCCAAAGTAGACACATTTTTTAAGTGGGCAAAATGTGACAAAGTGCATATTCTGGTGTCTACCTAGAGGGCTAAATCCAGGGCCCTCTAAGTTGTCAAAATTTGACTTAGGCCCTGGTTGGTGGCCTCTAAGTGGACAAAATTTAACAACCTGCCCTCTTTTGGACACTCTACGTAGACATAAAACAAACAAACCTGTCATCTCTGGGGACCTTTAAGTGGACAGAATTTAACAAAAGCCCTCACTGATGCATTCTAAGTGGACAAACTTTGAGCACCTGGCCTCTTTCTTGCCCTCTGATTGGACAAAACTCTACAACAACTCCTTTTCAACTACACATGAAGATAAATCACCTTGCATTTGCGAGCAACCACATCATAACTGCTAAAGAAAAGTAGCGTTTGTTTTCCTTACCTTCAGAGATGAAGCAACAGGAAGAGGGGGCGGAGACAGAGGAGGACACAGCACCAGAAAGAGAAGAAAGAAGAACATCCAGTCAGAAACATTTTTGTGAATTGTTGTGCACAGCGGTTGTTATCAATCGTCTGAATCTTGAGGGTTTTTTTGAAACAGTGGCAGAATGACGACCAGGTGACCGTCTAAACCCCTTCCCTCTTTCCATCCAGACTTCCTTTTGGAGAGAAGAAACTGTAGACTCATATGAATGCTGAGCAAAAACACAGAAAAAGCCCCCAAGAAAAGGAGGGGAAGACTTAATTAAACCAGCTTCCAGACTCTGAAGAAGCTGCAAAAGCAGCAGAAGCAGGTTTTCAAGTTTCACTCCCCAGACTGGAGGGCCTTTTATGAAACGCGGCGTTTAAACCCAAACACAGAAAAAAACCTCTTCAGGAAAATAAAAACAAAAGTTAAGGTCAGACGGAGCTGCAGGAGGGTGAAGAAAGAAGAAACCTATGAAGAAAAGTGACGTATGTATGAAAACAAGTCTGTATCCATCAGCGTAAACACAGACTCCACTCCCAGCAGCTGCAGGCTCCTGTCAGCCGTGTCCCCCAGCTCAGCGCTCCCGGCCTGGGTTAGAGGCAAGGCCACGCCAGCCGGCATCTGGACAAACACAGACCCAGGCTGTGTTTACAGCCGCTGATGAAAGTGACACGATGCTGCATGCAGGATCTGAAGCAGGATTACAGTTAAGACACTAATGGGCTTGGGGGGGGGTGCTAAAGATTCAAGCACAGCAAAAAATGCACTTTTGGATGCTGCCTATGGTAAATAAAACATGAAATGTGCCCTGCAGGTTGTCTTTCCGTAGGAGAAACTTGGTCTGGTGCCCATCAAACCATTCCCTACATCAGTGGTTCTCAACCTTTTCAGCCTGTGACCCCCAAAATAAAGGTGCCAGAGACCAGGGACCCCCACTGTACCTAAAAGTGGTTGAACACAGCCATGCACAGTTTGGAATACTCATCTGCAGACAGGGCCGTCCATAAGGGGGAAAAAGGGGAGAGCTTTCTAGCGCCCAGCCAAACTGGGGGCCCATGGAGTCCAGCAAAACCATGGTCCATTATAAAGTTTAGCTGTGACATCTATATTTCATATTTAAAATGGTTTTAAAATTGCTACAGTGGGTTTATAATGGCAAAAAAATGTGGAAAAGGTGGTGAAATTGGATTTTAAAAGTAGCAGGAATGGTTTAGAAGTGGTAAAAATGAGATAAAAATGGCCAAAAAATGGGTGTAAATAATGGTAAAAAGGAATTGAAGTGTGGCTAAAATTGCTTTATTTTGGCAAAAATGGGTTGACTGAGAAAGAAAATATAGGCAGATACTGGCAGAAATGGTTATACTTGCAAAAACGGGCATATCAGTGGGGTTAAAAATGGGAAAAATTGATTGTTAAAAGTTGTTAAAAGGGGTTAATAGTAGCAATAATGGGTCAATGGAGGTAACATTAAGCTTACGTTGCAAGAATTGCTTTAGAAGTGGTTAAAACAGGCAGAAAAAAAGTGATGGAAAGAGTTTAAAACTGACAAAAATAGTTTTTAAATGGTAAAAATGTGTTAAAATTGGTGGGAAAAAATGATGAAAAGGGGTGAAAATTTCAACAAAATTGGTGTAAAGTGGCAAAAGTGTAATTTTAAAAATATTCTTCGTTTTTTTTTTAAGGGCAACTTGAGAACCACTCTCAGTGTCTCGTGACCCCCAAGGTGGTCCCGACCCCAAGGTTGAGAACCACTGCCCTACATTGACCAAGCTAATTAACAACTCGATATGTTACATCATGAGTGACACGGCTCTAGTAGAGCAATAGCACCAAATAGAGTATCATTTCTCATCTGTTTTTATTACAGAGGTGTAGTAGGTAGAATCCAGGCCCCTCATAAGCAGGGGGCCTGTAGAGGTCAGCAAAATCATGGTCCAGTGAATAATTATAGCATTAATAATTAACTAATAGTTGTCATTCCATGATGACAGTTTTGTATATTTACATAGAATAGAAAGATTACCAGCCTTGTTAAAGCAACAAAAACTATTTTAATCTTTTTTATGTGGTAGAAGAGTATAGTCTTATTTCAAAATGTTAACTCCTTTTCATAGAACAAAATAATTATTAACGTTAACCATGTGGATGGGCACACTGATATAAACTATTAGAACAGTAGTAAGGGACCTCATGTTTACCTGATGTGCAAAAATGTCAGGATACCAGAGAAAGAAGTTAAAGGAACTGAAATTTTTTTAAAGAGAATTAATTCAAAACTGTGAAAAGAGGTCAGAGAGATGAAAATTGGCAAAAAATGGTGGGAAAGGAGGACTAATTTGCTGAACAAATGGTGAAAAACAGTTAAAAGTGGTGAAAATTGGTTAAAAGTTGAAAACATGGGATAAGAGCAGCAATAATGGGTAATATGAGTAAAAATGGCCGGAAAAAAAATGGAGAAAAGTGGTTAAAAAGTGGCAACAATGGGTAATAGAGGCCAAAATGTGCAAGAAGTGGTAAAAATTGGCCAAAGGTGGCGTTTAAGTCACAAAAATGGCCTTGTACCAGGGCTTGATGTTAACTTTTTGCTCACTGGCCACCGTGGCTACTTGTTTTTGAAAAGTTACTAGCCACTGAGCATTTCCACTGGCCACAACTGTGTTGATGGGAAACTATGTGTTACGTGCCAAATTGGGTATGTCTGGTATGAGATGAAACACATACTCCATTTACTTCCTTAATGGATACTAAGTTTATATTTTTATTATAACATTAAATTTTGGTTAAATCTATTTGTTTAAATCAGAAATGTGGCTGGTTTCATCTAATTCTCAGACAAATATCGACCAGAGAATGCTGAGGTTGTGACACTGATAAACTCCACTGGTCAAAGTGGCTAGTTGAAGTCAAGCTGGTACCTGCCACAGCTGAAATCCACCAGCATTTGGCTAGTTGGCTGGTGTAAATGTCAAGCCCTGGCTTTTACAGTACCGAAAAGAGGTTAAAAGTAGCAAAAATAGGTTAAAAGTGGTAAAGATGGGATAACAGTGGCAATGATGGGTTTAAAATGGTAATAGGAGCAAAAACAGTTAGAAAAAGAATAGAAAAATGTTAAAAAGTGCAGCAATAATGGGTTAAAATGGCAATATGAGTAAAAATGGGCAGAAAAAAATTAAGAAAAGTGGTTAAAAAGTGCAGCAATAATGGGTAATAAGGGCAAAAATATGCAAAAAGTGGCGAAAATTGGCCAAAGGTGGCATTTAAGTCAAAAAATTGCCTCCTACATTACTGAAAAGGGGTTAAAAGTAGCAAAAATAGGTCAAAAGTAGCAAAAAATGGTAAATAAGGGGCAAAAATTGGTTAAAAGTGTCAAAGATGCGATAACAGTGGCAATAATGGGTTTAAAACGGTAATAGGAGCAAAAAAGGTTAGAAAAAGGAGAAAAAGATGTTAAAAAGTAAGAACAATGGGTAAGAGTGGCAAAAATGTGCAAAAATACGTCTAATGTATTGAAATTGGGTTGAAAAATAGTAGAAATAGGTTAGAAGTGGCAAAAATGTGTTACAGGAGGCAAAAACATGTCTACAATCTTGGTAAAAATGATTAAAAATGGGTGGAAAGAATGAGGAAAAGGGTTCTTAAAGTAGTAATTTCAAGGTCAGACCCCAACAATAGTTGGAGACACTTTTCAGTGGTAAAGACAGGATTACAGTGGTGGGCTAAGAAAGGCAAAAAGGGGAGAAAATGGGCAGAAAAAAATCTTAAAAAGGGGTTTAAAAGCAGCAACAATGGGTTACAAAAGCAAAAATATGCAAGAAGTGGTTAAAATGAGTTTAAAGTGGAAACAAAGTCACAAACATGGGTGCTACAGAACTGAAAGAGGTTAAACATGAGCAAAAACTGGTTAAAAGTGGCAAAAATGCACCAATGCTGCTGATCCAAAACATGGAGGCCTCCAGTGTGTGATGAGTTTGATGTACCAACTGTCTCTGGTAGTAAAGAATCGTGGATTAACATGATGCTGGCTGACTGAACTATGGCCATGTGACAGAAACTAAGCTCTTCTCAGACACTTTGTGCAGCAGAGTAAGAGTAGACAGGAAATGAAGAGTGTGTAAAGGTGCAGGTGTGTGTGTGTGCCGATGATGCTGGAGGTGAACGTGACTGTGAGCCGCCTGCTGCAGTTAGAGACCCTCAGAGCTCACTGATGAGCTGATTTAAAGAAAACCAGAGGACAGCGTGTACTCACACACATGCACACACAAACCCATTCACACTGTGCACAGATGCACACATGAAGCACACACCGCAGCTGTTTGCATGCAGTAGCACGTATTTTCAGAGGCCATATGGACAAACATAGGAGGATTTTTCTAAAGGACATCAGTGTGTAAACACTGAAAGAGGAGAACAGGGACAAAGTAAACATATACAACTTAGAATAGAGGACTCAACAGTGACCCTCAGAAATATAAAACACAGCTCTTCTGCCTACTCCAGAATATGTCCATGTAGCCCCACTCATTGCTCAAGTCAGCTAAAGCAGATCTCTTTTTATGGTTTATGTGTTCCCATGCTGAAGTCCTCCGGCACCTTCTAAGGGAGGCCCACCTTTGAAAACCACTATAGTCCTCAGGAGGGTGTCTAGAAAGTCTTAGAGATAGGGACTTTTGCTACTCCAAAGCCTGAATTTTAGCAGAAATTGCACAAAATATTCAATTCAAGCGAGTCTGACACAGGAAACTGATGATGAATTTACAGTGCCCCCATAGGAAGCCCAGTCAATGTTTCCATGGTAGAATACGGGACAGATTAGTCAAAACACAGTCTGGGTCATTTATGCACAAACTCCCTCATTAAATAGCCAAGAACTTGGATAATTTAACCCTTGATTATTATGTTTTACCTCATTAGATAATGTTGCTTGTTAAAATAGAGTGGTTGGTTAAAAATGAGTTTTGAATCTACCAGCCACAATGACAGAGAGAAATATAATCAAATTCCAACCCAGACAGGTGCAGGATGTGCCTGAGGGTTTATAGATCCTCTCTGGGCTGGGAACAGATCCACCAGAGGGAGCTGGGAAACGGCAAAGGGAGGGAAACCTCTGGGTTAAAGGAAGAAAGCAATGCATGGATGGATGGATGGATGGATGGATGGATGCATGGATGGATGGATGGACAGACGGACGGACAGACAGACGGACAGACGGATGGATGGACCGATGGATGCATGGATGGATGGATGGACCGATGGATGGATGCATGCATGGATGGATGGATGGATGGATGGATGGATGGATGGACCGATGGATGGATGCATGCATGGATGGATGGATGGATGGATGGATGGATGCATGGATGGATGGATGGATGGACAGACGGACGGACAGACGGATGGATGGACCGATGGATGGATGGATGGATGGATGGACGGACGGACGGACGGATGGATGGATGGACCGATGGATGCATGGATGGATGGATGGATGGATAGATGGACAGACGGACGGACAGACGGATGGATGGACCGATGGATGCATGGATGGATGGATGGATGGATAGATGGACAGACGGACGGACAGACGGATGGATGGACCGATGGATGCATGGATGGATGGATAACTGCCATGAAAAAGTTCTAGTTTGAAAAGAAATAGACATCAACATTTGTCAAAACAGGAACTTCAGTGAAATCACCAGAATCTCCTTTAAAGGGATACTTCAACATTTTCGCCAATTCTCCCATTGCCATAATTCCTATAGTCTTAGTAATAGGTTTGTTACCTTTAGTTGTCGCCGCTGCCGAGTTCGGACCTGCTGTGCCAACTCAATGTAAGCAGATGTTATTCCGGCTTTCCCTCATCAAACTCATCAAATACACAATCCAACAACTCCAAAACACTCTCATGGATATGTTGTGACCTGCACATTCACCACGCTATCAAATAATAATGTATACTTATGTAACATTACGACACATGAAGCAAATACTCAGAACTATTTCTTGAGTAAACCACTGGGCGGAGTGACACAGTGCAGCAGCCATGTCTGGAGTGTAGTTCCGGCTTTACATTTAGCTTTAAAACATCTCCATCTCCCAATGTTCCATGATTATTATTATAATTATAATTATAATTATTATTATGATTATATATACAAAGCTTTAAGCTACAGGAACAAAAAGGAGGATATTTAAGCCCTGGTTTTACCAATAATGAAGAGAACTTGTTGTTCAGGGCATAAATAATAAACCAAGGATCACACAGATACAGTCTGGTAATAATCAGAGGTGTAATTCTACATAAATAAACCAAGCTTGTTGTTTCCCATCAGATTAGAGAAGCAGTTATCAGACATACCACATCCACGCTCAAGGACAGGGCGAACAGAGAACAGTGTGTTTGAGTGATCCGAGGGCAGATGTGTTCTTTTTCTGCACACACAGACACAAAGGTGGATCTCTCATGTTCTTATCTGAGTTTTCCTCCTCAGACGGCTGATATATTTCCTGACCGGGCTGCTCACCTGTCGACTGAATGAGGCCGCTCTCAGCAGGAGTCCTCAGACAACGGCCTCATTTACATCCAAACTCAATGAACCGCCGTGTTCTCCAAATACAGAACCCACGCTCTCTCACTGTGGGAGACCAATTAGACATCGACAGCAGACTGCAGGCATCCCTCTGCTCCTGTCTCAGCCTGTGCTAGTGAGATATCAAACATGGGAGGTGACCAGGGTGGGTATAGTCCTTGTGCATTCACAGATGGACTTCAGATTCTGCTTTAAAGTCTTTTCTTAGATCGCAGTTGCAGTTAGGGACATTTTAAGTGGTTTGAGCCCCTATCCAATCATGTTTTCAGGATTAATATTAGTTTTTTTCTGAACAGGGCAGATTTAATAAGACTATCTTCAGCCTGACTCAGATTTACTTTTATCCTCAGGTTTTCTTTCCGTTATCAGTCCACCTCTCCGTCTCTCTCTCTCTCCCTGGCCTCCACCTCGCTGTCTTCTCTTTCCTTTGTATTCACTATCATCCCTCTCCCCTCCCTCTGTATTCTGACTTCCTCTGCTGCTCTCTGACATGATGACCCGCCTGTATTGTGTTTTTTTTTTATCTCCCTCCTCTCTTTTATCATTTTTTCCTCCACCATATCTTTTATTCTCTCTCGGTGCATGCACACAGTTCATTACGGCTCCTGTTCTTTGTTTCGCCGTTCATTTATCTGACAATACTAATTCCTCTCTCTGACCTCTTTGTTTCAAACCGAGAGCTGAATCATTTCTCTGTCTATGCATCTTTATTTTTAAACTTCTGTTTTATTTCTTCCTGTCCTTTTTGTCATTGGTAGTCTGTTTTACTTTCTGACTGTCTCTGCAGAGGAGTGTCTTTATTTATCTGTCCTCATTTGTTGAATATCTACTACAAATTCTCTTATTTAAGTGAGGAGTGAGAGAGCAAAGGAGCCGCTCATATTACTTGGAAGATTTCATGAATAGCTTTGAAAATATCTCATCCATGTGTATTTGGATTCCTGATTTTTTCCTTTGTAATAGCAGCAATAATAAACAGAATTAGGACTGCAAGCAGCACTGAGGTGCCTGTGCACCCTGGCGCATGTCGGGGTGTGTTAGCCAGTGGTTCTCAACCTTTTCAGCCCATGACCCCCAAAATAAAGGTGCCAGAGCCCGGGGACCCCCACTGTACCTGAAGGTGGTTGAACACATACATGAACGTCTAGAATAGTCATGTGGAGACAAGGCCGGCCAATAGGGGGGATAAAAGAGAGAGCTTTCTGGGGCCCAGCTAAAATGGGGGCCAGCAGAATCTGGGTCCAAGTTAAGCTGTGGTATTTAATATTTAACCTGAATAATAACCACTCTGATCAAAGAAACACATTTTAATTCATTCACAGAAAGTGAATCCTTTTGTTAAAAACAGAATTACAAGACATTAAAAACAACTAAAATGGGTTAATAATGGCAAAAATGGTGGGCAAGGTGGTGAAACTGGAATTTAAAAGTAGCAGAAATGGGTTGGAAATGCCAGAAATAAGATAGAAGTGGCAATATGGGTTAAAGTGGCAAAAAGCAGCGGCAACAACAGGCAAAGAAATTACCAATGAAGTGGCAAAAATATGGCAAAAAAGGCAGAAAATAGTTGGGTAAGTACCTGAAGTTCCCTCAAAGTGGAAAGAAGTGACAATTAAGTTGCAAAATGGTCAAAAGAAGAGCCAAAATTTGCTAAAAGTGGCAAAATTTGTAAGAAGTGGCAAAACTAGGCAAAGACATTGCAAAACCAGTTGCAAATATATTGAAATAAAGAGAGATATGGGTTTGAGTCACAAAAATTGGCCTCAAGTGGCAGAAAAGTTGCAAAATGTTCAAAAAATAACAAAGATTGGTTTAAAAAGGCTAAACGAAGTGGTAAAAAATTGCTGAAAGACACAAAAAATGGTTTAAAGTGGCTCAAAAGTGACTAATAAGGGCAAAAAGGAACAAAAATGAAATAAAAGTGGCAACAATGTGGCAAAACATGACCTAAATAGGTTAAAAGTGGCAAAAAGAAGTGGCAAAAATGAGTTCCTGCGGACCAGTTTGTTAAAACATGAAACTTGTGAATCGCCCAAAAACGCCAAAATGTGACACTTAGCTGTTTGTAGTGTCCTTCCTGTACATTTTAGAGGGGGGCCACAAGGGACTTTTTTTTGTGTCTGAACATGATGCATACGTCGACCAAAGTTCTTGCACCTAGCTCTAACCCAGTCCCTTATCTTACGTTTGGGACCCCTGCATAATGAAGGATTCCACCAAAATAGGAAAATGGCCACTGAGGGACAATTTTCTGTAAAGTTTGGTGAGTTTGTGAGCATGTTAGAACCCCAAAGTTAGTGATTTTGACTGAAAAATAACACAACAGGGTCCCTGCCGACCCCAGGTCAGAGCTCTGGACCTGATGAGGGATGCAGGTTGAACATAACATCGTGTTTGCAAACTCGTTCACTGTTTTGTTTCCACATTCTCTTTATTGACTTGTTTTCAACATGGCGACTGCATCCTGTCCGCCTCGTTTTTTCCCTCCTCTCTCATCTCCGTGCGCTTCCTCTCTCCTGTATCTATACATCTCTCTGTTTTCTGCACCGCCATCCCTCCCCGTGTCACGTCTCCACCTCTGTTTCCCTCCGTTGTTTGTGCTGAGGGCTACACAGGCAGAGGCAGGCGGGAGGAGCGGGAAGGCCGGCAGATGAATCAGTGGCTGCGGGGCAGGTAAACACGGTCGCAGTCCGAGAAGAGGAAGAGAGAAGGAGGCGTCGGAGTGTCCTACGGCCTTCAGAGAGACGGAGCGAGAAGCAGACGGAGAGGGGAGCAGCCATGTTTGCTTTTATTTCAGTGCTGCATGATCTCTGCTGCACTGCTTCAACTCAGAACTTACAGATAAAAATTTTTTTCTGCTTTTTTGCGTATAACTTTTGAACAACTTCAGCTGTGCTCAAAACTACCAAACACTCAATCATTTTGAGGATTTTAACCCTTTAAATGCCAGTTTGATTACTTGAAGTCAATGTTGTTTTCCATGAAAAAAAAGAAGTGATATCTTCCTTAAACATATGCACACCCAAATGCACACACGCAGACACACACACATACAAACACTATCTTAAAACAGCCTAATAAGCTCATTAACACAAGCACAAAAACTAATGGAATGACAGGCATAGGCCTATAATGGGGAAATGGCTGATTTTAGTGATGAACAGTCAAAATGACAAATTTGATTATATATGTTAAGAATGAAACCATAGCACTACAGAATGCATGATTATACCATGCAGTGGCTAGGAGTAAAAAAAAAAAGTGATTTAAATGGGAGTCAATGAGACGTTTTTGTCCTTAATGGCTTTAAAGGGTAATAAGTTTTAAATCAGATGCTACACAAAAACTAAAACTGCATCAAAGTCAATATTTTGGCTAATCATTGACATATCCAGGACTGATTTAAAAAAACACCCCCCACCCCCCCAACATTAGTTATCTGGAAAATAATTCATGTTTTGTGTGGTTTTTAGAAAAAAATGACCATCCTGTAATCAAACATGCATTTAAAGGGTTAAAATCCTGAAAATTATTCAATATTTGATTGTTTTGATCAGAACTGAGGTTGATCAAAAGATCTGACCCAAAAAAGTAGAAAAAAAATAATGTAAACTATTTTTATTGCTGTTTTTGGAAGTGGACGTTTTTGTCCTAAATGACCTGAAAGGGTAGTAAGTTTTAAATCAGATGCTGCACAAAAAAATTATGAATCATCGAAGTCCATATTTTGGTAAATCATGGACATATCCAAGCTGGATTTAGAAATAATGCCCCAGCCATCCAACATTTGGTTTAAGGAAGATGTCACATTTTTTTTGCTTTTTTTAATAAAAACATTGACTTTAAGTAATCAAACTGGCATTTAAAGGGTTAAAATCCTCAAAATGATTTAATATTTGGTAGTTTTGAGCAGAGTTGAAGGTGTTTAAAAGATTTATGCAAAAAAAGCAGAAAAAAATATGAATCTGTTAAGTTTTTATTGCAGATTTTTTTTGAAGTGGGCGTTTTTTTCCTTAATGGCTCTAAAGGGTAGTAAATGTGTTTCACAGTGTTCCCCTGACATATTAGACCAATTGAAATTTGAATTCAAAAATTTGACAAGAAAGAAACTTTATCACAAAAAAATTAGAGCATATGCACTAACAAAAAACTGCCAAAATGGTGAGCAGAGAAAGAGGAAACATTTGCCCAAAAGGAGAAAAATGTCCCTGGTGATGCCTGAGGGTTAAACTCCAGACAGTGGTTGCGACAGTGATGGAGTGAGTCAGAGTGATGATGAAGAAACTCGTTGCCCAACGTTTGAGTCATCCATGCTTTCGTTTTTTTTTTCATGTCATACAAAGTGAAACACGGCTTTTTAAGAAGTTTTCTCTACCTTTCATGTTTTAAAGTTACAGAAAAATATCAGGGCCTTTAAAGGAGAGATGTAAGTCCTAACCTAATGAGTATGACCTAAAACTATCCCTTTGAAAAACCTGATTTATGGTGATAAAACATCCACTATCAGCTGCATTTCCAGCGCTAACAGCTAGATACATCTCCAAAATATCAACATCTGACGCCGTTTTAGTGTAAAAACAGAAGATCAGAGAGTTATCCAACCAATGATATAACAGAAAGAAGTCGAAAAAGAAGAAATTAAGAGCCTCATTTGAGGATTCCCAGTAAATTGGGTCATTCACTCATCCAGTAAAAATCCCCTTAACCACCTTAATTACACTGATGGCTTTCCTTTAGCCTTGGCAGGAGGCTGGCCTGTTTTGGGTGGAGATCAAATTAGTTTAATTGAGCCAGAAAGGATCAATCAGATGTTGGGAAAAAAAAAGGCTGGACTGATTTGAAGAAACTGAGAGGGAGAGTTGCACAACTCAAGGAGGCCGGCCTGACTCTGTACTCAGACTAACTCACTGCTGACGACTTGTGTGTGTTTCAGCTGGCCGTCTGTTTACATGTGACGTTTGTGACCTCGCTGCTCTGCCAGATCAACAGAAGAGTTTCAGTCTCCATGAAATCTACACTTTAAATGTCTGTCTCTTAAATACAAGCAACCGATGTGTGAGTATAAAACACTCATACAGCTTTCTGACCACATGAGCAGCAGCCACGATAAACAACAAACATGTGACATTAAGAAGGTGACAACTCATCTCCATTCACAGGCATTACAAGCAGCCAGTTAACTCCAGCCCAGGCGTTTAGTGACACTTTTTACCCTCTTTTCTCCATCATTATCTTGGGTTTAAATAACATTTTGGTGTTCTGTTGAGTTCTTGTTTCACTCAAAAGACTCAAAGACAGGTAACCAGGTAACCAGTCTCACAGGCTGTGGGTCTGGACTTCACAGCAGTCCGTACCATGTTTATCTGCTGAACTGAACCTCCTTAAACACTGCCTGCACATACGAGGACGTTAGGTCTTTCCTACATCTAAATAACCCTGATGTTCTGAGATAATCATCCAGAATGTCCTGTGAAGTTTAAGATTATTTCAGGGAATATGTTCAGACATTTTGGGAAATGTATGTAACTTTTCTTGAAATTTGTTTGGGTTATTATTCTTGGAAGTTTTAAATTTTCATGGAAATTTGGGAAATCAGTAAACCAATGGGAATTTGGGGGGCAGTATCATTTGAAATGTCAATAATGTCAACAGATATTTGTTTGACTTAAAATTTAGGAAATTAACTTTGTGTTTGGGAAAGTTTTCATGGAATTTAGGGCAATGAATTTGGAAATTTAAGGAAAATCAGGGGCAAATTTGTCTCATGAGTCTTACTCTCTCATGTTTTTCCAGAATATATCAAAATCAGGATGCATGAAGAAAGATGTGCACATTCCCATTCTTCAGTACTTTACCATGTCATGCAGAGGATTTTAAAGCCTTCTGCCCCCGCCGTCTCCTTCAGAGCCTCAGACTGCAGAGTTCTCCTCTATAAGGCAGCCATGATGACAGACTGCGTTTCTGTACACTCTGTCCATTTGGTGACATTTCTAAGGGCCCAGGCTTTTACAGCTGCACCTCATTCACATCACATCCACAGACTCTGGGCCATGCTTTCTCTGTCCAACAGTGTGACACCTGCTGCTTTATGTGCAAGGTTTATATTAACCCTGAGCATCACCGTGCACCATAGAGGAAGTGCACCCATGCATTCTGTTGCTTATGTGCACTTTGCATGTGCTTTCAGTGCACCTTTAGATGTGTATAATGTTTGGATGTGACTGTGTGCCCCCTCTGACAGCAGTGTTACTCAACCAAAGAGCCAAATGATTGAAAAATGCATTTGCAAGAGCCACAACCTAAGTGGTGAAAAGTGGCAATTAAAATAAGTCAAAGGTGGCAAAAGTGGTCAAAAAGCAGCAAACACTGGGAGAAAAGAATGAAAATGGGCAGAATTTAGCAAAAATGGACGGGAAGTGACCAAAATATAAGTTAAAGGTGGCAAAAAATTGTCAACAAGTGGCAAAAATCAGAAAACAAGGAGGGAAAACGTGGCAAAAAGTGACACTTAATGACAAAAGGCCACTTGAATAGGCGAGAAGTGGCAAAAATAGGAAGAAATGGTCAAACACTGGGAGAAAAGTGGAAAAAAGGGCAGAAAGTGGTAAAAATGGGTGAGAAATGGCAAAAAATGGTCCAAAAGTGGAATCAATGAGTGAAAAGTGACTTAAATGGGCAAAAAAATCAGAAAAAAGGTGAAAAAAAGGGAATTAAGTGGAATTTAATTGCAAAGGGCAGCTTCAATGGAGGAACAGTGGCAAAAATAGGTGGAAAGGAGGCAAACTATTGCAAAAAGCAGGATAAAAGTGGCAAAATGGGTTAGAATTGGCTAAAAAAATGAGTGACATGTTGCAAAAGTGGCAAAAATGTGGCAAAAAAAGAGCGGAAATTGATTAAAATGGGAAAAAAATCAGAAAAAAGGTGGAAAAATGGGAATTAATTGGAATTTAACTGCAAAGTGCAGCTTGAATGGGGGAAGAGTGGCAAAAATAGGTGGAAAGGAGGCAAAATATTGCAAAAAGCAGGATAAAAGTGGCAAAATGGGTTAGAATTGGCAAAAAACGAGTTACAGGTTGCAAAAATGGTCCAAAAGTGGCAAAAATGTGGCAAAAAAAGAGTCAAAAGTGACTAAAATTGGGAAAAAATGGGGGAAAAGGTTAAAAAAAATGGGAATTAAGTGAAATTTAACTGCAAAGGGCAGCTTAATGGGTGATAAGTGGCAAAAATAGGCAAAAAGGAGGCAAAAATTGCAAAAAGTAGGATAAAAGTGACAAAAAGAAGTGGCAATAATGGGGATAGAGCGGCAAACACTGGGAGCCACATGTTGAGGATCACTAGTCGACAGGTATGTATACTAGTGCATCTCAAAAAATTAGAATATGAAAAAGTTCGATATTTTTTGTCACTCTTTTCTGAAAGGTAAACCCATACATTATATAGACTTGTTATACACAGATTCCATACCATAGATTACCATAGATTCTCTGTGGGGTTCAGGTCGGGACAGTTAGCTGGCCAATCAAGCTCAGGAACATTTCAAGAAATAAAGGCTTGAAGTATTTCGCTCTGTGTGTAACAAGTCTATATAGTAAATGGGTTTCACTTTCAGAAAAGAGTGACAAAAAATATTGAACTTTTTCATGATATTCTAATTTTTTGAGATGCACGAGTATACGGTGGGGTCCAGACGGCAGTGGTTGAGTCACGCCTCATGAATGTAGGCAGCCAGGTTTCCACTTTCCTATCTTTTTTAATTAAGGTATAAAAAGCCCCAACTAAACATTATTTTCAAAAAAAGGCAAATTGAATTTTGTGTAAAATAATGACTAGAGTCTGTATTTGCCAGATAATTGGCCCTGGCCCATGGCCCCCATTTAGAGGTCACTGAGACAGGACAGCACCCAAAAACCTTCATAATACATCAGGCAGCATTATTACCAAGGCAAAACAGCCTGAAATATCCAGGATTTACTGAATGCCATAAGGTTTCCTATTTCAATTCAGTTTGAATGTTTGCAGCACTGATTATCAGAGTAAAAATGAAGATGAATTACCTGAATATTTCCTGCATTATTGTGCCAGCCATTCCCTCTTAAAGTTGTGTGAAACCACATTTCCACGCAAAAATAAAGCTCAAGGCCATCGCAGTACAGCAGCGTGGCCACTCAGCTGACCCCTGTCAGTGCAGCCTTCCAGCTTCTTCAAGACCTCCACACCCACGCATCCCAACCTTGGTGTTCAGTGTGTGCAGGAAACAGGATGCTGCGGTCTAACAAAGAGCTTTACTGCAGGTGGGAGGGACTTTAGACCGAAAATCAGATGTAAGGTTATCGAGTGAATCCAGGATTCAGTGTTTGCTCTAGTAAATCTGCAAAGATTGAAAAAACCTGAGTGTGTGTAAACATGCTCTGAAATTAATATTTAAATCCATTCAAACACACAGAGAGTGACACGCACACCTTAGTGTAGAGGTTTAACGTGTCGTCACTGTAAACATTTATCCTGACCCTCCAGCTGTGATTGGCTCAGACTCTCACTGTCAGTGTTTGTGAGGAGGCTTACTTCCTGTATAAGCGTGGCTCACAGTCACTCTTTGTTTATGGAGGGTAACAGTCCTCCATCATATCCACTGACAGCTACAGGAGCAGGGTGTGTGTGAGGTGTCATCATCAGGTGTAGCACGTCTGCAGGTAACGCCACGTTACTGTGAAAAATCTTTGCAGAGCAGACAAGAATGAGGCCCAGAAGTCAACAGTGTCAAAAACTTCAGCTTAAACTTATATGATGGTAAATCAGAATATGCACACAATGCGCAGTGGGCGCAGCACGCAAAACACTCGGTTACATAAAAAAGTCAATTTGATGCACAGATTCTGTGACCTTGCAGGAAATATGTACGATTATTTAAATAAAACACTCAGGAGAAATCAGACTGGGAATGGAATAAATAAAAAAGGTTCCTTGGCTCGATGTAAACTCCAGTTTTAAATGTCAAAGGTCTGAGCGCTCTACACGGCCAGTCCACCAGGAGATGACCTCTTTAGTTTAACGGCCTGAATGTATGACCCCGCACTGTTGGGTCAGTGTTAGAGTCCAGCTTTTAAAGCCATTTTGGGATTTCAACAATATAAACCCCCCAAACCAGATTATATAAGCTGTAGGTCAGCTTCATCTGTCATGTTATAATATTTCAGCTCACTCTGAGTCTCTGCGGCTGCAGGAATACCGCCATGATTTCAACCAACATAGAAGAGCCTTAAAACCTTCAAAGAGGGAACTTTGACCTCAGACATTCATCACATTAACCAGTTTGTTTCCCAGACTCATACAGAACTCAAACTTAATTGTCCCATTTATCCCATGTTTGCCCA
Organism: Cheilinus undulatus; assembly: GCF_018320785.1. NCBI lineage: Eukaryota > Metazoa > Chordata > Actinopteri > Labriformes > Labridae > Cheilinus > Cheilinus undulatus. Next base: position 39,620,633 of record NC_054884.1, on the reverse strand, counting down.
TTTTCGCCATTTTTGGCCACATTTCACCAGATTAAGATACCTTTGCCATTAAATACCACTTGTTTCCTTTTTTATTTTTTTTGTTTTTGCCCATTTTTGATACTTCTTTTAGCTACTTTAACCCATATTTGCCTTTTTCCCCATGTTTCCACATTTAAGCTACCTTTGCCATTAAATACCACTTGTTTCCTAATGTTTTGCCCTGTTTTGCCACTCTTGACTTGTTTTGCCACATTTAAGTCTTTTTCCTCTCATTTATTTGCCCTATTTTGCCACTTTTGGACCATTTTTGCCCCATTCAAAAAATGTTTTACCACTCTGCCCATTTAAGCTACTTTTTGCCATGAAATACCACTTCTTTCGTCTTTTTTGCCCTATTTTGCAACTTCTTTTTGACACTTTTGTCTCATATTTGCCTTTTTTCACGACTTTTCCCCATTTAAGCTACTTTTGCCATAAATACCACTTTTGTCCTCTTTTTTGCCCATTTTTGATACTTCTTTTACCCACTTTTATCCCATCTTTTGGCCCTTTTTACCATTTTTTGCCCATTTAAGCTACCTTTTGCCATAAAATACTACTTTTATCTCATATTTGCCACTTTTTGATACTTCTTTTAGCCATTTTTTTCCTCTTTTTGCCCATTTTTGATACTTCTTTTACCCACTTTTATCTGATTTTTTGCCCCTTTGTACCATTTTTTCCAGTTTAAGCTACCTTTTGCCATAAAACAGCACTTTTTTCCTCTTTTTTGACCATTTTTGATACTTCTTTTTGCCACTTTTACCCCATTTTTGCCTTTTTTCACGACTTTTTCCCCATTTAAGCTACTTTTGCCCCTTTGTACCACTTTTATCCTCTTTTTTGCCCATTGTTGATACTTCTTTTAGCCACTTTTATCCCATATTTGCCCTTTTTCAACATTTTTTCCCAATTTAAGCTACCTTTTGCCATAAAATTCCACTTTTTCCTCTTTTTTGCCCTTTTTTGCAACTTCTTTTAGCCACTTTTTTTCCCATTTTTGCCCCTTTCACTACTCTGCCCATTTTAGCTACCTTTTGCCATAAAGTAGCACTTTTATCCTCTTTTTCGGCCTTTTTTGCAGCTTCTTTTAGGCACTTTAATCCCATTTTTGCTCCGTTTCACCATTTTTTGCCCATTTAAGCTATCTTTTGCCATTAAATACCACTTGTTTCCCATTTTTTTGGTCCTATTTTGCCACTCTAGACTGCTTTTTGCCCATTTCAGTCACTTTTCTCTCCTTTATTTGTTATTTTCGACCATTTAATCCACATCTAACTTGTTTTTATTGCTACTTCAAGCTGATTTTGCCACTTTTCACCTCTTAGATTGTGGCTCTTGCAAAGGTATTTTTCAACAGTTTGGCCCTTTGGTTGAGCAGGGTGGAGTGACACTGGACTAGACCGAGGACAGGGGTGTCAAACTCCAAACCCGGCTCATGGTGCAGATATACTGTAATGCTAAGACTGTGAGGGATTTGAAAACATGATAAAAAAAAAAACATGAGCATGGTAAATATTTCTGAGAGTTTTATATTGTAAAAAATAAAAAAATGACAGCAAAAATAGTCCTTGGACTCCCGAGGGCTGGTGTTCATCCTCATGGGACGGCTATCCAAATATTATTTTTGCCTGATTTGTTGAACAGAATGACGCCCCAACTCTATAAATAATAATTTCATTTTCTCCAGAAGAAGAACATTTTAAAAGCACCAAGGTAACGTCTAATGTCTGTGTTTTTTGTCTCTGTTATTTTGGAGCATGCTCAGACTGGATTCAGAGTGATCCAGATGAAGGCCGTTGTCACGGTGACCTTATTGCTCGCTGGATCTGATCAGGATTCATCAGCCGTGTACGCGGCTCTGTGACATTTCTGCTGCTCTTTGTTTTTCTGGACTTCAGCTGGAAACAGAATTTATTTTAAAAGACGGAAACATCCATTAGATGTTCCCGAGCCGACTCATTTATTTCACTAAAGGAGAGAAAATCCACTCTGTCAAAGCGATTTTATGGACCTGCAGGTTTCTCTCCTTGCTAACTCAACCTGCTGTTTCTCTTTCAGCCGTGTAGAAGAAAAGGAAGCATTAACGTTTCTCACTCTGATTGTTCGCACGCCAATGAAACACATGTTCATTTAATCAGAGTTCCTCCTACAACAGCCTTCCTGCTGTTTCCCCTCAGAGAGGAAAGTCCAACATGTTCTCTTTTATCAGAGAGACTGCAGCAGAATGTCCCTTTAGTTAAAGAAAAGAAAGTATCGAGTATGTTAAAGAGATTACACATGTGTAAACGTGTTCACAGAACTCCAGAAGACAAGCAGAGTCAGGCTCAAACTCATCTGGTCCTCTTTCAGACGCTCCACCTGCCACCGCTTGACCTCCGTTTGTTAAACATCATCATCATCATCCACCTTCCTCCTCCTCCTGCAGAGAAACCAGCTCTCCCGTCTGTGTCTTTCTCTCTCATTGATTTTTCTGTCAGCAGTCAGAGCCCCTAAAGACCCACGAAGACCAGTAGCTGAAGCTCCACACAGACGTCAGTGCAGACTCCGCCTGTCCGGCTCCTCCTGAGCTCTCTGCGCTCTGATAGCTTCATAAACTCTGGATGAACACGTCTGGACTCAGTCCACAGACTCACAGCTACGGAGGCCCGGAAGGTCAACTGCAACAACCTTCTTAATGACCCACACATAAAACATTTCATGAAATACCTCAGCATGTTAAAGCAGAGTTAATTTAATCGACTAAAAATATTTATAGACTCACGTTGTTCCATGAAGAAGACCAGACCAAGACTAAGATGCTAGTGCTGGACTGTTGGACCTTCTGAATCCATGATATTTCTCCACTGCGGAGATAACGTACGTCAGTTTTTCATCAGATTATTCTAAATCAGTGAACGCATTAATAAAGCATTAATATGAGTGTTTCATAGTTATACTAGTTTCCAGTTTGGATTATCAAAGTTGTTCAAATCTCGACTAAAAGTAAAGGCTTAAATTTAAAGACTTTTTTTTACAAAACTGGACCAAAATGATTGTGAGTGTCTGTTGCCTAAAACTGAAGTATTGAGGCCCAGAATGACTACAGTGTGACTGAAGCTACATGTGATTTTAATCTAAATTTAAAGAAGCTCCATTAATGAAAACTGTCACGCAAACATTTCATCAAACAGGAAGAAAAAAAAAAAACTTCCATGAAATTATGACATTTTCTAAAATGTTAAATATCGGCCGTATCTGTGTGCAATGTTGCTGTTGAATATATCTTGAATATTTTAGCACTTTATAAATAGAATTTTCCAAAATCCTCAATAGTTTTGGTACATGAAAGAAAAAAAAAACAAAAAAAAAACATGTTAAACAAATGTTAAAAACATGAAACAGCAAAATCATTTTGTGAATTATAATGATGCTGAAAGTAATTCATGAAATGTTAAAAAAAGAAGCATTTTAAGTATGTCCAGAACATTTTCTTAAACACTAAAATATTTCAAGAAAAGCCACAAACATTTTAATATATCATATTTTTTTTTACCCTCTTCAGCTGTGATTTATTGATGATCAGTGTTAGACCTGTTTTTTTAAGTTTATCTGGCTTTTTTAACCTGTTTTTGCCTCTTCAACCCATTTTTCTCACTTTTAACCCCTTTTCACCGCTGTTTCTGTTCATTTATGCCACTTTTTCCCACTCTATGCCCATTTTTTTCCACTTTATACCCTTTTTGCCACTTTTCAACAGCTTTTCACCATTTCGCAGCCATTTTGGCACCCTTTTTGTACTTCTGTAAGTCGTTTATGCCACTTTTCCCCATTTTTGCCTATTTAAAAAATATTCTACAACTGTATTTTATTTACTTAGCCAATTTTTCCCACTTTAAACTCATTTTTGCCAGTTGTTGACCTGTTTTTATAAGTTTATCTGGCTTTTTTTTTTGCCACTTCAACATATTTTTTTATTTACTTTTAACCACTTTTTACAATTTTCTTCACATTTTTTCTCTTGTTGCATATGTGTGTGTGTGTGTGTGTGTGTATATATATATTTGCCATTTTAATCCCACTGTTGCCTCTTTTGAACCCTTTTCACCGTTGCCGTCACAAGTTATGACACTTTTTTGACAGCTATTTAATTTTTTTTCCACTTTTAAATTATTCAGCCGATCACATGCCCACATCAGAATGTTCAGTGTGTTTCAGTCAGAGACTTCATGAGTTTAAGTCAAGACAAAAGCTCTGCATGGTCTCTTACAGGACATTTAAAGGTCATGTGACACTTGGGTTACGGTGGGTCCTTATGAGTATTTGCTTCTCATGTGCTTAGTATTTAGTTTTGGTGTAATTCTGCACGTTTATATTCATGTTTCCAGCAGCTGGCCTCTCGCTGAGTCTGTCTGCACCCCGCCTCCCGTCTGTCCTTCACCTCCCTCTCCTCCATCATGTTTACCCTCTCCTCTCCTGCTTTATGATTCTGCAGCAGCATCTGTTCCTCCTCTATGTTCAGTGCACGCATGCTAACAGCCTGATTTGTGTTTTAATGAATAATTATGGAATCATGTTTCCATGATCACCGCAGAGCGGTGTCTGAATTTTAAGCTTATTTATGGACGACTATCAAAGCTGACTACACTCTGGACCGTTTTAGTGGGACTGTGATATTTAAGATTCCAGATCTGGCTGCCTCTAATGGAGCGGTTCTCAACCTTTTCAGCCCGCGACCCACGACCCCAAAATAAAGATGCCAGAGACCGGGGACCCCCACTGTACCTGACGAGGGTTGAACACAGCCATGAACGTTCTAGAATAGTCATGTGCAGACAAGGCCGTCCATGAGGGGGGAAATGGGGCCCAGCTAAACTGGAGGCCAGCAAAATCCTGGTCCATAGTAAAGTTAAGCTGTGGTATTTAATATTTAACCTGAATAATAACAACTCTGATCAAAGAAACACATTTTAATTCATTTGTGTAGTAAATACCCCTTTTTTAAAAAAAGTGAATCCTTTCATTAAAAACAGAAATAAAATACATTAAAAATAGTTAAAATGGGTTAATAATGGAAATATGGTGGGAAAGGCCGTGAAATTAGAATTCAAAAGCAGCAGAAACGGGTTGGAAATGCCAAAAATGAGATAAAAGTGGCAATATGGGTTAAAGTGGCAAAAAGCAGTGGCAAAAACAGGCAAAGAAATTAAAAAAGAAGTGGCAAAAATATGGCAAAAAAGGCAGAAAAAGGTGGGGCGAAGGAAGAGCCAAAATGTGTTAAAAGTGGCAAAAAGAAGTGGCAAAATTTGTAAGAAGTGGCAAAAATAGGCAAAGAAATCAAAAAAAGTTGCAAATATAATGCAATAATAGAGAGTTATGGATTCAAGTGGCAAACATTGGCCCTAAGTAGCATAAAGGTGGCAAAATGTTCAGAAAATAACAAAAAATGGTTGAAAGAGGCTAGACAAAGTGGTAAAAAATTGCTGAAAGGCACAAAAATTGGTTTAAAGTGGCGTAAAAGTGGTTAATAAGGGCAACAAGCAACTGAAATTGAATAAAAGTTCTGTGACTGTCACCTAAATCGGTTAAAAGTTGCAAAAAGAAGTGGCAAAAATGAGTTAAAGCGGCAAAAACTGGCATATTAAGTAGTAAAAGAGGATTCAGAAGTGGCTGAAATGGTTAAAGTGGCAACAAGCAGTGGAAAAAGCAGGCAAAGAAATTACCAAAGAAGTAGCAATAATACGGTAAAAAAGGCAGAAAAAAGGTGGATAAGCATCTACATTTGCCTTAAAGTGGAAAGAAGTGGCAAAAATTGGCCTCAAGTGGCAGAAAAGTTGCAAAATGGGCAAAAGAAGAGCCAACATTTGTTAAAGGTGGCAAAATTTTTAAGAAGTGGCAAAAAAGGCAAAGAAATCGCAAAACAAGTTGCAAATACATTAAAATAAAGAGAGATATGGGTTCAAGGGGCAAAAATCGGCCTCAAGTGGCAGAAAAGTTGCAAAATGTTCAAAAAATAATGAAAAGTTGTTGAAAGAGGCTAGACAAAGTGGTAAAAAAGTGGCTAATAAGGGCAAAAAGCAACAAAAATTTAATAAAAGTGGCAACAACATGACCGAAATAGTTTAAAGTTGCAAAAAGAAGTGGCAAAAATGAGTTAAAGTGGCAAAAACGGGCATATTAAGTGGTAAAAGAGGATTCAGAAGTGGCTGAAATTGTGTTAAAGTGGCAAAAATTGGTGCAAATTTAGTAAATGGGATAAAAATTGATATAAACTGGCAAAAATGGTTAGCTGAGGCAGAAATAGTCAGAAACTGTCAATAATGGGCATATCAAAATGTGAAATGTGGCTACGAAAGTGGTAAAATGGGTTAATAGTGGCAATAATGTGTCAGCAGAGCCAACAATAAGCAGAGAGTTTCAAATTTGGGTTAGAAGTGGCAAAAACAGGCAGAAAAAAGTGGTGGAAAGGGTTAAAAATGGACAAAAAATGGGTTTTAAGTTCCAAAAATGTGTTAAAATTTGGCAATATTGGTGTTCTTAGTTTTTTTTAAGGCATCTGGAGACCCCCTCTCAGTGTCTTGCGACCCCCAATGGGGTCCTGACCCCAACGTTGAGAACCCCTGCCCTAACCGATGAAGTCTCATTGACATACTTTTAACTGAAACCCTAACAGTGTCAGCTAAGATGAACAGAACTCAAAGTCAAACAATACTTCAAATATGTTATGTTTGAGGAGATTTTTAGCTGTGAAAGCATGACTTTCACACCGGATCATCATTACAGGCGTGTGTTTTACAGCATGTTTAATAATTAGTAAGTGTTTTAAATTCTTCTTCAGAGGCCAGAGTTTCCAAACATGTCAGCCTGAATCACAGAAAGCTGCACATAGACGTATGGTCATTGCATCCTCAGCTCTCCATAATGGAGTCTCAGCTTTAAATATTAAACTGAATAAAAGTGGATTAAAGCTTGAACAAGTCGCTGGAGTGAAATGAATGTGGATATTTTTCTTGTGAAGACGTATTTTTGCAGAGATTTAAAGAACGACCAGGCTCCAGGAGCGTTTTGTTATGCATGTCATCTCTGTCATCAGAGTTTTGTAAAGCTTTTGTGAGGCCGAAGACAAATCTGGACTCTCGTAGGACATAAAGAATTCATGTGGTATTTGTATCTTAAACGTGTCTGATGAATAAGTAATGGCGTAGCGTAAAGAATTTCTGCAGACGTGGGGACAGCAGAGTCCATTTATCAGCTCAGAGAGGACTTCTACAAAACAGAGATGACTCGCGAGAACCAAATGTTCCACTTGTACTGCTCCTAAATTAAGCCTTATAACCATAAAAGTTTCATGAAAGCTGAAATATTTATTTGTCCCTGTTGGGGAGCATCATCTGATCTCTGGGACTCTGAACCTGAGGGGAATGTAGACCAGGCCCTGTTGTACAGTTAAAGTTCTGGTCTAAATCAGGGATCAGTTTGGTCCAGTGTTGGATATTTTCCTCATGTTTGGTCTGTGTTTCCATGGAGACATTTACAAATGAACCAAATATGTGAGGCATGAGTAAAATCCTCTCTGATTGGTCAGAATTTCTTGCAGAAAAATCCTATAAGTAAACAAAGTCCAGTTGACTGTTCCCTGATGGTGCCTGCTCCAAAGACACTTTCACTGGTTTAAATGATTGCATTCATCACTATAGTCATTTTTTTTTTTTTAAACAAAGATAAACATATACATCATGTTTTAAGCAGAAGATATCGGATTGTGTCAGTTACCGTAGCTGATTTATTCCAACATAGCATTTCCTGCAGTAAGGTCTGTCTGAGGTAGGTTTAAGCGCTTATTACAAACAAACAGTTCAATGAAAGAGAATTTAGACTCAATCTTCATTGTTTTCTGGCCCAGTAGTTTGGTTCACACCAGGATTTGACTGCCAGCTTTCACACCAGCGCAAACTCACCATGCTAACTTTTCAAATAGGCTGAAGTTGATTTAAGACATTGAGATCTGAAGCTCAGAGGATAGTCTTTGGAAAGTTTCAAACAGAATCACCTGTGATAAGCAGCTACACAGCTACACCTCACTAGGAAGCAGGCCCAGCCCCAGAATTGGCCCCTAATAAACACAGAGAAAGGCCCCTGATAAACCCAGAGAACAGCAACTGATAAACCCAGAGAATGGACCCTGATTAACCCAGAGAATGGGCCCTGATAAACCCAGAGAATGGACCCTGATAAACCCAGAGAATGGACCCTGATAAACCCAGAGACTGGACCCTGATAAACCCAGAGAATGGACCCTGATAAACCCAGAGAATGGCCCCTGATAAACCCAGAGAATGGCCCCTGATAAACCCAGATAATGGACCCTGATAAACCCAGAGAATGGCCCCTGATAAACCCAGAGAATGGCCCCTGATAAACCCAGAGAATGGACCCTGATAAACCCAGAGAATGGACCCTGATAAACCCAGAGAATGGACCCTGATAAACCCAGAGATTGGACCCTGATAAACCCAGAGAATGGACCCTGATAAACCCAGAGAATGGACCCTGATAAACCAGAGAATGGCCCCTGATAAACCCAGAGAATGGACCCTGATAAACCCAGAGAATGGACCCTGATAAACCCAGAGAATGGACCCTGATAAACCCAGAGAAAGGCCCCTGATAAACCCAGAGAATGGACCCTGATAAACCCAGAGAATGGCCCCTGATAAACCCAGAGACTGGACCCTGATAAACCCAGAGAATGGCCCCTGGTTAACCCAGAGACTGGACCCTGATAAACCCAGAGACTGGACCCTGATAAACCCAGAGAATGGACCCTGATAAACCCAGAGACTGGACCCTGATAAACCCCGAGAATTTGTCATACATGGTTGTGATTTATTTATTTCAGTCCATGTGTTAGATCATTAGCATCGATGCTAGCATCATGCTAACATTAGACAACTACTGGGTTCTAGAGTTGGAATTATTTATTGTCACTTCTTTTAAACTGCTTTTCACCACTGTTTTCATCTTTCATTGCATAGCCTTTCACCACTTTTAGCCCATTTTATGCATGTTTGCCACTTTTAATTCATATTTTGTCTCATATTTGCATTGTTTGCCCCTTTTTGCTATCCTTAGCCAATTCCTGCAACATCCTTTGCCAGCTATGGTCCATATTTTCAGCCTTTTGCGTCTTTTTTCCCAACTCATGCTTTGACACTTTTCCCCATATCAGCCACTTTTAACCATTTTTTCCACTTCAACACTATTTTGACATTACTTTTCTTATCGTTTAGTTTAGTGTGTCTTTCCAGATTGTGATGTTGATCACCAATAAATGGTAATTCTGTTTTAAGAAAAGGGGTTTACACTTAGAATAAAAAGCTACATGGTACTACAGTAATCATGAATAAAGTTGATTTGTGTTGCTTTAATAAGAGTGGTTATTGTTCAGGTCAAAAATAAAATATCATTATCACAGCTTAACTTAACAGTAACCCATGATTGTGCTGACCTGCATGGTCCCCCAGTTTTGCTGTGGCCCAGAAAGCCCCCCCTCTATGTTCTCACATAGTCCATGTATAAAAACCTAAAAAGTGGCTCACATAAAAGGCATTTCACCCTTTTTTTTGGCCAATCCCTGACCTAAATTTGGAGACAAGTTTGTCCAGAAACATGGATGATAAGGCATTAGCTCCCTCCACAGTCCATCTCCCCCTCCCTTTGTCATGTTCTAATGTCTTTTTTACCCTTTACGCTTCCTTAGCTCCTCTGCTGCTGCTGCCCAGTGTCCCGCTGGTCGATTATTCCTCCTGCAGTTTCCTCTCCCTGGCGAGACAGAAGCGTCCCATCCCACGGTCGCAGGAATGACCTCTGACGGCTCAACGGGGGCAGAAGTCATGTCTCAGTGTGACTGTGAGACAACTCAATGAATAAAAAATGAACATGCTCAATGAGGAATCAGTCTTTCTAATTATCCTCTTTTTTAAATTTCATGTTCATTTTATGATCTTTTATGGTTATTTCTGCCCCCAGGCCTCCATTAAGGCCTGACCCTGCAGCAGCCGTCTGAGCTCATTACACCGCTCGCTCTCTGTTTCTGGGCGACACGGGGATTTTGGTTCAGATTTGTTGAAATGGTGTATTGTGTTTTAAATGTTTTTGTATTAAGTCTCTGTGGCATCAAATTCTTTTTCAGTATCTGCCATGTCTTGTGTGCAAGCTGAAAGCAGCAAAGATGCATATTATCTCACTTAGACCTGACCTGGTCCACTAAAGGTTTGGGCCACAAGAAAAACCCTTGCAACATTTGTAGAGATGCACGCTTTAAGAATAGTTTTTACCAAGATAATCTGCTCGTTTATATGGTTAAAAGATCCAGTCTTGAACCTCCACAGCGTCACTACACATTTCGGCTCTTCCAAGTTTGTTTGGGATCCTCTGTCATATGGACAGGATCCAGAAACGCCACCGTCTTCCCTGGACCAAAGCTCATTTAAAATGGAATGAGGCATCATGGAAAACTGTTCTGTGGTCACATGAATTAAAGAAGCCATATGTGAACAGGATCCAGAAATGCCGCCTTCTTCTCCGGACCAAAGCTCATTCAAAATGGGCTGAGGCATCATGGAAAACTGTTCTGTGGTCACATGAATCAAAATGTGAACTTATTTTTGAAAACCACGGACGTTGTGTCCTGTAGACTGAAGAGCTCGTTCTCCTGGCTCAGTTCTAAAGCCTGCATGGCGTGGGCAGCTTACACACCTGGAAATGAACTATCAATGCTAAAAAGTAGAGAGAGGTTTGCTCTACAATGGTAAACATGGCCCTGTCCCTACTTTTTTGTCTGAAGAGCAGCAGAAAGAATGTGAGCTGGCACTAAATAGAAGCGATCTTATCCCCCGTGTATCCTCACGCTGGCCGCCTCCCTTTTATTGTGTCTGTGATTTGATAAACAACCCCTCTCTCACCTACTCACCTAAATATTTCCCTGATTCGACACCCTGCAGGGATTGTCCCCTCACACACAGACCCAGAGCTTAGACATCCTCTCTCCCGGCAGCCTGACAGGATTTCTGGGTCTCTACACATAACAAAGCAGATTATATAAAAGAAAATCTCATCTCTACACTCGCGCAGAGGAACAGGACAGCCTCTGCCAACATGCTGATGTGTTTTTTATATTTCATGCATCACCGACTCTCTGTGCTGAGGACAAATCCCACCAACTCTTCATCCAAATGTGTTTTTATATTGTTCTGCAGAAGTTCACCGCAGACAGAGGTCTTTTCGGCATTGGGGAGGTGGAGGGGAGTTCATCCGCATAGTTCAGTTAGTCATGAATGGTGTGAAGTGTTTGACAGCTGAAGGTCACTGTGTGGACAGCAGTTCTCAGAGCAATGGTAAGGGTCCTGGAAATATGGCTAAACAAACGGTAGAGTCCAAACACATGAGCTATCAGGAGGAATCTTACAACTCAGACTAGAGGGCATAATAGCCAAATCCATATCTCCACTCTGGAGCAGGTCTACGTGAGCCCATGCATGTCCTCTCTGAGCCGGTCCCAACTGTCTTTGTTGGCCCGAGCATCGTTCAGTCACTGTGCACTGAACCTACATAGCTACACTGAACTGGTCTTCACTTCCTTTATAAGTAAACTGAGCTGTATTAGAACCCCTGGAGTGTTGGGACTCGAGGCTCGACTAAGCTTCAGGCCAGACTGAAGCCAAAGCAGTGAATCTAACCTCAAACAGGACCGGACTTCCTGTTGCAAATCATACACAAGTGGGTGGGAATCCAGGTCTGCCCTGGCTCCAGGCCACGCCAGCCTGGTCTCAGTGTTGGGCAGTGATTCTAACCTCTACTCCATCTTAAGGCATAAAGCAGTCATGCTCAACGTGTGGCTCTTTAATGTCTTAATTTGAAATATTATTCCCATTTTTACCACTTCTTTTTGACACTTTTATTCTGTGTTTTGTAGTTTTTTGGCCCTTTGTTTGCCACTTTTTGCCTATTTAACCTGCCGTTTGCAATTAAATGCCACCGATTTCCCATTTTACCACTCTGATGCGTTTTGCCCATTTTACCACCTTTTTGCTGAGTCTTGCCCATTTAAATCATTTTTCACTCATTTTTTGGCACGGTTTTGCCACTTTAGGACCATTTTTGCCACTTATAACTTATTTTGCATCACTTCCCACCCATTTTTGCCACATCCCAGTGTTTGCCACTTTTTGCCCATTTTGCCTCTGCTTTTTGTCACTTTTCACCCATTTTTTGACACTCTCATCCTGCTTTTTACAATTTTGGCCCCTTTTGCTTATTTTTGCCACTTCTCACCCATTTAAGCTGCCTTTTGCAGTTAAATCCCACTTAATTCCCGTTTTCAACCTTTTTTTCTGATTTTTGCCCATTTAAGTCACTTTCCACTCTTTTTTTTTTTTTGCCACTTTTGGACCATTTTTGCCACCTCTAAATCTTTGTTTTTGCCACTTGTCACCCATTTTTTTTTTTGCCACTTTCTGCCCTTTATGCCACTTTTTCATTCTATTTTTGCCACCTTTCCCTCAGTGTTTGCCACTTTTCGCCCATTTAAGCTGCCTTTTGCAGTTAAATCCCACTTAATTCCCGTTTTCAACCTTTTTTTCTGATTTTTGCCCATTTAAGTCACTTTCCACTCTTTTTTTTTTTTTTGCCACTTTTGGACCATTTTTGCCACCTCTAAATCTTTGTTTTTGCCACTTGTCACCCATTTTTTTTTTTTGCCACTTTCTGCCCTTTATGCCACTTTTTCATTCTATTTTTGCCACCTTTCCCTCAGTGTTTGCCACTTTTCGCCCATTTAAGCTGCCTTTTGCAATTAAATGCCACTTTTCAACAATTTGGCTCTTTGGTTGAGCAGGGTTGAGGAACACTGGCGTAAGCAATAACCCCTCAGTGGCCTAAACAGTGTCATGAGTCCACGAAGGCTTGAGGCGGTAATGGGACACACTAACATGACATCGGACATTACCTGTCACAAGATGTGGTACAGAAAGTTAGTACTTTACAGCTTTAAATAGCTGCAATGATCATTTTTGACCCCCAAAATAAAGGTCCAAGAGACCGGGGACCCCCCACTGTACCTGAAGGTGGTTGAGCAGAGCCATGAACATTCAAGAATAGTCATGTGGAGACAAGGCCGTCCATGAGGGGGGACAGGGAGAGCTTTCTGGAGGACCATGGAGGTCAGTAAAATCAAGGACAACTGTAGAGTAATGCTGTGATATTAGTATTTTATATTTAACCTGAAAAACAATCACTATTATTGAATTAAAGTATAGATTTTTTGTGCTGTGGTGAAAAGCCTTCTTAAAAATGTAAATCCTTCTCTCAAAAAGAATTAAAATGGGTTGAAAAAATGGCAAAAATGGCAATAAAATTATAGAAAAGGTGGTGAAATTTGACTGTGAAAGTAGCAGAAATGGGTTAAAAGTGAAACAATAGGATAAAAGTGGTGAAAAAAACAAGCAAAAATGGGTTAACTGTTAGGGGTCCATGATCAAGCCGGCGTGATTTCATCACACGCCCCTTTTGTCACATGACAGCACGAAAACAAAGCCACTTTTTTCTTTCGTGTGGAAATCATGATCTTTAAGCTTTCTTTCAGTTTTTTTTTTTTTTTTTTAAGTTCTTGTTTTTTCATTTTAATTTGATACAAAAAATACTGTTACACATGGGGGACAGTGGACCATGCTGTACAGGACTGGCACTGGTATTTTTTCACAATTTCACATGTTGTAATTTCTTTTTTAAAAATAATGATATATATATATATATATATATATATATATATATATAGTCCTTTTCTTTCTAATGTTTAGGTAGTGCAGTAAAAGATTACACCAAACATTTTCTGAGTGGTTTATTTTGTCACAAGAAAATGAACAATATGGCAAAATAGCCAGTGGGCATAAAACGTGGTACAAGGGGCCTGAAAAGGAACAGAAATGGGTTTGAAGTGGCAAAAATGGTCTGAAAATTTAGTGTAGTGGGATTAAAAATGTTTTAAACTGGCAAAAATGGGTTAATGGGGCAGAAAAATAGGCAAAAATTTATTAAACTGGCAATAATGGCCATAACAAATAGGAAGATGTGGTTAAAATTGGAAAAATGTGTGTATAAAAGTGGTTAATAGTGGCAATAATGGGTCAACAGAGGCAACAATAGATGGGAAAAGTGACAAGAATTGGTTTAGAAGTGGTGAAAAAAGCAGAAAAGTACTGAAATGGGATTAAAATGGACAAAAATGGGCTGGAAATTTAGTGTAATGGTACGAAAAATGGGTTCAAACTGGCAAAAGTGGGTTAATGGGGCAGAAAAATAGAAAGAAATTGATTAAACTGGCAATAATGGCCATAACACATAGTGAAATGTGGCTAAAATTGGAAAAATTGGTGTGAAAACTGGTTAAAAGTGTCAATAATGGGTCAACAGAGGCAACAATAGATGAGGAAAAATTGGCAATAATTGGTTTAGAAGTGGCAAAAAGAGCAGAAAAAATACTGGAATGGGTTTTAAATGGACAAAAATGGGTTTTAAGTGGCAAAAATGTAATTTTAAAAATACTCTTAGTTCTTTTAAGGCATATGGAGACCACCTCTCGGTGTCTCACGACCCCCATGGAAGTCCCGACCCCCATGTTGTGAACCGCTGGTTTGGGAGACTAGAGTCTTGATGGGTCTGAGCTAAGGAGCTAGCTGAGCTCCTTTAACTTATGAAATCCATCAGGAAAAGTTCAGTTTCTATGAAATGGCTCTGAACCACGGTGGCTACCTCCTGTTTGGGTGCCATTTTATTCCCTCCAGTCTTGTTCTAAGACAAATTTAAAAAGTCAAGCTGTTATCAGATGAGGAGACGTTTGGGAGCCAAAGACGGGCTGTCAGACGGATCTCCTCCCTCCACATTTAAATTCAGATTTAGAAAACTCTGTTTCTGATGGAGGCAACACTGACGCCCACTTATCACAGCAGACGCTGCAGGAGAAGACGGCGCTAGTTCACTCCTCAGACAACTACTGGATGGACTTTTGAAGAGGTACTCTCTGAGTCTGGACTGGAATCACCATCTGTCCAGATCCCTGTGTTCAGAGAGAGTTCTCTGAGCATCCAGAGCAGCTGGGAATGAGTCTGAGGGTCCTCTGCTGCTGAGTGGCACTCTCACTGCATGCTGTCAAATATCATGAACCATCAGCGCTTTTTTATTAATGAAGGCAAAACCGAAAGAGCTGGAGATGCTGAATTTGTTATTTCTGTTTTTGAAACTCTTTTAGATAATTATCAAACCTTCACCTACAATCTCATTCTTTTCACTACCCAGAGTTCATGACGATAAGTGAGGGTTGGAACTTACAGGGCAAGGTATAGAGACATCTCTAATTCTGACACTGCAGTTTTTGCCCTGAGACGATTATGAGGCCTGACACTGGGGGCAAAGACGTGGTACGTTAGGAGTTTGAACAGAACAAGAGTGGGTTAAATCAGCATCACTATTAGTGGGATGGATTTTAGGCAAAAAGAAAAAGTCTTTTACAACTGCAAAGGCTGTCAAGATGTGCATGCTTGCTTGATGGAAGCTATGAAAACTATTGCAGATACTGTATGTCATGCAATGTCTCTCTGGCCCTCCATGTGGGATCTTATTTCAGGAACTGGTCCTCAGTCCAAACTAACTAAATAGTCCTGCATTAGACCATCTGTGCCCTGAGGCTTTCAAACAGTGTTACTCAACCCTGCTCAGCCAAAAGGCCAAACTGTTTAAGAAAAAAATAAAAAAACCTTTAGAAGAGCCACAATCTAGGTGAATAAACGTGGTGAAATTGGTTAAACGTGTCAATAAAAATAAGTTAAAGTAGTGAAATGGTCAAAAAATGGCAAAAAATTGGGGAAATTTGGCAAAAATGGGGAGAAAAAGTGGCAATAGTTTATTAAAAGTAAGTTGAAGGTGGCAAAAAAAATGGTCAAAAAACAGTAAAATATGGCTAAAAATGAGTAAAATGGGAAAAAGTGGTAAAAATGGGAAAGAGAGGCATTCGATGGCAAAAGGCAGCTTGAATGTGCAAGAAAGGGTAAAAAATGCCAAAAAGAGGTAAAAAGTGAAAATAGCGAAAAGCAAGATAAATAAGGCAAAAACGGTTGTAAAATGGCAAAAATTGTTAACAAAAATTGAGCTGCAGGTGGCAAAATTGGATAAAAATGGTAAAAATTGACAACAAATAAGTTAAAAGAGACCTAAATGGGCAAAAGTGGCAAAAAAGGTCAAAAACTGCCAAGGAAGTGGCAAAAAATTGTTGAAAATTGACAAAAATGAGGAGAAAAATCGGCAAAATTGATTTAAAAATGAGTTACAGGTGGTAAAAATGGGAAGAAAAGTAAAAATGTGGCAAAAAAAGAATGCAAAGAGACAAAAATGGTCAAGAAGTGGCAAACAATTGGTCAAAATTGGCAATAATGGGGAAAAAAATTAAACGTGGAAAAAAAGGTTGCAAAGAGACTAAAATGGACAAACATGGCAAAACTGGGAAAAAGTGGCATTCAATGGAAAAAGGCAGCTTAAATGTGTGAGAAGGGGCAAAACATGGCAAAAAGAGGTAAAAAAGTAGAAATAGCAAAAAGCAAGACAAAAAAATGGTGAAACGGGGCAAAAGAAGTGGCAAACTTGGGCTTCAAAAGCTGTAAAAATAGATTAAAGTGGCAAAGAGGGGGGAAATTTACAAAAAAGGGCTAAGGAAATATAGGAACAAAAAATAAAGGTTTACGACTGTACAAGAGTGAGAAACTGATTAATGTTACTTGCAATGGATAATTTATGAGGTTAAAGTTGATCTTTTTTAGGTTTTCAGAGGGAAAAATGTTTCAAATAAAGACAGAAAAGAGCCACAAATCATCACAAAAGAGCCGCATGTGGCTGAAGAGCCACATGTTGAGCATCACTGTTTTTGAGCTGGGCTGTATGATGACCCTGGTATAAAACGTTCCTGTTGAGGAGTGAGTCAATCATGCACGTTGTGTTTTGGCGGAGCAATGTGGAGACAAATCATCCTTCAGGGTTCAGGGTTCAGTGTCTTGACCAACATGTGACTGAAACTGGAGATGAAGTCCCCATCCTGAGCCACAGTCACCCCAAATTTAAAAAAGTGCAACCAAAGACTAGACAGAGGATAAGGTCTGAGTCTACTTCGGTTGATCAGAATGAGGGCTGATGGGGGTGATAGAAGAATTTGGCAGACGACACTCAGAGGCTGAAGCCGCTTCACGTGTGCTGAGTAAACTGCAGAGCGTTTGTGCCCACAGTTTAATAACTGTGTGACATTTGCAGGAAGCTTTTCCCCTCACTGACGTCAAAGATGAGTATCAGCGCTCTGCAGGGGACGCTCCTGAGTGCTGAAGAAGACGGCAGCAGGTGGATGTTTGATTTGTGCTCCCTGCTCTCCCTGTAGTCACAGTAGGGAGCTGTCACCTCCCACGTGCAGCCGTAGCGTACTCAGCGGCGACTGCCGCGTTAATTAGAGCCTCTCCTCTCCGGTGCGTGAACTCCAAGTGCGTGCAGCACTCGCTTTCATAAAACATACAGCCAGAGGTTCACTTACTAATGATTTAATGCAATTACACTCCATGGCCTTTGTATGGGCGGTGTATTTACATGAATCAAGACAAAAACTCCACACCAATTATTCTAAAGTCTTCAGATTAAGTCATCAAGTCAATGCATAAACATAGGAGGCAGCTGGGGTTATAAAACACTTTCTGAACATGGAAACAAAGGCAGAGCTCAACAAACAGGCGTCACATACTGTGCCTTGTGGATATTAAAGTGGCCCCAACATCCTCATATATTTCTGTATGTGGCCCTCAGTGTGGCCCCTGCTCTAGGCAGAATCACTTCCTGCCCCCATGTAGAGCTCTCTGCTGCTGCGTGACATCATCTGCAAACAACCTGTTAAAGAGGAGAGTTAAAGCTCTGACAGTGGGCTGAAATATTTCCAAGCTTGCAGACCCTCATGAAAAGACCCCACAGTGAGATAAGAAGTAGTAAAGTCGTCTCTGTTCCTCTTTGTTCCTCCTCCTCTTACTTCCCCTCTCCTCCTCCACGGAGAATCCGAGGCCTTTCACGCTGGTTTTTCTTTCGCCTCCGCTCAAAGGGAGACGACTGTTTAAAAGGCCCGTTTATTTATCTGTTCGGAGTCAGATACGCTGCCACATATCTGCCAGCGGCTCGTGTAAACAGGCACAATGACAAGCTTTGGAGAGCGGGTACACCGCAGGCTTTTAAAGCCTCGACATCGCTGTTTGAATACTGAAACACGTCCCAGAGGAGAGCGGCAACTTTCTGCTCCAAATCGATACAGAATACAAACCTCACCGCTTCATCCCAAGTCCTTTAGCATTGATTCTGATATAAACTGTGCTCCAAACTTTGGTCTGGAAAGATGCAGAGAAGTGGGGCCGTTTGTACGAACAAAGTGAGGCTTGATAAATCATTGATTCTGTTAATTTCTTCACAGAGTCTGTTCGATAACAAAAACGGAGGCTGACTGTGCAGAAAAATAATTAAAGCTCCTTTTAAAGGGCAGCATTTCTGCTCTAAATGAACAAGGAATCTGTTTATAATTCCACTAAAAGCTCTATAATGGAAAATTATTTATGTCGTCATATATCAGGCTGCTGAAATTCTGTAGGCACCACAACATGCATAGGCGGGAGCCTTTAATGCTTTCCACACAGCGGATTTCCATTGTCTTTCATTTATACTCATGCATTATTTTAATGTTACAAAAGGCAAAACTCTGCAACTCAAAATGACGTTAGGTTACTTTAGACATGCTTCACCAGTGTTACTCAGCCAAAGAGCCAAATTGTTGAAAAAAAACATTTTCAAGAGCCACAATCTAAGTGGTGAAAAGTGGCTGTTAAAATAAGTTAAAACTGGCAAAAATGTCCAAAAAGCAGCAAACACTGGGAGAAAACTGGTAAAAACTGGTGGAAAGTGATCAAATAATTTGTTAAAAGTGGCAATAATGTTGCATAAAATGAGTGAAAATTTACTACAATGGGCCAAAAATCAGAAAAAAGTGGCATTTAATTACAAAAGGCAGGGTAGATGGGCAACAAGGGGCACAAAATTGCAAAAAGCAGGATAAAAGTGTCAAAAATAAGAGGCAAAGATGGGCTTAAAGTGGCAAACACTGGGAGAAAAGTGGCAAAAAAATGAATTCCAGGTGACAAAAATGGTCCAAAAGTGACAAAAAAAGGTGAAGAAAAATTAGTGATAAGTGACTAAAATGGGCAAAAATTAGCAAAAGGGTGGAAAAATGGGCAAAAGCATGTAAGAGTGACTAAATGGGAAATTAGTGACATTGCATTGCAAAAGACAACTTAAATGGGCAAAAAGTGGCTTAAAGGGGCAAAAAATAGCAATAAATCAGATAAAAATGACAAAAATAGGCTTAAAGGGGCTCTATGTAAGATTTTTGCTTTAAAACGTCCCACTTTTGAGTCTATAATGGTGCACACTTTATCCTGATGTGAAGAATGAGGCTCTTTATGTCTCCCTTGTTTGCCTGTATAAGCCTGTGGAGTCGTTTCTCTGTGAAAAATTCGAGCCAAATTTTCAGTGAAATCTCAGTGGAAGTGACGTTGGGTACTACGTAATGCGCGCACCCCCTCGCTCTGTTTATACCTGACAACGGCGTGTTGAATGGAGAAGGCTGCTTCCGCCAGTAAACGACCAGCTAGCTCAGCCCAAACACCCACACAAACTCAGTGAAAACATTAAAAAACTAAGACAGTTTTATCTGCTGAAGCCCGTCAAGCTAAAAGAGAGTGTGACCGACGCAGGGGGAATCGAGGATAAATATCGGTGGAGCATTTGAGAAATGAAGGGAGCTACGCTTGGGATAAATACCGATCCAGAGATGGCCGTCTTTCTGTTGAAAAGGTAAGGCATCACTCTGGACCATGAAATACAATGTAGTGTTTTATGTTGTATAAACCATATGCTACATCACGTTAGCTTGCTTACGAAGATGCTATCCAAACAACGGGAATGTCACGTTGCTCCTTTAGTGTTTTCTGGATAATATTGCATCTTTTTCTTGCTTCCTGGCACTGGACTCAACTTATTGAGTTTATTTTTTGATACTTAGTTTGTAAAATATCTTCAACACATAATGTCAGCTATCTGATATCCGCGGTCGAGGCACCGTTATCAGAGCTAAGCAACGTTAGCCCTGTTGCTTCTGCTCTAAAACGCATCCCATACAATACACATTACACACGTAAAAAGACAATTAAATCGGGCAATGCTGCACTAAGTAGCGAAGTTGTTCATTCTAAGAAATGGTCGCAAAAATATTGTCCTTTTTTAATCGCCTTATATGAACCAATGTTTAATTTTGTGCCGTGTCCACGCTAGAGGTTCAAATATACTTTATTCATTTTCATTTTTAGTTCGTGGAAGTTTTAAGTGTTACGTCACTTACCTCCTCTGTATACACGATTCTGGTAAATCACCTTGGTCTGCGTGTGTATCAGCTGATAAACCGGAGGCTCGTTCATGAGCTAGGAGCACGCCGTCGTGGACGAGCAACACAATGTTGTAGTTTGCCTAATGGCCGGCGGTGTTTCTACACTGATATTCTTCTAAATCTTGCATAGAGCCCCTTTAAAGCAGTAAAAATGGAATCAAAGTAGCAAAAAATTGCAAATAAGGGCAATAGAAATATGCAGACAAAATATAGAGGTTGACAATTGTGGGAAACAAACTCATTAATGTTACTTGCAATGGATAATTTCTGAGGTAATAAATTTCCTTTTTAAAGTTTTTCTGGGGAAATAAAGTTTCAAAATAAGACACATAAGAGCCACAAATAATCACATGTGGCTCAAAATCCACACGTTGAATATGATTGTGCTTCACCATATTTTTGTCTGCTGTCAAGCTATAAAGAAGTTGATAAATAAGTTTTAGGATTATTGTTGCACAAAATCCCAATAGTTATGGTCGTTCTTTCTGCAGCTGAGGGCTAAAACTTCCATCTTTAGTATCACTGCAATGTCCTTAACATTAAAATGTAAGTAAAAGTATGTGAAAAGCATGGACAGTGAAGAGAAGTCTGACTTGCATCTCTCATTTTGCTATGGAAGCCATCTATTTACGAGAATCTGTGGCAGTAAGCCTCAACTATTTTTTACCATTTCGCCTTCAACTCTTAAAACCGTGAGTGCCACATTCTGTCCGTGCCATGGTTTTGGTTTTAACTGGCATTCCTCGCTCCTGCCTAAGCCTAACTTTTGCCTTTTTGCTAAGCAGAGCTGAATTTGCAAGATCGCAATACTATCTACATGAAGTTTGTTTATGATGATCAGAAAAGCAGTAAAGTAGAAGAAAACTGGGTTACTATGTGCATGCTAACTGTCCTTCTTCTGCAGAATCTTAGTGTTTAAGCCACCTACATAAATGGAACTGTAATCCACATTACTCTGATTTTACCACACGGGTCATTACAGTTGGAGTAATTCCAGTTCAATGATTTATTGATTTTTAACAGCAACAAACAGAACCTTTAACCGGAGCCAGTCATGTTTACTTTGCAGGTTTCAGACCTCATGCAGAGCAAACAGACCCCGAGCTGACGAGTTAGAAGTCGACTCTCGTGTGACTGGCTGAGCAAAGACGCACACACTCGCACAGTCACAACATCTACCTGTCAGAGAGCAGCCGCCGAGCCTGCGGGGGATTGTTTGTCGACGCTAAGACACGCCGCATGCTGAACGCAGCCCCAACAGGCCGGCTGGGCGGAGGAGAGGCTGTGAGCAGAATGAGGAAGCATGTTTGCAGCCGTTAACAGGAGCTGCACCGCCTTCCTCTTGTGTTCCACATGTCGGGTGTCAGAACGACTCAGAGTAAGTTTATCCTGCCAGCTACAGCTTCCTGTTTTATCTCAGCGGTGCTCATGGGGGATCATGACTTACAACAAGGTCTAAGAAGAAACCGAACCTGGTCCACAATAAAAGCAGGAAGCCTGGGCGCTGTGGGCTGGTTTTTAACCCTCGAGACTCTGCAACAGATTCAGACCTCCACCGCATAGACTAATGTGTTTGTAAAGACTATGTTGATCAACATACAACAACAATTGTTGTATGTTGTAAAAATGTAAATGTAAAAAAATACATATAAATACATCTCATGAGCCCGTATTTTATTTATGAGAGAAGAACTGCAGGCAACATTTGTTGCTTGGCTAGCCAGTTAAGGGGGGGCCTGTGTAATATTCTTTCTGGGGGCCCAAAATCCCTAGCTACGCCCCTGGTCCAGATCACCACTTTGAGAACCAATGCTTTATGTGGCTAAGGTTGGTGTTAAAGTCCACCTAGCTTTAAACTGTTCATGTTAGCCTGGGCACCAAAAGTTTAACATGACACCACGTGGTCTATTAAATCAGTGGTTCTCAACATGGGGGTCGAGACCAAAAAAGGGGACCAGGACAGTAAAAGAAATAATCATTTTGTGATAAAACACTTCAAAAAATTCACATATTTACAATGAGCTGTTATTCAAAGCGGTTCTGTCTGCAGAGACACAGAGGGACACATCACAGCCTCTCTGTGTCTCTTTCTCTCCATCATCAGATATCCAGGCTGTAGACATGCAAACATGATATGACAACAGAACAGCTTGCTGTTGGTTGTCAAGGCCGGTCAAAAAGCATTGTGGGATACAATATGGCAGTTAGCATAGCTAGCAAAGCAAGCAGAAATAATTTGTATAAAAAGATGTTCAATGTCGTACATAGTAGTGTGGATTTAACCTGCTAATGCCTGGCAAGTCACCTCAATTCCAGGTTTGCTAGAAAAGCTTCTGTCAGGGCTATGAAAGCATGGGTGAAAAGTTATTTAACTTTAGATAACCAGAGGCTCTTCTTGTCAAATTTAACAATTCTGCTCTTTTCTGCTCTGCCTGCCACCACAGTAAAAGTACAAATGCCCCACTGATGTTAAATTTAAGTTATTCTCTACATTTCTGGATTATACTGAACTAATTATGTACCCACATGTCTGGCGATCCCATTGATGGGCAAATTCAAAATTTGGTAGAAACGTGCAAAAATCTGATCTCTTCTGAGTTCACATTATGTCCTCCTCTGGTCTGGCTATGATTTAGAGCATTTAAATGTCACTTTAAGCAATGCATGATGGTAAACTTTGCATCTAAAAACCAGCTGTTTGCCAGACTAAATGACTCCAGGCTGCAGCAGCTCAGTTCATGCAGCTGCAACTGAAATGGTCGTGTTGTGCCGCCAGTCTTTGGTTGGAGCACGCTTTACAAGCGCTGACAAATTCCACCTTAAATATACTAAACCATCCAGCTTCCAGACTGGGAAATTACCATGCACACCTCTGGGTTCCAGCCACTCAGACACAGCAGATGTTTCCTCACTGGCAGCTGTTAGCTGGCTGGGACAGAAACCATGCCATTCACAGCTTTGTCGGTGGGATTAAGAGCCGAGACGTCAGCTTCTAGTGCCAGAGTTAGAATTATAGTCACTGAAAAATTGTTTGGAAAATATGTTAAAAAGTGTGAGTGAGATGCATGATGCAGCTGTGCAGGTCAGCTTACAGCAATAAAAACACTTTAATTAAGAGTAGAATGAGTCGTTCCACAGCTTCAGAAAAGTTTGTACACGCTAAATCAGTCTGAAGCAATGAGAAAAAGATGTACTAAATCAGTGTTACTCAACCCTGCTCAAGCAAAGAGGTAAATTGTTGAAAAATACCTTTGTAAAAGCCACAATCTAAGTGGTGGAAAGTGACAAAAATGGCTAAAGTAGCATTAAATACAAATTAAAGGTGGCAAAATAGGTCAAAAAGCAGCAAAAATGTGTGAAAATGGGGAGAGAAGTGGAAGAAGGGTCAGAAAATAGCAAATATGGGTGAGAAGTGACAAGAAAAAGAGTTACAGGTGGCAAAAATGGTCAAAAAGTGGCAAAAATGTAGCAAAAAATTAGTGGAAACTGACTGAAATGGGCAAAAAAACAGCTAAGAATGACAATGACAAAAAAATGGTGAAAATTGGTGAAAGTGGCAAAAGTGGAAAAAGGAGAGAAAAGAAGTTAGTTACAGGTGGCAAAAATGGTCAAAAAGTGGCAAAAACATGGCAAAACATTGGAGGAAACTGACTAAAATGGACAAAAAGCAGTTAAGAGTGGCAAAAATGGGCAACAAATGGGAAACAAGTGGTATTTAATGGCAAAAATGTGTGAAACTGGTAAAAGAGGCAAAAATAGAAAAAATAGCAAAAAGAAGTGTCAAAAATAGGCAAAAAAATAGGAAACAAGTGGTATTTAATAGCAAAAGGTAGCTGAAATGGGCAAAAGTGGCAAAAAAACTGGAAAAAATTTGTTAAAAGTCGCAAAAATTAGAAAAAAAGTTGCAAAAACAAGTGGAAATAATTAGCAAAAGATAGGAAACTAGTATATAATAGCTAAAGGTAGCTGTAGTAGGCGAAAAGTGCTAACAACTGTGAAAAAGGGCAAAAAAGTTTCCGTTTTGGTTTTCTAGGGGAATAATATTAAAAGTGAAGACATGAAAGAGCCACAAATAATTACAAAAGAGCCACGTGAATCCAGAACCACACGTTGAGTAGCACTGTACTAAATAAATCTTAATGAATGTAAATCACATGGTGGATGTGAAATCAGCGTTTAGGTTCCAGTGCAACAGAAAGCAGACATGCTAATATGGAGAGATGGAGGATTGTAGTGCAAAGAAACTGACAGAAACAGAGAGTCTCTGGGCATTTTCACCTCTAAAATACATTCATAGAAGAAGAACTGTGATCAATAACGGCCTGGCAGACAGAGATCAACAACCAGCTGAGTCAAGAGGGCAGCAGACGTCTGGAGAGTGTCCATTCTAAAGCCAGAAGAGACTCAGATCCGATAAACAGAACTGGCTCACTGTCTGCTAGCAAGGACGTTTGAATCATGCATTCTATTGATAAACCCTTCAGTTATCTAGTGGTGCAATATTAAGACTTTTTTCTTGAAAATAGGGACCTTAGAGCTTTGACCAAGGGAAACCATGACACAAATTTCCCAATTTTTCCAACCAGTCAAATTTATTTGTATAATAAGTAGGTTTGGTATGTAGGACATACTTGGTTAACATGAGGTAGTTTGTAGAACATACTTGGCTAACTGCAAGAAGTCTGTAGTACATACTTGGTTAATAGGGCATAGTCTGTAGTACATACTTGGTTAACAGGTATAGTCTGTAGTACATACTTGGTTAACGGGTATAGTCTGTAGTACATACTTGGTTAATGGGTATAGTCTGTAGTACATACTTGGTTAATGGGTATAGTCTGTAGTACATACTTGGTGGCCTATTTGGCATGCCTATTTTGCCCATTTACCCATATTTTTGCCACTTTTTGACCTTTTTCTCCACTTTAACTTTTTTTTATTGCCGATTTGACACATTTTAGCCACTTTTCACCACTTACGTTGTGGCTCTTTCAAAGGTGTTTTTCAACAATTTGGCTCTTTGGTTGAGCAGGGTTGAGTAACACTAGTCTATATTTTCAAGAATGGCCATGTTGGCTTATCTAAAGTATTTTGAAAGCATGCCTGATGAAGCCTGAAGGCATCCCTGGTTGAGAAATGCTGGATTAGACCAAAGCAAAATAAATATTAACATATAAAGAGTGGATTACAGTTAACACAGCAAGGTCTATTCATAGAGGATGTCCAAGTGCTTGACTGATTTTCTTTGTATTTAAAAACAACTCAAAGATCTTTTCTAGCCCTATCAGACCTTACGGATCAGACTCGGTCTCCGCTCTGAGGTGTCCTGGGATAACCCCGACCTCCTCTGTGTGTCTCTGCAGCAGCACACATTAATGCAGCACTTCATTAACTCCGGTCAGGTTCGTCTTTTGGCCGCTGTGCAGCTGTAACGCAGAGCTCTGAGGACAGGAGGCGACGGGCTGTGTGCTGCAGCAGAGCATGCTGGGATGCAGAGCGAGCCGGTGGAGGAAACCTGATGACAGCAGCAGAAAACAGCAGCAGCAGCAGAGACTCTCCAGCAGATTCATCTGTCTCTGTGTGACCAATCACCGCCTCTCTTCTGACTTTTATTTCTTCTCCCTCCCCTCTTTTTCTCACTGATTTCTCTCCTCTCTTCGCCTTCTTTCATCATGACTAACTGCATCCACATTATTACATTTCAGGATAATTATCAGAGAAAGACAAGAACTGCAACACAGAGTTTCACATCCGGTAACAGCAGCAAATCAAAGAAACACTCATACAGGAACATCGCTGATTAGTGAGCATTAAAGGCTGTATATACAGAACACCACTGTGTACAGCTCAGTATTAAAGTGCACAATTTAGAATAATAAAAACACAAATAAAAATCTGTTTAAAGGTCAGACAGCATCCTGGGTGGACTCACTGCTGCTGTTTCTGTCCCTCCAACAGACTCCCTCACTCCAGCTTGTCATTATATGGCATTAGGATCCTTATTATCTGACCTCTCACAGACTTTCCTCCTCCCCAGGTCACAAATAAAGAGGCAGACTGGCTCCTCTATAATGAGCTGCATTGTCTCCTTGGATTGAACCCAGAGGAAAAGTGACCACTGAGAGTCATCGAGGTCAAAAAGTCAAGAAACTTCCATGAGATCAAACCCACAACCTGTGATTACTCTGAGTTCCCTGTCCTTTCTCTCCATAAATACATCCTTCTAGTTTTAAATGCAAATTAACAGCTGTAATAATATCTCTGCTGGCTGGATGACCTCAATCTGAACCAATTATCAGTCAATCCATCAGTCATTGTTCGCACAGCGCCAATTCATAACCAAAGTTATCTCAACACACTTTACAAAGAGAGCAGGTCAAGACCTAACTCTCTGTTGTGGTCTATAATAGACCAGCTTTAATCAATAATAAAGTAATAAAGAAAATATACCCTGTTATAATAACGACCAGCTTTAATCAATAATAAAATAATAAAGAAAATATACCCTGTTATGATAACGACCAGCTTTAATCAATAATAAAGAAAATATACCCTGTTATAATAACGACCAGCTTTAATCAATAATAAAGAAAATATACCCTGTTATAATAACGACCAGCTTTAATCAATAATAAAATAATAAAGAAAATATACTGTTTTAATAACGACCAGCTTTAATCATTAATAAGATCATAAAGAAAATATACCCTGTTATAATAACGACCAGTTTTAATCATTAATAAAATCATAAAGAAAATATACCCTGTTTTGACAAAAACCAGCTGTACTCACTGTCAGCACAGCAGTAGCAGTGTTACGCCCCGTTACAGTGGCAACAAAAACCTTCCTTTAAATGGGCCAGACTGTCGAGCAGAGCAGGCTCATGTTGAGCAGCTCTCTGCTGAAGCAACACTGGGGTTGTCCGTAGTACATGCTTGGCTAACAGCAAGTGGTATGTTGGATACACTTGGTTAACAGGAAGTAGTACATAGTACATAGTTAGAAGGAAGAACTATGTAGTACATACTTGGTTAGCAGGAAGAAGTATGTAAGTAGTACATCTTTGTAAGATGCAGAAAGCAGGACCTAGTCTCTTCTAATATCATAAATCTTTGATAAAGAGAACTCTCTCAGGATTTTAATTGACTTGACAAACCAAACATCCAAACCAATGTCATTATATTATTATAATGTTTTGTGTATGTTTCTATTCCCTCTGGTGGACACGTTTTAAGGTCTGTTTCTGTCCCTTTATAGTCCCCACTCCAGCTTGTCATTATATGGCATTAGGATTCCTTATTAATCTGACCTACTGCAGCAGACTTTCCTCCTCCCAGGTTGGCCTGATAAAAAGGATGTTCAGAGATTGACTGTGCCAGCTTTTAAAGACAATAAGTCAAGGAGAGACAAAACAGTTAAACATCTGAGGGCACAGAGGGTTAATTAATCACAATTAATGCTGACAGCTCTGTATTTCATTCATGCTATCATCTCATTTTGTTATAAAAAAGCAGCAACCAGTTCTTCTTGTCAAAATGTTTGTTTAGAGGGTTAGCACAGCAGCACCACCCAGTGGCTAAACTAAGAAGTACAATACAGACAAGTACTGACTTAATGTGGGCTGTATGCCATTTTATTTTTAGAATTTGCCATGTGCCAGTAAAAATGGACCATAACAAAGGGCTATGTTCACTTCCTGTCCAGCCAACTGTATTATCTGAACATTCAATAAATGATGCTGCTGCTCCTCGTTCTTTCTCTACCCTCTTCCTACTGTTCCATTCAGCACCTCCACTCCACCAGAAAACTTCAGTGAGTCTTCTTTGTCGAATAAATCCACAGTTTCCCCCACATATCTTCAGAGAAAACAGTGTGAAGAAGAGAATGTGATCATGAAAATAACATTAGCTGTGTTTAGAAGCTCAGACTGCTGTACGTTTGAATCTCCTGTAGTCGTCTCGGTTTAATTATTTGGAGATTTTTCACAACACAACTCCATGGAAACACGACACGAGCCTGAAACCAGCAAATACACAATCACACTCACAGACGCCCACGCTGAGTTAGTTTATAACAAGACCCAGTGGAGAAATGTTCCCATCTCCTACTTCCTCTCTCATTGTTTTCATTTCTGTTGTTTTCTTCAGATTTTTGGGCCGAGAACTGCAGACATCCATCTCTGTCTTATCTCCTCTCTCTCTCTCTCTTAATATTCCCATGCTGTTTTTAGCCTCGCTCGGCCGCTCTGTACCTCACACTGCTGTTCTCGCCCACTCCGCCTCTCTCTCTTACACACACACATTTCTCCCTCTGCTCTCTGTTTGCTTCGTCATCTACCCCTTTACTCACGAGACCACAGACGGCAACACTGAACCTAAATCAGAGCAAGGATGTCCAGCTGCAGAATCAAAAACACCCCGACGTGCTGTTGGCATCATGTTAGAAAAGACAGGTGCATCGTAGAAAATTACAGTATTTTGGAGAAGTAAAATTTGCAAAGTCCTTCATTCTCTCACTCTGGTTCAGTGCACACAACCACAATCACGGGGAAGACTGCTGACAACGCAAACGTCCAGATGACAATCACTGTCAAGAGATGAGAGGGTCAGAGTACTTTCTGGCAGATCCATGTCCTGGTTGAAACCAGACTGAAAAAATGGGAGAAACTCTTGTTAATCCGTTTTTTCGTTTTTGACCAAAAATGGAAAAATTAAAAAAAAAAAAAAAAAAAAAAAAAGGAAAAAACACGCAGTTTCTCAGTTTTTTCACTTTTGACCAAAAATGCAAAAATGGAAAAACAATCCGTTTTTCCATTTTTTCATTTTGGTCTCAAAAACGGAAAAATGAATAACACCATTGGGTCCAATTTTTGTTGTTTTTTTTTCAATTCCATTATTTAGTTTTCTTCATTGGGATTCTGTGATGCCCTGGCCAAGGAGCTGCTGGTGTCCTTTTACAGATGCTCCATTGAAAATGTACTGGCATACTGCATCCCAGTGTGGTTCTCCAGCTGCACTGCTCAGGAGAAGACAGCTCTCCAGAGGGTCATCAACACGGCACAGAAAGTCACAGGCTGTGCTCTCCTCTCCTTAGAGGAGCTGTTCAGGTCCCGCTGCCACAGGAAGGCCCTGGGCATCCTGAAGGACTCATCCCACCCAGCACATCACCTGTTCCAACTGCTACCCTCAGGGAGACGGTTCAGGACAATAAGAGCCAAAACTAACAGACTAAAAAACAGCACATATCCCAGAGAAGTCTCAATATAAATGAGAAAACTGCCTGAGCACTAAATGCTACAGCAAAAAACCCCAAAAAAACAAAAAAAAAAGTTGTACGTTGTACGATGACAATAAAAATGATTCTGATTCTTGAGGAAAAGGAAGTCATGTGGCCATTGGCCTCCATGTCAAAACAATAGCCATCCATTGTGTTTTACAGTATTACAAAAGGCCAAAATGCTCTTTATACAATGTATGATAAATAATTACCTCCACCAAGGCGGTTATGTGATCGTTTGGTTTGTTAGTTTGTTTGTTAGCAACATAACTCAAAAAGTCATGGATGGATTTTGATGAAATTTTCAGGAAATGTCAGAAATGGCATAAGGAAGAACTGATTAGATTTTGGCAGTGATCCAGATCACCGTCTGGATCCAGGAATTGTTTAAAGGATTCTTTATTTTTGGGAGATAGGGCTAATGTCGGAGGTCTGCGCTCTCTGAGTGCTTTTCTAGTTTCAATTGTAAATGAACTGGAAAATTAATGGATTGTAATTTAATTACCTGCTGAATTTGCTGATATATACATACAACTATTATTATACTGCTAAACACAATGGCTGGCTCTTGATTTGACATGAAGGCTTTTATTTTGAAATTATCACCTTTCCCAATGGTCACATCACTTCCTTTTACTCAAGAATTCCATTGAATGAAGAAAATAAAATAATGGAATTGAAAAAACAAAGATTGGACCCTGTTTTTTAAAATGTTATTTGTTTTTCCGTTTTTGCGACCAAAAAGAAAAAAAAAAGAAAAATATTTTGTTTTTCCATTTTTTTCAGTTTCAGTCAAAAACGGAAAAACGGCTTGATTTTTCATGTTTTCCATTTTTGGTCAAAAACAAACAAACAAACAAACAAAAAAGGAATACTGCGAGATTCTCCCTTAGGTAAAGATTCATTCTGTCCTCTGTTATAAAACTTACTGGAACAATTCTTTTAGTCAGACAGGAGTGTTTTGTTTACTTGCTTTACATGTTTCAGCTACTTCCTGTAGGCTCCCTCATCACGATTCGCGCTCCTCGGACCTCGTTTGCTGATTTCGATGGCCTCTCTGATCCAGCGGCAGTATCTGTTGCTTTCGACACGGATCCGTGCATGAATCCGAGGAGCATGAATCGTGATGAGGGAGCCTACACCTTGTCACACACATGGGATGCAGTCCTGAAGAAGGCGTCAGACAGTAGGGGGCGTAAGCTTCCCCTACTGTCTGGCAAAACCATGTAAGCAGCCTACAAGCCACGTCACAGCACCATCACGTGACGCTTCTGACGAAAGCTACAGGAAGTAGCTGAAACATGTAAAGCAGGTAAACAAAACACTCCTGTCTGACTAAAAGAATTGTTACAGTGAGAGATTCTCCCGTTTTACCAGTCTGGTTTCAACCAGGAAATGGATCTGCCAGAAAACACACCGACCTGAGGGACACCAGACTCAACAATCCAGACGAGCTGTGGGTCGCTAATCAGAGTGATCTGGGCTTCAGAACAACTCAGCAGTGCCACGGACAGATCGCCTCCATGCCACAAGCAGACATGCATGAATTCATGCAAAAGGAGCTCCAACCAATTACTGAGTGATTGATGGGCAGAACTTTCCAGACGATCGACATTTCTATTTTATACTCTTTTTTTTTTTTTTTAGGACTGATGTTTAATTAGTCTTATATTTTAAGATTCAATATTATATACATATTATATCTATCTATCTATATATATATATATATATATATAATATTTTGAGAATTTCTATTTTAGTGAGCTGTAATTATCAAGATTAAAGCAAAAAAATCTTGAGGTAAACCTAGAATATATAAAAGTTTCACTTCTTGAATCAAATCAAATAGGAAAAAATAACTTTTTCATGACATTTAATTTTTTGAGATGTACCTGTGGAATATCATATCAAAAATGCAGAATGCACTGAAGAAAAGCAGTAATTGCAACTCTGGCTTTTATTTTGGCGGGGCTAAATTTCCATGGAAACGAGAGTGAAATCACAGCGCAGCAAAGGTAAAGTGAAAATCTCACCTCTGCTCTTCCAAACGTAAATCCAGCCGCTGACAAACCTGATGAGTGGTTTCAAGAATCCGGGCCTTCCTTTTAATAAAACACCACCCCGGTCCTCCCAGAGGTCCTCAGGTGCCCCATCTCTCTGCTGCTTTAAATTCTCTGCACAGGTGCATGCGAGTACGACTCCTGCACCAAAAGATGATTTGATGTTTTTTCCCGTACGTCACTCGCCCTCGGCGCCGAGCCGTGTTTCGGCGGCTCTCTGGGTTGATATCAGATTAGCCCTGTCAGACTGCTGCTTTATCAGCCGCGCTGTCCGCCAGCCAAACGAGTGACAGCAGCCCTCCACACCCTCGTCCACCTCTCCCTCTGTGACAAACGACACGTCAGCCCGTCTCCTATCCATCGCTCATCCATCTCATATTGCTGCCAAGGGCTGGATTGTCACACAAATGCCCTTACAACGACCGCCAGCCGTGAACACGAGGCACGCGGGTCGCTGCCTCTGTAGGATGTTGGCAGTGAGGTTGGTTAGAACAAAATGTAGAGCTGGTAATTATGGAGAATAGAAACAGAGATCTGAATGTGAACATAGAGAGATGCAAGGACAAAAACCTGCAGAGGAATATTTCAGCTTCTGATTCAATGTTTTGTTTACTCTGTTTTTAATTTTCCGCTCTGATTCAGATGCTAAGATTATTTAGGCTTGTGGGAGAGTTTAGCCATAAATGTGAAGCTACAGTTCAGTATTTTTGCAGCGTGGTTGTATGAAGTGCTTTTAAATCCAGAGAAAATTAGCCACAGGCTAAGTTGAGCTTAGCCTTGTTAAGGGGAACCGGTGCCAATGCTGAATGTGACCAGGATCCAGGTCAGCTGGTCAAGGCCGCCCATAAGGAGGATAAAGGTGACAGCTTTATGGGGTCCAGCCGAACTGGGGGCCAATGGTGGTCAGCAGGATCATGGTCTGCTGTAAAGTTAAGTTGCGATAACTACATTTTATATCTAACCTGAATAACAACCACTCTTATCACATGAATTTCACATATTCATGCTGTAGTACAATATCGCCTTCCTTTCAAAATGTAAACCCCTTTTCTTGAAACAGAATTCTCTTTTATTAGTGGTTTAACAATGTGGGTGGATACACTGAACTATTAGGATGCCAGAAATATTTGTTTGGGAAATAACTGAATAATTGTGAAAAGAGACAGAAAAATGAGTGAAAAGTGGCAAGAAAGGGTTAAAAGTTAAGAATTAATGGTATAAATGGGTTGAAAGTGGCAAAGAGTGACAAAAATGGGGTAAAGTGGCAACAAAGGGTTCAAAAAGTGGTATAAATGGGAAAAATAAGCTTAAATTGACTCAATTATTTATTTATTTATTTTACCTTTATTTAACCAGGAAAAACCTCATTGAGATTAAAAATCTCTTTTGCAAGAGTGTCCTGGCCAAGACAGCAGCACATTCAACAGTTATACACAAACACATGCAGTCATCAAACACGTAAAACAAGAATTCAATAAACTAACAAAGAAAAGTCACAATTTTAGATGGACAAGTTTGCTTGGATTGCCCACATGAAAAGGATAAAGTGCATCAGTCAAAACATCTGCAGCCAGATGTGTCTGACTCCAAGTCGCTCAACATCGTCAGTGAAACCAGCTCTTTTAGTTTCAGGTCTTTTTGAAAGTCGTTTGAAGCATTTGGAGCTGCAAACCTGAACGCCTTTTTTCCCAGTTCAGTTCTTACTTTTGGGACAGACAATAAGAAAAGATCCTGAGACCGAAGATTATAAGATCCTTTGTTCTTCTGACTGATGTAGGTCAGAAGGTAGGATGGGAGCAGAGCAAGAATACATTTATAAATAAGAACACGCCAATGATTGAGTCTGCGTGTGGACAAAGAAGACCATCCAACACGAGCATACAGCAAACAATGATGAGTAAGAGATAAAAATTAGTGATGAACCTCAGAGCTCCATGATAGACAGTATCCAGAGACTGTAAGCTTTGAGAGGAGACATGCTTATACAAAATATCACCGTAGTCCAGCACAGACATAAATGTAGCAGAAACGAGTCTCTTTCTAGATTCGAGAGAGAGACAGCACTTTATTCTAAAGAAAAAAACCGAGCTTCAGTTTTAATTCTTTAACACGCTGCTGAATGTGGGCCGAGAAAGAAAGGGAATCATCAAGATACTTGTAAGAAGAAACAAGTTCTATCTGAGAACCCTGAGCAGTGACCACTGAAGGCAGGTTAGAAAGTCTGGGTCTAGAATTTGAGAATAGCATAACTTTTGTGTTGTCTGCATTTAAAACCAGTTTCAAGTCATAAAAATTTTGTTGCATGGTGTTAAAAGCAAGTTGTAGCTGTGTAAGTGCTTGGACTGGTGTTGAAGCAGAAGTGTACATGACTGTGTCATCAAAAAATGGGTAAAAAGCAGCAAAACTGGTTTAAAGACGTTGCAGAAATTGGCAGAAAAGGCGGAAAAGCGGTTTAAAAAAGTGACAGAAATGGGTGTGATAAGGCGAAAACTGGATAAAACTGGCTAAGAGTTCATAAAAGTGGTAAATAATAGGAGGAAAAAAAACTGACAAAAAGTGGCAAAATATTTAACAGGGGGCCTTTCTTTGGGTCTATCAGGGGCCATTCTCTGGGTTTATCAGGGGCCATTCTCTGGGTTTATCAGGGGCCATTCTCTGGGTTTATCAGGGGCCATTCTCTGGGTTTATCAGGGGCCATTCTCTGGGTTTATCAGGGGCCATTCTCTGGGTTTATCAGGGTCCATTCTCTTGGTTTATCAGGGTCCATTCTCTTGGTTTATCAGGGTCCATTCTCTTGGTTTATCAGGGTCCATTCTCTTGGTTTATCAGGGTCCATTCTCTTGGTTTATCAGGGTCCATTCTCTTGGTTTATCAGGGGCCATTCTCTGGGTTTATCAGGGTCCATTCTCTTGGTTTATCAGGGTCCATTCTCTTGGTTTATCAGGGTCCATTCTCTGGGTTTATCAGGGGCCATTCTCTCAGTTTATCAGGGGCCATTCTTTGGGTTTAACAGTGGCCATTCTCTGGGTCTATCAGGGGCCATTCTTTGGGTTATCAGGGGCCATTCTCTGGGTTTATCAGGGTCCATTCTCTGGGTCTATCAGGGGCCATTCTTTGGGTTAGCAGGGTCCATTCTCTGGGTTTATCAGGGGCCATTCTTTGGGTTTAACAGTGGCCATTCTCTGGGTCTATCAGGGGCCATTCTTTGGGTTATCAGGGGCCATTCTCTGGGTTTATCAGGGGCCATTCTCTGGGTCTATCAGGGTCCATTCTCTGGGTCTATCAGGGGCCATTCTTTGGGTTATCAGGGGCCATTCTCTGGGTTTATCAGGGGCCATTCTCTGGGTTTATCAGGGGCCATTCTTTGGGTTTAACAGTGGCCATTCTCTGGGTCTATCAGGGGCCATTCTTTGGGTTATCAGGGGCCATTCTCTGGGTTTATCAGGGGCCATTCTCTGGGTTTATCAGGGGCCATTCTTTGGGTTTAACAGTGGCCATTCTCTGGGTCTATCAGGGGCCATTCTCTTGGTTTATCAGGAGCCATTCTCTGGGTTTATCAGGGGCCATTCTCTGGGTTTATCAGGGGCCATTCTTTGGGTTTATCAGGGTCCATTCTCTTGGTTTATCAGGGGCCATTCTCTGGGTTTATCAGGGGCCATTCTTTGGGTTTATCAGGGTCCATTCTCTTGGTTTATCAGGGTCCATTCTCTTGGTTTATCAGGGTCCATTCTCTGGGTTTATCAGGGGCCATTCTCTGGGTTTATCAGGGTCCATTCTCTGGGTTTATCAGGGTCCATTCTCTTGGTTTATCAGGGGCCATTCTCTGGGTTTATCAGGGGCCATTCTCTGGGTTTATCAGGGGCCATTCTCTTGGTTTATCAGGGGCCATTCTCTCAGTTTATCAGGGGCCATTCTCTGGGTTTATCAGGGTCCATTCTCTGGGTTTATCAGGGGCCATTCTCTGGGTTTATCAGGGGCCATTCTCTGGGTTTATCAGGGGCCATTCTCTGGGTTTATCAGGGGCCATTCTCTGGGTTTTCTGTGGGTGGACTTGATACTAATATCTGGTGCCTTTAATAGACCTATGCCACCCCTGAATGCCCAAACTCCCATATAAATTTCCAAGACTTGGTTTGGACCATTTCATGGTATCATACCTGGGTGAACTCCTCCCTGGGCGTTCATCTTATGGACCTCACCTTTAGTGTACTGTTAAAGGAACCCTTGATGAACGACATTTATAAAAACCTGCTTCATTAGTCAGAATGCATGGCTGTAGCGTCTCTCTAAAGTTTAATGACACTCCATAGCACAGAGCGGGGCTGTTTCTGAAACTCAAGGGACAATTCCTGCAAGATTTACCAAGTCTACCTTAAATTAGTTTGCAATATCCTCAGACTGTCCCAGTTATACCAGGTGATGCTCAAAGGTCTGCTGCTAATGCTGCTGCTGGAACACTAAGTTCTTTGTCAGGGTACAACAGCTAGTACAAACACACCATCCTGCTGTGTTTAACCACACATTTAAGATATCGCTCAGGCTGAATAAGTACTGGAGAGCTCTGCTTTTCTACTCCACATGTGTCCTTCTGTAATTTGCCGCCCTGACTTTCACACTGACCACGTTTCATAAATAAAAACCTCATGAAAATGTCAAATTATATGCAAAGTGTGTCTGCGTCTCACTCAGGTCACCTTCTCCTATAGTTGGAGTTTGTGAGAAGGCGGTGACCCAGACCGACCAAAGGCGACATCTCCAGGGCTGATCTCCAATCAGCGCTAATGCTTGTCAAGTATTCTCCACCTCCGCCCATTTCCAGGCAATTAGATAGCAGCCGCAGCATTTTCACTAAGTGCTCCAATTATAGCAGAGAGGTGCCGGGGGTGAGATCAATTATGATCCAGAATAGACGATGACAACTCGCTTTTCTTTAAACAACGTGTCGCTCTCTGCCCTCCGCTCAGCTTGAAGAGGAAACGTGACCCACACCTATGGGTGCCGTCGTTAGGAGAGGAAAGATAGTAAAGAAAGGAGAAGAAACTGCTCAGGAAAAAGATTTAATACTGGTAAGGATGCAGTAAAACAGAAACGGCACAACTACAGGATCTAGAAACGTGTGTGCAGTAAATTTAAACCCGCCAACTCCAGCACAGGTGATGATCAAATCCCTGCCAAGGTTTTTAGAATATCTAGACATCCAGGGTAAATTTCTCTCAGCATACTGGTGTATTTTTGCACAATTAGCAAAACATTCTTTTACAGTTTTGTACAGTATCAATGAAAATAATGTACACTTTTGGTGTGAAACTGACCTTTTTTGTCTCTCTGATTGGTCCACTAATCAGGATACAGCACCATGGGACAACGCTCAGATCAACTGGTTTCTTAAACAGTGGGTTCGCTGTACTCCAGTGGCCACCACAGTCACCAGATCTCAACCTAATACAGCACCTTTAGGAGGTGGTGGAACGGGAGATTCACATCATGGGTGTGCAGCCAGCAAATCTGCAGCGACTGCATAGCAAAATCTCGGAGGGATGTTTCCAACACTTTGTTGAAACTATGCCACAAAAAAATTAAGTCAGGGGGTTCAACCAGATACTAGCAAGTGTACCTAATAAAGTGGCCAGTGAGTGCATAGGCCCTGTAATTGTCTACCCGCTAAAATTCTGAGCTTTACCTCTCTGAACCAATCATCGTACTGTTCTCCTCTACAGTCAGTCTGTTGTTGCAACCCTCCTCCACCCCAGCTACCTCCATTATATCTTATCAGGATCTAGGTTCAGCTTCTCTGTGCCATCTAGCATCCCTTCATCTTCACCTACTAGCCATGCCGTTGGGGCTGAGGTCCAGAAAACGTGGTAACCTGGCACCTGGAAACCTGGAAAACCTCTCATACACGGCATTTGGGAAAGGACAGAGCCTTTAACCTACTTTTTGCAATTTTTTGCCCCTTTTTGCCTTTTTTGCCACTTCTTGCCTATTTAAGCTGCCTGTTGCAATTAAATGCCACTTTTTGCCCATTTCCCCCACCTTTTTTTCTGATTTTTGCCCAGTTTAGTCACTTTTCTCTCATTTTTTTTTGCCATGTTTTAGCCACTTTGAGGCCATTTTTGCTGCTGTTAACTCATGTTTTGGTCACTTCCCATCCATTTTTGTCATTTTCTGCCCATTTTAACTTATCTTAATTGTCACTTTTCACAACTTAGATTGTGGCTCTTGGGGATGCATATGTAACAGTTTGGCTCTTTGGTTGAGTAACACTGGACTAAATGAATTGGTCAACAGACTGAAATCCACATAAAATAGAGTAAAATACAATTCTGCTCCTCCCTTAAAAATGTCCAGATGGTATAGTACAGCATTGCGAAATATTAAAAGTAAATTAATTTAACCATTTTAAAAATGTTGCTCACAAATGGGGAAATTCTGTTTCAAAAATACATAAAAATGCAGAGTTATTTGTCAGAAAGACTCCACTTATGTTGCTTGTCTCACTGGTTAAGGGGGGCACTGTGTAAATTCTTTCTGGGGCCTAAAATCCCTAGCTACAGCCCTGCTGTGGGTGCTCTAAGTTTGCAGAAAAAAAGAAGTGTCAGCAGCACAAATATTGGATTTGAACAAACACTTGTGGTGCGTTTAAATATAAAACACCTCATCCTTTAACATGAATATCTCCTCTGTTCTTCAGCTCAGACACATCACTTCAGATTATTTATGAAGGTTTCCTGTTGTTGATTCATTTTTCAAAGTCCCATTTCTCTCTCCGTGTCAACCTTCAGATCAAACCCTTATTGTGTCGTATCTCTTCTTGTCTCATTTTCTCTCTATCCGCTCTGTTGAACAGTCAAACACACAGCCGTCATGTTTTCCATCCTGCTCCATCTTTCTGCCCTCATGTTGTCGCCTCAGTCTGATGCATGTTCCCGTTTTCTTTTGTTCTTTTGTCTCCCCTCCTGTCCTCTCCTCCTCCTCCTCCTCCTCCCTCGCTTCATTAGCGATGCCGTCCTTCCCTCTGCCCACAAGGACTAAGTTGATGGGAGACAAATCCGTGTGATTAACAATGATTAAGAAACATGCTGGGAAAGTACGGTGGAGCCTTGTGGGACTGGCAACCTTGTCTTTAACGGCTCCTCTAATCCGGAGAATTTACAAGCAGAACAGATGGGTTATCATTTACATCCAAGTCATGTTCAGGACAGATTTATCCCTGAATCCTGCCTGCATCCAAAATCTTTAAACTCACCAGCTCATTGTTACTGTAAATGTCAAACTAATGCTCCGAATGGCACACGGGCTGAGGAAAGGTTCCACCTGTTTTCAGTTTAACCTTTAAATCGTCCTACCTTTGTTTCAGAGGAAAGGACAATTAGGAACACACTGTTGGTCATGGAGTGATACCAAATGTCTCAGAGAGGAAAAATAGAAGAAATAAAAGCTTCTGGGTGGCAAGGATCGAGTTTATTCTTTGGTAATTGGACGACATCTGACTTCCAGAGATGCTAAAGATGCTACTGTGCCACCCTACGGTAACACAGAGACTCAACTGCCAATTTATTAAATGGTTCATTCAAGTTCAGTTGGTGCTAAAGTAGAGTACTGTTTTTCAATGATTTCATTTATGAAGGGAAAAAGCCATCCAAACCTACCTGGCCCTACG
This sequence comes from Cheilinus undulatus, assembly GCF_018320785.1. Taxonomy (NCBI): domain Eukaryota; kingdom Metazoa; phylum Chordata; class Actinopteri; order Labriformes; family Labridae; genus Cheilinus; species Cheilinus undulatus. The sequence goes on along the minus strand of NC_054884.1, from coordinate 39,581,080 downwards.
TGGAGAAAACAAAACAAAACAAACAAAACAAAAAAAATCCCCCTAAACCAGGGTGTCAAACTCAATCACAGCAGGGGCCAAAATCTGAATTTAGGTCTAACCTGAGGGCCTAACAGGGTCCAGATTTAACCAAAAACTATCTACTGTGTTTTCACAGGTAATGAATAATAGGGGATATTAAACAGTGATGATAAATGATTTTAAGATTTCTAAAAAAAAAAAGGCAAAATGATCAAATATCACAGCATCAATGTTACTGTGTCCATGTCAAATAAATTCTAAATAAATAAATAAATGAGTTAAAGGCTAAAATTTTAGATAAAAAGTCAACTTTATAATCCTAAAGGTCAAAATACAAAATTAAAAGTCAACAAAAGGTTTTAAAATGCAAATATATGAGAGAGAGACTTACAATCATGAGTTTAAAGGTCAAGATAGAAGATAAAATTCAAAAAAGTGAATCTAAAAGGTCAAAATATGAGATAAAGTTCTCAATCAGGAGGTTAAAAAGTGAAAATACGATTTAAAATGAAAAACTGTGAATATAAAAAGGTCACAATATGAGAGAAAAGGTCAAAACTATGAATTTAAAAGGTCAAAATATGAAATAAAATTAATCTAATCACCAAAGAGTTTGCGCATTTCTCTTTCATTAAAATTTGTAAAATGTATTTTTGTTAAACTCGTTTTAAGTCTCTCCTGATTGAACTCTCCCATGATGCCATTGTTGCCCAGTCTCTTTCTGATTGTTGAATAATGAACTCTGACCTTAACTGAGTCAGTGAGGCCTTCTGGGACCTCCTGGATGAGTCGTCCATGTTCTCTTGGAGTCATCTTGGTAGGCCGGACACTTCTGGGAAGGTTCACTACTGTTCCAAGTTTTCACCATTTGTGGATAATGGCTCTCTAGAGTCCCAAACCCCTACAACTGTCTCTGTAACCATTTCAGACTGATAGATGTCAGGGACTTTGTTTCTCATCTGTTCTTGAGTGTCTTTAGGTGGTGCCATGATGTGTTTGATAATCTGAGTCTGGAAAGGGTTAAATACGTCTTCACAGCTGTGAGTTAACTTATTTTGGTGGCTTTGCATAAAGAAGATAAAAGACCTTGGATTTGTTATATACTGGATAATGTTATTAACATGGAAAGTCTATGAATGACGCGCCAACATGGCTGGAAACTTTTGACCTCTGAAGCATCATTCTCCAAAATCTCTCATATCTGAAGGATGGGGAGCTAAATTCAGAACATGGCTGAAGAAGTCGATGTTCATTCTGCAGTCATGAGGCGTCCAGCATCACACCGGCTGCATCTAAATGTCTGAACTCCACTGGAAGATTTTCAAACCCAAAGTGTGAATACTAATCGAGTCTGCAGAGCCAGTGGATGTCCTAATCTATAATTATTCAAGTCTGCAAAGGGCCTCCAGTGCTCCTTCTGCTGGCATTATGCAGATTTATCAGATAACTTATAAATAGTATCAAAAGCATGTTTCATGATGTTATATAACGTAAAGTCTCCGTCTCACTGTGTCCCAAAAACAGAACCAACCCATGATGGTTTGGAAATTCTTTAGATTGGACAATTATAGCGTGCCATTTTATGTCTGGAAACAGCCGTGAGCACAGTATGGTGTATTTCCTCGCCATGGGGCTCAAACAACAGGAATTATGGGTAAAGTGCGTCAAAGAGACACAGCAGGTTGCACGGAGCGTGTAATGTTCCTTTAGATGGATGAACAAGAATGGATCGTAGAGTCTGAGAGAGAGAGGGATGGAAACATGGGTGGAGAACACGGCTGTTTGTGTTTATTGAGGTCAGGTTCAATTTGCTCTCTGCGGTTTCCCCCCCATGAGGATACACACACACATAAACACACACCATGAGTGTGTGAAGGTGTCACTCATCACTGCTCAGCGGTCTGATAGGATCCCGTCAGTCAGTCTGTCTCCCTAGGCAACAAAGGGCTTCGACCCGCCCCCCAATCTAGACTCCACACCTCCAGTCATTCATGAAACCTCTCTCTCTCTCTGGCTTCTCCACTCGCTCTCTTTCCTCTCTAGTCATCTATGCGTCTTTGTTTTTAAAGCAATAAAGGTAGAAGAGATGGGAAAGGAGGGAACGTAAGAGAGAAAGAGGAAGAAGCTTTAAGATGATGTTGTAGACCAGAGATACCAACCCTGCTCAACCAAAGAGCCAAATAGTTGAAAAATACATTTGCAAGAGCAGCAATTTAATGGCAAAAGGCAGGTTCGAAGGGAAAAAAATGCAAATAGTAAAAAGCAGGATAAAAGAGTCAAAGAAATTGCAAAAACAAGGCAAATAAGGGCAATGGAAAAATACAGACAAATTTAAAAGTTGACCAACTGTATGCATGGGAAACAAACTGATTAATGTGACTTGCAATGAATAATTTCTGAGGTCAAAGTTCCCCTTAATTTAAGGATTTCTGGGTGAATAATGTTTCAAATTAAGACATAAAAGAGCCACAAACCATCACATGAGAAGCTGCCTTTTGCAATTAAATGCCACCTATTTCCCATTCTGCCACTCTTTGATGCTTTTTGCCCATTTTCCCATCTTCTTGCTGATTTTTGTCCATTTTAGTCACCTTTCACTCATTTTTGCAACGGTTTTGCCACTTCTGGATCATTTTTTGCCACCTGTAACTCATTTTTTCCCACTTCTGACCCATGTTTGCCACTTTCTGCCATTTGTTGCCACTTTTCTCCCAGTGTTTGATGTTTTTAGCTCATTTTTGCCACTTCTTTTTCTCATCCTTTTTTGTCACTTTTATCCTTCTTTTTGCAATTTTTTGCCCCTTTTTGCTGATTTTTGCCACTTCTCGCCCATCATTCCTTTTGCAGTGAAATGCAACTGAATTCCAGTTTTTTCACCCTTTTCTCTGATTTTGTCCATTTTAGTCTCTTCTGCCACCTGTAACTCATTATTTTTCCCACTTATCACCCATTTTTGCCACTTTCTGCCCTTTTTGCCACTTTTTCTCCCCATTTTTGCCACTTTTCTCCCAGTGTTTGCCACTTTTTGACCACTTTCGCCAACTTTAACTCATTTCAATTGCCACTTTTCACCACTTAGATTGTGGCTCTTTGGTTGAGCAGGATTGAGTAACACTGCTGTAGGGGCTAAGACACACCCCTGCCTCTCCCTAGAATCAACTGTGAAGAAGTCAGTGATGGAGCCACCATACTTCAGCACCCTCTGGACCAGAATATAGAGCAGACATCAGCTCGATCAGTGAGCATGGTATCATGGAGCTCCAGAGTCCACCAGAGGGCACTCTACTCACCGAGTCGAATGCATATGTGTGCAGTTTGTTCACAAATCCACTGAGTTTGTGCTCTGTGTGGACGATGCGGTCCATCCTGCTTCTGTAGATGTTTTTATTTATTTTATGACATCCTCAACAGCGATCTTTTTCTTATTTCCACATCTACTGCTGGGGTATGATGGACTTTAAAGACACAGGAGACATTTAAGTGTTCCTTAACTCGCTGATGAGAACCCGGTACTTATACCATCTCCAAGTCCACTTGAACTGTCCCTGAGACCACCTCGCCGACTCGGCGTTTCTCTAACCTGGGTTGCTAATGTGAAGAGAAAAAAATAGATGGGAAAGAAAGGGAAAAGGAGCTGGAACCAAGGAAAACATGCCAAGAATAATAAGAAAAGGACAAGTAAAGGAGGAGAGGAAAAATGAAGATAGAGGATAGGAGAAAATGAGGAATTATGGAAAAGTAATGATGAAGGGGAAAGTAAACAAGGCATGAAGGCGGTAAAGAGAAATCATTGAAGAAGGAGGAGGCAGAGCAGCTGAAATCAGTGATTAATGAAACAGAAAAACTGTCAAATAAACACTCACAGCGACGTGGCAGCTTCAGGAGTGAAGAGATCCAACTGTGTCTGCATGTGTGTGCATGTCTCTGTGTGTGGCTGGTGTTAATTTCCCTGCTTGGATTCACACTCGCTCCTTAATGATTCACGCCGTCGACTGACAGCCGGGAGTGATTCACGCAGAGACACAAACAGAGAGGGGGGGGGACACGTCAGGAGGCCACAGCGTCCCCCGGAGGCCAGAATCATCATTACACTCTGAAACGCTGCTGGGTTAAGAAAGGTAGCCCATCAGACTCAGCTGTGTCTGATTTTAGATGGGACGTTACAGGTTTACCCCCCGTCTGTCAGAGGTAGGGTGTTGGTGTTGCAGACGTTCTCAAAAGAGGTGCTGGGAAGATACTGGTGCACATTTTTAAACAGAATTTATTTCAGCCTGAATAAACTTTCAACAGCAGCCAGTTTGAGATCACAAAACTCTGCTGCTGAGGTTTTCTTCCACCTTTTTGCAGCAGCAGGCGTGGCAATCCTGTCTTGTTAGCTGTACCGCTAACTCTAGCAGCGCTAACTAATGTTTACATGGCTGTGTCTGATATACGACCCCTAAAGGCCTTAGCTATGAAGGTCAGAGTTCACAGCATAGCCATGGTGTGCACAAATTTAAATCTGCCAGGACATAAAGTTGAAGGAACAGAGACAAGCTGAAAGTAAAAATAACTAAATAACTGCAAAAATGGCTGAAAAGTGGCAAAACTGACTCAGGAGTGGCCAAACTTGGCTGGACAAATGGTGAAAGGGGATTATAGGGCAGCAAAGATGAGTTAAAAGTGGCAAAAATGAGTTTGAGAGGCACAAATAAGATGTAAGTTGCAAAACTGGGGCCCTACAATGCAAAAAAGGGGAAAAATTGGTATAGTATGGCACGTTCCAGTGATTGCTGTGTAAAGACATCTGTGTCTTGAAGATCCAGTCACTTGTGAATCAGTATTCATGGCAACCATTACACCATGAAGACAAAGGAACACTGAGAGAAAAGGTTTTTGAAAAGTCTAAGTCAGGGGATGGATGCAGAAATGAAGAAAGAAATGAATGAAGAAATGAAGGAATATGTCACATGTGTAAATCTGCCTAGATCAGACCGTCCTCACAAACTGAGTGGGCGTGCAAGAAGGAGACTAGTGAGAGAGGACACCAAGACACCTATGACTACTCTGAAGGAGCTCCAAGCTTCAGCAGCTGAGATGGAGAGACTCTGCAGACAACAACTGTTGGCCAGGTTCTTCAGCAGTCAGAGCTTTATGGGAGAGTGGCAAAGAGAAAGACACTGTTGAAGAAAACTCAGATTCAATCTGGACTAGAGTTCACCAGAGTGACTGTGGGAGACTCCATGGTCAAGAGGAAGAAAGTTCTTTGGTCTGATGAGACCAGAATGGAGCTTTATGACCATGAGGCAAGACGCCAAATGCTGACATCACCACAAATACATCATCCCCACTGTGGAGTACAGTGAAGGCAGCATCATGCTGTGGGGATTCTTCTAAGCAGCATCATGGTGTGGGGGATGCTTCTTAGCAGCATCGTGTTGTAGGGATTCTTCTTAGCAGCATCGTGTTGTAGGGATTCTTCTTAGCAGCATCGTGTTGTGGGGATTCTTCTTAGCAGCATCATGCTGTGGGGATGCTTCTCGGCAGCATCATGCTGTGGAGATGCTTATCGGCAGCATCATGCTGTGGAGATGCTTCTCAGCAGCTGGCCCTGGAAGGCTTGTAGGTACAGGGTAAATGAATGTGGAAAAATATAGGAAAATCTTTTTCAGTCATAGAAATGGTTTAACGACAACGAGGGGAATGTTCTAGAGATGGATTACCATCAACTGACTTGTTTGCATGTATGCCAACACTGCAGGTTGGTGGATTCCACCTATGACCAACAAGCTTTGAGTTTGGCATAAAGAGCAACAGCAGTGACTGATTTTGATACAAGAAGTCAAATGTGGTTCCCTCAGTAACATCTTCTTATTGTTGAGTGTAGATAAACAAACCCCTCCATTAAAGAAAGCTCTGAAGTACACTCCACGCTGGCTCACACATCATCAACAAGGTTCACGGTCTAATTCAAGGACACTTGAAACCCCCGAGTCTGCTCAGCTTAGCTCTGATTGTAATACTCTTCATAATAAAAGGTCAACAGACCAAATCAAGAGTATCATGTGATCCTTTTTAATTGAAAGCAATCAGCTGGAATAGAAGCTCTGGTGGGTTCCAGGCAGATTTCTCGTCCCTAGACGTCTGACTCAAAACAACGACTGGAGCTAACACGGAGGACAAAGGAGGAAAAATAAGTAAAGCCTGGCAGAGCTTTTCACACATTTCTGTGATGTTAACTAAGAGTGGAACTTTTCATTCAGTGAAGTCTCACCCTCTAGGTCAGGGTCCATCAAGTACATCTGCACAAGGCCAGATTTAGTCTCGAGAGAAACTCTGGGGGCCGGACTTTCAAATACACAAACATTAAATACATATTTTGGTCTCACTGAAATATTATTGTATTAGTATTTGTATTTTCTTTAGAAACACAGAACATTTTTAGTCACTAGTGAGATCTATCCCTATTATCTATAACGCAGCAGGACACAAGGAGACAGACCTGACCACAGAATCGGCCAGACCCCTGAAAATCACAGAGAATGGGCCCTCCCCAGTTGTCATTTAGCACCAATATAACCCATTTCTGACACTTTTAACCCTTTTTTGATACTTTTTTGATACCCTTTTGCCTCTTTAACCCATTTTTTATACGATTTTGACCCCTTTTGAACAATTTTTCCTACATGTTTTATCTCCTTTGTGACACTTTTTTTAATCCATGTTTTGCCACCTTTCTATTTTTGCCACTTTTTAACCTTTTCATTATATTTTTTCAACAATTTTTGCAACTTTAAAACCATTTCTCCCCATTTTTAAGTCATTGTTGATACTTTTTGAGTCACATCCCCGGGTTGAGTTAGTTTAGTTACTTTTTCCCTCATGTTTCTAGTCTTGTCATTTCCTGTTTTATTTTGGTTACTTACCTTGGGTCTCTTTTCCAGATCACTCCTTCCTGCCCATCCCTACCTGTTTCCCTGTGTCCTGATTACCCTCATGTGTCTCACCTGTGTTGACTGTCTGAGTGGCTGCACCTGTTGATCCCCGGCTGATTGTCGTCTTGTTACCCTGTGTGCATACTTTTGAGCCTTTATTTTCCGATAGATTCCCCGTGACTTAGACCCAGTTCTGTAATGAGATTCCTCGTGTTACTGCCTGCCGTTTTGGATACCTTTGCCTATGTTTTTGACCTCCTGTGTACCGAACCTTGCTTGTCTTTAACAGACTTGAACCTTTTGAGTGTGTCTGCCTCTGAATCCTTTGCCTGCTATTTTGTGATATTTTGCCCCTTTTTGCCTCTTTAACCCAATTCTTGAAAGATTTTAACCCCTTTGAACCACTTCTTCTGCATGTTGTTCCATGTTGTGACCACTCTTTTATCAATTGTTGCCACTTTTCAACCCCTTTTCATTCCATTTTAAAACTATTTTTGCAACTTTAAAACAATTTTTTTCTTTTTCTTTTAAATCACTGTTAAAATTTTTTGCCCCTTTTTGCCTCTTTAACCCAATTTTTGAAAGATATTAACCCGATTTTAACCACTTTTTTTGCATTTGTTATCCCCTTTATGCCACTCTTTTATCCATTTTGCCACTTTTTAACCCCTTTTCATTACTTTCTTGCACTATTTTTTGTCATTTGTGACCAATTTTTGATACCTTTTGTGCCCTTTTTCCTCTCTTACCATTTTTGCCTCATTTTAACCTCTTTTCACCACTTTATCTGGTCATTTTTGCAGCACTTCTGCCAACCTTAACCCTTTTTAAATATAAACTAATTATGACAGTAAATCTCCATAAAAACAGATCAAATTGTAAGATATTCTAAAACTATTTCAATGTTAATTTTTTGTGGGTTGGATTTAACAGCTGAAGACATTTAAAGTCATAAGATACTTTTAAAATCTTTCCTACTTTTCTGGATTTAATGATCTTTTGCGGGCCAGACAGGAAGCTTTGGGGGGCCTGCTATGGCCCCTGGGCCGCCAGTTGATGATCAGTGCTCTAGGTGCTAATGAGCGTTTTATCCTAAGGCCTCACACAACACACATTATTTCTGTGCTAACACTTCCCACTCTTTTACCACTTTTAAGAGAAACAGCAGGAAGTTCAACCTCAAAGACAAGCTCAGATGTCAGATTGGCCCAGAAACGCTGGCCTTAAATGATAAAGAAGATTAAAAATGTGTGTCTGGTGCTGACTTCTGAAGAAGCAGATTCGAAGTGTTTAGACGGCCAACTGTGCACATTTCCATTGTGAATACAGTTTCCCACCTGCTGCAGATTCCTGGCCTCACAGAGCTGCAGCAGAAAAACATCGTTGACCATTTGAGATGAAGAAAGGAAAAGAGAGCGGCCGGCTGACACCTGGGGACATCCATTCAGCACACCTGTTCACGCTCGGCTCTCAGATAAGAGGCGCCCTGCAGTGCATGTTCTGACTCGCTTATTTCTGCTCTTCTTTCTCTCAGTGCCTCTTATTTTTCCCCACACAGGTCAGTGTAACGCTGAAACCGACGCCCTCCCACTGTGCTTGCAAAGACAGAGCTGTGACTGCCTGCAGAGAAAACCACAGAGGAGCTGAATAATACTGCAGGAATCACACAGAACGACTCCATCCTGAGCGATAAGTGCAGTGATTGATGTGACGAGAGAGGAAGAGAAAGACAGGCCAATCCATGAGAGTATTATTGTCACATGCTGAATTAAAGCCTAAGGTATGAATGCATCAAAACTCCCTCCACATGCATGCATTTACACCTTTCACGCACATCTGATTGACGTAGCATGCATCACCCCCAGATCTGACCACCCAGGCTTCCCGTGCACCATCTGCTTCTCCTGCAGATGTAATAAACGTTAATGAACACTTTCTAAAGCATATGGAGGACTCGAGTAAAAGGATAAAATGTGCAAATTAAACCAAACGTGTCGATTGTAGCTGAAGGCAGAAGTGTCGGATGTGTGATAAAAGCTTTTTGGCAGCAGCACGATGAACGGGGGGAACTAAATGAGAGAGCAAAAGAGATGGAGAGAGTTCAGTTTATTGTCCCCGAGGGCGAATTTGTCTCTGCTGCAGAGTTACGGTCTACTGCTTCACATAAAAAACATGGGAAGACTTTGACACAATGTTGGAGAGGAACTTTAAACTGTGAATAAATGTTTTCACTCAGGCAACTTCAGCTTCCTCCTGTCTCTAACCGGATACTTGGCTTTGGGGTAAAAGGTTTTGTCTCTTCATTTGGTTTGAACATTTGGCAGGAAATATTTCTAAACATGCAGAATGCCAACAAGATAGCTGCAGGTCCTCAAACAGGTCCTCAAACATCCACTAGAGTCTGCCTTTAAAAATTAAAAAACATGCATTAGCTCCAGTTTTTCAATTCTTATTTAAAAGTGCACAGATAAAGCCCTGCACATGTCTGCTGGATTTCTGGAGCATGGTGCACACCCACTGAATCCATCCGCTCACCTTTGTTAAATTCAGCTTACAGTAAACCAGTGGATCCCAGCCTAGGGTCCAGGCAGCCCTAAGGGGGACGGGACCCTGTCTGCTCTAATATTGTCATCATTAGACGGGCAAATATTTTGTTTTAAAACCAAAGATAGAAACATAATGTATCAAGGCCAACCTAAAGAAGAAAAAATAAAGACAATCTGTTCATTTTTATGCAAAAAAGTCAATATTTTCAGGAAGAAAAATCCCACTTTTTGAGATTATACAGTTGTATATTTATAAGTAATCCAACTCAGAATATCAGAGGTTTTTTTTAAGATTTATTTTGGGGCTTTTTATACCTTTAATGACAGTGAAGGACATCGGATAGAATCAGAAACAGGACAAGAGAGATGGGGAGATACGGGACGGGAAAGTGCAACAGGTCAGATTCGAACCCTGGCCGACTGCGTACATGGGGCGCACCTCAAACCACTAGACCACCTGACCCCAGAATATCAAAGTTTAAAAAGTAAGAAATTTAACAGCAGAAAAATGTTATTTGCAAGTTCAAAAAGTAACACATTTGACTATAGAAACTCAAAAATGTCCCATTTTTTAAATCACAAATTCACAACACAGTAAGGCCGGCCACACACTACAGGATTTTAAGCCCGATTTGTGGCAAGATTTGCCTCCCCTGACGATCGTAGAGACGTATCCTGAGAGGAGCCTCGTTGCAATCGACTATTTGTATGAGTAGTAGCATGTGTGTGGTGTCAACACGATTGTTTTACTGCTCCAAATTGGGTTGTAGCCTCCCGAATTGTAAATATCAAACACGTTTGATATTTACGATTGTAGGTCACAGTGCCACTGACGGAGTACCCACAGTAACCAATGAGAGCGAGCACACCGGGTAGCGTCACGGCCAGATCATACGTACTTTCACCGCTCACAACCATGAACACAACTTTAACTTAATTCCAGCCAGGATTTCATCCCGAGTCTTTCCCTTGTTTTATGATTGTTGCTGCACCTGTAACGCACGCCAGGACGGCCTGTTGAGGAGAGACAGCAAGACGGTATCGACAGACATCCATGTTTTGTTTTTTCTTTTCACGTGATCACGCGAGGTCGTAGGCAGGTCAGCAGGTGTGTGGTCTCCAGTGATCTGATGGTCTGGCTGAGTCGTCTAGTGTGCGTTCAGAGGATTAAAGATAAAAAATCTTTGGAAATTGTCCTGAAGTCTGTGGTCTCCCACCGTTTAAAAGTCATTTCAGATTTTTAAAAAATTGTCTAGTGTGTGGCCGGCCTAAAGTTAAAAATGTACAAAAAAACTAAAATTCAGATGCGAGGAGGATCAGGAGAGGAGGGTGGGACTTTCTACACAGTGGGGAGGGCCAACCGAACCTGGGGGCGGGGCTAACTCCCCACATGACATCATGAGGGGAAAATCTGAGAATGGCTTGTTTCAGCACATTTGAGAGGTTGAGAAAGAGAGGGGGATGGACTTTTCTGATAATGAGGGGGATTGTTGACAGGCCAGGGGCACACAGTTTTGCTAGAAAAGCCTGACAAAATCTATTTTGCATAATATGTGACACTTAAAGCCCTTAGAGAAAAGGATGAGTAGAGCTTGACTGTGCACCTCAGGGTTGATGTTCTACAAGCTTTTACAGACAAAGAGAGTCACAACAATTAGATGGAAGTTGATCAAATATGTGCTGACACCGCTATGCCAATGTATAGAATGTGTCTTTTAAAGGGCGTGTGCCACACTTTTTCTCCAGAATGACATCTTAAGGAATCAGGACTGATTTTTTTCTTTCTCTGTTACCTTTTTCATTCTAGTTTTTACTAAGAACAACAAAGTTGCCTCGTCCACCTACACACTTCTTCTAGACCAGGGGTGTCAAACTCAACCAAAGCAGGGGCCGGATTCTGAACTAAGGTCCGACCCGAGGGTCCACATTTCACTGTCAACCTCATTTTTTGCCAGTAAGGAATTATGGGGAAAAAAGCAATGATGATAAATCAGTTTGTGAGTTAAAGTCAAAATGATAAGTTAAAAGGCTCAAAATACGAAATAAAAAAACGTATTTGTTCAAAAGGTCAAAACACGAATTTGGATGTTAAGATAATGCTTTAAATACGCAAATATACATATAAAAAAGGAAGTCACAATCATGTTTCTAAGGTAAAAATATGGCTTAAAAGTGAAAATGATCCACCTAAAATGTCGAAATATGATATCAAGGTCAAAACAATGAATTGAAAAGGTCAAACTATTAGATAAAAAGTGAAAATAATCAACTAAAAGGTCAAAATTTGATATACAAAGTGAAAAAATTAATAATTGACAGTTTGATATATGAGAATAAAAGTCACAATCATAATTTGAAAAGGTCAAAATACTATATAAAGTCAAAATAATAAGTTGAAAAGGTCAAATATAAGACAAAAGTTAAAATAACAATTTGAAAATGTTCAAAATATGAAACAAAATAGATAGAGATAATAGATAGAAGTCATAATTGTAAAATGCAAAAATTGAAAATATGAAATAATAAAACAAATCAAGTTGTTTTTCCACATTTCTTTTGATCTATTTATTTTATTCTTTATCTTTCCGCATTTTTATGACTTTGGGATATTTCATATCATCAAGGTTAGGTTTACATTTTTATACTGGAGGAAATCTGCAGAGTTCATATTTTAGGGCCAGTTATTTTAAGAATAGGAATTGACCTTGCAGGCCGGGTGTAACTGTACCACAGCCCGGATTTGGCCCCCGGGCCTTGAGTTTGACACCCCTGTTCTAGTCGATAGACACTGGGATGATAACGGTCTGCAGGTCGACCTTCAGGCATGCTCAGTGTGAGCAGTAACCCAGAACAGACAGTGTTTGAAAAAAAGGTGTGTATGGACGCTGATATGAGAATTGACATGAGGCAGCACCTTTGTTCTGAGAGAAATTTCTGGAAACATCAGAATTTTCTGTTTACATGTAGTACTTCTACTCTGGTGAGGCTTTTATTCTATGTGAACAAAGCGTGTGTGTGTGGGTGGGGGTGGGTGGGTGGGTGTGTGGGGGTGTGTGTGTGTGTGGGTGTGCAGTTAGGTTAATAGAAGTATAAAAACAGATGCGTCTGTTCCTAGAAGTGAGATGATGAGAGAGCTGCATTAATACTTAAAGCTGCTGCCATGACGATGCAGCGACTGGCAGGACGAGAAACCTAAAAAACAAAAAAAATACTGCACAGACAAATACACAAATATAGAAATATACAGTCACAGACACAACCCTGGCGGTTGATATTTGTAAGAAAGGAGCCGAGGGATGAGGCGAGAGCAGCAGAGGTCAAAAGTCTCAGAGAGCAGCTGAGGAGAAGTCAGAGACACAACCACACCGTAGTTATATAAATAAATCATTATGCACAAACACCAGCGCAGCAGCACAAACACACTGGATCACAAACCTGAACACAGAAAAGCTTTTCCATGCAGGGAAATCTCTCCTTCTCCCAGCCAGCCCTACGCTCACACCGTCACTCTGCCAATCACACAATGTAAATTTGCAATGAGACACACAGTCACAGCCCATGCATACAAAGTAAGCTCCTGCTATTTTAGGGTCATCATGCCCCAGAACATGAATAACGCCAATCACACCATGAGGAAATGTTTTAAAGGTGTGATTGTCCACTGTGTTTCACTCTTATCCATGTGGCTTACACAAAAAGCTGCTGGAAATGACCATTTTTACCAAACTGGCATGGTCATTAACCAGGTGTTTTGTTTTACAAGAAGTTAGATGAACAGATTTTTGTTAAGATTTCAGATTTTTACATGTTGTGTTTGAAAGAGTTGCAGACATCTTGTTTTTTTACCTGTTAAATTTATTAAAGAAAACTCAAATTAAAGAGAGAATGCTCCTTCACTGTTCAACCTTCTCATGTTTTTAAATTGATTTCTATGGTCTCAGTCTTGTCTTGGTCCCGGCCCCCAAAAGTCTTGGTCTTGTCTTGGTCTTAGCCCCCAAAAGTCTCGGTTTTGTCTTGGTCTCGGCCCCCAAAAGTCTCGGTCTTGTCTTGGTCTCGGCCCCTAAAAGTCTCGCTCTTGTCTTGGTCTCAGCTTGTCTTGGTCTTGACGCTGTCTGACCCCCAAAAGTCTTGGTTTTGTCTTGGTCTTGGTGCTCTCTGGTCTCGGGTGAGTCTTGGTCTTGGATCATGTGGTCTTGAGTACGTCAGTACTTCCTGTTACGGAGAAGGTTGTCTTTGCCACTGTGACTTTTCTAAATGCTGCTCAGTGCTGAGTTTATAGCGGATGAATGTTGGACCCTTTTAAATGACAGAGTACAGTTTTCTCTGTCAGCCTCCGTAGATAATGTGGGTTTAACATTTACTCTATAAAAATATCGATTGATTGATTGAAATGACCTGGTACCATGAGCTTTAGACGGCCTGCTTCACGCCAACAGAGCGTGGCTCTGAGAGTGGCCGACATGCTGTCATAGGCTGTGAAAGGATGTCAAATGTCAGACTTTAAAAGTCCTTTAAAAGCTTTCTCAACTTTTCCAGTGCATTACAGACATCATCCGTGCCTTGATCTTCTTGAAATAGCTGCTCAGAATAAAAAAGGCACAAAAATTATCCAGCTTTGTGTTGTAAATGCTCAAATTTCTAGAAAGTGCTTCTAAGTGATGTAAGGACAAAACTGCAGAGTGAAACTGTGTTAGGGTGACAAAAACCTTTTTGTTCCAGAGAGTTCTGTGTTCTTTAACCACTGATATCAGCTTTAAAATAGATCAAACAAAAAGGGAGGATGTTAATGCTGCTTTTTTGGGCTTCAGCCACAGAGCAGGTAAATAATTCAGTGCATTATCATGCACACATGCCTCAAACACGCATAAACCAGAGTGATGCATGGACAGGAGTCGCAGTGAAAAATGACATATCTAATAAATACAGAAGCAAATTCAGCCTCCTACTGGCTGAGCGTCTGTGTTCTGATGTGTGAGTGTTTGAGCGCGGACCAGCCTGCTCCATCTGTCAGTCCAGGTGGTCAGTCACACCTGGGCACTCTCTCGCTCCCCGGCTGATGAATGGTGTGTGATCGAGTGTGTTCAGCAGCGAGAGGACGGACACAAACACACACAGAGACGCATTTTCAGGTTGACTCACCTCAGCTCTTTAAACTCTCTGTGATAAACTTTTTTTCTGTCCTTATGCTTGAACTTCTTCTCTATTTACAAATGCCTGCACCTGTTTCTCACACATTCCCTGAATACACGAGTCATTTCTCCATCCCTGGAATTCTAAAGCTCTTTTTTAAGACTTTTAAAAATCAGCGTTCTCCGAAATCAGAGTTACTCAACCCTGCTCAACCCAAGAGACAATTTTTTAAAATAATACCTTTGCAAGAGCCACAATCTAAGTGGTGAAAAGTGGCGAAAATGGGTTAAAGTGGCAATAAAAATAAGTTAAAGTAGTGAAATGGTTGATTAAAAATAAGTTACAGGTGGCAAAAATGGTCAAAAAATAGTAAAACGGGTAAAAATGAGTTACTATAATGGGCAAAAGTGGCAAAAATGGTCAAAAATGGCAAAGAAATGGTAAAAAATGGGTGAAAATTGGCAAAAATGAGGAGGAAAAAGTGGAACAGTTGATTAAAAAATGAGTTACAGGTGGCAAAAATGGTCAAAAAGTGGCATTCAGTGGCAAGGCATCTTAAATGTGCAAGAAGCAGCAAAAAATGCCAAAAAGGGGTAAAAAATTGAACATAGCAAAAAGCAAGATAAATGAGGCAAAACTGACAAAACTGTTAACAAAAAGTGAGTTACAGGCGGCAAAATTGGTCAAAATGGTAAAAATGTGGCAAAAAAGAGTGAAAAGAGACTGAAATGGGCAAAAGTGGAAAAATGGTCAAAAAATGGCAAAGAAATGGTAAAAAATGGGTGAAAATTAAAAATGAGGAGGAAAAAGTGGCAACATTGATTAAAAAAATGAGTTACAGGTGGCAAAAATGGTCAAAAATAATGTAAAAATGTGGCAAAAAACGATTACAGAGACACTAAAATGGACTTAAGTGGCAAAAATGGGGAAAAAGTGACATTCAATGGAAAAAGGCATTGGCTAAATGTGGAAGAAATGGCAAAAATTGTTAACAAAAGGTGAGTAACAGGTGGCAAAATTGGTCAAAAATGGTAAAAATTTGGCAAAAAAAAAAAAGGAAAAAAAAAAAGAGTGCAACAAGACCGAAATGGGCAAAAGTGGCAACATGGTCAAAAAATCGCAAAACCGTGGCAAAAAGTGAATGAAACTTGGCAAAGATAAGGAGAAAAAGCGGCAAAATTGATTTAAAAAATTAGTTATAGGTGGCAAAAATGGTCAAATAATGAAAAAATGTGGCAAAAAATGATTACAAAGACACTAAAATGGACAAAAGTGGCAAAAATAAGAAGAAATGGTGGCAAAATTGTGGCAAGAAATGATTGCAACGAGACTAAAATGAACAAAAGTGTGAAAATGGAAGAAAAAAAAAGTGGCCTTCAATGGAAAAAGGCAGCTTAAGTGGGTGAGAAGGGGCAAAACATGGCAAAAAAGTGGAAGAAGTTGCAAATAGCAAGAAGCAGGACAACAAAGAAAAAAATGGTGAAAAGGGGCAAAAATTTCAAGTAAGGTCAATAGAAATATACAAACAAAAAAATAAAGGCTTACGACTGTACAAGAGTGGGAAACAAACTGATTAATTTCTGAGATTAAAGTTGACCTTTAAAGGTTAATGTTTCAAAGAAAGACAATAAAGAGCCACAAATCATCCCAAAAGAGGCACGCGTCGAGTATCACTGTCCTATATTTACCTTGACTGGATCTATACTTGAAGGAGACATCCTGATTCTGTCACAGTTGCTAGAGCATTATAGAGGCAGAAAACCAGTGGAGGCAACAGGAGATAGAAATGTAGTTTAGTATCATTTTGGACATAAAATAAGTTTGGTGAAAGAGTGGCTGACTAAACTGATGACCTACAGTGTCCATGAAAGTATTCAGCCTTGTTGTTGGGATATTTTACAAATCAATCATGGTAAAAAAAAAATTCAAAAATTCATAAACACTCGGTCACTGGTGAATCAGTATTCATAGCTACCATTACACCACGAAGACAAAGGAACACTCCGAAGTATTCAAAGAACAGGTTGTTGAAAAGTCTAAGTCAGGGGATGGATACAAAAACATTTCCAGGTCTCTGAACATCCCCCAGAGTTCAGTTAAATCCATCATGAAGAAATGAAGGAATATGTCACGTGTAAATCTGCCTAGATCAGACCGTCCTCACAAACTGAGTGGGCGTGCAAGAAGGAGACTAGTGAGAGAGGACACCAAGACACCTATGACTACTCTGAAGGAGCTCCAAGCTTCAGCAGCTGAGATGGAGAGACTCTGCAGACAACAACTGTTGGCTTGGTTCTTCAGCAGTCAGAGCTTTATGGGAGAGTGGCAAAGAGAAAGACACTGATGGAGAAAACTCAGATTCAATCTGGACTAGAGTTCACCAGAAAGCATGAGGGAGACTCCATGGTCAAGAGGAAGAAAGTCCTTTGGTCTGATAAGACCAGAATGGAGCTTTTTGACACTGCACATCCCCACTGTGAAGCACAGTGGTGGCAGCATCACGCTGTGGGGATGCTTCTCAGCAGCCTGAAGCAGCTTGTAAAGGTAGAGGGAAAAATGCATGCGGCTAAATCTTTTTCAGTCTGACAGATATCAATGGCTTGGGAGTAAATTTATTCTGCAATAGAAATGGTCTGAAGACGGCACAGGGAATGTTCTAGAGTAGCTGAGTCGAAGCCCAGACCTCAATCCAACAGAGAATATGAGGCTGGTCTAGAAAAGGGCTGATCACCATTCACATCAACTTCCTTGTTTCTATTCCCTCTTACCAATCATGCATTCCCTCTGTCTGCACTCGTCCCTTATATGCACCGACTACTTCCTTTTCCACAAACGATCAATCACTCTGTGCTCACACATATCCATTTCCCTGTTACCTCCATGCATCGCTTTCACAATCTCTCTTTTTCCTCATACTCCTTTTCTTGTTTCATAAACACGCTCTCTCAGGAAATTGAGCAGCAGAGAGGAAAAGTGTCTTCCAATCACATCCACCTTGCAAATCTAAGGCAGAAATACCAAAGATGATAACCCTTGCTTGATAAAAGAGGCGCAACACATACAAATACACATAAAATGATGGGTATGCACCATCTATCACAGTTTCATGAGATTAGAATTGTACGTTAAAGCGTAACAACCAATTCCTCTAGCTCTATAACACCTATTTGATAGTTTATTTGGTATCTTTTTCCACTTTATAACCAGCTGCAGCATCGGCATAACAAAAAAAAGCTCATCAAGGTCGACTAGCTTGGAAATAACATTGAATAATGCAAAAAACCCTCCAAAGTCCATCATATAGAAAATATTCCTTTATTTTCACCACTAATTTGTGCATACCGTGTATGTGCAATGACCTTCATGTAAAGCTGGGAATTCAACACATTTGTTTACAGAATGCATTTTCCAATCAATGCACTTGTAAGTTTAATGTGAATGCATTCACACCTCATGAAGTCCTTACATACGAAGGCTGATATTCTCACTAGAAACATATTTGCACTTAAACCCAACACTCCCACTCATCCCACTAATGTGTTTTCCACATACTGCTCTGTTTACACTCATACTTGTCGAAGCACGCTGCCCTGCGCACTCATTTGTTATGTAGACCAGTGGTTCTCAACCTTGCCTCTGTTGACCCATTATTGCCACTTTTAACCCCATTTTACCACTTTTTACGCCACATTGTTCCGATTTTAACCACATTTCATAATCTAATATGCCCATTTGTGCCAGTTTAACCAATTGTTGTCTTTTGTTCTTTCTTAGTTAACACTTTTTTGACAGTTTATATCAATTTTTCATCCCAGTTCACTAAATTTCCACATGTTTTTGCCCATTTAAAGCATTTTCAGCCACTTTATAAATCCCTTTTACCGCTATTCATGCCCATTTTTTGCCTTTTTTTTTGTTATTTTGCAATTTTAATCAGTTTTCATACATTTTTCCTACCAATTTTGCCAATTTCAACACAGTTTTGCCACTTACAACCCATTTTTTTCCATTTTAAACCATTTCCACCACTTCTTTCTGCCTGTTTTTGTCACTTCTAAACCAAATCATGCCACTTTCCACCTACTGTTGCCTCTTTTGATTAATCACTTTTGACACCTATTTTTGCTCCTTTCAATCATTTTTAACCACATTTCATTATTTGATATGCTCATTTTTGCCAGTTTAACCACTTTCTGCCAAAGTCAGCCTATTTTTCTGCCTTAGTTAACCCTTTCTTGCAAGGTTATATCAATTTTCATCCCATTTTACCAAATTCCCACCAATTTTTAACACTTTAAATCCATTGCAGCCACTTGTTAATCCCCTTTTTACCATTATGTCAATTTTTGCCTTTTTTCATTTTTTGTAAATTTTTTTTTTTTTTGCAATTTATTGCCACTTCATACCAATTTTGCTCAACTTTAACCCATTTTAATACAGTTTTAACCCACTGTAATTTTTATTTTATTTTTTTTAACAAAAGGGATTTAAATTTTTAAGAAGGCTACACCAATGGTTAAAAAAGATATTTATTTCTTTGATAAGAGTGGTCATTTTTAAGGTTAAATGTAAAGTATAGATACTATGGCTTAACTTTACAATGGACCATGGTTTTGCTGACCTTCATGGTCCCCAGTTTTGCTGGGTCCCAGAAAACTCTCCCCTTTATTTCCCCCCTAATAGACAGCCTTGTCTGCACATGACTATTCTAGATCATGCATGGCTGTGTTGATCCACTTTCAGGTACAGGGGGGTCCCCTGTTGAAAAGGTTGAGAACCGCTGATGTAGACAACTTTGTTCCACACATGCACAGGTTCTGCATGACTATCACATGCACGCTCTCCACACATCAGCTGACACGTCTCCTCGATGTAAAGTAGAAAAACGCACCAACCTGCTGGATGAACGTGTGCGCTCCTTGAGGGCTGAGCAGCAGGATGGCTCTGCGCAGCGTGTCCCTGTACTTATTGAGCTCCTCCGTCCTCATGGTGGTGAAGAGGTTGGTGAAGACTTTGCTGATGTTCCTGTCCACTCTCTGCAGCGCCACGTCCACGCCCTGACGAGACGTCTGGTCCAGAAATCCCTGCAGGCCGCGGATATCTGGAGAAGGAGAAGAAAGGGAGTCAGATATGAAGAGATGATCTGCAAAAACAAATGGAAATCGCTCTGGTAATGAATTAAATAACACCAGCTGGAGTAATATTCCCTTTAGGGTATAATTAAAGAATTATAATTGATGAAAAGTTAAACAAATTGAGATCTTATCAAAACAACCCAACAGCAGCGTGATTGATATTCCCTTGACTGCATGATAAAAACACAAGGTTTATGAAAATTCAAGAAATACATCTCATAAAAACAGCCTTGGATTGCAAAAACAAGCACAAAATATGAGTATCTAATTTAGAAACTGGAACAGAAATGTGCATTTAATTTCAGATGCTTTAATGACCACGGAGACAAATGATAAAGATCAGGAACAAAATGTTACTGCAGATATTCTCACCCCACTGCAGTTGAACCTTTGTCTAAGTGCATCATCTGCAGACGTAGATAAGGGAACACCAAAATAAATTCATCTTTGCACCTCATTTGGAGCATTCATGTGAAAACTGTGAAGCTTGGTAAGAAGATGTGTGTGGACCATGTGATATGTAGCTGCTCTAAGTATGTGAGTAAGAGGCAGTACTTAAAGAACAATCTAGAGCAAGAAGAGACACGTGGAAGAAGAACCTTTTGCTCTTTAACTGGTCCACTGACCCACCAATCAGAGAGCCCGCTTTAATAGCAACCATAGCTACTTCCTGTAAAGTTTTCGTCATGGACAGGTCTTTTCAGTGAAACTATGACCTTGATTTGGTCCCTTCAGCACAGTTAAAAGTTGTGTCTGCAGGTATCTACGTCACAATCCAGGAGGTTTTTCATCCTCTTTCCTAAACCTAAGGTTGATTTAAAAAATACCTTCTTTGGATTTGGCTCTTATTGAAATTCAACCATTGAAGATTTAAAAGAAAACTCTTAGGAATGCTTGAAGATGGGAGAAAATATTTAAACATTAACAACATGTAATATTATGCTTATGCGAGTAAGTCAAATACATTGCAGATTTGTCCACAACAGGGACTGCATGGCAGCGCAGGGCACAGGGGGTTAGAACTGCTGCCTTTCTGTGTGGAGCTTGTATGTTCTCCCCGTGCATGTGTGGGGTCTCTCCTGGTACTCCCACCACCAAATACGTGCTCGTTAGGTTAATTGGTGACTCTAAAATGCCCGTGAGTGTGAGTGTGCCTGGTTGTCTGTCTCTACATGGCAGCCGTGTGACTGACCAGTCCAGAGTGTACCCTGCCTCTCATACAATAACAGCTGGGATAGGCTCCAATGCCCCTGCGACCCCGAACGGGATGAGCAGCATAGATAAAAAGATGGATGGAATGGCCAAAATGTCTGCTGATTTTTCAACTTCCATCTACATTCCTTTCCAATCTACTTAAGAATTCCCTTCAGACTCAGCTCAGCCTTAGGGTGGAAGGTTCAGACATCTGACATCCAGAGGAAGCTCGTGGATCTAAGATGCAAATGCACTGAAAAGATCCAGTTGTTGTGGTTCAGGTATCTGATCAAGACGCAGGTGCTGGATGGATGGATGGATGGATGGATGGACGGACGGATGGATGGATGGATGGATGGATGGATGCATGGATTGATGGATGAATGGATGGATGGATGGATGGATGGATGGACGGATGGATGGATGGATGCATGGATGGATGGATGATTAGATGGATGGATGCATTGATGGATGAATGAATTGAAGGATGGATGGATGCATGGATGGATGGATGGATGGATGGATGGATGGATGGATGGATGGATGGATGGATGATTAGATGGATGGATGCATTGATGGATGAATGAATGGAAGGATGGATGGATGCATGGATGGATGGATGGATGGATGGATGGATGGATGGATGATTAGATGGATGGATGCATTGATGGATGAATGAATTGAAGGATGGATGGATGGATGGATGGATGGATGAATGGATGGATGCATGGATGGATGCATGGAAGGATGGATGGATGGATGATTAGATGGATGGATGCATTGATGGATGAATGAATTGAAGGATGGATGGATGGATGGATGGATGGATGCATGGATGGATGCATGGATGGATGCATGGAAGGATGGATGGATGGATGATTAGATGGATGGATGCATTGATGGATGAATGAATGGAAGGATGGATGGATGGATGGATGGATGGATGGATGGATGGATGGATGGTTGGATGGATGGATGGATGCATGGATGGATGGATGGATGGATCGATGCCTTGATGGATGAATGAATTGAAGGATGGATGGATGGATGGATGGATGGATGGATGGATGGATGGATGCATGGATGGTTGGATGGATGGATGCATGGATGGATGGATGGATGGATGAATGAATTGAAGGATGGATGGATGCATGGATGGATGGATGGATGGATGGATGCATGGATGGATGGATGGATGGATGGATGGATGGATGGATGATTAGATGGATGGATGCATTGATGGATGAATGAATTGAAGGATGGATGGATGGATGGATGGATGGATGAATGGATGGATGCATGGATGGATGCATGGAAGGATGGATGGATGGATGATTAGATGGATGGATGCATTGATGGATGAATGAATTGAAGGATGGATGGATGGATGGATGGATGGATGGATGCATGGATGGATGCATGGATGGATGCATGGAAGGATGGATGGATGGATGATTAGATGGATGGATGCATTGATGGATGAATGAATGGAAGGATGGATGGATGGATGGATGGATGGATGGATGGATGGATGGATGCATGGATGGTTGGATGGATGGATGGATGCATGGATGGATGGATGGATGGATCGATGCCTTGATGGATGCCTGGATGGATGCATGGAAGGATGGATGGATGGATGGATGGATGCCTGGATGCATGGATGGATGGGTGTGTGGATGGATGGATGCATGGATGGATGGATGCATAGATGTATGGTTGGATGCATGGATGGATGCTATGTCAAGGCCTAGAGTCCATATCCAGACCTCTTGAACCCCCACTGTAGCTTCCTATTACCCCATTATTGTATATCTGAATGTGTTTCTAGCATATGTTAGCATTACAGCTTGTACTAAAGGATGTTTAGTATAACCTTCATTGCTAAAGTCAGATGACATCACCTATCTCTCATGCAGAAAAAATGACTAAAAGCTAATTGATGCATGCTGTCACTCTTGTAAATTACTCTCCAGAGCACGTCAAAGTCTGTGTAGAAGTTTCTCGCTTGTCTGCAGACTCTGAGTGTACTGTAAACTTATTTCCAGACCCATAAATCCAACCAAATACTGCAGAGAGAAAAATAAGAGCTTTCTGTAGGTCGTCATCAGAGCTGACTCGTCCTGAGCCGAAATAGCAGAGACGATCATCTCCACTCTTCAGAAACCTTTGGCGATACCTCCAACCCAGGCAGCATCTATCTATGTCAGAGCAGCATTTAGACTTTCCTCCAAACTGCCACAGAACTTTTTCATTCTGACATCCAGACGAGGCAGCTGCATGACGTTCTGCTCTGTTATAGCTGGTGACAGCTTGTTTGGCCCGAACATCTCTCCTTTCTTTTCCCTCTCCCTCCATCGTTCTCCTTCTATTAGCACTGACAGCTGGCTTGTACCAAAAACCTGACTGACTCCAAATGCCTCTCCACCTTACTTTTTTAATCCCCTGGTGTTTCATGTTATCATCCTGATTTCTCAGTGTTTCTTCACATTCGTCTGCCTGTAAGGCTCTCTTCGTCTACAGTAAATTGGAGGAGGAGGCACGGTCGCTGACTTCAGTAGAACAATTGGGAAACTTCATGAGAGAATGTAAAATCCTGAGCTCTGAGAGTCACAGCTCCCAGCTGATTTCAAAGCAGCGCTTGAGATGAAGCTGTGGGACTCGTTCATCAATTTATCCAAGCAGAATTTTTTAAATGGCAAAATCTGCTGCTCAGTCAAAAACAAACAGATGCTCAGATATCATTTGTCAACACGTCAATCTTTCTAATTTGGTAAGAAGCATCAAAATCACCAAACCAGACTACATCAGCATTACTCAACCCTGCTTAACCACAGAGCCAATTTTTTGAAAAATACCTTTACAAGAGCCACAATCTAAGTGGGGAAATAGGCAAAAATGGTCTAAGTAGCATTAAAAATAAATCAAAGGTGGCAAAGATGGTCCAAAAGTGGCAAAAAATTAGTAGAAATGGACCTAAAGGGGCAAAAAGCAGTCCAGAGTGACAAAAATGGGCAAACAATAGAAAGTAAGTGGTATTTAATGGCAAAAGGTGGCTTAAATGGGTGAAAAGTGGTGAAAAAGGGAGAAAATGGGGGAACAAAATGGAAAAAATAAGTGGCAAAAATTGGCAAAAAAAAAAATAGGAAACAAGTGGTATTTAATGGTTAAATGGGTGAAAAGTGGCAAAAATGGGGAAAAAAAATTGGATAAAAGTGGCAACAATTTAAAAAAAAAGATGCAAAAAGAAGTGGCAATAATGGGCAAAATTTAGGAAACAAGTGGTATTTTATGGCAAAAGGTAGCTTTAATGGGTAAAACACGGTGAAAAAGGGGGCGCAGGTGGCAGAATGGATAAGGTGTGCACCCCATGTATGCGGGCGGCCCAGGTTCAAATCTGGCCTGAGGCCCCTTACCGCATGTTTCTCCCCGCTCTCTTCCCCGTTTCCGACTCTATCCACTGTCCTCTCCTCTATCAAATAAAGGTACAAAATGCCCAAAAATAAACCTTTAAAAAAATGGTGAAAAAGGGCAAAAATTGGATGGAAGTGGTAAAAATGGGCAAAAAAAATATGAAACAAGTGGTATTTACTGGAAAAAATGGGTGGAAAGTGGTGAAAAGGGTCAAAAATGGGTAAAAAGTTGCAATAAAGTGGCAAAAATGGGCAAAAAATAAGAAACCCAGTGCTAATTAATGGCAAAAGGTTGCTTAAATAGGTGAAAAGTGGTGAAAAAGGGCAAAATGGGAAAAAGTGGCAAAAATGGGCCAAAAAAACAGGAAACAAGGTATTTAATGGCAAAGGTAGCTTATATGGGTGAAAAGTGGCAAAAATGGGAAAAATTGGATAAAAGTGGCAACAATTTAAAAAAAAAAAAGTTGCAAGAAGAAGTGGCAATAATTGCCAAATAATAGGAAACAAGTAGCATATAATGGCAAAAGGTAGCAAAAAATTGTGAAAAGGGAAACAAAGTTTCCTTTTAAGGTTTTCTGGGGAATAAAAATTAAAATTAAGACATCAAAGAGCCACATGTGGCTCCAGAACCACATGTTGACCATCACTGGTCTACATATTATGGGTACTATTATAGACTGACTCAGCAGTCTTTGGCTTTTAGCACCAGTCAGCCCCCAAAATCAATGTTTTCTCACCTGTAGAGAAAAATCTAAGTCTCACATGAGACAACCCAAATACAG
The DNA here is from genome assembly GCF_018320785.1 of Cheilinus undulatus. Classification (NCBI taxonomy): domain Eukaryota; kingdom Metazoa; phylum Chordata; class Actinopteri; order Labriformes; family Labridae; genus Cheilinus; species Cheilinus undulatus. The sequence goes on along the minus strand of NC_054884.1, from coordinate 39,555,945 downwards.
AAAGTCTAGCATGTTGAATTTCCTGTCTGACTCCTACAGTTTGTTACAGAAAATCAGAGGTGTTACCCATATAAATTCAAGATATTATGATTATTATTATTATTTATAAAGGTTATGATGGGAAGGAATGATCGGTGCAGATGGAAACAAGAGGAATGATGGCAGGAAATTTCCAACGAAACAGCGCACTGGCAAGTGCAAAAGAACTATAAGCGACCAAGAGCAGTGGTTCCCAACTGGTCCAGGCACAGGAGCACCCACCACCTCTGCAGTGTGAAATTGTGACCAAGATGACCTAAAATGTTGAACTTCTAAAATGAATTTAATAAAAAGTGTCGCCGTCTTTGTCTGTGCTGTGATCTGCATGTGGAGCACATTGCAGAGCGAACCGCTCCCTGCCCAGCCAATCGTTGCAGTCGCACTGCATGCACTCCAACCTGTCTGTGGTTGGTGCAAGAAGCAGCACTCCTTTTGAGATTCATGCCTGCTCTATTGTCAGTAGCTGCTGCCCTAACATGCCAATCCACGTGGAGAAGACTGATCCAAACAGGAGGAAGATGGGATTTAGCTTACACATTTAACCTCGACAAGAACTTGGTAGCCAAATTTGTAATCTCCAGGCCAGCCCAAAAGACACATTTACCAAAATGCTATCCTGAACCCTGATGATAAGAACAAAGGTACTGGCCACTATTGCAAAAGGTGTATAAAAGTATCACCCATCCATCCAGTAACATCTGCGATACTAAACGGGTCGTTCTGAAGAGTTCAGTGACTTCAAGCGTGGTGCTGTGATGATGCCACCTTTGAAAAAAGACTGTTGGGGAAAATCATCCCTGCTGGATATTCCACAGTCAACTGTAGTGATAGTAGCAGAAAGTGGAAGAGTTTAGGAGCAACAGCAGCTCAGCAAAATCATAGACGACTGCTGAGGTTCATGATGAGTAAAGGTTGCCAACGCTCTGCTGATTCCATAGCCAGGGAGTTCTGAACTTCCACTGGCATTAATGTAAGCACTAAAACTGCAGCTGGAGCTTCATAATGGGTTTCCATGGCTGATCAGCTGCATGCAAGTCTCACATCACCAAGTCTAAGACCACACGTCGGATGACTCAGCAGACCAAGACATTCTGGACAATACTATGCTTCCAACTGTGTGGCAACAGTTTGGGGCAGGCACAAGTGGCAGAAAAGTGGCAAAAAAGGGTTAAAGTTGCTAAAATGTGGTAAAAAGTGATGAAAAAATGGCAAACAGATGTCCAAATAATTGCAAAAGTAGGCAAAAAACCCTCAAAAAGGTAGCAAAAACAGGTTAAATGTAGAAAAAAGTTCCAGAAAAGTTGAAAAAAATGGGTCAAAAGTATTTCAAAAAAATTGCAAAACTGCCAAAAAGCAGCAAAAATGGTTTAAGTTGACAAAATTAGAGGCAAAATGGGTAGAAAAACTGGTTGACTTGGTCAAAAGTAGCATGAATAATGATCATTTCAACACCAATTTCAACTCAATAATAGCTTGTCCAATGAGGTAACTGTTAGCCAGGATGCTAGCACCAATGCTACTGATCCAACACACACACTCATCAGTAAATCACAGCTGGGGAGGGTCCATTCTCTGGCGTTTTCAGGGGTCCAGCCAGATTCCCAAGGCACACCTAGACTGGTCTCAGGGCACGCCAGTGTGCCTCGCCACACCGTTGGAGAACCACTGATCTACAGAATGAATGGGCACAAATTCCCAAAGAATCCTTCAGAGAGTGGAGGATGTTACCGCTGTAAAATGGGGGCTAACTCCATTTTAACAAACATGCATTTGAATGCAGCACCATTACAGTCCCTGCTGGTGTAATGGACAGGTTGTAAGGAAGGCAGAAATTTTCCGACTCTGACGCTTGTTAAAGTTGATCAGAAATGTTTCTTAGTTCATCCAAGGTAGAAGAAGGATCCAAACCCAGCTCTGACATGGTAAGCTGGATCACAGACACCCAGAATGCATAGCGCCTCCTGCACGTCAGAAAGCTTACTGAATAACCAGGAATATGCCCTGGGGGCTTTTATTGTGAAAAGCAGCTTCCCCTACATGTAGCTGCTTCCCTCCTGAAGACTATGAGAGTGAAATCAGTGGTTCTGTTCTAAAAGTGTCTATGATTTGTCCATTTTTAAACAAATGTGACATTTAGAGTTGTTTTTTTTTTTTGCTGTTTTTGATACTACTGGATGACGTTGACTTCGGGTAGTAAGTATCAGGCTAACTGATTAACTGGTAGCAAGGCTAATGTCCACATTAACTGGGACAAACTCTACAAAAATACTCTGAAAAACATTCAGCATGTTTTTAAAAATCCATCTGACTCTCCCTGTCCATGTTTTGATTCTGACGCAGCTTCCAAGCCTCGAATGTCTGAATTCAAGTCGATGTAAGTTGTTTAAATAAGGCCAAGAGTCTGGACTCCAGTAGCACATCACTGCTCTTTAACTTCAGAAAAAATTCTACTCTTTAAAATTCAGCTCAGATAGTAGAGAGAGAATCTGAACTCCCAGCATGCATCACTGTACTTATTAACCAGGAGATTGTAGCTCTCTCAGTTCATACAGAAATCTGCTGATGGGAAATATCTGTAGAAGAGTGGTTCTCAACCCCAGGACCCCAAAATAAAGATGCCAGAGACCGGGGACCCCCTCTGGACCTGAAGGTGGTTGAACCCAGCCATGAACACTCTAGAATAGTCATGTGGAGACAAGGCCGACCATGGGGGGGGCTTTAACCTGAAAAATAACCACTCTTACCAAAGACACAAGTATATTTTTTCATTCATTACTGTGGTAGATAGCCTCCTTAAAAATGGGTTCAATTCCCTTATTTAAAAAAAAAATGGCTGGAGGTTAATAATAGCAAAAAATGGTAGAAAAGGTGGTAAACTTGGATTTTAAAAGTGGCAGGAATTGGTTAGAAGTGGCAAAAATGTGATAAAATAAGCAAAAAGTGGCAAAAATTGGTTAAAGTGGCAAAAATGGGCATAGATAGTGGTAAGGGGAATAAAGAGTTGGCTGAAATGACTCTGAATTAGAATAAATGGGCAGAAAGTTTGGTGAAATGGGATGAAAAATTGATATAAACTTGCAAAAAGGGTTAACAAAGACAGAAAAATTGGAAAAAATGGGTTAAACTGGTAATAATGAGCATATCAAATGGTGAAATGTGGTTGAAATGGCAGTAAAATGTGGTAAAAAAGTGGTTAATAGAGGCAATAATGGGTCAAGAGAGGCAACAACAGGTGTAATTGGTTTAGAAGTGGCAAAAACAGGCAGAAATAAAAGTGTTGGAAAGGGTTTGAAATAGAAAAAATGGGTTTTACGTGTCAAAAATGTGTTAAAATTGGCATAACTAGGGGAAAAAAGACTAAAATTGATCAAATCTAGCAAAATAGGTGTGAAGTGGCAACAGTGTCATTTAGAAAATATTCTTAGTTTTTTTTTAGTGCATTTTGCGACCCCCATGGGGGTCCCGACCCCACCATTGAGAACCCCTGCTGTAGAAGACATCCTTTTCTCCATTCTCACCATCAGACTGTGCTTTAAAACCTTGGACTCTCTGTATTCTCTGAGCCCAGACGTAGAGAAGAGGCTGTCATACACTCAGCTCCTCCTGGGCTGTTAAAGTCCTTCGATCATTTCTACAAGGCTGATTTAAAAAAAACACGTAAAATAAACGTTAAGCTGCTGAGACAAATCTTTACTGTCGGAGCGAACATACAGCCACAGAGAATTTTATTTAAACATTTCAGCGTTTCATAGAGAGATTTCAGTGACGTCCTTGAATAAGACTCCAAACTAAAGTTATAAATTCTCTGGTTCATTTGCAAACTCATCTTCTTTTTATTGGTGTGCAGTAAAAAAATGTCACCAGCTAATGACTGAGAGGTTAAACAGCGTTAGAATGAAAAACAAGGACAAGCTCTTGGTTTATCACACGGTGATGAAGAGGAAGAAGAAACTTCATCAATGTGCTGAGATTGATTCTCACCACAGTCGACCTGAACAGCAGCCGCCACGGCAGAATAAGGACGACTTTTCTGCTCATTTTATCAGGATATGCTGCCACCTGCTGGAGGACTCAGTACACTGCAGAGCTACGTAGACGGACCGACCATTGAAGCAGCTGATCTATCATTAATGTTTGGTTTCAGCTGCTAAATAAAGTCAGCCAGGAATCCTGTTTGACTCTGCAGGGGTGTCAAACTCAAGGCCCGGGGGCCAAATCCGGCCCGAGGTGCAGTTAGATAGGGTCCACCAGATCATATGATATTTTTATTGGAACTGGTCCACCAGTATGAGGTCTGCAGATTTCCTCCAGTAGAAAAATGTAAACTTAACCATGATGGTTTGTAACATCCTTGTTGAGTCATAAAAATTAGAAAAAGTAAACAGTAAAAACATTTTATAAAAAGTCAGGAGTGAGGGAAAGAAATTCATGTTTTCTCTATATTTTCAATTTTGAATCTCACAGTTATGACTAAAAGTTCTGGTTTTGACTTTTCATTTCATATTTTTACCTTTTTGATTCACAATTTTAAATTTTAAATCCTATGTTGGACCTTTTAAAGTCATAATTTTGACTTTAATTTCATGTTTTGACCTTTTAAAACTCCTGACTTTGACTTTCATCTTAGTTTTGAACCTTAAAAACTGATATTTTTTAAATTTTAGTTTATAGTTTGACATTTGAAACTCATGATTTCAATGTTTACCTCATATTTTGACTATTAAAAACCATGATTTTGACTTAAATCTCACGTTTTGACCTTTTTCAACTCCTTACTGACTTTTAGCTCAGTTTTTACCTTTTTAATCATGGTTTTTAATTTTTTTTCACAGTGTTTAGACCATTTAAAATCATAATTCTCACTATTTTCTAATGTTTGACCCTTTTAACTCCTAACTTTGACTTTAATCCTAGTTTTTAATCTTAAAAACTAATATTTTTTAATTTTATTTCATAGTTTGACATTTTAAACTCATGACTTTGATGTGTACCTCATATTTTGACTGTTAAAAATCATGTTTGACTTTTTTCTCAGTTTTTGACTTTTAAAATCAATGGTTTTAGTGTTCTATGTCATATTTTACCTTTTAAAAATCATGATTTTTAATTTTATCTCATTTTTTTTTTACCTTTTAAAATCATGATTTTGACTTTTATCTCGTGTTTTGTTGTTTTTCAACTCCTAACTTTGACTTTATCTTGGTTTTTCCTTTTAAAATCATATTTTAAAATTTTATCTCAGTTTTTGGACCTTTTAAAATCATATATTTTTTTAAATTCATCTCAGTTTTTAACTTTTAAAATTAATGGTTTTAGTGTTCAGTGTCATATTTTAACTTTTAAAATCATGATTTTTTTTATTTTATCTCAGTTTTTTAAACTTTTACAATCATAAATTTGACTTTTGTCTCACATTTTGACCTTTTTCAACTCCTAACTTTGACTTTTATCCCATTTTTTAACCTTAAAAATTCATATTTTTTCATTTGATTTCATATTTTGAAATTTTATCTCAAATTTGAAACTCGTGATTTTGACTTTTAAAAACCAACATTTTGAATGTCATCTCAGTGTTTGACTTTTAAAATAAATGGTTTCAGTGTTCTATCTCATATTTTACCTTTTAAAAACATTGTTTTGACTGTAAATGTCATGTTTTTACCTTTTTAACTTATAAGTTGGATGTTTCCCCCCCCATAATTCATTTCTGGTGAAGATAAGGTTGCCATTTTGTGGTTAAATCTGGACCCTGGTAGGCCCTCAGGCTAGACCCAGGTTCAGAGTCCGGCCCTTGCTGTGGTTGAGTTTGACACCGCTGGTTTAATAACTTCTTTACCAGAATGCCATTTTATCATCTTTAACTCTAAAATGAAACAAACTTCGTCAGAGATAAATAATATATTGCAGCATTTCTGCCTCTAATCATGAACAAACCTTGTTAGCAGCCACTATCTTCGTTGTCCTTGCATTTCCATCCATCCTGCTCTCACTCCGGCTGTCATCACTCCCCTCGAGAAATCCACAGGAAAAAAAATAATCCCTCCTTTTCTCGAGCTCAGACACTGGAACAACACGAGTGGAAGGACTTGAAAGCAATTTGCCGAGCTCCTCTCCGGCCACAGCTTCTCATCGAGTCCTCCAGAGCCACTTTGAGCAAGGCACTGTGGGAGACGGACTCTTCTCTGTGCAGAAAAGCCAGCTCTTATCTCCGGCCATCAGCCACACCAATCTCTCCTCTGCAGTCAGCCAGAATTGGCAGGTAGACCGCTGGCTGCAGAAACTGTCTCAGATTGGAATTAAATTCACACAACATGGAAAAAAACATGTGGTGGGAGCGCAAATATTCACAGGGCGGTTTGCTTGTGATTTCTAGCATATTCTCTCTGAGGCTCTGCTGCAAACATGGCTGATATTTGCCAGCTCTGTCAGATGAAAATTCAAAAGTGAAATGTTTTTTATCAGAATGTGAGAATGTCTCTATGCAATCAAAACACTCCAAAACCAAACGAGACGGATTTTAAAGAAAACATCTTTGAGGAAAACATTCTCTCTGCTCGACTGTCTGCTTTTTAAAAACATCAATCTGTGTCAACCTTTAAAAAAATATGAAACCACCTGAGTCCATGTTTCTCCGTCAGAGCACTGCACAGCCCAGCCTGAAGCAGATCATGAGTTCATGCAACAGTTAAGTAAACAAAATACAAGCTTAATTCCAAAAAAGTTGGGGCCCTATGCAGAGGTGTAGCTAGGATTTTAGGCCCCCAGAAAGAATTTACATAGGGCCCCCGTTAACCGGTGAGACAAGCAACGAATGTTGAGTCTTTTTGACAAATATCTATGCATTCAAATGTATTTTTGAAACAAAATGTCTCCATCTATAAGCAACAGTTTTACTATGGTTCAATTAATTTACATGCATTATTTCATGGACTATACCATCTGAACAATTTCAAGGGAGGAGCAGTATTGTATTTGATACAGATTTCTGTCTGTTGACCGATTCGTTTAGTCCAGTGTTACTCAACCCTGCAAAAATGGTGTAAGTAGCATTAAAGATAAATTAAAGGTGGCAAAAATGGTCAAAAAGCAGCAAAAATGTGTGAAAAGGGGCAAAAATGGGAAGAAAATGGGAGAAAGGTGACACAAAAATGAGTTTCAGGTGGCTAAAATGGTCCTTTAAGGTTTTCTGGGGAATAATATTTAAAATTAAGACATAAAAGAGCCACGTGTGTATCACTGCTCCAGAGCAGTGGTTTTCAAACTTTTTTCACCCAAGGCACACCAAAGGTTAAGCCAAAATCTCAAGGCCATATTCATATCAATACAAAATAGACTTTTTAAATAATATAACAGTCAAGGTGGTCCATAAGGGAGGATAAAGGGGAGAAATTAGCAAGAAGGTGGCAAAAAATGGGTTTACAAAATAGGTTGCAAGTGGCAGAAAAAAGTGGCAAAAAAGGGTTGAATTTGCTAAAAAGTGATGAAAAAAATGGCAAAAAAAAGTCAAAATAATGGGGAAAGTAGGCAAAAAACCCTCAAAAAGGTAGGAAAAAAGGGGTAAATTTGGCAAAAAGTTCCAAAAAAGTTGCAAAAATTGGTTAAAAGTGTTTTTAAAAAGTTGCAAAATTGCAAAAAAGCAGCAAAAATGGTTTAAGTTAACAAAATTAGTGGCAAAATGGGTAGAAAAACTGGTTAACCTGGTTAAAAGTAGCATGAATAATGATCATTTCAACACCAATTTCAACTCAATAATAGTTGCCAAATGAGGTAACTGTTAGCCAGGATGCTAGCACCAATGCTACTGATCCAACACACACACTCATCAGTAAATCACAGCTGGGGAGGGTCCATTCTCTGGGGTTTTCAGGGGTCCAGCCAGATTCCCAAGGCACACCTAGACTGGTCTCAAGGTACACCAGTGTACTTTGAGACACCATTGGAGAACCACTGCTTTAGAGCAACATATGCTCCCATCCAGACAACGTCTCTTTCAGGGAAGGCCTTGACTGTTTCAGCAAGACGATGCTAAACCACAAACCACACCCATCACAACAGCATGGCTTCACAGGAGAAGAGTCTGGGTACCCGCAGTCCAAACCATTTGGAGCATTAGATAAGAAACGAGGACCCAGGACTGTGGAGCAGCTAGAATCCTCCAAAAGCAAGGCTAGATGAAGAATAAATGAAAAACAAACTTTCTGTATCAGTTTTATGTCGTCTAAACAGCCACTTGTTTCATTTTGTCACCCTGCAGATATCTGACGATGTTAATCCATCACTCTCACTATCATGTCTGCTTTTATTGTTGTCATAGTAGCATTAACGCCACCACTTGGTGCAGTTGTAAATAAGAGGTGATTTGAAATATGAGCGCTGTATCAACACATTACTTTCAAAAATAACAACACAGCGACATTTATTGTGATGGATTATCCTTCTGGAGGAGCAGAGTCGTTTTTCCCTCAGATATGAGCTGAAGAGGTTTCTTTATGGTAGAATAGATGAAGGTTTATTAAAAAGAAAAACACAATTATGATTTTGGTAAACTATAAAGTGTCAGGATGAAGTTCTGCAGGATTTAAAGGCAGTGAAGATGTGCAGAAATCTTCATTTTCCATTAAAAACCAGCACATTTGAACAATAATGAACCACAGGAGAGCATAATAAAGAAGCTATGATGGAACAGGCATTAAGAATCGGTCCAACATGACTAATGCTTCCATAACCGCCTGATCTGACACAGCGGCTATAATAAAAGCAGCAGCACTAGTTTCAGTGATTGACTTCTATCCTGCAAAGTTCAAAGATCAACATCCACTTAGACCTGCAGATCAATATTTACATGGAGAAAAACATCATTAAATCAATACCTGTGCACTGATCAGTGGAGAGAGCCACTGAGGTGTCACATGTCACCTTTAGATGATTATTCTAGAGTCCAGAGGGATATCATGCATTAAAGCACAACTCTACTGTTGATAGATCAGGATATAATTCAACTACTGCTAAGCCCTGCCTTGGCACAGCATCAAGTGATTATTATGTCAACCCTACACCATGACTTGTTTTCTTAACTTAACCAAATGCCTGTTTATGTCTCTAACCCAGTGTTACTCAACCCTGCTCAACCAAAGAGCCAAACTGTTGAGAAATGTCTTTGCAAGAGCCACAATCTAAGTGGTGAAAACTGGCAAAAACAACTTTAGCAGCATTGAAAATAAATTAAAGGTGGTAAAAATGGTCCTACAGTGGCAAATAATGAGTGGAAATTGACTAAAATGTTCAAAAAGCAGCCAAGAGTGGCAAAAATGGGCAAACAATCGAAAAAAAGCGGTATTTTATGGCAAAAGGTAGCTTAAATGGGTAAAAAAATGGTGAAAAAGGGCAAAAATTGGATAAAAGTGGCAAGAAAGTGGCAAGAATGGGCAAAAAATTTGGAAACAAGTGTTATTTTATGGCAAAAAAAATGGTGAGAAGTGGTGAAAAGGGGCAACAATGGGTATGAAGCGGCAAGAAAGTGGCAAAAATGGGCAAAAAAATATGAAACAAGTGGTAATTAATGGCAAAGTGTAGCTTAAATGGGAAAAAAATGGCAAAAAAGGGCAAAAATTGAATAAAAGTGGCAAGAAAGTGGCAAAAATGGGCAAAAAATAGGCAACAAGTGGTTTTTAATGGCAAAAGCAACCTTAAATGGGCAAAATTGGGATAATAGTGCCTAAAAATAGTGGCAAAAATGGGCAAAAAATTGGAAACAAGTGGTATTTATTGGCAAAACATTTGTGAAAATTAGTGAAAAAAGGGTCAAATGGAAAAAATAGGCAAAAAGCAATTGTTTTTTAATGGCAAAAGGCAGCTTATATGGGTGATAAGTGGTAAAAACATCTTAAGTAGCATTAAAAATAAAGGTGGCAAAAATGGTCCAAAAGCAGCAAAAAAGTGTGAAAATTGGGAGAAAACTGAATGAAGGGTCACAAAAATAGCAAAAATGAGTGAGAAGTGACAAAAAAATGAGTTACAGGTGACAAAAATGGTCCTACAGTGGCAAAAAGAGAGGAAATTGACGAAAATGGGCAACAAGCAGTCAAGAGTGGCAAAAATTGGCAAAAAATGGGAACAAGTGGTATTTAATGGCAAAATCAACCTTAAATGGGCAAAAAAAGTGACAACGGTCAAAAATGGGATAAAATTAGCAAAATTGGGTAAAAAGTGGTATTTAATGGCAAAACATGGATGAAAAGGGCAACAATGGAAAAATGGCAAAAAGAAGTAGAAAATTTGGGCAAAAAAATAGGAAACAAGTGGTATTTAATGGCAAAAGGTAGCTTATATGGGTGAAAAGTTGCAAAAAAAAAAAGGTAAAAATGAAAAAAAAAAAGGATAAAAATGGCAAAAATTAAAGATTAAATCCACGGTGTTACGTCCGATAATAAGTGTCTTTTTGTCCATTTTTAATCCATTCTTGATCACGTAGTATGTTGGCTTTATTCGGTGGATAGCGCCATATTTATTGAAGGCAATGTTTACATGCAATGCATTGTGGGAGGGGCTGTCCTCCAATAGCAAGATGTTCTGTCTCTACTGCTTAAAGGACTGGAACAAAGGAATCTGACTGCAAAAAAGCACATGGACATTTTTTTTTTTTTTGTATATATGTAATTTTGAAAACCATTAGTCACAGAATATATTTTTTTTTTCACTGTTGTGTCCCCAAGAGATGGAGAACAAGTCTGTGCAAAGAAAAGGTCACTACTGTTTACTGTGTGTTATCAGGAAAAATCTCTGAGTTTCAAATTCCGATTTGTTTTTCTTTTGTCTTTAGAGTCCTCTAACTTTTTCATAATTCAAGTGACATTACTGTAGTAGATATATTCTTAAAGCCCAGGTTGTCCTGGAAAAAAAAAGATGAGCAAAGCTTGACTGTGCACCACAGCGTTGATGTTTATAAGCTTTTAAAGAAAAAAGTCCAGATGAGACATGGTGGTGAAAAAATAGCTGTGAGCTCTAAGGGTTAAACCCCTCCCTTCACTCTCAGTCTGTCTGTGTTGCATCGAGGGTCCACCATACTGAGTGCCATCCAGAACATTCGAGAACAGAGTGAGGGTACCCTCCACACTGAGTCTGCAGCATGCTGACTTACCAAACAGGTCTGACAGCTTTCAATATTCACCACAGCAGACGCTCAACTCTATAAAGTTATGTTACCACCTTTACAAACTTAAACACACCTGAAATCTGACTAGGAACTGGCAAATTCCCTTTAAAGTGCTTTACAGAGAGTAGTGAGAGATCTCAGGATCAGGTGTCTGTGGTTATCTGTGATTAAGACCAGGTGAGTGTAGTCTCTAACACCCTCAGGTTTCTCTTTGCTGACTCGTTATCTCTCCATCAGAGCCAGGCAGAGCGTCGTTCACTGTTTGATCTCTGCATCAGCACAGCTAGAGTCAGTCTGCATGACGCTCTCTCCAATTTAAATTAAAACAATTAACTGAAAACAAAATCATTTTCAATTTTCTTTTGCAAGAAAGTTCCACGTTCAGACAGCTTCTTTATAAGAGGGTTGGGCACAGGAACCTCCAAACAAGAAAATGAAACACGGGTGTGCACTTCCTGTTCCTTCAGTAGGACACAATGACAAACATTTGGGATATGGACGATAGGGTTTGTACTCTAAGTGGGCTGAAACTACTGTCGACTCCAGAACTCAGGAGTCCTCCATGGTTGTTAGAGTCCACCTTCTTGTACACTGTATAATGAGCAAGGGGTCATCCCCAAACCGTTCCCACAAAGTTGGGAGCATGGAATCGTCCAAAATCTCTTGGTCTGCTGAAGCATTCAGAGTTCCTTTGACTGGAACTAAGGGGCCAAGCCCAGCTCCTGAAGAACATCCCCCCCTCCACCAAACTTTACACTTGGCACAGTGCAGTCAGACAAGTACCGTTCTCCTGGCAACCGCCAAACCCAGACTGGTCCATCAGATTGGTCACTCCAGGGAACGCGTCTCCACTGCTCTATAGTCCAGTGGTGGCGTGCTGTGGACTGTGGAGTATTTAGGAGTGAGGAAATTTCACCACTGGACTTGTTGCACAGGTGTCATCCTATCACAGTACCATGCTGGAATTCACTGAGCTCCTGAGAGCGAGCCATTCTTTCTCAAATGTTTGTAGAAACAGTTGCATGCCTAGGTGATGATTTTATACACCTGTGGACATGGAAGTGATTGGAACACCTGATTTACATTATTTAGATGGGTGAGTGAATACTTTTGGCAATATAGTGTATCTCCAAGAGGATCTGGCTGCAGACCTCTACAATAGGGAAACCTCTACTGTGGGGCAGGAAGTGCTATACTGATAATTTACTATGGTTATACATTTAAATTTAATGCAACAAAAACTAAAGGCCAGCTCTGACTTCACGAATTCAGCCAGATTGAAGCCCGACTCCGACGTCGCAGCTTATCGTCAAAACTCGGGCCTGATTTTGAGAGTTGGGAACGACAAACGGTCTTGTAGTGTGACATAATTAATGACACGTCCAAGACTCCTTACAATTCCTCTCAACCACGATTCTACAAGACTAGCATGTCAGAATTTTTTGTACATCATCGTCTAGCTTGACACCCTGACCTGACATCATCGATGTGAATCCTGACGTCTAACAACAGGAGAACATTTGCTCCTTATCTTTGCATCATCATTTACAAGATTTACCACTTTTATCCCCTTTTATTCCCTTAAACTAATGTGTAAATTTGATTTTATTTTATCACATGTACACCTTAGGTTCCATCTGAAGGACAGCCAGCCCATATTGTCCTCCTCTAGATACATCCATACTTATTATCCATAATCCAATCCACAGTTGTTTCTTATTTTCCTTTTTATGAGCAAAAGACTGCTACAATCCCACAGAGTGCTTCTGTTTCAGAGTGATTGACACTCTTTCGCCTGCCCCCGACAACCTGTGAACTCGCACTCAGTCATGGAGACAGGGGTGACGTCAGCATACGGTGAGCAGTCCCGACCCTTGTAGTGTGGCCAGGCTGTCGGTCAAGACAGGACAAGATTTCGGTGACATAGTCTGACATGGTGCCATCGTGAACAATCAAAAGAATCGTGTAGTCTGAGTCGGCCTTAAGGGAAACCCAAAGAGGGTTAGGGTTAGGCACCCAAACCCTAAAGGTTAGGGTAAAGGGATTAAATTTTCCCTGAAATTAGCACACCACAAACTAAGGAAAAAGTTCCAACAAGGGTTGGTGCAGCCAAGGTCCCCCCATTGGAGAGGTCTGCAACATGCCTCTCAGTATCCTCCCAGCTCATGCCTCAATGCACACAGTCGCCCCCAGCGTCTGGACCAGGCCACTGGGTCCTGGGCACTCAGGATTAGACCCAGGAAAACATGCCCATAAAAGCACAGTTCCCATTCCCGTATCAGGTAGCTGACCCTTCCCATCCTCGCTCCCCTGGGTGCATCTACTTAGACACACGGTTTAACAACATCAAAGATGTGCTGAAGAGAAGGTGCTACAAAGGAACCTAGTCAGCGCCTCTGACCTTCAATCAACATCCAGACCTCACAGGAGCATAGTTAGACCAGAAGGACCAAGGACCGAAAGACTTTTGTCCGCATGCTCAGATACCAGGAACGCCACACATCATCCTGTGCATGAGTCCAAGTATGCAGTTGACCTCAGCCTCATTCAGCAGATCCACAGCAGATCCTGCCAAGCCAGGTGCACTGCTCTGCAAGTTCCATGCTTTCACCATCCACCCACACAGGTTTGATAATCCAAGGCATCCCCAAAAGTCTGGATGTTTGCTTTGGTCCAGGAGACATGCATTCCCAACATTTCAGTCTCATCATTCAGTAAGTTAAGAGCCTCCACACTCGCTGTGTCTGCAGGATCCATTCAAAGACCAAAGATCTACCCAATACATATCCTCAAAGTAGCTGGACTATTGTTCCTTGATAGACTCCTTTGTCAGGATCAGGCGCCTTTACTGCAGAGCAACTTACATGGCATTTCCCCCCAAAATACTGGGACAACCCCTAGACGTGACGTGCAAAAAGTAGGGGTCGGGATAAGTGGTTAGGGCATGGAGCGAACTGGAATTCATCCCGTTACTCTCCTTGTCTTTCTAAAGTTAAGCCTTTGCAGGGCTTGTCTGTTTACTTCCTTAATTTGACTAGTCTGTTGAAGGAAATGTGCAATAAAAAAATCACAAAGTCTTGGTTGCCTGCATCCAGAGTCTGAGTAATTACTGGAGGTGGAAAGCAACATCGTGTTCCTACTTGATTCTCTTGCAATCTTTGAAAGTGTGAATGTTTTCTTCAAGGAAATCCCTCCTAATTTGAGCAGGAAATCCGGCTGCAGTTTAATTGAAAGCAACACATCTGACTCAGTGTCTCACACTCGACTTCCCTCTGCAGTCCTCTGGGGGCTGGAAATGTCTCCATGTACTCTTGTATTTGCTGTTACGTACACGTTTGAGCGTATAGTGCGACGGGGAACACTAATGAAGACGATTCTCCGAACCGTGACACCGGAATTAAAAGCAACGGGGGAAAAAAAAATCTGTGATGTAGTGGGAGGCGTTTCCCTGACAGCTCAGTTCATTTATCACTAGTCTGTTTGGAAAAGACATTTTAATTAGCTGCACACATCCTGAGGAGACGAAGGAGGAGAATAATGGTGGAATTAAAGGGAGCAGGAAGAGGGATAAGGGAGAGAGAAGAAGGTAATAGTTACACACAAGGAGAAAAGATTGATGACGCGTGTTTGTGACGAAAGATAATTGAGCCTTTTCATCCACATCGCCAATGACTGGTGTGACATTTAGCTTTGAAACGCACACTTCCTGCTCTCTGTGAGTGGAGGAGCGTCTTCTCTCTATTGAAAACCAATAAAACGCACACATCTTCTCTAACCTTTTACAGTGTGATAACTAATGGGCAGGAAACAACGCTCTGCTCACACGCGCTCACAGACAGAGATAAATTGGTGTTTTCTGCATCTATTTTGACCTTATTTGACCTGAAAACTACCTCAGAGTAACAATGAGATTTCCTCCTCTTTTCTCAGAGACGCATCATTTGGCTCAGGAGGCAGCCAGACCTTTTTTTGGCTCTGAAGCAGCTCTTCATTTAGCACCACCTCTGGCTTTTATAATTAAGACAAACTCAGCCATTTTTGACCTGTAATTGGTTTGAGGACACATGAATCACTTAACTACTTAAGATAAGGGTTTAATTATGAATGTGAGGCTTTGATGTCATTATATGCTGCACAAAAATCCTGCAAAATACCACAAAAGGACTCCCTTAATTGAAGAATAAATATCTAATAGAAGTGTTTAAACAATTTAAACTTTACCGGATCTGCAGAGAAGCATTTAGAGTTTCAGTGATTTTTCATAGGTCGCCTTACTGTGTAACTAATAAGGTGCACTATCGGGTGCTACTGCAGGTGGGTCATGATGTTATGTCTGTCGTAATGTGCAAAGGCAGCTAAACTATCAGTCTGGGGCATGTGCTAAGCACAAGAGAAAGAGTGCAGCGTAAAAGAGAGGAGAGGACAGGAACAGCCGTGTGGTTTCTCTTGGTTTGCACAGACTGACGACTCGTCTGTCTCTGCTGTTCTCGTCACTTCACCTGCTATCATTGTCGAGGATCAGTCCAAGTAAGGAGGGGCTGCTTGTTTCCCACCTCAAATTTGAAAGTATGAGGCCCAGTCTCAAAGGCGGTGCTCCTGTGTTGCTGTCTGCGTTGGGACAGGCCATTCAAGTATTTACATATTACCGGCTGGTTCAGCCTGGAATGGGTCGGCCATTCGGGAATGACCCCAAACTTCCCACCCCTGTAATTATCAACCACAGACTTACTAAGAGCTACCTGATAATGAAACGATGATAGATGTTTCTGCAATCCTAGAGTGTTTCAGTGATTGGTGGAGCCAGTCACCTGCCAGCTGCTACTGAAATAGGTGGTCAGTGTTGAGCTCTGTGATGACGAGCATTTCATACATAGCCTGCCTCCAGATCAGACTAGAGGTTTCTTCGACTAAGGATTTTCATAGTCAAATCTGATTTGTTAGATTTTTGCCTTTAGTCGACTAATAGTCGAACAGCGTTTCCAATAGACTTTTTTGTCCCCGGTCAAAACGACCGGCAGTCCTCAAGAATTCCGGCCATTTAGAACAACTACTGGACATTTGCTTTAACATTTTTTTGCTGCACTAACAGCAGCAAAACGCATGAATCTGATATTCTGTGATCTGTGAAGTCTGCACTAAACAGGACTGAGGAAATATTTTTATTTCCAAAGCTGACCCAAAACTGAGACAGTAGAAACCAAGCCAACAGTAAACCTGAGTAATTATTACCCTGTTATTACAGACACATGATTAGACCCTAGAACCGACTGCACAAAGACTTTCTCTTATTTTTTTTTTTGTGTAAGTGGTTTAAAGTATCAAAATGAAAGCTGCCCACTTTTCCTTACACACACAGTCAGTCACACAATATACACCCACGTTAAATTCATAAACAACAGTTAGCTTCACGTTAGCAGCGTTAGACTGTTAGCAATTTGGCCACGATTACAACTTTGCAGCTTACAACAGCCAAATACCATCCTCCACCAACAACAACGAAGCATCCAAACACATAACAAAAGTGCTCTGTTAACTGGACACTGCATTAGAACTCTACATTTTAGATGAAAAATGAGTCTTACCGTCAGCTGCTAATATCAGTCCTCATGATGATATCACTGTAACCTCTGCTAAAGCCGTAAATCTAACCATCCTGGTTTATTTGGACTAGTCCGGAAAAGACGAAAGCTCCACAGCAGACAGTCCAGTCCAGTCTGCAGTCTGCTGCTGCATCGGTGTTTTGCGATGCCCAGCTGTACAGTTCCCTTTGTTTCAGCCTCTTCATTACTCGCAGCAGTGACATAAAATCCCTCCATACCACTGATGATGTTAAGCCTTTGCTTAACCAGGAAAACCTCACTTAGATTAAAATTCTGCTTTCCGAGAAAGTTCTGGTCAAACTTTCCCTGCATAGTCCCCAGCAGTTCTGAGCATGCACAGAGAGATAGATTTGCTTTGACGTCATCATGCATACATAATTAGCCATGTGCTGGCCGTCTGATGAGATAAACAACCCGGGCACCAGGACAGTAGATGTAGTAAGATTAGGCAACTTTTAGTTTATATTAACGAATTCTAGCAACATATCTTCTAGGTTACACAAAATATAATCTGCAAATATTCAGTATTTACTTATCTGGTCATTTGCATGTTTTCTGCTGGACATTTTGACCAGTTATATTTATATCTGCTGGACTTCTGCCCTTTTTACTGGCCAATGACCAGCAAATGCCGGCTAACGGAAACTCAGGGTTTAGCAGCCATGGGCATCCCCATGTAGTCAGAATGGTACGATCTTGGTTACATAACAACATTTGACTATGAGGTTCATAGTTGAATCAGACTCCTCCAAATCAAATCGTCGAATCACCGACTATTCAGGGTCACCCCTAGATCAGACAACTGAAAATTCAGCCTGATTTCAACCTAGAGGGTGGCCGCTATGCTGATAATGTCAGATTTAAATACATTGTGCTCAAATGTCAAGATCTGCACCTAAAATGACCAACAACACTACTAAATACCCACAAACATAGGTTTGGTTTTCAGCTTTCTTTGATAGAAAAACCACACTGGTAGAACAATTTCAACTTATTCTGCAGCTAAAGCTTTGTTTGTTTCATGACTTGTGCATTAACTTTGATGCTGACTCTTTTAAAAAATGTCAATCATCCTCAATATTTCCAGAATGCATTGTCATCTCTCTGCTGTTTCATTGGTCGACTTTGGCTCCAGCTTGACTCAGCCATTCAGCATTGTGATCAAAAATAGACCATGGACTTATTTTTAGCCCAGCAGAGCAGAAAGATGCTGCTGGGATGTGTCTGCAAGGGGCTGCGGCTCATCTGCTGGGATCACAAGCCTGCAATCAGCTCAGAGGCCAAAAATGACATAACACCGCCCCGTGGAGATCAGGCTGAGTGATTGGATAAGTCTGTTGTCTGTTCGGATACTGCAACATGGATCTTGTTTGTTTTTCTCGGTGCCACAGCCCTGTCCATTTGTTCGCTCATGTTTGCAAAAGTGTAATACCATCATGGTATGTAGCAATGCTTGTACCAGTGATAGCAGTCCAAATTTAATTGACTCATACAGACGGATTAAACCAAGACATCCTGAACACTGTAACCCTAAAGAAAGAACTTTTTAAAGATGGTAAAGCTGCTTGGTTATCCTTCTGTTGCAAATGAATCATCCCTTCCTTTCCTGTTTCATAATTATATATATATATATATATATATATATATATATATATATATACATGACTGTCAGATATGCCGCTCCTCCATGAGCCGACTCCGTGCACTTCAACAGGTCTGATGCTAACAAGGCTGATGTATAATTTCACTGCCGGGGTTCTCTCGTGATCAGAATATGATGCCAATGCACGGAGCATGTAAAATGTAAATGCATGGAAGCTCCTGATCGCCCCTTCTTTGCTCTCTCTCTCTCTCTCTCTCTCTCTCTCCTCCCTCGCCGGCTGCTGAGGTTCAGTGGAAATGGAGCCAATCAAAGACCTGGGAGTGACTTTACAGCCGCCATCACAAACCTGTCACAGCTCATAAGAGACACATGTGACGGGGGCGTCTGTGCATCACGAGCATCAGGCTTCAGAGATGTTTATATATTTATGTTTAGGAGCTTTTATATTCTAATAATGAGCTGTGTTTGCAGCTGTCAGTGTCACTGCAGCTGGATGCTATATCTCTCTGAACAAGGCCAGAGAATCTGAATTAAATCTACCAGCGTGCATTATTCATGCATCAGGCTGTAGCCCTTTTTAATGCTGGCATTCATCTTCCTGACATACAGTAAATGTAATGCATATAGTGTAGTAAACACTGTCAGAGGAAGAAGGAAGCCGTGTGAGACCAAATAAAGAATTACAGCTTTCAGGGGCTTTATTTTCATCATGATGACCACTGACTCAGGTTACAGTTTTATTTTTAGCCTGTGCTCAATCACTGACAACATGACATTTTAACTGTTGCTGCAAAAAAATGAAGTTGATGTGCTCCTCTGAGGGACCTGTGCGGCTATCACGCAGCGGAAAAACATATCCACAGGTCACACCTCCACTGGGTGCCTCAAAAATGTCACAAAATATTAGAAAGTAGCTGGTCTCTGGGTTTGTCAGGGTCCATTCTCTGGGTTTGTCAGGGTCCATTCTCTGGGTTTATCAGGGGCCATTCTCTGGGTTTATCAGGGGCCAGTCTCTGGGTTTATCAGGGGCCATTCTCTGGGTTTATCAGGGGCCAGTCTCTGGGTTTATCAGGGTCTATTCTCTGGGTTTATCAGGGGCCATTTTCTAGGTTTATCAGGGGCCAGTCTCTGGGTTTATCAGGGGCCATTCTCTGGGATTTTTAGGGGCCCAGTAAAGTCTGAAGGCACGTGTCACATAAGTTAGAGTTGTATAATCACCCATCAGAAAGACACAGTGTGTCTTCGTCATAATAACATGTCTGAGTGTGGTTCCAGCTCTCATGTTTGTCTGGGCATAAAGAGTTTTGATTAGTGTCTGAGAGGAATCAGGCTCATTTTAACACAATGCACAGACGAAACTCCAACCCATGAGTTCTGGGGTCATTCTGTGAAGATAAAGAAAGAACGGTAAAAACAGGCAGTCTGCAGCCTCTGACGGTAATCACAGGAAAGTTTCTCACCTTTGACCCCAATCACACTGAAGAGAATGGGCCAGCGGTGATGAAGCTATCTCCGAGGTTCATGAATGAACAGAATGATTCACCGTGTTCGAGATAATGAAAGAATCACTTTCTTTAATCTCATCTGCACAAATTAGTCTTTATAATCTCATTCCAGGTTTTCATGGCGTTCTTTTATCTGCAGTGCAAATAAACTGTAGGCTTGTAAAGCTGATAATGAGTGATAATGTCCCACGGATAATAATAGGGTTGGATAAAAAGAGATAAAGTGAACTTCTGAGTGAAAAAGAGCCTTAAAATTACAGAAGGTTTCATAAAGTATGGTTCCAGTCTGCTGAACAGTGAAACAAAGGAGTCATTTCATACCGGCTACGAGTTCACAGGAAACAAAGAAGGAGAAAATCCCAAATGAATACTGAGAGGTTTCAAATATTTAATTTCTAGGAGGAGGTTTAGCATAAACTCTATAACCTCACCGCTGCTGGAGCTGCGTGTTCGCCACTATTCATGAAGGAAGGGACGTCTTTTTACAACAACCTTCATGACACAGCCAGGTGTGCACACGAAAACAAGGGTAAAAACAGGAATATCTGCAGCACAACCAACAAAAATCCACAAACTCCATCTGTGCAGCCATCAAGGGAAATGCAGCCTGGATGAGGTTGCTCCCTTCAGGCTCAGATGGCAGTACAGTTTTTCTAGTCATAGTTGGTGCTCTCCTTCATGGGCGTACCACGGTGGGGGGGTGGGGGTAGTTACCCAGGCCCACAGTAGGAAGGGGCCTTTGAGAAGACTGAAAAGTGTGTTTTTATTTTTATTTTTTAATCATAGAAATTAGTGACAATAATGAATCAAAGCTACTTAACAGGCTGAAATTTGTACTAAAATACTGGGGTGGGTGGGCCGCCACCCCAGGAAATGTTTTAATGGTGTAGTCCAGTATGGAAGCCCATTTCTAACCCCAAATTTCCATATACAGCGTGCGCGCCGTGGTGCAAAAATTGGGTTAATATGAGACGAGACCTTGCAAAACAGAAAAACTTTGAAGCAACTGAATGCAGAGTTTTCAGAAAGCTGCATGACATGTGCAGCCTTCTTCTGCAGGGTGGATGCTCCACAGCTCCGATTTAAAATGTCACTGTCATCTTCAAACTGACCCAGTGACTACAGGGTCAGCAGAGGGACAAATTAGATCCATGTCTCAGATTCTAGGTTAAGGACAACATGTTTCCTTCCAAGCAGCAATACTCGCCTCGAAGAACACAGCTGATGCCAGCAATGAACACACACAAACACTAAGGCGAGTTACAGAAGACAAGGCAGAGATTTATCCTCTCCTTAAAGCAGCTTTTCAGCCTAAAAATGATTTATTTTTCTTTTGTACACTTGCACTCTGTCCCTACTGTGATATTTTCACAGGAGCAGCATTCTTTAATGAGCAGAGAGTGACTGCAGCAGCATGCAGCCAGCAAGAGGTTGCCTGTGTCGTTTTCACACTGCTATTTTTTTGTGTGTCTTTCACTGGAGATTCTTCACTTTTCAGGACGGTGCATGTGCCGTTAGTGCCGTCTTTTTCCAGAAAGCCACTCTGATGGTGAGGGTCTTATCAGTCTAGAAACAGCCAGCATGGAGGAGGAGCTGAATGCAGAGAGAAATGATCGTAAGAGGGAAAGAAAGTCACATTGTGTGATTAGATGAGCCAGGTTTAATGGCATCTTTGGGAAGAAGGTGTTCGCCCTTGTTTGTTTTTCCCATCATGCCTTTACTTCTTTGCTCCACATCTGTCAGGCTTCGACTACAAACGTCCATACTTAGAGCCTGCCACATCTTACCTTCAGCTGCGAGACTACCTGAGCTCAGTAGCAAAGTGGGCTGCAGAAAGAGAAACAAAGCAATGAGAGCAGGGGCCTAGCTAGAGAATACAGGCCCCCAGAAAGAACATTACACAGGGCCCCCCCTAACCGGCTAGCCAAGCAACAAATGTGACATTTTTATTTCTCTGCATTTTAATGTATATTCAAATGACAACTTCTCAATTTATTAGCTATATTTTTAATACGGTTCAATTAAATTTACTTGCATTATTTTGCAGTGCTGGTCTATGGAAGCCCATTTCTGACATTTAAAAAATAGATATTTGAAAGAGGAATTCTAAAAATTAAAGAAAAAGAATCCTAAGTCATAACTATGATATAAAAAGTCAAAATTATGAGATGAAAAGTGAAAGTTGAGAAAAACAATTCAAAATTATATGATAAAAAGTCAAAACTATTGAATAAAAAGTCAAAATCATGAGATAAAGCTAAATTTATGGGATTAAAAGTTACAATTCTGAGATAAAAAGTCATAATTCTGAGATAAAAAGTCAAAAGTATGAATAAAAAAATCTAAATTTTGGTCTCATGCAGGGGTCATCAAGTACATCTGCACAAGGGCCAGATTTAGTCTCAACAGAAACTCTGGGGGCTGGACTTTCAAATACACAAAAATTAAATTAACATTTTGGTCTGACTGAAATATTATTGCAGTAGTATTTGTATTTTCCTTTAAACTGCAGGACATTTTAGTCATTACCAGTGAGATCTATCAGGATTGGCTGGACCCCTGAAAATCACAGAGAATGGGCTCTCCCTAATTGTCATTAAGCACCAATATCAACCCATGTTTGACACTTTTAACCCCTTTTTGATACTTTTTGCCCCTTTAACTCAACTTTTGCATGATGTTAACCCCTTTTAAGCTACGTTTCCTGCATGTTTTATCTCCTTTGTGCCACTGTTTATCCATTTTTGCAACTTTTCTTCTATTTTGCCACATTTTAACCCCTTTCATTACATTTTTCAATATGTTTTGCAACTTCAAAACCATTTTGTCCCACTTTCAACCCATTGTTGATACTTGTTTGCCCCATTTGCTTCATTAACCCAATTTCAAAAGATTCTAACCCTCTTTAAAGCACTGTTTCTGCACATTTTATCCCCTTTCTGCCACTCTTTTATCAATATTTGCCACTTTTCTTCAATTTTTGCTACTTTTTAACCCCTTTTCATTACTTTCTTGCACTATTTTTTATCATTTGTAACCAATTTTGATACATTTTGCCCCTTTTAACACATTTAACCTTTTTTCACAACTATTTTCTGCCAATTTTTGCAACACTTCTGCCTACCTTAACCATTTTCTACTAATTTTGACAGTAAATTTCTGTAAAAACAGATCAAATGGTTAGTCTTTCTTAAACTAT
The DNA here is from genome assembly GCF_018320785.1 of Cheilinus undulatus. Lineage (NCBI taxonomy): Eukaryota > Metazoa > Chordata > Actinopteri > Labriformes > Labridae > Cheilinus > Cheilinus undulatus. Next base: position 39,532,847 of record NC_054884.1, on the reverse strand, counting down.
TTTAATGTTAAATGGGATAGATTTACCGGTTGCAGACATTTAAAGCAAGAAGATACTCTTAAAATCTTCTTTCTCTCCTTTTCTGAATTTAATGAGCTTTTGGGGGCCAGACAGGAAGCTTTGGGGGGCCTGATGTGGCCCCCGGGCCACCAGTTGATGATCAGTGGTCTAATGTAAAGTTAAGCTATGAGATATTTATTTTATATTAAACCTGAAACTCTCTCATTAATGAAACATGTTTCTTTTTTAAAACATTTGTGTAGTACATAGCCTTCTTAAAAATGTAAATCTATTTTGTGAAAAAAAAAAAGATTAAAATGGGTTAAATATTGGGGGTAAAAAAATGGGTTAGTAAATGCAACAAAAAGGTGGAAACGGTGGTGAAATTGGATCTTAAAAGTACCAGAAATGGGTTAGAAGTGGGAAAATTTATGTAAGAACGGCAAAAAATAACAGAGCAAAGGCAAAAATAGGAAAAACTAAAGGTAAAAGGGAATTAAAAAGAGGATGAAAAGGCTTTAAATTGGCAAAAATGGGTGGAAATCTGGTGAAATGGGAAGAAAATAATGGGGTTAAAAGTGGCAATATTAGGCTTTTATGGTAAGAATTAGTTTAGAAGTGGCAAAAACAGGCAGAAAAAAGTGGTGGAAAGAGTTTAAAATGGCAACAATGTGTTAAAAATTTGTGGGAAAAAAATGATGAAAACTGGTTCAAATTTGGGAAAATTGGTGTAAAGTGGCAACAGTGGAATTTGAAAAATATTCTTAGTTTTCATTTAGGGAATCTGGAGACCCCCAAGGGGGTCCCGACCCCAAGGTTGAGAACCACTGTACTTATAGAGGAGTTGTAGGTTGTAGGAGTCAGGAGGTCAGATATCTCGTCAACATTTGGTCAGATGAGCAAATTTATAAAAAGTTTCACTCCACTCACAAACACTAGGCGTTTAAACCCTCAGTGCATGAATGAGAGGGGCTTTCACAGCTCTGCCGGTGTTATGGTCTCACTTGTGACCATGTTAAGGGATGCTAAATAGAAAATGCTACCTGGTCTTGAGCTTGTACTGCAGATTTGGAGTCATCCGACTACTAAAAGTGCTCTATAGCCCAAGGAGACATGGACATGTGACTACAGGAGCCTCTACCTATGGTGGCTGCACAGGTGAACAAATGCATGGCTGGTAGCCGCAATCTGCATCTAAGATGTTAGTATCCAGTTAACGTTCCTACACAATGAGTGTCAGGACAGTGGAATTTTATCAATATAAAGTTTGGAACAATTGAAAACATCCTTGGGTAAATTGACCCTATGGTGATTCCTGTGGGGGCTGCACGGCGGTGCAGAGGTTAGCACTGTTACCTCACGGCAAGATGGTACCTGGTTCGCTTTCCTGGTCAGGGCCTTTCTGTGCTGAGTTTGCATGTTCTCCCCGTGTATGTGTGGGTTCTCTCCGGGTACTACGGCTTCCTCCCACCACCAAAAACATGCACGTTAGGTTAATTGGTGACTCTAAATTGCCCGTAGGTGTGAGCATGCTTGCTTGTTTGTCAGCCCTGTGATTGACTGGCGACCAGCCCGGGGTGTACCCCTCCTCTCGCCAAATGACAGCTGAGATAGGCTCCAGCCCCCCGCGACCCCCAACGGGATAAATGGTATAGAAAATGGATGGATGGATGGATGATTCTTGTTTTTAGCATCTTGTTTTAGGAAATACGAAGAAGTACAGCAGCTAAAGGTCATCAGTTAACACGGTAACTCTTTGAGCCTTCACACCTGTAAGCGGTGTTGGCATCAAAGCTCTGAAAGCAGGACATAAAAGTAGACAGCAGACTGATAAAAGTCGTGTTGAGAAGGACTAATACTCCTGGTTCAACAAGGTGGATCCAATTCCAGGAACTAGTCCATGTTGGCATGTCCTGGGACACTCTGCTCTACTATTTCTATGCCAGTTAGTGCCTGAGCACCCAAAGTGGCGCAGAGACCCTAATACACTGTTACTCAACCCTGCTCAACCAAAGAGCCAAACGGTTAAAAAAAAAAATCTTTGAAAGAGCCGCGATCTAAGTGGTGAAAAAGGGCAATAAAGGGTTAAAATGGCAATCAAATAAGTTAGAAGTGGTAAAAATGGTCAAAACAGGCAAAAAAGTGGCAAATATGGGCAAAAGGGGCAGCAATATGGCAAAATTGGTAAATAAAAGCAAAACAGGTGCCAAGATTGGCAAAAACAGGCAAAAAAAGTGGCAAAAAGTAGGCAAAAAACAGGCAAAAAAGAGGCAATTATGAGAATTAGGGGCAAAAAAGTGGTCAAAATTGGCAAAAACATGCACAAAAGTGGCAAAAATGGGCAAAAAAGTTGCATATTTTGGCAAAAGGGGTAAAGAGTGGCAAAAATGGGCAAAAGGGGGAAAAAAGCGGCAAAAAGAGGCAACAAAGTGGCAAAAATGGGCAAAAAGTGGCAAAAGTGGGCAAAAAGGAGCAAAAAGTTGGGGAAAAATGGGCAAAAGGCAACTTAAATTAGCAAAAAGTGGCAAAATAAAGGGAAGTAAAATCGCAAATTGCAAGAAGCAGGGTATACATGGCAACAATAGGGGAAAAAGTTATTAAAACAAAGTTGCAAAACGGGCTAAAAGCAACAAAAATTGATTAAAAGTGGCAAAAAATGGAAAAAGGGGGAAAAAAGGCAAACAAGGGCAATGGAAATACACAAAGAATAACACTGAAGCCTGAGTGTGGGAAGGAACTAATAAATGTGACTTGCAGTGGATCATTTCTGAGGTCAAAGTTCCCCTTTTTAAGGTTTTCTGGGGGAATAATATTTCAAACTCAGATATAACAGAGCCACAAATCATCACAGAAGAGCCACAGGTGGCTCCAGAGCCACACGTTGAGTAACTCTGCCCTAATAGATAGCAGATGATTGTTATCATCCTGTTTCCATCGCCTTCTCCAGCACATGAACCGCTTCAGGGTTCAACCTAGACCTCCTCTCCTAAGCAAGCTCTGCTCACTTGTTTGTCCCCAAACAGCCTGATTACGTTCACATAAGTCCAAACCAAGAGGACCGAAGAGAAGTACAGCACTGTGACCAGCTAGCTGGCTTCTGTTTAGGTGGAGGCTGGTGTGTGGACCATAGTTATGCAGTGCTGAAAGCAGGGAGCCATAGCACTCTGTGGAACTGGGATGGTCACTCTCCCCGTTCTGAAACGACGGAGTAAGTTAAGTACTGTGACTTCAGTTAAAGAAATAAAGCTGTTGCTCGTCTGTGTCTCGATATAAAATGAAAGTAAAGCTGATTTCTACAAAGCATTTTGTATTCATAAATATCTGTTCCTAATGCTTCATCATCACAATGCACCTTCATCCTTGAAAGACTGGTCTGACGAGTGCTTGGAGATGTTTTTCTTGATGTTTGACCTTGTATGATTCTTGTTTTGCTCCCAGCAAGGATTCTTTCATTTGGAGTGTTTTCAGACCAAATATCCTGATAAAAATGTCAACAGATGTCTTGATGTTTCTCAGAGTAACTATCTATGGCACTCAGAAATAATCCTCCCTGTCCCTGAGATCCACAGGAATCACATGTTTGGGCAGGAAGCATGGCATGTCATATCAGTGAAATAAAGATGAAATTAAGGCCATGTTGGAGATAAAAATGTTTCAGTATCTCCAGGGCTCCAGTGTCCACTAATGTAGTGACGTTCCCAGCTCTTCAGCAGATGCAGACACCAGATATAGTCTGATGAACGGCAGCGGCGTTAAAGTTCCATCGTTTTCTTTGGCACTTTCATCAAACTCCAGCCTGCTCTGACGCTTATTGTCCCTTCTCTGACCCCATAGTTTGTCCCTGTATGAAACTGCGTGCTTTGTTAGCCTCTGTAAGTCCTCGGTGTCCGTGTTCATATCAGCGTCAACACAGAGGATCAGGAGCTAAGCATGTGAGGAGTGAGAGGGATTTACTGCCGCTAACTGTGTCTGTAGAGATTCACTGTATAAAGACGTCTACACTGTACAAACACCACTCTACGGGAGCCCGGTGGGGACAAAAAGCTCTTTAAGGACGGCATGCTGAGAGTCTGATCTTTGAATGTCAAGAAAAAGCTACTGGAAACATCGTCTCATTGTTCTTTTATTTTATTGACCTTACCGACGCGGCGGCAGAGAATTTCACTTAAAGGTCAGACGGGAAAGATGTTTATGTGGTTACCATTAGAAAATATCAGCATGTGCTCTAAAGAGGGGCTGCAGAAGGACACAAAGATGCCAGTAAGGAGCATCAGCAGAGGATTTACCAAGACCATGAAGTCCTCCTGCAGCATGTTTGGAGTTAGGTGAAAGGGCATGTCTCTAATCCAGGGGTTCTCTGATGGTGTGGTAAACCATGCTAGTCTGAGGGAAGTCTTAGTGTGCTGCTGAGATTTTTCAACCATATGTAACTGCAACAACTTAAGGTACTGTTTCATGTTTTACAGAAACTATTCTATATGATAATGGGGCATGTCTTTAGATCAGCGTTATTTAACCCTGCTCCACCAAAGAGCCAAATTGTTGAAAAATGCCATTGGAGGAGTCCCAATGTAAGCGGTGAAACGAGGCATAAACTACTGATCAACTGGCAGCCCGAGGGCCTCATCAGGCCCCCCAAAGCTCCCTGTCCGGCCCCCGGGAGTTTGATCTGTTTTTACAGAAACTCACTCGTCAGCCATTAATATAATCTTTAAAAATGGGTTAAAACTGGCAGAAATGTTGCAAAAATGGCTAGAGTAAGTGATGAAAAGGGGTAAGAAGGTGGCAAAATGAGGTGTGGAGTGGCACAAAGGGGCAAAAATGCAGGAAAAGTGGTTTAAAAGGGGTTTGAGAATATTAAAAATATTTTAAAGAAGCAAAAAGTATCAAAAATGGGTTAAAAGTGGCAAAAATATAGCAAAAATAGCCTGGCACAGTAGTGAAAAGGGGTAACAGAGTGGCACACAGAAACAGTAGTTGGCAGGAAAGTGTGGCAAAATGGGCAAAAAGTGGCAATAATTGTTTTAAAAGTGGCAAAAATGATCAAAATAGGATACGAGGGGCAGAAAATGTTGCAGAAATGGCCAAATGAAGTAAAGAAATGGGGTTAAAAGTGTTAAAAAATTAGTTAATATTGGTGCTTAAAATGGCAGGGAAAAAATTACAAATAGCAAAAAGCAGGATAAAAGAAACAAAAAACTGGGAACAAAAATGGGATAGAAGCAGAAAAGATGGGCAAAAAGAGTGGCAATAGTGGGCTCAAAGCAGTAAAAATTGATTAAAAGTAGCAAAAAGAAAAAAAAGAAAAAAGAAAAAAAAAAGAAAAAGGCAAAAAATTGCAAATAAGGCCATTGTTTTCAGGCTTGCAGTCACTTCAGCTAGATCTGCAGGGTTAAGTAGATTTGGATTGGATTGCATTAGGTTGCATAGGTGTCCTCTGCTCTAGTCTGCAAGATTAATCATTTTTCATGACTGTTCATTCAATTAAAAAGTTTTTAATTCACGAGGACCTTTGATTAAACAAGTAACAAGTGAAAATGAAAAGATTTTAAGCTGCTGTAGAGATATTTTCCCTCTCACTGGTTTGAATTTGAGTCATTTTAATGGTTTCACAACCCCCAGTTTAGGAAGACTCCTCTTTCTTGAACTCGGTCACTATAGCTGAATGATTTTCCCTCCCTCCAGCTGCAGAGGTGGAAATGTAGCTTTGTTATCAGTTCACATTGTATTACTTTTTCCTGAAACACAACTTCAAAGTGCCAAAAAGCCTCCGTTATTAAAGCCGCGGTGTCACCTGCCTCTGTTTAATAAGCTGATTTCATGTTAATTAAGATGTTTTTGCACCTTTTCCTACCTGTTTGATGAATGTATGCACGCTGCAGGCTGTCACGCTTGCAGCCGGCGCTCTGACAGAGCCGACTGCTACAACCCAGAGGAGCGTGCAGCTGTAATTGGTCACAGCAGATGAAATGTGGTGCCCTTTTCAAACTGCAGTGGGAGCAGACACTGTGGCAGCCCGCGCTGTTCTTTTGATCCCTGCTGGAGTCAGATAGTATGTTATTACTTTTTCAAATGAATGCTGGGAGCTGTTTGCTCTGCCTTGTCACTTCTGCTCGTCCTCTCTTATTCATGTATTGATTGTTTCTGGTTTTAGTCTCTTACATACCCTTTCATTTCTGAAGATCTGTGTGCTTCTATTTCATGACTGATTTGTCTTTTTACCAAACCCCAATCATTCCAGCGTTTTCTCTGTCCGGCATTTGAACTTTGGCTCTGCTGGACCTCACTTTTATGTCCCTAGTTTGCCTCCACTTGGACCCATCGTATGCCTCTAAACCTGGTCTGACCATTGTTTTCTGCATAATAATTATTTCTTGCCTTTCTTGTAAAAAATCCTATATGTATGTCCCCGCCTGCAACAGCCAATCAGAAACTTAGCTGAGTTAATAACCAGCAGGCTGCCGTACTTTCGTCTTCATTTTAACTTTTTTTCTAGAAGTAGAAAGCGGGCAGGGGCCACCAAGGAGCTGTGAGACATACAGTAGGAGATAAATGTGTTTGCATTTATCTACACTGGACTAATGATGCAAAAAAAAAACTTACCTCACACTCCAGCTCAAAAAATATCAAATATGAGGCACACATCTTGACTTATTTTCAGTAAGCCATGTGTTTAAAATCTTTATATGTAGTACAAAGATTATAAATTTAACCAAAATCAAGTTTAACTGTCTAAGAAAATCCCCGAGCCCTCTCTCTAAAAGTTCTAGTGGTAATGCGTGGCTCTTCTGTGATGATTTGTGGCTCTGTTATGTCTGAGTTTGATATATTATCCCCCCAGAAAACCTTAAAAAGGGAAACTTTGACCTCAGAAATGATCCATTGCAAGTCGTATTTATCATTTTGTTTCCCACACTTAGGCTTTGATGTTATTCTTTGTGTATTTGCCCTTATTTGCATTTTTTTTTACCCTTTCTCCTTTTTTTGCCACTTTTAATCAATTTTTGTTGCTTTTAGCCCATTTTGCAACTTTGTTTTGTTACTTTATGGCCATTGTTGCAAATTTCTTGCCGGTTTTGCCCATATTTGCCACCTCTAACTTATTTTATTGCCATTTTAACCCTTTACTGCCATTTTTCACCACTTAGATTGTGGCTCTTGCAGATATTTTTCTACTGTTTGGCTCTTTGGTTAAGCAGGGTTGAGTGACACTGTGCTAGGCTGTCAAAAAGCTGTTACTTCATGCAATCTTTATTTATTTCATTTATATTTATATGCATTATTTTATAATAGAATGGCAAGAAAAAAAATGCAAAAATAGTGCATTTTGGAAAGTTTTGTGAGTCTTTATGGTCTAACATGGAGTCAGAGGCATAATCTAAGAGTGGCATTCTTTATATAAATGGAGAATCCTTTAACAGAGGCTTTGCCTGATGTTTTCTATTCTACAAATTTTCAAGTTTACAGAATTTTTAGAGGAAATCTCTGCAAATTGTAAATGAAGTCCAAACTTTATTTTCGACAGTTGATGCATATTTGCCATCACTTGCATGCTCCATGGTGAAGTGCAGGCTAAATGCATGTATACGGAATAAACCCACTTATTTATTTAATCTCCACACTCCTAATGCTCACCTTACATGAGCATTAAGCATTGATCATGAAGGTTTGACCCATTTTCTCTCTCTCTTTATTGCTTCCATTGTTTCGTTGGCTTATGGCAGCCTTGCCAGCGACAGAAAAGTCCCTGACTGTGCTCATCATCATTTCACGTCGCCTCTAGTTTCAAAATGATCCTGACTATCTGGAGTCAAGCAGCAGGAACTGGGAGCCAATGTGCAGAAAGAAAAAGCTGATTATTAGGTGTGTACATATTCAAGAGCCATCTACAGGCCATTTATGTTTTGCAGGATAGGTTTGATATAACAGGGCATAAATGAAGAGGATGCTCAGCTTTGCAGGCATCACTGGGCCTGCTTGGTACAGTATGCATCCTGTAGCACAGTCAACAGCTGATAAAGCAAAGAAAACTCAGTCTGCATGCATCGTGAAGATGTCCTGGTAGAAGAGCATGTCAAACTTCTGAAATGATGGACTCATGCAGATGATGATATCACTGACGGTTATTGTTCCTGAGGTGTTTCTTGTAACGCTGCACTGGTGGAGCAGCAGTGTCACCTCTCTTTGCCAGGCCCGGCTTTTTCACGGTGTTCCAGTCTGTGCGCCATGTAAAAATAAAGACTTTGTACTGTATTATTGATTCTCCAAAGAAAACCCCATGTGCTCACCCTTTTATCCAGCAGGGACTCCAGAGAGAAGCAATCATTAGAGTTGATATTTTGTGTTTTGCCCTGAATGCCAAGCACATGGTAAGTGAAGTGAGCTGTATTAAGATGCAGCAGGAGTTCTCTTGGTGTATTGTTGTAAGACACTTCTCTCTGCAGGTTCTTTAATGAGTCCACTGTCAGCTCCATTGTGTGCGGAGAACGTTGTGAAGGAGCCAACACAAACACAACATGCTGTGAAGCGAGGAAGGAACATAACGAGGTAACGGCATCGATCTGTGCTCCAATCACTTTAGAGGCGTTTAAAAGGAGGAGAATGCAGAGTCTGCTCTGGCTTATGTGTGCTTGTGCCCCTTTGTTTGGAGTCAAAGTAAATGATCGGTAGATATAAAGAGCAATGACATCATAAACATGGAGATCCTGCCTCTTCCCTTCGTATGTTGGCTTCATCACACACCTGTTCTGAGCATCAGTTTCCTTTTCAGACTCTTTTTCATCCCTATCTCTCTCACAACGTGCCCCCGCTGCCACGTCTCACATTTCTGTCTCTGTGCCTGCTGATCGTTCCACTCTAAAGGGCAGCGTGTCGCATTGGTGTGTCTGCGTTCATCAGAAATAGCAGCTCCACCGTGGAGAGGCCTCTTATCGACCGTCTCTGACGTTACAGATGGAGCAGAGTCAGAGAACAATAGTGGTCCGCTGCAGAGACACTTTGACTACAGGAAGAGGAGCTGTGTGAGAAAACGTGGTCATGAGACCATATTCTCCAGGTGGGAAGGCCTGGGTGAGATTTTCATTTGGTTTCTGTGAAGTAAACCAGTTAGGACGTGCCAAGACGTCGCTCCAAAACAAGAAGCCATTCCCTCTGAGAGTCAGTTTGATGAGCTTTCATCCCTGCTGGATAGTCCACAGTCAGCTGTAGGTGATATCAGAAAGTGGAAGAGTTTAGGAACAACAGCAACTCAGACTACGCCTGTCAATATTCATCTACAGTCCCATTCGAATTTCATTTATTATTTTTCACAGAGTTCAAATTATATTCGAATATTTATACACAATTTTTTATAATATGTAAAATGTTCCGTTGCTTTAATCACTGTGTAGTTACACACTTGTCCACTAGTGCAGGGGTTCTCAGTGTTGGGGTTGGGACCCCATTGGGGGTCGCGAGACACTGAGAGGGGGTCTCCAGATGCCTTAAAAAACTAAGAACATTTTTGAATTACTCTGTTGCAACTTTTTCATTACAGTCTTGTTGGTGCGATGTAAGGCGGCTGAATACTTTCGTCCATAGCGTGTATGTGAATGCAACAACTAAAGAAGCTAGCGACTGGAATGGTTGCTGTACAAAGTAGTAATGTGGCTTCTCTGCAATGTTGATTAAAACTGACATTAAAAAAAATATTGTGAGTCCCACAGGAAACTTCCTCTGACTTTCATCCCCCAACAGAACCTTCTGGAAGTGTCAGCGGTGCTGCATTAATAATATCCGTATCTGTGATTTGCATGTTGATACTCGGTCAAACATTTTGCCTCCTTGTCCACAAAGTCAAATCCTTGTCATTGCAAACCAAACGGCTGTCTCTGAATAAAATATCACCAACGTGCAGACTGTCAGGCTCATTTCTGCTGCAGAATTCAGAGACTTTCCCCCAGTGGGATTAACAGGAGATGTTTCTTGACATCCTGAGGCGATGACGTAGCTGCTCTTAATAGATTCGCCGCTCTCCTCCAAGAACTCGACTTTCTTATGTAATTAAAGGCAGAAAAGAAAATGTGACGTGGCAGCTTATTAGCCGGAGCTCTGAAACAGCGAGGATGGAGATTCGCAGCCCCCGGGGTGTGAGAAGAAGCTTGTCGTAATGAAGATGATGATGAGTTAGTAATATGTAATTTCACCGGCTCCCTCTGCGTCTCTCGACAGTGACCAGCTGCATCCCTAATTGGCCGCTGGGTGTGTGTTTAAAAGGATGATCAATAAAAACAAAGCAAGACAGACCGCCTTTTAAAATCCTGAAACCATTTTCAGTCCACTTCAAAACATTCTTATCTTTTCAAGGCAAACCTGAGGCTTTTTATCGATCTGTTTGTTTCCTGACAAATCAGGAGACCCAAATGAGATGGAGAGGGAATTAAAAAAAGAACCCACAGAGAAGACAGAGCAGGATGCCAGCAGAGCCTCTCAGTGCCAACCACCGGCCTGCTCTGCCTTTGGAGATGTGCTCAGAGGAAACGCTGGGCTTTTGTGGTCTAAAATAACAGGAAATAAGACTGTTGAATCACCAAGGCCGGGCAGGGTTACAGAGGAAGATAAATACACCAAAACAGACCAATGCAAAACAGTGAATAAAGGCTCCATATGAACCTTTGGGGGACTTTTATCATGTATCAGTGCTAGACAGAGCATGCACTCAATCTGGTGCAAGCCGGTTCTGCACGTCAAGCTCTTATCTCTACAAGTCCTGGTGTTATTTCTGTCATTTGTGTTGTATTGAATAGCAGGGTTGGCTTTCAAAAGCTTCTCAAAAGGCTGTAGTTTTCATGCCAGGCCTGCAGTTTGTGGTATAACTATAAGAAAATAAAAATAGCATGCACAGATCCTCTTCCTTCTGCAGGGCAGAGCAGTGCTAACATGCAGAGTCAAGCTCGACGGCATCTCTTTCATCCCAGAGACTGACGGCCGTTTTCAGGCCCTTGGGACATCCACTGTGATACCAGGGTCTCTTGGTAACCCAACTACTCACCAGGACAGTACCTTAGGCCGGGGGTTCTCAACCTTTTCAGCCCGTGACTCCCAAAATAAAGGTGCCACAGACCAGGGAGCCCCACCGTACCTGAAGGTGGTTGAACACAGACATGAACATTCAAAAAAGTCATGTGGAGACAAGGTCGTCCATTAGGGGGATAAAAGGGAGAGCTTTCTGGGGCCCAGCTAAACTGGGGGCCAGCAAAATCCTGGTCCATGGTGAAGTTAAGCCGTGGTATTTTTTATTTAACCTGAATAATAACCACTCTGATAAAAGAAACATTTTGATTCATTTGTGTTGTAGTAGCCCTTTTTTTAAAAAAGTGAATCCTGTTGTTAAAAACAGAATTAAAAGTAGCAGAAATGGGTTGGAGATGCCAAAAATGAGATAAAAGTGGCAATATGGGTTAAAGTGGCAAAAACAGGCAAAAAAATTACAAAAGAAGTGGCAAAAATACATTAAAAAAAAGGCAGACAAAAGGTTGATAAGCATCTAAATTTGACTTGAATTAGAAACAAGTGGCAAAAATTGGCCTCGAATGGCAATAAAGCTTCAAAATGGGCAAAAGAAGAGCCAAAATTTGTTAAAAGTGGCAAAAATTGGCAAAGAAATCACAAAACAAGTTGCATATATATTGCAATATAGAGAGATATAGGTTCAAGTGGCAAAAATTGGCCTCAAGTGGCAGAAAAGTTGTAAAATGTTCAAAAAATAACAAAGATTGGTTAAAAAAAATGCTAAAAAGTGGTAAAAAAAATTGCTGAAAATTGCACAAAAATTGGTTTAAAGTGGCTTAAAAGTGGCTGATAAGAGCAAAAAGCAACAAGAATTGTATAAAAGTTGCAACAATGTGGCAAAACATGATGTAAATAGGTTAAAAGTCACGAAAAGAAGTGGAGAATATTAGTTAAAGTGGCAAAAACTGGCATATTAAGTGGTAAAAGGTGATTCAGAAGTGGCTGTAATGGAGTTAAAGTGGTGGGATGGGATGAAAATTGATACGAACTAGCAAAAAAAAAAAAAAAAGGTTAGCTGACGCAGAAAATGTCCTAAACTGGCAACAGTGGGCATATCAAATTGTGAAATGTGGGTGAAAGGGGTTAATAGTGGCAATAATGTGCCACCAAAGCCAACAATAGGCAGAGAGTTGCAAGATTTGGTTTAAAAGTGGCAAAACAGGTAGAGAAAAGCAGTGGAAAGGGTTTAAAATTGACAAAAAATGGGTTTTAAGTTGCAAAAATGGGTTAAAATTGGGCAAAATTGGTTCTTAGTGTTTTTTAAAGGCATCTGGAGACCCCCCTCTCAGTGTCTCGTGACCCCAATGGGGTCCCGACCCCAACGTTGAGAACCCCTGCCCTAGGCTGTGCTTACTCACCACATTAACCTTGACTCCACCCTAAAAGTGTGAACTTTGTTATGTTCTCAAAACATTATCTTCCACGCCTCTGAAAATATGCAAGGACATCAGAGATATCTGAATTCCAAATCTAAATTTAAGTCAGAACCAATGGGATTTAAAAAAGGAAAAGTCATTTTTCTTCTGTGTGTAGATGCCAAAAATATTTTCTTACAGCTGAATATTTTAATAGATTGTGGAGATGATAACATCGGTCATTTTTCTGATTATTCCCACAAAAATGTTTCTGTCTCCTCCACCATGTGAGCAGGACATGCAGCACTATGAGCTAACACAGGAAAATTCAAGGCTGCAGTCACTAAAATGTCAAAGGAACATAGTTTACTCTCAGCAGATATCCTGGTTATGACAAGAGTACCGTAATGAGTGGGGTGCATTGATAATCACCCTTGTGCAGCCTCATAGGATTGCATGTCATTGGCCACCATGCTTGTGTGACCAGTGGTTCTCATCGTTGGGGTCGGGACCCCATTGGGGGTCGTGAGACACTGAGAGGGGGTCTCCAGATGCCTTAAAAAAAATTAAGAACAATTTTGAATTACACTCTTGCCACTTACACCAATTGTATCTAATTCTGACCCATTTTTATCACTTTTTACACCAATTTTGCCAATTTTAACACATTTGTGCAACTTAAAACCGATTTTTGTCAGTTTAAAAGCTTTTCCACCACTTTTTTCTGCCTGTTTTTGCCACTTCTAACCCAAATCTTGCAGCTCTCTGCCTATTGTTGGCTCTGTTGACACATTATTGCCAATTTGATATGCCCATTTTTGCCAGTCAGACTATTTCTGCCTCAACCAACACTTTTTTTGCAACTTTATATTATTTTTCATCCCATTTCACTGAATTTGCACCTATTTTTGCCACTTTGACTCCATTTCAAAGCTCTCAGAAAGCTCTCCTATTTACCCCCCCTAATGGACGGGCTTGTCTGCACATGACTTTCTAGAACATTTATGGCTGTGTTCAACCCTCTTCAGGTAGAGTGGGGGTCCCCGGTCTCTGACACCTTTATTTTGGGGGTCACGGGCTGAAAAGGCTGACAACCACTGCTCTATGCTGCCCAACAGATGACACACAATCCCACAAGATTTGTTTCTGAATCATCTAAAATCATCCTCAAATCTGGATGGAAATTTATTTAAAATCTGAATAAATTGTCAAATTAGCATTCTTGAAATACCGCGATAACCTTAATGCCTCTGGCTTTAGCTATTTCTGTTGCAGAGGCATGATTAGTTGCCTGAAGCCCTAACTGTCCCAAACACACCAAGTTCATTAATTCAACATCTGTACTTGTAATTTCCTAAAAGTGGCTGCTTAAATTTGCAAAGAATTTGTGTCATTTCGGTTTCAGCACCGTGTTGTCTTTCCTAAGCTTAAGCAATTAGTGTTCCACTTAAATTTTAAGAACTGCCCTTTTAAAGCAAGCTACTGATTAGTTGCTAAAAACGTTTGTGCATCTGTAAGCTGTGTGGGCTCATATTAAAGCAAACTGTTGATATTTGATGTGCTGGCATGTTAGATTTGTATAAAAACTGTGTGGAATAAGGGAAATGATATCATAATAAGGACTATTTGAGGATATTTTCCACTGTTGTAAATTTGGCGATCATCAGCGCTGTCCGTGGTGCTGAAACTGCCTCCAGTTGAAATAGAGTATTTATACTTTTAACTGGTTTCCTCATGCCCTCATTCTAACCCTGACCCCCCAACTAGAAGGTTTACCAATCCAATGAGGCATTTTTTCCCCACTGGGCTTTCAAAATAATGGGTTTTTGTTTTCTGGATAACAGCAGCTGGGAAAAAAAATAGACTTTGAGTCCACTGAGGAATGATTTGGACTATCAGGATTCAGAAAAATCAGCTGTTGGAACAATGGGGGACTCCTTTTCAATCCATGTGCAAAAGCCTCAACAGAAAGCGAGTTTCTGGCCTCTTGGGTGAGTTTAGATACAGACAAAAAAAACCCACAGGGAGACAGGTAGTGAGGATGCAAAGTTTAGGGATACCGGTGGTGAAAATATGAGTGTAGGGATGCCGGTGGTGAGAATACAAAGTGAATGGCTTTGGAAAACAATTCTGCAGAGCACGGCCCAGCTGGCTGCCTCCCATGCATAAAACATTCAGTCTCTGCAACCCAGAGAGAGAAATGGATGAAGCACAAGGCTGAAAATATATTGCAGATATTAAGGCTTTTAACTATTGATTTTAGTTTAATTACTACTTAAAGTCCAGTGATAATTACACCATTGTACCGATGTCTTCCATAAATCTGCTCCCCATTTTCTCCCTTTCCTTCTACCTGTTCTCCCCACCCTTCTGCCCCATTATTTCTCCTCTTCCCTCCAATCTCATGGAGATGTGCCATGCATGCAGGCAGGCAGGCTGTTCTCTAACCAGGTCAGAGCAGCACGGATAGACTGTCGGGCCGCTGTGTCCATAGACAGCCCATTACACCCATCAATCAGCCGGCCCGCTCAGGCACTCACCCAGGACGGGACAGGAGGCCGAGGAGAGGAGGAGCAGACAGATTTAAGAGGCCGCTGGTGGAAGATTCATGGCTGCTGGCTGAGTCCTCCGTCAGACACGGAAAAATAAATCTGCTGGAATCAATTTAGTTGCTGATGCTTCATTTCTCTGCAGGGGGAATGTGGAGTCTCCACGTAATGAGCGGCTCTTAATAAGGTTAGGCGTGATTCAGCCGGACCACAAGACTACATACCCATGTTTGTAGTAAAGTGGAGATTCCACAGACATGAGCTTCAATGCATAGGTGGTTTGGTAGTCCAACAAAGTCCCTGGGAAGGACCTCTAGACCTCCTACTGAGTTTGGATCCCTCAAAAAGCCTCAGCCTGTCTTCATATCAGGCAAACTCCAGCAAGGTAGATCAATATAGAAATGCCAAATTAATAAATTAGGGGATTATTGAGAGATAAAATGAAAAAATATGGATTTAAAAAGCATCCTTTGTAGCAGAGTGGCTGATAAAACACTGAAGTGTGCTTATATTGTTTATATCTTTACATTGTACTGCCACAAAGCAAACTATAGATTGTTGCAGATGACGCCACGTCACATCAAGCTCAAAATGGGGTGCAGGCTTTGATCTCTACACAGAAAAGGTTCAACATGTGAAATCAGGAAGAAAACAACCCCCAGATACACTGAGAAATGGCAGAAGACAAGCATTAAAGCCATCGTCTCAAACCCTGAACATGCTTGTGTTTCCACCACTGATGTCTGTCCAGCCTCACTCATTTTGATGGGAAATCCATGTTTTTTTGTTTTCTAATTGATCGAGACTGTTTGGCTAAGCTCAGTAAAAAGAAAGAAAAACTGTGATCAGACCTTCAGAGGAAAAACAAACAAACATGGAGGATGCAAGTCTTGCAAGAGATCTGACAAAGGCACTCATGTTGTTGCAACTAATCGGTTGTCTGTATTGATTTTCCTCCTGACTTGGGGCACTGTTGCATTCATGTTCACTGCTGTGTTTGCGAGTTGGAAAAGTATGCAACGTCTGGTTGGTGATGCTTCCCATTCTGCAAGCTCTTATTGGTCACTGCAAGCTTTCCATGAGATGCAGCCTGATCTGCAGTCTTAAACATGTTTGATATTTACAGCTGGAGAACGGGGAGACTTCAGCTCATTCAGGAGCAGGAATATAACCATATTAACTCAAAGCAATCTAGGATTATCTGGATAAAAAATCAGATGTAACAAGCTTGGAATTGAGCCATGTCCCCCTGGTTGTTGGGGGCCCAGATTAGGCGCAACACCAGCCATAAAATTGTCAAATATGTAGTCAGTACGGTGGCCGAGAGGGGTCACAACACATGCACGCATCACAACACTTGTATATTCAGAAAACACCCACAAACTCAGAAAATACCCGCAAACTCAGAAAATACCCGTGAACTCAGGGGACCATAAACAGTGACGGACCAACTTCCTGCTTACGTTGGCCAAAACAGAGTTGTTTCCAAAGAGTTAAGTGTTTTTTTTAACAGACTAATAGATGTCTGATACCGATGGTCTTGTGTATTACCAATTCCAGCATATTAAGTCATTGTCCCCATAACACATTAGTCCACGCAGATGATTGTTAAATGTTATTCAAACATTGTTAGCTTGACACTAGCTTGCTCTGTCACTGGGGGGGGGGCACTACTAAATATGGTCCCCTGAAAACATTTCCGTTTCCTGGGTTTGCGGGTGTTTTCTGAGTTTGTGGGTGTTTTCTGAGTTTGTGGGTGTTTTCTGAGTTTGTGGGTGTTTTCTGAGTTTGCGGGTGTTTCCTGAATATGCAAGTGTTGTGGCATTTGCATGTGTTGTGACCCTTCTCGGCCCCCGTAAGTCAGCTTTAAAAAAAAGATTGCACATTTTGTTTGAAACAGTCAACAAGTATATTTGCATGCATTATGGGTTACATTTTTTCACTGTTTGCTGTTCTTTATGCACAACTTTTTGCATCAGGAGTAGCAGAATAACTGCATTGGAATCAGTTGCAACAAGCTTCAAATCCCCCGATCACTGAGCATGGAAAAATCGGCCCTAAAAGTAGGCCTAAAGTGGTCTGTGAACCAAGGCTCATGCTGATCTCTTTATAATGAGTCCGGAGGAGATCATGGTGGACATGCATAAGTAGCTTTCAGACATGAAGCTCAGGAAGTGATTATAGTCATGAGAATATTAATATTTTTATTCCAGTAAAAACATGAAAATCATCTTTTAGCAGTAAACATGTTGATTGCTGTTTTCCTGCCAATCTGTTTGATGTTTAGAGATTAAAGAGCAATGGAATAAAAATGGATAGCTCACCTAAAGTTTGTTATTTTTCCTGTGGTGCATCAATCACAGTGCTTCAACTTCTCTGAGTAGTTTCTCAGAGTAAAAATGCATCGACGGAGGCCTGCAGAGCCTCAAATGAAAGATTTCAGTCTGATTTATCGAGGTCTGACAAGTGGGAGCAGGAACTCTGTCAAACATCGCCGCCAGCGCTCTTCAGGGTGACACGTTGGCTTTAAGAAGCTGAATTTTTCCAGGACAGAGAAACATAATTATCTAATTTACAAAATTTAACAGTCAGGATCACAGCCTTTCAAGCAGAAGGTGGAAACAGGTCTGAGGTTGACGTCTGTGCCAGACGTTTGATGGTGAGGAGAACCGACAGAAGCCGAGAATCAAAGCCGAGTTCATGAATAAAATTTAAAAGTCTTGAATGTGTTAAGAAGATGTGGGAGGAGAGGCATGTGTCATTTATTCATGGAGAGCACAGAGGATCTTCTGCAAACATCCCTAATCAGATAATCAAGTCACAGGGCGGCTAATTCATGAGCTAACCAACCAGCAACCCAGAAAAAAACCAGACAGATGAGACAATCAAACTGATCAAATGATGTATCAATCAACGACTTCATCCTGAAACAACAGCCAAACAATTCATCAAACTGATCCAGTAAACAAAGACCCCAACCCAGAAGAGATATGTGACCAGTGTTGACCCTCCTGGCTGCAGCTTGCGTGCTCGTCTTCAGACCGTGAGGCTGCTGACGTGGACGTGTCGTGTCTTGAGATTCTCGGCTTGCAGCTGAAAGCGTGTCAGAACTAGACTGAGAAAAGTTGCATCCACAGGGACGTCAGCCGTCCCCTTCTGTCCCCCCCAACGAGGCAGAGCTGCATTCCTGTTCTACAGCTCAAAACAACGGCTCGAAGTTTAGTTGGGCTTAGGGCCGAGTGAAGCCAGCTTTCACTGGTTATAATGGGCTCTAACGAGGCAAGCCAGCTTCGAGGAACACAATCCTTCAGGTAGATGCATTAAACACTGCAATGAAGAGACCAAATCCTGCATGGGCTCAACATTAAAAATTCAAGGAGCCAGGTAGTGAAACAAACTCTTCACAAAGGACTATCGAGCTGAGATTAACCTGCTGTATTTTTCTTACCTGTGTCCTGAAGTAAATGAATGCCAGGTGCTCATAAGCGGGGTGCCCATTTCTCCTAATTAGCATAGAGAAAAAACAACAAAAAGGGCATTGGACTGCCCTTATAAGGGCATAAAGCTCCGACCTCGGTCAGTGAGGACCTTATGTGCATGAGAATTGGCAGACATATGTATCATGATTAGATGAAAAAAAAAAGTGTCATGGGACCACCCTCTAAAATGTAGATGAAGCACACACCGCTAACAGCTAACAGCTAACATCAGTGTGTGATATCAGTGTGTGTGTGTTGGATCAGTAGCATTGGTGCTAGCATCCTGGCTAACAGTTACCTCATTAAGAGCTGGAAAGCATGGCAAGCTATTATTATTGGGTTGAAATTTCTATTGAAATTACTCATTCAATCACATACATTTTAACCAAGTTAACCGATTTTTCTACCCATTATTGCCACTTCTTTTAAAATAAACCTTTTTGCTGCCTTTTTTGGTTTTTGTTTTTGCATTTTTGCCACTTCTTATTACTATTTTTGACCAATTTTTGCCACTTTTTTGGAACTTTTTGCAACATTTAACCCATTTATGCTACCTTTTGCCACTTTTTGCCCAATTTTGCTATTGTTTGGCCTTTTTTTTGTCATTTTTACCATCACTTTTAACCCCCTTGTACCACCTTTTATTGACTTTAACCCTTTTTTGCCACTTCTCTGCCACTTGTGATCTATTTTGCACCTTTTGTAAAACTTTCAACTTGTTTATGCCACCTAATTGCCAATTTTCTCCCTCTTTTGCCTTTATTTGACCACTTATTTGCCCAATTTTGCCCTATTTTATCATTTTTAGCCCATTTTTACCACAATTTTACAACATTAAACCCTTTTAGACCACTTGTGAGCCATTTCTATCACTATTTTGACACTTTTAACAAGATTTTACCAATTTCAACCCATTGTTTAGCCTTTTTTTATACCAATTTTTGCCCATTTCTGACTGTGTTTTGCCACCTCCATGATCCCCCAGTTGGCTGGGCCCTTAGAAAGCTCTCCCCTTTACCTCCCCTTGTAGCCACCTTGACTGTAACATTATTCAAACAGTCTATTTTGTATCGATTTAAATATGGTGTGCCTTGAGATTTTGGCTTAACCATGGGTGTGCCTTGGGCGAAAAAAGGTTGAAACCACTGCCCTAAACCATTTAGCCCCTGCACACCTTTCAGCCTAGGCGTATGGATCATCATCAGAGCTACAAAAAAGCCTCTTGGAGCCATGGCCAAATCCCAACAGGAAGTCCATGAGCTTCATCTCAATTTCAAAATAAGGCTTTGATGATGGTGTCACTTTAATCTATCAAAACTTTAGTAAACAATATTCTGGGATCTTCTGCTCCTTCTTGCAAGACAATGGTATCATGATGAACACACTCACATGCAATCATTCCATCTTAGTGCCCTTACTGGCAATAGGAAGTAACTAAGTAGCATAACGAAACACCCGTTATATGCCCGTATAAGGGCATGAGACTGCAGGGCAGTGTGCAAACATAGAAGACATGTAGGGGTGAGGAAAGTAATATATCAGTGATGTTCAAATCAAAATTAAATGTTAAAATAATCACACAACTTTCAAATACTTTGATAGTGCCAAAGTGGATGTAGTGCTGCTCCAAGAGGGAGGTTTGTAATATTTTCAAACAGAACATTCCTGGTTGAATCGCTGTCAGACAGAGTCTTTCTGTACAGAGTATGCACAATCTCCCCATGGATTTATGGTAATCTGGTTTACCCCTTAAATCCAAAGACATGCTTTTTATTTCCGTTAGTGACTCTAAATTGTTTGTAGGTATGAGCATTACCAAACTGATGCGCAACCAGTCCAGGTGTCCCAATAACAGCTGGGATAGCTGCGGTTTCAACTTTTTCCTCTGCATTTTTCTGATTTTCTTTCTTTTTCCTGGCTTTTATACCAAAGTGTGACTTTATTTCAAGCAGGTTGACATTATCCTTCAAATGCAAGACTGGAAATAGTTCTTTGCTCTTTCATTTTAATAAAAACATCTGAAAAGGTTTCAGCAAATATGACACCAAAATGACACTGGTATAAATCCTATGTGACTGCAGCTATAGTCTTTAAATAGAAATGTTATAATGTGACAGCAGGGCTGACTTTTCGCAGAACAAAGCCACAGAATCACTTTTTAAAGGCGTAGAAAAGGAGCCTTATACCCGCTGTAACTTTAGTTTGTGTTGTGTAAAAGCAGAGACAAATCTACATCTGAAACAACCACAGATCATGAATTTAAACGTCACAGAGAGGCCGCTCTGATCAAACACAAAATGACTTATTAAACGTAATTACTCCACCAAACACTTTTGAAATATTTTACAGCGTTGACCTTTAATTTGAAGGTTCTGCTTTACGACCCGTCTGCCATCAGTTGAGAAAGCAACGCGCCGCTAAAGTTCAGCCGCTTAATGAATCATTATTTGTGTTTCTACGAGGAGAACGATTGGCCTACGGGGGGTTTCAAAGCGATGAGTGCACCCAGCAGAAGTGATGCCCCGTGCGTCAATATGGCCGCCGAGTGATAAAAGAGAGACAGGCGTCAGGGGCCGGCTGTGTGGCGTTTAAGTGCAGTCAGTAAATCTGTCAACTGCAAAATGAGGACGGATGTGGGTGTAGTTTCCCTCCACATGCCCATTTTTGGCCCTGAGTGTTGACTCACAGGCTTTAATCAAACACAACAGCTACAGTAAATGTGGTTTATTTTAGCTAGTATTTAGGGATTGTATTCTTAAAGAAGTAGTGAACACTTTAACATTTTTTTCAGTTGTAAACTTAAGTATCTGACAGAACTATGATAAACACATCAATGCTGCGTTTTCTGCCAAACTGATAAAAATCTGCTTTTTTTTTTTTTTCTTTTTTGTCTTTTAGTTAGCTCAAACGGACATCTGCCTTGAAAAATCTTTTCTTGTTTGACGTAGAAATGGTAGGTTTCTACATCACATAAGCCTACGTCTATTTAAAGGTGGAGCGTTACCACCTCTAACTGACTTAGACGACTCTCATCCTCTCCTGCACTGCTTCGGCTTCAAAAGCTGCGGCTTTAGTAACGCCGGTGCTGGAGCGAACAGACCATGCAGGTAGTGCTCAGGACCGCCACGGTCCGCCACGACTCCACAGCCCGCTTCAGGGGAGTCTGGAGGGGAAAAATCCTCCACCTCAAAATATCGCTCTGAGGCAGCAGTGCTGCAGGACACTCTGGCACGCCAGATGGATTTGTTCGCCAGTGAGAAACACGGAAACGGGCGTATCTATCTGCTTTGCAATGTTGTGTCAGTCTCACTTCATCTGGAAACCCCCCTCTCTAAAAACAAAACAAAACAAAACAAAAAAAATGTCCTTTTCCCCTCCTTTCTCTCGGTGCCAAACTGCCCACTTTCTGTGCATTTTTTGAAATCCTGAAGTGGGTGGAGTCAGCTTTGAGCTGGGGGTTCACTTACACTTTAAGAGTGGATCAAATAATGGCAAACCTGTACGTTTGTTGCAGAGTGAAGCCAAAATATTCTGTGCTCTCCATGCTGCCTGGCTGTAGCAGCAGGATCATTAACACTTTACCCTTCGAAAATTCTTCCCGTCCAATGTAGAATTGATTTTAAAGTGCCACTTCTTGTTTATAAATCACTGAATGGTATGGTACCCCAGTACATTTCTGACACGCTCACTCACTATCACCCAACCAGGTCGCTCAGATCTTCAGGTATGGGCCTTCTAAATGTGCCTAAAGTAAAATACAAATCAGGTGAAGGTGCATTTAGCCACTATGGTGCTGTTTTTTGGGATAAGCTGCCAATTGACCTGAGGTCGGTAGACACTTTAAGTTCTTTTAAGAGTGGTCTGAAACACTGCTTTTCTGCTATGCCTTTGACTGTGAAACAAAGTATTAGCATTTTGCAATAATGTATTGCAATTCGCCTGAATTGCTGATTGCTTTTTCTGTTTGTTTTTAATGTTCTGTAAAGCACATTCAGTTTACACCTGTATGAAATGTGCTATATAAATAAAGTTGAATTGAATTAAACTGAATTAAATACTTTTTTCCATAAATTCAGAATCTTTTAAAGACACTTATCAAGCTGACTTGTGCAAAAATTGGTCTTTTTGGGTAGTTCTGCATTACTTTTTAAAATATATAGGCCTACAGTGCTGTGAAAAAGTTTTTGCCCCCTTCCTGATTTCTTATTTTTAGGGAGAATTGGCATATGTATCATGATTAGATGGAAAAAACGTATCTTGGGACCACCCTCTAAAATAAAGATGAAGCACACACCGCTTACAGCTAACAGCCACATTTTAGTGTTTTTGGGCAATTTACAAGTTTCATATTTTAACGAACTACTCAGAGGAACTTCCTCTGATTGACTCCAGAATATGTTTGCTCATACTAGACAAGCTGAAGATCTAAAGTTGTGCTTACGATGAGTTCTCCCCATAGGGCCGGACCGTGACCACGGTCCAAACTTGAACTACTTTTTTGTACATTTTTGCGGTGAAAATTCACCAATAATGCCTTATAACTTTTTCCCCCCTCTGGGGAACATTTCCATCTCTGATATGTTGGCTTATGATTTTTGGTCTGCATACGGGTCATCATCAAACCTTACAGGAAGTCCATGAGCTTCATCTCAATTTCAAAATAAGGCATTTTTTATGGTGCTTAATGAATTATAGTAAACAATATCGTCTGCTCTTTCTTGCAAGATGATGGTATCACAATGAATGCACTCACATGCAAACTTTTCATCACAGCGCCCCTACTGGTAAGAGGAAGTAACACAAACGTGTCATACCTTTGTCCTACTTTTTGTGCTTAGCCTATTGATCTCTGTTTTTGAAAGAAAGGCCTCAAAATCATCAAGATATGCGACGAGCCTTTGTGTTCTCTTTAGTCAGCAGTGGTTTTGGTCTTGGACCTTTCCCATGATGCCATTCTGAGTCTTTTTCTTATTCTGAATCATGAACTCTGACCTTAGCTGAGTCAGTGAGGCCTGCAGGTCTTTAGATGTTGTTCTGGGTTCTTCTGAGACCTCCTGGATGAGTCGTCAGTGTGCCCTTGGAGTCATTTTGGTAGGCCGTCCACTCCTGGGAAGGTTCACCACTGTTCCATGTTTTCTTCATTTGTGGATAATGGCTCTCACCATGGCTAGCCTGCCTTTGCAACCCTTTCTAGACTAAAAGATATCACTAACTTTGTTTCTCATCTGTTCTTGAGTTTATTTAGATGGCAGGTTATCTTGTTCTAATATTAAAAGTACTGTAAAGCAGTGGCTTTCAAACTGTTTTCGCCCAAGGCTAAGGTTAAGCCAAAATCTCAAGGCACACCATATTCATATCTATACAAAATAGAATTTTTAGATAATTTAACAGTCAATGTGCCCATAAGGGGAGATAAAGTGGAGAGGTTTCTGGGGCCCAGGCAACTGGGGGTGGCAATAGTGGGCAAAAGGTGCCTGAAAGGTGGAAAAAATTGGTTAAAGTGATGATAAAACATGGCAAATTTGGGTAAAAAGTGACAAGACAAAGTAAAAAATGGTTAACAATTGGCAGAAGGGGCAAAAAACATTAGTTAATAGTGGCAAAACGCAAAATGTGGCAAAATGTTGAAAGAGTCAAAAAGGTGGCAAAAATGGGTCACAAGTGGCCAAAAGGGTTAAATATAGTAAAAAGGTTGTTAAAATGGTTTAAAGGTGATTTAAAAATGGGCAAAATTAGGCAAAAAAGTTGCCAAACAAGGCAAAGTGAGTGAAAATTAGCAAGAAGGTGGCAAAAATGGGTTGAAAGTGTCAAAAAGGTGACAAAATAGGTCACAAGTGGCAGAAAAGTGGCAGAAAAGGGTTAAAGTTGCTAAAATGTGGTAAAAAGTGATGAAAAATTGGCAAAAAAAAAAAGTCCAAATAATTGCAAAAGTAGGCAACAACCCTCATAAAGGTAGCAAAATGGATTGCCAAAAAGTTCCAACAAAGTAGCAAAAAATGGTTAAAAAGTATTTTCAAAAAGTTGCAAAACTACAAAAAAAAAGCAGCAAAAATAGTTTAAGTTAACAAACTTAGTGGCAAAATGGGAAGAAAAATTGGTTAACTTGGTTAAAAGTAGCATGGATAATTATTATTTCAACACCAATTTCAACTCAGTAATAGCTTGCCAAATGAGGTAACTGTTAGCCAGGATGTTAGCACCAATGCTACTGATCCAACACACACACACTCATCAGTAAATCACAGCTGGGGAGGGTCCATTCTCTGGGGTTTTCAGGGGTCCAGCCACATTCCCAAGGCACACCTAGACTGGTCTCAAGGCACACCAGTGTGCCTCGCCACACCATTTGAGAACCACTGCTGTAAAGATCTGACTGATTTTAGTGTGAAAATATGCCAGTCAGCAGGGGTAAATACTTTTTCACATCACTGTAGATATTTTTAGACCAATCTTGGTCACTCTCAGACGTGTCGACACTCACGAGTCAGACTTGGGTCTTCTTAAGGACCGTCAAAAGGAAACAGCAAGGACAAAACAAGGCGGAGAGAGAGGGAGAATCAGAGAGAAGAGGAGGTGAATCTTTGTCGTGTTGTTGTCCCACACACCGAGGCGCTAAGTGGTTGACTGGCAGGATGCCTGAAACTCAGCGACAACACTCCCACTCTGACACAGGGAGGTGGGAGCAGGATGTTTGATTTCTGCTGCTGCTTAACCTTCAGCTGTTTCCTAACTCATAGACTCTTTGTCATGTAGAGCTGTTTTTTTTTCATCTTTAAAGTCTGCATCTAAACACATCATTATGTGAGGCACTGCTGCATAATGAGAAAATTCTCTATTTATTTCAGCTGCAGCAGCAACACTTAAAATAAATCGATTATTTCTGGATTCACAGTCAGTTTGTAGTTTATTTCACAGCCCATACACATTAACTGATCGTGCAGCTTGATGTTTAGGCACACTTACAAAAGCTTCAAGTCCCACTCTTTGAAAGACACAAGATAAAGTTTAACAGCTGTCCGAGAAAAAACAAGAATTATGGTTGTATGTGTCAGTGTTAATGTTTCGACTAAAACTATGACTAAAAATGTTGTCGACTAGCCTCTTTTCCATGAGAAAGACGAGCAAGACTAGCCAAAAATAATCCTTTGTCAAGATGACTAAAACTGGACTGAAATTTAACTTAGTTTTAGTTTGACATTGAAAATCTGTGATATTTCTCCACTGTGGGTAAATCTTTTTAAAAAATAACACATCTGCAGCTACTCTGCCTCTCAGCTGTAGAGAGCAGAGACGACTATGATTCAGAAAAGAGAAATAATGCCAGGACTAAAAGTCCAGACTAAAATGTGAGGACTATTGATGGACAAACAAGACTAAAGTGTTTTTGACTTTACTGTCGACTTAAACAAAACTGAAAAGGGTAGAAAAGACTAAAATGTGAATTAGTCTTAGTCTTTCGATTTAATGTTTTAGTTTGAGACTTAAATTAAAAATAGCTGCCATATTAACACTGCTTTGTGGACCAAATTATGCAGCAGCTCAGCATTTCTTTCCCATCTTTGTTTGGAACAAATTCTGTGATGTGATGAGATAAAATGAGATGATGAGATGGGATTAGATGGGATGATGAAATGAAATGACACGAGAAGACATATAATTACATGATGAGATTAGATGATGAGATTAGATTAAATGATATAAAATGAGATGATAAAATGAGATTAGATGGTCAGATGATGAGATGAGATTATGTGACAAAATGAGACAAAATGAAATGATAAAATGAGATAAGGTGAGATCAGATAGCATGAGTTGACATGAGATTAGATGAGTTTAGATAAAATGATGAGATGCGATAAAGAGATGAGATTATGTGAAGAAATTATATAAAATGAGATGGTGAGATTAGATGATGAGATAAAATGAGATTGACAAGATGAGATGATGAGATGATTTGATGAGATGAGATGAGATAATGAGAAGGGAAGATGATGAGATGACGAATGATTAGATAAGGCAATATGATTAGATGACATAACATGAGATAGGATATGATGAGATGCTAAAATGGTCAGATGATGAGATGACATGAGTTAAGTTAAAATGAGATGATGAGATGAGATGATATGAAGAGATGACATTATGTGATGAAATGATACAAAATGAGATTAGATGAGATGAGACAGAATGAGATGACATGAGATGCATGAGATTAGATGGTCAGATGGTGAGATTGGATTATCTGACGAAATGAGACAAAATGAAATGATACAATGAAATAAGGTGAGATGAGATAGCATGAGATGACATGAGAGTAGATGAGTTTAGATAAAATGATAAGATGTGATAAAGAGATGAGATTATGTGAGATTAGATGATGAGATGAGATTAGACAAGATGAGATGGTCAGATGACATGAGTTGAGATGATGCAATGAGATGGGATAAAATGAGATTATGTGATGAAATGATATAAAATGAGATGATGAGATTAGATGATGGGATGAAATGAGATACCATGAGATGATAAAATGAGATTAGATGAGATGACATGAGATTAGATGAGTTTAGATAAGATGATGAGATGAGATAAAGAAATTAGATAATGTGATTAAATTATATGAAATGAGATAATGAGATGAGATGAGAGTAGAATATGAGATGATGTGGTTATGAGATTAGATGATGAGAGAAAATGATATAAAATGAGATGACATGAGATGTGATGATGAGTTGAGACTTTTTTGGTCTTAAAGGGTCTTAAATTCCAGCATTGCAGCAACACAAGACAAACCATTTAGTGGTAAAATTTAAAACATGGAAAATGAAATACCCACCATTTTTCTCTACCCATGATACCTTGCATGAGTTCTAGGCGTGACTTCAGGTGTCTATTGCCACTGAATGATGGAAGAATGGTGGTGTTTCCAGTAATAATGAGACATACTCTTCCTCATTTTCATAGAAATTGTGACATTATATCCATGCGTCACTAAGTTTGTTGTAGTTCAGAGGTTATAACAGTTTATTGTTGAATCAAGCGTCACTGTTAACAGTTGATGCTGCTTGGTTTAATGAATTCTATTATAGATTTTAGGATTTAGAGAGAACTTGACCATGATTAGTGTGTGTGCACATTGTAGTTTTTCCTGGAAGAGAGGGTCAGTGTATGATTTCACACCTTTAATCCAATTTGATACCAAATATTTATAACATAATTCTTATATTTTTATTTGAATCTCAATTCTGAGACTGCTTTTTGCTCTGTTATTTATAAGTCTTGATTAATTACATGACCCCAAAGGCTCAAAAGCATGTAAGTTTGGATGTGCGACATCTTGGCTGCAGTGCATGATGGGATTCGCCACTGATGATGCTGCGTTCGGCTCACGCACACCAAGGCAGTGTGAAAGGAGCTAATAAAAATGTTTATTAAACAATTCACTGTGGCACCAGGAGCAATTCATCTCCCTCTGCCTGCATCTGACAAACGCTCTCTCACAAAGAAGTGGTGTACGGCCGTTGGAGCGCCGCAGCACACTCACACGGCGAGGATGAGTCATCTCTGCTGCATTTAAAGCAGATTTATACAGTGTCATGGCGGAGCTGCTAGGAGCTCAGACTCTGCTAACACCCACAACAAATAAATAAATCCAACAAACAGAGAGGAGCGCAGAAAACAGATCTGATTCTCAAACAGCAGATGGTTCTGTTGGTCAGGCTTTTGGTTAATGAGCTTTTCAGGGAGTCAGTCTGATTGTCAGTCTGCAGCTTTCTCAGAAACCTTCAAATGAGGAAGATGAGGAATAAAATAGGCTGATGGGAATGGGTGGGTTATTCTCTAACTTTGGCTACTTGACTTAATGAGTCCTCAGCAAACTCCATCGTTATTCCCACTCATTAAAGCCATGGCGGCACAAGCTTGCTACATCATGTGCTCTGATTGGCCTGTAATGATAGTATCAGATGAAGCGTTCATCCAGTTATCCTCTGGCCAAGTTCTGACCTTCCAAAACACCGTCTATGGACTGTTGCAGTGAATGTAGAAATGTAGCATTTCTTTTGTGGGGGTCTTTTCACCCCTGGTGATATACCCGTAGACCAATGGCAAATTTTGGACCCATGGGACATCCACAGCATGACAGGGAGCTCATGGCAACCCTACTACCTGCATGGACGGTACCCTTGGCCACGCGTACTCCCCACATCCACCCCTTACTCCACCCTAAAGGTGCAGACTGTTTTTTAACCTCCTGAGACCTAAGCTTTTGTTTGAAATGCATTTTTAGTTTCTCCCACTTAACTGGGATAATTTGGATTTGAGGTTAAAAGCTCAGCCTTGTCTTTGAACAGAAATTAGTTATGATCAAAAATGAAACTCAAAATCAATAAAAATTCGCTAAACTTTCAAAGAAATTGCCTAAAATTTCTGTGAAAAAGTTTGATATATTTTAAAAAATTTTCTCACAAAAAGGCCTTTCAAATAATCCCAAGTGTGTCAATGGAACGTTATCATTGAAGCCTAAATTTAATCTAAAAAAAAAAAAAAAGAAACACTAAATAAATTCTACTAAAATTTCTCAAAAAAAATAATTAAAAAAAAATCCAAAAAAGTACAAATAAATTCCCTATGATTACATGAAAAAAATTAAGGAAACTTACTCCAACAAATTCCATGAAAATCCCATTAAGTCCTAGAAATATTGCAATCAAATTCCCAAAATTAAAAAAAATAATAATTTCCCAAGTTTCTGTGAGCACACCTAAAAAAAAAAGAGAATTTTCCGCAAATAACTGAAACAAAAAATCCCCCAAATTACAAAGCATTTACCAAATGAAACAAAAATGAAGAAATAATAAAACAAAACAAAAAACAAAAAAACAAAAGAAAACAAACAAACCAAAAAAAAAAACAAAAACAAAGATTTCTATGGAAGAGTATTAGTGCCACTGAAAAAAAAAAAATGAGAATTGTTTTTTTCATTTGTCAGACTTTTCTCAGAATTCTAAGATTAAAGTCAGAATTCTGAGAAAAGTCTGACATATTTTTCAAATTTCCTCATAAAAAGGCCTTTCAAATAATCCCTAAATGTGTCAATGGAACTTTATCATTGAAGCCTAAATTCAATTAAAAAAAAAAAGAAATACTAAATAAATTCTACTAAAAT
Organism: Cheilinus undulatus; assembly: GCF_018320785.1. Classification (NCBI taxonomy): domain Eukaryota; kingdom Metazoa; phylum Chordata; class Actinopteri; order Labriformes; family Labridae; genus Cheilinus; species Cheilinus undulatus. Next base: position 39,503,248 of record NC_054884.1, on the reverse strand, counting down.
TTCTCAAAATTAAAAAAACAAATCCAAAAAAGTACAGATAAATTCCCCATGATTACATGGGAAAAAATTAAGGGAAATTCCTCCAACAAATTCCCTGAAAATCCCATTAAGTTCTAGAAATATCCCAATCAAATTCCCAAAAATAAAAAAAAAGAATTTCCCAAGGTTCTGTGAGCACAACTAAAAATTTCAAGAGAATTTTCCACAAATAACTGAAACAAAAAAGCCCATAAATTACAAAACATTTACCAAATCAATGCAAAAATGCAGAAAAATAATAAAAGAGAAAAGAAGTCAGAATTCTGACTCTGAAAAAAAATCGTGTCAATTTTTTTTTTTTTTTTTTTTTTCCAGTGGCCCCTATACTCTTCTGTAGATTTCCATGCAAATACTCACTGCAAAAACACTTCCCATGAAACTCAAAAATACACAAACATCCTAAACTTTCCAAGAAAATGCTTAAAATCCGATAGCAAATTCTCCCTGTATTTGTAGTGAATTAACTTTAACTTGAAGGGAAAGTCCAAGCAATTTTCTAAAAAAATTCCAAAAGTAGAAACTTTACCCTTTAGTTGGAAAGCCAGAATGTAATGTCCTCATACGTGCATGCAGGGTCTTAGGAGGTTAATAAACAGATCGTATTCTCATGTCTTTGGTAATATGCAAGGACATCCAGAGCACTATCGGGGTTGTGCCAACCCTCCCTCACTCCCAGTGGTGTCCTCAGGCAGCGTACTCGCCTCATCTATGTCTTATTTCTGCCTCAGTTTTTGGCCCAAACATGCCTGAAAGTTCACCATGGATATGTGAAACAGTCTACCAGGCAGGCTGGGTTATAAAGCCACAAGAAGAGGAGAGAAAAACGGGAACATTTCACATGTTTTTGTGCAGACGACATACCAGAACATGTCCCAGCTCTGCTGTAGCTGTAGGCTTTACGTTTATAAACCCAGTTGTTTTTCTCTTCATCTCTGAGCTCTGGAGTATTGAGAAATACTGTTTCCTGACTGCAGACTTACTGTAGCACAAACTGTAAGCTCCACAGATTTGATGTGTTTGTGTCACAGAGGAGACGGTTCATCCAAGATGTCATGTTAGTGTTCGCTGTTACTTTATTTTAGGGAGTGAAAACAAAAGCCTTAAAAACAACTTTATGGATGGTTTTATATGTCATGTAAATGCTTTAAAATCATCTTGTCGGTCTGTTCATGCTGCTCTTTCTTTTAACACTGTGGGTTAGATACTTGCTCTTTTACAATCATCATGTTTAGCTCTTTTTAGGTTGTGTTGTTTTTATATAATTTCTTAAATCTGACTCAATGCTCTTTCGATTCATTTGCATGCAGTCTTTCTATGATTAAGTCCACCTCAGTGTAAAATCACTACAGCGCCATCCCTCCTCTCTGTAACGTATGTATGTGCTCTCATCCAGAGTCGTGTGTGGTGAAGATGTTCCTGATTGCGTCCTGAACACACCATTTATCTAAACTAATCTTGATCAATGCGTGTGGCTTTAGTATGCAGATGATAAACAGCGCGGACGCTCTAACCGTGTTAAATTGAAGCAATTTGATTCTAATGTGGTCTCCAGATATCTGCTGAATGCATTTATTAAATGATATTAAGACATATTACCTCTGCGGGGTGGAGGAGGCAGACAGATACGTATGAAGAGAAGACGATCATGCTCACTGCTCGGAGGAGAAGATACTCCAGCAGGGTTTATTTACAGAACAGAGACATGGAGAAAGGATGAAATATTACAGGAATAAAGAACAACATGGAGGGGACAAAAGAGGAAAGATGAACATCATCAGTGCATTATGTGTCTGAAAGGTCTAGTCACTGGTTAATCAGTATTCTTGGCAACCATTACACCATCAAGACAAAAGAACACTCAGAGAAAAGCTTCACTGAAAAGTATAATTCATGGGATGGATACAGAAACATTTTCAAGTCTCTGAACATCCCCCAGAGTTCAGTTAAATCCATCATGAAGAAATGAAGGAATATGTCACATGTGTAAATCTGCCTAGATCAGACCGTCCTCACAAACTGAGTGGGCGTGCAAGAAGGAGACTAGTGAGAGAGTCCAAGACACCTATGACTACTCTGAAGGAACTCCAAGCTTCAGCAGCTGAGATGGAGAGACTCTGCAGACAACAACTGTTGGCCGGGTTCTTCAGCAGTCAGAGCTTTATGGGAGAGTGGCAAAGAGAAAGACACTGTTGGAGAAAACTCAGATTCAGTCTGGACTAGAGTTCACCGGAAGGACTGTGGGAGACTCCATGGTCAAGAGGAAGGAAGTTCTTTGGTCTGATGAGACCAGAATGGAGACCAAACACTGACATCACCACAAACACGCCATCCCCACTGTGGAGCAAAGTGGTGGCAGCATCATGCTGTAAGGATGCTTCACAGCAGCATCATGCTGTGGGGATTCTTCACAGCAGCATCATGCTGTAAGGATGCTTCACAGCAGCATCATGCTGTAGGGATGCTTCACAGCAGCATCATGCTGTAAGGATGCTTCACAGCAGCATCATGCTGTAGGGATGCTTCACAGCAGCATCATGCTGTAAGGATGCTTCACAGCAGCATCATGCTGTAAGGATGCTTCACAGCAGCATCATGCTGTAGGGATGCTTCTCGGCAGCCGGCCTTTGAAGGCTTGTAAAGGTAGAGGGTAAAATGAATATAGTGAGGACAATCTTATTCAGAATATTTATGCAGAAACGTATTTTACATTTGTTGAAGCATAAAATCAAACGCACAGACATTACGCGAAAACAGGAGTCTGGAGACAGTGAGATAATGTGCGACCTGGCTGATATTTTATTAAAGACAAGTATACAGAGTTACACAAGCCAAATGACGAGAGATTGAGCCCCGAAACTGGGCAACAGTTCTTTTTATACCATCTGAGCGAAGTGCACACGTGAGTATGCACACCTAGCCGTGGTCCGGCTAGCTCAGTCAGTAGAGCATGAGACTCTTAATCTCAGCGTCATGGTTCGTGCCCCATGTTGGGCGCCACTTTATAACGAGGCGTAAAATCTAACGCACAGACGTTACACGAAAAGAGACAGTGAGATAATGTGTGACTTTGTTTTCTTAATCAGTTAACAGTAGTTTGTAGAAATATGTTTTAATCTTGACATCAAAGGGGTTTTTAAGTCATTTATCAGTTAATTAATGTGTCTAATTAAAGGTAAAAAAAAAACAGATCATATTGGCCATGACTGCTTTATAAAATCAGTAAAAGGGTAAAATATCTAAGGTAGTGAATACTTTAAAAGGCTGTATTAATGTAACTTGTTTGAATATATGACGTAATTATTGCTGTGCCCATTCACTAGACTAGCAGTCATAATGGATTTCTACTTTTTCCATTTTAGCCTGATCTTTTACATTTACATCAGTGATTCATGGCTCAGTAAATTGCTGAATGCATCTATATTCTACTTAGTTTAATTTTAAACCTTGGTTTATGAGGTTAAAGAGCGAGCTTGAGATGCTTCTGGCATGCTGTATAAATAAGTTGTATTAAGCCCTTTATGAAGCATCAATTTCCTTTAAAGTGCTTTAAAATTGAGTTTGGAGATCGACAAGAACAAATGTCAAGCATTTATATTCATTTAGACACCGTCTGACTGCTGAAATCATCCATCTTTATTCAGAGGCTACAATCAGTCAGGAATAAATTCATCAGTGTCCCTCTGATGGCTTTAAAATTAAAACAAATCATCAAAAATATGTACACTTGTTTTTTAATAATTGATTTCTTTCCGGTGACTTCCCTCAGACTCATATGGAGTCGTTGCTAAAGCAGGTTTCTGTAGCATCACTCATAATTAAGTTGTTGCTGTGACAGAGCGGCTACATGTTTCTGTCCCTTCCTCAAAGACTCTAATTGCTTTCTGTGTCACACGTTTTGTTGTTTGCAGAGCTCAGAGTGACATTATGTGATTACTTTTGCTTTAGATTTCATTCTGTGAGTGCAGCTGCCTCCAAAAAAAGCCTTCAGTATGAAGAAAGCATCTTTTTAAATTAGCAGCATCCAACATGTCTGACAGAATTAAGCAGAAGAGGAAAATTACACCGTCTCCAATGAAAGTTGGGTTTAAAATGGACAGAAGCAGAGATTTTTAAATCTCATAAACCCATATTTTATTCACAATAGAACACAAAAAAACATATCAGATGTTTAAACTGAGGCATTGTACTTCCAGAAATCACTGTCTGTCGACACAGTTGGCCGCACCATCCATGGACGAAATTTTGATTTCAGAGGTGGGGGGGACACAACTGTTTGAGTACGGGGGGGGGTATTGTCAATAGACCTCATTTACATAAAATTATACCTAAATTTTGAGTAAAAATAAGCTATAATAAGCTATAATAAGATATAAAAATAAGATTATCATCACCCTAACATTTGTCACAATGCTCAATCTCATGACTAACATATCTTTATTCTTTCAACCTCACCTGTGCACCTCCAGCCTCTCCTCCTCTACCTCCTCCTGTATCTCCTCCAGCCTCTCCTCCTCTGCCTCCTCCTGTATCTCCTCCTCCATCTCCTCCAGTCTCTCCTCCTCTACCTCCTCCTCCATCTCCTCCAGTCTCTCCTCCTCTACCTCCTCCTGTATCTCCTCCAGCCTCTCCTCCTCTACCTCCTCCTCCATCTCCTCCAGTCTCTCCTCCTCTGCCTCCTCCTGTATCTCCTCCAGCCTCTCCTCCTCTACCTCCTCCTCCATCTCCTCCAGTCTCTCCTCCTCTGCCTCCTCCTGTATCTCCTCCTCCATCTCCTCCAGTCTCTCCTCCTCCATCTCCTCCAGTCTCTCCTCCTCTACCTCCTCCTGTATCTCCTCCTCCATCTCCTCCTCTACCTCCTCCATCTCCTCCATCTCCTCCTCTACCTCCTCCTGTATCTCCTCCAGCCTCTCCTCCTCTACCTCCTCCTCCATCTCCTCCAGTCTCTCCTCCTCTGCCTCCTCCTGTATCTCCTCCAGCCTCTCCTCCTCTACCTCCTCCTCCATCTCCTCCAGTCTCTCCTCCTCTGCCTCCTCCTGTATCTTCTTCTGGATTTCTATTATCTGTCACCTGACAAAAATATATTGATGGATGACATATGAACAGTGGGACAATTTGGGATGCGACAATCATTGATTTGGATGGTATAGTCTGAAGAAAAAACTCAGTTTCTCAATTATTATGTCTAATTTATTCACAAACAATATGGATGTATAAAATAACATTTATAATCCAAGGTTTTATTTTATTTTTCCCACAAACTTTCATTGTTAGTGTTTTTAAACAGTTGCTGCCTTTCAAAACACAAATAATACATGAAAAAAAAAATCTAAAAGTGTATCTCTTTGGCTTTAAACATGTGCTCTTTTAAAATCTCTGTGTTGTTGAGGCTCTACAGTAATAATAATAATAATAATAATAATAATAATAATATTTTATTTGTCAGCTCTTTCAATAAAACTCAAAGACACTTTACAAGAATAAAACAACTACATAATATGAACATATAAATTGCAATACATACATGTTCCTCTGAGTAACTTACACTTTGACTTCTAAAGAAGTCTCTTATATCCAGTTTTCTTTTTTACAACATCTTGCCACCTGGCTGTGCCTAATTACCAAACACACATACACACACATGCACGCACACGCACACACACACATTCAATGTTAATGTAAACAAAACCTCTGATACTAAAATCCGTCTAGCTGACGTGACCCAGGCAGAACAAATGGCCAACATGTTAACAACTTACAGCAGCAGATGAACGTGGACTCATGGCCAACTAGCTAAACACCGGTGTGCTCATGTGCTACAGTCCAGGCGATGGAGTGACAGCGGGGACGGCCAATCACACGTTAGCAAGAAACGGCAGAGCCAATCAGTGAGCTTGTGGGCCAGTGGGCGGTCTAAAGGGAAACAGGCTTCAGCTTGAGCGGCCGTTTTCCGCTTGGTCCTAGTGCTCAACCTGTCTCCATTTAATATAGCGTAACATTGTTTTTGATGGTAAAAACTGCAGGGGACCAAAACTGCCTTTTTAAAAAGTGCAGGGGACATGCCCCCCCCCCTCCAAATTACGTCCTAGGCGCCATCCACCAATGACAGTTAAAGCTGGATCATGGAGAGAAGAAGCCAAATGTGAACAGGATCCAGAAACACCGCCGTCTTCTCTGGACCAAAGCTCATTTAACATGAACTGAGGAAACATGGAAAACTGTTCTGTGGTCAGAGGAAACATGGAAAACTCTTCTGTGGTCAGAGGAAACATGGAAAACTCTTCTGTGGTCAGAGGAAACATGGAAAACTGTTCTGTGGTCAGAGGAAACATGGAAAACTCTTCTGTGGTCAGAGGAAACATGGAAAACTGTTCTGTGGTCAGAGGAAACATGGAAAACTGTTCTGTGGTCAGAGGAAACATGGAAAACTCTTCTGTGGTCAGAGGAAACATGGAAAACTGTTCTGTGGTCAGAGGAAACATGGAAAACTGTTCTGTGGTCAGAGGAAACATGGAAAACTGTTCTGTGGTCAGAGGAATCAAACACTTTTGCCACTCTCAATCAACCTATTTATTTATTTTACTCTGGTTTGCCACTTTTCCTATTTTTGCTGCATATTTTTGACACATTTGCTACATTTAACCGATTTCCAGCATTTTTAAAATCTTTTTTGTCCCAGTTCACTCACTTTTGTCTCTTTTTAATTATTGTGGCCCATTTTGACCATTTCTTTTTGGAACTTTAACCCATTTTTGCTACCCTTTGCCCATTTTTGCCCATTTTTACATACTCATCTTTACATCATTAACCCAAGCCTGCCCCTTTTCCCCATTTTTGCCATTTTTTGCAATTTCTATTTGCCACTTGTAACCAATTTTCTTACTTGCACCCCTGTTGTTTGCCTATTTAGCCACTTTTTTGCCATATTTCTCCACCTTTAACCCAATTCTGCCTCTTTTTTCTAATTTTTGCATTTGTTGCCACTTTAAGCCTATTTTTTGCATCTTTCTGCTTTTCTATAGCCTGTTTTAACCCATTTTAGCCTGTTTTTGCCACATTCAACCAATTTTTGACACATTTTTAGAACTTTTTAATGCCACACTTAACCCATTCTTGCTGTTTTTGGCCCTTTTTTGCAACTTTTATCATGTTCCTGCAGCTTTTTGCTTTTCTTTGGGGTCTTTTAACTCAATCCTGCCACTTTTTAACCCTTTTTTGCCCCTTTTAACCCACTTTTTCTGCTTTATACACATTTGTTGCCACTTTTAACCCATTCCTGCAGCTTTTTACTTTTCTATGGCCTGTTTGAACCAATTTTCACCCATTTTTGCCCTAAGTAACCATTTTGGTTGCTTTTTGCCCCTTTTTGTCACTTTCATCCTGTTCCTTTAGCTATTTGCTTTTCTTTGGCATCGTTTGACCAAATACTGCCACTTTTTATCTCATTTTCTCTGCCATTACTTTTAACCCATTTTTGCCACTTTCATTAACTTTTTTTTTTTGCCACATTTAACCTGTTTTTGCTGTTTGCCCTTGTCCCAGCTTTTTTGAACAGGGCTGAAGGTCAGTTTTGGATGCAGGGGATCTTGGGGCCCTCAGGGGCCACTGCATAAAAACATGTATGATTCTGCACTTGATCATGGAGAGAAGAAGCCATATGTGAACAGGATCCAGAAACACCGCCGTCTTCTCTGGACCAAAGCGTATTTAACATGGACTGAGGAAACATGGAAAACTGTTCTGTGGTCAGAGGAAACCACAGACGCCGTGTCCTGTGGACTAAAGAGGAGAGGGAGCATCCAGCTTGTTCTCCTGGCTCAGGTCTAAAGCCTGCATCTCTGATGGTATGGGGTTGCATTAGTGCCTATGGCGTGGGCAGCTCTAACATCTGGAAAGGAACTATCAATGCTGAAAAGTAGAGAGAGCTTTTAGAGCAACACATGCTCCCCGAGTCGTTGACTCTTCCAGCAAGACGATGCTAAACCACATACCACACCCATCACAACAGCATGGCTTCACAATAGTCCAGTCTGCCTATAGACCAGACCTTTCACCATTCTTTTAGAGAAAACATTTGGAGATCATAAACGAAAAAATCCAGCAAAGAAGACCCAGGACTGCTGAGCAGCTAGAATCCTACATCAGAAAAGAATGAGACAACATCCCTCTCCTACCAGCTGGTCTCCTCACTTCCTAGACGTTTACAGACTGTTGTTAAAAGAATAGGGCATGCAACACAATGTTAACCATGGCCCCGTCCCTACTTTTTTGAGATGTTTTCCTGCCATGACATTTAAAATTGAGCTAATATTTTAAGGAAATGATAAAATATCTCAATTCAACATCTGATAAGTTGTTTACACTCTAATATGAATACAATATGGGTTTCTGTTTATATTTATGTATTACACAGCATCCCAACTTTTATGGAATTGTTGTTGTAAGCCAGTACTTTTACACTGGTGCTAGTGCTTAAAGAGAGCTCGAATCAATACTTTAAGGATTACAAAGGCAGCCTTTAACTTCAAATTAAGTGATATTTTAACTGAAAATAAAAATACTGTGGAGAAATTCATAGAATTAATCAATAAATTTTCTACTGACCTCTCTGGTCAGGGGACTAAAGTATAATCTGTTTTTCTGTCAAAACCCATAAACAAACAAAAAAAGAAACATGGCGCCCTTTCTTCTTTTTTCATTTTCAAGTAAAAACTTTTTTTTTTTTTTTTTTTTTTGCTTTCTGAAAAACAAAGCAAACAAAAAAATAAAACAAAAGAAAAAAAAATAAGTAATGGCCTGATATTGATTTTTGGATTATGATATTTTGACATTATAATAATTTCAGCTAAAAGAAATTAAAATATACTTTAGAAAAATTAACATATTTTCAATTTCTGAAATAGAACTTAAAAATATATAAAACATATATAAATATATATAAAAATTTAATATATTTTTAATATTTTGAAATAGAAATTAAAAATATATATATAAAATATATATATATAAATATATCAATATATATAAAAAATGTAATATTTTCAATATTCTGAAATAGAACTTGAAAATATATAAAACATATAAATATATATAAAAATTTAATATATTTTTAATATTCTGAAATAGAAATTAAAAAAATATATATAAAATATATATATATATAAATATATCAATATATATAAAAAATTTAATATATTTTCAATATTCTGAAATAGTACTTAAAAATATATAAAACATATAAATATATATAAAAATTTAATATATTTTTACTATTCTGAAATAGAAATTAAAAATATATGTATAATATATATATATATATCAATATATATAAAAAATGTAATATATTTTCAATATTCTGAAATAGAAATTAAAAATATATTAAAAATATATAAATATACATACATATATTAAAAAATAATATTTTTTAAATTTCTGTTTCCTGAAATTGTCATAATGAACCTCATGGTGTATATAATAAACACTGTAACATTGTTCAAAAATAAAAGTGCTATTTAACATAACTTGTGTTTTAATTTTTATTAATTTATAATTTTCCGTTTCTTTGTTTCCAGACCTAAAACGGCAAAACGAAAAAGGGAAAATCCAAAAACCAATATCTGGCCGTTATTAGATTCTTGTTTGTTTGTTTGTTTGTTTTTTGTTTTTTGTTCAGAAAGAAAAAAAAACATGTTTTTTTTTCTTTTTGTTTTTTTTTTTTCTTTTTTTTTTGTGGTTTATTGGTTTTGAGAGAAAAACGGATTATGCTTTAGTCTCCTGACCCCTCTACATCCAACCGTCTTCTCTGAGCAGCCTTCAGGAGCCTTTAAACATTGAACATCTCCACTTTTGTGTCAGTTTAGGTAAGAGGAATCTCTCAGACAGAAGCTCCCCTCCTCCTGGCAGAGTTGAGTTCATCTGCTGCTCCTCCCCTCAGAGGAAAACTTGGGATTGTGTAAGCATATGTCAGCTCCATGTTTATCTGTTTCTATATCTCTGTGTACTTTCTGAGCTGAAAACATAAGCTGGGTAATGCTGTGTAAGCTCCTCACACACTCCCTATTCCCTCTCCACACAACACAATGCAACAGCAGCAAACTCCTGAAGGCAGCACGGAATCGCAAAGCTGCAGTCCGTGGAAAAATCTCATTTTTACGCCTAAATTATGGCATGAAAACCACCTGATTATTAAAAGCTGAATTTTCCAAAGGCATGCATTAACTTTTTACCTCTGTGACATTCGATGTCTGCTGTGATGATCGTATTTTCCAACCTCATTATTTTTTTGTTTTACATTCAGTCTGTCCACAAACAAACCAGGCTTGAAGTGTTTCAGACAAAACGACGCCCTAAAGAAAGACAGACAAAAGTTTGTGAGTAAATCCAAAGCAGAGGAAATTTCATCAGCCAGCAGAGCGATCTGAAAACACTCTGCTCGCCTCAGAGGACAAAGACAACGACCGTATGGAAGTTTTACTCTGTTCTCTCTCTCTCTGTCTTTGTGGTTCTTTATTTATTTTCTGTTATGAGGCTGAATGAAGAAGAAAACAAACCTTTGAGTTGTCAGACAACTCGCTGACTGTGTGCACAGATCAACAGAAAAGTTGCACAGCTGTTGCTGCAACAACAAAGAAACCCTGATGTCATAATATTTATTAAAAATGGATGAAGCAGCATGAAAACTTGACCTCTGAGAGGCCATGAAGACGGGATTTTGGTCTGATTTTTTTATTTGAACCACAAGTGACCCTGATTGGGTGTGAAGTTTAAGACAGAGAGGAGTGAGCTGGCATACGGACATGTGGAACGTTTGGCTAGTACGTGTTCCTGCAAAACTTCTGCACAAAGAGACATTCTCTGATTCAGTGATACTCAACGCGTGGCTCTGGAGCCACATGTGGCTCTTTTATGTCTTAATTTAAAATATTATTCCCCGAAAAACTATTAAAAAAAGGGGAACTTTGACCTCAGAATTATCCATTGCAATTTGTTTCCCACACTTATACATGAGGCTTTAATAATCAAACTTAATTGTCAACCTTTATTTTTTGTCTGTATATATCAATTGCCCTTATTTGCAATTTTTTGCAATTTTTTTTTTACCTTTGTTGCCCCTTTAGCTAACTTTTTGCAAATTGCATATTTTTCTGCTTTTTGCCACTTTTAAGGTGCCTCTTGCCATTACATGTCACTTTTTTTTCCATTCCCCCTGCCATTTTGCTTTTTTTTGCCGATTAAAGTCACATTTCACTATTTTTACCCACCTTTTTGCCAATTTAATTTTCTACAAACTTTTTGCTGCTTTTTGTCAATTTTTGTCACTTTTCACTATTTTCCCCCACCATTTTGCTACTTTTTGCCAAATTTTTGTCACTTTTCATTTATTTCCCCCCACCTTTATGCTGCTTTTTTTTCCAATTTTAGTCACATTTCACTATTTTTTCCCCACTTTTTGCTGCTTTGTTTTAATTTTAGTCACATTTCACTCATTTCCCCCCACCTTTTTGCTGCTTTTTGCCAATTTCAGTCACATTTCACTATTTTTTCCCCACTTTTTGCTGCTTTGTTTTAATTTTAGTCACATTTCACTCATTTCCCCCCACCTTTTTGCTGCTTTTTGCCAATTTAAATAACATTTCACTAATTTTCTATAAACTTTTTGCCGCTTTTTGTCAATTTTAGTCACATTTCACTCATTTCCCTTCACCTTTTTGCTGCTTTTTGCTTTTTTTAGTCACATTTCTCTCATTTCCCCCACATTTTTGCGGCTTTTTTGTCAATTTTAGTTATTTTCAGTTTTCAGTTTTAGTCTTTTTTCTTACTTTTCACCCAGTGTCTGCCATTTTCTGCCTGTTTTACCCCTGTTCACCCATTTTTGGCCACTTTTTTGCAGCTTTTTCTCCTATTGTGCCAGCTTTAACTTATTTTTATTACCACTTTCACCCACCCACTCAGCAGGGTTGGGTAACGCTGGTCTAATTCATTCTCCTCACTGTGCTGCAGAGCGAACAGCGTGTCTGTGCAGCAGTGCTGTTTGCATATATTTAATGAGGCATTTTGCACTCATTTATGTTTTGTGCATACATCTTTTTTAGTTTAACACTGTCAAATTCTTCACAAATCTCAGCGCTAGCAGCCATCGATAGAGTTTAAAAAATGTCTGTCTGCTCAGAGTTAGCCGTATCCGTGCCAAGGTATTTTTAAGAGATGTCACGGTCAAACTTTCCCGTGATCAGGAAAACAATCCCACCTCTGAATGACTGAAAATAAATGATTTGTTCATAAAGGCCAGTGTTACTCAACCACAGAGCCAAACTGTTGAAAAAAACCTTTGCAGGAGCCACAACCTAAGTTGTGAAAAGTGACGATGATGGGTTAAAGTGGCAATAAAAATAAGTTAAAGGGACAAAAATGGTAAAAAAGCAGCAAAGAATCGACAAAAAAATAGTGAAAAGGGGCAAAATAGGCACAAATTGCAAAAACTGGGTAAAAAATGGCAAAAATGGGTAGCCAGCCTCAAGTGGACACTGGAAAAACTGCAGTTTTTAATCTTAATTTCTTACTTGATGGAGACAGGACAGCTCTGCTGTTGGGCCTGCTGTCAGTTCCTAGCCATGACAGAGAAGGTAAAGCTAATCTTACAGCTTAAAAAGTAGACTATTTTAATAAATATGCTCCTGCATTTGCATCATGTAGCATCCGCTCCTCTCTTAAACGTCTCTAAATCCCTGATGAAGAGTGAAGCAGCAGCCCTGAGAGAGATCAGAGATGTCTCACCCTGCAGCGGCTCAGAGTTTCTGTTCAGTGCTCCCCTCACACAGCGAGGCCATGCTCGGTCTTAATCTCACTCTGCGGGTCGGTCTGCTGAACAGACACTCAGAAAAGGACAGTGGATCTAGAACCAGAGCTCAGTGATGGTCTTTAAAGCCGCACAGCTTGACCTGACATCACGGCTCAGCAGCTTTCTCCCTGTCCGCCTCCAACGCCTGACTCATCGCTATCCCTCACTACTTATGGCCGCTGGGAAAAACAAACAGGGCTAATGGGGATTACTCTCTCGTGTTGCATGTAAGGAAAAGCATGCAGGGTGTCGATGTAACAGTGCAGGGAAAAGTTCCAGCGCTTTGGTTCAGATGTCCTGTTAAAAAGTGCTGAGAAATGCAAAGTGACTCCAAAGGTTTATCCCACATTCAGCACCCTCCACAGCTTCCAGACAGCTGATAGCACGGCGGTAACAGCCTCGCAGGGCCGCCGCGCTGCGGAACTGTAAACTGTAACCAGCTGATAAGTTTTAATGCTGACAGACAAACAGCTGCAGGGCGCTCTCTTCACCCAAAGATATCAGCTGTAATCCCCACCAATGACGCTCCTGTCAATGTGGATTCATGCTGCAGGTGTAGTCAGCGCCTTTAAAAGTGTCTGTTCTTTAAGAGAATGACTTTGAGACTTATAAAATCCATGTAATAGTGCAGATTACTGCTGGATTTATTAGGAATACATGTAGAAAATGAAACAAATAAACCATTTTCCACCTTCTGGAAAATCTAAAATCAAAGCTGGATGCTGGTGGAGTTGTTGGTGTTGTCTTTATAGATCTGAGAAAGGCTTTTGATACTGTCTATCATCATATTCTGCTATTTAAACTGTCGTATTTCAACTGTTCTATGAATGCCATGAGATGGTTTGAACCTCTCATCAAGGACTCAGTGTGTTTGAGTACACGACTTGATATCGCCATCACGCGACAGCAACCATGAACCACGGGGTTCCACAAGGATCAGTCTTGGGCCCACTGCTTTTTAGTATGTTTATCAATGACCTCCCCTGTTGTGGTCCTTCTAATGTAATCTGTCAGTTGTATGCAGATGACTCAGTGTTGTATGTTCATGCAAAAGACAATGAGCAAGCTGCCCAGGAATTGACTTTTGCCATGACTAAAGTGTATCACTGGCTTCAGAGCTCTCAGCTGCACCTCAACATCTCTAAAACTGTTTCTATGTACTTCTTTAAAAGACCAAACAATAAAAGTGTTCCTAACATTTTTGTTGAGGGTAAAAAGATCAAGGTTTTTCAACAATTGGGCCACGAGGGGGGGGGGTGACTACCCCCCCGCCCCACCCCCATGCACACCACTGACAATACGCAAGCTCCCAACCCTGACTTCCTTCTCTAAACACATTAGACATCTATGTATGCTTTTTTGGTGCAATGGGCTCTATGCACGCCGGGGGGGGGCGTATTTCCAGTGGAAAATAAGGCCGCTTCACAAAACGGAATCTTAATTGTCCAATACTGCCTTAAGTTGTCCGTTTCGTTGTTTTTTTTTTGTTTGTTTGTTTGTTTTGATTGGTGTTTGTGTTTACTCTACCATCATCGCTTGGCATCCAAACATGCTAACATGATGTTTCAAAAACAGGTTATAAGCACTTCTGGACATCATTGCTGCGTGCTGCAGTGTACATCTTCAGCTAAATTTAACTCATCATTGACAGTCAGCTCAGGTAACTCATGCAAACAGCAAGTAAACCGCAAAGAATTTGCCATAAGACACCTTTCTCTTCTCCCGACTGGAAGTGTGGGAGCGCCAAAATGCGGAAGCAGTTCATGTATAGAGCCCATACTTACTCATCTGCATGTGCAACCGTGTGCTATGGGCATCGTGCAATACCACATCCAACACGGCACTTTATAATCTTGGACAGCAGCACATACACTTTATATTTCTATGCAATAATTTCAGCAATGTGCAATATAACGAGGACCTGAGTTCTCAGGCAGCTAGCACCATGCACTTTAATTAGCACTATCACTTTTTAGTTTACTGTGTATAATTACCATGGTTCCCCAGCTCCTAGCCTGTTCTTATTTCAGACTGCATGTCCTTTAGTTTGTTCACAGTTTATGTATGTTGCTTGTCTATTAATACACTGTGTGTTTTATTCCTATTTACTGATGTTTATTTTTGTTCTATGTGTTTACACCAACCTGCTAATGGGACTGGGGATGGAAATTAGCCATCGGGCTGTAATCACATGTATTTACATGTAAATGTCCATTAATGCATATCGTCCCATTAAAAAAAAAAAAAAAAAAAAAATCTCAATCTCAATTTTCACAGATGCACTCCTGAAAATGTTTGGATAATTTCATGCACACTGCCCTAAAAATCCTCCTGATGTATTTGTTCACACGTGCATTTAACGTTATGGCACATGGAGGGTCTCCAGAGGTAAGACATGACATAAAAAGGAAATAATAGTCTTCTATATGATGCTAAATTGAGAAAAATTGCCTCCACATCAATGCAAAATGCCTGTCAACACAATCACAGATCCCCTCCAACTCGCCTGCAGGGGATTTTACTTTATTTTCCTGCTGTGATCTCACGTCAGCTCACTTCATGGTGAAAAATGCTCGGAGGCTGGAAGGAGAAACCTCAGATAAAGGCTGAGAGATGCAGACAATTCTGATCTGATTAGATCTGTTTGTGCTCATGCATGCATCTCACCCTGAAAACTTTTTCAGGAGTTCTGTGGAAGTGGGAAAGCTCCAGTAGAGGGTTGTTGCTGCACAGAGTCAGCACAGAGATGAAGCCTGCAGGTCTGTTATGAAAGCTGCAGCAGCTCTGAGGCCTCAGGAGAGAAACCATCGCTTCCAGCTCCATCCTCCTCTGCAGAGGAGATGAGAAACTTGGTCCTGTATTCGTGGAGCTCTATTCGACTCTGCAGAGGAGATGAGGAGCTTGTCAGATGGAATGGGAAGCTCCGTCTTCCTTTATTGGGGAGATGAAGACCCAATCTTCTTCTACAGAGAAAACAAGGAGCTCCATGGAGTCCTGGACCTTGCTTTCTGCAGAAAAGACAAGAAACTCCACTCTCCTTTGCAGAGTATGGAGTTTAGAGAAATGGTAGCTTAACCCTTGTCTGCAGTGAAACCCTTGCACTGAGCTCCATCTTCCGCTGCAGAAGAGACGGGCTGCTGCTACGCCCTTTGCAAAGGAGATCAGGCGCCCCAACTGGAAGCGCCCAAGCAGCTCTTTGATGATGCGTTGTGCTCTTCCATCACCAGTGTTTCATTTTGGTGGATGAATCTCACATTTTGGTGCAGAAAAGATGCAGACACTCTCTAGCTTTGCACTGCTCTAGGATAATACAAATCTTTGCATTCAGCCTTCATGTGCCAGAGCTGTTATCACTCACAGCAAGCAACAGGAGACTGCAACTCTTTCCTGTTCTGCAGTGGAATTGAGAAGCTTGGTCTTCTTTTGAGGAGATGAGGAGCTCCATCCTACTCTGCAGAGAAGATAAGGAGCTCATTCCTTTCCTGCACTAGAGACAAGAAGCTTAGGCATCTGCAGAGGAGATGAGGAGCTCTGTTATCATCTGCAGAAGAGGACGGAGCTCGAAGCGATGGTTGCTCTGCAGATAAGTGAGGAGCTTTATCTCCTCTGCAGTAACACCCTCGCATCGAGCTCTAGCCTCTGCTGCAGAACTCAAAACATCCTCTGCAAAAAAGATGAAGAGCTCTGTCCTCCTCTGCAGTGACACCCTCTAGCCCAGGGGTTCTCAATGTTGGGGTCAGGACCCCATTGGGGGTCGTGAGACACTGAGAGGGGTCTCCAGATGCGTTAAAAAAACTAAGAACAATTTTGAATTACACTCTTGCCACTTACACCAATTGTACCTAATTCTGACCCATTTTTATCACTTTTTACACCAATTTTAACAAATTTTAACAAATTTTTGCAACTTAAAACCCATTTTCTGTCAGTTTTAAACTCTTTACAACACTTTTTTTCTGCCTGTTTTTGCCACTTCTAACCCAAATCTTGCAGCTCTCTGCCTGTTGTTGGCTCTGTTGACACATTATTGCCAATTTGATATGCCCATTTTTGCCAGTTTCATTTCTGCCTCAACCAACACTTTTTAGCCACTTTATATCAATTTTCATCCCATTTCACTAAATTTGCACCAATTTTTGCCACTTTAACTCCATTTCAGCCACTTTTTAATCCTCTTTTACCAATAATATGCCAGTTTTTCTCATTTTAACTCATTTTTGCCACTTCTTTTTGCAACTTTTAAGCTATTTAGGTCACGTTTTGCCACATTGTTAACAAATTGTTGCTCTTCTTTTGCCCATTTTGCAACTTTATTGCCACTTGAGGCCAATTTTTGCAATTTCTTTGCCACTTTAGGCAAATTTAGACGCTTGTCCACATTTTTCAGTCTTCTTTGTCATATTTTTGCCACTTTGATATGCCCATATTGCCACTTTTATCTCATTCTGGCATTTCCAACCCATTTCTGCTACTTTTAAATTAAAGTTTCACCACCTTTCCCATCATTTTTGCTATTAATAACTCCATTTCAGCCACTTTTAATCCTCTTTTACCACTTAGTATGCCAGGTTTTGTCACTTTAACTCATTTTTGCCACTTCTTTTTGCAACTTTTAATCTATTTAGGTCACGTTTTGCCACATTTTTACCACTTTTATTCAATTTTTGTTGCTTTTTGCCCTTAATAGTCACTTTTGTGCCACTTTAAATTATTTTTTGTAAATTTCAACAATTTTTTACTGCTTTGTCTAGCCTCTTTTAACCAATTTTTGCTGTTTTTTTTTAACATTTTACAACTTTTCTTCCACTTGAGGCCTATTTTTGCCACTTGCACCCAAATCTCTCTTTATTGCAATATATTTGCAACTTGTGTTGCAATTTCTTTGCCTTTTGCCACTTCTTAAACTTTAAGGCAAATTTAGATGCTTCTCCACCTTTTTCTGCCTTTTTAATATTTTTGCCACTTCTTTTGTAATTTCTTTGCCTGTTTTTGCTGCTGCTTTTTGCCACTTTAACCCATATTGCCACTTTTATCACATTTTTGGCATTTCCAACCCATTTCTGCTACTTTTGAATTCCAATTTCACTACTTTCCCCACCATTTCTTGCCGTTATTAACCCATTTTAATTATTTTTAATGTATTATAATTCTATATTTAACTAAAGGATTCACTTTTTAAAAAGGGCAACTTACTACACAAATGAATTAAAATGTGTTTCTTTGATCAGAGTGGTTATTATTCAGGTTAAATATAAAATACCACAGCTTAACTTTACCATGGACCAGGATTTTGCTGGCCCCCAGTTTAGCTGGGCCCCAGAAAGCCCCCCCCCCCCATTGACGGCCTTGTCTCTTGTCTTGACTATTCAAGAACGTTCATGGCTGTGTTCAGCCACCTTCAGGTACGGTGGGGGTCCCCGGTCTCTGGCACCTTTATTTTGGGGGTCACGGGCTGAAAAGGTTGAGAACCACTGATCTATCCTCTGCTGCAGAATTTAAGATTCTCTGTGATGAAGAGCGCTGTCTTCTTCTGCAGATGAGGAGCTCCAAGCGGTCCTACAAGCATTTCTGCTGAGGAGCAAATGGACAGAAGCCAGAGAGATTTGTCTTCTTTGATCAGTTATTCTGTTCGTTCTGTTACTTCCTCCACTGTGCTTGAGTAAACTGAAACTAAAAGCCTCAGCTCTGCTCTGTTACACAACACTCTGCTGTTTTATTGGTGCAAACACAACAAGCATCTCTGGGACAAGCAGCAGTCACTCCCTGATTCTGGAAACATGAGGCTGAGCGTGTGTGAGCAGCCTGTGCCATATAAAGCACCGCTGACAGGAACACACACTCTGACGCATGCAGGAGAAGGAGGCACAGCAGGTGGTCCCATTACCCGTACGACACATCCCTGCTCCCTGCAGCATGCTCATCAGCTCCCCCCGTCTCTCCTCTCTCTGCTCGTCTCGTCTGGGTTTGATGGCGACTTAGCTCGTGCTGCTGAATCCACTGGAGGCAGAGCAGCCAGTGTGAAAAACACACTGTGGTCTGCTCTCCTCTGAGGGGACAAAAACATTTTTAGTCCATGCCTGCTGGGCTTGGCAGATTCCACAGCTTCTGTGCTCAAAAATCTGCACCAAGTAAAGAAACCGATCAGATAAAAATGCTCATACTGAGGCTAAATCTGTTCCATAAAGCATCATTGATCAGTGTTATGCATTCAGCACAGCTTCAGTAAAGCAGTTTCTTTTTTGCTTTGAATATTTCACGTTCTTCACATCAGGTGGAATGATATTTACAAGGTAGAATGTTTTAAATGCAGTCATGACATGTTTGCAGATGATGTGGTTCTGTTGCCTCCTGCAGCAGGGATTGGTGTAGTTTGTAGCTGAGTGTGGAGCTGCTCACATGAACCCCTTCAAATCTGAGGTCATGGTTTTTGGCTTGGAAACAGCAGGGAGCTCTCTCTAGGTGGAGACTGAGTCTACCCCAGGTGAAGGTTTTCGAGCACCTTGGGGTCTTGTAGAGACAAAGGGATGACTGCTCAATGAGGTAAAAGTGGAAGAATTGTAAAACTAAGTAGGGTGCTCTTGGAAAACAGGAAGGAATTCTGACCAATATAAACAAAAGAAACCAGACAATCCAAGCAGGAAATGTGCCAAAAATGAGGAAGAAAATACTTCATCGGGGGTCTCGTTTGCAAGTGAAGATAAATGGATGTTATAGGTCGTATCCACCAAGTGCTCCGGCTCAGTTCGGTGCGGAACGGCACGCATTTTTTGCGTTTCCATAGAGCAAAAGTCGGAAAGGGTCCCAAAAAACTGACCCGTACCGTCCCACTTTTCGGCACCCTTCCGTAGGGGTGCCAATCTTACCTGTCCGTATCAAAAAGGTGGAGCTACACACACAACAATAGGGGCTGCACTGACTTCACGTCAGCGCGACTCAGCTGCTCGCCTCCGGGCTTCAAATCACGGAAGTCTGTTCTGTGAGAAGCGGGGGAAAACGGGAGAAAAACAGACTAATATCTGCCTAAATGGGAAATATGTGGACTTGACAGAGATACAAACTGTTTCCTAGCCTGTGGATATTGTTATCTGGCCACAAATCCAGTTTCCTGACATTTATCTGGACCTGATATTAAGAACACAAAACAGAGCCTGAAGGCTCACATCAGCCTGATCCATCCGCCATGGATGAGAAACTAAATCAATGCTGAAGTTTGTGAATACGAAGCCTTAGAACACTTCATTCTCTTCTGTTATTAATCTACTTCTTATCTGCATGTCTGATTTCTGGACATACTGGCCTCAACCATGCTTAAAATTACAAGGGTGCAGGGGTTAAACTGCTGCTACAGCTGCATCCATGCTGATCTCTTCACTGGCCTCCACTGGTTACAGCAGGGATACGTGTGGCTTTTTGTGATTATTTGTGGTTCTTTTATGTCTTAATTTGAAATATTATTCCCCAGAAAACCTTAAAAAGGGGAAACTTTTTGCTATTTTCACCATCTTTACCACTTTTCACCCATTGCCAATAAAGACCCCCTTTTTTCCTATTTTTGCCAATTTTTGCAACTTTTTTAGCCACTTTTATGCCATTATTGCCCTTTTTATACCATTTTTTGCTACTTTTTGTCCTTTTGCCATTAAATACCACTTATATCCTATTTTTCTGCCCATTTTTGCCAATCTTGACTGCTTTTTGCCCATTTAAATCACCTTTCACTCATCTTTTTGCTACATTTTTGCCACCTGTTTTGCCTTTTTTTTTGGGTCACTTCTCATTTGCACCCATTTTTGCTGCATTTTGACCATTTTTGCTACCTTTAACTTCTTTTTTTTTGCTACTTCAAGCTGTTTTTGCCACTTTTTACCACTTAGGTATTTTTCAACAGTTTGGCTCTTTGGTTGTGCAGGGTTGAGTAACACTGGGTTACAGGCTTGCAGCTAATTCAACTAAACCACACCAGCAGCTACGACTCTTAAATGGCGCTGATTGATCTGACAGAGAACAAGTGAATCAGAATTGATCTGCATGGAATCTGGACAAGGTAAGGTAAATGATCTTGCATATATCCATCTAAAATGCATGCATAATGAGTGCGCTGGGTAAACAGGACCTTGATGCAGAGCAGGATTCCCTGACTTGTGTGTTTTTTCACAGTCCCTTGCTTCATCTCATATTTCCGTCCACATTCATGAAGCCAAACTGTCCCTGAGTAACCTTCACATCGAGTCGGTTGCAGGTAGATCTCTCAGGAGTTAAACTTCTGTCCCTGCTCCATCTGCTGCTGATGTTAATTCCTCTCTCTTCGCCTCCGGCTACTCCAACACCACCGACACAGCTCCCAGTCTGCAGCAAACCACCGCTGAGAGCTCAGCAGGTCGCCAATACAAACATAAAGAGTCAACATCACACATGGCTGCAGACGCTCCTCATGATGGCGAGGAGGGACGCCATCCAAGGTCAGGCTGAGATAAACAGAGAGCGGCTTTCCTGCTCTGGAATATACGGTATTTCTAGTTATTTTACAGTCCAAGCGCTGAGGGAATAAAACGCTAACTTTCAGCAGAGACCAATCACTGAGCACTGACTTGTGACAGCAGCAGAAAGTGAAGGTAATGTGAATGGAAAAAAATGAGACGAGGAGCGAATTGATGGTCTGATTTAAGAAGTCCCTTTGTGAAATGGACAGCTGAACATTTTCCACTTTAAGAGATGAGACCAGGAGATGAAAGCAACAATTTTTAAACTACTTTATTTAATGACACAAGAAGAAGAAAAAGAGGCGGCGAGTGACATCCGGCTCTTTAAATCTCAAGCAGGAAATGGGAAGAATGAGGAGAGTGAGAACAGATGGAAAGAGGTTCGGAGGGTGAAGAGGAGAGTGGGCAGAGCTGTTAAAACAACTACACACTATTACCACTCACCAAGTACTGACGTTAGACGAAGGAGCCTGAACTGTCAAACCTGGGAGCTGCATTAGCATCCATTTACCAGTTCTAAGGTCCACAGTTAAAGTCAGAAATTTCAAAAGATGAGGATTTTAAAAAGCAGAAATGTGTTTGGAAATAATTCTGCATGAAGACGCAAAGCTTCTGCAAAGTTCCCAGTTGCCAGGCAGCAGAAGTGCATGGGTGGGTCAGGATAAAGGTGAGGTCTGATCATCAACTGGCGGCCCGGGGGCCACATCACAAAGCTTCCTGTCCGGCCCCCAAAAGATCAATAAATTCAGAAAAGGAGGAAAAGAAGATGTTGTTATAACCCTAACGCCCTCCTAGGGCATTTTCGGCCATTTTTCTCAACTTATTTACCCACGCCGATGAAATCGGCAGGGGGTTATGTAAAGGGTTCCATATCTTTGTGTGTTTGTTTGTTTGTTTGTTTGTTTGTTTGTTTGTTTGTTTGTGTACAAGATGACTCGAGAACGGAAAGTCGGATCTTCACCAAACTTTCAGGGAATATTGGGATAGTGACAGGGAAGAATTGGTTTGATTTTCTTGGACTTAGAAATTTTGAACACCATAGTAATCAATGGGAGCGTGAGTTCCTCGGTGGCGCTGCTTAGGCGTGGGTCTGCCTCAGACGGCCATTCTAGTTTTTTCTTTTAATTTGTGATCATTTTGCCAATTTTGTTTTTCTGTTTTTTTGTTTTTTTTTATTGTTTTTTTTTTTTAATTTTTTTGTTGTTTTGTATGTCTGAAATAAATAATAATTGAAAAAAAAATTACAGCTTGTGGCGTGAATTTTTACAGGAACTTTTCTTTCTAGTTAAATTTTTTAAATCCATCATGTTTAACTCTTAAATGTCATTCATACTCTCTCAATGAATTTTGTTCCCTCTGGACACCTTCGAGGCAAAAATGTACAAGTGTAAAAAACTGCTATTAAATCAGTATATGTCAATTTTTTTCTGTTGTTTTTTTTTTTCTAAATCTCTTAAACAACTTCAGATTTGCTCAGAACTACCAAACATTCAATTATTCTCAGAATTGTAACCCTTTAAAACTCACACAAAACTCTCCATAATATAAAGGGCAAAACTACAAGAATGTGGTGCATGGTCCTACAATGAGTAAACGGTTGAAATACGGTAAAAATGTCAAATTTCACTAGATTTCTTGACATTGAAATGCTGACATTAAAGAATGCATGATTTTATACTGCAGTGACAGTCAGATTAAAAAACCTGGTTTTAATGGAAGTCAATGGGGCATTTTTGCCTCGAAGACGTCAGGAGGGTATTTCTGACATTACATAAAAAAAATATTAATGCAATCAAATCAATTTTGTTGCTGATCTTTGACCCATCCAAGACTCTCATCAGCACCAAAGCCCCATCTTTCTACTATTTATTATATAAAAAAATAATTCATTTATTTATTTGTTTATTTATTTTATAAAAAATAAAATATTTCAAATAATTAAACTGGTATTTAAAGGGTTAAAATCTTGGAAATTATTGAATGTTTGGTAGTTTTGAGCAGGTCTCTAGTTGTTAAAGAAATTTATGAAAAAAGGAGAAAAAAATATTGATGTGTGCTGATTTAATGGCAATTTTTCTGTACATATACATTTTTGCCTCAAAGGTATCCAGAGGGTAGTAAATTTGAGGACGGCACAAGAGGTAATACTATTCTTTGGCTTTAAATGTCTGCAGCTGTCAAATCCATTAAAAAAATGACTAATATTGGAACAGTTTTGGACTGACGTCACATTTTATTTGTTTTTATGGTAAATATAAAAGCCATTTTTAGTAAATATTTAGAAAAAGGGGGTTAAGGTTTGCAGAAATGTTACCAAAATGGCCAGATTGAGTGATGAAAAGGGTTAGAGAGTATCAAGAATGGGTGCTAAGTGGCAAAATGGGTTGTGGAGAGACAAAAACAGATTAACATTTGCAGGAAAATGTGCACAAATGTGCCAAAAAGATTCAGTAATAATAATATGTAATAATATGCAATTGCAATTTTACTGGATAATATTGAAATTTGCAATTGGGATGAAGATGAAATGCATAAATTGAACCATGCGTCTAGCCCCTTGGTGATCAATAAAAACGCAGACAATGTTTATTGTTTACAAATTTGTATTTTTCAATTCAAACACATAAATATTAAAGCGCGGAGACAGCTTCAGAGTGCTTACTGTGTCAGCTGTTTAATATTGTTATACATTTAGAGATGCTGGAGTGCATGTACAAAATGACTCTGATATCCAACGGTCACATTCAAATAAATAAAGAACAATTTAGAATGATTTCACATCCCAAATATTACACATAATAACACACATTAAAACATACAATTAGTTCAATTTAGTTGTTTCGCTGGGATGCTTTCTTTTACCATCTGTCATTTTGACTTTTCTCACAAAAGTTTACTCTAAGTATGAGTGTCCGGTTTATTTTAGAAAGGTGAACAATGTCTGCTCTACAACTGCCAAACCAATCTATGTAAGGGCAAAAGTCAGCATCAGTTTGTGGGACTGAAAGCAGAGGGCTGTCAGAGCAGTGATTCTGCAGCCTGGTGTTCAGGTAGGACAGGAGGTGTGGGTAAATCCCCACAGGGCTTCTTCAGCTTTTACATACATGCATGCAAATTTATGTAAAGTGGGACACAAAGCTCCTAATGAAGACAAATGTGGAACCATTTGTCACTTTTTTCTATATTAAGTACAGCCAACAATGGAGGGACTGAAAAAAAAAACCTTGCACACATGATCAGACACACTCAGGGACCTGATGTCCGTATTCAACATCCCGCCCTCTAACAGAGAGAGAGAGAGTCAGCATGCATCATCCAGCTGCATGAACGTTCCTCCCTCATCACGTCACATAAGAGCATCAGAGCGACGATTAGAAAAATCCCTAAAAATGAGACGGTGGGATGTGAGAGAGGAGAGAGTGCGCCCTGTACAAAGACAGCATAGGAAGTAAAAAGTGGGTTGTTTGAGCTTCTGAAAGGAAATGATATAATTAGAGTTGTATATTTTTACCCTGAATTATAAATCCATTGTGAATTTACCCAAACTCAGAATTTATTCTCCCTGATTTTGAAGAAAATTCAAAAGAATAGCTGTCCTACATTTTTTAGATATTTTTTCCTGAACTTTTGTCATTTTTCTCTGGGATTTTCCTCCTGATTTTAAGAACATTTTATTAAGAATATGAGACTGTTAGGACTTTTCAACAATCTTCTCCAAAAGTATTTCAGGAATCTTTAGAAGGAAGATCTACGGAATTCCCAGATATAGGTTTTTGTGGATTCTGTCTCTTCTGTAAGGATTCTTTATTCTTCATGTGTCTCATTTTCCTCATCATCTTTGTCACCATTTGTAATATGAACCATTTGGTGGGTCCCGAGACTAGACCAGTTAAGAACCACTGATATACAGTCCATAATATCATCAGAAGATTCATAGAATCTGGAGAAATCTCTGTGAGCAAGCGACAAGACTGAAGGGGCCCTCAGGGGCCACTGCATTAAAATCAGGCATGATTCTGTACTGAAATAATTGCATGGGCTCAGGAACACTTCTAGAAATCATCTGAGGAAACATGGAAAACTGTTCTGTGGTCAGAGGAAACCACAGACGCCGTGTCCTGTGGACTAAAGAGGAGAGGGAGCACCCAGCTTGTTCTCCTGGCTCAGCTCTAAAGCCTGCATCTCTGATGGTATGGGGTTGCATTAGTGCCTATGGCGTGGGCAGCTCTAACATCTGGAAAGGAATTACAATGCTGAAAAGTAGAGAGAGTTTTTAGAGCAGCATATGCTCCCATCCAGACAACGTCTCTGTCAGCAAGACCATGCTAAACCACACACCACATCCATCACAACAGCATGGCTTCACAGGAGAAGAGTCCAGGTCCTGAACTGGCCTGCCTGCCATGTGGAATATAATGAAAGGAAAAATCTGACAAAGAAGAGCCATGACTGTTGAGTAGCTAGAATCCTTCATAAGACAAGAATGGGACAACATTCCTCTACCGCATGTTTGCAGAGTGTAAAAGAAGAGGGGATGCTACACAGTGCCCTGTCCCTACTTTTTTGGGATGTGGTGCTGCCATCAAATTCAAAATGATCTCATATGTTTCATGAATAGTAAAATATATATATATATACACACACACACACACACACACACACACCCACATATATATATATATATATATATATATATATATATATAGTGAATAAAACATTGGTTTATGTCAGTGTTACTCAACCCTTTGTAAGAGCCACAATCTAAGTGGTGAAAAATGGCAATAAAAGGCTAAAATGGCAATAAGAGAAATAAGAGGTGGCAAAAATGTAGCAAATATGGGCAAAAGGGGCAACAAAGTGGCAAAAATGGGCAAAAAACAGAAAAAAAAGGACCAAAATTGGTAAAAAAAAAAAAAAAAAAAAAAAGGCAAATAAAGAGGCAGAAAAGTGGCAAAAATAGGCAAAAAAGTGGCAAAAATGGTCAAAAGAGGCAATAAAGTGGCAGAAATTGGCAAAGAAAAGGCAGAAAAATGGTCAAAATTGGCAAAAAAGAGGCATTAGAGTGGCAAAAATAGGCAAAAACAGGCAAAAAAGTGGAATAATGGGCAAAAAGATGTATAAAAGTTGAAAAATGGGCAAAAATAGGCAAAAAGGGGCAAAAAAAGTGGCAAATTTTGGCAAAAGGGGCAAAAAAGTGGCAAAGAACTGGCAAAACTAGGCAAAAAAGTGGCAAAACTTCTAAAAAATGGCAATAATGGGCAACAATAGGCAAAAAAAGTGGTAAAATGGGAAAAAAAACAGGCCAAAAGTGGTAAAAAAAAAAAAGGGGGGGGGGCAAAAAAGGGGCAAAAAGTGGTAGAAATAAGCCAAAACAAGCAATAATTGGCCAAGAAAAAAAAAAAAAAAAAAAATGGGCAAAAAGGGGAAAATACACAAATTGGGGTGAAAATTTGCAAAATGTGTCAAAAAAGTGGCAAAAAAATGGAGAAGTGGCAAAAACATTAGTTACAGGTGGCAAAATGGTCAAAAATGGAAAGGGACAAAAATTGGCAACAAGCAGCAAAATGGTGGCAAAAATGGCCAAAAGGCAACTTAAACAAGCAAAAAGTGGCAACAAAAGGGAAATAAAATTACAAAAAGCAAAAAGCAGGGTATACATGGCAACAATGGGGAAAAGAAGAACAAAAAAAAGTGGCAAAGTGGGCTAAAAGAAACAAATATTGATTGAAAGTGGCAAAAAAATGGAAAAAGGGGCACAAAAATTGCAAATAAGGGCAATGGAAATACACAAAGAATAACATTAAAACCTGAGAGTGGGAAGGAAACTGATAAATATGTCTTACAATGGATCATTTCTGAGGTCAAAGTTTCCCTTTTTAAGGTTTTCTGGGGGAATAATATTTCAAACTCTGACATAACAGAGCCACAAATCATCACAGAAGAGCCAGGCTTTGAGTAACACTGGTTTATGAGATGTGAAATTCATTAACTTCAGTTTTTAATTACATTTTTCACAGCGCCCCAACTTTTTTGGAGTTTTGGTTGTAACATGATTGGAAATGTGCATCTGAACAAAGAAGAATTTCTAAAACTGAAGGAAAGTAAAGCTGTGATCCGTC
Source organism: Cheilinus undulatus (assembly GCF_018320785.1). NCBI lineage: Eukaryota > Metazoa > Chordata > Actinopteri > Labriformes > Labridae > Cheilinus > Cheilinus undulatus. Next base: position 39,475,775 of record NC_054884.1, on the reverse strand, counting down.
ATGGAAGCCACTCAGTCTTCCTGGTTGGACAGTGAAAAAGATGCTTCCACAGAAACGCCTCTTTATGGAAGCTTCATGAGAAAAGAATTAAAGTTTACATCGTTTAAGCCACATGACCAGCAGCCAAGCCTCCTGCTCTGCTTCACAAGTCCAAATCTGTAAAGTGGAAAAGGAAACATAAAGGCCAAAAGTATGAAAGCGTTCATTCTAGCTGGCTGTCACGGAGAGTTAGAAGCTGCTGGCCGTCCTTGGGGTACAAACAGCCACAATTAACTGGTCGAGTGAGCTCGGACAAGCCATTTACTGGTTTTAGCACAAAATAAAGTCTGTTTGGAACAAGAGTGCTCTGGATTTGTGGTTTTATGACCCCTCCTAACAGCTCCCTGAGTCTCGGTGAAGCTCAGGAAATGCTCGTCCTTTGAGGCACGGTGCTGCAAACCCGCCGTCATTTGGAGGCCTTGTTATTCTTTCATTATGAAGCTGAACTGAGAGGAAGTTCTACATCAGACCTAACTAGCCCTAAAGCTTTAAACGTGGACACTGATTTATAAAACACTCCTGCGTCCTCAGCCTTTGAGGCCTGTCCGTCTGCGGTCGGTTCCGCTGTCGTCGAATAAATAAGACATGGGACGAGAGAGAAATGAAGCGTGAAAGCTCTCGCCATCTCTCTGTATGACTACTCGTTCTATTCCTGTTCACTTCCGTCATCTTGTCGTTCCAAATCTCAGTCGAGGGAGTGCGTCCTCTCACGCAGGAGGGGAACTTGTGGCACTTAACTAAAGTCTGGAAACCTACCAACTCCCTCTGATGTTATGCTGAGATATTTTTCCAACATATGACGCCTATCATCAGTCAAAGAGGCACTGTGACGTCAAATACAGAGTCAGAAAGGATGTTTTTGTTCTCTTTAAGTTAGAAATGGAAAACCAATCGCACTTTAAAAGTAACTAACTGGTTTCAAACAGACTGAGATTTGAAGCAAACAAAAGATATGTTTATTTACATGAGTCAATCACATTTTAATGGAAAAGAACTCCAGTACCCATGATCCTTAGTGTCCAAACATTATCGCTAAGATGGAGCCCGCTCTGCCTGCCATTTTTAGCTAACTATGTGTCCCAAAAGCACATGACAAGAGCGAGCATCAGGGGTGAAACCAGCTCTGTCACTTAAGATGGACAAGAGAAAGTAAAAAGGGAGGTGACAAGGCATCAGGAGGGTCTAACAGGAATATTTCCTTGATTGTCTTTCACTTTCCTCACCCTGAGAACCGCTGATGTTTTTATAAAGCGATAGCAGTGCACCGATAATATCCATCTCTGTGTGTTTTTTAAGTCTGTTATGCTCTGACTCCTGTAAACACAGAGGTAAAACTACAAAGATCACCGCCGTCAGAGGCTCGTCAATAAGATGAGTCACGTGTCTGTTATTATCAAAGCACAAGACATGACATCCATCCATTTCCTATACCACTTATCCCATTGGGGGTCATGGGAAGTGGAGCCTATCCCAGCTGTCATTGGGTGTCACACACTAGACTGATCGCCTGTCAATCACAGGGCCGACATATTGAGACAGACAACCAAGGGGCTCACACTCACTTCTACCAATTATTTATCAATGAACCTAGCTAGCATGTCTTTGCTTCAGGAGGAAGCCAGAGTACCTGGAGAGAACCCACGCATGCACGGGGAGAACGTGCAAACTCTGCACAGAAAGGTCCTGATTAGGAAGCGAACCCAAGGGAGGGAAAGGAGCCTGCTTGCTGTTGCCGCCATGCAGCCCCACATTATAGGACAGACAGTTTTAAAGGTGACGGACGCAGTGTGGACAGCCTGCCGCCCAGCTGACTAGGCTTCCAGCCCCTATGCTCGACCCTGCAGTTGTTTGGCCCACAGGACGGGGGTTCCATGTAACCTGAGGCTGACCAGGCCCCATGGAGAGAAACCCAACCAACCAAGCTCCCCCCCACAACATCTGGCTCCAGGGGGGTTCCTTGGTTTCCCTCTTCCAGTCTTCCAAGTGTCACTTCCTAAGAGTTTGCTCTTAAGCCCAAAACCCACTGGTGCTGTCCGAAGTGTGTCAAAATGATTGCCCCCATTATTTCCCATGAACAGACCCACACCAGGGGTGGCCAGACAACCATGGACACGCTATGCTGCGGCTCTTTAGGCCACTCCTCTATTCCCGATACCATTGGTCGCAGCTGGCGGAGTGTATCCCTGTGAGAACAGCTGTTATGTCCGTCTCAGCTGCTATAGTAGCAGCTCTATTTGAAATCACAGAAAAAAAAATCTAGCACTATATTTTGTTTGAGTTGCCCAAGCAGGACTTTGTGTTGGCCACACGGAAACGAATTCAGGTGTATATGCAAAAGTTTTATGTCGGATAGGCGTTTCATCCCCACGGAAACGACGTTTCGGGTGACTGTAAACGATACTTTTTGAAAACTGGTCCCAGAGTGCATAAATCTGTAAATGACTACGGTTTCGTCTCTGTGTGGCTATCAGCATCTTTCTTGAAATGATTACGTCACTCATAGCGTATCTCCCTTAAGACGCCTGCGCAGGTCCGACCTATACAATAATGGCCGATTACAGGGTCGTGTTTGTGCTGCAGAAGCTTGTTATGGCTTTTACAGCAAAATATGAGGCTCCTTTACCACCACCGTGAAACGCATAAACCATATGTTCTTAAATCCAACGTGGAGAACAACCAGAAGGGCAACTAGAAGAAAGTTTGTGTCTGTTTTCTGTGATCTTCTTCTTCTCCTTTGGTGCCTTTCCGTGGCAGCCTTACAACGCCACATACAGGCTTGGCATATGTACTACAGCGTTTTCAGTCGTTTCAGTGGTTCCTGAAACGACTCCGTCTTTACAGAAAACTTTTTCAAAATGAAACAGCAATATATCGTTTTCGTTTCCGTGTGGACGGGGCTTCAGTCCCGTCCCTCCCCTGGGCACCAATTTGCCTTAGGATACCCTACTAGGGTCTGGCAGCCCTCATGACATACTGTAGCTCCCCAGTTCACAGGGACATGTAAACCCCTCCACCATGATAAGGTGGCAGATGTTTTACCAGACCGGTCATCGTCCCAGCCCTCACCTTTGGTCATGAGCTTAAAGAGAGAACGAGAATGTGGGTCCAAGCGATCGGAATGAGATTCCCCAGGAGGGTTCGGACTCAGCCTTAGAGATAGGACACAGCTCCTTCGTCTCGTAAGCAGACGGTTGAGATGATCCAGGCATCTGATTAGGATGCGCCCTGGTCGCCTCCCTGAGGAGGTCCAGGTGGGCCCTGGACACACTGGAGGGATTATATATCTCATCCTGCCTGGGTACACCTCAGCATTCCCCAGGAAGAGCTGGTAAATGTTGCAGAGGAGAGGGATGTCTAGCTTAGCCTGCTGCCACCATGACCCAGCCCTGGATAAGTGAAAACAGACAGCGATGCTGCATGACATTTGATGCTCATATAAAGTCAGGACCTGGTTTAAAGAATTTTAAAGAGCGTGTGAGTTAATCTGCATTCTTTTAACCTCAGAAGTCAGATCACAGAGCTGGGAAGGACATCAGATCTGAGGTTTCCACTTAGTCTGAGCTGGCACTTCTTCTGAGATAAACATTAATTTACCTCTGAACAAAGACAGCCAACCTAAACCACTGTTTCAAGCATTGTTCATCCTTTCTTAACAAAACCAGGGTTCTGAAACCCTTAAAGAACCTGCCACCTCTCCTAATGATCATTTTTCAACTGTTTCCTCCCTGACTTCGTAATATCCTCAAGGGAACTTTCAGAAAGTAATTCAGCTCAAGGACATCTACAGCGGTTCTCGCGCTCCACGCCTTCAGAGTTCACCGTTCTGTTTTGTGCAATCTTAAAAATCAAGAAGAAATGGGCGAGAAACAGAAGCAGAGCTTTGAAAAGATCCATCCTGTTGTTTGTTCTGGAACAGTCTTATTTGGATAAAAATAGATTTATTTAAAAGGTGCTGAATCCTTCAAGGTCTTTGATTTGTATGTTGGAGTTATTTAACTAACCTTGGAGACTGGCAGAGTTAAAAGTTAGTTTTATGTAACAGCGTGGTTTAAAGGTGTTCAATCACAGCGAATAACTCTGGCCTTTCACTCTCAGATGTTTGACTTCTGCTTCCATGCTTTATAAAGAATCAAAGACAAAGGGATTATGGGTAATTTGCACTGACATTTTGCCAACAATCCCCCCAACAGAACAGAGATTTGATTGTAACTGCAAGAAAGAAAAATTAAAGGTAAAAGTAAACAGCAGCAAAGCGCTTTTCTGTCCTCAGACCACCGCTTCTATATCAGTCTACCAACCAGAAATTAACCTTTCAGTCTTTTTAGCCTCTCACTTGTAATTTTTCCCTAAAACACTGAATTTTTTCATCTAATTTTATGTTGTTTTTCTACTTCCACTCTTACAATATGCAATCCAGCAGACTCCTAACTTAAATGTAGCATTATTAATAGAACATACTGATAAAATCACTAGACTACACAAAGACAAAATTATCCAACTGACATCATTACCAATTAGGTTAAAGTCAAGACTAAAATATAGCTTGAATTTAGATTTCTTACTGCATGTAAGAGACATGGAGCAGCCCAATCAGGGGAAGAAGCAGGGTGATTAGTCTGAAAAGGTCCAGTCACTGCTTAATCAGTAATCATGGCAACCATTACACCATAAAGACAAAAGAACACTCAGAGAAAAGGTTACTGAAACGTCTAAGTCGGGGATGGAGACAGAAACATCTCCAAGTCTCTGAACATCCCCCAGAGTTCAGTTAAATCCATCATGAAGAAATGAAGGAATATGTCACGTGTGTAAATCTGCCTAGATCAGACCGTCCTCACAAACTGAGTGGGCGTGCAAGAAGGAGGCTAGTGAGAGAGGACACCAAGATACCCATGACTACTCTGAAGGAGCTCCAAGCTTCAGCAGCTGAGATGGAGAGACTCTGCAGACAACAGCTGTTGGCCGGGTTCTTCACCAGTCAGAGCTTTAGAGAAAGACACTGTTGGAGAAAACTCAGATTCAGTGTGGACTAGAGTTCACCAGAAGGCATGAGGGAGACTTCATGGTCAAGAGGAAGAAAATTCTTTGGTCTGATGAGAGCATAATGGAGCTTTTTGAACATCAGACAAGACGCCAAACACTGACACCACCACAAACACACCATCCCCACTGTGGTGCACGGTGGTGGCAGCATCATGCTGTGGGGATGCTTCTCAGCAGCCGGCCCTGGAAGGCTTGTAAAGCTAGAGAGTGGGTGAAAGTCCTGGGGGGCACTCTTATTCAGTCTGCAAGAGAGCTATGGCTTAAAAGTAGATTTATTTTCCAGTAAGACAACGATCCGAAGCATACAGAGAAAGCTACACAGAAATGGTTTAAAGACAACAATGGGAATGTTCTGGAGTGGTTGAGTCAAAGCCCTGACCTCAATTCAACTGAGAGTTTTAGGTTAGACTTAAAAAGGGCTTTTCACGCCTGATCCCCATGCAACCTGACAGAGCTTGAGCAGTTTTGTAAAGAATAGATGAATGAATGAGTATAGAGGTTTTTGCCACTCTGAGAAGATAACATTTGGAGTTATGTGCATACATCCTGCTGTATCTTTGTCTTTGTTGCTTCACTGAAGCCAAGTTTAAACAATCAAATCTTCCATTTAATAGAAAGCAGAGGTTTTATCTAACCTGATATCATCAACCAAGGAGGGCAAGGCTTGACAGAGTCCTCAGATATATTTATATAGGGATGCATGTATAAAGAGGACTATATCAACAGGCGCAGTGCTTCTCTGAGTAAACTGCAGAGACTTTTGGCTGCCTCCTGTATCAGAGAGCAGTCTGCCATGAGGGAACAAACCCGTGTGACCTCGCCTTTCTTAACGGGGACTCTGTCATCAGCAGCCAATTAAGAAACATCTTCACAAAGACATCAGACAGAGAGAACATCAGAGGACTGCATATGGAGGCAGCAGGTGTCTGCACAATATGTCTCCAAAAACACAGGCCTTTTAATAGCGTATTAATTAATAACAACAATGTAGACTGCAGGGCATCAAACACGCTCGCTCAGACGCATTAGAAACACTGACGGAGAGAAAGAAGAGGATGCAGACATGTTGATCCACCATGTTCATGCATGACAATGCATTTACATCTGAGCAGATACCTAACAGTAATCCTTAATTCTCTATGTGAATGCACCTTAATGTGTTCGATATCTGATAGCTCGTCCACCTGCTAGTATGAAGTACAAGATGGTTCAAAATGGTTTAAAAATACATTTCAAACATGCATCTTTGTGTGCTTTCAGCCCAGTTTGTGTCTCAAACTGGAGAGTTTAGTTACAGCAAAAGAAGCTGCATCTGAAGTCAAACAGAAGGATGCTTGTATTTCTGTCGCTTCCTGTGGAGACACAACAAACTGAACTAAAGAGTTGAGAACCAATGAGCCGTCATCCTTCTGACATTCTGTCTTTCCTTGTGCAGCTTTAAATATGTATGAAGCAACATGAGGTGCTCTAAGTGGCTTTAAACCAGGGAGAGTTAAGCCCAATGATAAAGACACGTCCGTCCATTGTCTTCAGTAATTACAGGAAAAATTCAAAAGGCCAAAAGAGAAGTGTCAGGAAGAAGGCACGAGCCCTGAAAGGAGAGAGGCAGTCCATCACTGGATCAATTATTTTAATTGATTCAGTTTAAAGACACATGACGAGAGACAAGTTCACCTGCAGGTTAAAGTCAGCATCATTACACATCCTTTACGTTTTTGCAGCTGCTGATTGGTGCAACTGAAGTGTGAAACATCCTCCAGCTGAGATATTCATCTTACTTCTATAATTGGTGGTCTGTCTGTCCGTCTGTGTGGATTTGCATGCCACACCATTGCTCCAATCGCCCTTGAAACCTCTCAGAAGACTTCATAGGAGTACTGGTTCAAGACTGGTGGCATAAAACCTTCATAAATATGTACAGATTTTCTATAAAATCCCAAAATGTTGCGCCGAGTCATCATTCAGGGACTTCGGCAGTGTTCCACAAAAAAGCTTGACAAAAACAGTGTTGAGTTCATTGACTTAAACTATGGCTAAGGCCGGCCACACAATAGACGATTTTTTAAAATCTGGAACGATTTTTTAACCATGGGAGACCACAGACTTCAGGACAATTTCCAAAGATTTTTCATCTTTAATCCTCTGAACGCACACACTAGACGACTCAGCCAGATTGTCAGATCACTGGAGACCACACGCCTGCCGACCTGCCTACAACCTCGCGTGATCAAGTGACTTAAAAAAACAAAAAACAAAACACGGATGTCTGTCGATACTGTCTTGCTGTCTCTCTACAACAGGCTGTCCTGGCGTGTGTTACAGGTGAAACAAAAATCATAAAACAAGGGAAAGACTCGGGATGAAATCCTGGCTGAAATCAAGTTAAAGTTGTGTTCATGGTTGTTGCCTCAGAGCAACAATGCTAACAACTGCATCAACACGCAGCCCCATCATCAGATCTTCATAATGTATGGACATTCATCAAATCTTCATTATGGATGGACATTCATCAGATCTTTATTATGGATGGACATTCATCAGATCTTCATTATGGATGGACATTCATCAGATCTTCATTATGGATGGACATTCATCAGATCTTCATTATGGATGGACATTCATCAGATCTTCATTATGGATGGACATTCATCAGATCTTTATTACAGACAGACATACATTCATCAGTAAAGCTTCTTTACAGAGTAAACACGCCACAGACATGAATCTAATCGCTCTTCTCCCTCTGGCTCGCTCCTCTCTGATTGATCTTTGCTTTCCTTACCCCCTCGTCCTCAGGGGGAGTTTAAGAGAAGCCGTGTAGAATTTACTCATCAGAAAATCAGATGAATTTATCCCTCAGGAGATGGGCGGGGATGTCTTGTAAATCATTTTAAACATTAAAGAATAAGACTTGAAATGCTGCTCCTTACATCGGCCACTTTTAGATCTGTTAGAAATGTGCAGAAGAGCAGGGACTAGAATATTAAAAGGATGGACGTTTTAATAGATAATAAGGTACTAACCCTCTGAGATCTAAAGCAGAGAAACTTCAGCCTTTATGTCTAACAGAAGAAAACCAACCATCACATCTGGGGACATGTTCTACCTATTATGGTGTTTTTTAGTTATATTATGGGAGTTGTTCTTTTGCTAAAATCCATTTTATAGCCTGGTTCAACCATTCCTAGATGCTTAATGTCATTCAAGATTCACTAGGCCTGTTGAATGTCTTTCCCAGCAGAGCTGGAGGAAGTTTAAAACCTTCATGTTCAGAGATTAAACCATAATGAGCACTTCATTTTACAGCTCCAGTATTCCCATAGAGGACATGCTATATGTAATTTGGTCTTTAAAGAGACAGTGGAGACATGGTTCCTAGTTATAGAGGATATGAGATCAGAAATTAAGGCTATAAGTACTTTAAACACTTGGAAGATTTCTCTACAACTGATCCTACATTTATCACACAGTTAAAGACAAAGAAACCAGCCAAGCAGCAAAGGTTCGACTAAACATTTCCATCATTACCGGAGGTGACTTGATGGGACTGTTGGAACTTTGTTTCATTGCATTTTGCCCCCAAAGCCATAAACAGAATTCTCCACAATCAGTGTTTTACATTATTATAACATTTTTATTGTGTTTACATCGACTAGCCAACCACAGGCAGAAGACCTGTGTTACCTGATTGGTGGACCTGGTGTCATAGTTTGATTGGTACTGAACTGACTGATGACTCCATGTTGAACTTTTTTTTTTTCTTTTTTCTTTTTTTGTGAGAAATAACAAGAAGACAAGTGATATTCAAGTGGTACATGAGGGACAGTGAGAGATGAAGAGGGAGAGGAAAATGAAAAGAAAGAAAAAAAATTATAAATTAAAAAAAGGTATGTCTGTTAATACAGTGCTTAACAAGTTTATTAGACCACCTGTCATAAAAATGAGAAAACATTAATATATAACAAATCTTTTAAAAACTTGTTTAAAACTAAAAATGTTATTGTTATTTATTTGGCAAATAACAAACTGAAACAACTAAATAGTGCTTTTTCACACATAATAACAAAAAACTTCATATTTTGTACGGCCTCCTGTGGCCTTGATAACAGCTTCATTCTTGCTGCCATTGTTTTTATGGACTTTTCCACAGTCTCTCTTGTTATTGAGTTCCAAATAGTCTCTAGCTGTTCCCACAGACGTGCTTTAGATGAAACTTTTGTGCCATCAATCTTTGAATCTACTAAATCCCAAATTTGTTCAATAGGATTCAAATCTGGACTTTGACTTGGCCAGTCCATCATTTCCAGTCCACCAGATTCCTTTTTCTCACTCAAATTTAAAACTGGGCAAAATCAATGCAGAAAGGTGACAGAACTGGAAAAAGGTGGCTAAGAAATGTTGCAGAAATGGGTGAAGAGTGGCAATAAAGTAGTAAATAGATGCAAAAAACCCACAAAAAAGTGAGTTAAAAGGGCAAAACAGGGTAATAAGAGTGAAACAGTTACAAAAAAGTGTCAAAAAACAGCAAAAATAGGTTAGAAGTGGTTAAAAGAAGTGGCAATGATGGATGGAAAAAAATGGCAAAACAGGTTAAAAAGCAGCAGGAATAGATTATTCCAACATCAGAACCTGATGATAGCTTTTTAGCTCCAGAATGAGCTAACTGTTAGCCAGGATGCTCGCACCAACGCTACTGAAGCTTGAAGACTCATCAGGGCTGACCAGTATAACTCCACAAAAAAAAAAAAAAAAAAAGAAAACATGTTTGACACTCAGGATTTAAATCTAGAGGATTATATCGCTGCTGTCCTATGAGGACACCAACAGCCAATGAGAGCAAAGCTTTCCATCTTTGTCACAGCTCCTCGAAAGCCACAGAAGGCTTTATAAAACTGTTTTCACGGTCTGAGCCGCTCTATCCTTAAACCTCTCTGACATGTAAAATTGGTGGAGTGCTCCTTTAATTAATCAGTACAGAGGAACAGCTCAGGTTCTCCAAAGAATAGATGCACGCAGAAGACTGAGCACGCACATGCTCGTATTTACACTTTTATCAGGCAGCAGGCTCCTGACAGGCGGAGACGCAGAGGCATCCTAACAGCGACGAGCCTCGGGCGCAGCTCCTCTAATCCACCTTTGTTCTTCTTCTCTGCCCTTTTCACCTCTCTGTAAGCCATTCTGCTCAGCCAGCATTCACCCGCCCCTCTCTGGAGCTTCATTTTTAAATATTTTAGACTTTCATCATTGTAATTTCCATCTCATGTTTAGCTGCGGTCCTGCTTCGATAGAGATCTCGCTGCTCTTGAGAGGACGCGATCATCTGATCAGCCTTGTCAGTGATGAAACATTAATAAAATGTCAACAGAAGTGCACAGTGTGATTCAGTCACACGCTGCAGCGACCGCATGGAAACAACAGATATCCTCAGTGAATCAGTGAAGGGGAACGACAGATCCAGTTCACTTTTCTGCTTTGTTTATGCTCAGCAGAGCAGCAGAAACACTGATATCATTCACTGAATCTGAGAGATGAGCCTGATGCTTCTGGTTCTTTTCACTTATCATCAAATGAATCCCCTAAAGAGACGAAAACAATCATGGATTCATCTGTTATTCAACTCTTTTCTAAGTCAGTGGACCCAGGCTGTCATTTATGCTATAAACCCCACTATCGCAAAGGGAATAACTGAAGAGTTGATCTTATTGGCACAGAGAAAAATACAGATATCAGCATTGTGCATGGGCAATAATGATCATGCATGCATGTGCTGTTGGTTTTAATCTTTGGGAAATAATATCAATAAAATGAGAGTAAGGGCACATTCACACCAGAGCTGTTTGGTCCACTTTAAATGAACTATGCTCCATTTTCCTGGATAGTCCAGTTCGTTTGGAGTGGTGTGAAAGCTAACACGAACTCTGGTGCGGACCAAACAAGCCGACTCTGGTCCGCCTGAAAACAGGGGGTCTCTGTCCGCTTCCAAACGAACCCTTGTGCAGTTCGTTGGATGTGTGAAAGCAAAGCGGACCAACTTGTGAACCATAGACAGGAAGTGGCATGAAGTGTAATGATATAAGGATCTATATGTGATTTAATACACTCAAATACATGTCGGTACCTCACTTGGTGTCTGTGTAGCTATAGCAACACGTCGTAGTCCGTGCTGATTTATTCGTCTTGTGTAATGAACGACATGTTTGACAGCTCACGTCTCGCTGGCAGCTCCTTATGCCCAAAGCAAGAGCAGAAACCCAAAGACAGCGTGAATTGTTTTTTTTTTTTTCATTGTTTATGTGGAAAAAAGACCGGCGGAAGGAGATAGATTTCCCCGCTTAGTCTTATTCTATGCTGGCTTTTCTTCTTGGTCGCCGTTTGTGATGACAGCGCCCCCAGCGGGCAGATGTTGTAGGTGTTCAGCCAGTTTGGTCCATTTAACAAAGAGGAGTATGAAAGCAAACCAAACCAAAGGAAAGTGCAACACTGTTGCGATTTCTGTTCCAAAACGGACCGAGTCCCCCGGACTATCAGGTGTGATCGTCAGCTTGCCCCACACACGAAGATTTTTGGTCGTAAATATTGAACAAGTTTAACATTTACGAAACTGTTTTCGGAGCCAATTATCGGTACAAGTTCACTCTTAACACACCTCAGACCACAGGATAATCTTATAGGATAATCTTATAAGACATAAGATAATCGGGTGTTTGCTGTCCTTGGTCGGGAAGGGGGAAAATCGGGACAAAAACAGCCCGATTATCTTTATGTGTGTACCCCGCTTAACTCTCCCTCTGGATTCACTCCCCAGCCTCTCACCCTCAAAGCCTCACTCCTGCAGCCCTCACGCCTCCACGGAGTCCCTCTCACCTTGGATTCCCACCCGCCTGTTTCCCATAGACTGTAGAAAGAATTGGACAAACTCTGTGTGACGTCAGTCGTCTGCTTACAATAGGCGGACTCAAACAGCTCTTGAAGCCAATCCGTGGAGGCTTCCATATTGAAATCACAGTCTCAACCAAACTTTGGATCAAACTAACGGCCCGTCCACTAAGCGCGACTCCCTGTCAGCCTGCTAGCTAGCATCCCGATTGACAGAAACGGAGCCTCCGCCTGCCGAGCTATCTGTCAATCAAATGAGATGTGCCAATCAGCTTTTATCCCAAATATAATCCAAACGATCGTGGTACAAAAAAATCATCCCTGTTCAGTGGGAACACTCTAATGAGGCCCGTTTGGTGTTTTGAACCAGGCTGTAAACCAGTTTATTTCTAGTGTCAAACCGGCTGTTTAACATGTGGCCAGACGGGGCCTCTGGTGTTCCTGCAGCCAGCCTCAGGTGGACACTCGCGGTAAAGCAATTTTTTGCACCTCCACATTGGCTTCATTTTTGGGGACCGGAGGTTGCCGCTTGCTGTTTCCCCTCAATAAACCTTTTAAAACTGCTTCAACTGTGTCAGGTTCTGCAAGTTGGGGTCCAACATTAAAACCACAATCTTCGGATGATAACAATTTAGTCAATTATAACCTTTTAAGTCATAATTTTGACTTTTTAATTCATAATTTTGACTTAGACATAGAATTTTTAGTTTTTTTTTTTCAAAAATTGCTGTGCTTTCATGTTTTTTTCTTTTTTATTTGACCCTAGTGGGCTTCCATACAGGCATCTCAAGGGCCCCTCCCTACTGTGGGCTCAGGGAATCAGTACCCTTTTGCCCCCTGTGCTACACCCATGAATGGGGGTGAAGGGTGGCGGAGCTGGGCCGTTAGGTAGCTCATTGTAACTGATTATCATCCAAAGCCTCTTTAATCATGTGGCATCAATGACCATTTTACTGCTCTTGATTCTCACAGGGTTCTTTCTCAAATACTCCCCAGAAAATGGGAAAAGAAGACCTAGTCTGATGTACTCTGGTATCATGCAATTTCATGTCAGCCAGCATCCCAAGTTGCCGTGCAACAAACTCACAAAAATGTTGTTTAGAAAGTGATGCAGACTTCTTGTAACAGGACATGTTGAACAAGCAGAGCTCCGCTGTAATTCAAAAATCCAAGCAAAAAAAAGGCAAGAAATGTTCCCTTTTCTTATTATGTGACACAATTTCAGCATCAACAAAAAGACTAAATCACTTTTCTTGAAACCAGTGGAGCATGTGGAGGCTTTTAATGTGCAGTTGTCTGTAGTTTCCATGTTTTTAAAGCAGTTAAGGATTTGGAAATCTCTTGTCTGCAGTCTGAGCCTCTTCAGTCATATTTGGTTGAAGAAGACAGATACAGTAGACTTAGTTTAGGCACAGGCAGGGTAAAGTTGTCTGTCTGTTGTTTATAAAGTCTGTGGTGTAGAGAGTCCTGCTTGTGAATGAGCCACAGGTTTTTGCACCCCCTCCCCACTGGACCAGGTCAGATTAGGACAGCTGAATGTGTGCCGTGTCCACGCTGCCTAACGGTCCACAGCGGCAGAGTGTCTTACAGACAGATTTATCCACAAAGAAAGGAGAAGCTAGTGTGTGTTTCCCCATTTGTGTGTTTGTTTACCCACAATCCACTCTCCAGTCTCCGTGTCAATGTCTTTATCAGCATCTCTCTGCAGGATGGCCTCCCGTTCCGCCTGACAGCTACCCCAGATTGGGTGTTGATGAAAAACACAGTTTCTCAGGGCGCGCTGCAGACCGGCTGTCCAGTCGAGCAGCAAGCCGGGCAGCCGGTGTGTGGCCGGTGGAAGATTTGGAGTCTGCAGCTTTAACACGGCTGAGATGCTGCGTCACGCTCAGTGGAGCCGTGCAGCGCGGCGGCCATATTGATACCCTGCACAGGAGCAGAAATCAATCCTGCTCGGTGTGTGTGTGTGTGGGTGTGGGTGTGCGTATCTGTATTCTTTCTCTCAGTGGTGATGAATTCAGGAGCAGAGATGTTGGTCAGTTATTCAGTTTCTGTGCCACTTCATTAACAACAGGATGCTCTGGTTGTCCTCATTTGGGGTCAGGGCTCTGACTAAAGCACACTTTCACTTAAATGTTATCTGTAGCCTGCTTTAAGGCCTTAAGCTTCACCCTACCTTACCTTATAACACCACAGCTTATAGTTGATGTACGGGTGTGAGATAGGACGATCTTAGATCATGAAGAAATATAATCTATCAGCATCTGCTAAAGCTGAGAGATTGTTAGTTAGTCCCTCTACTTCTCCACACAAGGCTAAACCTTGAGGAAAAACAGAATCATGAGTGAAACTCTGTAATGGGGGGTCTTTTTTTTTTTTTTTTTTTGTTACAGAAGGAGGCGGTGATATCTGTGAGGCAAGGACCTCAGTAGTTATTGTCATAAACGTGGATTTAAATGTATTATTTACATAAAACATGCATGCAACTTGAGGTGATCCTGCAGCCCTCTCCTTTAAGGCCCATTTATGCTCAACGTTAAAGACGGATCTGGATACGTACGGAACCCTCCGTTCGTGCTCCACGTTCATTTCGTCCGTATTTCTGCACGTTTCCACGAAGCTTACGGATACGAAGCTTTATGGAAAAACGAAGCAGTACCACCGGAAACTGTGGGGGCGGTGTTGCTGTCACTTTCCGATACGTAGCTCTTGTGAGACATGAAGAAGAAATAACAATTGCAGAACTTTTTGAGGAAAAGTTCTGCGAGTTGGTAGAAATGCTGCCTCTGTTTTAGTCTTTCATGCAAGGAGTACATTATCAATACCTCCTCCACAGTCGCCATGTTTGTTTTTGAGTTTGTTGTCATAAACTTTTGACTCTGGGCTGCCCCCCCGGTGGATGTATTGGTTAACATCCATGCCAACGTAAAGGACGCACGGAAGTATGTGAGCAGTGATGGTAACATCGTTTGAAAAGGACGCATACATTTTTGTACGTAAAGGGAACATAAATGGGCCTTTAGTCTGCAGCAGGCAGGTGAGTGACGAACCCCTAACCTTGCAAAGCAGATGGATACGCCTGTTTCTGTATTTCTCACTGGCGAATCCACTTTGCAAAGCTCCCATCTGAACTGTTTTGGCCCGGTTAGAAGGTGACAGGACCAATCAGGAGTAAGGGGCAGAACTTTCAGGCGCGGCAGAGTTGTGATGTAAGCAAGCAGCGAGAAGAGGCCGGGGCAATTATGGTGGAAGAGATAAGTCTGGATGGGACTAAAGCGCCAGTTTTATCAGAACTTGACGACATTCCTTCATTAAATGAAGAACTAAGAACAGCAGTGAGTTGTTTTCTTTTCAAAAACGACAGTCATGTACTGACATGTCTACAGTCACCACGGTTCGTGTTATGCAGTGGCAGCGGATACGTCACGTGTTCTGTGGCTCTGATTGGCTCGTAAAGGTGTGACAGACAGAACGTTCATCCAGTCACCCTCTGAGTGTTTTTTTCAAAGGCTCTGCTCTTTCCCGAATGCCATCTAAGCTTTTCATGACGGGAAAGATGTTTTAAGCATCAAGTATGTCACAGTTACTCCCACTTTCCATTTACAGCGTGTGCGCCGCGGAACGCTGGCAAATCGTACTGTGGAGCACTTCGCTCCCTCTCTAGTCTATCACAGCATTTCCATAGCCAGTGCTCCAGACCGGCAGCGGCGCATGCCTGGACCAACACTCCGCTTCGTTTTGTTTCAGATACGCTGCAGGTCTATTTTCAGCGCCGGCCGCTGCCAAACCTTGTAAATTCACTGTTGTTCAGAAAGCACCAACCATGGAAGTCACAAGCGTAGAACATCCAGTTCTTTCAAAATTAAACACAATGCACAGACTCCTGATCGTAAATATCACTATATCAACATTACATCTCCTGCAGCGACAGCAAAGGGTCACCAAGAGGTCAGTGGGTCACAGAGCTACAACTGCGACATTGACGAGAAAAAGTTAACTTTTGGGGATATTTAGCGAAAGAATTTTGCATAAAACCACAGATCCTTTAAGCAAACATGAACCTTTTAGCTTCCTAATGCACTCACTCAATGGAGGAAGCAATAATATCATGGACTTATACTGGAAAGGATGATAAATTAACCCCAAAAGTATAACAGTCCGCTGTTGACATACTATTCCTGCGTGAACTTGCAGTTCTCTCGTGATCTCTTCCTGCTGATCAGGACTGCGCACCGCAGCGCCGCACTCTAGACTCGCTTCCAGTGGGCGAGTTCGCTCTCCTTGGTCGGAGCAAACCCGCGGCGCTTTGGTGCGCAGCGTACACGCTGTATATGGAAGTCGGAGGTTACTGGTAGGTGCTTAGTTGTACTGTGAGTGGTTGTGTATAATGGCTGCTAGTGGAGTGATTAGCTCTGATGTAGCCACAGTGGCAGTTCTGTCAGAACCACATTTCTTATTAAAATAAGGGCAGAGAGCAACACTGAAATCTTTTCATAACTGAAAAGATGTCTATGCTCATCCCCTGGTCTGCTTTGGTAAGAGTCTGCAATTATAACAGGGATGGGGTCTGCCTGTGCAACCAGAGGCTGCTGTCGCAGTAGCCGTTAGCTTGGATGTAGCTGTAAAAAAGCACCAGTTAGCCGGAACTGGACCAGATTTCTTTGAAAACAAGAGCAGAGAGCCACACTGAAAGCTCGTCTCAGCAGAGACACCATTTTTACATGTCTTCCAATCTGGTTTGCCATGAATTTATTGTTCTATTTTTTTCAAATTCAGTAAAAATATAATTTGATATTTGAGTCTACAGAATAAGAATTGCATTCATTAGAAATATTTTCTATTTCCAGCTCTGGTAGTTTAAAAGAGAAAATGTGCAGAAGCATTGAAAACATACCAAAGATTGCAGATAGACCAAAGAGTGAGAAAGCAAGGACTGATAAATAAATCAGAGATTTCTCTGATTGTTTCAGAGAGAGAACAAATCTCCTCCAGACCTCACAGAGAGTTCAGGATGTAGTGTGTTTCATAAAACTGTGTACGATGGTTGAAAGTTTTCAGAAATCCTCTGGGAAGCTTCGTGCTGTCCATTTAACACCTTTTCACTGCTGAAACTCAAAGTGTCTCCACTGATTCCTCTTCCTTCTCAAAACGCCAAATTGCACAAAAAATTGCAACCATGATGTCTGCAGCCTTGAAAGCTTCTCTTCAAATTGTATTGGCCCCAAACATGGCCACCAATCAGGAGGTTAAGATTGCCTCTGTGAAGCCTCAACAGCGGCAGCAGCATCGAGGCTTCAGGAGGAAATTTCCCACTGCGACTTCATTTGGCTGCTCACATCACAGCGAGCTGCAGGCTGCTGGCTTCTACTTATGGAGCACAAACTTTTTTAAGGAAATCAGCAGGAAAAGGAGTGGGCTGAGAGAAACCCTGAACACTCACTGATTTGCATGTTTGCATCAGGAATGAGGAGAATTATCTCACCCCGCCGGTGCTTCACTTAAGAAAAGAAGAGACTCACTTAACAGGTTCAGACTCAGCCTGCTGTAAATTACTGGAAAAGTCAATTCATGTGTGACTTATAGAAAGGATTAAGAACTGAACTTACTCCACAGGTCCAAAAGAGATTTCCCCTCGTCTACATAGTCCAGGAGAAAAAACAGGAGGAGAGAATTTCCTGCTGTGTTTATGAAAATGGAGATTAGCTGTGCAATAAAACGCTCCTTATCGCTCCTACTGTAAAGTCCTGTTTGAAAATGGAAATATAGTGACGCTGATGCATTGAAAGTGAGTTAAAGAGAGTGGGCATGTCAGAAGGAGAGGAGGAAATATTAAGATGCTTCATACAGAAGGGTGAGTCACAGCAGAGGTGAGGGAGAAGAGCATGTCATGCAGAAAGGTTATTAAAAGGCCATTAGAGAAGTAATAACCTTTATTGACCTTTATTAACCTTTCTGAGCTCTAGCACCTTTTATGCGCTCGCCTTCAAAGCCCACTGGAAATATCTCATAATTGTACTACATGAAAATGTGAAATACAGCAGCAAGTAGGAATCTGAGGGTTCCCAGCTCTTCAGGTCGTGGATTTAATCCTGTTTAACCCTTCGGTATCACTCTGGGCAGTTTGGTCCAGAAGGGTGGTTTTTTCACAGTTTTTCTCTGTGTGGCTGCATATGGCATGGTTTTATTTAAATACTTTTTTTTCCCTTTTTTGATAAATCTTGAAATTCTACTTTTAATTTGTTTAGTAGAGCCTGGGCTCCGACCTAGGGTTGGCGAGGACCCTATTCTGTCAGAAGAATTGCTCATTTAGGCCTTGTCCACACGGAGATGAAAACGATACTTTCCTGTTTCATTTTGAAAAAGTTTTCTGTACAAACAGGATCGTTTCAGTCCGTGTAAGCACTGAACCACTGAAAACGACTGACGACACTGTAGTATATATGCCAAGCCTGTAAGTGGCGCTGTAATGCTGCCACGGAAATGCACCAAAAGAGATAATAAGATAACAGAAAACTGCCCCAAACGTTCTCCTGGTTGACCTTCTGGTTGTTCTCTGCGGTGGACCTAGGCTGGCCACACACTAGACGATTTTTCAATCTGAAACGATTTTAAAACCGCGAGAGACCACAGACTTCAGGACAATTTCCAAAGATTTTTCATCTTTAATACTCTAAACGCGCACACTAGACGACTCAGCCAGACTGTCACTGGATCACTGGAGACCACACACCTGCCGAGATCACGTGACTTCAGAAAAAAAACTAAATGTCTTTCGATGCCTGGAATACATTTTTCGTGATCTTTACTGTTTTTTGCAAGACAACAGTATCACACTGAACACACTGGCATGGAAACATGTAATCTCAGCGCCCTCTACTGCCAACAGGAAGTCATAAAAAATGGGTATTTTTTAATCCTCATACTGTGCTAAAAGCATCAAACTCGGATCTTCACTTGTAGTCCTCAGAAACTCCACAACACAGAAATATGTTTGATTAATGGGGACCTTACTGGCATTTGGCTGTTTCTCCAAATTTCACAGGAAGTTGCAAAAACTCTTATGTAAAACTTCTGATTTCATTAAAATTTCACATTTATGATCACGGTGTGTCCCCCTTCCTGTTCAATGGTTAGTTTCTTCGTTTGATGTACCACCCCCTGCTGGCAACTGGAAAACCTGAAGCTCAGGTTTTCTCTTAAGGCCAATTTATGCTCAACATTAAATATGGATCTGGATACGGACGGAGCCTTCAGTTCGTGCTTTTAATGAAATTTCACATGTATAATCAGGGTCTGCCCCTCCACATATTTAAACATTAATTTCATGGTTTTGCTGTAGTGCCACCTTCTGGAAGAAACCAGTAGCACCTCTAACTTTAAATGTAACATTTTATATTGATTTTATGTGGTAAGATAAGAACTGGGCCAGTCATATTACATATTACAAAGCTCATTATTCTTTATTTAATGACAGTCCTGCTGCAGTACACTCATGGTTTGCGAACATCCGACTTATTCCGCATTCTCGCTATTGCAACACACCCCGGTATGCACCAGGTTGCGAGAACCCTTCACTGTTTCTTAGTTTAGTTCTATCTGTCTTAAGGATTAACTGCATTAATTTTGGAGGTACAAGATCAACATCAACCACCATTCAAGCCCTTCTTTTTGACCCACTCCCATACCTTCACTGCCAATTCAAGAAATCTCAGATTTGGACTCACAAATGCGACCGTTCTACATATTAAAAGCTAAGGTAGAAGTTATGTGAAGGGGCAGTGGAAATGTTTCCTTCCAAAAATTGGAGCAGAGAAAGCTTTTGGAAATATGAGAGGGGGAAAGAGGCGATCCAAGGAGCTCCTTTAATCATCATCACGGCCGACTGACAGTCCCGGCCGGTCTGTACCGACTCGGCCAGACAGCCAAAGCAAAAAGCCCATCTGCTCCTCGTATCCCTCAGCAATGAGCCTCTAATCTGAATAAATGGGCCTCCTGCTCGCCTCGCACTTATAATGGCTTCGCTCATCACACGGGGCGATGAAGAAAGGATGAAGATGAAGAGGGGAAAATGGGGACGTGAAGGGTTAGAACAAGATTTAGAGAGTATCCGTGCGTTCAGAGTTGGTGTTCGAACTTATCTTCTGACTTTGACGTCTCTGTTTGGTCGACCTTTAATGACAGAAAGATCTCGGGCGTTGTTCTTGTCCATTTTCCCAACGTTAACTTGAAATATTAAAACCGTCAGAAAATACAGCCTTCCTTTAAGGCTCTTTCCAATAAGAATGAGTGGAACATGAACTGTTATGTATGCATTGTGATGGTCTGAATGGCTTTACAGAGGTAAATCCATATGAAACAAACATTTTCATTCGTGAAAGACTAAACAAGAGGGTACAGAATGAGGGGAATTAGAGCGGATTAGTGTCAACATAAAAACAAAAGACACCTGATCAATAACGGCGTGTGATTAAGTCCAGAGAAGAGCTTTGTCTTCTGTAATGTGCGGTTTAACAAACCAAATCTGCCCTCAGGGATGATTACATTTGAATGGAAAACCAATAGGCGCTGCTTGTTGATGAGAAGCCTTTGGCTGTCACTTTAATTTAAATTGACTAAACCATTGTGGTCTAGAAAAACTCTCTGTGCATTAGCTCAGAACAAGAGTCACACCTTATTTTCACTGAATTATAGATTCTAAAATACACACCACCAAATCATAAGTCTGAATCCATTCTTGAAGATGAAGATGTGGAGAAACAGTTCAATTTCTCAGCCTCAGCCCAGCACACAAAGTTAATATGATCAGTAATCCCATCTACCACCTCAGACGTATCTCCAGACTAAAACTCTGTAGCCGAAACTCTCATCCACACATTCATCACCCCTTGTTTGGCTTGCTGCAACAGAGTCCTATTTGTCTGGTCCAAGGCTTTAATGGGTACCATTAGAGGCTTGGACTGGCCCCAGTATGTCCAAGACTGCTTCAGGGTTCTCATCTTTACTAGGTCCTGGCAGCTCATCACCCCACCCCTCATCCTGCTTGGCTGGCTCTCAGTTAGAGGTCAGATTCTTGGTGTGCAGTTCTGCACAAGTGGAGGAAAAAGAAGCAGAAACTGATGTTATCTGTTCTAATGCAACTCAGTTTTCAAACGAAGTGAGTGAACGACACTGCAGACTGTAGTCTCTGTTAACAGACTGATAAGCTCTGTTTAGTGATGCAAATATTGCATTTTGTTCAATATCTCGGGTTACCAATGCTTCCAAACTCATTTTAGCTAATACGAATACCAACATATACACACATTTTTACTGTATAGAAGTGTCTCCTGTACAGACAGAGGCTGAGTCAAGCAGAGCCCAGAGAGAAGCAGACAGTCTGGTGGCTGTTTTCACTCAAAATGATCAGAGCTCATGATGGGCCTCGTTACGTGTCATGTCCAGGGCAACTTCCTGTACCTGATGGTACATTTGTACTTTGCCAATATTCAAGGCCTATGTATAACATGTAGTTGGTGTACAAAACAGCACACTTAAGCCGGGTGTACACTGTGCGATTTCAAGCCGACCATACGGCGGTCGTGGCAGAATGTCATCTCATACTGTGCAACTGAATCGTTTACGACGCACGACCATCACGCAAGAGTTGTGTGCTCACACTGTACGATCTGACGGTTGTGCACGACTTGAGTGCTCACACTGTGCGACTAAAGTCGGTACGGAGTGTGACAGAAACCCACAGAGTTTCCTTTTTTTAAAGGCTCACACATTCAGGGTGAAGCGTCTCCAGTCATATTCTCTCTCTCTGTCCCCCCATATCTCTCCCGCTCTCTCTCTTGTGCACTCACTCTCTCTCTCCCTCTCCCGCTATCTTTCCCTGTGTTTGTGAGACAGGAAGCATCTCTGTGTCTGCAGCTGCTGCAGGTCAGCGGATTGGAGTATTTCCTGCTCGTTTATTTACTTTATCATAGCGGAGTTCATCAGAAAGTCATTCCAGCTGTTGTCATGGTAATTTAGGACGTTTTCTGACCATTAACAAAGGAAAACAATCCTCCAAAATTGTTTATTCTGCTCATGTTTCTGCTCTGACTGTGAAGTGTCTGGAGTCGTACGACCAAAATATCAAACATGCCAGAAATCCTCACAACCAGTCGGGTGCTGATTGTAAGGTCGTAGTCCGGCTGTAGTTGCCCGTCATAGCCCCCTGTACACAGCACGAGGAATGATGCCTGATCCAACTGAGAGTTGCAGGAAAATCACATAGTATACACCTGGCTTTAGCTGTCAACATGGTCCAAGTGAAATTATTTAAAAGGGAACATATTGTTACTTTGCACGCCAGTTAAGACACATTTCTGTTATTAAAGTTCTCTGGATCTTCTGTACTAGGACAAGGACAGTAGTCTAGTTAAACATTCTTTTGTATTAACCTATAAATTACACATACTCTGTGCAGCAATCAGATGGTGAGAGTCACTCCAGAGCAGATTGCTCTCTTTCTAGTCAGCCTTTGCAATTCCATTGCATTTCCATCTCCAGCATAACCTAAAGGCAACACTCTCTGATCCATTCAAAATATTCCAGGTCTGTTTTTTTGCTGCCAGGCATGGCCAAACCACATCAATCAGCATAGAGCAGACCGATCCAAACAGCAGGAAAAGCATGCAAAGGATCCGGTCAACAGTGGTGGACAGTAACGGAGTACTTTTACTTTACTACTGTACTTAAGTACATTTTTTCAGTATTTGTACTTAACTTGAGTATTTGTTTTGTTGGAAACTTGTGACTTCCACTCCACTGCATTTCAAAGACAAATATTACACTTTCAACTCCACCACATTTCTAGGAAGCTTGTCGTTACTCGTTCGTTTTAGGTTCAGCATAGCTTTGTAGTCAGATGTTGGTGTTTTTCTTTTCTAAAATGCATTGGCCACATGCTGTGCACCTCACAGAAGGTAGCCAATCATAGTCACCGCTCACACCTGGGATGGATTTGGAAATGGGCTACGTCATCCTCGCTCCGTGTAGCAAGCTCTCCCGCCTTCACTCAAACAAAACTCGGAAATGGAGATGACAAGAGAAACTCAAGCTGAAAAAACAGCGCACCCATGGCCATATCTCAGCTCAGTCTTTGAGATTTCAGAAATGAGGAATGATTCATATCATTTCAGATGTCTTCTGTGTACACCGCAAACAAACTACATTTTTGCATTCAATAACTCACAATCCAACCTGAGAAAGCACACTGAGGTACGTAAACAGACATTATTTTTCACTCCAGATTACCATTTTAAATGATGCAGTCTGAGGTTAAAGTAGTTGCGGTTTAATGCGATGACCCAAGATTGAAATGCAGGCGACTATTAGTGCGCTAAGCTTGGTGACAAGTGAGAGGAAAACAGCCTGCAGAGTCAGACTCTTTACACTCTTTACATGTGGTGAATTAAGCATCTGTTTTAACTAAACCAGAGGTGATGGTTGCTGGAAGAGGGGACAGACTAACAACTGTGGTTTGGGTGAGTTTTACGTGTCTTTCTGTCGAGTTGTCCTTATTGTTTTTGATTGCATTTTCATGGTGAAGGTTTTACAAGTGTTTTTATAGACTTTTTGTAGCAGAGTGGTTCTACATGTAAGTCAGTCCATCATCAGGTGGTTTCAGAGAGTTCCAAGGTTCTGTAAAGCACTGAGAAAACAATACAGCAATGTACTGATATTAGAAAATGTACTTTGTACTTTTAAATACTTAAGTATTTTTTAAAAGTAAGTACTCTAGTACTTTAACTTGAGTAAAATTTCACCGAGCAACTTTTACTTGTACTTGAGTAAGATTTGACCATGAGTATCAATAATTTGACGAAAGTACTGGAGTTGAATACTTTGTCCACCACTGCTGGTCAACTTCAAAATACAACACAATACTCCTGATGGTAAATCATCACTATATCAACAGTACATCCCATCATGTGGCACAAGCTACAGGTTTATACAGCTTCTACGGAGCAGATGACAAAGAAAAGAGAACTTTTGAGGTGGAAACCAAAGAATTTTTTTGCATGTCACCAAACATCCTTTGTAGCAAATTTTTTAACCCTCTAATATACTCACCCATGGTGGAAGCAACAAAGGCATGTAATAATACTGGAAGTAACAACAGATCCACCCCAAAAAGGCAAAATATATTCACATAGTCTTGAGCTCATAGTTTCCTGTGATCTTCAGTCTCCGGCAGCTTAGGACTTTTCTCCAGGACGCTTTCACTGGGTGGTAGGACAGCACTGCATGCATGCAGGACAGGTGGTGTATATGGAATTTGAGGGTAACTTAACTGTGCATGGAAACGTACTGACTAGAGTGCAGTAATGACTATATCAAGGCTGCAGTCTTTGCAGCATTTGTTTGAGCAGTAATTCACTATGATGTGAAAGGCACAATGAAATAAAAGTCCGATAACAGTCTGACAAGATAATGTTTAATACCAGTGGCTGTTTACAAACACATGGAAGTACAAGGCAGAGATCTATAAATGGTCTAATATATGGTGAAGATATATTTGATGTTGATATCTTTGCATGCAGAAATGCATTGAACATTTGGGTACTTATGCCTTTATGCTGCAAGTAGAAAATGAAAATATTCTCCTGTGCAGCCTCTCTTTTGTCCTTTTCTCCTATCATATAAGCTCTCCTCTGGTTGGTTATTAAAGGATCCAGATCCTGCAGCTTCTGAAGCACTTCCTCTAAATCACCCTGGATAAGAGTGTCTGAGAGGCTAAATGCCTGCATCTGTCCATATCCTTATATTGTAATTGCCAGCATCCTGTATCGATTACGCTCAAAAATCCATTGAGCCTAATGTGATTTCATTAAGATACAGTCAGAGGAAGCCATTCCAAACAAATATAGAAGACAGTCGAGTCGATCTCTGAAGTTTGGCTGCAGCAGCTGTCTCGTGGAGATCTCTGCGAGGCATTGGAAAGCACTCAGGCAGCCTGCAGCTTTCTTAATGCCTTTTCAATTATTGGTCTGTGCCATGTGCATTTTAAGCAACAGGTTAGTATGTAAGAGAAGGAGAGAATAAATGAGCTTTGTGTGGATTAAAATTGCAAATTTGGGCTTGTATAAATTGTTTTGGCAACCGTACAGCAGAAAATGTGAGGGGGAAGGCTTTCTACAGAATTTGAGCAAAAGTAGCTACTATCCAGCAATGTAAATGAAGAAAAACATATATTACCATTGTGGTTACAAGTATGTGCACAAAGAGACTTCTGATGGAGACATTTCTTGTGGGTTCCCCCAGTAAACTTGTGCAACTTTTGTATCACCACATCAATTTTTCAGTAGAACAATATTTATGCAAATACAGCAGCTGCAACATTGAAAGCAAAATAGCCCAATCCTAATGGCTCATGCATTTAGAATATTTGCAGACGGGGAAAAACAGCAGCTTAACACACATCTAAAGCACATAAACATCTGCAGAGCAAGTTTCCAGGAAGAAATAGTCAACAAGTAAGCAAAAACACTTGATAAGCAACCCAATGCAGCAGCGTCAGTCATTAAGTTCTGCACATATAATCTGAAGAAATATGACTTTCCTCCACACATGCAACTTTTCTCTGCATTTTTGCTCATTATTTGGGTATCAGGAGAATCTACCAACCAAGAAAATGTAAAAAAAAAAAAAAGCCCCTCCAAAGTCCTTTGTGTGTGGTCCACTTACTCCTAAAAACTTGATGGTCCGATCAGAATATGCACTCCCTAATGCAAACATCTGCACTCATATCAGCACACGCTATGATTCCTTCACTGGTTCTTCATTTATTTGATATTAGGGTTAGGGTTAGGGTTAGGTTGAGGAAGTTACAATCATCCTCCCCACCTCGGTCGTCGCCGAGTGTGGTTTGGAGTAGAGGATGAAGGGAAAGGCACAGGCCAACGCATGTCATCTGGGTGCTCCTGGCCCACCCCTCTGAGTCCTTGGCTTGGATGCTATACGTCCATCCCATGTCACCGGGGTCCCAGTGGAGTTAATTAATGGGTAATAAGGTCATTGGGGTAAACTGGGCTAATTACGAGAACTGGTGCCCTTGTCAAAGGTAGGGGTAAAAATGTGACCCTAGATCCAAGGCAGGTTCAGGGTCCTGAGGGTTAAGGGCTAAGGTTAAGTTTAGGATAGGTACATAAGGTTAAGCGGTAAGGCCTTCAGTTGGGGTATAACGAGGTCCCTAATTTAGGGTTAGGCGTGCCGTCTAATGGCTCCTAGGTCCAAGGTCCTCCGGATGAGTAGTCTTGGAACCGTCTTAAGTAAGAGGCTGCAAGCCGCTGGGGTATAGCTGGTTTCTGCTAAAGGCTGGTGGGCCTTTGGGAGCGATATCGTGTCTAAGAAACCCAGTATTGGTTCCAGGTCCTCTGGGTGAGGGTTGGGACCAGCCCAAGGATGGGGCCAAGGCTAAGGTTAGGATTAGGCATATAGAGTCGAGTGGCTAGGGTTAGGGTTAGTTTAGGCATAAGCCACTAAAGGGTTAGGGTAAGGGCAAGGCAGTTGGGTAGGGTATACCTTGAAGCCCACCTTAAGGCCCAGGGTTAAGGTGAGAAAAATACAATGTTAGGGTTAGGGACTCCTTCAGACCTGAGGGGACTGTGCTAAAAAGTGGGGAAGGGGCGTGACCTTTAAATAGCTGCATAAACCAGCAATAACACCAAACACAACATAGGCCAATGTGTTTGCAAAAACATGGAGGCAGAGAGCAATGACTTAGTCTGAAAGCAGAAGAGTTAACCTTAATGCCAAAGCTGGGTTCCTGTGTCACGGCTTAACTGTATGCTTGCATGGCCCTGCAAAAGCCGACTCATGCAGTGTGATGTTCACCTCCTTAAAAATGTAACTGCACTTTGAAACAATGCAGACAAGCCCTGGTACACTGGGTAGCATCTAAATAATGTCGACAGGCACGGCGAGTGTACTCTGCTGAGATAAATGGCTGCAGACAACAAACCAATACATCAAATCTACTTGCCAACATCCAGAAATATTTGAAGGATATTTCTTCACAGCCAACAAGTGCAAAAACTTCCCTGTCCTCTGCCTCAACTTAATCATCAAAAACTTTCTAAGACTTCAGAAACAGAGCTTATCTAGTACTTTAGCACTCTTTAATGCAGAGTCACTGTAAAAGAGAAACACACTGATGGCAAAGGCTTCCCATTCATAAACATGCCACTGATGCTGCAGAGGGAGAAGGTTGAGGTTGAGTGTTTTGGCAAAGGATGCATCATCGTGTGACTGGAGAGCTGAATCCTCAAACCCAGGAACATAAAAGTCCGGTTCTGTTTTATTCTGTTCTGTTAGCATTTCTACAGCCTTTGTCATCAGTGTGGATGTGGTGAAGTGGGAACTGCAGGTGGCTTAAGTGGTCCAACAACAAGAAAAGCCCACATACAACCCAAATTCCAAACAAGTTGGGGCACATCTTAAAATGTGAACAACAGAATCCAATGATTGTCAAATCTCATAAACCCATATTTTCTTCACAGTAGAACAAAAACAACATGTCAGCTTTCAAATCTGAGACATTTTACCATTTTATGAAAATATATTGACTCATTCTGAAATTCATGGCAGCAACATATCTCAAAAAAATGTGACAGGGCAACAAAAAGCTGCAAAAGTAAGTAGTACTGTTGGCTGGTTACACATCTGGAAAGGAACTATCAATGCTGAAAAGTAGAGAGAGGTTTTAGACCAACATATGCTCCCATCCAGACAATGTCTCTGTCAGCTAGACCATGCTAAACCACATACCATATCATCACAACAGCATGGCTTCACAGGAGAAGAGTCCGGGTCCTGAACTGGCCTGCCTGCTGTCTAGAATTTTCACCAACAGAAAACATTTGGAGCATCAGAAAAGGAAAATCCAGAAATTAGCTAATATTTTTCATATAATGTAAAATGTCTCAGTTTCAACATCTGATACAGTGTTTCTGTTCTACTGTGAATAAAATCAGCACCCCGATATGTTTGGAATTGGGTTGTAGTAAAGCTCATCTTTGTTAAAGACTATTAACCATTTACCATGCTTTTGCACAGCTATGGTATGAATCTAAAACAGAAGTATAAATCAGGCTGTAGACGCATTCTTTCTAAAAGAATGTTGGAACAACCAGTGTCTAAGTGAGATGAATTTGAAACCAGATCAATCGTGGCTCAACCATGAACTCTGCACTTTAAATAGCAATTTCTGTCAATGTTCACATTTGTCCTGCGTGTCGTCAAGTCAGGATCCAATCGGTCTGAAAGACACGATTTTCCTTTTGGCTTTTCTTTTGAATCTATTTTTGTGCTCTTAAGTAAAGCCCATGATACTGAAGCTTTTTAAAGACCTCCAGCAGAACAAAAAGACAAAAGGAGGAAGCTCTAGACCAGTGTTACTCAACGCTTGGCTCTTCTGTGATGATTTGTGGCTCTGTTATGTCTGAGTTTGAAATATTTCCCCAGAAAACCTTAAAAAGGGAAACTTCGACCTCAGAAATTATCCATTGCAAGTCACATTTATCAGTTAGCTTCCCACATTTAGGCTTAAATGTTATTCTTTGTGTATTTCCATTGCCCTTATTTGCATTTTTTTGCCCCTTTTTCCTTTTTTTTTTTTTTTTTGGCACTTCTAATCAATTTTTGTTTCTTTTAGCCCGTTTTGCAACTTCTTTTTACTACTTTTCCCCATTGTTACCATGTATACCCTGCTTTATGCAATTTGCAATTTTATTTCCCTTTTGTTGCCACTTTTTGCTTTAAGTTGCCTTTTGCCTATTTTTCCCACCTTTATGATGCTTTTCTCCAGTTTTAGTCACTTTTCTATTTTTGACCATTTTGCCACCTGTAACTAATGTTTTGGTCACGTCTCACCCATTTTGGCCCCTTTTGCCCATATTTGCCACTTTCTAGCCTTTTTTTTTTTGCTCATTTTTGCTGCTTTTTTGCCCCTTTTGACAATTTTCTGCCACTTTTTGTCTTTTTTTCCTATTTTTGCCACTTTGTCGCCTGTTTTTGCCCTTTATTGCCATTTTTTTCACCCTTTCTTACCAGTTCTGCCACTTCTTGCCTCTTTTTGCCTCTTTTTTGCCCCTTTATGCCAATTTTTGCCCCTTTTGACCAGTTATGTCACTTTTTGCCTATTTTTGCCCAATTTTGCCACTTTTTCACCCCTTTTTACCATTTTTGTCACTTTTTGCCTATTTTTGCCCTATTTTGCCCCTTTTTTTTGCCCCTTTTTACCATTTTTGCCTCTTTTTGCCTATTTTTTTGCCACTTTCTTGCCCATTTTTGCCCCTTTTTCCCACTTTTTTGCCTATTTTTGTCTCTTTTTGCCTCTTTTTGCCTATTTTTGTGACGTTATTGCCTCCTTTTGCCTATATTTACCACTTTCCTGCCCATTTTTACCACTTTTTTGCATCTTTTTGCCACTATTTTTGCCTATTTTTGCCACTTTTTGCCTCTTTTTTCTTATTTTTGCCTATTTTTGTGACTTTATTGCCTCTTTTTGCCTATTTTTACCACTTTCCTGCCCATTTCTACCACTTTTTTGCCTCTTTTGCCACTTATTTGCCTGTTTTTGCCAATTTTGCCACTTTGTTGCCCCTATCTGCCACTTATCTGCCCCTTTTGCTAATTTTAGAAAGTTGTTTGCCTTTTTTTGCCCCTTTTTGCCTATTTTTGCCCTATTTTGCCACTTTTTTGCTGGTTTTTGCCCATTTCTGCCACTTTTTTGTCCCTTTTTACCATTTATGCCTCTTTCTTGCCTCTTTTTGCCCCTTTTTAAAATTTTTCCTCTTTTTGCCACTTTTTCGCCTGCTTTTGCCAGTTTCTGCCAATTTTGGCCACTTTTTGCCCAGATTTGCCACTTTCTTGCCCCTTTTGATCATTTTTGCCACTGCTGACTAATTTTATTGCCATTTTAACCCTTTATTGCTATTTTTTCCCACTTAGATTGTGACTCTTGCAATGATTTTTTTTTACAGTTTGGCTCTTTGGTTGAGCAGGGTTGAGTAACACTGCTCTAGACCTTATCTCAATGAAAGTTTGTGCTCTATTCAACCCATTGTATGACAGTGCTTCTGACGCAGGTTTAAAATCTTGAGAAACAGCTCTAGAACAACCAAGATTAAAAGAAAAACACCTTGAACTCAGCAGAAAGTTTCCTCTTTACACGTCAAACATCCAGATCCTAAAATTCAGTCAGACCGATCCAGAGAACCCCCGTCCTCTCAGCTTCCAACTCTACCAGAAAACAGAGCCAGCTTCCGAATCAGCAGCTGAACTGAGTCGCTGACTTACCGTAGTCGATGTCGTAGAACACGATGAACTTCTGCCAGCGCAGCTCCTCCACCAGAGTCAGCATGACGTCATTGAGGCGCACGGGCGGCCGGGCGGCTAGTGTGTAGCGCTGCCCGCCGGGGCTGGGGTTGAACTGGCAGGCGGTCCGCGGCGATCCTTCGCTGTTCCTCTGGATGTACAGGTGAGGGATGTGCATGGCGTCCGTCAAGGACTGCAGCGCACTGGCTGACGCACATCCTGTGGAGGTAACCAGCGCCAGTATTCCCTGATTCATCAGCTCGCAGGCTGCAGGAGGAAAGAAAAGACCGTAGGGGTTAGAAATAATGTGGACTGAGTTACATAACTTTTTTTCTTGAGATAAACACTGCTTGGTAAAATGCAAAGATGCTTTCATTCTGGGGCACACCACACAGGAGTGAGTGCTGAAGTCCGCCACTGGAAGCCTAGGTCTAATGTGAACGGATGTCTTGACCTCATTGCAGTGGTTATTAGACTGCATGGTCATAAATCTGCTGAAGCATCTGACGGCTACACCGTTGTTTATCCGTGCCCTGACCTACTTTTGAACTTCCCGACCCGCACTCTGTCTCTGAATCCACAAGAAGGCACTCAGACGCTCGGATCATTAAACAGGCCACAGATCCGGCCTGTGAGGGCGAAGCTGGAGGGTAAATGCAGCCGGCCTGACTGGGTTGACTGGCAGAGTCATCTGAATGCCACAGCGGCCTGGACCATCCAGCTGTTACTGCTGTTTGAATAAAACCCCGCCAAGTGCAACGAAACCTCTGAAACAGTGCTGCCAGAACATCCAGAAGACCTTAATATTATCCTTATTTAGATTTTTATTTAGACTGTTATGATCACAGGTGTATCTGTTTGAATAAAACAGATCACAGATCAGTAGGGTTCAGTTCACCGGTAAAAATCAAACATGGATCCTAAACTTAAAGGCTTCATTCAGTGATATTCAACGCTCGGCTCTTTTGTGATGATTTGTGGCTCCTTTTTGTCTTGGTTTGAAATATTTTTACCTCTGAAAACCTTAAAAAGGTCAACTTTAACTTCAGATATTATCCATTGAAAGTAACATTAATCAGTTTGTTTCCCACTCTTGTCGTTATAAACCTTTAATTTGTTTGTTCCTATATTTCCATTGCCCTTATTTGTAATTTTGCCACTTTTAATCTATTTTTACAGCTTTTAAGCCAAAGTTTGCCACTTCTTTTTCCGCTCTTCACCATTTTTTTTGTCCTGCTTTTTGCTATTTGCAATTTCTCACCCCTTTTTGGCATGTTTTTGCCCCTTCTTGCATATTTAGGCTGCCTTTTTCCATTGACATCCACCTTTTTCCCATTTTTCTCACTTTTGTCCATTTCAGTCTCTTTGCAATCATTTTCTGCCAAATATTTACATTTTTTTGACCATTTTTCCAGCTGTAACTAATTTTTTAGATCAATTTTGCCACTTTTCTCCTCATTTTTGCCAATTTTCACTCATTTTTTGCCAGTTTTGACCATTTTGCCACTTTAGCCCAGTTTAGTCTGTTTTCACTCATTTTTTACAATTTTTGACCAATTTTGCCACCTGTAACTCGCTTTTTGTTAACAATTTTGCAATTTTTTTTTTTTACCAGTTTTTGACCATTTTGCCACTTTTGTCAATTTTAGTTTTTTATCACTCATTTTTTTTTTTGCCACATTTTTACCATTTCTGACCAATTTTGCCACCTGTAACTAACTTTTTGTTAACAATTTTTTGCTATTTTTCTCCAGTTTTTGCCACTTCTTTGCCAGCTTTTGACCATATTGCCACTTTTGCCCATTTTATCTCTTTTTACTTATTTTTCTTACCCATTTTTGCTACCTGTAACTCATTTTTTAATCAATTTTGCCGTTTTTTCTCCACGTTTTTGCCAATTGTCATTTTTCTTGCCACATTTTTACAATTTTTGACCAATTTTGCCACCTGTAACTTGCTTGTTGTTAACATTTTTTGCCATTTTCACCAGATTTTGCCTTGTTTATCTTGCTTTTTGCTATTTTCAATTTTTTACCCCATTTTGTCATGTTTTTGCCCCTTCTCACACATTTAAGCTGCCTTTTTTCATTGATTCAATTCCAATTCCCACTTTTGCCACATTTTTACCATTTTTGACAAATTTTGCCACAGCTGAAATTCTAAGCCCTACCAATCAGAGACTCTGCTGTTGCACTGTAGGATTATGGGTAATGTAGTGCTGTGACTGAGATTACACAGAAACCATGGTTTTCTTAATAGCAGGTCAATAACATCCAAAAAGCTGCACAGACTGAATGATGAGGCTGGTTGAGATAAACATTGAGATAAAAGTGGAGATGATTTGGCGCTACAGACATAAAGTCTGGTGATTGGTCAGTGTCTGCCTTTGCCTCTGTAGTTGGCGATGTCTTTTAACAAGTTAGCCGACCTTGGTAAGAAAATACGAGAGCTAAAGGACGGCACAGGAGACAGCGACAGTTCAGTGCCGCCTGTCTCCAGCTGTGTGAGCTCAGGGAAGACCACCGCTGTCCAAACCAGTCCCTAGACCTTTAACGCTATCTCAGTTCATCAGAGCTTGTTCCTTTTTTGTCCTCGTCCCTGCCGTCCTCCTGTGAGCTCCACAAAATATACAAGCTGTTTCTGAACACCAGATCTCGTCTCAGATACGGCGGCTCTCTCCTGAGGCTGTGTGTCTCTAAATATGCTGCCATCCTTCTCTTTCTCTCTAAGGCGCCCCACATAAAGCCGGTCTGAAGGGTTTGGAGGCTGGACTCTGCCTGAGTTATTAGGGGATATTACAGTAGACAATGGTAACAGGTCACATGTCATGAAAACATCACAGATGCGGTTTATTTCCCATGAGGTCGACTCCAAAGAGTTCTATTGTGTTTGTTCTTCAAACACGCTTTTTCGTCCCGAGGGCCGGCTACTGCAAACATTCAGATGTGTTTATTAGAGCAAAGAGAAGTCACGGCTGGCGTTGAGACAAACTTAAACTTGTCGTGTCTGCAGTTCGGCCTCCTGCTCTGACTTCAGCGAGCACAGTTTGATGTTCAAAGAGAGCGAGCCTACGGAGACTGATTAGCTGGGAGCTGTGCGCTGTCTCAGCAGACCGAGATTCAGGAGCTCCACGTCTCCACAAACGGAGGAGTTGAAATGTGCAGAGGCCAGGTCAGAGATGATACCTGGCTGTCTGAGGATGTAAAAGTGCTGTGTGACTGTCTCAGCAGGAAGGTGAACTCAGTACTTTAGGAAAATACAGTGCAGGAGGGAGATGGCGGTTCGGAGGGTGGGCAGAGGCAGAGGGCGCCGTTTATGGGGCACGTCAATAAAACTGTGAAGGAGAAACAGAGCGCCATCGAGGCGACAGAAAAAAAGATACAGAAGAGATAGTGAGACGGAGGCAGGCACCTTTACGTCACTTACATGGCGTCCTCATAGTTTCAGCTTTTTCCTCAGCACGACTTTTGATGACATCATTTTGACTTTTTATCTCAGAATTTTGACTTTTTATCTCATAACTTTTACCTTTTATTCTCATCATGTTGACTTTGTTACATAATCATCTTTTTATCTCAGAATTTTGACTTTTGAAGACAAAATTTTGAAGTTTTATCTTAATTTTTGCCTTTGATGATATCATTTCGACTTTTTCCGTAAAAATTTTGACTTTTTATCTCATTTTCTGACTTTTGATGACATAATTTCTACTTTTTATCTCATAATCTTGACTTTTTCCTCATAATTTTGACTTTTGATGACACAATTTTGACTTTATATCTCATCATTTTGACTTTTTCTGTAAAAATTTTGACTTTCATCTCATTTTCTGATTTTTTCATCGTATAATTTGATTTTCTATCTCATTTTCCGACTCTTTATCTCATAAGTTTGACCTTTTTTCCTCATAAAGTTGAGATTTTTAACAATCATCTTTTACCTCATAATTTCAACTTTTGATGACATCATTTTTAAGTTTTATCTCGTTTTTTGACTTTTGATGACATAATTTTGACTTTTTATCTCATAATTTCAACTTTTCTGTAATAATTTTGACTTTTTATCTCATAATTTCAACTTTTCTGTAATAATTTTGACTTTTTATCTCATAATTTCGACTTTTGATGACATAATTTTAAAGTTTTATCTCTTTTTATGACTTTTGATGACATCATTTTGACTTTTTATCTCAGAATTTTGACTTTTTATCTCATAACTTTTACCTTTTATTCTCATCATGTTGACTTTGTTACATAATCATCTTTTTATCTCAGAATTTTGACTTTTGAAGACAAAATTTTGAAGTTTTATCTTAATTTTTGCCTTTGATGATATCATTTCGACTTTTTCCGTAAAAATTTTGACTTTTTATCTCATTTTCTGACTTTTGATGACATAATTTCTACTTTTTATCTCATAATCTTGACTTTTTCCTCATAATTTTGACTTTTGATGACACAATTTTGACTTTATATCTCATCATTTTGACTTTTTCTGTAAAAATTTTGACTTTCATCTCATTTTCTGATTTTTTCATCGTATAATTTGATTTTCTATCTCATTTTCCGACTCTTTATCTCATAAGTTTGACCTTTTTTCCTCATAAAGTTGAGATTTTTAACAATCATCTTTTACCTCATAATTTCAACTTTTGATGACATCATTTTTAAGTTTTATCTCGTTTTTTGACTTTTGATGACATAATTTTGACTTTTTATCTCATAATTTCAACTTTTCTGTAATAATTTTGACTTTTTATCTCATAATTTCAACTTTTCTGTAATAATTTTGACTTTTTATCTCATAATTTCGACTTTTGATGACATAATTTTAAAGTTTTATCTCTTTTTATGACTTTTGATGACATAATTTTGACTCTTTATCTCATAATTTTGATATTTTCCTCATAATTTCAACTTTTCTGTCATAATTTTGACTTTTTCCTCTAATTATTTTGACTTATTAGCCCATATCTTTGACTTTTTTCCCCTGACTTCAACATTGTATCTCTCTTTTTGACTCATCATGACTTTTTATCACATAAAAATGAGAATTTATCTCAGTTTTTTTTTACTTTTTCCTCATAATTTTTTACCTTTTATTTAAAAAAGACTTTATGTCTCATGACTTTATATCTAATATTTTTTACTTTTTTCTCATAATTTTGATGTTTTTCTCATAATTTTGACCTTTTTTCTTGTAATTTTGGCTTTTTATCTCAGAGTTATAACTTTTTATCTCATAATGACTTTCATCTCATAATGTTGACTTAGGATTTTTTTTTGTTTTTTTGTTTTCATTTTTTTCAGAATTGCCTCGAACATTTTTCTTTTTGAATTGGCAGAAATGGGCTTCCATACATTTGTCATGCTAACACCTCCATCTTTAGGAGAGCTGCATGGAGCTGGTTTGACGGACAGGTCCCGTTCAGGCCTCCCAGCATGCTTCGCTTTCAGGTTAGAGCCCGACTTTGTCTGCAGGAGAAAATCTGCCTGGACTCAAAAGGTCAAGAGCTTCTCCAAAGGGCAGCGGGCGTGCTGAGACCGAGCTCCCACCGGGGGAAATGTTAAAAACACCACACATTTGTGCTGAGGCGGAGAGAGGAACTTTCAGGAATAAAGAAGCGTACAGTGTGGTGACAGAACAGCTGGCTGGTCGCGGGGAGCCTGCAGCTAAATGTTTGATGAGTCAAACTTGGCTGAACTCGAGCTGAAACTCTCCGAGATAAGAACAAACGGAGGACAGAGCCGAGGAGGAGGCTGCTTCCTAAAATTCATCTTTATTAAAAAGACCGGCACTTTGTTTGCGAGGCATGCTTCATCAGCGGTTGCCAGGTTTTAGAGGCGATGACTCAGCAATTTCCAGCAACAAAATTTACATTGTTTTAGAGATAATGAGACAAATGTGGTCTCTGTGAGAGCGATGCTAATGAACTTGCACTGAAGCATTTAGAGTTTAATCTTGTATTAAATTAGTAAATGTTTTCTGCTAAAAGCTCACAGATAAGATGGGAATCTGACTCACCCAGTTCATTTAATAGAAATAAAACAGTCCCACTCATGATGGAGGCCAGGATGTTTATTTTCCTTCATAGTTTTGGACGACTGTCCAGGTCTGCAAAACCAGCCAAGAGGAACTGAAGGCCACCTGGAAGATGGGCTTTTCTGTTTTGGCTGGCAGTGGAGAGTTGGCAACAAACCTTCGGTGTGACCACCACTTCCTCATGTTTTTAATAAATATCATGGTTTCAGCATTTCAGGAAAGCAAGGGGGCGTGCTACGGAAGGTTTATGTTGTGGGGGCGGCGCCCCTTTTGCGGCTATAACAGCCTCCACCCTTCTCAGAAGGATCTCCACAAGATTTGGAGCGGGAATTTGTGTCATTCTTTAGAGTGGAGAGGGGGTCTTTTCCCCAGGTGAAGGAGTTCAAGTACCCCGGGGTCTTGTTCATGAGTGGGAGTAGGGAGCTGAGTCGGAAGGCAAAACCGGTCGTTCTTCGTCCCTACTCTCACCTACGTACGGTCAAGAATAAGATCCCAGGTTCAAGTGATCAAAATGAGATAGGGTGAGGAGCTCGGACATCCGGCAGGATCCGGAAGCAGAGCCACTGCTCCTTCCTGTCAAACGAAGCCAGCTGAGGTCATTAGCTGAATCAGGATGCCTCCTGGACGCTTCTTTGTGGGTGTTTTTTGGGCGCGCCCAGCTGGAAGGAGAGCCCAGGATAGACCCAGAACTTGCTGGGGGGATTATATGTCTCATCTGGCCCGGGAACGCCACGGAATCCTCCAGGAGGAGAGGGAAGATGTTGCTAGGGAGAGAGATGTTGGGGTTGACTGGCTTAGCCTGCTGCCACCTCAACCTTACCCTGGATAAGTGGAAAAAAATGGACAGATGGATGGATTCTGTAGGGCAGTGGTTCTCAAATGGTGTGGCGAGGCACACTGGTGTGCCTTGGGAATCTGGCTGAACCCCTGATAAACCCCAGAGAATGGACCCTCCCCAGCTATGATTTATTGATGAGTGTGTGTGTTGGATCAGTAGCATTGGTGCTAGCATCCTGGCTAACAGTCACCTCATTTGTCAAGCTACTATTGAGTTGAAATTGGTGTTGAAATTGTCATTATTCATGCTACTTTTAACCAAGTTAACCAATTTTTCTATTTAGATATAATTTATAATTTTTGATACAATTTTTGTCCATTTTGCCACTTATTTTGTCAACTTAAACAATTTTTTCCTACTATTTTGCCACCTTTTTGACACATTTAACAACCCATTTTTGCTACCTTTTTGAAGGTTTTTGCTACTTTTGCAATTATTTGGACATTTTTTTTGTTAATTTTTTCATCACTTTTTACCATGTTTTAGCAATTTTAACCATTTTTCGCCACTTTTCTGCCACTTATAACCTATTTTGTCACCTTTTTAACACTTTCAACCCATTTTTGCCACCTTCTTGCTAATTTTCTCTCACTTTGCCTTTGTTTGGCCACTTTTTTGCCTAATTTTGCCCATTTTTTAAATAGCTTTAAAACTATTTTAACCACCTTTTTACAACATTTAACCCTTTTGGCCACTTTTAACCCATTTTTGCCACCTTTTTGACACTTTCAACATGTTTTGCCACTATTAACCAATGTTTTGGCCCCTTATGCCAATTGTTAACCATTTTTGACTTTGTCTTGACACTTTTTACCTAATTTTGCCATGTTTTATCATCACTCTAACCAATTCTTGCCACCTTTCAGGCACCTTTTGCCAACTTTTGCCACCTCCAGTTGTCTGGGCCCCAGAAATCTCTCCCCTTTATCCCCCCTTATGGGCCACCTTGACTGGTATATTATTTAAAAAGTCTATTTTGTAGTGATATGAAAATGGTGTGCCTTGAGATTTTGGCTTAATCTTTGGTGTGCCTTGAGCAAAAAAAGTTTGAAAACCGCTGCTGTAGGGAATTTATAAGATCAGGGACGAGACAGCCTGGCTTGCAATCTCCGTTCCAGTTCATCTCAAAGGTGCTGGATGGGGTTGAGGTCAGGAGTCCGTGAAAGCCATACCAAACTCATCAAACCATGTCTTAGTCCTTCTTTGTGCTCAAACATGCCTAAACGCTCTGCACAGTCGTGCATATCTTAGGTTTAGATTGAGTTCCTTTATCTTTCATGAAGTGCTGTACATTTTCAGGACAGGTCTGAACTGTAGACCAGTGTAGGCTTCTCCCTCTTACTGTGAAGCCAGGCTGTTGTAACTCATGCAGAATGACTACGCTTTGCCTCGTTGAAACAAACAGGGATGCCTCCTGAGAAAGACACGGACTGGGTGGAAGATATGTCGCTCCAAAACCTGCATATAACTCTCACTATTAATCCTTTGAACCCGGAGTCTATTATAACCCATAATACCCAGAATAAAATGGGTATATCTCTGCAAGCACAACGTCTATTTAAATAATTAAGGTGTCTTCATAAAGAGAACCCTTTGAGATTTGTTGAGATGTGTTACTATGAGTATACAGTCAAGCCCAAAATTATTCATACCCCTGGCAAATTTTGACTTAAAGTTACTTTTATTCAACAAGCAAGTTTTTTCTTGATTAGAAATGACATGGGCATCTACTAAAAGATAATAAGACAATGTACAAGAGGCATTATGGTGGGAAAAAAATATTTCTCAGCTTTTATTTACATTTGAACAAAAAGTGGCATGTCCAAAATTATTCATACCCTTCTTAATGATCAATAGAAAAGCCTTTATTGGCTATTACAGCTATCAAATGCTTCCTATAATTGCTGACCAGCTTTATGCATGTCTCCACTGCTATTTTTGCCCATTCATCTTTTGTGATGAGCTCCAACTCTTTCAGGTTGGAGGGTCTCCTTGCCATTACTCTGATCTTTAGCTCCCTCCACAGATTCTCAGTTGGATTCAAGTCAGGACTCTGGCTGGGCCACTGCAAAACGTTAATGTGTTTGTCCATTAACCATTTCTTCACCACTTTTGCTGTGTGTTTTGGGTCGTTATCGTGCTGAAATGTCCACTGGTGCCCAAGGCCAAGTTTCTCTGCAGACTGCCTGATGTTGTCCTTGAGAATCTTGATGTATTCCTCTTTTTTCATAGTGCTGTTTACTGTGATTAAACTCCCTAGCCCATTGACTGAAAAACACCCCCAAAGCATTAGGTTCCCACCACCATGTTTGACAGTAGGGATGGTGTTGTTAGGGTTGAAGTCTTCTCCTTTTTTACGCCAAATGAAGGATACATCATTGTGGCCAAATAATTCAATTTTTGTTTCATCTAACCATAAAACAGAGGACCAGAAGTCTTCTTCTTTGTCCAGATGAGCATTTGCAAAGGCCAAGCGGGCTTTTGTGTGCCTTATCTGGAGAAGTGGCGTCCTCCTTGGTCTGCGTCCATGGAGCCCAGCAGTGTGCAGTGTCCGTTGGACTGTCTACCTTGAGATGTTGCTACCAGCAGAGCCCAGATTCACCAGGATGGCCTTGGTGGTGATCCTTGGATTCTTTTTTCACCTCTCTCACTATCCTCCTGGCCAGCACAGGTGTCACTTTTGGCTTCCGACCACGTCCTCTGAGATTTTCCACAGTGCAGAACGTCCTGTATTTTTTAATAATACTTTGCACTGTAGCCACTGGAACTTGAAAACATTTAGATATGGCCTTACAGCCCTTTCCTGACTTGTGAGCAGCCACAATGCACAGCCGCAGGTCCTCAGTGAGCTTTTTTTGTCTTAGCCATGACTGTCCACAAACCAACTGCAGAGAGCTGCTGTTTTTCACCTGTTGAATTGATTAAAACAGCTGAATCAGGGTAATTAGGATGCTTTAGAACAGCTTGGACTACTTGGAATGGTATAGAACTTTGGATTTTCCCAAAGACAGTGACAGTTTGCAAAGGGTATGAATAATTTTGGACATGCCACTTTTTGTTCAAATCTAAATAGAAGTTGAGAAATATTTTTTTTCCACAATGATGCCTCTTGTACATTGTCTTATTATCTTTTGGGAGAAGCCTGTGTCATTTCCGGTCAAAAAAAAAAAAAAAAACTTGCTGGTTGATAAAAGTAACTTTAAGTCAAAATTTGCCAAGGGTATGAATAATTTTAGGCTTGACTGTATGTAATACTGATGTAATACTGGGGAGTAAATGAAGATGGCACAGAGCAAAAATGTAAAACAAATCTCATTTTAAGGTGAAGATCGTGTGTTCTGCAGGAAGTGTCGTAGCTGTAGAGCCGGAAATATGGCGAGTGGGTTAACACAGCCGAGCTGTACGGAGTTTGATATGTCCTAATTCATTTAGTTGTTATTTGAGTCGTGTTTGGGGCATGTAAAAAAGGGTTATATAGTCGTGTAGCCCAGGTTCTGCTGTTTAGTTTGATGTGAAACATCACTATATTCTTTCATGATCAGTGCATTATTTCACACTGTGTTTGCCAATGCCTAAGTCCCCCAATTGGGGGACCTTAGGGTTCAAGGGGTTAATGACGCCATCACAGATGTACAAGTGACCCCTGCCATGGGCACTAATACAACCCCACACCATCACAGATGCTGGCTTTTGAACTTTAACAACAATCTGGATGGTCCTTTTTCCTCTTGATGGACTAATTCCGACCCAGAGAGGTGGGCGTGGCTTCTGGATGCCGTCGATCTATGTCGTTGGCTTTGCATGGTGGAGTCTTAACTTCAGTTGTAGATGCAGGGATGCACTGTGTTAACTGACAATGGTTTTCTGAAGTGTTCCTCAGCCCCTGTTTCAATATCCATCTCAAAATAATGGTTTTTATGCAGCGCTACTTGAGGGGTCAAAGGTCACTCATTCAGTGTTGTCTTTAGGTGATATTATGGACTGTAGATGGTCAGATCTTTGAATTTCTTTAGGAGCTTTGTGCATAAACTGTTGGACTATTTGTCCAAAGTTTAGCAACCTGTGGAATGTTCCAGCTGTTCTTAATGCTTTTTACAACTTTCAAAGTCTTTTCTTGCACCTGTTCTAACTTTTTGGGGCATTAAATTCAGAATGTGTGC
Source organism: Cheilinus undulatus (assembly GCF_018320785.1). Lineage (NCBI taxonomy): Eukaryota > Metazoa > Chordata > Actinopteri > Labriformes > Labridae > Cheilinus > Cheilinus undulatus. Next base: position 39,434,432 of record NC_054884.1, on the reverse strand, counting down.
ATTTTTTCCAACAGACCATTGAAGTTTAACAGTTTGACCATTAAATGTCTTGTATTTTTGTTGTATTTAACAGTGTAAAATAATTTGTAAATCACTGCTTTTGTTTTTTTCTGCATTTTAGACGACGTCCAGACTTTTTTGGTACCCTGGTTTATAAGCAAACATAGATATGGTAATAGATGTGCTCATGACTGTCATGGAAGTGGGGTGTTTGACTCCACCTTGTCCCAGGACCTGTCAGTCTGAAGACCACCGATGACTTGCAGCTTTGAGAATCATAAGTATGATTTCCCAGCAGGCCTTTGGTAAAGCCGAGAGAATCTGTGGGTCTGATCTTCAATTAAACAGAGATCCATAACAGGTCACACGTCTTTCTGCTGATGTCCCCCCACATGACGGAAAGAATCACCCGTTTAATGAGCCTCGGAGCATCGGGGACTCTAACTCACAGTCGGTCCGGCTCTGAAATCACCCAGGACCAATTAGCATAATCTACAAGAATGGGACTAATAGGTTTGGAGGCTCCAGAAACACAACACCTCTAGCTGTTGGGATAACTCACTCAGCAGCCAGCTGAAAGGATTTGGGCTGAGACGTGACTCATTCGCTCTATGAGTCCACTGTGAGTCATGGTTTCATCTGTGCTAAATGAAGCCTGCGCAATATTTAGCTGAAGTGACTCTCTGTGCATGCTAATGACGCTTCCAGAGTGACTCCAACCAGACGGCGGGAGACAGAAACCATTAGAGTCTGAGCCAGACAAAGATCTCCCTCCCTCTGACCCGCTCCTTATTAGTGAGTCAATATCTGACTTCCAAATCAGCTCCAAGATACACAGAAAAACTCATCTCATCCTGGAGCAGGGGGCGATGCATGTGGACCCATGATCTCTGCATGTATTCAAGGCCTCAGAAATGATGCTGCAGTGACTGGATGTGATTTAAATTTCATGTTAGATAATGTGGGAGAACATCACATTTACAACTGAACTGACCGAGCCGTAAACATCCTGCAGGGCATGTCTGCAGGTAAAACACCCGGCTCACAAACAGCTCATAAACCACCAAAGAAAAATGATTAAACTTTAAATAATTGCTTCAGTTTTTATGAAACCCTCTGTATGAATACATCACACTGAAACTGCTGCTGTCACTTGGATAATTACGTTTATATATTAACTTCAATTTCAGAACAATTTCTGTAAATGTGCTCAGGGAATTGTACTTGAACATTACAAAATGTTCATGACAGAAAACGTCTGCTGAATGAATGTAAGACTACTGAGGTAATGTTATTAAATCTGCAGAATGAGTTCATTTAAACTGGAACAGAAAATTACACTGCAAACAGTTAAATGGTAATGGTTCTGGTGTAAAGGCATTTATGACATCTTTAGTAGAAAAATAAGCCTTTCTTCCATAGTAGAGTTGAAGGAAATATTGGCAGATTAAGCTAGACCAGTGGTTCCCAACCTGGGGGGCACCAAAGATCTGGGGGGGGGGGGGGCAGGACCCTGCCTGTCTGCTCTGAGGTTGTCAAAATTAGATGTATATTAAAAAAAAAAAAAAAAAAAAAGACTTAAAAATTGTATGATGATAAATTAGGGCAAACCTAAAGGTGAAAAAAATAAGAGAAGATTTATATCAATTTATAAGCAAAACAAAGTCAGAATTTTGGGGAAAATTTGAATTTTTTTGAGATAATAAAGTCAAGAAAGACAAGAAAGCAAAATCAGAATTTCAGAGTTTATAAAGGTGTTAATTTACTAGAAAAATGTGAAATTTCCAAGCATAAAAAGTCTTAATATTTGGCATTAGAAACTCAAATATTTCACAGTTTTAAAAATCGTAAATTTAGAACAGTGCAATATCAGAAATATACAAAAAAAAAAAAAAAAAAAAAAAAAAAATCTTAAAACAGTGTTTAGATTTTTTCATTTACAACTTTACAATCTAAAAAAATATTGAATTATTAAATTAAATTATTAAATTATTTACAAATTTTAAAATGACATGATTTATTTTTTCATGTAAATTATTTGGTTTAATATTTTTTATTTATTTATTGAGAATAAAAGTTTTTTTTAAATTGTTATTTTACAGTCGTCCTTATTGATGTAAAAACAAATTAAAAATAGATATTTTTTTTGTACTCAAAAACAAGTTTCGGCCCATTCTGTTGGGATTTTGCAGTAAAAACAATTAGAATGGGTGTTTTATTATTTTCAGGTGGGTCCTGGTGAGGTTTTGGCTTTTCTTACATATGAGTAGGGACGACCCTAAGGGGTAAAGGTTGGAAACCACTGAGCTTGACTATTTTCAGATCTTAAAAAAATAAAATATATCGGAGACCACACACACACACTTACACACATCCACATAAGGATAAGTTCAGATGATTTTTTTAGTTGTAATAATTAGGGATGGGTACTGAATTTGGTACTTTTTAAGGCACCGGCCGAATTCCATTGGTACTACCGAGTACAGATTCACGTAAAATCAAACAGTACCATGTTTCGGTACCTAAACACATCCTTGTGACTACAAGAGAGTGGAAGAGTAGTCAATTTTCCATGCCGGACACGAACACAGCATCGGTAGCAGCTAACTGATTCAACAAAAAAAAGCATGGCTGATCGGCCCCCACTGTTTCCTGCTCGTTCCCCTCCCTCCCTCTCACTCTCTTGTCGCGAATCCTCACTTTAAACACTGCGATTTATCCGTTTATCATGTGAATATGAACCACAGAAATATACTAGATAAAGGGATACGTTTATTCGCTCAGTCACCTAACAGACACTGAATTAAGGCACGGTGAGGATTGCCTTGTGAGATCGCGTCCTAAAAGTTGCTCTCATCTCTCTAACTTGGCAGCTGGTGCCGTATCAAGCTCTCTGTCAGGATAGATTCAGAGTGATTTTGAAGGAGTGACAGAGCCTCAGGCTCGTCCTCGCTGGTTATTTCAGCGCAGAATGAAACAATTTACCACTTTCTGTTAACTTTTTGCAGTAAATACAAATATAACATAACGGACCCCGTGTGTGACGTTCATGCTTCTGCGTGGACGGTCACATGACTGATTGATGAGTGAGGAGCAGACTCTGCTCTTACCAGGGAAAGATGACGTCTTAGTTTTGTTGAAAAAAGAACTGCATGAGGAAAAAAAAGATGTGCAGTAGACGTAGTTCAGGGGAGAGGAAGAAGTTTGTTTGCTTTCATTTGTAAAACTTAAATCGGTAAAATTTTATACCTGTGCATTTATTTATTTAGTTATTTTGACTCCATACTCTACTGTTCATTTGTTTTAAACTTATTCCCCCTGCATGGACCCCAACGCACATTTTTCCAAAAGGGGAAATTAGAGGATTAAGAGGTAGTGGGCTGAGTTTTAATTTGTGCAGGATAAAGAAAAAACCCTGGGTAGACATAGTGGTTTAGGTTTTCTATGTTGGAGTCATTTTTTTAAAAACACTTTTTTTAAACACTGATATTTGATGATGTTTTCATATTGAAAATTCAGAAGTTTTTAGGTTATATAACATTTTTTATTGCATATTATTCACACTCAAAAGTACCGAAAAGGGGTACTGTTGTGTATCAGTATCTGTTCACAGGTACCGTACGGTGAAAGGTACCCATCCCGAGTTATTATCATCCAAACATTGACAATAGATAACCAGACCACAAGTCCACACACTTTCCATCCATAACACTGATCTCACAGAATCCCACGTGATCAAACGTGACTTCAGAAGAAAAACAAACATGGAGGATGATTGGAATCCTCAGCTTGCTGTCCCACTGAAATGTAACCTTGCAAAGTAGATGGATCTGCCAGACTGTCATCAGCTACATGCATCTAGCAATGCTCCAATGGAGAAAGCTTGCTCCAAACTAAAAAGGTTTAGACCAATCAGCGTAATCTGAGTAGAACTGGGCGGCAGCTATTGGCAGGGTTAAGTTCTACTCTGAGCTGTTGGCAATGGCTGCCGCCGGCAAGCCTGGACTTTGGGTGAGTTTGGGGGTCTTACAAGATTAAATCCACTCCAGTGAACATCTGTTTATCCTTTTTTAAAATTCATTTTCAAACATTTCTTCTGCTAGCTTAGCATTAGCCACCACATTGACTGCAGAGGGGTGATGATCATGTTTCACCAGAGTGTGGGACAACTGGGCATGATGTGAGTCAGCCCCTAGACCCCAGACTATCTGGCAGAACAGTACCAATGCCTTTAGATGCTGGACTATCCTCCAGTCATGCTTCACACTTTTATATACAGAATATTCTTTGAACATAAAGCGGCATTGTAAACGGTTTTACTATGGCTGCAACATTTATCCGGTCTTTTCATTTCAGCAGCCTCTTTGGCAGCTCACCAGCTGACTCTAAAGTCCATGTTCAGAAAACCTGGGATTTACTGTCCACTGGTTGCACTCAACACCGATGTTCCCCTCCAGACCGGCTCCACCAGCTGTTCATCCACCCCAGCAGCCACTCTGGCAGAGAGGCAGCCGTTATTTGAAGGGCTGAATATCTTTAAAAAATCAACTCTTTATTTTCCTCCCAGCTGCTGTAGTCTGTAGCTAAACTATAACACACGTCTTATCTGTTTCTAAACCCACACGTTAAAAAAATGACCCTCGTTTCTAATATAGAATACGCTCCTATCAGATAATCTGCTCCCCCTGAATATCCAACTTCTGCTTTAATCTCACCTCCACCTTTTTCACGGATTCTGGCTCCGTGACTTCAGACGACAGCTGGATGGTTTTGAAGTTAGTGCGATACAATAAGAGGGGAAATGAGATTTATTCATGTGTCACACAGAGGGCAGGGAGGCACAGATAATCGATAGGCAGTGGAAATAGATAGCCAGACTGGCATAACAAAACAAAAGGATTAGTGCTACTAGACAGGGCCTTATTGAACAGATCAGTGGCACAAGACAAAGCAGGAGACATTCTCCATTTCTTATTCACTCTTTGTTCTCCTCAGCTGTCTGTCTATAAATCCTTCACTTCTGAAAACACATTATATCTTTTCTTAATGGAATTTATCAACAATATTCCCATGATAGGAGGGATTTATTACGCTGTGGTTGGTTAACCGAAAGATATGAATCTGGGGAAAAGTAAGCACCGTGAGATTGAGTTTTCAACACCCAGCCAAGACAAAGACATCTGTTCATAAAGTTTGTTTTTACCTAGCTGTACACACTTAAATGTTTTTTTTTTAAGAAATATTCATCACTTTGCTCATGAAAAAAACGTTATTCTAAGTCTTTCATTCCTTCTGCCATCAGGCTGTTAAACCTTGATAGTAGTCTCATGGACTGATAGCTTTGTATTATTGTGTTTTTCCTTGTTTGGTGCTTAGCCACATGGTGGTTAAAACTGTGTGACTCTGCTGCTGGCTTGTTCATACATTCTATGAATGTAAACTTAAGATGTAATCCATAATGCACCTTGGGTATTTTATTTATGCTCTCTTTTTATCAGCTGCTATCCTTAAATGTGCATTATAATCTGCCTGACCCTGAGAGTGTCGTTATTAAAAGGGTCACATAAGGGGTCGATGTGTCAATGAGCATCTCTGTCATGTACTGACTTTTATTTATTATTGTCTCTGTTTGCTGTTTGTGATTGTATGTATGGTCTGGGTGGACTGCAAAAACTAAATTGCCCTTTGGGATAAATAAAGTTGTCTGAATCTGAATCTGATTGTGTAAGAGGTCTCTAACAGAGATGTTGGTGGCTGTTTAGACATTTTTATCATCCTTGTTATTCTAGTATCCAGAGTCTTTCCCTAGAAAACCATGTTCCAGTTGTTTTTAAGTGGATTGAGTTTATTACAGTTTTTGGCACATTAGCTTTTCATAGTTGACCCTAAAGTCGCTACTGAGATGTAACAATACAATTAAACATGTCTCCTGACCTGGCAATATCTGATGTAAAGCTACAATGGGCTACATTAAGCTACATTGCATTACATAAAATTACGCTTCATTACATTAGGCTACAAGATGTTATGTTACTGCGCTCTATCGCAACGTTTGCTACGATATGTGTTGTTTCAAAACGTGAAGGTACAATACCTGACATTATGATAGGTTGTGAAATATGACATTACAATACGTGCATGATGAGACATGACTTACAATACATGACATTACGCCACAAGATTTTATAATGTGTGATATTATGCTTCAGGACTTAAGAATATGTGAGGTTACGACACGTGATGTTACGCTACATAACGTTACAATACTTGACATTAATATATTTGACGTAATGATACATGACGTTACAGTACGTGAAGTTACAATAAGTAACATTAGGATATGTGATGTTATGATACGTGACGTGACAATATGTGATGTGACAATACGTGACGTTACGATACGTGACGTTACGATATGTGATGTATCAGTATATGATGCGACAATACTTGATGTTAATATATTTGACATTGCGTTTCTAGTGAAGTTATGATATGTGACATTATGATACATGAAGTTATGATACGTGACTTTGCATGTAGTTATGACACGTGACATTACGATACGTGACGTTACGATGCATGAGGTTAAGATATATGATGTTACAATAAGCGACGTTATGATACGTGACATTACGATATGTGACTTTATAGTATGCGATGTTACAATATGAGACGTTAAGACACGCGATGTCACATACGTGACGTTATTATGTGACATTACGGTGCGTGACGTTATGGTTTGTGACTTTAAGAAACGTGACGTTACCGTATGTGATGTTACGATACAAGATTTTATGATGTGTGACATAATGCTACATGACTTGATACGTGATGTTAGGTTAGGTGATGTCACGATACATATCGTAATGATACATGACATTAAAATACGTAAATTTGCGATATGTGACATTACAATACTTGATGTTACGATACTTGACATAACATTATGTGACATTATGATACTTGAGAATATGATATGCTACATTAAGACACATCACATAATGACATATAATGTTACGACAAGTGACGTTATGAAACGTGACATAATGGTACATGACATCATGTACGTGATTTTACAACACATGACGTCATGACATCTGATGTTACGGTATGTGACATTACAACACGTAACGTCATGACATGTGCCATTATGACGTGACATTACAACATGTTACGTCACAACATGTGACGTTATGATTCTTGATAATACCATTCAAGACATTAAGATGTGAGGTTACGTCACGTGACGTAACAACACGTGACATGGCAACATGTGACATAATGACACCTGACGTTAAGATACCTGACTTTAGGTTTTGATAACACAATACGCTTTGATGCGATTTGATTCAGTATTTGATTCCAGCAATGCAAAAAGGTTAGAGGAGATGATGCTACGCATGGTGATGTGATGTGATACAACATCATGCTGCACAGTAAATTACAGTGTAATGTGATGCAAAAACATATGTAACATAGCAATATCCTATGATACATTGCAACATGATACAATGATAAACAGGTTCATCCAGCCATTGTGTTTCTACTCTGCTTATCCTGTTTGGGCTGGCGGTGGACTCCCCCTCTAGCCCAGATGTCTTCTGGTTAGAGACAGGGTCCACGCAGCCCAGGACAGATGCATTGCAATGCAATATAATGTGTTTCAATGCAAAGCAATACTCTCGTGTCTCTGTGCCCTCAAAGCAAAAATTTCAATTTCAACAAGTAGACATAAAATGAATGTAAATGAATCCTGTTCTAACAGTGGCAGCAATGTTTGAGAAAAAAGAAGCAATAAAAACCTGAAAGATACAAACACTAAAACACATTTTATTAACAAGTTTAAGATTTTATGATGACTCATCAAAACTATGCTTTTCTCCTCAGACAATTCAACCCACTATTCAGAGGCATGGACATCAAAAGCAACCTCATGTTTGGTCTTTCCTCGAGGAACAGTGAGTAATCCAGAACCAGCCGACCTAAGAGGCCTGGGTGGTTCATACTGGGTCAGAAGGTCTGACAGAAAACTAGGACCTAACTCCTGTAATGATTTATGGACAAGAAGCAGAATTCTGTGCTTGTTTCTCTGGGATAGTGGTGCAGTGCAGGGACTGGAGAAATGTGCTGAGCCCTTTTTGTTCTTTTTAAAACCCTGGCAGTAGCTTTCTGTAACTGCTGGAGCCGTCTGAGCGCTGTCTTTGACAGACCAGTGAATAATCCTTTTGCAATAATCAGGCCTGCTAGAAATAAAATCATGTTGGAGTATCTCCAGATCATTTTGTCGCTCTTACCTATGGTCATGAACTCTGGGTAATCTGATGACTGCTTCTACTCTGTGTTGAATCTCTTATTTCATTGGGCAGTTAGCTGAACTGAATGTTAGCACTGAGCCACATTATTTGCTACTGGACAGGCTGATATCAGCCAAAGCCAATGATAAACTGATGCATCCCTGTGAAGGACCGGGTCACCCCAGGTCTGAATTACTCAGCTGACGTTACGATTTGTGAGGTTACGATACATGAGTTTACGATATGTCACGTTTCGATATGTGACGTTTCAGTATGTGATGCTACAATACTTGACATTAATATATTTGACATGGCGTTTCTAGTGACGTTATGATACATGACATTACGATACATAAAGTTATGATACATGACTTTACATTAAGTTACGATGCATGATGTTATGAAACCCAACGTTATGATATGTGACCTTACGATAAGTGACCTTATGATAAGTGGCCTTACGATATGACAGGCGATGTCACGGTACGTGATGTTATGTGGTGTTACAGTACTTGATGTTACTGTACGTTACGATACGTGACGTTATGGTACGTGACGTTACGGTACTTTACAGTATGTGACGTTACAATATGTGAATTCACGGTACATGACATTATGCTACGTGACGTTACGGTACATGACTTTAAGATACGTGATGTTACCGTATGTGATGTTACGATACAAGATTTTATGATGTGTGACATAATGCTACATGACTTAATACATGATGTTAGGTTAGGTGATGTTACAAAACATATTGTAATGATACGTGACATTAAAATACGTAAATTTACGATATGCGACGTTACAATACTTGATGTTACGATACTTGACATAACATTATGTGACATTATGATACTTGAGAATATGATATGTTACATCACAGAATAACGTGACGTTACGCCGTGTTACATCATGGTATGTGACATTACAACACATGACACGTGATGTAATGGCACGTAATTGGCTATCAGCCAAAGCCAATTATAGACTGATGCATCCCTGTGATGGACTGGGTCAGTCCAGGTCTGAATTACTCAGCTGATCCCAACTGTACTATCTCCAGTGAAGTCTTTAGCTCCTTTTTATCTGAATCCCCTAATCTCCTCAAAGATCCTCAGAGCTTTGAAAACGGTCTATAATGGAACGTGTTGTATGTGATTCAACAGTTTCATGGCTGTTTCATACGATGGATTAACTTGTTTTGAACCACTTCTTTCCCTCCAAAGAATTTCCTGCTTTGATTCCTCATGGGCTCCTTTTATCTGCCCACTTCTTATCCTCATCTGACATTTATCAACTCTCTGTGCCTCCCTTTCCTTCGATCTCACCCTTTCTCATCTAACATCTCTCCTTCTCTTCCTCCTTTTACCCTCTGTCTCATCTCCTCTCGTCATTCATCGTCTGATCTTGATGTCTCTCTTAGCCCTCGTATCCTGTCTTTCATCCTGGCATTTTTGCATCTTTACAAGCGTAAGCATGCTCTGTTTCAGCATCACTGGCTCAGAGGGGTGTCGAACTCCCGGCTATGGATGCCTTGCTCTGCCAGCTGAGCCATGGAAATGAGCAGATAGAAAAGAGAAGAGAAATTCAGGAATAAATCATAAAACAGTTACTGGTAAAATACCTTCACTCACACACGCCTCCCTCTGTGACTCCCTCCTTCTCCTGAGCTCATTTCTCACCTCTAGGACTATCAGGGTCTAAATTCTCTAATGCTTAATTAAGCTATCTATCTCCATGGATCTGTAGGCCCATTACCCATAACACCCTACACCCTCACACGCCCACCCCTTCACTGCTGCTCCACTATGTCTGTTAATAAAGGGCTGAAATGAATGACCTGTAGTGTTAATAATGCTGCAGACCCTGATGCTATTATGGTCGACAACCTCCAACCAAAGCTTTGTGGACACTGAAGGAGAGCATGCTTGGCTGTGTGCATTAGTGTGTGTTCTCATATGGTGTCTGACAACCTTTTTCCAGGGTTTATGATGGGGGGACATGCTTTAAGACCTCACAGTTTTCATGCATTCTTATTCAACCACCCCCTGTGCCTATGGCACTGTGCTACCTCTGATGACTTATATCTTGCACCAATAGTTGTAGCATACTGTTGAAACAGTGATGCAGGTCAGAAAAACCATGCATTGTGCTGTATTTTCGAAATAACCATAAGCTCGATTGCTCGATTTTGAGTCAATCTGCTCTGTGCAGGAGGATGCATCATAGCAGGGCACTCCACTGAAATTAGACCGCAGAATAAAGATTTGCAACGTGATGGTTTTAGAACGTTGCTGAGGAGAGTTGCAGCTGTCTGGACCGAGCTGTTGCAGCGTGAATAAAGCCATCTGATGTAGTCACCAGTGATTCAGCCTGTCGAGTAGCAGGCAGCTGGTTTTAGAATGCTGCGAGCGGATAAATGTGAAAAGAGAAATCTTGTTTTGGAAGGCTAATTCTGTCAGATAGTCACGCCTCGAGTGATGCTGATTCCTGATGTTTGGTCCCCCGTGAGCGCTGTCAGACATGCCCAATCCCATTTTCGCCTCTGTAACTGACTATGAAGCTGGCATAGAGGGGTGATCTCTAACTTGTTATTTCTACATAGGATGACTGCGCCGAGGGCTACACGGCAGCGCAGGGATTAGCGCTGTTGCCTCATAGCAAGAAGGTTCCTGGTTTGCTTCCCAGTCAGGACCTTTCTGTGTGTGCATGTTCTCCCTGTGCACGCGTGGGTTCTCTCCGGGTATCCTGGCTTCCTCCCACCACCAAAAAACATGCTCATTGGGTTAATTGGTGATTCTTAATTTGCTGTAGGTGTGATTGTGAGCCTGCTTGGTTGTCTGTGTCCTGCGATTGACTGGCAACCAGTCCGGGGCGTCTCGCCCAATGAAAGCTGGGATAGGCTCCAGCCCCTCCACGACCCCCAACTTGATAAGTGGTATAGAAAATGGATGGATAGACAACTGCGCTGCGTGTTTGGTCCGACCAAAGGCGGGCGACCTCGCCAAATGGAAGCAAGTCTAGCGCGCTGAGCTGCAGTGCGTGTCCCTGATCAGCAGGAAGAGATCACAGGAGAACTGTGAGTTCAGGCATGAACAGCATGTCAGCAGCGGACTATTTTACCTTTTGGGGTTAATTTATCCTCCTTTCCAGTATAAGTCCATGATATTATTGTGTCCACCACTGGGTGAGTACATTAGGAAGTTAAAAGGTTAATGTTTGCTTATGCAAAATTCTTGGCTAAATGTCTTCAAAAGGTACCTTTTCTTGTCAATGGCATCATTGTTGCTCTGTGACCCACTGACCTCTTGGTGACCCTCTACTCTCGCTGCAGGATGAGACGTGATGTTGATACAGTGATGATTTCTGATCAGGAGTCCGTGCATTGTGTTGTAAAGAACCGGATATTCTACACTCGGTCCAGGCACACGCCGCTGCCGGTCTGGAGCGCTGGCTGTGGAAATGCTCTGATAGACAAGAGAGGGAGCGATGTGCTACGTAGCACAATTCGCCGATGATTCGCGGCACGTTCGCCGTATACCTCTGAGGTGCTCACAGTAAAGGAAAAATGCCACAGAGGCATAAACATCATTACAATGGCATTGTGGGTTTAAGTGTGACAGAGCTCTAAGGATCTGGATTTGCATTTTAAGTGACATAAATGTGTTTACAGTCCAACACTAAGACACCTTATTGGTGTAACTAAAGTCACCTGACTTCAAGGCCACATTGAGGTAGATGCTACAGGACAATGAATACAAATGAGCCTGGAGCACAACCTACTGTGGCATGTTTTAATTTATAGGCAGCTAGCCAAGCTAATTTATCTAAAGCAGCGTTACTCAACCCTGCTCAACCAAAGAGTCAAATTGTTGAAAAATACCTTTGCAAGAGCCACAATCTAAGCAGGGAAAAGTGGCAAAAATGGCTTGAAGAAGGAATAAAAATTAGTTAAAGATGGCAAAAATAGTCAAAAAGCAGCAAAATGGGTGAAAAGGGGCAAAAATGGGGATAAAAAGTGGAAAAAGATGGGTGAGATGCTACACATAATAATAGTCCAAAAGTGGCAAAAACAAGGCAAAAGAAATGAGTGAAAAGTGACTGAAATGGGTAAAAAGCAGTCAAGAGTGGCAAAAATGGGCAAAAAATAGGAAACTAGTAGTATTAAATGGCAAAATGCAGCTTAAATTGGCGAAAAGTGGCAAAAAATGGTATAAAGGGGCAAAAAAGTTTCCTTTTTTAAGGTTTTCTGGGGGAATGATATTTAAAATAGAGACATAAAAGAACCACAAATAATCACAAAAGTGCCACAGGTTAAGTATCACTGATCTAAAGGTGTGGGAGTCAGAACAGCTGGTTTGGGCTGAACAAAATGTTGAAACAGTCTCAGCGAGGTCAGCCATTGTTAAAGCCCAGCGATGGCCACCGCCATATTAGAAATGATGCTAACATGAGGCAGAGCCTCTCTGCAGACCATGGGAATACGAATGCATCTTACTCGGCTGAGCTGCTTCTACTTTTAACAGCAATTTCACTCATTATCTGATTTTCATCAATGAAACAGAAACCCTCCTGAAGCTCCTGATTTAAAACCAATAATAATAAACATGTTAGAACTGGAAAAAAAGTTGTGACAGCTTGCAGAATCAGTGCGTGCTCTTTTTCTTTTCTCTGTACTAAATGAGCTGTTCTGCCTTAATGTAAAGGTCGTGGGACCGCGCCTCTCTGAATGATCACAGTTTTAATAATTAAACAGAAACATATCAGCTGCTGGAGTCTGCAGTCGAAGCCTCAGAGGAGACACAGACACCGGGATGAATTGCAGAAGTTGTAATCAGTAATGACTTTCAGGCCTGGACAGAGCTAATGTGCTGCAAACAAAACAAAACCATTAGGCGTATCGAAGCTCCATCTCGTCTCGTCTCCCTCTGCATATTTCTTCTTCATTTACACAGACCGTGTGTCTCTGGGAGCCTCGATTGAACCTGAATGTCGGAGCCAACAACGTTTTCTCTGCTTTATGTCTGCAGTGTAAAGAGGACGGATCAGCGTTATTGGAGAAAAAGTTTGTATTTCATCAGTGAGAGAACGGCCTTATTACAGCTCAGTCTGTGCATGCAGATGGATTCACTGATGATAGGCTGCTAGTTTCGACTTTCTGTGTAGTACCGTATTATGACAGGCTTTGTTAAACTCCTGATCTACATCTGTGAGCCCACAGTGACAGAACATAATGTACGATGCTGCAGGAACAATGGGTCTGCATGTTTGATGCACTGCTGTGGTTGATGTGAGGATAACCTGCATTACCCATTACACCATGGAGACATAGGAACACTCCAAGCTAATCAGCACCTGTAGAAACTCAAACATTATACACAATATTTCTATCTTTTACACACCATATTTAATCAAAAATAAACTTCTGGAAACATTTACAAGCCTTCAAGTTCAAGTCATAGTTATAGAGTGTCTGAATGAGACGAATGTGATTAAATGATTAACTATTTGGAAAAGAAGATTTGGAAGATAAAGCCCCCAACGTCCCCAGCTTCGCCAACATCCTATCCTTGCCTTGAATGATGTTCCTTGAAGGAATATTAGCAGTCTATCTTGGCCTTTGGACATGATGTCACAGTCTAAAGCTATCAAACATTCCAGTCTGGCCTTTGAAAAGCCTTTATAATATCCATCATTGCTGTTACACATGATATCATCCTTTAAAGCTCATAAACATTCCATCCTTGCCATTGAAGATAATGTCATCCTTTAAAAAGCTTATAAACATTCCTCATTGCCTTTGAAGATGATGTCATCCTTTAAAAAGTTTATAAACATTCCTCATTTCCTTTGAAGATGATGTCATCCTTTAAAGCTCATAAACATTCCATCCTTGCCTTTGAAGATGATGTCATCCTTTAAAAAGCTTATAAACATTCCTCATTGCCTTTGAAGATGATGTCATCCTTTAAAAAGTTTATAAACATTCCTCATTTCCTTTGAAGATGATGTCATCCTTTAAAGCTCATAAACATTTCTCATTGCCCTTGAAGATGATGTCATCCTTTAAAGCTCATAAACATTTCTCATTGCCTTTGAAGATGATGTCATGCTTTAAAGCTCATAAACATTCCTCATTGCCTTTGAAGATGATGTCATGCTTTAAAGCTCATAAACATTTCTCATTGCCTTTGAAGATGATGTCATCCTTTAAAGCTCATAAACATTTCTCATTGCCTTTGAAGATGATGTCATGCTTTAAAGCTCATAAACATTCCTCATTGCCTTTGAAGATGATGTCATCCTTTAAAACTCATAAACATTCCATCCTTGCCTTTGAAGATGATGTCATCCTTTAAAAAGCTCATAAACATTCCTCATTGCCTTTGAAGATGATGTCATGCTTTAAAGCTCATAAACATTTCTCATTGCCTTTGAAGATGATGTCATCCTTTAAAGCTTATAAACATTTCTCATTGCCTTTGAAGATGATGTCATGCTTTAAAGCTCATAAACATTCCTCATTGCCTTTGAAGATGATGTCATCCTTTAAAGCTCATAAACATTTCTCATTGCCTTTGAAGACGATGTCATCCTTTAAAGCTCATAAACATTTCTCATTGCCTTTGAAGATGATGTCATCCTTTAAAGCTCATAAACATTTCTCATTGCCTTTGAAGATGATGTCATCCTTTAAAGCTCATAAACATTCCTCATTGCCTTTGAAGATGATGTCATCCTCTAAAGCTCATAAACATTCCAGTCTTGCTTTTGAATATGGATATATGAAAAAGTCTACAAGGAGGAAAAATAAACTATAACAGCCTGCAGACAGCAGTTACCTCAGCCTGGTGACAGCTCATTAATATGATGGAGAGATGGGAGCCCTAACTGGGAGAAGGCATGAATCAAACATCTGAATCCAGGTGAGATCAAACTCTCATCACACAGAACGGATGCTGCATTCAGGGAATATGGGAGTCAAAAATGTTTGCCAATCAGAGAAGATTCTGAGCTGGAGAAAACTGACCTATAAATAAGTCATCATCATAGTGATGCCCTGTCAGCTGAAGCCGTCCACAGTCTGATACTCCAGGTGAGTGTCTGTGAGATATTAAACACAGACCCCGGCTGAATTAACACCATTTCACTCTCATTAAGCTAAACAGGATGGAGCATTAAACATGCAGGCATGTGTGCCTTTATGGCTGTGTGTGGACGTCTGAAAAGAGGGTAGTGGTGTGTTAGAGTGAGGGGTAATGATGTATTAGTTAGAGCAGGATGGTCTCTGGAGCCATTCATCATGATGAGACAGCTGAGGGACAGAGCCATCAGTCAAACTCTACTACAACACCGGACAGACAGACGGGACGGGACGGGACAGGGAGGGACGGACAGGTAGAGGGAAATCAGATGAGTAGACAGGGTGACAGACATGCAGGTGTCCAGACGGAGCAGAAAGAGAGTGACACGTTCAGATGAGACAGGATCTGTGCCAGGAGCATGTAGAAGCAAGTCAGATGGACAAAACGGCAGACAAAGTGAGGCAATGTGGGGTTATTTATACCACGCCATTGCACACAAATAAGAACATGTATAACAGTTTTGCCCTTGTGGTATCAGAAGTTAAAACCGTGCCGCTCAGGTAGGGAGTCTTTCCTCCAAGTGAAGGAGTTCAGGTGTCCAGAATGAACTGACAGTCTAGTTGATGCAGCATCAGCAGTGTTGCTGACATTCTCCTGGACTGTTGTGGTGAGGAGGGAACTGAACCAGAAGGCCTTTCAGTTTACAGGTCAGTCTTCATTCCCAACCTCACCTATAATCATAGAAGAGGGTGAGAATGCTGATACAGGCAGTCTAAAGCAGTGGTTCTCAATATGGTACACACTCAGAGGCCAGAAACTAAAAAATAGCAAGCATGTTTTCAATGATTTAAACTGTATATCTGAAACCATTTTTATGAAAATGTATGCATAAAATTAAATGTAAAATCAAAACATGGTCATTTATTTAGCTATGTGCTGAAATGAAAGTAATATTTAAAACCTCCACCTCCAAATCTGAGGCCATGGTCCTCAGGTGGAAAAGGGTAGAATTCCCTCTCCAGGTTGGGAATAAGACCCTCCCCCAAGTGGAGGAGATGGCAGGGGAGAGGGAAGTCTGGGCTCCCTGCTGCCCCCCATGACCCGACCTCAGATAAGCGGGAGAAGATAGATGGATAGAAAATCTGAATGAAGCAAGTTCTGCCCAATTTTACTGCTATTATTCACCACTTTCCATCAATTTTGCACAATTTGAACTCATTTTTGCCCCATTTTGCCCATTTTTACTTTACACCAATTCTGCCAAATCTACCAATTTTCGCCACTTGACATGTTTTTGCTACCTCAAACGCTCATTTGACCTAATTTTATCCAAATTTCACTTTTTATTATGTCATTTTATGCCAGTTTAACCCATTTCCGCTACCTTTAAAATCCTATTTCACAACACTTTCTGACATTTTTCTCCCTTTTTAACCCATTTTAGCCATATTTAATTCTGTTTTAAAGAAGAGATTTACATTTTTAAGAAGGTCATATACGCAGGTACAAACTAATGATGAAAGACACTTGTTACTTTGACATGAGTGCTTATTATTCAGGTAAAAAAATACTGAAATCACAGCTTAGCTGTGCTGACCTTACTGTCCACAACACTGATGTATTTTATGGAACTCAGTTGCCATGGCGAGCGTTTCACTATCGCGCCAGTTCCACAGGAAGATGGTGTAACTCTCAAATTAAATGTCTGACTTGCTTCAAATTTTACAACTTCCCCTCCACACATTCAAAAGTTAATTTTAGGGTTTTGCTGCAGCGCCACCTGCTGTAAAAGTCAGTCACACCACTGAATAACATGTGCCACCTTTAATTCAGTCTATATGCTGATAAATATTAGTCCTGCGGATTACATCTACATATTAGCATCTCGCTTTGTCATACTGCCACCTGGTGTTGAAAGCTAGTACTACCTCATATACAAAGTGCAGCATGCTGATAATTTTTGGTTTAATGACAGAGATCACAGCACAGATGGAGTATGTGGAATTTGAAGGTTCCTCAGAAAAGTCCAGACAAGTGGAAGACATGAAAGAAAGATAAGTCCACTTTGGAGCTCTGCTGACTGATAAAAGTGAAAGAAAATCAATGAAATATTTATTTTGGACGCTCAAAGCTCATGTTTGTCTAACCAACTCCTCATCCTCATCAACTGAAGTGACAGAAAGAGTAAAAATGGCGTGTTGCATTTCTCTGTTTCACACTGGTATGCTGTCTGAACAATGCAATGCAAAGGACATAAACAGGACATAACGTCACTCACATGCGTGCAATAAGGGCACGCTCTTACACCTGCAGATGAATTATAACAGAAATAACAGAAACATCCACCAAAAACACGTATCAGTGATTGGCCATGCTCGCCGTTTGCAGACAAAGTGTCAGATTTAAAATCAAAAAGCATCAACAGATGGCTCTCCAACGAGTCATGTTTAATCCAAACTCTCGACTTGTTTCTCCCTCAAACGCCGCCACCAAACAAACATTTTCATCCTCCATAAATCAATACAGAGAGTTGGTGTTTAAAAATTCAGCAGACACTGGAGTGTGTTTAACAAGCAGCGTCTGCTTGTTGTTTGTGTCCACACAGCAAAATGAAACGAATCCGCCTGAATGAGAGGATCTTTGGTTTCTTGTTTGGCCGCCGCTCTCGCAGCCCATCTGTTTGGTGGATTACAGATCTGTGGTGCCAGCAAACAGCAGCCTCTTCACAATCACCCATCTCTCTTGAACCACGCAGACCTCCTCCATGGCGATACATGGTGTTAAACTGTCTGTCCGTTGTGTTGATTATGGTGTGTGGCTTCAAGGACAGGAAACAGGCTCAGCAGGAGTCTGGAGAGCAGACGCCACCCTGTGAACGTGGTCATGTTTGATGTGATTTCTTATCAGCTAGGCCTGAATAGACGTGAGCATGCCTCCCTGGAGGACAGCTGGTGTTGTGAGATCATGAGGAGGAACGCGGCGTGCTGCCCCTGAAGAGGAGTTATAGCGGGGTGAATGAGCTTATAGAAAACACACAGAGGGGAGGTTGTCTGAGGAGAGGCTTGATAGCTATAAAATGACATGAAGATTGTCAGAGAGAGGGCAGAGAGACAATATGAAAGATGCATCTGATGTTTGTGAAAAGACCTGCACAAAAGAAATGCCGTCGAGCTTGACCTTGGCTGCCAAGAGACAAGTGTGAAGCTTGATTAGCACCAAACATGAATGTTATGCGCTGCTGTACATATGATGGGCCTTGTACTCTTATTTTTCTGCTTTTTATTGACAGATGAGTAGAGTTTCTGCTCAGAAGAGTCGCATGATGTTGCTATGAAGTGCCTAATCAGCTGATCTGATGCCGGTCTGGTCACGCCCCCTACTGTCTTGCAGCTTGTTGAGGACAGCATCACAAGTGTGGTGCAACCTATGAGCCCCCTAATCCCTGTTCATAGTCCTATAGGACGGTCTCTGCGTCTCTGAGGCTTCCCTGATCCATCGGTGGTACTTTTGCTCTCTGGATGAAAAACCCTAGACTCCCCTGCCCATGATGCCATATTTCCTTTTGCACCGGTCTAGTATGGCTCAAGTTCTCCTAGTTGGCCTTTTCTCTGAAGGATGTTTCCTTTTCACATCCTTTCTTGTGTTCACTCTTATGCAAATAAGAAAAAGACTAAGAGGGACTATGGAGGGACATAAACACCATCATGAGTCCAAGGTAACTAAACAGTGAGGCGCTCCACCTTCTTGTTTGTTCTTTTTGTTGTATTATTGTTTGTCTGGATCAGGGATACTCAACGTGTGGCTCTTCAGTGATGATCTGTGGCTCTTTTATGTCTAAATTTGAAACATTATTCCCCCAGAAAACCTTAAAAAAGGAAACTTTGACCTCAGAATTATTCACATTAATCACTTTGTTTCCCAGACTTATACAGAAAGCTTTAATTGTCAAAATTAATTGTACAATTTTTGCCCTTTTTCAAAAAGAATTTTTGACATTTTTCACCCAATTAAGATAACTTTGCCATTAAATACCCCTTTTTTCTATTTTTTCCCATTTACTCCACTTGTTTTTGCCACTTTCTGACCATTTTTGCCCTTTTCATCATTTTTTGGCTCTTTTTCCCCATTTAAGCTGCCTTTTGACATTTAGTGCCCCCTTTTTTTTCCTGATTTGGTTGCCTATTTTTCCCAAGTTTTACCATTTTTTAACCACTTTTTGCCCATTTAAGCTACCCTTTGCCATTAAATACCAATTGTCTCCTCTTTTTTGCCCATTTTGCAACTTCTTCTAGCCACTTTTATCCCGTTTTTGCCCTATTCCCTGTTCTTTTGCCCATTTAAGCAACCTTTTGCCAATAGATACCACTTGTTTCCTCTTAATTGCCATATTTTGCTGCTTTGACTGCTTTTTGCCCATTTTAGTCAATATTCTCTATTTTTTATTTTTTTGCCACGTTTTTGCACCATTTTTGCACCATTTTTGCCCCTTGCTCACATTTTTTCACCACTTTTTGCTCATTTAAGCTTCCTTTGGCCATTAACCTTTACCTATGGAGCCAGCGCCGGTGATCTGTTTTATATGTGCAGAGTTTTATTACCATAACTCTGACAAAATTTGTCCGATTTGAAAAATTCCAACAGTGTTGGAAAGCTGAGAATTGTGGTCATGCACACATATATGACTATATGTATTCCTCATATATTCATCACGGTACTCACAACCATATAACGTGGGCATTCATAACAATACACCAGAAGTTTGGAGAGACAGCTACACGGATTCTCAACACCGTAACTCCTCGAAAGTTTGCTCAATTTAAAAAATTCCAACGCTGACAGAGAGCTGAGAATCTGTGCTTTCTGATAATATATGATGTGTGGTGTATATATATTATGGTAATGTCGAACAGCACCGCGAAAACGGCAGCTTTGGCAGAAGACGAGTGAGAAAGGAGAGTGAAGGAAGAGAGTAAAAGGAGAGGGAGTGAGAGTGGTGATTGGTTTTCAAAAAATCACGTTAGATAGTGGCATTTGTGTGTGTCTGTGTTTTAATACACTCATTTATAATGTGAGGAGGACAGGAATTTGGAGGATGCATCTTCTGAACTGACGTATATGAAGAGCATTTAAAGTTATCTTTTGCACACCCAGAGTCCTGGACTCAAAAATGACTGCTGATTGTTCTAAACATGTATAGGTTCACATTTCAAATGTCAAATCAAAACTTCATGAGCAATAACAACATTTCTTCTCATAAAAGCCATGAAAAACAAATCTGTTTTTGTGTTTTTCTTCTTTTAAACTGCTGACAATTCCATATAATGAGCAATAATCATGAACCGGATGTTGAAAGTCAAGTTCAAGTACTCCAGGGAAAGGGACCAAAGCTCTCAGACTTAGGGCATTTCCTGACTATTTTACAGCCAGAATAACAAAAAATGTCCAAATCGCCAGTAGGTAAAGGGTTAAATACCACTTGTTTACTCTTATTTGCCCATTTTTGCAACTTCTTTTAGCCATTTCTATCACATTTTTGCCCTTTTTTCACTGTTTTTGGGCACTTCTTTTAGGCATCCTTTTGGTATTAAATACCACTTGTTTCCTATTTTGCCCCTCTTGACTGCTTTTTGCCAATTTTAGTCACTTTTCTCTCTTTTTTTTTTGCCAAATTTTTGCCACTTTTGGCCTTTTTTGCTACATTTAACTTATTTGTTTTGCTACTTCAAGCTGTTGTCGCCACTTAGATTGTGGCTCTTGCAAAAGTATTTCCAACAGTGTGGCTCTGCGGTTAAGCAGGGTTGAGTAACACTGGTCTAGATTCTGTTTAAAGTGTTCTCCAGTCTCTGTTGGCTCCACGAGATTAAAGGATGAATGCATGGTCTTGATGTTTTTGTGTGGAGGTGAAATGAAAATGAATCAACCAGAGCAGCAGGCGTGCACAGAGCGCATTTCACATTAAATCTCAGCTCATTACGGAGAGCTCACGCAGGATCTGATCCGTTCAAAACGTGGAGTTTTTAATTTGGCAGCATGCAGCTGATGCTGGCAGGTACAGCGGTTTGTTTACCGGCTCTTGGCAGCTGAGCTAAGAAGCTAGTTTGGACCCCACCGTTGGCCTTTTTAACTTACATCTATCAGCTAATTATGATGAATAACCGGCTAATCAGTTCATCCCTCACAACAGCAGCAGCAGCAAGAAGCAACACGCTCGGCCCCCGTCCAGAAACACAGGGCCGATTGGACACGTCCAAACTTCACACAAAATCCAGCCTGAGGGGGGAGCGCTGCTGCACGAGTGTGAATATTTCTGTCAGCCTCCTCCTCCTCCGTTGTCTCCCTGCACTCCCCGAGGGGCAGAGCAGCCCGGTGGTTTCTGTCAGCCCTCACAAGCAGCCAGGAGGAGGGTCAGAGGGCAGCGACTCATCCCAGAAACAGAGCACCGTCTGGGGGATAGAAGGACCCGGTGGAGAGCCTGCAGATCAAGGACGCACTCATTTACCCGTGACTGAAGAGAGAGGGAGGAAGCAGGGAGAGAGAGAAGATGGAGAAGAGGAAAGAAATCTGAAAGAAGGAAACAAGACGGTTCAGGGAAGGAATTTAGAGGAATGATGGAAAACGAGCCAACGGCTACAAAAGAGGGGGAGGATGATAGTGTATGAGGAAGAATAGGGAAGAAAGAGAGGAGGAGAGACAGGCAAGGGTGAGAGAAGAGAAGGTATGGAGGTAAGGCAACAGGAGGAACGAGGAAGGGGATATGGAGACAGGATGAGGACTGAAGAGAAGGAAGGAGGAGTGAAAGGAGGAAGAGCAGAGAAGAAACATGCCAAATTGAAAGAGGAGAAAGTAAGGAGATAGCTGAGGAGAAAAGGGAGGAAGGAAATGGGATGACTGACTCCTGACATGGGGTATCGGTTCTATAGACTAGATTGGGTATTGTGACAATGGCCTGATCTATAAAACTGATACTTGAAGCAAGTCTCTGCAGCTCACTCCTGTGCTATCCTGGTTTAACAGCCAGCACATGCATGCACCTGACCACAGACTTTAGTCTGCAGTCGGCCTGTGCATGCCATGGATAAAGCCAACAACTAAAACCCAGTTTGAACGTTTGGTATGATGAAAATGTAATGAATGAATGTAAAATTCCACCAGCAGGGGGCTCTCAATCAAAACAACAACACAAGTATAGACCAGCAGTGTGAACAAGTGAACAAAAATCACACAGACGACAAAAGAGTCAAAGATTTCGCTGTTTTGCACAAACGGTGCAGCTGAAGGAGGTTTTACTGTGACAGCAGAGGGCGAGTGATCGTGTGAAGGTGCTACACAGACTGTGGAATAATCTTAGAGGTCACCCTCATTTACAATGATGTCGAGGTACAAAAAATAACGTATGATAAAAAAGGAAAGATCAGATCCCACAACCAAAGCCCAGGTATCAGACCGGTATCTGACCCTGAAGAGCTAAGCCACATACAGAGACATACACCAACAGGGACTGTGATAACAGAGAATTCAAATGCCTGTACTTTAATATAGAGTTGGTCCCCTTCTGCAGCTCCAACAGCCTCCACTCCTCTCTGAAGGCTTTCACAAGATTCTGGAGAGTTTCTGTGGGAATGTGTGTCCATTCATTCTGCAGAGCCGTGATCAGATGAGGCACTGATGCTGGACCAGAAGGCCTTTCTCACAAATGCAATTCCAGTTAGGGGAGAGTGGGGTGAGTTGTGCCAGTTTTTACTCAAAGTGACTTTAAAGTGAGGCCATGACAGTAATGCCTCCAACTTAAGTCTGTACATATATGTCAGGATGTGGTGCATCCCTGGGAACAATAACTTTGGATCTGAAATAAACTGTTTAAGAAATATAGCTTTCAGAAAAAAAGTGGTCTCGTGGCACAACTTGCCCTCGGTGCGGGGTAAGTTGTGTCTTTGGGGAGAACATGGGGTAAATTGTGCCAGTGATTACTGAAGTAAAACAGAACATTTTAATCTCATAATCTGTAATGCTATATAAAAGCACAACAAATCTAATACAAAATTACCAATTTAAGTTTTATTTAGATATCATCACCCTATTAAACTTATGGTATAAGAATTATTTTCTAGTTTTTGGGAAAACACAAAAAACTGAAATACACAATATTGATATTTTTGAATATTTCAGGCAAAAAGGCTTTGGCAGTAGATGCCTGTTGACATACATAGGACCCTGTCTGTCAATTATGTAACATATATGAATAAAGTGATTCGGGCCAATTTCTGAACATCCTATTGTGGCTTAGTCTACCTAAAAACTGGATAAAACTGCTCTCTAATAACGGTGCAAACTCAAACTGAAATCAGTGTTAGCTAAATCAAACAAATGGCACTGATGAGGCATGCCCATCTCCTCACTCCTCCAGCTGTTCTAGGCTCTTCTTTACTGGGTTCTAGGTGTGTAGGTCTCAGAGTGTGGTTGTGTGGATTTGTTAGGATGGGTGCGTCGGTGTGTGTCTGGGTGTGTGGGTCTGGATTTGTGGGTATTTGGGTCTGGTTGTGTGGGGGTCAGGGTTCGGGTGTGTCTGTGGGTCTGGGTTTGTGGGTGTGCCACTGGCAACAACTTAACCCAGACCCTTTGGCACAAATCACCCCAGCCCCACCATTCTGAAAAACTAGCATGATCCAGCAGTTTAGAGCTAACATCATGCTAACTGTATAGACTCATTGTGTAGCCTACTAAAGCACTGAAACATGTGGGAAATGTTTTCAGACTTGTCTATAATTGTTCAGACACAACAATCAAAAAACCTTGATCATAGAAATTTTACTTTGACAAGCAAAAAAGAGTTTTTTGAGCTAAAATGTGTCCCTTTTTCATGCAGGATGAGTAAAATGGATGGCTCTTCAAAAATATGTGGTCACATGATCAATTTCTTCTATGGTTTGCTATAAACATGGGTGGTACTACTTCCCCCTGGCACAAATCACCCCACTCTCCCCTACTGCCAAAGAGGTCAGGACTCTGAGTGAACTCATCAAACCAGGTCTTTCTAGTCCTTGTCTGGTCTCTGGGCCACAGTCATGCTGGAATAGAAAAGGGCCTTTACCAAACTGTCGCCACACAGTTGGAAGCATAGCATTGTCCAGAATGTCTTGGTGTGCTGAAGCATTAAGACTGGCCTTCACTGGAGATAAGGGGCTGAAACAGCCTCACCATTATCCCTCCTCCACCAAACTTCACGGTCAGGCAGGTAAAATTCTCTGCTTCCTGGCTTGGCTGCTGCTGTTCCTAAACTCTTCCACTTTCTAATAATAAATGTGGGTGAACAGGCAGGACTTTGCCAGAGTGTTGGTGCTGGATATGCTTTAGAAATTGGACCTTGAGATGGAGCAGGTACCGGAGTGCAAGTCACGCCTCAATTTACCGCCATAATCCTTTAGTCCTGATTCATCAGAGCATCATGAATTAGGCGATTATAATAGCTGCCACCATCACCTTCCTCTCTCATATGATCTTGTTAGGCTGTTTTACAAAGTGGAGATAGTTATGCATTAATAAAATCTGTTTCCATGATTGAAACGTTTCGCTACCACAGAGGCTAAACTTTATTTAAGCACGGCCGCCAAACCCTCGTCAGTACAAAGCTCTACACTTCTGTTTCTCGCCCTCCACGATTACAGCACCAGATGTCACATCGTCTGCGAGAGGAGAGCCGATATTCACAGAGCAGAGAGTAAATATTTCAAGGATGTAGTGTGGACAGAGAGAGATATGTAATGACGCCCCGCTGTTAGGACACGGTGTAAGAAAGGATGCAATAAAGGAGCAGAGGACATGATGAAGACATCACCTGAGGAGAGGTTCACGGAAAAACAAAGACGAGAAAGAGGAAGAGGAGAGGACAGGGAGAGAGAAATGCATTTGCAGAAAAGAGTGGAGGAAGAGGCGATGGAAAACAGACTTATGCAAACCTCTCAGAGGGTTTGAGTCTTTGAAGGGAGGAGCAGCTGAGATTACCATGCACAGAGCAGCAGAGGGGCTCTCCCCCTCTCTATCTCTCCATATTTTATTGATAGGAGGAGTGTGGACACCAAAGACAGCAGCATCAAACAGTGTGTGAGCTGCGGCCCCCAGAGTATAGGCAGGCAGGACCCCCGGCCCCCTGCAGGCCCCCTGGGTCGACTCATTTCCATATCCACACAACACAGAGAGAGGAGAAGCAGCTGAGGTGAGGAGCGTAGTTATGTGGATGATGCAAACGTCCTTCAGCTACTCGGATCTTTCATGCCAGGATGAAACAGCATGATACACTGTGTTTCATACATGTTCGAGTTGAAATAAAGATTTATTTTTGCAGGATGATAATAAGCGAAGAAGATGTGGTGACCCAAATCCATACAATTCTCAAAGCTTTAATATTTAGAGTCACATGCACACACTGTTAACCGTCCACCAATAGTAGGGCTGACCTTTGATGCTTTTAACAATATTTCCAGTCAGATCATTGATAAATCTCTGATACTGGCTGAGAAATGGGGAAGTTATCTGCATATTAACACAAGGCACATTCTGATAAATAAGGTGCAGACTGTTCCATCGGTCTACTGCATGCATATCTTTCACAGTCATCTGAGAAACCTCCTGCACGAAGCCTGCTGATGAGAGTCTTGGATGGCTCAAATGCAATCAAAATTGATTTGATTGCATTTGAATTTTTTTGTAGTGTCAGCTTTAACATTAGGGTGCCCTCTGGACACCTTTGAGGCAAAAAAATGTACACGTACAAAAAAAGAAAAAAAAAAAACTGCCATTAAATCAGCATACATCAATTTTTTTTTTCCATAAATATCTTTAACAACTTCAGACCCGCTCAAAACTACAAACATTCAATTATTTTTAAGATTTTAACCCTTTAAATGCCAGTTTGATTATTTGGAATATTTCTTTTTTTTTTTAGCAAAAAAAAACACAAAAAGTGAATTATTTTCCATAAAATAAATAGTAGAAAGAAGGGGTTTTGGGGGTGATAAGAGTCTTGGATGGGTCAAAGATCAGCAACAAAATTGATTTGATTGCATTAATATTTTTTACGTAATGTCAGAAATACCCTCTGGACATCTTCGAGGCAAAAATGCCCCCATTGACTTCCATTAAAACCAGGTTTTTTAATCTCACTGTCACTGCAGTATAAAATCATGCATTCTTTAATGTCAGCATTTCAATGTGAAGAAGTCTAGTGAAATTTGACATTTTTACCGTATTCTACCAGATTCAACCATTTACTCATTGTATGACCATGCACCACATTCTTGTATTTTTTGCCTGTTATATTATGAAATATTATAAAAAATACAAGGGCAATAAAATCAATTTTGTTGCTAATCTTTGACCCATCCAAGACTCTCATCAGCACCAAAGCCCCTTCTTTCCACTATTAAGTTTATGGAAAATAATTCACATTTTGTATTTTTTTTTCTTTTTTTCTTTTTTTTTTTAGTAAAAAATAAAAATTTCAAATAGTCAAACTGGCATTTAAAGGGTTAAAATCTTGAAAGTTATTGGTAGATTTGAACAGGTCTGAAGTTGTTAAAGAGATTTATGAAAAAAAAAGTTGAAAAAATATTGATGTATGCTGATTTAATAGCAGTTTTTTTTTTACGAGTACATTTTTGCCTCAAAGGTGTCCAGAGGGTAGTAAATTCACTGAGAGAGTATGAATGACATTTAAGAGTTAAACATGTTAGATTTCAAAAATGTAACTAGAAAGAAAAGTTCCTGTAAGAATTCATGCCACAAGCTGTGAAACCGACAAAATGATCACAAATTAAAAAAAAAAAAAAAGTTGAGAAAAATGGCCAAAAATACCCGAGGAGGGCACAAGGGTTAGTTCACTGCACCTCAGCCTCTGCCCCTTTACAAACAGATATTTTGGCTCAGGTATTAAAGGTTGAAGCACACCACAAAAATGAGGTTATTTTAGGGTTAGGCTCTATATGCTGACGAGTTTTAGTCCACATCAGCAGATGGTCTAATGAGACCTGCAGTAAGGATCTAAGGCCCCGTTAACACAACAACGTCCTGCTTCGTTTTCGTTTCCAAAAAGTTCCACGTTCAGATGTTTTCAAAATGATCTCTGTTCACACGAGACTGCGGGAAACACCAGATAATGTAGCATACGTGCCGGGCCAGTAGATGGCGGTGTGTCCCCCCGTCTTGTCCAACGTCGCCTTCGGGCTGCCCTCTGACGGCGTATGGGCCGAGTCAGAATCTGGTGCGGCCAGGAAATACGTCTCTGCTGATCCAAGTGATGGTGGAGTAAATCAACACTTTGGTGGAGAAGTACAGTTAAATTCAAAAGAGAGAGGAGCACGAACAGTACACTGGTGTCGGCCATCTTTGTTTGGGGCTTCCCATCCGTGCATGCGTTATAAGCCTATTCACGCATGGATGTTTACCGCAGCCGCCTTTCTTTGGCTTCAGGAGTTGTTTACTTTTTTAGAGGAGACGTTTCTGTAAACTGGGGTTATCTAACCACTGTTCCTTTTTGGTTTCATGTAAATTTACAACTGTATATTTCTGTTAATTAAAAAGTCTTTGAATTTTCTGGTTTATGTAAGAATTTATGATCATTTAAACTTGAAAATTACAGTTTTTTTCATGCACATTTCTACTTGGGGGTCAAATCCGGCCCTCAAGATGATCTGATATTTCTGTTCTAACTGTCCTATCAGTCTGAGGTCTGCAGATTTCCTCAAGTATAAAAATGTGATTTTATCCTTGACAATTTAAGATTTCCTTGTTAAGTCATAAAATCTGAAAAAGTAAGGAATAAAAATATTTAGATAAGAAGTCAGGAATGTGGAAGAAGAAATTAATTTTTTAATTTCACATTTTCAATGTAGCATCTCACAATCAGGACTCAAACTTATGATTTTGACTTTTTATTTTGTACTTTGAGCATTTCAACTCATAATTTTAACCTCTTCTATAACATTTTGAACATTTAGATCCATGATATTAAGTTTAAAGTCATATTTTGACCTTTTTAACTAATCTCATATTTTCAACTCCTAACTTTGACCTCATAATTCCATAGTTTGACCTTTTGAAACATATTTTGACTTTTAATTTCATGATTTTGACTTTCTTTCTAATATTTTTACCTTTTTAAAAACATTATTTTTCAACTTCAATTCCATGTTTTGGACTTAAATTTACTTTTCTCAAATTGTGAGCCTTTAAACTTATCTTTATTATTGTTTTTTTTTTTTAAATTTGAAAAACATTTATCATCAGTGCTTCAGTTTTATTTTTTTTTTATATTTTATTACTGTTGAAATGAGGTTGACAGTTTCTG
Source organism: Cheilinus undulatus (assembly GCF_018320785.1). NCBI lineage: Eukaryota > Metazoa > Chordata > Actinopteri > Labriformes > Labridae > Cheilinus > Cheilinus undulatus. The sequence continues at coordinate 39,405,711 of NC_054884.1, read as the reverse complement.
GTTAAAAAGGTGACCCTGTTAGGCCCTCAGGTTAGTCCTGAATCCAGAACCTGGTTTTAAAAGCATAAATGAACGTCTAATGTTGGCATCTAAGCAGACAGAGATCTTTCATGGTGCATGGAGGAAAGTTTGACAGCAGTCGTGTGCAGCAGCGTGATGAATCTGGTCTAAAATAAGTGGGTAAAAGCATGAAAAATATCACTTTAGCTAATTGTTTATGAAAACAAATTAAGGTGATGCTGTGCTTGGTTTGGAAAATTGATCTTCTAAAAGATCAGAAAGGACGACTCTCCATAGCAGCCGGCATTAACAGCACTCTGACATTCAGCTGCAGCGGCACGCTGAATCCAAGGACATGACACAATAATACAGAGATGAAACGCTGAAACAAAGGCTATAAAACATAAAGACGTTTCTACAGACACCTATAAACGCTACATAAACGACTGACACATCCAAATGAAGGTGGCAGAGAGCTGAAGATAACACCACATCAGCCCGTAAGAATATTAATGCGCATTCAATACTTGCAGCACATCAAGGACAGCGGCACATAAATTAAGTAAAGCTGCAGAGCTCAAGGACGACACAGAGCGTGAGGCAATCACAGAGAAATCATGCAAACGTATGGAATCATAATGTGGGCGGGGCTTTTATAAAACTGACACTTTACCACCAAAGAGTTCAGTTTGAATCATTCCAGACTCCATCTCTTAGTCTGCCTTCAAAACTTTCTGTCTTTGCCTCTATACCAGGGGTTCTCAACGTTGGGGTCAGGGCCCCATTGGGGGTCACAAGACACTGAGAGGGGGTCTCCAGATGCCTTAAAAAAAACTAAGAACAATTTTGAATTACACTTTTGCCGCTTACACCAGTTGTACCTAATTCTGACCCATTTTTATCACTTTTTCCACCAATTCAACACATTTTTGCAACTTAAAACCAATTTTTTTGTCAGTTTTAAACCCTTTACAACACTTTCTTTTTTGTTCTGCCTGTTTTTGCCACTTCTAACCCAAATCTTTCAACTCTCTGCCTATTGTTGGCTCTGTTGACACATTATTGCCAATTTGATATGCCCATTTTTGCCAGTTTCTGACTATTTCTGCCTCAACCAACACTTTTTTGCCACGTTATATCAATTTTCATCCCATTTCACTAAATTTGCACCAATTTTTGCCGCTTTAACTCCATTTCAGCCACTTTTTAATCTTCTTTTACCACTTAATATGCCACTCTTCACCACTTCCTTTTGCAACTTTTAACCTATTTAGGTCTGATTTTTCCACATTGTTGCCACTTTTATTCAATTGTTGGTCCTTTTGCCCTTATTAGCGACTTTTGTGCTTCTTTAAACCAATTTTTGTTATTTTTTTTTAACATTTTGCAACTTTTCTGATACTTGAGGCCAATTTTTGCCACTTGAACCCTATCTCTCTTTATTGCAATGTATTTGCAACTTGGTTTGCAATTTCTTTGCCTATTTTTGCCACTTTTAACAAATTTTGGCTCCTTTTTTGCCCATTTTGCAACTTTATTGCCACTTGAGACCAATTTCTGCCACTTCTTTCCACTTCAAGGCAAATTTAGACACTTATCCACCTTTTTTCTGCCATTTTTGCTGTATTTTTGCCACTTCTTTGTAATTTCTTTGCCTGTTTTTGCCACTTTAAACCATATTGCCACTTTTATCTCATTTTTGGCATTTCTAACCCATTTCTGCTACTTTTAAAATCCAATTTCACAACCTTTCCCATCATTTTTTGCCATTATTAACCCATTTCAGCTGTCTTAAATGTATTTTAATTCTGTTTTTAACCAAAGTATTCACTTTTTTAAAAGAGGGTTACTTACAACACAATGAATTAAAATGTGTGTCTTTGATCAGAGTGGTTATTATTCAGGTTAAATATAAAATATCACAGCCTAACTTTGAATGGACCAGGATTTTACTGGCCCCCCGTTTGGCTGGGCCCCTTGTTCCCCCTCATGGACGTCCTTGTCTCCACATGACTATTCCAGAACATTCATGGCTGTGTTCAGCCACCTTCAGGTACAGTGGGGGTCCCCGGGGTCAGGCACCTTTATTTTGGGGGTCGCGGGCTGAAAAGGTTGAGAACCCCTGGCCTTTAAGAGTAATTATGGATCATATCTTTATATCCAAGTAAACATCAGGGACAAATGCAGTAACTAAAACCAAAAAAAAAAAACCCTGTGGTTTGTTTGATATTCTTTCCTCTCCGTCCTGCAGAGCCCCTTCATCCTCCTGATATCCCAGAGATCTTCTCCTGGGAGGAAACCTGTGAAATATTCGATTTGAAATCCTCCTCTGTCAACAAACAGACAACATCTCCCCATTTACAGCCAGGTGTGAAAGTTTCACCCTCTCAGGCTGGTTTCATTCATCTACTGAGGCGGAATCCGAAGCCGTTTTCACACATATGATTACTCTGGCAGCTTCAGAGCGATGGAGAGGCGATGATGACAGAGGCTTTTGTGAAAGGTGGGAAGCAGGGTTAGATGGGAAAAAGCTGCGTTTGGCCTGAACAGGCAGACGACAGCTCATTATTCAGAAAGCCAAACAACAGGAGACGGGCTTCTTTGTTTAGCAGACCTAGTGTCATGTTTCCCACATCCGCCATCATCGAGGAGACGGTAGAAAGCTCTGGAATAAACTCCGTGTCACCAAGAGGAGAGGCGGCGAGGAATAAAGGCCATAAAGGACGCTGCTTGTCTGACTCCATATCAAAATACAGATGTTTTTTTAGACATAGTCTCACCAGTAGATTCCACACAGTCCATGTCCATTCTACAAATAATTCACCTCTCTTCATCCGTGGCACTCCTCTGACCGAGGCTCTCTGGGTAAAACCGGTGTTCAGGTTCTGTTGGAAATGAGTGCAGCTAATGCAGAACGGCTTATGTATGACTCTGCAAAGATTTACCAGAAACACAGCCTGCTGTTTCTCCAAATCCACCGCAGTTTGACAAGAGCGACAAGCTCTTTTCTCCACTGGAGGATGTGCAGAGAGCAAACACAAAGAGCAAAGAGTGGAGGGAGATGGACAGAGATGAGATACAGATATGAAAAGATACAGTACTCATGAAAGTATTTATGCCCTGGGATGTTTTACCCTTTCACTGATTTTATAAATCAATCGCGGTCCATATAATTTGGCTTTTTTATACAAAAACTTGACAAAAAAAGACTCTTTAATGTCAAAGTAAAAACAGATTTCTACAAAGTAATGTTGAATAAATAAAAATATGTAATGTTAAATAGGTGACCCCCTTCATGTTCGTATTTAGTGGAGTCTGAGTCTGTGTGGATAAGTCTCAGTCAGGTTTGCACATCTGGACTCTGGAATTTTACTCCATTCTTCTTAACTAAACTGCTCAAGCTCTGTCAGGTTGTACAGGGATCAGCCTTTTTCAAATCCAGCCTAAACTTCTCAGTCAGACTGAGGTCTGGTCTTTGACTCGGACACTCCAGAACAGTCCCCTTTGAACCATTTCTACGTGGCTTTCTCTGCATGCTTCGACTCATTGTCTGACTGCAGATAAATCTTTTCTAAGCTGTAGTACTCTGTCTGAATAAGACTGTCCTCTACCTTTACAATCCTGGGCCGGCTGCTGAGAAGCATCCCCACAGCATGATGCTGCCACCACTGTGCTCCACAGTGGAGATGGAGTGTTTGTGGTGATGTCAGTGTGGCATCTAAAAAGTTCCATTCTGGTCTCATCAGACCAAAGAACTTTCTTCCTCTAGACCATGGAGTCTCCCACAGTCCTTCTGGTGAACTCTAGTCCAGACTGAATCTGAGTTTTCTCCAACAGTGTCTCTCTCCAAAGCTCTGACCGGTGAAGAACCCGGCCAACAGTTGTTGTCTGCAGAGTCTCTCCATCTCAGCTGCTGAAGCTTGGAGCTCCTTCAGAGTAGTCATAGGTGTCTTGGTGTCCTCTCTCACTAGTCTCCTTCTTGCACGCCCACTCAGTTTGTGAGGACGGTCTGATCTAGGCAGAATTACACATGTGACATATTCCTTCATTTCTTCATGATGGATTTAACTGAACTCTGGTCGATGTTCAGAGACTTGGAAATGTTTGGAGTGTTCTTTTGTCTTCAGGGTGTAATGGTAGCCATGAATACTGATTAACCAGTCACTGTCCTCTTTCATTTTGTTGTTTTCTCTTTCACCCGTAGGACTCTCCATTTCCTCCATCACAGTCACATCTTTCCATCCTCCATCTTCCTCCCTCGTTTCCTCTCTTCTCACCTCTAAATTTGACTCCACAACGTTTCAATTCCATTTCCCATCTCTGCATTCTCGTATATCGGAGGCGCTTTACTATTCATTTCAAGGTCGGAGCAGGAGAATCGGGCTGGAGAGAGACACAGAGCGAGGGAGCGGGAAGATGAAGAGGCAGGAAAATAGATGAAAACGAGGCAGTAAGAAGAGGAAGATAAAGGAGGAGAGAGAGCAGATGTATCAGAGGAAACATGCAGGTGATGGAACAAAGATGAGTTTACAAAGCATCATCTTTTTCTGACTCATTTCATCTCTCACATCGTGAAATTTTACAACACGGAGCCGCTACGGTCTGCACGGCTAAATAACTGCAGTTTCTTTGCTCACTGTATGAACACAAATACTCTAAAAACAGCATGAAATTGCAAATAAACCACATCTCTCCGAGCGTGGCGGATTCTGCGTTAACGGCGTGGGATATTGTGTGTCTGTGTAAATCAAATCCAGGTGAGCAAACATGTTTGAATCACCCAATTTACTCCAATTATATCCCTGAAAGAAGTTAAAACGTGCAGGGAAGGAAGCGCAATGTTTTTGTTTGGCTGTGAGGCAGACGTGAAGAAAAGGTGTGAAAATTATATTCACTAAACAGCTTGTATACAACATATTTTAAACAAATGGTCATGCCTTTAGTTGCATGAAAGCTTTCTTTTTGGCTGGTTAAAACCAACATCCTTGGATTTTGTTTTCATCTAAACAGCTGTAGGAAGCACCAGCCAAACCCCCATACAACCTGCACTGCCTGGTGTTACAGTTAAAAGAGATACCGTGCAAATTGGTGACTTTCAGCAAACCATACCACCAGCTAAACTTTCCATCCAGTAGATTTCCCTTGAAAAGGCCCCATGAAATCCCCGTGCAATATTCAGAAGCTTCTTTCGGCTCGGTGAACATCTTTTTTATTTTATAGTAATTATAATAACGTCTCAGAGTTACCGTTCACGTTTTATTGATGCTGATATCAGACCCTTAAACACTTTAAAGAGAGAACTATCACACCACCAGGAGCAGAAGGTTCCAGCACGCTCAGATGGAGGGATATCATGACTTATATTAAAATTAACAAACAGATCTAGCAATAATAATCACAGTTCTGCTCCACCCTGGAGGAAATACTCCCATCTGGATGAGGCTTTAGGAGCTAAAAGGGACGACTGCTCAGGAAATCTCATCAGGTTCAAACAGGCCTTAAAGGCAGAATGGAGAATGTACATTAGCTTTAACGGCAGAAAGTAAAATTTAAAAAGGTTTTAGAGAGGGAGAGATAAAGGTAGACGATATTAAAATTAAATATGAATGATAATGGTCATTATGTATTTATGTAAAATGTAATTTAATGGTAAATATTACCAGAATTGAGCGTTTTATGGAGGAAACGTGTTATTGCTGAAAGGATAAAGATGGAAGGTATAAAGCAGCAGGAGGAGGATGAGCTGTGTGAGGAGAGAGAGAAAAGAACCTACAAGAAGAAGTTTTATTTCATGCAACAGGCCCCTTAAAGGAGTTCAGATACCATTATTTAATTGATTCCATTCTGCAGCAAAATTTCAATAAGGGCGGCTAACAACCCCTCAGCATGACGGCTGCAAAAATGATCATGAGCCATGAAAACAAGATGATGTAACTTTATAAAGCCAGTGTATCGTCCATAGTCCATGCCTGTCGTCAGGCGGATTCATCTTGCAAGCTGAGGTCAGAGAATGACCGGACCAATCAGCATCCTTGGAGGAGAACGAGGCAGTAGCTGTGGGCGTGGTTTTGCTGAATAGACTGAAAGCCTGTGAACAATGGTGGTAGGTGGAAAAATGAGAGTCAGTGCAGGACAACTGGACAACATTTCTTTACTAAAAGAAGAGCAAAGAACCACAGTTCAAGATGTCCTTGATGGAAAAGGTGTATCTGCTCTTCTTCTGAGCGGTCGTGCACACTGTGCACACGCTAATTCTGGAGACCAAAAAAAAAAGCTCATACAGTGCAAATACAGTGAAAATAATTCACTTTTTTCTGTTTTTTCGTAAAAAATAAAATATTTCAAATAAATCAAACTGGCATTTAAAGGGTTAAAATCTTGAAAATTATTGAATGTTTGGTAGATTTGAGCAGGTCTGAAGTCGTTAAAGAGATTTATGACAAAAATTAGAAAAAATATTGACGTATGCTGATTTAATAGCAATTTTTCTGTACATGTACATTTTTGCCTCGACGGTGTCCTGGGGGTAGTAAACTTGAGGAGGACACAAGGATTAATGCCGTTGTATTCAGTCTGCACTGTCTTAAATGTATCTATCCATATGGAGGTTTCTAGCCATGAACTCCATGGGAAATCAAAGCATGCTGCTTGACTAACCTAGGGAGCATCTTTAGAGCCAAGCCTTCTCCGCCAAGTACAAATGTACAGCCATTTTGCAAAATGGTTAAATATATTAAGTAACTATTTCTGACTGAAGATGTCCAATGGAGGCAGCCTGATCTGGAAGTATAAATATCAAACATGTCTGATGTTGATTATTTGAGGCCTGGAAGGCTTGATCAGGAGCAGTAGTAGGTTGCAATAAGATTTAAATTGGGTTATAGAGCCCAGTTGTTTGAGGACTAGGGCAGACTGTGCTTCAGATTCCTGGCCTGGACAGCTGCACAGCAAGTTCTACACAACAGTTCATAACAAAGGTTGCACCAACCAGCAGATCAGCAGCATTCAGCCGATAAAAACATGTACATACATGGATCAAATGTTTCCTGTAAGAGCTCCTGCAGTGCAACACTAACAAATAGGCTCTGTAGAAAAGGTGCGGATGTGCAAAGTTTGTTTTTATCTTGCTACGCATCATCTGCTCGTGTTCAGGAGTGCAGAGCATGTTTGAAAAGGACTGTTTTAGATGTGATTGCAATGATTTTACGTTTCAATTTAAACCTTTTGAAACGAGCTGAGATTGCACAGCGTGTGGGGGAAATCAATATTTGTGTAGAGACGACGGCTCTTCATCTGAGCCGCTTTGCTGAACCCTTTAAACAGACTGTAGATGATTATTTGATATCCTCCTGTTTGTACAGACTCTGTGGGTTTTATTCCCTCAGTCTGTGTTATCTTTGATTTCACATCGATGTATATAAATCAGCGTGAGAGGAATAAGGGTAGCTCTGAATACAGGAGGTGAATGAATCACAGAGAGCCAGGATTCCTCTCTTTCATGTGAATGTGCAGTCATGTGTTATCATGTGTTTTATTTCTGATATTAATCTATAATATGCACCTTCAAAACCACTCCTTATCAGCTCCAGCACATCCTGGTTGATATGCATGTATGTGCATAAACATAATCCCATGTATGTGAATCACACTGACCTTATTTGTAATACCATCTCTTTTACATTCCCTTATCACTTTTTTACCAGCAGCCTCGTACGTTCAGTGGAGACAGGGAATGGAAATACACCAGTGTTCCCAGTCTCCCACTGTCTTTTGATTCGCTGCAGATAGATGTTGTTATGGATGCATACAGAATCTGGAAATAGGATTACATTCACCATTTTTATGCCAGCAATTCTGTCCAAGCCATACTCAATACTTGGAGATTACTTTGACAGATTTTCATCCAACTTTGCACAGGAGTATGGGCTGAGATTTGTGCCACCAGAAACTGAATTTGAATAGCATGATTTGAATTTATTGTTTTGAAAATGAATTTATTCGCTTTGAAATTGTACTGCATTCACTTGAGCGTTCAACTCTATATATATTCCTTAAATTCAAAAATAAAAAAAATAAATTCAGTTCATTTAATTCAAATTCAGTTCTACAAGTCAATTTCAGCTCAGCGTGGCACACTGTTTACGTCATCCACTTCCGTGAGGAAGAGTAATCGAGCACAGATTCTCAACTGAGCGGGACTGCTGAAAATACAAGAAGAACTGGGTGGAGCTGGTGTCTTTTCCGCGATGTCTCAAGACCAGGGACGGAATAATCAGGTTTGTATTAAGCTTAAAATTATTCATATTTATCATCGTTTACAGGAAGAAAAACGTAATGTAAGTCCTAATGTTACTGTAGCTATTGGAGCTCGCTACTAATACGGTTCAGCATAGCCTCAGTCAATATGACAGGGATAGCTGGCTTACAGTATTTTCTATCTACTGCTCTATTTTGAAACTTTAAATGCATTAAAGGTTATGTTTGCATTCACACTACCAAAACAAACCAGACTTTGGGCTCAAGTGCACTCGGATCTGGGACCGGGCCCCTAATGTGAAAGCCACCCAAGTGGGACAATAGAGAGATGCTGTCAAGCTTGACCTTGGCTGCTGAGTGACACACGTGTCGAGCTTTACTGTGGCCACACTTTCTAGCCCCGGGTTGTGGCACACGGCGCCCTGTGAGGGATTCTTTGCATCCTAAATGCTGAAAATTAATGCACATGAATGCACTGCTCCAAAGAACGTCTAAGACAGACAAGCGGACATCCCGAAAGCATTGCTCCTCCTGCCCTGCTATTGCCAGTGTGGACCTGTCATTTAACCTGTAATGTCAGCATCAAGCTGCTGACCTAACATGTAAATGAGAATTTTGCTCTCTTTGAAGGATTTGCTGTATAATTTCCTCAGATTAGTGACTGCTTCATAATCCCCAAACATCTGAGTCTGCCCTAGATCTGCTTCTCTTTGCTCTGCCTCTGTCTCTTTGCTTTTGCACTGCTGCTTGTTTTAGTCTTAACACAGTGGCCTTCATTCATCGCCTCTCTTACATAATCAGCTCCCCGGCCTGTGAGGAGGCGGTTGTGGCCTTGCTGTCGACAGCTCATTACAACACTTCAGATGATGAACTTTTTTTTTTTTATCCTGTACACACAATCTGGAGGAAGGGAGAGGCAAACAAAGAGCAGGGTTTACTTGTCTTCTTCTCAGTCTTTGTGACCAGCTGTCAGCAAACAGTTTCTCCACTGGGAACACGGGGGAGAGGGGGGAGGTTAGAGGTCAGATGAGAGGGTGAGGATGGCTGATGGAGAGGTTACGATAGAGAAGATGAGGGGAATCACTCATGGAGAGGTCAAAGAGATGATGCACTTCTAAAGGATGATAGAATAGGGAGACAGAAGGGTTAAAATAGCAATGATGGAGGGAGAGAAGCTGGAATGAAGGGATAAGGAGGGAAGAGGTGATAATACGTAAAGGTATAGGGTCTCAAATGTTGGATAAAAGCATTTAAATGATAAATGAAGGCATCAAAGGGGCTCTTTGGGTGGTGGCATGCATTACAGTGGGGTAAAAGGAGGTCACGTTGTTGAGAGACTGGCAATTACAGTGAAGCATATGAGAGAAGAGGTGTGTATGGACGTGGATAAAAGGTAGAGCCATGTGAGGCTGGATCATGCACACAGATGTCTTCTCTGGGCCATTTAAAATGGACTGAGGCTAAATGGAAAACTGTTCTGTGGTCACATGAATGAAGCTGAGGGAGAAAACACACAGCCAATGGCAAAGGAGGCTGCCTGGTGATGTCAGAATATGCAGATTAGATGAGTGAATTTACTCCCATCACAAAGTGTGGGTCATACTAAAGATTTTTCTCATTTACAGTATGTCTTTATCTCTAACCACTTTCAAGCTACAGCCTTTTGAAATCTTGGTATCAAAATTGAATATTTTCTTGAAAAAACTGGCGCCCAAAGAGTTAAGGTTTGAGATTTTTGCATGTTGTGCTTTGAAAGAGTTTCAGACACCTTATTTTAATCTGTCAAATTTATTGTAAGGAAACTAAAATGAAAGAGAGAACGCTCTTTAACTGTTCAACTTTGTCATGTTTTTTTTTTAATTGATTTTTATGGTCTTGGTCTTGTCTCGGTCTTGACTGGGTCTTGGCCTCCAAAAGTCTTGGTCTTGTCTTGGTGTGCTCTGGTCTCGGGCAAGTCTTGGTCTTGGATGGTCTCGAGTACAACACTAGTAGAGAGAGGTTTTAGAGCAACATTATGCTCCCATCCAGACAACGTCTCTGTCAGAGAGGGCTGCGACTATTTCAGCAAGACCATGCTAAACCACATACCACATCCATCACAACAGCATGGCTTCACAGGAGAAGAGTCCAGGTCCTGAACTGGTCTGCCTGCAGTCCAGACCTTTCACCAATAGAAAACATTTGGAAAGGGAAAACGCAGCAAAGAAGACCCAGGACTGCTGGGCAGCTAGAATCCTACATCAGACCAGAATGGGACAACATTCCTCCACCATCAACGGGTCTCCTCGATTCCCAAACGTTTACAGACTGTTGTTAAAAGAAACGGTAAACATGGCCTTGTCCTACTTTTCTGAGATGTTTTGCTGCCATCAAATTCTAAATGTGGAATTGTGGAACTGGAGCTGTATGATTTAGTGTTTAGAAAGTTAATGAAAGAGCTAGATCATTGATGTTACGTATGTAGAGGGGCCTAAAGAGGTCCAAAAAGGATGTGCAGAGGCAGTAGGAGGTTCAAACGGATGTTAAGGATATGTGTATGTGGTTATTTCAGTTGTGAAGGCATGGCTGAGTGGTTAAAAGGATAATATATGGGTGGAAATGGCTACTGGAGAAGAAGAAGGACACTATGAAGGGTTAAATGGGAGATAAAATGGATTTAAAGGATGATGCACAGCTGTAAGGGGGTGACATTTAGACATCAGTGATGATGGACAAGAGGATGATAAAGGCTCACATCGACGAAGGTGCACCGGGGGCCGACGGAGGAATGCATATGATGATATTAAAGGCTACAGGGGAGGACAAAGGGATTGTAGAAGGTGTTCTTGGTGAAGTAGAAGAGGGGCTGGATGGTCTGAGTAGAACTACAGAAAAAGAAACAGGGTTAGTGGGAGAAGAATAGTTGGTAAAAAGGACTGATAGAAGTCTGTATAGAACGCTTGAGGAGTCCAAAGATGACAGAAAAGATTTGTAGGAGAGTTTAAAGGATCGAAAGAATCAAAGAATGATGGAAAGGATTGATAGAAGGATGGGGGGGAGATTGGAAGAAGGATAGAGGGTGGAAAGATTTGACAGAAGACATAAAGCACACTGGAGTGATCTTTGGAGCAGAGGAGGTTTTGGAAGGGTTGGCAGAAAGCAATAAAAAAGCTGGAGTGATTTGAGGAATGATGGAGGGCATAAAAGGTGGTAGAAGGGTTTAAAGGACTCTGGCCTGATTGGAGAGATAAAATAGTGGTAGGAAGGGCCTGGAGGGAGAAATATAAAGAGCTGGAGGGATCTGGGGTTGATAAAGGAGGAGAAAGGTTTGATAGCATGCTGGTTTTCAATTCCAAATTTTTTTCCCTGCAAGGCTTTATATATGGATAAAAATGGCTCTAGATGGTAGAGCGGAAATAAGGTTTGCTACAAGATTTTTAAAAGTCAGCAGTTGATGGACGGACTGAGAGGAGGGTAGAAAGGAAGCTTGATGGATAGGAGACAGTAGATTGGGTAGAAAAGGTTTCTAGAAGTGTACTCGAGTAGTGGAAGACATTTGAAGACTAAAAATAAGTGCTAATGGCTGATAGAGGAGAGATGATGACGGAAGGGGTTGGAAGAAGTGGAGACAGGCAGACGTGGCGCCACCTTAAGAAATTCAAGAATAGATGAGAAACAAAGTCATGACATCTATCAGTCTGGAAAGGGTTAAAAATCCATTTCCAAGGCTTTAGGACTCCAGCTAACCATGGTGAGAGCCATGATCCACAAATGGAGAAAACTGTGAACTGTGGTGAACCTTCCCAGGAGTGGTCGGTCTACCAGAATGACTCCTAGAGAACATGGACGACTCATCCAGGAGGTCCCAGAAGAACCCAGAGCAACCATTTTAACCAAAGATTGCCAACTTTATTTTCACCAGAAATGAATTATGGGTAAAAAACTTGGCGCTGATGATAAATAATTATGTGATTAAAAGGTGAACATGATAAGTTAAAAACTCAAAATCTGAGATAAAAAGTCAAACTTAGAAGTTAAAAAGGTAAAAACATGACATTTAAAGTCAAAATGTTTTTAAAAGGCAAAATATGAGAAAGACCACTGAAAACATGAATTTTAAAAGTCAAAATCTGAGATAAAATTCAAAATCATGATTTTAAACAGTCAAAATATGAGGTAAACAACAAAATCATGAGTTTCAAATGTCAAAATATGAAATAAAATGAAAAATTATGAGTTTTTAAGGTTTAAACATGATAAAATTAAAGTTAGGAGTTGAAAAAGGTAAAAACATGAGATTAAAATCAAAACCATTACTTTTAAAAGGTCAAATTAGGATTTAAAATTTAAAATTGTAAATCCAAAAGGTAAAAATATGAGATAAAAAGTAAAAGATCTAAAGGTTAAAATATGAAATTAACAGTCAAAACCATAACTTTCGGTCATAACTGTGAGATGTAAAAATGAAAATATAGAGAAAACATGAATTTCTTTCCCACGTTCCTGACTGTTTATCAAATTATTTTTACTGTTTTTCTGATTTTTATGACTCAACAAGGATGTTATAAATCATCATGGTTAGACCTCATGCTGGTGGGCCAGTTACAATAAAAATATCATATGATCTGGTGGGCCGGTATAACCGCACCACTGGCTAGATTTAGCCCCTGGGCCTTAAGTTTGACACCCCTGGATTAGAGGTAGGTTGAAAAGAGTGGCGTGGTATGATAGGTACGATAGAGTGGACTGATTGGAGGGATGATGGCAGGGCTGGTGGAGGGTTTTTTTGTCTGCAGAGGTAAAGGGGGCTGTGAGGGTTTAGTAGAGTGGAATATAAATGCTGCAGGGACTGGGGGGTCGATGGGGGTTGTCTCGGTAGGGAACCTGGTAGAGCATGCACCATATTGAGGTTGTTTCCTTGTCGCAGCAGCCCTGTTTCAATCTAACCCTGGACCTCTGCATGTCGTCTCCTCTCTATCTAACATTCATGTCCACTTTCAGCTGTCCCATTCAACAGAGGAGAATGTCAGGGTTACCATGAGAGTTACTGCTGGAAAAGAGCAATGATTGGAGGAGAGAAAGAATGCTTTAGGAGATAGGCATGACAACATGGTAGAAAAGATTTTTTAGGAGTCCATGAGACTGGAAACTAGGGATGTGATGGTACTTGAAAGCTTGAGTTTGGTACATCTTTTGGTCTGGAACATTCTAAGTCCAGTATGTGAAAATGGCACAACTAAATTTACTGTGGGAACTTGAAAACATCCCTTTGGGACCTGCATGCTGCAGTTATCACCAGAAGATTTGGACCTTCCAAAAGCTTAAGTGTAAAAAATCATGTCTGTAGCATGCCTTGCATATATGCAAACACCTCAGAGATGTGCGCAGCCAGGTGAAAATTCGCCACACGGGACCTGCAAAGTGGCGTGTCTGAAGATTTCAGATTTCAGATTACGTATCTGAATTTGGGAGAAACAGTGGGGTTGGTAAAAGTGCTAGGAAGACTGATAGAGGACATGGAGGCTTGGTGGAGGGGTAAAATGTCGGCAGAGTAATTGAGGGCAGGGAGGCTTTGGCAAAAAGAAATATGAATTCTTGAAGTGATCTGGGGTTGATGATGAAGGGGTAGAAAGAGATGATTGGAGTTGCACTTGAGGTGTTCTTGTAGAATATGCACCCAATGGAAGGCTAAAGCCCAAACCCATACTGTAGCCCACATAAACCCATGTGGGGCCCACAAGGCTGGACCACCAGCCACTGCATGGGCACGCACTTCATACCAGAGTCGAATGCTTGCTCGAGGATCACCTCCCTGCCTCACCAGGTAAGTGAAAAAAACAATAGGAGTAGTGGTAAGGGTACCCTGATTAAGGGTAAGAGTGGGTACAGAAGTGTAATGGGAAAGTATGTGTACCCTTGTCTTCATGGAATGTGAAACCTTTAATCATGTCTTATGTGACATATGTCCAGCCAGGAGTTCCCTCTTGGAGAAGATTAGGGGCTATCAAGTGTGGTAAACAAAATAATCCTTGATCTGAGGGCTTCTAGCCCAGAAGGGGTTAAACATGGAGATACGTGGTTGCCCAGTAGAGGTTAAGCGTGGAGATACGTGGTTGCCCAGTAGGGGTTAAGCGTGCAGATACGTAGTTGCCCAGTAGGGGTTAAGTGTGGAGATACGTGGTTGCCCAGTAGGGGTTAAGTGTGGAGATACGTGGTTGCCCAGTAGGGGTTAAGCGTGCAGATACGTAGTTGCCCAGTAGGGGTTAAGCACGGAGATACGTGGTTGCCCAGTAGGGGTTAAGCGTGGAGATACATGGTTGCCCAGTAGAGGTTAAGCGTGGAGATACATGGTTGCCCAGTAGGGGTTAAGCGTGGAGATACATGGTTGCCCAGTAGGGGTTAAGCGTGGAGATACGTGGTTGCCCAGTAGAGGTTAAGCGTGGAGATACATGGTTGCCCAGTAGGGGTTAAGCATGGAGATACATGGTTGCCCAGTAGGGGTTAAGCCAGGAACAGGTTTTCTACGGCCTATTTTATGATCTGTGTGTAACCTGAATGGTAGGCATGCAAATAAGTTTTGCAACCTGGAATATAAAAGAGCGCTGGATGAAAGGTTCAGGGCACATTCAGCCATTGCCATCCCTGGTGCTGTGGTTAGTGTGCCCACTTGTGCAAGTATGAATAAATCCAGAAGTCTCTCCTGCTATCTGGTTGGCCTCTTTTCTTCTTGTCTCTTAGATTTGCCATTACAAAAGCATGCAGCTGGGGGAAGAAAACAAACTTGGAAGAGTTTAGAAATGACTGGAATGGTATGAGGGTTGTTGGAAGGGTTTAATGTTGGCAGAACAAGAAATGACTATGAACTGCTGGAGGGACTGGGAGGGTCATGGAGAGTTGTAAAGAGGGATGAGGGCTGTCTTAGTTTAGTCATGCAACTAGTAAGGAATGCACAGGATGATTGCAGAATTACAGCAACCCTGCACCTTTGCATGCCACGCCCTCTTTATCCTAATTTCCTGTCTGCTCTCAGCTCTCCTATCCCTTAAAGACCACACTGACTAGAATTAAAGGCTATTATTTTAGAGTAGGAGGAATCCTGGGTTGATCCTGCAAGAGATAGAGGAGTAGGAAGGTCTGATAGCAGGGTACTTTGGATTCTGGATGAGTAGGAAGGTTAATAGAAGACTATCGGGAATGCAGGAGAGATAGGAGGAAATATAGGGGGCGGAGCAGGTTGAAAGGAGGGTTCAAAGGTTGTTGAAGCGATCAAAAGGAAGATAAATGGGTTAAAAGGGTTGAGAGAATCAAAGCAGCCATAGTTGAAAGACTAATTGGGAGGTGTATAGGGGTGTTGGGAGGGTAAAGATAAAATATGAAGATGAAATGAACACATGAGGAGCTGGAATTATTAAAGAGGGATCAAAGAGATGATAGTGGGGGTCAAGCGGGGGGGTGGGGTTGGAAAAGCGGGCTGTGCTGCCGTACTAAGGGATGATTTCACGATAGGATGTTATGCACAAAGCTGAACAAACATTTTCTGTTGTAAACACTCCAATTATAAATCTACAACTATAGACTTTCTGTCTGCACCTGGCTGTGCGTGAAATTCAGCAAATCTCCTCAAACTCAGCCAGAAAACAATTTGATTAACATTTAGCGTCAGCAGCTTTCTCCGCTCGTGTGTTTGTGCATCTCTGGGTGAAAATGAGTTCATCTGCAATGATGGCTTATTTAAGGTTTGTGCCTCAGCAGGGTGGCTGTTCATTTACAGGGAGAGGGAGAGAGAGGAAAAGGGTGTGCTCATTAAAAACAGAGGCTGGAGAAGACGGCCAGGTAGAGACCCATCAGTGGAGGTGGAGGATGAAAAAAGAGGGGAAGAATGAGAAGAGAAAACAAAAGCAGACAAAAAGGAGGAAGAGGGTGTAATGAGGAAAAACGTCGCCTGAGGAAGAGGAAAGAATGTGGGACACGGAGGGGAGAAAGGATGCACATTTCACGCCGTCTGCTTTCAAACGCCTGTTTATCCTACTTTCTTATAGTCGTGCTCGGTAAAAGGCCTAATACTCGAGTGTCAAAGCAGAATTGCTTCAATTATGGATTTGATTATTTTTCACTGGCGTCTTGATTATTTTCCCGGCACATAAAGAAGCCTCTCCTTATCTTATTTCACTGTGGTTTTGTGCTCATTCATGGCTGGAGAATCAATTATGAGTTGGCAGGGTGAAATTTCAGCTTCATCTTCCTACATAGAGAATAATTGGATGCAGAAATTGGAACAACACAGATGAGCTTCAGAGCCTGTTGTAGAGGTGTCAGTACGCTTCAAAGAAATTGCCTGTCAGGAAGTCGAACAGCACCTGAAGTCTTGTTACTGTTCAAAACATGACGAGCCGATAGTCGAGGCGACTCCACGCGGTGATTGAATGTGGAAAATTCAAACATTTCCCCAATCTCTCTACGTTTGGTTCTTAACATATTATTTCAGTCTTTCATCCAAACAAGTCCACTTTACTAACGCCTGTAAAACAAGCACAATGTAAAGCCAGCATGTTTTGGTAGTCAAGGTAACGAACCTCTCTGTTAACAGGAATAGGCTGTTTGCAGATGGCTTCAAAACTCCAGATGGGAAATGAGATGAGAAATGTCAAAGTGTTGTGCAGGTTAACAACCAAGAGCTGCCTTTGGGTCCTGAAATAGTCATCCACTCTGGGAAAAGCCTACGTCCAGTGTCTGGAAGAGCTGTGTGAGCCAGCACTTGTGTATAGTCCAGTTTGGATCAGTTCTTAGCCATAGTTTGACCAGGTAAACCCTGATCTTTCTGGTGTTTTCACAGCCTCTGTTTGTCAGTAAAAAGAGCTGGTGTTTGACTCCCAAACAGCTCTCCATTTGGGACCAGTTTGACATTTTCAATGAGCATTAACCCTCTGGGTGCCAGAGTTATTGCAAGAAATATTCAATTTGATATCAAGATTTCTAAAGGCTTTAGCTTGAAAGTGGTTCGAGATAAAGGCGTACTGTAAATGAGAAAAATCTTCAGTATAACCCAAACTTTATGATGGGAGTAATGCACTCATCTAATTTGCATATTCTGACATTACCAGACGGCCTCCACCACCATTGGCTGTGCCTTTATCTCCCATGGCTTCTACCACATCTCTACCTCCATTGTGTTTGTCATTCCTGATCTCTGTCACTATTCGCGGAGTTTTGAGCCCCCCCCCACCACGTCCCCATGTACCCCCCACCACAGCCTCACCCATGGTCTCACCGGACGACTGAAAGTCCTGGCAGAGGGTGAATATTCCTCTCTTCCTCCCAGCATTGTGAGTATTCTCGCTACAATTCGCTGTCTTTCTCTCTGTTACACTCCGACTCGTCTCCTCGACCAGGCGTGCGTCTTTCAAACTCTATAAACTCCAAAACTTTGAATAGAAACACACCCAAAAATGCTGCTGAGATTGAAGTTACTCATCTCTGCCATCTCCTGGTGTAAAGTGGTAACAACCCTAGGCACCATATTTGCAGCTAGAGCCTGTTTACCATAGCAATGTTGCTTGTTGCAATTTTGCGACTTTGGCGGTGAAAGGGTTAAATGAAGACAAAAGTGGGGAAAGGAAACTTGTTCTAGAACCAGCTGGCCCTAGGTCAGGGTCAGCTGGTTTGATGGTTTCAGCCAACAAGAGCGAACATTTCCAACGTGAGATCTTCAAAAAATCAGAGAAAAGTTTCTGAACCATTCTAATGGAAATTTTGAAATCATTCAGCAGTTTTCTTAAAGTTATCAGAAGTTTAACAATTTTTATTGACAGTTAATTAAATGTCTGCTGACTTTCTCAAACTTCCATCCATGCTTTGGGGTTTGTTACGGTGATATATAGCTGTTAGAGCCCCAAACCACCCCATCCATCATTCCTGACATTATTTTAACTCAAATATTCCCAGCCTCAAACCGTCAGGCGCCTAAACTTTGTCAGAAAAGTCCACTTTATTTTGTTCAGGTTAAAAAAGTAAACCTCAAAGTAAAAATTATTTATTTTGGATTTTAAAAATGCAAAGAGATGTCTAAATGAAAGTAAATAGACTTCAAAGTGAATTGGGTTTGTTAAAAAAATAAAAAAAGAACAATATCGAGTGAACATTGAAAACAAATGAAAGAGAGAGACAGAGGAAATTAAACGAGGAAAAGCAGAGATTGTTTTAGTGAGTCAACTGGAGCCGCAGATTAAACTCAAATGTCAGCCCTTAATCAATAACGCCACGAGGGAGCGAGACCGCGGGGCGAGCGAGTATGTCAGGGACACAGGAGGGAGAGAGAGAGTCTTCAGGTCTGTGTTATTGGGCGGTTGAAAACAGACCTGATGGCTTCATGAGCGTTTGATTCCACTAATTATTAATCACTGTCAGAGCAGGAAATTAAACTGGCTGTTTTCACAGTCGGCCATTTAGCAGGAAGCCGAGGTGCTGGCTGCTTAGCTGCCAATAACTGCCTTTATCAGGACTAGAGGATATTCTGGAGGAAATGGGAGTCTGCACTGAGGTTTGGTTCGGCTTTTTTTACTTGAATGCATTCTTTAGAATTATTATCTCCGACTGCAGCTCTTTGACTTTGGCAGAACCACATATTTTGTGGAAATATCAATGTATGCAATGAGAAAGATGTTCCCTTATATGTCCTACCTCCACTGCTGTTCTCATTCACAATTCCCACAGTCACCATGGAGTTAGACCTGTGATGTTTGCGAGGAATCAACTAACCGCTGATTTTACATAATCTATTAAAACTGGCCCAAAACGGCTCTAAAATGTACCTTGAAGAATATCTAACCTCAAGCAATCCTCAAAACAGACCCTAAAACAGTCTGAATTAAAGGTCTACCTGCTTTTTTCCTTGTTCTTTGCTGGTCTGAGGTCTTTTGTTAAGCCTAGGCAAGGAAAGTTTATTTGATTGTACATTTCAGCATCGAGGCAATTCTAAGTGCTTCACACAGGACACCAAAATACAACGACAAAAGGGAAGAAGAAAAACAATGGAAACTTTTTAAACGAAACATGTAAACATGTAGCATGTCAGAAACAACTTTGGTCCATAGACTGGATTCTGTCCCAGACAGTTCCACGTTTCTGGCCGATCCCTTCATATACACAGTATATGCCAGAAACAACCTCGGTCCGTAGACTGGTTTCTGTCCCAGACAGTTTCACGTTTCTGGCCAATCCCGGATGCCAGAAACAACCTTGGTCCAGAGACTGGATTCTGTCCCAGACAGTTTCACATTTCCGGCCAATCCCGGATCCTTATCTGTGCTCCAGTCTCTTAACTTTGGTGCTTCACACTGGACATTAAAATACAATGACAAAGGGAAAAAGAACCACAAAAATTCTACAAGCAAAAACAATAAATAAAGAAAAAAAAAGTGAAAACCTACTCATGCACCTTTGCTCACGTGTCCTCTCTAGTGAAAAATAAATCCTCATCTTCAGAACAGAGACTATGACATTTCTATTTAACTCTTTCTTTCACACTCAGGCTGTTTGGTCAGGAATATGAGAGGATACTGTCTGATCTCCTCCCCTCTTATCCCTTGTTCTTCAAGAGCCACGATGATTATTTTTTTCCTCCTGTGAAAGAAAAGGCCTGACATTTATGAGCTGCCTTTTTTCAAACAGCCTCTGTAACACGTGCATGTGTCCCTGCTTCCTTTTGTGCTTGTGTGTAATAATGGGACAGGTCGCTGTTTCCATGAGAGCAAACACAAATATCCCTTTTTCATTTTCCCTCCTCTGCAGCCGAGATCAGGCGTGATAAACATCTCAAGCCTGGCCTCTCGGTGGTCCTCTTCATCATCCGAAAAACACAACAAAGCAGAAAACCAAACAGGGACTGAATTGACTCCAGGACCTGGGCTGAACCACTTCCACCCCTCTGTCCTTTGTCTTTTATAAAATACACTCGTAAAATTCATTTCTCCCTGTTAGCGCTCCAGCTCCATTTTTCAGCCGAAGCACACAGGAGGTGGATAAAATGTTGGTGTTTGGAGAGGAACAATAAGAGGAGGGTTCGGAGTGGGATCAGTTAGAGAGGATGTGTTTTAATTATCCTAATGGCTCCTGTAATGGAATATTTCAAACATAGCCTGATGTCTCAGCCCCGGCTGAGTGTTTGGATCTCTTTGTGCCTCGATACCGCGAGCACAAGTTTGTGTTTCTGATAAGAAGAGAGGGTTTCATGCCTGCTTCAAGTAGCTCACTTCCATTTAATTTAGAGCAAATAGAAAGAAACGGCTCCTTTTTATTCAAATAATGCAGAAAAATGCAGGGAGAATGGTGCACTTCATCCATTTACAGAGACACTCACACCATCAGAGACAAATGCATCAGCTTAGCTTCTCATTTCCTTTGAGTTCCATTCACTATGATTCCTCAGCGCTGCTGGTAGCAAAGGCTGGAAGGATTATGTTTTCATCCACCCAGGACTGTTTTGAAAATGTATCTCTAAAAGTGCTTTGCACAGATTCCTGTAAACTTTGCACAATCGTCCACTCCGACCTGAGGATGCATTAGATCGGAATTTGTAGATTAAGGCTGAGGTCACTGGGCCTCATATCTGTCTCTACTAGTGATTGGATTTTGGAGGTTTTTGGTCAAGTTCATCTGGGCCTGACCAGCAAATCAGTGCAAGAACCCTGTTGCAATAGCAAGCTAGGATTTTTCTTCCCTCTTCTGACAATATTTTAGGGATTAGACGATTAAACATGCGCCGATGTGCATAGAAATTGTCACGTACCTAGAACTCTGAATCAGTGCAAGGTTGGTATAGGTTTCAGAAATAATTTATATGAAGATTATAATTACATAAAAATGTATATAAACTTGCAAAAAAGGGAAAACTGAGAAAGAAAAAATAGGCAGATATTAGGAGAAATTGGTTAAACAAGCAATAATTGGCCAATAAATGGTGAAATGGGGCTAGAATTGGAGAGGAGGGTCCATCAGATAGTCGATCCTCAGATCCAGGAGGAGCAATGTGGTTTTCGTCCTGGTCTTGGAACAGCGGACCAGCTCTACACTTGTTAGGGTCCTGGAGGGTGCATGGGAGTTTGCCCAACCAGTCTACACGTGTTTTGTGGACCTGCAGAAGGCATTCAACCGTGTCCCGCGAGGAATCCTGTGGAGGGTGCTCTGGGAGTATGGGGTACCAGACCCTCTGATAAGGCCTGTTCGGTCCCTGTACGACCAGTGTCAGAGCTTGGTCGGACTTGTTTCCGGTGAGGGTTGGGCTCTGCCAGGGCTGCCCTTTATCAATGGTTCTGTTCATAACTTTCATGGACAGAATTTCTAGGTGCAGCCAGGGCTTTGAGGGTGTCCGGTTTGGTGGCCTCAGGATTAGGTCTCTGCTTTTTGCGGATGATGTGGTTCTGTTGGCTTCATCAGGCCGTGACCTTCAGCTCTCACTGGAATAGTTCACAACCAATTGTGAAGCGGCTGGGATAAGAATCAGCACCTCCAAATGAGAGATTCCCAAATGGGAATGAGATCCTGCCCCAAGTGGAGGAGTTCAAGTATCTTGGGGTCTTTTTCATGAGTGAGGGAAGAATGGAGCGGGAGATCCTTGCGGCATCGTCAGTGATGCGGTCTCTGCATCGGTCTGTCGTGGTGAAGAAAGCCTCCTGGGCGCCTCCCTGTTGAGGTGTTCCAGGCAGGTCCCACTGGGAGGAGGCCCCAGGGAAGACTAAGGACATGCTGGAGAGACTACGTCTCTCGGCTGGCCTGGGAACGCCTTAGGATCCCTAAGGAAGAGCTGGATGAAGTGGCTGGGGAGAGGGAAGTCTGAGCTTCCCTGCTTAGGCTGCTGCCCCCGCAACCCGACCTCTGATAAGTGGAGGAAGATGGATGGATGGATGGATGGATGGGTTAGAATTGGAAAAACTGAGTGTACAAAGTAGTTAAAAGGCATCAATAGGAGCAGTAATGGGTTTAACGGAGGCAACATTAAGCTTAAGTGACAAGATTTGGTTGAGAAGTGGCAAAAACAGGCAGAAAAAAAGTTGTGGAAGTTTAAAACTGACAGAAATAGGTATTAAATTGTAAAAATGTGTTAAGATTGGTGGGAAAAAATGATGGAAAGGGGTAAAAAAAGACAAAATTGGTGTAGAGTGGTAAAAGTGTCATTAAAAATATTCTTAGTGTTTTTAGGGCATTTACAGACTCCCTCTCAGTGTCTTGCGACCCCCATGGGGGGCCCCACCCCAAGGTTGGGAACCACTGCTTTATTAAATGAAAGTCTGACATTATTGAACCTGGGCTGGGTCCCTGATGCAGACTACTAGATGGATCAGATTTGGTGAGCAGATGCAGCTTGGGGAGATTTAGAAAACTCCCAGTACGACCATGTCTCTTACTCCAACTGGAAATGCACAATTTTGATTATTTTTCCTAATATGGGCATGTTTGTGGCCATTTCTGGGGGAGGGGCTTTCTTGAACTGGTTATTAAATCTGATTTAAATTGAATTATTTATTGATTGATATCTTGTTCTGTGGTTAATAAATAAATCTACATGTATGTTCCTAATGAATGCAGCTCCTATAAAAGTCTTATCCTCATTTATATTCCCTCCCTCTGTCCCTCAACCTTTAATTTATTGATGAACTCAGTCTTTCCCATTCTAATTCATTCATTTATAATCCATTTATTCATGCTCGTTAAGGCTTCTCTTTGTGTTGTGGTATCTAACGAGCCAATCGTTCCTGTCTGCTACATTAATTATGTTTTTCCTGTCAGATTTTCTGTTTTCAAATCTCTGTGACCTTCAACTTTTCCTCTCCGTCCTGTAAACGAATGCGCACGGCGACAGCGAAGCGTGGATTGATTCAGCTGTTGTGATTGGACGAAACGCCCCGCACTCTAATGGAGCCAAATGAGCTTTCATTGCGTCGTCCCCCAGTAATGGATGGAAATGAGGCGGGACGCCACGATGGCCGCTCAGACCTCATCAGGCCGTCTGACACCTCAGCCAGCACCTAGCCGTCTGCTAATGGCTGTGGGAGTATGTGTGGAAACCAGGGGGTCGAAGTCCTGACGCCGGCAGTTTCTGCAGCTGAAAAGCTTATACAGGCAAATATGCAAATACATATTTACACTCTCATAGATATACATATATTATCTCCCTGCTGCATGGACGCAGGCTCAGGCTGTGGGCACACTTTTCTGTGTTCAGAATGGAAAAAGCTTCCTCTCTGCTGCATTGAGGTCCCATCACTTATTCCAGTTATCTTTAACGGTGATAGATCATTGATCCTACAGTGGATGACATGACAGCTCTATAACAGAGAAGCCAGAACATCTGCAGCCCCCTCCTCTCTCTGGCTGCAGAATCCCGTCTCCTAGCCTGAACTGAGGAACAGAGAAGGACTGGACTGTTGTCATAACTGACTCGTCTGAAGTGTCACTGACCAGGCTCAGCTAAGATCTTCAGATGTCCACCCAGCCTGGCTTGTTGTAATGGGATATCCATCCCTCTTTAGAGATCTGGGTCATTTGGCTCAGCTCAGTAGTAAGAGCTGGTTTACTGGTACCCAAAGGACTCTTATGTTGGTACCAGTTTGGCCTTTAAATGTGGATTAAATATCAGAAATGAAGACTAGAAGCTGACTCTCAATCAGGAGGCAGCTACTGTTGGTTATATAAGAGCCAGCTTGTTTGAACACAATTTATCACTCCTTAGTCTCTTACCCAAAACGGTTTATTTGTTTGATAGTATTTCAGTATTAAAGCAGGGGTGTCAAACTCAATCACAGCAGCGGCCGGATCCTGGATTCAGGTCTAACCTGAGGGCCTAACAGGGTCAACATTAAACCATAACAGCCAACCTCATTTTCACCAGAGATGACATATGAAAAAAAACAGCACTGATGATAAATCATGTGGAAATTCAAAAAAGTAAAAATGATAAGTTTAAAGGCTCAAATCTGAGATAAAAATCCCAACTTATTAGTTCAAAAGATCAGAACACGATATTAAAAACAGAAAAAATAATGTTTTAAAGAGCAAATATACAAATATACAAGGAGAAAGTTGAAATCATACGTTTGAAAGGTCAAAATATGAGATCAAATTTGAAATCATGAGTTTAAAAGTCAAAATATGACTTAAAATTTTAAATTGTGAGTCTGATTGGTCAAAATATGAGATTAAAAAGCCAAAAATTAGGAAATGAAAACATCAAAATATGAGCCAGAGTTCAAAACGATGACTTAAAAAGTTAAAAATGTGATTTGAATTTAAAATTGGGAGTGTAAAATGTCAAAATATGATATTAAAAGTAAAAATTATGAATATTTCCTCAAAAAATGAGGGAAAAAAAAAAAGAAATCATATGTTTTTAAGTGAAAATATGGGATTAAAAAGCCAAAGTAAGGAGTTGAAAAGGTCAAAACATGACTTAAAATTTAAAACTGTGAATCCAAAAGGTAAAAATGTGACATTTAAAGTCCAAATTATGAGCTGAAAAGGTCAAAGCATGAAAAAAAAAACACAAATTAATTTCTTTTCCAACATTCTCGACGTTTTATGAAATCTTTCTTACTTTTTACTTTTTTAGATTTTTTTGGCTTAACAAGGATATTTTTAATAATCAAGTTGAAGTTTACTTTTTCATATTGGAGGAAATCTGCAGAGTTCATACTGGTGGGCCAGTTAGAATACAAATATGATATGATCTCGCGGGCCGGATATAATCGTTCCATGGGCCACATTTGGCCCCAGGGCCTTGAGTTTGACACCTGTGCATTAAAGCATGAACATGAAAAAAAACAAGGGAGAAAAGCTGTTAAAGCACAGAAACGTTGACACTACCATTGAGAAGGTACTTTGTCATGTTTTTAACCACTTAGCTAGCACCAAAAAAGTCACATGATGAAATTTAATCCACTTTTAGGGGCTCCTAGAGGGCAGCTCGCCAGATTTTCTCCACCAAGAACTCATAAAAGATGGCACGGTGTCAATCTGTCCACTTAACCCTGACACCCTCCTCATGCATTTTTGGCCATTTTTCTCAACTTTTTTTTTTTTTTTTAATTTGTGATCATTTCGTCAGTTTTACAGCTTGTGGCATGGATTTTTACAGGAACTTTTCTTTCTAGTTAAATTTCTGAAATCCAACATGTTTAACTTTTAAATGTCATTCATACTCTCTCAATGAATTTTGTACCCTCTGGACACCTTTGAGGCAAAAATGTACACATGCAAAAAACTGCTATTAAATCAGCATACATCAATATTTTTTTCTACTTTTTTTTTCATAAATCTCTTTAACAACTTCAGACTTGCTCAAAACTACCAAACATTCAATAATTCTCAGAATTGTAACCCTTTTAAACTCACACAAAACTCTCCATAATATAAAGGGCAAAAGTACAAGAATGTGGTGCATGGTCCTACAATGAGGAAATGGTTGAATCTGGTGGAATACGGTAAAAATGTCAAATTTCACTAGATTTCTTCACATTGAAATGCTGACATTAAAGAATGCATGATTTTATACTGCAGTGACAGTGAGATTAAAAAAACTGGTTTTAATGGAAGTCAATGGGGCATTTTTGCCTTGAAGACGTCCAGAGGGTATTTCTGATATTACGTAAAAAATATTAATGCAATCAAATCAATTTTGTTGGTAATCTTTGACCCATCCAAGACTCTCATCAGCACCAAAGTCCCATCTTTCTACTATTTATTATATGACAAATAATTCACTTTTTGTGTTTTTAGTAAAAAATAAAATATTTCAAATAATCAAACTGGCACTTAAAGGGTTAAAATCTTGAAAATGATTGAATGTTTGGTAGTTTTGAGCAGGTCTGAAGTTGTTAAAGACTTTTTTTTTTTTAAAAAGTAGAAAAAATATAGATGTATGCTGATTTAATGGCAATTTTTCAGTACGTGTACATTTTTGCCTCAAAGGTGTCCAGAGGGTAGTAAATTTGAGGACGGCACAAGGGTTTAACACACTTCAAGTGGTCACACTAAAATCTTAGTCCATTTAGAGGGAAGCTTACAGGGCATTTTTTTACATTTGGCGACTAAGAGGGAACTGAAGAGGGAATTTTGTCAAAGTTTTTCCAGTTAAACAGCGCCAAAGTGGGCATTTTGACAGTTTTTTTTCCTGCTTAAAGGGAATTTTTTCAAAGGTTATCCACTTAGATGGTGCCAAAGAGTGTGTCTTGTCAAAGTTTGTCCAATTAAAGGGCATGCAAACAGGGTACTCTGTCAAATATTGTCCACTTAAAGGGTACCAGATTTGTCAAGGTTTGTCAACTTAAGGGCACCAATAGAGACATTCCCATTGGTCCTCACTGTGTTTTTTACTTCCTTCCTGAAATGTGTAACCTTGTTAACTGTGTCGATTAAGGTTTCTAGTAAAGAAGATGAAGGTTTTGTGATAAACTGCTGTTAATACTCTTTAGTTGCTAACTCTAAGTTTTAACGGCCATACTGTGAAACATCTGTAAACCTCCATGTCGGCGTTAGCCTCGGATCGAGGCAGCAGGTTTCAAGGTCGTCTGACTTTACGTTCAGCCATTCATGCCATTTCTGGTCACCCTGATATCTCAAGAAAGCTTTGACAGACTTTGTTTGCATTTTGAACATATGTCCACTCTGACTGAAGGATGCCCTGATCTGATTTTGGAGGTTAAAGGTCAAAGATCAGTGTCATTGGGCCTCATGTGCATCCTTTATTACCCAGGCCATTCTCATGAAGGTGATATCTGCAGTCTGCTTTGAGGCAATGTCTTCAAACGGCCCAAGTACTCATCCTGACTAATGGATGAACTCACCAAGTGTTGGAGGACAAAGGTCAAAGGCAGAGGTCATGAGGCTCTGGTGCATTCCTTGCTTCTATCAGTACCACAGACCTTATTTTTAACATTTTATCTTTACCGTCTTGCAAATGAAACTTGTGGAGGCATTTACCCATCAGATGGAAGTTCTAGAAATATTACAGGTTTCCATTGTCAGATGGAGCCATGCTGCAAACACATTATGGTGTTTTTTGTTTTAAATTTTCAGACTAGACTGTATGGTTTTTATTTTCTGTTTCATCAGTAGGATAAGGAAAGAATCGGGGCTTTTTACGAAGGCTGGACACATTTCGTGGCCAAAACATGCCCCAGAGGCAAAGAGAAACGATGAACTTTTGTTTTTCATACATATTTGATGAGTACTAAGTGGCCGTTTTTTTTCTCTCTCTCCACATCTTGGTGTGATTGAAGACTGCACAGATGGAAAGTTGAAAAAAAAAAATGGAGAAACTATCCGTCTGGGTCAAACTTTTCTGTTGTTCTAAAGCCGTCTGGTCTGGCTTTTCCCCAAACTGTCATTAATACCAATCTGCTCTGAGATGAGGGTTGGAGGGAGCGAGGAATCGATTTGACCTGATGAGTCCTGCAGACACAAAAACAAGAGAAAAATGGCCGAGGGAGGATTTATTACAGCTGCCACCGTGAGTGTCTGTTCGTCCTTCACGTCGTTTCCTTCCTCCTTCCTTCCTGCAGCGACCGAGGCCGCGTGTGGCTCAGATTTACATGACCAGGTGCTTCACACTGTGAGTGCAAATGTGTGTTTTAGTGTGTATTTGTGTGCTGATTGTATAGAGCTGTGTTTTTAAATCACCACTGACACATTAGCCTCTCTCTGTGACAAGTCTACCGTGAAGGAGAGATGAGTGCGGATGATCATCACAATCCTCAGAGAACATTAAACACACAAAATCAGGCACCAACACAGCATCAATACCGTGTTACTCAATCCTGATGAACCAAAGAGCCAAATTGTTAAAATTATCAGCCTAAAAAAGTCAGTTTTCTATGTCTGGCTTGGTCCTTTCAGCCCTCTTAACATTGTACATTGTATGGGTATATTTTGCTGGAAAAACTAATTAGCAACTTTTTGGGGATTTCTGCCAAAACATAACAAAACCAGAATAAATGCAACACTGAGGCACATGGCAAGGATTCAACCCTTCACTTCCTAGGCCAAAAAAATGACAAAACACAAGTTGAAACACGTTATTAATGCTAAAAGTGTCTCTGGACTGATGCTCCACAACAAGAATTACTTTCTGACACATTCCAATTGGTGTTTTTTTTTTTTTAAAGGGTGGCACAACTTTCATTTCGAGTGCTTCTGTTTTATTTATCTTTATTTGCCCTAAGTGGTACTTTTAAGGTGTCCTGATCAAAAGACTCGCATCCAGCTGCTTGTCAGCTCTGACGTTGAGTGCTTTCAGAAGCGAGGACGGTGACGAGAGCCTTTCAACAAAGACTCAGAGATTTGTGACGGAAATGTCAAAAACAGGGCGGCAACTATCTTAAAAACAGAGGTTAAACTGTGAATGCGCCTGTTGGTCCACTGGTCTTTATCAAGTCCAGAGCCAATGCTGTCAGTCGTCTACCAGGAGAATTTAGAGCCCTTCATGCTTCCATCTGCTGAGAGGCTTTATAGAGATACAGATTTCCTTTTCACCTGAAAAGCATATAACATGTTGCAACCTCATATTCTTATTTATGCTACAATGGCTTAATTTCTTTAGAACTATTTTTATTGTACTCAGCATGCATAATCATAAAGATAATCTGACAATGGCCGTTGTTGGTGGCCTCTAATTTAGCATAATATGACAATGGCCCTTGTTGATGGCTATTGATTGAAGATAATCTGACAATAGCCCTCGTTGGTGGCCTGTTGTTGAACATAATCTGACAATGGCTCTCGTTAGTGGCCTCTAATTAAAAATAATCTGACAATAGCTTTTTTTAGTGGCCTGTAATTGAACATAATCTGACAATGATTCTTGTTGTTGGCCTCTAATTAAACATAATATGACAAAAGCTCTCATTGGTGGCCTGTTGTTAAACATAATATGACACTGATTCTTGTTGTTGGCCTCTAATTAAAATAATCTGACAATGGCTCTCGTTGGTGGCCTGTGATTGAATATAATCTGACAATGGCCTTCATTGGTGGCCTCCAATTGAGCATAGTCTGACAATGGCTCTGGTTAGTGGCCTCTTATTAAGCATTGTCTGACACTGGCCCTTGTTGTGACTATTGATTGAAGATAATCTGACAATGGCTCTCGTTGGTGGCCTGTAATTAAGCATAAACTGACAATAGCTATTTTTGGTGGCCTCTAATTGAACATAATCTGACAATGGCTCTTGTTGGTTGTCTTTGATTGAACATAATCCGACAATGGCCCTCACTGTTGGCCTCCAATTGAATAGTCTTTGGTTCCCTTTATGTTGACAAGATGTGACCATGTGCCTTTTCTTGGTGCCCCTCTTAGTGGGTTAAATTTGACAACATGCCCTTGTCTGTGGACTATACTTGGAAGCTCAGGCCTTTGCTGGTGCCTTTTATTGTGGGTAGTGTTTTTTCTCGCTTCTACAGAAGCATACACTATGGTTCAGCCCTATACGGTAGCCGTGGTAACTCTAAGCTTGGATGGTTTTGACATGATATTGAGTAAAAATCTACTATGGTGAAAATAAAGGAATTTGTACTTCCTGAACCACATAGTTTAGCTCAATAGCAGGGATTTTAAGGCCAATTCGATAAAATTTTCTCTAAAACAACAGAGCTAAACTCTGCTCCCAAACCCACACACAACTCTTGGTCTCCTCTGGCCAGTCTTGTTTGTATTATATAAAACCTGAGTTCCACTTTTACGCTCAACTGATGCTGAACTCCTCCTTACTCCAAAGAAGCAGGTCAGGACTCCAGAATCCCAAACAAACCTGGCTCCCCATGAAACCTGTTTAGCCTCGCTTGGTTTACCTCACTCTGCCCTGTCAGCAGGAGGGACGGTTGGGGCCGGTCCTTGGAGGATGTCCCAATTTAGGAGTACCAGAGAGTAAATGAAGCTCACCTAGAGAAGGTGATAGATCTTCAGAGAGTTTATGGATGAGCTTCTGTGGCGTTAACAACCGTTAAACAACCGATACAAACACGGTCTGCCTCTCTTTTACACCATTCCACAGTTTCTGCACCCGCTGGTTTATTTCTCTTTTCATCCTTGTTTTGTTCTCTTTCTCTTTCTGATTTTCATCATTACAGTGCTCTCTCTGCAGAAACCCTCGGAGGTAGGAGATAATAAGGCCCTGCATACTTTAGGTAAAATAATACATCTACCTTTTCTTCCTGCATGGTTTTTTAAAATCCCTCTATCACCTTTGTTTAAATCTCCTTCCCTCTGTCTTTCCGTCTCTGTATATGTCTCCAGCCATCTAGCATGGATCCTGACTCAGCAATTCTGCAGCTAATAACAAAAGCAGCCAGTCAGATTAATTACTGCTGGCCCTGCAGCATGCATCTTCAACACACACCCAAATATTTCTGTGTTCTCAGACAGCTGAGGAGGCAAATCCAGAAATTAAACACCTGTGAGCGACTGAACTGTTGTGAGGCCAATTCAGGCCTTTGACTTTGCTTAATAAGATGCTCTCTATTCTGAACTTCTATTCGTCAGTTCACGGGTCACAGTTTGGAACATGCACATGACAAAAGGTGGCAGTATTTACACGCCGATCTAGGTGGCTGTAGAGCTGGTAACTGTTTGCTAACTGCTGTCAACCAGCTGGGAAAGAAGAGGAAAAAGCAGCGCACAAAACCAGGAAATGAAAAGTTACAAGCAAGAGCAGAAGAGCTACGAGACCCTCCGGCTTCTTCTCCCTCTCCCCAGCTTCTCTACTCTGTTTTCTTAAAGCCTCTGGATGTAAAGGCAGACATTACTGATGCTAAGTTATTTTAAAACCAGTGCACGGGTATATAGAAGTGGGTAATAACAGCTACAAGTTTTTATTTCAGTGCACTGCTCAGGCTCCATAACAGCGTTCTGTATGAGTCAGTTGAAGGTCCTGATGATGATGCACATGAGTCCTTTTTTTTTTTTTAATTCATATTTTTTCCTCGGACAGACAGCACTTAATAGACAAGCAGTAACACAAAAACAAACACTTGACAAAACCCACATCACTATACATCAACAATAACATACAATATTAAAAGGCAAAAAACAAAACAAAACAAAACAAAAAAGCGCGGGGTGGGGGGGGCATCGATACCTACATGTAGTTCATAGTTAATTTTCTGTCTCTTTTTAGAGATCCAGATCATTTGGCTCAGCTCTGCTCCCAAACGGCTCTTCATTTGGTTCCAGTTTATAAACTGGTTTATAAGGTAGGTTTATAAATGTGAACTAAATAAGGACAAAGGATGGAGGAAAGGATAATGGAGGATACTCTATTTACTTTTTTGCAAATATTTTCAAATTAGAGGGCATCTAAGAGGCATTTTGTCCAACTGTCTCCACTATCAGGGCAATATAGAGTGTATTTGTCCAAATATTTTCCTCTTAGATGACAAAAAGGGTGCATTTTAAAAGTAATGTTCACTTTAAAGGCACCAAAGAGGCCTTATTGGCCTTAAAGGGTAGTACATTTGTTTCACAGTGTTCCCCTGATGTATTAGAAATTTGAAATTTGAATTCAAAAAATTGCCTAGAAAGATACTTTGTTGCAAAAAATTAGACCATTGCACTAACACGATGATGAGCAGAGAAAGAGGAAACATCTGGACAAATGGACAAGAAAAGGCCCTAGTGATGCCTGAGGGTTAAGTAATGAAAAAAAGGAAACCTAGAGTTATAAATCCAGAACTATACGCTGCTTTGTTCCTGAATGAACTGAACTGTGACCTCAAAACTACAGTGGAAATAGTCCATGGCCTCTGTGAAGGGTTAAACTCCTATTGTTATCACATTTAAAAAGAAGACATTCTTATCACATCAGGGAGATCTATTGTTACTTCAACCGTCCCATCTTTAAAGGAACTTAATGTCATAAAGGTCCTGTTTACACTCCACACCCTGCCTTTCTGCTGCCTTTCCTTTTAGACATCGACCATAAATACGTTTCACATCCTTACTGCTTGTTTTTGAGTGCATGAAGCATCGTTCCTTCTCTGTTCGTCTCTGAGGTGACTCTGTGTTGATGCTTCTAGCAAACATTGATGCCATACACCGTTAAACTAGCGATACCCAGGCTCCTGTTTCCCGTCTGTGTGCCTCTGAACTCTGGGTTCACTTTCTCTGCTCATGCACAATCCCCACCACAACAGAAACACTCACACTCTGCCCCCCGCGCTCAGCTCTTCACACCTCTACACAAACATCACACTGCGCCTCAGGCAGCAAACCAACATGTGCCGTCCTTCTGCCCACGGACGATCCACTACCAAGACCTGCTGGTCGCCTCCCATCAGACACGGACCAGAGTTCACTTTGTATTTTTGTTTTCTTTGAGTCTGATTTCTTCTCAGTTCAGGCAGGGAAAGTTTATTTTTCTTGGCACATTAGTAGGCTAAATCTTCTAGAAAGGCCTATTAGAGGAGAACTGTCTGAACTAAAGGTCATTGGAATGTGTTTAAAAGTAGGAGATGGAAACTTGGCCTTGTGGGAAAACATTCTTACCGTAATAACTCTTGTTATGCCACAGCTGGAGGCATTATGTTTTCAGACTGTTTGTCCACACATCCATACACAGACAAATTCTTGTGAATGCAATATCCCTTGTTTTGCAGAATTATCTTCAGATTTGCACAAATGTTTGGTACTATTCAGTGGGGGACTTCTTAGATTTTTGAGAACAGGGGTCAACAAAAATGCCCTCATGCTCATCCCTGTTATATTTGTCATAATAAGACAGTAAACGTCCACGTCCTTCTTCTTGACCCACCACTGAACCTTCACTAACAAAGAAGGACATTTTGTCCACTTTTATCCACTTTTATCCACTAGGAGGGAAATCTAGAGTGCATCTTGGCATAATATTTCCAATTTGAGGACACCAAAGAAGATATTTGGTCCATTTTTGTTCCAGTAAGAGGCTGCCAAAGAGGGCACTTTGCAAATATTGCCCACTAAGAGGGCACCAAGGACAGCATTTTGCAAATCTTTTACACCAAAGAGGGCACATTTGCAAATGTCCCAAACTTTGAGGGCACAAGAGAGAGGATATAATGCAAAAACTGGCCACCAAAAGGGCAAGCTAGAGTGCAGTTTATCCAAATCTGTCACTCTAAGATGACACAAAAGCATTCTGCAAATGTCTCCAGCTTAGAGGTCAAGAGAGAGGGTAATATGCATTTTTCTCCACTTTAAGGGCACCAAAGAGGGCATGTTGCAAATGCCCCCAACTTAGAGTGCACCAAGGGGGAGACTTTCTGCAAATATTTTCAGTTAGAGGGTAACAAAGAGGGCTTTTTGTCCAACTGTCTCCACTATGCGGGCAATATAGAGTGTATTTTGTCCTGATATTGTCCTCTTAGATGACAAGAAAGAATGCATTTTGCAAATATTGTCCAGGTAGAGGGCAAATAAGAGGACATTTGGTCAAATTTTGTCCACCAAAAGTGTAGTCTAGAGTGCTTTTAGTTCAAATCTTTCCCTTTAAGGTACATAGAGGATATTTTGCAAATACTGTCCACTCTAAGGGCACCAAAGAGGGCATTCTGTCCAAACTGGTCCTTTTAGATGGCACAGTAAATGCATATTGCAAATGTCCATTTAGAGGGAGCCAAGTAGGCCATATTGATCAATTTTGTCCTCTTAGATGGTAAGATGGCCTCTATTGTGTCTGTGCATCCTTGTAGCTGTCTCCAGCTCTAAGTCATGGTTTCAGAACCATGTCAGCATCATAGAATATCTCATATCATTGGCTTCATTTGATTCACTGACTGACTTACTAGGAAAAATGTTTTCAAAATGGTCAGTATGGACATGTGAAGCTTTTTGAAGCATAAAGTCTTTGAATATGAAGCTCTAAATAGAACGTTTCCTTCTTCCATCCACCTCTCATTGGTTCCTCTGCCCTGGAGATGTGCTGTTCCACACGGCGGCCTTTTTATTTTCCTTTATTTCTTTGACTTAAAAGCGTCTAAGCCATCAGCTCACCACTCACATACATCCCCCATTCTGACTTTAATCATCCAGCTGATGTAAGCCCAGGTAACTGCTCATGTTGTGTCACTAGCCCATGAGCTAGTTAGAGTTTGATTAGAAGAGGAAGATGCTGTTTGAAATTTGGTTTTTGAAGTGCATTTCTCTCATCTACTGTTGGGTTTATTTACTCGCTGTTTATTTGCTTCTTTGATGCGTCTTTTCCTCGAACCACCTGCTGCTTAAACAACCACATTCTCACAGTTTGGGATTAAAGCGCACAGCTATATTTACTTGGACTGAGTCACAGGCTGTAGAAGATTCTGGAGAAAGTCAGTTACACTCTGCAAAGCTTCAAGTGGGTATTATGTCCAATTTAGTCCAAAAGAAAAAACAAAA
This sequence comes from Cheilinus undulatus, assembly GCF_018320785.1. Classification (NCBI taxonomy): domain Eukaryota; kingdom Metazoa; phylum Chordata; class Actinopteri; order Labriformes; family Labridae; genus Cheilinus; species Cheilinus undulatus. Next base: position 39,371,084 of record NC_054884.1, on the reverse strand, counting down.
GAGCATATTTTGTCAACATTTCTCCACTCTGAATGCACTAAAAAGGGCACATGGGTCAAATTTAGGGGCCCCAAAGAGGGCAACCAGTCCAATTTAGTCCACTTACAAGGCGTCAAAGAGGGCATTTGAAAATTTATTCTACTCAGAGAGGACAAAAGAGAGAATTTTGTCCAACTTTCTCTGTTTAGAGAAAAGGAAAGAGAACATTCTGTCAAATTCTGTTCACTGTGAGTGTATTAAAAAGTGCCCATTGCTAATTATGTCTACTTTGTGGACTAGCCAAGGTCATTATGACCATTTTTATTCACTTAGAGGTCAAAGCCTCAAGCCTTTTCACATTTTTCATCTAAGGTAACAAATTCAGAGGTGTTTTCTCCATTTTATTCACCGAGAGGACAAAAGAGGTATTTGCCATTTTTCCCCATTGTGAGTGCACAAAAAAGGGCACACTGCAAATTTGGTCAACGTTTAGGGCCTCGGAGATCGCATTGTGTCCAATTTTGTCAACCAAGAGGACACCAAAGAGGGTTTTTTGTCCACTATGACTGCACTTAAAGGGTACATTGCAAAGTCAGTTCAATTTAAAGGCCAGTAAAAGGGCACCAAAGAGGGCTTATTACAGATTTAATCCACTTAACAAAAGAGTCGCATTTCCTCACTTGGAGGGAACAAAAGAGGATTTTTTTTTTTTTTTTTATCAATGTTGTCTACAGTGAGTCTATAAAAAAGTGCCCACTATGAATTAGGACCATATTCTGAGAGACTTTTGTTGATTTTTATCAACTAAGAGGACAAAAAGAAGGCGGGTGTTTAAATTTCTCCTATAAGATATCTCAAAGGAAGGCATTTCTTCCACTTTTGTCAGATTGAGCCCATCTTAAGGGCCCCAGAGATGGCATTATGTCGATATAGCCAATCTTAAGAGCACCAAAGATGGCATTATATCCAAGTTAGTCCACTCTAAGGGCCCTAAAGATGGCATTATGTCCAATTTAGTCCACTCTAAGGGCCCAAAAGATGGCATGTCCAAGTTAGTCCACTCTAAGGGCCCAAAAGATGAAATTATGTCCAAGTTAGTCCACTCTAAGGGCCCAAAAGATGAAATTATGTCCAAGTTAGTCCACTCTAAGGGCCCTAAAGATGGCATGTCCAAGTTAGTCCACTTTAAGGGCCCTAAAGATGGCATTATGTCCAATTTAGTCCACTCTAAGGGCCCAAAAGATGAAATTATGTCCAAGTTAGTCCACTCTAAGGGCCCTAAAGATGGCATGTCCAAGTTAGTCCACTCTAAGGGCCCAAAAGATGAAATTATGTCCAAGTTAGTCCACTTTAAGGGCCCTAAAGATGGCATTATATCCAAGTTAGTCCACTCTAAGGGCCCAAAAGATGGCATGTCCAAGTTAGTCCACTCTAAGGGCCCAAATGATGAAATTATGTCCAAGTTAGTCCACTCTAAGGGCCCCAAAGATGGCATTATGTCCAATTTAGGCCACTTTTAGGGCTCCAGACATGGCATGATGTCCAAGTTAGTCCAATTTAAGGGCCCCAGAGATGGCATGATGTCCAAGTTCGTCCAATTTAAGGGCCCCAAAAATGGGATTATTCCCATTGAGCCTTCTTTAAGTGCCTCAAAGATGGCATTATGTCTAAGTTAGTCCACTTTAAGGACCCTACAGATAGCATTATATCCAAGTTATCCCATCTTCAGGGCCCCAAAAATGGCAGTATGTCCAGTTTTGTTTTCTAAGAGGGCAATTAAATATGCATTTTGCAAATTTAGTCCACTCAGAGAGGGAAAAAAAGAGGGACTTTTTTTCCAATTAGTCCACCTAAAGGGCGATTGGGTATATTTGATCAAATATACTTTACTTTATGTGTACTACAAAACAAACTAAAACAACAGACTGAAAATCAGGTCCACTTCAACAGGCTGTTTTGAGGGCATTCTGTCCAACTTTGTCAACCAAGAGGGCACAGAAGAGGGCACTTTAAAAGACACATTATAAATACAGCCCACTCTGAAGGCCCTACGGAGGTGTTCAGTCCAGTTTTGTCAGCTTAAAGGCTACTGAAGAGGGCATTTGGTCCAAATTTGTTTTCTTAGAGGGTGAAAAGAAAGGCATTCATTCAAATCTGTCTTCTTTGAACAAAAGAGGGTACTTTGTCAGATTTTTCATCTCTGGGAGGGGACAAAATCAAATCAAATTGCACATTGCAATTAAAGTCTTCTGAGACGCCATCTCAAGGGCTGTCTTTCCAAATTTTCCCACTAAGAGGGCAAAAAAGAAAACAAAATTTTTTTTTTTTTCTCTGAAATGTCACAAAAGAGGAAATTTTGTCCAAGCATGTCCAGTTAAATGGCATAAATGAAGGCATTATGTTCATTTTTGTCCAGTATCCGTCCACTTTAAGTGCACCAAAAAGGGCACTTTGCAAATATTGCCCACTGTAAGGCCCCAAAGAGGGCATAATTTCCAATTATTACCACTGATAAGGCCCCAAAGAGGATGTTTTGCAAATTTAGCCCTCTAAGATGGAATTAAAAGGTATAATGTCATATTTTGTCAGCTGTGAGGGCCCAAAAGAGGGAACTCATCAGGTTTATCCACCGTGAAGGCATCCAAGAGGGGGACCTTTGACCTCCCCCTTTAAACACCACACAAACATGGTTTCAGCAGCATTTAAAAGTCTTTACATCAACTCTTTTCTTCATTTAAAACCATCAGTTTTTGTAAAGATTCAAGATTAGTTTTGATTCAAACTAATTTTTCAAAAGCTCCAGTGTCCATCTCTTTACTTCGACTGCAGGAAAACTATCAGGACTTGTTATGAGCAAAGTCTAGAGTCAGAGAAATATCATGAGATGTTTTCTGTCACTCTAAAGCCAGGCCTGTTTGCAGCCCTCCATAACCTTGTCCGACCCTTCCCAGAAAGCCCTCTGTCCCTGCCCGGCTGTTTGTCCTGCCTTCTCACTAAAAGTAGGATTTATTACCCCGCCTGGTGCGTGAAGACCAAACTTTGTCTCCCAGGAGTGACATACAGAGGAGGGAAAGTTTCACACTGGAGAAAGTTTGCAGACCTCTCAGAGATAAAACGACAGCGCCTGCAGCCAGAGCAGAAGGATGGCCGCTGCAGCCCGCCAGCGCCGCGACAATAATATCCTCACTTCTCACGTCTGAGCAGGGTCACGGAGGCACAAGAGCACTTTCACTGTGGAGTGTGTGCGTATAAATATGTACACACTACATTACACACGCTGCTCTGACCCTGCTACAGACTCCCAACCTTGGATATCCTTTCCATCCCTCCACATCAAAGCCCTGTGGGATGTTTCAGCTGTGTTTGTGTGAGAGAGATGTGGGCTGTGATGATGTAAGGCTGCGGCCCGGGTCGTGCTGTCAGACATCCAAAGGTCAGACGGTGACAGTTGTTGTGCTTCCACAGAGGCCTGCTGACATTAATATCATGAGGAATTTGACTTTTTATGATCCTATTTTTAGAGGAGGCCTCCAAAATAAGAACATCCACTGTGTGAAAATTGTGTCGCTTCAGTGAAAAGATGCTAGCATGAAATTTAATCCCAACGCATTCGGTGATTCAGCCACCGGAGGATGAAAAATTCAATATCAAGGAGACTGCCGAGCTGCAGGTGGAGGTTCTTTCTCTCCAAAATGCAAACCTGAAACCATGTTCAGACTCCACTTATTTCTTCTGTTATATAATGAATGCATTTAGGAAATTTGTGATGTGGTTCCACTTTTATGCCAGCAGCATGGGAAGCACGCCACATGCACAATAACCAACTAATTCTGAAGTCCTGAAGTCCTTTTACTACAGATTTGCACCACAACGAAACAGTGTCAGATGATTTCAGGGTATAGCTGCAGCCGCTCAGCTGGAATCAGATGCTGCTGCCACTGATTCAGTCTGTTGAATCGCCACAAGGCAAGCAGATGAATCTAAAACTGGTCATAGAAATCTGGTTTTAAAGGTGAAGCAAAAAGAGAAGGCAGTTGCTTAAATTTCTACTCTTAGATAACTTAAAAAAGGCATTATCCAATTTTGTGCACTATAAGAGGACAAAAAATGGGTATTTTCCATTTTTTTCTACTTTCTACACACAAATTGCAAATTTAGCCCAACTTAAGGGCCCCAAAGATGGCATTATGTCCAAGTTAGTCCACTTTAAGGGCCCCAAAGATGACATTATGTCCAAGTTAGTCCACTTTAAGGGCTCCAAAGATGGCATTATGTCATAGTTAGTCCACTTTAAGGACCCCAAAGATGGCATTATGTCCATTGAAGTCCATTCTAAGGGCCCCAAGGATAACATCATGTCCAGGTTTGTCAACTTTAAGGGCCCCAAAGATTGCATAATGTCGAAGATATTCCACTTTAAGGGTCACAAAGATGGCATTTTGTTGATTTTAGCCAATCTTAAGAGCACCAAAGGTGGCATTATGTCTATTTTAGGCCACTTTAAGGGCCCCAAAGATGGCATGATGTCCAAGTTTAGCCAAGTTAGACACCTACAAATTTATTCAGCATAAATGTAAGTTCCATAACAATGTATTTGAAAACAGGGCTTTCCTTACATTACTTTTTCATCCCCTCCCCCTTACCCTATTCCTTTAGGGTTCAGGCGCCTAACCCTAACCCTATGTTTTTCCTTAGTTTGTGGTGTTTTATTTCCAATTCGATCCCCCTTACCTTACCCTAACCTTAAGGGTTGGGGTGACTAACCTTAATACTCTTGAGGTTTTGTGAAGTTTGCAGTGTGTTGAATTTGAATTTATCGCCCTCATTTTTTTTTCATAAAATTCTGCAGTTGTGAAAAGTAGCCACTTCCCGCAACCTCTGACAGAGGCTTATCACTTCTCACCCTGCCATCAAGGTTGCCCCACCGTAGAGGTCTGCAGCAGATGAGCTCAAAACGCCCCACTGTAGAGGTCTGCAGCAGATGAGCTCAAAACGCCCCACCGTAGAGGTCTGCAGCAGATGAGCTCAAAACGCCCCACCGTAGAGGTCTGCAGCAGATGAGCTCAAAACGCCCCACTGTAGAGATCTGCAGCCAGGTTCTCTTGCATATTGCTGCTACTGCCCTGTGCAACCTACTAAAACAGTCTTGTGGCATCACAAATCTTTGGCTTGAACTGGGATTTTCCAGGGTTCAGAGTCATACAAACTTGCAGAATTAAGAAGAAACAGGTCAGTGGAGGGAAGCTATGTTAATATGTAAATTGATATGAGTTGCTATGTTACTAAACTTTCTGATAAGGTCTGTCTGCATATGAACAAGCCAACGCCTTTTTCTAGGTACTAAGAGTAAGTATTTTAATACTAAAGCTCCTGGAGCATCAATCATTCCAGTCCACACCATCAGTGAGTCCACCTGTGGATTAAAACATGAAGATACTCCCACCAACATCAACTCAAACTCCACAGAAACACAGCCACACTGAACGCTCAGCAACAAAGGCGTCACTTAAAGCCCTCAGAAGTGAAAATCTTCAGGACTGCTTCTTTCAAACTCTCTGTTCTTTCTCCTCAGAGGCACAGCAACCTGAAACTAAACTTTTTTAGTTTTCCATTTCAACCATTTAGCTGAAGCTCCTCTCCGGAGTGACTTGGAGCGGGCGGAACAGCAAAGTACGCTCCAGTTCCTTGGAGAACATTTGATGCAGCCACGTAGCGGAGTCCCTGGGACGATCACGTACAGAAGCGAGTGGGAAGAGAAATAAAACATGAGCTATATGAGAGGTCGAGGGAATTTTTAAGAGAGGAGACTCAATTAGAGGGTTGATGGGGAGGATAGACACGTGGGGGATGTGATTCGGTGGGGAGAAGGTGAATTAAGGTACAATGCTTCTACTTTTTGGAGTTTCCAGCCTGTGATATCAAAGTTAAAGGGAATAACTACTTTCTGTACTTTGAAATATAACTTCTAAGTGGCCTAAAGCTTAACTCAGTTGCGTGTTCAGAACAAGGACTCCATATTTCTGGATCTGAAAGAAGTGATGTCTCAGTTTGACATCAAATCCATTCCTGTGGAGAACGTGGAGAACTAAGTTATGGCTGGTATATATGAGGCTGATTGCATCTCTGATTGGGTATTATTTTGTTTTATTGGGGGTGAATAAGAAAAGCTGGGGTGAGGTTGGACCTCAGGGTTGCTGCAGACTTTTTCAAATCAAAATTAAGAATTTTTCTGACTTCTTCAGACGCAAATACGGATACATTTAAGACATTTGTGCACCAATTTTGCAGAACTGGTACTAATTTCCAGTTGCACTCAACTGCTATGATTTTAATTGTATTTTTCTTTCTTTCTTTTGCATATCTTGCAAGTTGCCTCATATCTTCCATGCCTTGTAATTTTCTGTCCTGAAACCTGTCTTTGAACATGCATTTTCCCATTTATTTCCATTCTACCCTAAAGACTGCAGTTCATTAATGTCACATAAATCCATAAAAACGATAAAACAATGTTGTGCAAAACTAACATAATGGTCCTTCAAGACACGACATTTAAAGATGGAGACATCTGATGTGCAAAAATCAGATGTTTTAAGGCATTTCAGTTGGAAGGTTCACATTTGCTGTTTGCTGTCAAGGCTACAGGTGGATTCTGGGGTAGTTGGGCAGTCAAGGTTTAAGACAGAGCTGGCAATAGCAATAGCAGAGCAGAGGGAGACAGCCTGCAGCCTAAAAGACTGCTATACTGGGCAGATGATTGCCAAATGATTGGACTATGATGTAGATAAGGTGAGAAATCAGCGCCTGAACTCGCCTCTGGTTTGTACCATTTTGTGACCTAAAATTTTCAAAAGGCAGATTTAAGACTTGCAATACTTTCTAAGGATTTTCAGACACCATGTGAAATTGGTGTTGTACCCAGAGAGGAGGCAGAAATGAATGCTGACATGAGATATTGCTCTCCTATATGAAAAGTTGCCATTTTACATGACCGGATATAAAGCAGCTATGGCCCACACATGATTTTAAGTGTTTGATTGTTTTTGATTTATTAGCTTAAGCCGTGTAATTTTTTTTTGTCTGGTCATCTCCACCTGAGAGATCCATATCCTGACTAGCATCATGAACAGGACCGGTAAGAAGACCTTCACCATGAGTGAATTTAGAGCAAAAAAAGCGGTTGCTCCTGAAATACAGGTAAGCTCTATTTTGCTTCCTTTCAGGGATCTTTGGGTTGTCTTCCAGTGCTATCCATCCATCCATCCATCCATCCATCCATCCATCCATTTATCCATCCATCCATCCATCCATCCATCCATCCATCCATTTATCCATCCATCCATCCATCTATCCATCCATCCATCCATTTTCTACACTTATCCCTTTTAGGGTTGCAGTGGGCTATTGACAAATAGTCGCTTGAACTCACAACTACGGGCAATTTAGATCACCCTGATGAGAATGTCTTTGATCTGTAGGAGGAAACTGGAGCCAGGGATAACCCACGCATGCACAGGAACAACATGCAAACTCTGCACAGAAAGGCCCAGAACCAGGATTTCAACCAAGAGCAACAGCGCTAACCTCTCTGCTGCTGTGCAGACACACATGCAATACAACACTGTCCAAACAAAAGAACCTGAGTTTGATAAAGTGCATTTTCCATTCCATCTTTACATTTCCTGAATTTGTGCAGTGTTATCCTTAAGTCTGAGCTGACAATCGTGCAGAGTTTAATGAAAATCCCTCTGGGTGTTCTTGACATATTGTGTTTACAAGCAACAGATGAGCATGAGGCTAAGTAACCTTAACCTTTGGCCTATGACCTATCATCTTTTTGTCTGTGTTGACATTTGAGTAAAGCATAAAAACAATCTTCCAAAGAGTCTTGGAGATTTTGACATCCATGTCCTGTACGTGAACACACGGATAGACAGACAGCCTGCAGCATAAACATCCTTCCTTTGACACCAACTATCACCATCAGGGTGTTCTCAGTTACAGAACAGCTGTCTTTTCTTAATCCAATAAAATGTAAATTCAAAGCACAGTTTGGTCTTGACAAAGTTGTATGATGGTTTTCTAACTTGCCACGACTCCCCCGACTTCCTGTCTTAGTGCCAAACACCGACCACACCCCATGAATTAATCTTAAATCAACCCACGGATCCATAAATGTTTGACCTCGCATTTAAACCCAAATCAAGTGTCATGGTGCAGACTGACAGGATTTGGAGTGGGAGTGTAAAATTTGCAAAATAATTTTATTTGGAGTCAGAAGAGGAAAAAAAACTCAACTGTGTTGCCAAGTTAAAATTTGCAGTTGTATTTGCTTTATTCTTATTAGTAGCTGAGAAGCGTCAGAGGTAAACAAAGGTCTTCAATCAGGAAATATTCAGGCCAATTAGCCCTTAGCAAGTCAGAGTGAAGTGAAAGAGACACTGTTTTAAGGCTGTATTCCTTCACACTCCGTCTTTAAAGTGGACTGTTTTTGAAACATCATAAAAATAACCAATGGCAAAGTAGTGAAAAGGCATGAAAGTGGGTTAAAGAGTGATAAAATAGCAAAATGTGGCAAAAATGGCTTAAACGTGTCACAGAATGTTGTAGAAATGGCAGAATGAAGCAGTGAAGTAGTAAAAAGTGTGAAACATGAGTTCATATTGGTGCAAAATTATAATTATGAGGGCCCATTCTCTGGGATCTTCAGGAGCCCAGCCAACTCTGTGGGCACGCCTGTCTCCTTGTGGTCTGCGGCATTATATATCAGGATAGATCTCACTGGTAATGACTAAAACTGTCCTGCTTTTTGAAAGAAAATACAAATACTAATGAAATTATATGTTAATCAGAACAACATATTGATTTAATTTTTCTTTATTTGGAAGTCTGGCCCCCAGAGACTCTGTCCAGACTAAATCTGGCCCTTGTGCAAACGTACTTGATGACCCCTGAAATATGCAGTATGTCAAAGAGCATTATCTACAAGGAGGTCTTTAGAGAACTTCTGCTTAATAATATACAATATTTCGGCTGAAGCTTGTCTGAATTCTGTCCCAGCTTTTAGGACTTCAGTTTGGAATATTTACAGTCATACCTGGTGCTACCATGTCTCCTCAGATGTCATGATGTTGGAGCCACATCAGGCTGTAACCAGTCACACAGCAGAGATCTCTCACCTCAGCTTCACGTCACTGTAGACTGTGTGTGTGCTCAGTTTAAACTTAATTCTCGTGTGTGTGTGTGTGTGTAATTGTGTTAAAGCGGGTTGCATGAAGCGTGTTAGGCTAATGTGATTTTGGCAAAGAGTGATAATGATAACAATACGTGCCCCCTCCTCGCAGTGGAGAGCATAAGATTACATTTGTGTAAAATTACACCGCCTCCTAATTGTATCACTGGATGATATTTGTCTTTGTGGAGTTAATGGGTTTTGGTTTTTCCAATTAGAGACTGTTAATAAAGCTTCACAGCTGAGCAAGGCGCTGCAAATGGGCTGCTAGAGAGGCGAGACGCGTTCAAGAAACTCTGCCGTATGAGTGTTAAAAGTGTGTTTTCACAAGATGTAATTTTACCAGATAGACAAACCAACACATAGAAAGTACACAGGCCATGATCATGACTCATTTAAAGCTTTTTCAGTCATCATTTGTTTGCCCTGAATGGAGTGTCAAACTTTGAAAACACGACCAACACGAGGAAACCCCAGAGGCCGACTAATTCCTACCTGTCACACTTTCTCATTAAGTTCATTAAATCTGACCCACTCATTAAAAGTTTACTTTTCAACACTCGTACGAAATACAGAGAGGAAATTTGATAAAAGTTGATGAAATACATACTGAAAGGAAGGAAGCTAGCCCTTTTACAAATATACTTGATGACCCCTGTGCCGTAAAAACAACAGGCTCAGAGCTCATCAGTGGGCCGCGCACCAGTACACTCTTGGATTCTCCTTTGGCATTAAAAAACCTGATAAAGTGCCATGAAAAAAGGCATTCATTTAGTAGAAGTGCCCTCTAGGTGACCTTCCTGTAGATAAAAAAGGACAAAGTGCCCTGTTTGGTGATATTTCTGTGGCTAAAACAGGACAAAGTGCCCTCTTGGATGATGTTTCTGTGGATAAAACAAGATAAAGTGCTCTCTAGGGTGATCTTTCTGTGGATAAAACAGGACAAAGTGCCCTCTAGGGTGATCTTCCTGTTGAAAAAACTGGACAAAGTGCCCTCAAGGATGATTTTTCTGTGGAGAAAACAGGACAAAGTGCCCTCTTGGGTGATCATTCTTTGGATAAAACAAGACAAAGTGCCCTCTTGGGTGATCTTTCTGTGGCTACAACAGGGCAAAGTGCCCTCTTAGGTGATATTTCTGTGGCTAAAACAGGACAATTTGCCCTATAGGGTGATCTTCCTGTAGATAAAACAGGATAAAGTGCCCCCAAGGGTGACATTTCTGTGGCTAAAACAGGACAATTTGCCCTATAGGGTGATCTTCCTGTAGATAAAACAGGATAAAGTGCCCCCAAGGGTGATCTTTCTGTGGCTAAAACAGGGCAGAGCGCCCTCCTTGGTGATCTCCCTATAGTTAAAACAGGACAAAGTGCCCTCTTGGGTAATGTTTCTGTGGATAAAACAAGATAAAGTGCTCTCAAGGGTGATCTTCCTGTAGATAAAACAGGATAAAGTGCCCTCCACAGTGATCTTCCTGTAGATAAAACAGGATAAAGTGCCCTCCACAGTGATCTTCCTGTAGATAAAACAGGATAAAGTGCCTTCTTTGATGTCCCTTCACATGGCAATAGGTGGTAAAGTGCTCCCCAGAGTCTCCTTCCAGTGGACCAAAAGTTTTCAAAGTGCCCCCTAGGTTGCTTTTTCTGTTGATAAGACATGATTGTGCCCTTCAGGGTCTCCTTCCATGTGATAAAGGCCTGTTTTGCACCCTAGCCAAGCTCCTAGAAATATTTTAAATGCCAGATTTTGACAGCTGCTGCTGTGGGATCACTGGGAACGGCAGGCTGTCTGAACTTTCCTGCTGGCCAGTAACTTCCCAGTTGTCCTGAACAAGGTCACTAATATCTTCAAACACATGGCCGAAAGAAACTCTGGGTCTTGCACCCTGACTACTGACTATAGCAGATGCCCTCTTGTCCCACCATTCACCTCAAACATCCTGAGCCCACCTCTGTATTTTGTCATTGATTTTTGAGTGTGATTGGCTCTCAGATGACTAATTTCTTACAGCATGGTTCCTCCATCCATCTCTGATTCCCTCTCAGTCTACAGAAGTGTTGAAATCTGCTCTACACTGGTATTAAACCTTGTAATATATGCATTTCTACGATGTTAAGCCATATTTTCAGTGTCTTTGAATCAACTTCTCTCTCTTTATTGACACAGAAAATGTTAATTTAATAACTGCTGGAGGACATCATCGCTGCAGCTTCTGTGATGACTGGAAATTAAAGAAAACAGCTAACATGAATAATCTGCCAGGCTGAATTATAAAGAGAAAATTAAGCCTCATCATGATGCCAAAGATTTGTTTCTGCAGGATTTAAATTTGCATCCAAAATTAGAATCAGGGCTGCGTAGTAAATGCATCCTGTCAGGTAGTGGATCTTGTAAACAAGTCATGCCGGCTCAGTTGCAGCTGAAGCACTGCTGTGTATTTATACACCTGTCACTTTCTATGACTTTATTTATTTTCCTGACGTGTGCAGGTGTAAAGTGACAGCGCATTGTAACAGGAGCTTGTGTGCAGCAGGCGGGCGGCTGACGGAGACGACCGTCCCGTCGAGGGTTTGTCTGGATTGATTTGTTCTTCGGGCGGTGAGACTTCCAGCTCTCCGTCTGCTGTCACGTTTTCTGCCCGTTGGATCAAAAACACAGATCTGCTCCACGACGACTCCAGGCAGATGACGTGAGATTAAACCCAAACATCTGAAGCAGGGTAAATATAGTCAGCGTCTCAGGGGAATACTGGAGCTGAAGTGGCACTGGTTCCAGCAAGCAGCTCGACAATCAGAGGGAACAAACGACTTAAAGAGAGACGGGGAAGGAGATAAATCTGAGTTATGAGACTTTTCAGTTCCCCCACACTGCAAAAAAATGTTCTGATTGTTGCATATCTTTAGTGACTTTTGGAACTGGGAAAGCGAAAACAATGGATGAGAGTCAAGCAAGGAAGACTTCTGGTTAAAAAAGGGCAAAATGTGATGCACTTAAGGCCTTCTGCAGGCTGGAGGTGGAAAATCAACTTTCCTGGTGCCATCTAAAGGAAGCCAAGAACAGATGAGACAAAGTCATTGACATCTATCAGTCTACAAGGCTTAAAGATACATTTCTGAGGCATTGGGACTCCAGCCAACCATGCTGAGAGCCATTACCCACAAATGGAAAAAACTGTGAACAGTGATGAACCTTCCCGGGAGAGCCCGGCCTTCCAAAATGACTCCACGAGAGCATGGATGACTCATCCAGGAGGTCCCAGAAGAACCCAGAACAACATCTAAAGATCTGCAGGCCTCACTGACTCAGGTAAGGTCAGAGTTCATGATCCAACAATCAGAAAGAGACTGGGCAACAATGGCATCATGGGAGAGTTCCAAGAGCAAAACCACTGATGACCAAAAAGAACACAAAGGCTCGTCTCACATCCTGATGGTCCCCAAGACTTCTGGGAAATATTCTGTGGACTTGACCAGACTAAAGATTTCCACCTGGAGTAAAACTAACACAGCATTTCATCAAAAGAACATCAGACCAACACTCAGACATGGTGGTGGTAGTATGATGGTCTAGACCAGGACCTGGACAACTTGCTGTGATAGCTGGAACCATGAAATTCTGCTCCCTAGACGAAAACCCTAAATGAGAATGTCCGGCCATTATGCTCAAGCACACTTTGGTTTGGCAGCAGGGTGATGATGTCAACCACACCAGGAAGTCCACCTCCGAGTGGCTTATAAAAGAAAAAGGATAGTTTTGGAGAGTTATGCTGGAAAACCCTCCAATGTGGCTGATTTAAAAAAAAAAAATCTGCAAAGAAGAGTGGGCCAAAATTCCTCCACAGCGATGTAAAACACTCAGTGACAGTGATTGCAAATGCCTGCTTGCAGTTGTCGCCGCCATGTAAAATATTGCTGCTCTGGTGAGATAACATGTCGATGGTAAACCTTATGGTAGGGTACTTTATAAAGGTTTGGATCTCTAAAATCATTCGCAGTCACTGTGTAAGACATGTCAAGACACTGAACATTGCACTACATAGAGCAGACATCATTGTGATGTAACACAAACTGATGCACATTAAAGAGGCATGCATGATCTAAAAGCAACCATTGTCCACAGATGATACGTCAGCGATCCATGAGAAAAGCAGTGATACTCAACGTGTGGCTCTTTTATGTCTCAATTTGAAATATTATTCCCTCAGAAAACTTTAGAAAAGGGAAACTTTGACCTCAGAAATTATTCACATTAATCAGTTTGTTTCCCAGTCTTATACAGAAAGCTTTAATGGTCAAACTTCATTGTCCCGTTGTTGCCCTTTGTCACCATTTTTGCCACTTGTTACCCAGTTAGATACCTTTGCCATTAAATTTTACTTGACACTTGACACTTTTTCCCATTTGTTGCCACTTTTATCCCATTTTTGCCCTTTTCACAATTTCTTTTGCCCATTAAAGCTACCTTTTGCCATTTAGTACCCCTTTTTTCCTATTAAGTTTGCTCATTTTTGCAACTTTTCACCAGTTATTCACCACTTGAGGCCCATTAAAGCTAACTTTTCCCATCAAATACCACTTCTTTCCTATTTTTTGCCCTATTTTGCTACTCTTGGCTGCTTATTGCCCATTAAAGTCACTTTTCTCCCACTTTTCTTTGCCATTTTGGAACATTTTTGCCCCATTTCACCATTTGTTCACCACTTTTTGCTCATTTAAGCTACCTTTGCCATTAAATACCACTCGATTCCTCTTTTTTGCCCAATTTTGCAACTTCTTTTAGTCACCTGTATGCCATTTTTGCCATTTTTTCACCACTTTTTGCCCAATTAAGCTGCCTTTTCCTATTAAATACCACTTGTTTCCTATTTTCCCCTATTTTGCTACTCTTGACTGCTTTTTTGCCCATTTGAGTCACTCTTTTTTTAATTTTTAACCACTTCTGGACCATTTTTTGCCCATTTAAGTTAACTTATTTTCATTGCTACTGCCAGCCGTTTTCGCCACTTAGACTGTGGCTCTTGCAAAGGTATTTTCCAACAGTTTGGCTCTTTGGTTAAGCAGGGTTGAGCATCGCTGCATTAAAAGAAGCAACAGAGAGCTTTGCAAAACATCTTTGGCACATCATAAGAGGTCATTTTAATTCTATTGTGCCAGGCTGAGTGCTGACGCTGTTCCTTTATTGCCCACTGCAGGTAGTTTAGCTGTAAACGTCTGTCCATCATAGTGTACATTTGGAGTATGGATCCCTAGAAGAGCAGCTTCTGCAAAGATAACACTAATGGAGCCACATCTAGAGGATGAAGCATGATGGGAGGTACTCTGAGAGAGGAAGAAGAAAGGAAAATGAGTCACAAGGACAAAAGGGAAAAATGAAGAGAATGGGCAGAAAGAAAAAAACCTGAAAAGAAGTGGTACAAAGAGGAAAATATGGGTGTAGTAGTAAGAGGGGAGGAAATGCCTCAGCAGGAGATGAAAGGAGAAGAAATTACACCCAGAGAATCACTGTTATTTCAGTCCTTTTACATTATCTTTATCTCTTTTATATCAAACACATTCCTGAGTGCACACGTGCACGCTCATATCTACCTACATTCTTCCCTCTCGTGCTCACCACCTTAATCATGGTTTTTGGCCCAGCCTGTGTCGTCATTTCCATAATTCCTGTGATAGTAGAGAGAGGGAGGAAATGCGGAAATTGAAAGCAGAAGGAAGGTAATCTGGAAAGCGAGCGGCGGCTCATCTGTCAAGATTACAGCTCTGAAAATCCTGTGAAATTCTTTTTTATCTCGAGCGACGGAGGCCACCTTATTCCGTGTAATTGGTAAAATAAGAGCATTAAGTTTCAAAGGGCTGAGGTGTGCTGTTGGCATGCACAGCAGGGGAGCTGCCAGGTTACATGACGTCCCATCCAGGCAGAGTTGAGACTTAACATTGCATCATGTTCTTCCTAACAGCAGCCAAAAGGTTGAAAAGTTATAAAAATGTAGATCAAACTTGGGATACAAGCAAATCATTTTCAATGAGTCTGACTGATGTTCTTTGAACCAAATCCTCTGAGACATTTCCACTGTGAATCTGAATAAAAGGATTCTACCAGCTCAGTGGAGATTATTAAAGCTGGTGCCTTTAGATCTCTGCTACTTCTGTATCTGTTTATGTTAATGTGGCAGGTTCAAACAAACACGGCATATTTAGAGAAGTGGGACACAGTTGATCCCTCTAAGAAACAAGTTTATAAAATTCCAGATTAATATCAACCAACCACAGTCAATGGATGTCCAGATTCCATGTCTGTCATTGGGTGGATCCATCCTGCAAAACTTCTGGCCGATGAAGCCTGGCGTTAGTTCATACACCCAGCCGTGATCAGCTGACGGCCAGCTGATCCCAGTTATCGCCTCTCAGATTCCACAATCAATCAGAGCGGCGTATTTAAATATGATGTATTTCTCAATACTCCCCACTTCCATTAATGCTGATGCAGCACACCGCTGCTGCCTACGCTTCACCTCCTCCACCCCAGCCTCCTCCTTCATAGACTAAAGTTCACCTCCTCCACCCCAGCCTCCTCCTTCATAGACTAAAGCTTTACCTCCTCCACCCCAGCCTCCTCCTTTATAGCATAAAGCTTTACCTCCTCCACCCCAGCCTCCTCCTTTATAGCATAAAGCTTCACCTCCTCCACCCCAGCCTCCTCCTTTAGAGTATAAAGCTTCACCTCCTCCACCTTAGCCTCCTCCACCCCAGCCTCCTCCTTTAGAGTATAAAGCTTCACCTCCTCCACCTTAGCGTCCTCCTTCATAGACTAAAGCTCCACCTCCTCCACCCCAGCCTCCTCCTTCATAGACTAAAAGACCCCCGGCCATCCTCAGGTTTGCCCTCTAAGCTTTCTTGCAGGCTGTGGCTGCAGCTCATAGTAAAATGAGCTGTTTTAATGTAACTCCATTGTTATAGGGTATGAAAAAATTAGTGTCACTGCTAGCTTTAGCTTTTCCAAAACTCACTTTGTTCATGATAAGCACATTTAATTCCTAACATTCCTCATGGTAAAAGTCCCCCCATTGTTTTTCTGACAGACCTTTATTATGAAACAACCATAACAGGATGTGGGGTGTTTACAGCAGTATTAAGAGGAACACCAAACAGACTGCCACGTCATTGATTTGGGAGATTCTCACAAGCATGACATGGATAAAAAGACTTTCACTAAGAAGAGAAACCAGTAATCTTAGTTTTAATTTAAGCTACTAAGACCCTGTGTGCACATATGTGGACATTATATTCTGGCTTTCCCACAACGTACCCTCGTAATACTTTCAACTACTAGAATTTTTGAAAAAAATTGTCTGGACTGTCCAGTGGAGTATTGGTAATTCACTTGAAATACTGGGGGAATTCTAATGAAAATTTCAGGGATTCATATGAATAATTTTGGGATTATTTCTTGAAAATTTTCATGGAATTCTTTGTATATTATTTTATATATTCTTAACAGTTTTATTATAAATTATGAAGTAAAATTTTTGAGTATTTGCATGAAAACTTTGGATGTTTTTATGTTTTTGTGTTAATGTTGGAAATGTGTTGGTTTTGATTAAATTGATTGAATTTTATTTGATTTTTTGGGGGGGAAACAATTTGCTTCTAAATTTTTAGGAATGCTCACAGAAACTTGGGAATTTTATTTTTGTATATTGGGAAGTTATTTGACTGTGAATTGGGAGGTATGGTATCTTTTGATATTGCTAGAATGTAATGGAATTTACAGAATGTGTTGGCATGTTTGGGGGAATTTTCCATTATTTTCATGGAACTTTGGGAATATATTTGTTTCAGGGAATTCGCTTCAGTATTTTGGGGGAAATTTTCAGGCAATTAAATGGAATTTTTAAATAAAATTTAGGCTTTATAATAAAGTTTAGTTGAAACATTTGTGGAAAACTTGAAAAAAAAATTGGCATATTTTTTATGGGAAATTTTAAAATATGACTAAGAATTCTGCACAGAAATTTAGGTAGTTTCTTTGGCATTTCAGGGAATTTGTGTTGATATTGAACATCATTTTTTGTCAAAATTAATTCCTGTTACAATAAAATTCCTGAGCTTTTCAAACTTCTCAGGTCCTAATCATCCCAAGTTAGTGAGAGAAACTAAATATGCATTCCAAACAGGAGGTTAAGTCCACTGACCACAGGAAAGGCACCGTGGAATCTCGTAAAGACTCACAGGCCGTCCTACTATCACTTTATCTGACACCTTAGCAGCTGTTTCAGGGATTAAAACCACAACACTGAAATGATGGCCCTCTTCAGTTCTTGTTCTGTTTGCTCTGTGGGTCAGTCAGCATCACTTTATTCACGTTTACAGCCTGATAAATCCACTCACAGCGGCTTTAAACAGCCAGAGCTCTGTTGGTAGGAGTATGACCAGGCTTCCTTTTCTCTGATGCCACATCAGACCACACATTATAAACGTGGTTAGTCGTAGGCTTTCAGGATCCGTCTTCCCTAAATATCGATCGCTTTTGGAATGAAACCTTTATCGGCCCAAGGGAAATTTGTTTTGTACCAATGACTTATGAAATGAATGACAAAATACAAGAGATGCCAACATTTAGACAGCACATGCTAAGAAGAAATCAGTGAAATGCATCATGATGGCATCATGCTACATGTGAGGAATGTTAGCTAGGAGGCAGTACAGACTGCTCAACGTATATCTTATATTACACTGGAGTTTTTAGCCTGTGTCATGACTCTTTCACAGAGCATGTAAGAATAGACCTTTAGGATGTTCAACTTCTGTTGCTTGACTTCAAAGAACTCATCGGCGCTGTCCCATGTGCAACCAAACACTCGCCCCCATTATTTTCTATGAACAAACCCACACGCCTGCAGCCCACTTCAGGCCAGCGCTCTATTCCCATGCAGCTGAGTGTTTTCCTGAGAGCACAGCTGGTCGGTGCATCTCTGCAGCTGCAGCAGCAGCTCTGTTTGAGAGCACAGAAAAAAACATCCGGCATCTTTTGTTGGAGGTGTAGAATAAGTAGTAGGCCTCAGCTGCTGGTGAAAGACTTCTGCTCTTATCTTTCTTCACTTACCCGGTGAGGCGAGCCCAGAGAGGGCTCTCAGAGCTGGTATCAAGAACCTGGCCCAGCAGGCTGGTGGGGAGTTTGACCATTAACGCTGCCGTTGGTGTGTGCTAGGGGAGGCAATTAAGGAGCATCATAACACATGGCGCGACAGTGAGGCACCTGTTGGCCTTCAGGCCGGCCATATCGACCATTTTACTGAATGATAGGAGCAGAGAGAAGCAGTGTTCATTTTGGCAGCAGTTTGAAATGAAGTCTTAATGTTTTTTGGTTTAAGTCATTTTCATTATTCTCAGTCTTAACGGTTTGAGTCTACTTTTAGTCAACAAACACTCTTTGAACAATTAAAGTCCTTTAAATTTAGTCTTTATGTTTGGCAGAAACATTTCTTATCAGCAATTGTAAAAAATAATGAGTTTAACAGTGACATGTTTTATTATTATACTATAATAAAAAATTATATATATATATATATGTATATATGAATGCACTGTCATACTTAAAAAAAAAATACTGTCACCATGTATGCAGATAAGAGAAATACCATGGATTTTGAGCGTCAGAACAGTCCAGCACTAATTTTTTAGTCTCGTTTGTCTTCAATAGAAAATATAATAAGACAGAGTATATCAGATCTGTTAATAGACCAAGAAGAATTTTAAAAATGAGCAAATTCAAACATAAAAAATTAGGATTAAGTGACTTTATTTTGTATAAATTTTCAGGGTTTCCAAAAAGCTCAAAAGGAGGATCTAAATGCAGAACTCAAACAAAAGAAGGCAAATCCAAGAAATGACTGAAGTCCAAACAGAAGGAAAAACTAAACTGAGGAATCCACAAGGGAAAAAGCCGCAAACAAAACTTACTGAAAACAAAGTCCATGAAAAGATAAATTACACAGGAGGCAGGAGGAAAGGCACGAGGAGTAACCCCTAACATACATCTCTGCTCCAGCACGGCTGCGCTGCAGCTACACCATCCCTTAACTCCCACTGACTGCGTTTGTGTCTGTTTTTTCCTTTCATATAGATTTTTCTGGTTCTATTATGGGTCAGTAACGCTTTTTAAATAAATGCGCTATTTTTTGCTCCTCTGACATGGTGATTACGGGCTCTGCTATGCCCCATTAAGACTTTTTGTCGATGTAGTGAAAGACAATACGGTCCGACATAAATCTGGTGTCAACACAGAGTATTTTATTTTAAATTTAACCAGATATTTTAATTTGGTTTTGGCGACACTTCTGGCCAGTTTGATCTGCCAGCAGAGCTGGTGGAAGCTCTCTCACTGAGTGAAACCTATCTGCTCCGTTACCGTGCTGGAGCGGAGACGGACCGAGCACTGGTGTATTTTAGAGGTAACACAGAGGAGTAACGCGGGGGAAGACATCTGACGATCTGACAAAGGACAGGGAGAAACACAGAACCTAAAAACACAGGGAGAGATTACACAAGGAGAGACTGGGGTGGTAGACGAGACTCAGGTGAAACTAGTGAGGGTAATCACAGGCCCTTTTCGAATTTGCCTACTGTACTAGCAGTGCGTACTGATTTGCTCAAAATGTAGTATACAGTAGGCCAATTCGGAAACGGCCACAGTGTAGTAGTATAGTAGAAACTAAGGAAACACTGCAAACACAGAAGGAAACAAAGACAACAAACTAACAACCAAAGGGAATACAAAGAACACAACACAAGGAGGGAAGAGGATTCACAGAACACACTAGAACTGTACAAGAAATAATGAAACACAAATAGTAATCAACCAAACACTAGAAACATGATATTACCATAGAAACACAAGGGCTACAGAAACACCTGATAAGCTAAACTAAACTAAGGATCATGACACCAATATAATCTTGACTTAAATCAATAATGGGGTCTTATATTTTAGAGTATTCAGTGCTCAATTTCTAGATAATGTCCCTTTAAAAGATAAGATAAACTGAAAACTTTCCCCATATCTCTACGGTTAACAGAGCTCGTCCTCATCCTGCAGGCTCAGTTTCCTGTGATTATTTTCTTTATCACAAATTAAAAATGGCCTCTGCAGTGGTGAGCCTGCTATCACATAGATGAGGAGAGCTGCATTCTGTTTAATCACAACAACATTAGTCTGATGGCATAGTTGAATTATTACTGCAGCAGTTTGTTAATACAGAATCTATCCAATTAGTTAATCCCATCTCACCATGTTCACATCACCCCAGAGGGATTCTAGTTTCATTTACAACAACAAACCTCGCTTCAGATCGTTTAAACGATCATATAAACATCACTAAGCATTACTTTTAATGTCTCACACATGCCGCCCACATCATTCTGCCCCCTCTGCTTCTCAATATAACACAATTAGCAGCTGCAGATCAGTTTATCTGTCAATGTCAACACTCATCTGTCAGCTGGAGGAGCCTCCAGGGAATAAAGGCGCACCTTTTGAAACCAGAGAAGAAGAATGAGAGGGATGAAGATGAGACGGAGGAGGAGAAAGAAGCAGATTCAGTCCTGTAATTAACTGTGAAGAGAGCATTTCACAGCCAGAGAGAGGATGAGGTGAATCATGACTCCATATGTGACATGTGCATCCAGGAGTAGCCCCTAAAGTGGGATATTTGCGTCGTTTAGAGTGTGTTGCGTAACAGGATATAAATGCGGCAGCGTGTGTGAGTGACAGCGTCAGTTTTGAAGCCTGTTCAGAGCCATGAGGGCTTCACCCAAACACACATACGTAAATTAACTGGCAGCCACCAGTGCTCCTCACAGGCGGAAAATCCCATCCCACCCCGCTGTGACTTTTCCCTGCTTGTCACTGCCGAACACAGAGGCCAGGGCGAGGCGACACTAATCCGTTTCAATTAAAATACCTTCACTGTTAAAAGGAAAACACATTAAAACACCTCAGCAAACAGTGTTTATGACACTCTTTACCACCGAGGTGTGTACACTTATAAATAAATGATTGGAGAGGAGGTGGTGTCACATTTAAAGCACAACGCTCAGTCGTAATTATATAAAGAAAACACCATAAAAAATATAAATTATGGCTTTAGCTTGGATGCTCTGACTAAACAGAGTTAAAGCTGAATATTCAGTGGAAGAGTTTGTACAAGAAACAAACTTTTAAATGGCTGCTAAGGATGAGTACACCTCAAACAGTAGGCCCTTTAAGGCGTCACACTTTAGGAATCCCTAATTTGAAGTTTCAGGGTGATTTCATGTCAGAGACCCGGGCACCAGAGGTGGCACAAGTCCTCACCTTCTGTACTTACGTAGAAGTACAGACTCTTAGTGATGGGAAGTTCAGCTCTTTTCAGAGAGCCGGCTCTTTTGGCTCGGCTCCCAAAGAAGAGTCGGCTCTTTCGACCCCCAAACGGCTCTTTATTTAGGATCTTTTGTAGCCCTATATTTTATCTTGTGCCTTATTACTGCCTAATTTTGTGCATTTATTCTGTTACAAAACCATTCTTAGGTCTAACATTTAAATTCCACTGGTTAGGGTTAGAATTAATGCCAAGCGGATGTAGACGCGCGTTTGCACATGCGCAGTACAAATCGGGTTCCTGGGACAGATCGGGTAGCGACATCCCCCTCTAAGTTTTCACATAATGGTATATCCTCACATGTGATTGTCCGCATGGCCGCCATGCTGGCCAATCAAAACAAAGTTCTGACCAGAGCTGGGGCTGAGCACTGTGAGAGCTAAGCAGAGAAAGGAAGAAAAAAAAACTGGGAGTCGGCTCTTCTGATTCTCTACAAAGCATCGGCTCTCAGAGCCGCAGCTCATGAGCATGACCCATCACTAGACTCAACTCCTTTACTCAGCTAAAAGTGAAAAAGAAAGAACTGAAATGTTCTTGAATACAAAAGTAAAAAGACCGTACTGACCAGAGGTTCTGCACGTGGAGCACTTTAACTCCTTAAGCCTTTAGCTATTTTTAACCATTTTGTCTCACCTGGACTTTTGTCTGAAAAAGATTGTACAACATCAACACTTTGAATCTGCGTACAGGGATGAGGTAAAAAAACTGTCATCATGTAATAATAGTGGACTTCAGGAGAAACAGATCTGACCCTCAGCCCATACAAGTTAACAGGGACTGTGTGGAGAGGGTCTCGGACTTCACGTTCCTGCACCTGAATGATGACCTAACCTGGAAAACCAACACCACAGCGCTGATCAAAAAGGCACAGCAGCCACTCCACTGAAAGTGTACTGGCATACTGCATCCCAGTGTGGTTCTCCAGCTGCACTGCTCAGGAGAAGACAGCTCTCCAGAGGGTCATCAACACGGCACAGAAAGTCACAGGCTGTGCTCTCCTCTCCTTAGAGGAGCTGTTCAGGTCCCGCTGCCACAGGAAGGCCCTGGGCATCCTGAAGGACTCATCCCACCCAGCACATCACCTGTTCCAACTGCTACCCTCAGGGAGACGGTTCAGGACAATAAGAGCCAAAACTAACAGACTAAAAAACAGCACCTATTCTAGAGCAGTTTCAGTATTGAATGAGAAACTGCTCCAGCACTAAATGGAACTGCAAAAAAATTTCGTTGTAAATTGTACAATGACAATAAAATGATTCTGATCCTGTGGTGCACAGTCAAGCTCTAACCGGACAGAACCTTCTTTTATTTTATCAAAAATTAAGGGACTACAAACAACAAATTCAGAATTCCACAAACTAAGGAAAACCCAAAGAGGGTTAGGATAAGGCACCAGAACCTTAACAAAGGTTGGGTTAGGGGGAAGAGGGATAAAAATAAAAATAAAACAGGACATACTAAGGGAAAACCGAAGAATTATAAATAAGAAACCACAAAGTATGGAAACCAGGAAGAGAGTTAGGCACCACAACCCTAAAGGTTAGGGTAAGAGGCATAAGATTGAAAATAAACACCACAAACTAAAGCGAGGTACACACATAAAGATAATTGGGCTGTTTTTGTCCTGATTTTCCCCCTTCCTGACCAAAGGTCGGCAAACGCCCGATTATCTTATGTCTTATAAGATTATCCTGTAAGATTATCCTGTGGTCTGAGGTGTGTTAAGAGTGAATTTGTCCCGATAATCGGCTCTGAAAATGGTCGGGGCTGACAATCGACTAAAAATCTTCGAAAGCCGATGACTCCCAAGTCATGACTCCGTGAATTGTGACATTGAACGAAATGTAGCCAATCAAGAAGCGAGCTGACTGAGGAACAAGGAAGCCGGCGGAAATAAAAACAAGCATGGCTGACCTGCTGAAGCATCATGAAGTTTGGTGGACTTCTGAGGAGTTCGCGCTGTCTCCAGGATTTTCTCCACAGTCTTTTCCTTTATATTCTTTTAGTTCAGGATTTTTCCGTTAAAAAAAGTCCCAAGAACACCATCATTCCTCTTCTTGTATGTCCTCTTCCATGTTGTGTGTAGTGTCTTCCAGTTGTTGCTATGTTTCTTCTTCGTTTTTGTTAGATCATGTGTGTGTCTCTAACAGATAAAACATCTCTTAAGATTTAGAAAATCCTTATGTGTGTACCCCGCTTAAGATAAAATCCAAGGACAGTAAGTGTTAGGCAACAAAACCCTAAAGGAAAGGGGGATATAATTAGAAATGAAAATATCACACACTAAGGAACAATCCCAAGAGAGTTAGGCACCAGAACCCTAAAGGTTGTTGTAATGGAGAGAGGGATGAAAAAATGATAATAATAATAAAAAACACATACTAAGGATCACTCCAAAGGGGGTTAGGGTTAAGCACCAGTAGCCTGTTGCACCAGCTATGCATCAGTTCTGCCTTAAAGGGATACTTCAACATTTTGGCAAATGCGCCCATTGCCATAATCCCTATAGTTTTACTTATAGGTTTGCTACCTTTAGCTGTCAGTGCAAGCTATTTTTAGATCAGTGCTGCTGAGTTAGGAGCTGCTCTGCCAACGCAATAAAGTCTGACGGTGTCCCGGCTTTCCCTCATCACACTCATCAAATACACAATCCAACAACTCCGAAACACTCTCATGGAAAAGTTGTGACCTGTACATTCACCACTCTGTGAAATAATCATGGAACATTACCAGACGGAGAGGTTTTAGAGCTAAATGCAAAGCCGGAACTACACTCCAGACATGGCTGCTGCACTGTGTCACTCCGCCCAGTGGTTCACTCAAGAAATAGTTCCGAGTATTTGCTTCATGTGTCGTAATGTTACATAATTATACGTTAACCCAATCAGTGGCAGAGTAGGACTTTAAAGATGAAAATACAGAACAAATTGCATCCCGTGATGCCTCAAAACGGGACGATGCATTTAATTGTCAGTTACGGGACGATTCTGTATTTTAAGGGACGGCTGGCTACCCTATCCTTGAGTGCTTGAGTTAGCAAAGCATCTGAAAATACTTGTTTTATTCCTGCCCAGTCAGTCACAATAAAAGCCTCCAATGCTTATCACCATCGAGGACTTTTATTTTGAAGAGAAACATCAAGAATAGGAGTGTTAGTCCGTACCCTGATGAGTGGGGGTGTGAGATTTGAGGCTCTGATCGATCGAGCATTAATGAGTTGGGAGAAAAATCTACACATTGGGACAAAAATGGCACATAGTTTTGATTGTCTCTCCTCCCCTGAATTAAAATTTAAAAGATGATGAATCACAAGCATAAACCATGGAAACGTCTCTCTAACAGACATGCTGCTGGTTCATATTTATTATTAATGTTTATTTCTGCTGCAGTTTCCTCCTCTCTGCATGCTCATGTATCACAGGTGGTGCCTCTCTCCATGTATGGCTGTATCTCTGCGCTCTGCATGTGTCTTCATAATGTTCAGATCCTCTCTACATTTTCATGCTCCCATATGTGCGCTGGCAGCCCGCGTCTGCGTATGCCACGGGGCGTCTCGGGCTGTGACGAGCCCCGCGGCGGTTAAACGTGGGAATAATGCATGTGGAAATTCACCCTTTCATTTGCCAGCGGGGGCCCTGCTTCCTCCCAGGCCTCAGAGCTATGAAATAAATATGAGAGCAAGGGGAAGAGCATAATGAAGCCTCAGCAGCAGTCCACACGGAGAGCACTGATTGATGCTGAAGAGATGGAGGTGGGAAAGAAAGAAAAGGAGGAAGGAGAGATGGACGAGTGGCCAGAGGAGAGAGGGCGATTGAAGAGTGAGGGGGAGAGAGAGGGAAGAGAAAAGGAGGAGGGATGGCTGCAGGGAGGAGAGAAGACTGACTGATGGATGACAGAAGAGAGTTAGCCTGAAGGAAAGAAGGATGAAGAGGGACAGCAGATGGATGAATACCTGTTTCCAAATTTGATAAATAATGAAATAAAAAGATTGATTTTTAATTTTTAATCCAAATGTCAGTTCTTTGAATCCACCTGGACGACCTCATTTACTGCTGAGCATCTTCTGAATGTCTTAGTTTCACCCCTGATCTGACTTCAGACAAATGAATGGTAAAATCAGCTGACAGCAGTGGAAACTGTCCACCTTTAAATATTCTTTAACATGCTGACATTCTGATACTAAATGCTTAAAACACATTTTTTAAGACTAAATTGATGGTGTGAATCAGAATCTGAAATTCTACACCAGTTTGGTCTGAAGCTTTGACTTTAAAGAGCCTGTTCTGTCAAATATATTGATTAACACTAATGTACATTAAGAAGTATGCAGGAGGGCATGTACAAAATGACTCACTGATGTTAATGATCCTTGTTAATGTGACAGCATTTTTAGAGGTTCACATCACTTAATCAGTGTTCCTAGCCCAATTAAGGTCAATTACAAGTTGTTTAAAGTCATGTGACCCAAATAGGGGTCAGGAAGTAGGGACAGAAACCAGTGGGAATGGAGGAAGGGGAGTATGCTAAAGCTTTACTTTCACCTGTTCTCTGCAGTTATCACAGGAACATTTCCAAGTGATATTTCCCACAGGTTAACCGGTCTACCTGGCGTGGTGGTGATCGATATCAGAAATGACTCAGTCCTGCAGACCTACTACTACATGTCTTGCCAGGTGAAGGGAGACAAGAGTCATTAGCTGTGTTTCTATCACCCTTAGAAACACCTAACCTTGTAAAACAGATGGATACGCCCGTCTCCATGTTTTTCACTGGTGAATCCATCTTGCAAAGCTCCCATCTGAACCGTTTGGGCCCGGCTAGAAAGTGACAGGACCAATCAGCGATAAGTGACGGTACTTTTAGCTAGGGGTGTAATGATTAATCGATGTGGGTTGATATATCGATTGTTTGAGCAATGATTCAGTCAAATCAGTTGAAAGTATAAACATGGATATTAATCACCATTTTTACCTTACGCTTTTATTTTGAAAGTCCCCCCACGTGCTTGGTTATGACAGTTTCCACACATCCACGAGTCACAACCCCTCTAGACGCGAATAGCAGGTAATGGCTAGTAGCCCAGAGAGTATCAATATTGTGTTTTTTCCTTTATGTGAAAAGTAACAGATTGTGGAAAATGGGTTCACAATATCGTTTGATATCGATCACAGGCCTCTAAATCAAATCAAATCGTGGCAGACTTTGTGATATCGGCAAATATCGAATCATTGTTCTGAGAATTGATATTGTATCGTATCATGATGAAACTGGTGATTTACTTTCAGCGCAGCAGAGTCGTGATGTCAGCAAGCAGCGAGAAGAGGCCAGTGCCGTTATGGAAGAAGACATTAGCATGGATGCTGCTAAAGTGCCAGTTTTATCAGAACTTGACTACATTTCTTCGTTAAAAGAAGAACAAAGAACAGCCCATCCATCCATCCATCCATCCATCCATCCATCCATCCATCTCCTTCCGCTTATCTGAGCTCGGGTCGCGGGGGCAGCAGCCTAAGCAGGGAAGCCCAGATTTCCCTCTCTCCGGCCACTTTATCCAGCTCTTCCCAGGAGATCCCGAGGCGTTCCCAGGCAAGCTGAGCGACATAGTCTCTCCAGCGTGTCCTGGGTCTTCCCCGGGTTCCCCCCAGTGGAACTTGCCCAGAACACTTCACCAGGGAGGCGTCCAGGAGGCATCCGGACCAGATGCCTGAGCCACCTCATCTGGCTCCTCTCAACACGGAGGAGCCGCGGCTCTACTCCAAGTCTCTCCCAGATGGCTGAGCTGTTTACCCTATCTCTAAGGGAGAGCCCAGACACCCTGCGGAGGAAACTCATTTCAGCTGCCTGTATCTGCAATCTTGTTCTTTCGGTCACTACCCACCGCTCATGACCATAGGTGAGGGTGGGAACGTAGATTGACCGGTAAATCGAGAGCTTCGCCTTTCCACTCAGCTCTTTCTTCACCATGACAGACCAATGCAGAGACCGCATCACTGCTGACGCCTCACCAATCCACCTGTCGATCTCCCGCTTCATTCTTCCCTCACCCATGAACAAGACCCCGAGATACTTGAACTCCTTCACTTGGGGCAGGATCTCATTCCCAACCTGGAGAGGGTGTTCCACCCTTTTCCGACTGAGGACCATGGTCTCAGATCTGGAGGTGCTGATTCTCATCCCAGCCGCTTCACACTCAGTTGCAAACCATTCCAGTGAGAGCTGGAGGTCCCGGTCTGATGAAGCCAACAGAACCACATCATCCGCGAAAAGCAGAGACCTAATCCTGAGGCCACCAAACCGGACGCCCTCAACGCCCTGGCTGCACCTAGAAATTCTGTCCATGAAAGTTATGCCTCACCTCACGCACAAGCTCAGGCTCCTTCCCCACCAGAGAGGTGACA
Organism: Cheilinus undulatus; assembly: GCF_018320785.1. NCBI lineage: Eukaryota > Metazoa > Chordata > Actinopteri > Labriformes > Labridae > Cheilinus > Cheilinus undulatus. The sequence continues at coordinate 39,343,068 of NC_054884.1, read as the reverse complement.
TTCCCCAGAGCCAGCCTCTGCAAGACCACCAAGGTCCCCGCCTTCGGCTGCCGCCCAGCTCACACCGCATCCGACCTCTATGGCCCCTCCTAAGGGTGGTGAGTCCATGGGAGGCGGGACCCACGTTGCCTCTTCGGGCTGTGCACGGCTGGGCCCCATGGGTGCAGGCCCAGCCACCAGGCGCTCATCATCGAGCCCCACTCCCAGGCCTGGCTCCAGGAGGGGGCCCCGGTGACCCACGTCCGGGCAAGGGAGATCTAGTACCTTCCTGCCGTTCTGCCATATACGGTCTATGAGCCGCGCTTCGTCTGGTCCCTCACCCAGGACCTGTTTGCCTTGGGAGACCCTACAAATGCAATCAAATCAATTTTGTTGCTAATCTTTGACCCATCCAAGACTCTCAAGCCCACTCGTTCCACTATGAATCTTATGGAAAATAATTCACTTTTTGTGTTTTTTGTAATAAAAGATTGAATATTTCAAATAATCAGACTGGCATTTATCTTGAAAATCATTGAATGTTTGGTAGTTTTGAGCAGGTCTGAAGTTGTTTAAGAGATTTATGAGAAAAAAAAGTAGAAAAAATATTGATGTATGCTGATTTAAAAGCAGTTTTTTGTACGTGTACATTTTTTGCTCGAAGGTGTCCAGAGGGTACAAAATTCATTGAGAGTATGAATGACATTTAAATGTAAAACATGTTGGATTTGAAAAATTTAACTAGAAAGAAAAGTTCCTGTAAAAATTCATGCCACAAGCTGTAAAACTGACGAAATGATCACAAATTTAAAAGAAAAGAAAGTTGAGAAAAATGGTCAAAAATGCCCGAGGAAGGAAAAAGGGTTAACAAACCAAACTGGACCGCTTGGTGGAAAGGGGCCAGCTCATGGAAGAAAGGCGCGCCCTCTGTTCTCCAGATTCTGTGTGTGTGAGATGCACGCCAAAATGACAATGAAGGTACAAGACACAACACTCTCACTACTGGTATATTGCAATGCTTTCTTTTTCCATAGGATCTCAGAAAACATGCAGCACTTGAATGCAGTTGTTACATTTAGATGATGCCAAAAAAGCCGGAGCATCAATAATATGTAAAAAATAAGAAAAGTCAAACGTGCCCTCCAATCAGGCTGCAGAGCCTTAGAGAAGCATTTCCTTTCAGCAGAACCAAACATTTCTTTTAACAGAACAAATAACTCCTCGCCACAGCGTTTTGTCACACGGTTATCTGCATGTTAAATTTCCTAACATCCCTGTGAAACTCCCTGCCGCCATCTCTCCTTTTGAAGACTCTGTAAAAAAGCCCGACGTCCCTAACGAGCCAGAACGAAAACCAAGAAGAAAGGCGAGGAGAAGAACAGACCACGGGTGAGCAGCCCGAGTCCCTATTAACCTTGTAAATGATTCAGTCGGCCGGCTGGAAGATTGAAGCTCCGCCGCTGTTTATCTAACAGACGGAGGGATGATATTCAGAGTCAGAGGAGCTGTATGGATTTACAGAGTGCCCTTCAAGACGTCGCGTCTAACTGAGTATCGACAGACCTCCAGAGCCAATTACCCGTGTGAACGAATGCTCTCCGCCACACATACAGGAAGCTGCAGCACCATAACGACGGTAATTAAAGAAGCACATGAAGAGAGGCGAGACACGAGGCACACATATAGATAAGAAGACAATGATATGCTTTTAATCACTGCAATGTATGCAAACAAAACACAAAGGCACAATTATGTTCAGAGAATCCTGCAGACTCCAGGAACCACAATTAGGCCTGATTGGAGTCTGAGAAACATTAAAACACAGTCGCTGATAATGATAGAAGAGTATGTTCCTGTCAGCAGGCTAAAGTAGAGAACATGTGACCACACAAACATCCATACTGAGCCTTGGATCAATAGGTCTTCCCATCTGATTGTTCCCTAGACAGCCGTCACCACAGCAACCAATGGAAGACTGACCATGAGATCTATAGTCTGGGCACACTCGGCCACATACACAAACATTCAAGGCATCGATGTGGCACAGGGATTTCAGCCATAATCACAGATATTTAAAAGAATTACATCGATTTACACCAACAGTGAACCTGGTTTTATTCTATCATGCATGGAGGGCTGATCAATAAGTTTTTATACACCGAGCTAGATCATAAAACCTTACAATACAGGATTTTATCACCTTCAAATTCATTTAATTGTTAAAGCCACAATAAAAGCTCTTTTTCTCTTTAGTTTACAGTGCCAAGTGGCAATTCAATGTTAAGTGAAAACAGATTTCCACAAAGCAAAGTCATTTATCTAAAAATATGTAATGTAAAAAAATTAACATAGCATAAATATTCACCCTCTTCAAGTCTTTATTTCGTAGAGTCTGTGTGGATAGGTCTCAATCAGGCTCAGACACCTAGACTTTGCAATTTTACTCCATTCTTCTTTGCTAACATAAAGATCTGTCAGGTTTCATGGGGATCCGCTGTGAAATTCTCGATAAGGACTGGGCTTTTACTTGGCCACTCCAGAACATTCCCCTTGGTGTAGCTTTCTCTGTTTGCTTCGCTCATTGTTTTACTGGAAAATAAATCTTCCCCTGAGCCATTGTTCTCTTGCAGACTGAATAAGATTGTCCTCACTACATTCATACTTTCTACCTTTACAAGCCTTCCAGGGCCGGCTGCTGAGAAGCATCCCCACAGCATAATGCTGCTGAGAAGCATCTCCACAGCATGATGTTGCTGAGAAGCATCTCCACAGCATGATGCTGCTGAGAAGCATCCCCACAGCATGATGCTGCTTAGAAGCATCTACACTGCATGATTCTGCTGAGAAGCATCTACACTGCATGATTCTGCTGAGAAGCATCTCCACAGCATGATGCTGCTGAGAAGCATCCCCACAGCATGATGTTGCTGAGAAGCATCTCCACAGCATGATGCTGCTGAGAAGCATCCCCACAGCATGATGCTGCTTAGAAGCATCCCCCACAGCATGCCACCCCGCCAAGGAGGAGAAAGAAGAAGATTATTTTTGTTTTGACCTGGCAAAGAGTCCATCCTGCATCCGTGGATGATTAAAATCACTTTTAAGATGCCAGCAACTTCACTCTTCGCATCTGCACATCTACTACAGCTCAGAGGATTAAATGGACTCCCGCTGTGCAGATACAGCAGTTTTTGAGGTGACAGGAGACTTTTATTGCCTTTGTACCTCCTCTCACTGACTCCAACTTGGGTTCATCTGTAAGGTGAGTCACAACAGACTGTTTATTGATTGGATTCAGATGATATCTGCCCTTTATTGAGGAAAAATGTGAACAAACTGGCGCTCTGTGGAAAGAAGTTTAGCTTTTACAATGATGTCATAAAGCTGATACAACGCTCTGTCCCGTATCATCTCATCCGAACCGTGCCAGAGTCCACTTGAATCGCGTCCGAAACCACCTCCCCAAGTGGGACCGGGCCTGGGCCCAGTGCCCAGGCGTGGTTCGTTTGCATTCACACTACCAAAACGAACCGGACTTTGGGCTCAAGTGCACTTGGATCTGGGACCGGGCCCCTAGTGTGAAAGCCACCTGAGTTTTCTTCAACAGTGTCTTTCTCTTTGCCACTCTCCCAAAAATCTCCGACTGGTGAAGAACCCAGCCAACAGTTGTTGTCTGCAGAGTCTCTCCCATCTCAGCTGTTGAAGCTTGGAACTCCTTCAGAGTAGTCATAGGTGTCTTGGTGTCCTCTCTCACTAGTCTCCTTCTTGCACGCCCGCTCAGTTTGTGAGGACGGTCTGATCTAGGCAGATTTACACACGTGACATATTCCTTCATTTCTTCATGATGGATTTAACTGAACTCTGGGGGATGTTCAGAACCTTGGAAATGTTTCTGTCTCCATCCCCTGACTTAGATTTTTCAATAACCTTTTCTCTGAGTGTTCTTTTGTCCTCATGGTGTGATGGTAGCCATGGTGTAATAACTGACTGACCAGTAATTAGACCTTGCAGACACAGGTGTCTTTATACTTCAGTCAGCTGAGACACATTCACTGCACTAATTGAGAAAAAAAAAAAAAAAAAAGAGGTTTTTAAAATTATTTTGTCAAAAAAGCCAAATTTTATTGACCATGATTGTTGAAATGCTTCAACATTTCGTCTAGATTTGACTCTAGTTGGTCTGATCGGTCAGCAGCTCACATTCCTAGTGTAAACTGCACACTGAGATCATTTTACTGTGCCTTCTATGGAAGCGTAAAACTGTTATTGATTAGGATAATCTGCCACTGATGCTGTCATGTTTATTGTCCCACTGCGGAGGTTAAAGGTCAGAGCTTACAGGAGTCACATATCCACATGTGGTATTAAATCGGTGGGAGAGCGATCCATACTGCAGATCGATTAATAAACAGAATGCCCGCTGCTCGACCTTTGATTAAAACCAGATACAGTGCAGGTCGTGTTTGACGGCCTGAATTGAGAATTTTTATATTCATCGAACAACTTGTCGATACGCCAATGCCAGTTACCCTTAATGGGATTGATTCTACCATTTTATTAGCATGAGCAGGGTGAGCAAATTCCGTACTAAAGCTGAAAAAAATTCCCATTTTTATTAATTTGCAGGCATTAATCCTTAATATTATTGGGACTTAGCTTAATATAAGAAAAAAAGGTCTTAATTTGACCCTAAAGTGGCTAAATGTTTCACTCCTGATCTTGCAACGCCTTAGAATCTAATCAGAACGCTTCACTCTGAACATTAACCACGTTTCCTCTGGACAGGAAGTGCTAACAAACAGACCTGAGGCTGATCTCCATCATTTCAAGGATTTAAAAGGAGTTTCCTCAAGAATGAAACCAGGCAAGAGAAATCATGTGAAAGTCGAGATTAAAACACCAACCAAAAAAATAAATAAATAAATAATGAAGAAGAGAAATAAGCACGCACAATCATCTTTCCAATACCACCAAAGAGTCACGGAGAGTGACTTCATTTGCATCTCCGCCTGGGTGTGTTTGGCTGTGTGATGCTCCCAGTGTGGCTCCACTAGCTTGCTCGAGTTCATTTTAATCTACTCATCCACTCCATGAAAAGACGTGTCACTCAGAATACAGCGCCAAAAACAGAGGGAAAGAGAGGGAGGGCAAGAGAGGACTAAAATTAGACGACAGCGAGATTGGAGATAAGAGGGAAGTGTTCGCAGAGAGACAGAAATAGGACGAAAGGGAGCGTGAGATCAAGAGAGAAGAGGAGTGATGCTGGAGAAGGTAAGCAGAGGAATCGAGTGTCTGGGTCTTTTCACACGTTGCCAGGAAGACGTCTAAAGTTTTGGGGGGGGGGGTTTTTGGAGGAAAAACCCAGCAACCATGGAGCCAAAGCAAAAAAATGTGTGAAAGTTTGATCGTGCACAAACAGACTTCCACTAGTGTTTCTGTATTCAGAGAGTTTCTCAGAGAGGAGCTCACACCCTGCAGCAGCAGGAGATCAACAACTTAACCGCTGTTTCAAATAAACCAGATAAAATCAATGAAGTCAGCTTACAGGAAAGATTTCACCCGAGCTCAACCTTGCTTTTTGAAAGTCTGAGTATGTCTTAATCAAAGACTGGGTATTCTTTATCAAATATTGCTTTCACCAACAAAAACCTACAAGTCTGGGATCTGAACACCAAAAATGTGCAATCTACTGACTCGTCTGATCACAATTCTAAGATTTATTGACTAATGAGCCATTAGCTGCCGACAAATCCAGCAACAACAAACTCTGAGGAAACTTACAAGCACTGGCTCATTAGAAAGATACAAGACTGCAGTCTAAAGACTTGGTAGAGTTGAAAAAGTAAAGGAAATACTGGCTCTTTGACTGCCAGACCACCAACCATGGTGTGCTCACTTTAATCACCTTGCCTCCCTATTCTGATGCTTGGTTTGAGCCTCAGTGCATCATCTAGACCAGTGTTCCTCAACCCTGCTCAACCACAGAGCCAAATTGTTAAAAAATACATTTGCAAGAGCCACAATCTAAGTGGTAAAAAGTGGCAATTAAAATAAAAGTTAAAGGTGGCACAAGTTGTCAAAAAGTGGCAAACAGTGGGAGAAAAGTGGCAAAAACGGGCAGGAAGTGACCAAAAAATAAGTTAAACATGGCAAGAAATTGTCAAAAAGTTGCACAAATCTGAAAAAAGGTGGGAAAAAATGGCAAAAATTTTGAAACTCTTCTGGGAAGACTTTCCACAAGGTTTAGGAGTGTGTTTATGGGAATGTTTGACCATTCTTCCAGAAGCACATTTGTGAGGTCACACACTGATGTTGGATGAGAAGGCCTGGCTCTCAGTCTCCGCTCTAATTCATCCCAGAGGTGTTCTGTGGGATTGAGGTCAGGACTCTGTGCAGGCCAGTCAAGTTGATCCACACCAAACTCTCTCATCCATGTCTTTATGGAGCTTGCTTTTTGCACTGGTGCACAGTCATGTTGGAACAGGAAGGGGCCATCCCCAAACTGTTCCCACTAAGTTGGGAGCATGGAATTGTCCAGAATCTCTTGGTATGCTGAAGCATTCGGAGTTCCTTTGACTGGAACTAAGGGGCCAAGCCCAGCTCCTGAAAAACAAGCCCACACCATAATCCCCCCTCCACCAAAATCTACACTTGGCACAATGCAGTCAGACAAGCACCATTCTCATGACAACCGCCAAACCCAGAGTCGACCATCAGATTGCCAGATGGAGAAGTGCGATTCGTCACTCCAGAGAACGCGTCTCCACTGCTCTAGAGTCCAGTGGTGGCGTACTTCACACCACTGCATCCCATGCTTTGCATGCACCCATGCTTTGCATTGCACTTGGTGATGTATGGCTTGGATGCAGCTGCTCAGCCATGGAAACCCGTTCCATGAAGCTCTCTACCACTGTTCTTGAGCTAATCTGAAGGCCACATGAAGTTTGGAGGTCTGTGGCCATGGACTCTGCAGAAAGTTGGCGACCTCTGCCCACTATGCGCCTCAGCATCCCCTGACCCTGCTCTGCCATTTTACGTGTCCTTCCACTTGGTGGCTGAGTTGCTGTCGTTCCCAATGGCTTCCACTTTGTTCTAATACCACTGACAGTTGACTGTGGAATATTTAGGAGCCAGGAAATTTCCCCACTGGACTTGTTGCACAGGTGGCATCCTATCACAGTACCACGCTGGAATTCACTGAGCTCCTGAGAGCGAGCCATTCTTTCACTAATGTTTGTAGAAACAGTCTGCATGCCTAGGTGATGATTTTCTACACCTGTGGACATGGAAGTGATTGGAACACCTGATTTACATTATTTGGATGGGTGAGTGAATACTTTTGGCAATGTAGTGTATTTGTGTTAATGAGCAGCTGAACAGATATGATCCATGAGTGTTAATCAACAAGGACTCACAAGACCTAGTACCACTGACCCATTAAACCCAAGTAAATCTGCATCTGCATGCTCACTGGATATAAGCGAGTCCAGATTACTCACGCAACGAAAACCTGTAAGTTCAGGATCTACTAACTCATTCTGGGTCAAAGCCTATGCACCACTGTCTCATTTGATGATAACGAATCCAGGAATTAGTTAAGATTAAGATGCCAGCAGGATACTGAAAACTACGAGAGACAAGCAAATACTAGCAACACTAGGAAGGTTGGGAGGAACTTCAACATAGGAAGGGTAGCAAGGATATGCTGACAACACGAGGAAGGATAGGACAGAAAAACACCAACTAGAAGGGAAAAAAAGGAATTACTGACAACACTAAGATGGAGAGCAAGGAAGTACTGAACAAACCAGGAAGTACAGCAAGGAAAAACCAACAATGGTACAAAGGACGCTAACTGATAACAAACCAACAACTCAAGGACCAACTAAGCACATATCAACAAACGTATCTATTTTCTAATGAGACACTTAAATGTCCAGGATTTAGAGGGTCACTAAAAAACATTAAGGCTCAGATTGACTCAGAGGAAGCAGACTCTTTGGACACCAAGACTGGCCTACCTGTTTGGAACTAGAAGATATTATTCCACTGATTTTTAAGGGCCAGGATCATTTTCCTCTGTAGACACCAACAACTCTAGGAAATACTAACTACAACGGCACACATTCAGGATTTTAACATTCAAGTTATAACTCATCAGGAATAAAAACTCCATGATCTGATGATGCTTTTAAAACAGGTAGATCCCAAATTCCCCTCATGTCTTTGACTCATGTGATCCAGTCCTGGTTTGTCATCTTAAATAAATTATTCATAACTGAACCTTCTCAGATAGGCAGTTATAATCGATTGGTATTGTTCCAGTGTATTAGCCTGCATGTTAACTTATTGACAACCGCTGAGCTCTTGCATTAACAACAAGTCAGTACATCAGGTTAGTCTGCATCCACCCTCAGTTGTTGACCAATGAAAAGAAAGACAGAAAACCTCTTATTCAAGACCTAAAAAAGCTTAAATTGACGCTCCACAACTGTTTGCTTCAGTGTCACACAACAAAACCATTCAGCACACATCCATGAAAACAGCTCAGCATGAGACTGATGTTGTAGCAGAACATTTCCTACCTTTAGTGTCCAAGCCAAAGAGGAATCAGGAGATGGGAGCAGATGGAAGGGTGCCAAAGAGGAGGGCAGCCACCGGAAAAAAAACAGAGAAATATCATCAGAAACAGAGACAGAGTGAAGCCAATGTGAGCAAGATTTGGATTTTTAGTGCTGTAAACCAGGCGAGAAAGAATCACCAACCACAAATGAATGATATCATCATTTTAGAGCCAACCAATCAGCATCCAGAGCCTAACACTAACTGGCTGTTAAAGCAGCTGGTGTGGCACGCAGGTGAAGCAGGCGGATTGGCAGGTAATCAGCCGTGAGGGCTCTGGGCTCAGTCTGCTTGGCTGGAAGTTTTGGCGGTCAGAAATGTTAGTTTTCAGCTTTGACTGAAAATGATTCAGACTTTGTACACAGATATGACGCACAAAAACAGGAGGTCATTTCCATGGTGAATGTTCCCCCCCGCTGTGTCAGTGTGGTGTCATTTCCATCCCAGTGATAACGGCCATCTGGGACAATATCTGCACCACAGACAGCAGACAAACTGAGCATGACTGCTGGGGACAAAAATACAACACAGGAGGGATCCTTTAAATCCTTCAATCTTTCAGTGAGGATAAAATCATGTTTGCTCTTAGTTCAGTCTGGGATCAATACTCCCTCTGAAGGTCAATGACACCACTGCTGATTGGTTCCATCTCAGGACGGAGCTGGATGATATCGACACATTTGAAGTGTCACGGCGAGATCAGTCAAAGTCCTGCTTATTGGCACATACCAGGGTGATATGCTAATTATTTAGGGCTAACGTGCTTCCAGGAAATTTACACGTATAGGAACAAAGCTGTGTCATCAATCATTGTCTTAACGTGTGAGCTCTGACATTTTCAGCAGCTTTACGATTGTAGAAAAATGGTTTCATATGGGATAAGCTTAAGTGTCTGAAAACATCCATCAACTTTTTACTGGCCATTTCACCATTAACAATGTGCACAATCCGGCACAAAGACGATGAATCTAGTGGCTTGGTTACACTAGGGCATGCTTTGGTTTGGCTCCCCTTACATTAGAAAACAGAAACACACTTTTCTGCTCACACACTTGTGCATCAGTTAGAACAAAATCTTCATTTGCAGAAATACTCCCCAAATGCATGCAAAGTACTGACAGACAGCTCAGTCTGAATGCATATCACACAGTAAATGAGCCTTAAGAGCGAGATGCACCTTGTGGCTGATATGTTGGTATTTACACTGCAGATTTTGTTTTTTATTCTAAATATATAAACTTAGCACAAAAAGTAAGGAAATTTGTGTTTGGTAGATTGTTTCTTTGTTGTAACAATGCTTCTTGGCAATAAATCTTATACTACTGGGAAGCCTGTTCATTACCCTTTTTAAATTGTGTCACATTTGTAAGGATCATGCATTTGTGGGATGAGCAGCAGAGCTGAGTATGTGGGTTGCGCCCATGAAAAATGTGCCAAATCTTCTCTCTCTGTTCCAGATTGTCTTGGCAGAGAACCGGCCAAATCGCCCTATAAACCTTGACTGCAAATCAGGGTGAGGAAACAGTATTCTTGGGACGCCATCTTCGCAGCCTGTCTCTGACGTTCCCAGTTATATGAAGCTTGGCCTTCAGTTTGGAGATGGTACAAGGGTTCATTCCAAACAATGCCGCAACTTGATTTTGCAGAACGCCAGCTTGAAGTTGCCCAGCCGACGGGCCCTATCCAGATCAGTCAAACGTGATATGCCGATTCTTGGAGCAGACATCTACTGACCACTGTAGCAGGTGCTGCCAATCAGGCGCCTGATTGGCAGCACCTGGGGGTACCAGAAGCTCAAAACAAGAGTCAATAGCAACAGCAAAGTAAGCTGTTTGGCACTGGCAAAGAAGATTTGGCACGTTTTTCATGGGTGCAACCCACATACTCAGCTCTGCTGCTCATCCCACAAATGCATGATCTTTACAAATGTGGAATTTAAAGAAATATTCTGCCAAACAGAAATTTCCTTACTTTTCGTGCTAAGTTTATATATATATATATATATATATATATATATATAGGTGGTAGAGGAAGTTATAAATCACTGAAGCATTCCTACAACATCACAAACAATCAGAAAGTTGCACTGAGATTTTTTTGACTTCATCAACCCAAGTCGTATGAAACAAAAAGAGAAACAAGTTACAAAAACTAACATAACTTTTAACCATTTTTTCTAGCCACTTTGTTTTTTTCCTTCTAGAAGCCCCCAATCATGCCTTTCTAATGACGCTATCCATGCCTCCGTAGCCCTTACAGAGGATTTTATAGCGAGCCTGGAACTTGGGTGACTTTTCAGGGTCTTCAAAGATTAAATCCACTCCAGTAACTCTTACATTGAATGTCTCTTTATCCATTTTTAATCAATTTTGTAAAATAGTTTCTGCTGCTAGCAGCTAATGCTCCTCTTCATTTTGTATCCCACAATGCTTTGTGACAGGCTGTGACAACGAATGACAAGCTGTTGTCTTTATAATGTAGAGAAAGAAAGACAGAGAGCCTGTGATGTGTCCCTCTGTGTCTCTGCAGACAGAACCTGATTTGAATAGTGGCACAAAGAGATAAATAAATGTATTAATTAATTAAAAATAAATAATTTTGTCACAGAGTGGTTTTTTTTTTCACTTTTGGTCCCCAGGAGATGGGAAAAAGTTTCTGCCAGAAATATGTGAGTTTTAATTTCCATTGAGTTTTTCTTTTTTTCTTTACAGTCCTATAATTTTTTTTTTTTTTTTTTTTGAAAAGTCTAGTGACATTACTAAAGCGAAAATATTCAGAAAGTCCAGGTTGTCCTAAAAAAAAAAAAAAAGGCTGTTTAGAGCTTGACTGTGCACCACAGGGTTGATGTTTTACAAGCTTTGTGAGACTATAAGTCTTATAATAAAGAATCTACACTGATTAACCCTCTGTGAGCTCAAAATCAAGGCTGCAAATATCCATTTACTTGTTTTCTCTGCTTGCATCCTTGACTACGTTCTCCAATGCATGCAAAACAGTTGTGAATTTTGCTTGCATGATGTGAACGGTACCTCAACAACACTTTGAAGGATGTTTTTTCTTCAAACTTTGCACAAATGTTCATTTCTACTGAAGGACGAGTTGCTTGGAGTTGCTCATGGAAACACTCGCTGTGAGCTTTGAGGATTTTCCCTAAACTCTGCACAAATGTTCCTTGGGACTGGAGGATAAAATGGTTAGTTATTGGAGTTTAAAGGTGAATGAAACTGGGCCTCATGCTTACCCTTGCTTATAAGAGTTCTACCAATCACACCACAGAAACCACCACAGCCCCTCTTCTTGACCCACCTTCTTCTTGAATTCAGTGTCTGGCAGTTGTGGAGGCAAATAACTGCCAGGCAGCTGTTCTAGCTTTTTTGTACACCTATTTATGTAAAAGAGCTTTCTATATTATGAACAAAACGCATTCTTTTTCTCCATAGTGTTTCGGTGAACTAACTCGGCTGCTCAGGCTCATATTTTCATGGGGGTTAATAGAACATTTTGGTTTTAATACAGTTTTTTGACTATCTTATACTCAAAGTCCAGAGAGTCTCTTCTCTCTTTGAGTGCAGTGTTTTAGACCAAAGCTAACCTTTTATAAGAGGATCTGAGCTCTTGAACCCATTTACAGTGAAATATAATCTCAAAAATCCATTCTCTAAAGCGAAGTGTAGGTCTAAAGTCTCCAAATCTATTCTCAGTCAGAAGAAACTCCACAGTATGTCAGGAAATGATTGCAGTTTACACTTAATGAACCAAGCATCAAGAAAGGCAAACATGCAAATCAAGCTGCATGTAAATGTGGTCTGCATGTGTAAAATTAGCATATGTGTTAGCATACCGCAGTCCGAACTCAAATTATAAAACACTGCCAGTGGGTGAAATCAATACTGTTTAATATTAACAATGGATCAAAGAGCTAGTGTATGTGTGATGTGAAAGGTGCTGCAGAGAGAATATCTAATGACTCTGCTGTGCATCAGATTATTTATGCTGCTCTCAGTGCCATTAGGAGAGAGTAGATGACAAAAACAAGACAATATGAATATAAAAGCACGTCACAATGCATTGTTAATGACTGGATGTTTACAGATGAATTTTTAAACCCAAAAGAAAAACTGTGTTTATGCTTTTTAATTGATCCTTAAACACAGGGGTTCTTGAAGTTTTGATAGCTGAGGGCCAATTTAGGAACCCAACGTTGGACTGAGGGCCGCTAAAGGAAAAAAAAAAAAAAAAAAAAAAAAAAAGACCATTTTGCATCTCTACAGTTTACATTTATTTTCTGCATCCAGCAATGTGCAATAAAAACATTTTAATAAATAAATGAGGCTAAACTTGGCAAAACTTGAGAATACCTTGAGAAACACTGTAATGCAGACAAAATCCCAGGGGTTTCCTGCCCTCTACAGTCAAATTTGGGATATAACAGTCCTGTGTGCAGTCCATTTCAGAATATATGTAAAAACTTATTTAGAACAAACAGTCAGTCTCAGTGTGCCTTGCCTCCTGTCTCATCAATTGCGGGGCCACCAGAAATGTTTCTGCGGCTCGCCATTGGCCCGCAGGCCGCACTTTGAGAACCTATGCTTAAACTGTATTTTCCCTGCTGCTCTACAGGACTGTCCACAGAATCAGTTGGCCCCTGAAAACTCAGAGAATGGGCCCTCTCCATTGAGAATCATTGATGTAGCGTTTGGTGCTAGCATCCTGGCTAACAGTTACCTCATGTTGGACCTGAAACGTGTGTTGAACTATAACTGGGTTCTGATGTTGGAATTATTTATTCGTCCTACTTTTAATCCATTTTCATCACACTTTAGCCACTTATTTTTGTCATTTTTAACCAATTTTCACCAATTTCAAACGCTGTTTTGCAACTTTTAACCCATTTCTGCTGTTTTCAGCCTGTTTTAACCCTTGCCTATTTTTGCCAGAACAGCCAGGCATTTATATATATATATATATATATATAGTCAGGGGCGTAGCTAAGGAGTTTGGGTCCCCAGAAAAAAAAAAAAAAAAAAAAAAGACACAGGGCCCCCCTAAACTGGGGAGACATGCAACACATGTTGAGTCTTTCTGACAAATTTCTATGCATTTTAAAGTATTTTTTAAACATAATTTCCCCATTTGTGATCAACATTGTTACTTTGGCTAAATTTGATTTACTTGCAATATTTGGCAACGCTGGACTGTACCATTTGAACATTTTTAAGGTAGGAGCAGTATTGTATTTCATTCCATATTATGTGGATTTCAGTCTGTTGACCGATTCATTTAGTCCGGTGTTACTCAACCAAAGAGACAAATTGTTGAGAAATGCATTTGCAAAAGCCACAGTCTAAGTGGTGAAAAGTTTCAATTAAGATAACACTGGGAGAAAACTTGTAAAAGTAGGTGGGAAGTGGCAAAAAAAATAAGGTAAGGTGGCAAAACATTGCCCAAAAGTGGCAAAAAACAGAAAAAGGGTGGGAAAATGGGCACAAATCAGTAAAGAGGGTGGAAAAATTGGCAAAAAGTGGCGAACAATTGCAAAAAGCAGGACAAAAGTGTAGAAAATGGGCAAAAAGTGGCAAAAAAAGGTGGAAAAAGGAGCAAAAAATTGCTAAAAGCAGGATAAAAGTGAAAATAGAAGTAGCAAAAAGGGCAGTGAAAATATACAGACAAGAGGTTGACAATGAAGGTTGGCAATTAAAGCCTACTGTGTAAGAGTTAGAAACAAACTGATTAATGTGACTTGCAGTGAATAATTTCTGAGGTTAAATTTTCCTTTTTAAGGGAATCATGTTTCATATTCAGACATATCACTGATCTACAGTGTTCCTTTGACATAATGACACTCAGCCTGTTCAGCCTGAGAGGTAAAATCCAGGGCACAACAGTCCACAGAGTGCTCTCTGCAGCTCGATAATCTTGTTGCTGCTCTTATTTATTCTCCATCTCTGCTGGGAATACCTGTTGGTACACCACAAGAACAGTGTGGGCTAAATCCAGCATCCTTCTACTAATAAGGGTAAAAGGATTGGTTAGCAGCAGCCCTGTGGTTTAATAAATATCTGCTGGAGGAATTCAGGCCAGGGTGAGAGGGTTAGTTAGCAGAGGATGGAGAGGGAAATGAGGCAACACATTACTGCCCTCAGGAAAGAAACTTCAGGAGCTGGGCCAGAGAGAGAGGGAGCACTGACTGCCTTAAAGCCAAGTGAATCCTGATCAAACTGCTGATTGTAGCCCACTCCCTCTCACCCACACACCTTTAGCCCAGACGCAGGTAGATATGAAGGGCTAGCGCTGGCACATCAGCAGCCTGTATGAGTCTCAGAGCTGTCAATCATCTCCACATCCTCCAAACACCCACAAAATCCATCCAAGCCTTCCACACACACCCAAGGTTGAACATTAGCACACACACACACACACACACACCGTATCCTGAGGCAGAAATTCTCAAGCACACACTTGACCATCAGCTCCAGACCCACACAGCTGATTTTACCTCTGAAGTCAATCACTGAGGGGGGGTGCAGAGGTCGGAGGTCACCTAAATGAGTGTTCCTTGACATCGTCACTAACTCAGACTGAATGACGACAAGGGGGAAGACAAACGGCGGAGGAGGAGTGGAGTTGTTTACACGGTTTACTTTCATTTGACCCTCTGGGAGTGGTAGTGGAGGTCACCTGCTCTCAGATAAATACAGCTGCAGAAGATCAATAACTGCACCAGCAGTGGGGAGGGTTTCACTGTGTGGTATAGAGGTGGGGGGCAGCGCTGTATGCAAAGATGGACGTCACATTTATGCAGCTTTTTAGCTTATAAGCCAGTCAGATAAAGTCGTGCGTAAGTTTGAGGCATGTAGGGAGCTAAGGATTCATCATGGGGCCCCATGTGCCACAACCCAGGGCTGGGGGGGGCTGACTACAGTGACTAGAGAATGGCTTTTCTTCCCCAGGTATGATGACAGAACAGCCTGCCATTGGTTGTCACAGCCCAGTCACAATGCATTCTGGGACACAAACAGACAGCATGGGGGCGGGCTAACCCTGTTAGCCGAAGGAACGATTAAAAAAATGGGTTATTAATGCATAAAATGACTTTCAATATCAGAGTTACTGGTGTGGATTTAACATTTAAAGACCCAAGAACATCACCGAAGTTCAAGGTTTGCTAGCCTTCAGATCCTAGTATGTCCATTTTGAGGACATTCATCATTTTCATCATCATTATTTTGAGTTGATAGTCACATTTTTTTTAGATTGAGGCCTCAAATTTGGTTAAAGGTATTATTTTTCTTCATATTTAAAAAAAAAATGTTGCCCACTGAACTCTACTGAAGCCAAAAAGCCCCATCGCTTTCGCCTCTGTGTGGACAAGGCCTGAGGATTCAGCCAGGTGCATATTCTCACCAACAACTGTTTTTGTTTTGAGTACAGCAAAGTCAGGAGGCCATGTTTTTACACACTCATCTCTTCAAAGACACATGAAACACATCCTTCATAAGATGACCCTTTTTCACCCCTGAAATGATCAGTGCATGTTTACAAATTCCCCCACACACCCCAGCATGCACACACCCACACACAGCCATACTCACACACATAAAAACTCCGTAATTTAACTGGCAAAAATACAAGAATGTGGTGCATGGTCCTACAATGGGTAAATGGTTGAATCTGGTGGAATATGATAAAAATATCAAATTTCACTAGATTTCTTCACATTGAAATGCTGCCATTAAAGAATGCATGATTTTATACTGCAATGACAGTGAGATTAAAAATCCTGGTTTTAATGGAAGTCAATGGGGCAATTTTGCCTCTAAGTTGTAAAGAGGGTATTTCTGGCACTGCATAAAAAATACAAATGCAATCAAATCAATGTTGTTGCCAGTCTTTGACCCCTCCAAGACTCTCATCAACACCAAAGTCCCATCTTTTTACTATTAATTTTATGGAAAATAATTCACTTTTTGTGTTTTTTTTTTTTTGCAGAAAAAATGGAAAAAAAAATCAATAATCAACGTGGCATTTAAAGGGTTAAAATCTTGAAAATAATTGAATGTTTGGTAGTTTTGAGCAGGTCTGAAGTTGTTAAGGAGATTTATGAAAAAAAAAGTAGAAAAAAATATTGATGTATGCTGATTTAATGGCAGTATTTTGTACGTGTACATTTTTGGCCACGAAGATGAAAAGAAGGTACAAAATTCACTGAGAGACTATAAATGACATGGGAGAGTAAAACATGTTGGATTTCAAAACTTTAACTAGAAAGA
Source organism: Cheilinus undulatus (assembly GCF_018320785.1). NCBI lineage: Eukaryota > Metazoa > Chordata > Actinopteri > Labriformes > Labridae > Cheilinus > Cheilinus undulatus. The sequence goes on along the minus strand of NC_054884.1, from coordinate 39,326,197 downwards.
AAAGTTCCTGGAAAAAATCATGCCATAGGCTCTAAAACTGACAAAATGATCACAAGCTGAAAAAAAAACTTTCAAAAAATGGCCAAAAATGCCCGAGGAGGGCACAAGGGTTAAATGAAATGATTCGTTAGATATGGATTAGATATGGATGTCTGAGAGTGGGCTACATGTGTAAGGAAAAGTTTCTGTGCTCCTACGGGTGTGCTCGGGTGCAAATCTGCGTCTTTGTTTTCAACCGGACATGCCGTAAGTGTTTACAGTTTACAGCAGAAAATGCTCCTTCCGGGTTCTGGTCTGGGACTAAGAAAGGGGGACATTTGGACAATTTCAACTTTGCCCTCACTTCATAGCAAGTGGATGGACATGCATGAGGATGCACGGGTCCTTTGGATCAACAGGAGAGAATATATCACATCTCAAGGATGCAGTAAATTTATATATGCGCGTAATGAGTGTAATCGAGGTCACATTTTGGTTAGAGGTGGAAATGCACATGTTCGTGATTCATATCTTACATATTTCCTCTGATTTTTTTAATGCCTGTACATAAAATAAACCTAACATGAATAAATGCATTCGCTCACATATGATTTGGTAGAGGAGGAGGCTGGAGGAAAGGATGGTTAAACTGGTGCGTTTTTGGCTGCGATAGACTCATCTGTTCAGCATGGACGCTATCTCAGTGAATCACAGTCATAGGCATAGTGGACAATAACTGGCATTGAAAGGGTGCAACATTGAATTTTTAATTTTTTTTTCTCTAGTGTTCAGGGTTGAAGTTGTTGAAGAGATTTGAAGCAGTGAAACTAAAAAAAAAAAAAAAAAAAAAAAAAAAAGAAAGAGCGTTTTATTAACAGTTTTCTGCATGCCCGATTTCTGGACAAGCAAGGACAGATGGAGCTAAAATATGGCATTTGGCACTACAAAAAAAAATCAATGCATTAAATCAGTTTTGCTACTCATCATTGACATGGCCCAGACTCTATTTATTAAAGAAAAAAAAAAAAAATTTTTTTTTTTTTTTTTTTTTTTTTTTTTTATCTAGACCATTTTATATGGGAAATATGGTGTTTTTGTGTTTTTTTTTTACCATAAAAAATAACAGTGTCATGGTGTACAATAGCTGGCAAAAAGGGTGTAACATTAATTAATTAATTAATTTATTTATTTAGTGGTCAGGGTTGAAGTTGTTGAAGAGATTTGAAGCAATGAAAGTAAAAAAAATGTTGAAAAATGATTATTTTATTAACACTTATCTGCATGCCCGATTTCTGGACATACTACCCTCAACCATGCTTGAAATTACAAGTGAGCGAGGGCTAGTAAACACTCTGTGAGAGCTACCGAGGCGTGGCTAGCGTCATTAGAAAGGCACAACAGTGGGGAAAAGGCATGTACGTGGCTATGATTTCTGCTTCAAAAGTGATTGAATTTCCTCCTGTTATAGATGACAACGCTGAGCTCACAGGGTTAAAAAAGCAGAGACTGGTGTTAACACCTGCTAACATAATAGCCCATAAACATAATAAACCCAGGACAGGACTCCCACTTGTGTAATAGCAGTGACCTAGTGCTAAGGTAACTCAAAATATCCTGAAATCAAATATACGGGCAGGATATATTTAAACTAAAGCCATATTAGCACATGTACTGCATGGTTTTCGATTGTCTGTTTTGTTTTTGACTTCTTTTGTAGGAATTATGGAAGAATTTATCCAAAGGTGATACCATTAAGATAATAATAAAGCTAAAACTGACTTGACAGCAATGAATCTCTTCTAATGTGGGTCCTGGAGTCTCAGTTTTTCTCTGGTTCAACTGAAGGTGGATTTGATGCAAATGCAAAGACGCATGCACCCTGACTGCTCACTGAAGAAGTCCCTAAACCCGCTTACCCCCTTAATATCGTCCCCTAAAAGCCTGGCTAGCCTGCACCAGCCACCATACCAACACAAAGACGTTCTGTCTCCGTGGCCATCACAGCCAAAAACAGCAGCACCAGCTTCATCAGAAGAAAAGGTCAGGAGATACTGGGTCAGACCTCTTGTGGGTGAAAAATAAATAAAGGAGGCGCTGAGAAAGAAAGTATGAACCAGCCGCTGTGAAGAAGGTATGAGTCATTTTACAAACTTTTTTATCTGCTGTATTTATCCAGCCCAGAATGATGCTGAAGTTAAAAGCCATTTTTTAAAGCTTTAGTCTGGTGTGTGCTGTGTTTCTCTGTGTTGACACGCTGAAGAAAGCGGTGCATGAATCACAGTGAAGTGTGAGCTTTCAGAGCCGGCCTGGGGTATAAAAAATCACAGAGGAAGGAGTGAACTGAAGTCTGATTTCACAGTGATGTGAGCAAGTCTGTGCCACACAGAGGAGGATGTGGAGAAAGAAAGATGTGGCATGTTTTCTCTGCTCTGTGGGACTCTCTCGAGTCCAGTCTTTGACCGATGTGTTTGCCTTTATGTGGTTTTGCCCGTCCTTGTGAGAGCGCTTGGTGCATATTTCATGTGTCCACTCAGTTATGTCGAGTAAGGAATGCAGAAGATGCAAACAGAGGCTGCATAAATCGAAGGCACATGATTCCAAAAAGCTTGTTAAACGCATTACTCCTGCGCCGCTGTGCAGCCTTATAGAAACGTGAATGCAACAGGAGAGGTGTTGACTCTGCCGTGTCCTGAGAGCAGCTGAGCGGGCGAGCTGCAGCCTTAACAAGGCTAACCTCATGCATTATTAAGGAGCAGTGATCTTGACCCAGATACACTGAGAGTGAGCGGATCACAGCAGGGGAGGGCCTCTTATTAAATATCAGATATCAGCCAATCAGACGGCGTCACCCTGTGACTTCACAGTGACTGATGACCCGGCCTGCTGACTGCAGGACGGATCGATGCCGCTCTGACTGTCTCCAAGGGAGGCTAATGAGGCTTTTTCATTGGATTTCACACACATACTCCACCGCCATAGTATGACCGACACTGTTAGTGTCAGACGAGAATATTAGAGCTCAGAATCATGGGAGAGACACACCGGGGGTAAAATGTTTGAATTGATGCCTTGCAGACCAAAATTAATATTAACCCTGCATAATAACCACTCTTATCAATGAAACACATCTCTTTTTTAAACATTTGTGTAGTGTGTAGCCTTCTTGAAAGTATAAATCTATTTTGTTAAAAAAGAGTTAAAAATAGAAAAAAAATGGGTTGATAACAGCAAAAAAATAGATTTAAAAAAATCACAATATATATACGGCAAAAATAACAGAAAAAAGGCAATAATGGGTTACAGTGGCAAAAATGGACATAAATAGTGGTTGAAAAGACTTTAAATTGGAAGTGTAGATCTGGTGAAATGGGAAGAAAAATCTATGTGAACTGGTAAAATAGTGCTAACTGAGAAAGAAAAATTAGACAGATATTGGTAAAACTACCAAAAATGGACATATCAGATTGTGAAATGTGGTTAAAATGGGAAAAATTGGGCATAAAATATGGTAAAACGGGGTTACTAGTGGCAATATTAGGTTTATTTGGCAAAAATTGGTCCAACAGTGGTAAAAACAGGGGAAAAAGGAGTGACAGGTGAATAAAATGGGCAAAAAGTGGCACTTAATTGCAAAAAGCAGCTTAAATGGTTGAGATGTGGCCAAAAAAATGAGTTACAGCTGGCAAAAACGGCCCAAAATGTGGCAAAAAATGAGGGAAAAGTGACTAAAATGGGCAAAAAAATTAGAAAAAAAGATGGAAAAAGAGGAATTAAGTGGCATGTAACTGCACAGGGCAGCTTAAATTGGTGAGAGTGGCAAAAATGGGTGAGAAATGGCCAAAAATGATTTACAGGTGTCACAAAGGCTCCAGAAGTGGCAAAAAATGAGGGAAAAGTGACTAAAATGGGCAAAAATCAGAAAAAAAGATGGAAAAAGAGGAATTAAGTGGCATTTAACTGCAAAAGTCAGATTAAATGGGTGAAAAGTGGCAAACAATTGCAAAAAGCAGGATAAAAATGTCAAAATGAGTGAAAAGAGAAAGGAAATGAGTCACAGGTGGCAAAAATAGGTTTAAAGTGACTAAAATGGGCAAAAAACAGCAACATGATAGGAAAATGGGCAAAAAACATCAATTGCAAAATGCAGCTTAAATGGGTGAAAAGTGGCAAAACAAGGCAGAAAAGGGTAAAAAATATTACAAAAAGCAGGATAAAAGTGTCAAAAAGAAGTGTCAGAAATGGACTCAAAGCAGTAAAAATGGAATAAAAGTAGCAAAAAGGGCAATGGAAATATGATATGCATATTTTATATTTACCTCCAAAAAATAACCACTCATCGATGAAACAAAACTCTTTTTTTAAAACATTTGTGTAGTATATGCCCTTCTTGAAAATGTAAAACTATTTGTTTAAAAGAAAAAAGAGAATTAAAATGGGTAAAAAAATCTAAAAACTTGGTTAATAATGGCAAAAATTGTGGAACAGGTGGTGAAATTGGATATTTACAGGAGCAGAAATCGGTTAGAAGTGGCAAAAATCATATAAGAATGGCAAAAATAACCGAAAACAGGCGACAATGGGTTACCAGTGGCATAAATGGGAATAAATAATGGTAAAAGGGAATTAAAAAGTGGTTGAAAAGGCTTTAAACTGGAAAAAATGGGTGGAGATCTGGTGAAATGGGAAGAAATCAATATAAACTGGTAAAGTAGTGCTAACTGAGAAAGAAAAATGAGATATTGGTAGAAATTGGTCAAACTAGCAAAAATGGACATATCAGATAGTGAAATGTTAAAATGGGAAAACTGGGGATCAAACATGATAAAATGGTGTTAATAGTGGTAATAAGGGGTTAACAGAGCCAGAATTAGGCTTATGTGGCAAGACCTGGTTTAGAAGTGGCAACAACAATCAGAGAGAAGTGGTGGAAAGAGTTTAAAATGGCAAAAATGTGTTAAAATTTGTTGGAAAAAATGATACAGCTGGTTAAAGTTTGGCAAAATTAGAGTAAAGAGGCAACAGCGGAAATTAAAAAACATCCTTACTTTTTTCGGGGGGAATCTGGAGACCCCATCTTAGTTTCTCATGACCCCCAAGGGGGTCCCGACCCCAAGGTTGAGAACCACTGACATAGAAGACTGCCTTACCTTTATAGTTCATAAAGCATGCCTAAATCTGAGGACTTCTTCTCCAAACTTCCTCAGACTTGCAGTGAAGTGATAAATCTCAGCTTTATTAGAGCTCTTCTTTCCAACAAAAACAATAAAAAGTAGTAAAACCAGCGCTGAAAGCTTTTTCAAGTTCTCTGAGCTCATGAAATCTCCTCTCTGTGAGTCAAAGAGCCTAATGCTGGTTTGAAATGGTTTCAGTAAACCACTCTGAATTATTGGGCGAGATATTCCATCAAACACACTGCCACTTAAAATAATCCTATTATTTTTCCTGTTTGTCGACATGGTGTTTGATAAAACCAGCTCTGACTCACTGCTTTATGAATCTGACTACCCCTCCTTAAAATGTTGCACAAATCCTCTCTGAGTCATGTTTAAAGACAAATCTGCTCGGGGCAGAGTGTGCTTTTAACTATTAACTTTATGTTTTTACGCTGCCTGTGAATGCCGACCGTGGGGAACGCAGCAATTATCTGGTTTTGTTTGTTTTGTTAAAACGTCTGTAAATGTGTTTGTAGTGAAAATGCAAATATGATCTAAAAGCAGGGAGTCTCATTAACCTCTCTGAAGTTTATGAACATGAATACAAACTTTTCTCCAGGATGGTTTAAGAGAAACAAAGCCCCGGAGTTTCATAACGATCTGCTGCAACGTCAGCATCTCTAAAACACACAAACATGATCATAGACATGAACACCGGCCTGAATGCAGAGGTGGAACTTTGGCGAACACGCCTGGTGTGCTGATCCTCATGTGTTTTTATGCATGTTTGTTTTTGGATCAAGCACCCAACAGTGAATGACTCTTTAATAGAAGATTCTACGTGATAGATGGATTTTAAAGACCAACTTTTAACGACTAAATCAAGGTGAAAAAGTAACATACTGTTACCTCAGTTCTCCCTTGTCTGTCCTCCTATTGGTTAAAGAGTCCCCGCCTGTCGTCCCTGAAAAATGCCTGGCAGCGTCATGAGCTGCTGTTTGAATAAAATGATGGAGACTTCATGGTGTTGTGTTCAGAAAGCCGTGCTGGGCTCTAACGGGGTTACTGCGGAGGCTGACCGTCCATCAGACAGATTGAGGATCAGTTATTTGGTCCACTCGGCCGTGTGATTGGCTGTGTAACCATCCAATCAAACTGCAGGCCGTCAGTGCCACGTCTGATGGACACACCTGTGTGTGTGTTATCATGAAGAATAGACAATCTGAGAGCATGTAAAGACAACATGAATCAGAGGCTTCCTGTGTGATCCTCCTCCTGTCCTTAAACGTCACCATGGAGACCTGGAGGTGAGTCCATTATTCTCTCCTCTGGGTTATTTCACAAGTCGTACGCCGGTCACTTACTGAGGAAATAAACGGTGGGCGAGCACTTGAATCTGAATTTTTAACCTGAATGAGGTTTTTGTTTTTGTTTATTGGAAAAGCAATGATTCCAACATGTTTTACTTATTTCTGCTATCTCAGAACATCTGATTTCCTGCTGCCTCTCATCACTATTATTACTTCTCATCTACATCTATTTGGTCTTCTAATGCCTTCTGTTTACTTTTCCTCCTCATTAAAGGTTCTCTGATTTCCTCCAAATGTAACAATTTATTTTAAATTTCAGTATCAGCGCTGCCAGCACACATTTGTTACTGTTTTCAACATGTTTAGTTAATCTGAAGCAGTAATGGACTCAGGATGCTGTATGCAGTGAGGCACCAGCACACAAAAATAGTAATGGATTTATAGAGAAAAAAACAAAAAACCCTGGGGAAAATTAAATGTTCTTATCTTGTCATTAAATGAAGTACACCTCTGTTATTTACAGATAAAGAATATTTCACTATTTCAATATTTTTCAAACAGAGGATGATGGCGAACATGGCAGTGGAAGTTAATACTGAGAATGTCAAGGCCCACTGTCTCCTTACAGGACACCACTATCTACCACTTTGTCCAATTATGTCCACTTAGAGGTTATCAGAGGACGGACTTTTTAAAATTAGTCCACTGAGAAGGTAGCAAAGTTGGGACTTTGTCAAAAATGTCCCCTAAAAAGGCACTAAAGAGGGCACTTCGTCCAATTTCTCCACTAAGGAGGCACCAAAGAGGGCACTTTGTTATATTTATCCACTAACAAGCCACCAAAAAATGGCACTTTGTCCAATTTTGTCAACTTGGAAGGCACCAAAGAGGACACTTTGTCCAATTTGTCCACTTTGTCCAATTTCTCCACTAAGAAGGCACCAAAGAGGGCACTTTATCAAATAATATATTCCTCTTGGCACCAAAGAAAGCACACCATCAAATTGAATCCACCTTGAGCAAACCATGCCAGAACTTAGAGCATTTTTTTATCTACTTACAGGGCACTGAGAGGGCATTTTATCACAGTCTGTCATCTTACAGGCCACCAAAGAATAATCTTTGTCAAGTGATGTCCACTAAACGGAAAGCGAGATCGGACGTTTTCAATTACTGTAGACAAAGAGAGTGTTTTGTCCAGTTTTGTCCACATACAGGCCACCAAATGGGGCACTTTGTCATGTTTATCTACCACAACTGCACCCGAAAGGCCACTTTAGTGGTGTTTTTTCCAGCAGCAGAGAAGCATGATCATGCTGGCACATGTCCTTGTGATGATGATCAAAAGCAAACGATGCTAACTTAAAAAAGACGTAAGCAAACACAGCAGAAAAATAACCTGCTGTTTGAATCTGCAGACAGAAGCTGACTGGACCACACTGGACGTCCCAGCCGATGGGGGTCAGACCTCCACTTGAGTCCTAGTATTTTACAGTGACATAGTTTAGCCCTCCTGATCCTCAGTAACCAATGAGCTTTTTCTGAGGCTTTTAGGATGTTCCTGGTGTCTCTTTTTGTGAAACCCTCTGATACCCAGAAAACAGAGTCAGATGGTACTGGCCTGCAGAGCCACCTCTTTGGGCTCGCTGGGATTGCCTCGCAGCATTCACAACATTTATTCTACCAAAAAAAAAAAAAAAAAAAGGAAAATGGAGGACGATATTGGTGAGTTGGAGAAGAACATGATTTCTTTCTGCCAGTGTGGTGAAATCGATAGAATGATGTCATTCTGAGATCTCAAAATACCCAGAATTCCTTGGCAACATGAGGATGTATTGAGCTATTATTTGTGTTTTTGTGTTGGTAAGCCCTACAGCTGGGTTTGTTTACGCCGAGATGCTGCCAGAGCTCTTTACAGTACCAGAGTGTGTCTGTGTTGTTCTACACTGATATAGTGTGTGTGTGTGTTTGTGTTTAAATTGGCCCAGTGTGAGTGTGTGTGTCTGTTAGCTCAGTAATTGGAGTAACACAACTCTGTTTGTATAGGGGTGTGTGTTTGTGCAGCAGAGGTCATTATTTCTGCGTCCTGCAGGTTAACAGAGGGGGAGCTTCCTCTCCAGTATTCAGCTTTACCAATAACCTCCTGATTGATCAGCTGATAGTGGGGGGTTGGACTGAGCATGCTCAGTGAGCAGAATAATGAAGAGGAATTTGTACAGTAAACATAAATACTAAATTGAATTACATATAGAGCAGTCATGATGAGGGTTTTATGGATTGATAAAAGCATCTGGTTAACTCAGAAATATTTCTTCTATTTTAAACTGAAAGGCAATTTCCCTTTTATTTTCTGCAACAAAAGAGAGAAAAGGAAACAGAGTAGATTTGTATTTGTTTCTCCTGGTACTGAGTCTCATTCTCTAGCACTTCTTCATTGGCTTGAAAGAGAATTTGATGTTAAAACTCTTTCACCTAAAGTTTCATATCTGGTAGGTGCACTGGCAAACGTTATAAAAATGCAAGGATGTACTGCATACCCACACACTTTCACAGATTTTTTGCAGTGTTTTTTTTTTTTCCTGGCATTTTCCCATATGTGACCAACTTTTGGGTCCTGACCCACTAGTTGAGAACCACTGCACTAGCTGATTTTCAAATTTGAATCGATTGTTAGACCACAGATTTATAACAAACATGCAAATACAACAAACACGCCGGACAAGGCTGACTGAAAGCAGCTCAATGAGGCACTCAAATGGACTGTTAGCATGGCTTTAAACTGTTCCATCTAGCATTTTTGCCTTGGAGTTGAAGAGAGAGAGGTTATATGTGAGACAGAAATGGAGGAGGACATGCACCAACCAAGAGCCGAGACCAGGAGTCGACTAGTGCTCTACCTACTAAGCAACACTGGCACCCTAGAGTGGTTCTTCAATGTGAGCTACTGTAGCCAGCTCCTGGTTTCTGTTCCTCTATCCTTTATCACTGTTTCATTTAAAAAGCCAGGCTGGAACTAAATGAAGAGCCGTCAAAAAACAGCGGATCTGGATTCCCCGTCACAAGGAGCCTGTACGGACATCAGCTGAGTTTAATGAGCTAAACCAGGGCAAAACTGGCCAAATCAGACCGCTTTGTGGAAGTGAACCCTGCATGAGTTTTGTGTCGGTGCTTGTCCAGACTTTAGACTTTGCCCTGTCATTTCTCTGTGAGTTTGTGTTTATTTTCTTTCCTGAATATTTCACGACTTTTGGGACACATAAGTAGTTTCAGGATGAGGAATGTTGCACTTTGAATGCTTTGCATTGTTTCAAACACCTGAACCATGGCTTTCTGTAGTGTTTCTCTTTGCAAATGTCATTAAATCCTGTGTGACATCATCTGCAAAGAACCTGTAGCTGCATACGTACTTATTTCTTCATGGCCGCCATTGTTTACATGTTTGCAGTCACTTCAACTGAACCCCGCGGACATCTGCCACCTCCCCAGATGACACTGATAGGTCGGGTCATTCTCTGGTCAGCACCCCAGTCAGACTTTTTGCATGATCTCCTTTAGAAAAAATACTCTGGAAGATTTTTTGTGAATTAAAGCAAATCCTCAAAAATAAATTCAAGAATATTTCCCATGAGTACCATTCAGCTCAGCCTGACTTAATTGAAAATCACAGATTAGAAGTTTTTAATTTCATTAGATTTGGATATTTTTGTTGGGCAGATTAAAAAGTGTTGTGAGTCAAAATTTTATGAGAGGCTGTAAAGTGTTTTTCTAAAGACAAATGATCCATAAAAAGAGCAAAGAGCTGGTTTAAATTACACATTCGGTGGTTTTAAAGCAATCATGAAAGCTGCTCACACAAATAAAAATCAGAAAATAAAGAAAAAGAAGTGTCAGCTTCTTTAAACAAAAGTCACGATTGCTGTGCTGGTATTAAAATGAATTTCATCTCCAGCTGTGCTGCACTGGAGAGAAATGAACATTACCCTGCAGGCAGATCAGGAAAAATGAGGTTTGAAGAGCAAGCCGGCGCCAGGATGAGGCTGTTAAGGTGAATATTATCATCAGCACTGCCTCAGAAGAAAACAGAGTAATGGACGTGGAGGTGCTCCTGTTTCATTACACGTTGTCAACACAAACAGCAACATCTGCTCCGCTGACAGCTGCAGAGACAACAGTGAGCCGAGCTTGCTTCATTTCTTACCTCCTGATAGAAATGTTTGATTCAACATGTCGCTGCTGCATGGAAACCTTGTCAGTTCATATGCAGAGTTCATGTCAGCCCGCAGGATGGTGAGGAGGGGGGAAATCCATTACACTAAAACATCCAGAGTCAAAGAGAGCCTTTAAAACAAGCTGTCAGCTCAGATTAGTCTGCTTCCTGCTGCATGCTCAGATTTCACAGAAACACTGAAGATTAGCATGAAACTTTTTACCAATGTTATAATCATGTTTTAATATCAGTTTAACTCCTTGTTGTTTCCTCAAATTCTTTAAAATAATTTCAAGTCGGCTCAGTCCAATGGAACAAGAGCCTGCAGTGATGCAACTGTGTCCAAATAAAGGGTTTTCATTGGCTCAGGGGTGGGTGACCTTAGTGGCCTAGAGGGTCGCATTTATTTTATTGTCAATGCCAAAGGGCTAAATTGATACAGATTGTTGGATATTCTCAATTCAATCCATGTGTTTACTGATAATTCAATGAAATGATGAATATATTGCTTTCCTGGTCATTCATCATCTTTAATGAGATATACACAGAATTATTCAAATTTCAAGCTGCTTTGTCACAGCATTAAACATTATACTTTCTTGGTATTTTACTTGAATATTTTTTTTACAAGTGCATTTAGTGATGCATATGAAATTTTACAGAAATAATTGCAGACAGTTGAATATACCAGAAAGAATAAAAAATTATTTATTTTTTTCTAATTAAAAATTTGGAAAAATAAAATAATATAAAACTAGAAAAGCACTCAGAGAGTGCAGACCTCCGCCATTAGCCCTACCCCCCAATAGTGAAGAATCCTTTAAAGACATTCCTGGATCCAGACTGTGATCCGGATCGCTCTCAAAATCTAATTTGCCGATTACTCCCTCCCTGTTGGGCTGGAGACACGGTGAGGCAAAGCATTGGCTTCGCTACATGTGGACTGTCATGGCGGAAGCATTGCCTGCCAGTGCCAACAGACACACTGACAGTCTCACCCATGGTCTCACCAGACGACTAGAAGTCATGTTAGAGGGTGAATATTCCTCTATTCCTCCCAGCATTGTGAGGATTCTCAAACTCTATAAAATCCAGAACTTTGAATAGAAGCACACCCAAAAATGCTGCTGGGATTGAAGTTACTCATGTCTGCCATCTCCTGGTGTAAAGTGGTAACAGCGAAGACCTCCACCATTAGCCATCTCTCCCAATAGTACAGAATGCTTAAAAAATTCCTGGATCCAGACGGTGATCCGGATCACTCCCAAAATATATCACATCAATTATCTGAAAACCTTTTCAGTCTTATGGAAACTTATACTTCAGCATTCAGTAAAAATATGATGATGCTAATCAATAAAAAGGCGATTTTTCTTCAGTTTAATTTGTAAAATTGATATTAAAAAAAGTGCTGTTTTATTCCCTATAATAAACTCCTCTGTGAAGAGGGTGTCCTCTCTGCCTTTCTGATTAAAATCAACTGAAGAGTCAGTCAGAAATGTCAGACCCACAGAAGTCCTGGTTTTACAGCTGCTGATCTGACCTGAGGAGGAGGAGAAGATGTTTTACTCTGCTGAGACCTTTTCAGAACCCGCCACTGCACACTGCATTAACACGGACAGAGCATACGTGTGCTCCGAGGCTTGTCAGCAGACATGTTGTTGTGTCCATCATGTAGTTCAACCTCCCACTCTCTCTGACCTTTTCTTTAATTAACAGCTTCTCTCCAGAGACAGACTCATATTACACCACAGCCAGACCTCTGTGTGTGTGTGAGGGGACTAGCAGAAGTCTACCCCAGCTATTCCTCACATGTTGTGTTTGTTTATACTCATATGAAATGCATGCATGTGCATGATTGTCTGAACTGTGCATGTTCAGGTTGGTCCTCTGTAAGTCAAGTCTGCAGAGCCACGGTTTCATTCTTTTGGCTTTTACATGTTACCACTTAAATACGAGTGATTTCCTGAGAGAAGTGGTTGCAAATCCAACTAAACTCTTAAAGCAGACACCTGAGATATGACCTCTATAACTCTGCAAGAAGTAGTCAATACTTGGCTGGGCCACCCAGGTATATTTGTAAAAAATTTTGTACCATCCCTTCCTGTTACTGCATCGGTTCAGTACTGCTAATATTGTCCCTCACTCCTGCAGTCAAAGACAGTGATTATGGTGTGCCAACTCATGAGTTATAACCTGCTGCACATGCACCCATCCTGCTACCATTACCAAACATCCAGTGATAATTTACAAAGAGCACCTGATATTATTTGAGCATGAATAAATAACATAGATATGGTCGTGAAGTCTGGGGGATGACTGAAAGAAAGAGATCTCACATTCTAGTGGATGAAAAGATTTCCAGAACCCAGAGAATGGACCCTGATAAACCCAGAAAATGGGCCCTGATAAACCCAGAAAATGGGCCCTGATAAACCCAGAAAATGGGCCCTGATAAACCCAGAAAATGGGCCCTGATAAACCCAGAAAATGGACCCTGATAAACCCAGAGGATGGACCCTGAAAAACCCAGAGACTGGACCCCTGATAAACCCAGAGAATGGGTAAAGATGCACCACACAATGGAGTGCAGTTGGTGCCATCAGTCAGCGTCCACTCCTCACATGAGTACAGTAAGACTAGGAGGACCAAAGACCAAAAGGCTCTGACTTCCTTATGCCTGCTCAGATACCAGGAACGCCACACTGTTTTGCTCAGTGAACTCATCACCACATGCACAAGGCTTAGTCTGTCATTGAGCTCAGCCTTGCAGTCAGCAGATCCATGGGTTACGCTGCCATGGGAGGTGTAGGTAGCCAGCATCAGGGCATCCCCAAAGACCTGGATCTTTGTTTTGGCCCAGGAGACGTGAACTGAATGAATGTTTTGAAAGAGTCTTAATCATAATCTGTTGAAATAAACGACTTTAAAGGAGCAGAACAAGGCTATGAAAAGAGTTATGAATAAAAATGAGACATAAATGAGCTATAAATGCTAAATTCTCTCCAAACTTTACAATCAGAGCTCAGTTTTTGTCTTCTTTTTTTGGTTTGGCTGAAAGTTTTGCATCTAAATTCAGAGTCCAAGTCTGAGTCTAAATCAGGCACAGACAGAAACGATGGAAATGTCAACAGGTGAAGTGAATCATGACTCATCGGCGTGCAGCAGTACCTCCTGAAAACATCCTCATCTGTCCGCTGTAATTATCCCACAGACACTTTAATGGAAGTCCTGTTTAATAATCCGCAGGAAACGAGCCGAGCTGAATCATCGCCAAATAACAACAGGCACACACTGAGAGTGTTTTCACAAGTCAGCCACACTTTATCACACTCAGGAACACATGCACAAGTCATTTCCTGCACGGGAACAACTCAGCTGATGGAGAAGGAGAAAATAAAACCATCTCTGCATCACAAAGGTTTCATCCTCAGGGAGGAGAGGAGACAGCACCTTTATTTTTATCTAAAAGAATAAAGAAAAGGATGACTGTAGAACTAAAAGGAGCAGCAATGATGGCGTTAAAGTCAATAAAGCTCCTTCTCATTTAAATATGCATTTATATTTGTGATGATGAGCAGCTCCAACAGCGCTGCAGGGAACAAAACTGATATTTAAATGTTCTCACATATCCGACCTGCCAGCTAGAGAGAGGTGCAGAAATAAAACCCTAAAAGTAATACATCCCCCTCAGTTTTTATCTTAAATGGAGCAGCATTCAGGCAGGAGGGAGCTCTCCTGCTGTTCCTTCACACCTTCATCGGGTGTTATTAATCATTTGTTCTCACGGGTGGCACAGTTTCCTAAAACGCTGCCAGGTGGCTCACAGATTTCACTAAAGTTTTGGAGAAGAATGCTGGAAAGTTGGTTTTAACTTTGGCTTTGTTTCTGCTTTTTTTCTGTGGTGTGGTACTGAACAGGAGCTTTTGGACTTTCATCAAAAATGTACTGCATGAATTGAAACAAAATCTATCCGAGAAGGTTGCCCATTTTCTAAGACAAGAACAAATCGTTCAGGTTAAAAATCTGCAGAGAAAACAACAACATGAGCTGTCTCAGCTGCTTCATTGTGGAGAAGCGTGTTATTTATGAGTTTTTATTGAACTCTCTAACCATCCACAGAGGGCTCATCCTCTCAAAAACAAACTGGGCTAGTGATTAAATCCTGCAGAAGCACCTAAAGAGGCTGTTTCACGATAAAAATCTCTGATTCTCAAATGCTCTTGAGTAGGACTTCAATGTCAAGGTGCTGCGACTTGACCCAGTCCAAATTCTAACAAATTCTAATTCGAAGATCTAACAATTCTGAACAAAACACAACCAAACAGTGCACTAGATCAGTGGTTCTCAACCTTTTCAGCCAAAGACCCCACAATTAAAGGTACCAGCTGTCTGAGGCCCAGCCAAACTGGAGGCCGGCAAAATCATACATATATTCATCTCTCAAACACATATATTCTTCTTTCACATACATACATTCTTCTCTCAAATATATGTGGTGGGAGACGAATGTATGTATGTGAGAGAAGAATATATGTGTGAGAGAGAAGAATATATGTGTGAGAGAGAAGAATAAAAGTGTGTGAGAGAAGAATATATGTTTGTGAGAGAAGAATATATGTGTGAGAGAGAAGAATATATGTGTGAGAGAGAAGAATATATGTGTGAGAGAGAAGAATATATGTGTGAGAGAAGAATATATGTGTGAGCGAAGAATATATGTGTGAGAGAGAAGAATATATGTGTGAGAGAGAAGAATATATGTTTGTGAGAGAAGAATATATGTGTGTGAGAGAAGAATATATGTGTGTGAGAGAAGAATATATGTTTGTGAGAGAAGAATATATGTGTGAGAAAAGAATATATGTGTGTGAGAGAAGAATATATGTTTTTGAGAGAAGAATATATGTGAGAGAGAAGAATATATGTGTGTGAGAGAAGAATATATGTGTGTGAGAGAAGAATATATGTTTTTGAGAGAAGAATATATGTGTGGTGAAGAAAATATGTGTGAGAGAAGAATATATGTGTGTGAGAGAAGAATATATGTGTGTGACAGAAGAATATATGTGTGTGACAGAAGAATATATGTGTGTGAGAAAAAAAAATGTGTGTGACAGAAGAATATATGTGTGTGAGAGAAGAATATATGTGTGTGAGAGAAGAATATATGTGTGTGAGAGAAGAATATATGTGTGTGAGAGAAGAATATGTGTGTGTGTGAGAGAAGAATATATGTGTGTGAGAGAAGAATATATGTGTGTGAGAGAAGAATATATGTGTGTGAGAGAAGATATATGTGTGTGTGTGAGAGAAGAATATATGTGTGTGTGTGAGAGAAGAATATATGTGTGTGAGAGAAGAATATATGTGTGTGAGAGAAGAATATATGTGTGTGAGAGAAGATATATGTGTGTGTGTGAGAGAAGAATATATGTGTGTGAGAGAAGAATATATGTGTGTTAGAGAAGAATATATGTGTGTGAGGGAAGAATATATGTGTGTTAGAGAAGAATATATGTGTGAGAGAAGAATATATGTGTGTGAGAGAAGAATATATGTGTGTGAGAGAAGAATATGTGTGTGTGTGAGAGAAGAATATATGTGTGTGAGAGAAGAATATATGTGTGTGAGAGAAGATATATGTGTGTGTGTGAGAGAAGAATATATGTGTGTGAGAGAAGAATATATGTGTGAGAGAAGAATATATGTGTGTGAGAGAAGAATATATGTGTGTGAGAGAAGAATATATGTGTGTGAGAGAAGATATATGTGTGTGTGTGAGAGAAGAATATATGTGTGTGAGAGAAGAATATATGTGTGTGAGAGAAGATATATGTGTGTGTGTGAGAGAAGAATATATGTGTGTGAGAGAAGAATATATGTGTGTGAGAGAAGATATATGTGTGTGTGTGAGAGAAGAATATATGTGTGTGAGAGAAGAATATATGTGTGTGAGAGAAGAATATATGTGTGTGAGAGAAGAATATATGTGTGTGAGAGAAGAATATATGTGTGTTAGAGAAGAATATATGTGTGTGTGTGAGAGAAGAATATATGTGTGTGTGTGAGAGAAGAATATATGTGTGTGAGAGAAGAATATATGTGTGTGAGAGAAGAATATATGTGTGTGAGAGAAGATATATGTGTGTGTGTGAGAGAAGAATATATGTGTGTGAGAGAAGAATATATGTGTGTTAGAGAAGAATATATGTGTGTGAGAGAAGAATATGTGTGTGTGTGAGAGAAGAATATATGTGTGTGAGAGAAGAATATGTGTGTGTGAGAGAAGATATATGTGTGTGTGTGAGAGAAGAATATATGTGTGTGAGAGAAGAATATATGTGTGAGAGAAGAATATATGTGTGTGAGAGAAGAATATATGTGTGTGAGAGAAGAATATGTGTGTGTGTGAGAGAAGAATATATGTGTGTGAGAGAAGAATATATGTGTGTGAGAGAAGATATATGTGTGTGTGTGAGAGAAGAATATATGTGTGTGAGAGAAGAATATATGTGTGTGAGAGAAGAATATATGTGTGTGAGAGAAGAATATATGTGTGTTAGAGAAGAATATATGTGTGTGAGAGAAGAATATATGTGTGTGAGAGAAGAATATATGTGTGTGAGAGAAGAATATATGTGTGTGAGAGAAGAATATATGTGTGTGAGAGAAGAATATATGTGTGTGAGAGAAGAATATATGTGTGTGAGAGAAGAATATATGTGTGTGAGAGAAGAATATATGTGTGTGAGAGAAGAATATATGTGTGTGAGAGAAGAATATATGTGTGTGATAGGTCCAGAAGGAGTTACGTCTTGCATGGCCCCTCATAAGGAAAAGAGGCAACAGGGCAACTGCAGGAGGAGGAGCTAGATCAGACCAGGACAGCATTTATATCCACCATGTTTCTTAGCTCTGATTGGCTCGTATGAAATGCGACAGACTGAACGTATGCCACAGATTTGTGAAGCATGGCTCGTTAGTTTCACTGTTTTATGGAAAGTGTAACTTATAAAAGTTGAAAAGTTATCAGAGTTAAAACTTTTATTTAAAAAGCCTGTTATCAAAACAAACAAAGAGATAAATGGAGCCGTTATGCATTAAAAGAGACCAGCTTCTAGGCTAAAATGTGATGATGATAGTTTACAGTAAGCCATAAGCTAATGGATTCCACATAAATGCCTTTATTCGTCCCTGTTTTTATGCAGACCAGAACAATTAAAGCTCCTCCAGCTCTCCAGCCCATCATCTCTCTGTGAACTGGCACATTTCCTTCAACAAAGCTGCTCTCCGCTGCAGCTCTGGAAGCTTTCCCTCTAAAATAAAGCGACATTAAACACATTGGTGAACGCGCTGCTCGGCTTTAACACCTGTTAAATATACAGCAGAGACCCGCCATCATTAAAATCCTGCCGAGCGTTTGAAACGTGGGTTCATGACTTCTCTCGCTTTCTGTAACGCTCGCTGAAAAAAACTGACAGGGAGGTGTTGAAAGATGTCTTTAAACTCAAACTGCAAATGTTTAAATATTTCCCTCAAATGATGAAACTCAGTTTAGAGGCAGAACTCGTCAGAGAGAGTCTGTGATATCTTCATCTTTTATACGAGGAATGTCGTCATCAGAGCCTCTAAGAGCAGCCAGAAAAGTTAGAGGAATATTGTGCATTCACAAGGTGTTGTTGCACGAAAGTTAGCTCCCAGTTCCACCTGGCTATTGGACTTTAGTGAATGGCAAACACAGAGGAGGTATTATCCATTATCCTCACACAAAGGTTTCTAATCAGGGCCTAACGGGTGTCACTGAAGCAGCGGGGCTCCTCTGGGTGCTGCTCATTGTGTGGCTGTTGTCTGACTCCATTGTATGAGCTGATATTTATATAAAAAAATACCCAGTTGGCATTTAGTGAATAGATTTGTGCTGAAAGCTCCTGATGTGAAGGTGTTCTTCCATGACTGACCACCACCGGACTCTGTGTGTTACAATGTGTGTGTTATTTTGTGTATAAAGGGCAGAGTGGTGGGTTTACGCTTGCATGACTGATGAGTGTAAAATCATACTTCCACTCATTTTTTGGAGGATATCACAAACTGCAGCAGAAGGAGAGGGAATTTAAAAAGTCACAGCACTAAAACTAACTTCTGGCTTTTGTTTGCCGTCTGCAGGCCAACAAAAAGGTTTTATTTCTTGCAAGAAGGTCACTCGGCACACACACAAGCAATCAGTATGCCGAAAAGACCCAGAACATGGGGAGACTAGAACATTTATGCCTGAGGAAATGCTGCCCCTAAGGTATGCTTGACACCCCTCTGTCTGGGAAGAATCCACACCAGCTTTGTTTCCAGGCGGTCTGGACATCACAGTTTAAAATACAAAAGGACCTTTTGATTCAGTCATGGGCTCCAGGTTTAACACCTATTCAGGAACTAGCACAGTCACCCTTGTTGCTTTGTGTTTACTTAAACAGTAAAGTCGACACCTTCCTAGTCCTATCGTTTCCCCATGTCTGTGAGAAGGTAGGCTCCATAGAGAAGAGAACAGTGGGGGGTGTTGGGGGAAAGAGGTGAGGCAAAGAAGCTAAAATCCCATTACAGCCTTCAGATGTCATTTGTGAATGACACGGCCAACACTGTTGGCAAGGATTTCTGGTAGCATTCATGAGTCCATGCAGTGATTTCAGTACAGAATCATGCCTGTTTATAATGCAGTGGCCCCTGAGGGCCCTCAAAATCACCAGCATCTAATCTTGACCTTCAGCCTTGTCCCTTGCTCACAGAGATTTCTTCAGAGTCTCGGAATCTGTTGATGATATCATGGACTGAAGATCTTGTGATATTCAAAGACTTTTAATTTTTATGTTGAGGAACATTTTTCTGAAACTGTTCTGCAATTTTTTGCAGAATGGTGAACCTCTGCCCATCTTTACTTCTGAGAGACACTGCCTCTCTAAAATGCTCCTTTTATCCCCAGTCATTTTGCTGATCTGTTGCTAATTAACCTAATTAGTTTCAAAATTCTCCTCCAGCTGTTTTTCATTAGCACAACTTATTTTTCCATCCTTTTGTAGCCCCGTCCCTACTATTTTGGGATGTGTTGCAGCCATCAAATTCAAAATGAGCTCATATTTTTTCATGAAATGGTAAAATGTTGTTCAGACTCTTTTGTGCATGAAAAAAGGGTTTATGAGTTCTGCAAAGCACTGTCTTCTGTTTTTATTTACAGTTTACACAGTGTCCCAACTTTTTTGGAATACAGGTTGCACTGAACTGAATACATTACAATGTCTGCTTTGAGGCTGTCAAAATTAGATTCACATATGTATTTTTTATTGAATCATGATTAGCAACATAGTGAATTAAGGCCAGCCTTAAATCCTTTTTTAAATGAGGATAATCTGTTCATTTCTAAGCAAAAATGTCAGCATTGTTAGGGAGGAAATATTAGATCATAGAGTTGTTTATTTACAAGACAAACACTCAGAATTTTGGAGTTTGAAGCATAGAATATTTACAGGAAAATAACTAAAAAATGTCAGAGTTTGAAGCGTAGGATATTTACAGGAAAATACCTAAAAATTTCAGAGTTTGAAGCGTAGGATATTTACAGGAAAATACCTAAAAATTTCAGAGTTTGAAGCGTAGGATATTTACAGGAAAATACCTAAAAATTTCAGAGTTTGAAGCGTAGGATATTTACAGGAAAATAACTCAAAATGTCAGAGTTTGAAGCGTTGGATATTTACAAGGAAATAACTCAAAATGTCAGAGTTTGAAGCGTAGGATATTTACAGGAAAATAACTAAAAATTTCAGAGTTTGGAGCGTAGGATATTTACAGGAAAATAACTAAAAATTTCAGAGTTTGAGGCGTAGGATATTTACAAGTAAATAACTCAAAATGTCAGAGTTTGAAGCGTAGGATATTTACAAGAAAATAACTCAAAATGTCAGAGTTTGAAGCGTAGGATATTTACAAGAAAATAACTCAAAATGTCAGAGTTTGAAGCGTAGGATATTTACAAGTAAATAACTCAAAATGTCAGAGTTTGAAGCGTAGGATATTTACAAGAAAATAACTCAAAATTTCAGAGCTTGAAGCGTAGGATATTTACAAGAAAATAACTCAAAATTTCAGAGCTTGAAGCGTAGGATATTTACAAGAAAATAACTCAAAATTTCAGAGCTTGAAGCGTAGGATATTTACAAGAAAATAACTCAAAATGTCAGAGTTTGAAGCGTAGGATATTTACAGGAAAATAACTCAAAATTTCAGAGCTTGAAGCGTAGGATATTTACAAGTAAATAACTCAAAATGTCAGAGTTTGAAGCGTAGGATATTTACAGGAAAATAACTCAAAATTTCAGAGCTTGAAGCGTAGGATATTTACAAGTAAATAACTCAAAATGTCAGAGTTTGAAGCGTAGAATATTTACAAGAAAATAACTCAAAATTTCAGAGCTTGAAGCGTAGGATATTTACAAGAAAATAACTCAAAATTTCAGAGCTTGAAGCGTAGGATATTTACAGGAAAATAACTCAAAATTTCAGAGTTTGAAGCGTAGGATATTTACAGGAAAATAACTCAAAATTTCAGAGTTTGAAGCGTAGGATATTTACAGGAAAATAACTCAAAATGTCAGAGTTTGAAGCGTAGGATATTTACAGGAAAATAACTAAAAATGTCAGAGTTTGAAGCGTTGGATATTTACAGGAAAATAACTCAAAATGTCAGAGTTTGAAGCGTAGGATATTTACAAGAAAATAACTAAAAATGTCAGAGTTTGAAGCGTAGGATATTTACAAGTAAATAACTCAAAATGTCAGAGTTTGAAGCGTAGGATATTTACAGGAAAATAACTCAAAATTTCAGAGTTTGAAGCGTAGGATATTTACAAGAAAATAACTCAAAATGTCAGAGTTTGAAGCGTAGGATATTTACAGGAAAATAACTAAAAATTTCAGAGTTTGAAGCGTAGGATATTTACAGGAAAATAACCAAAATTTTCAGAGTTTGAGGCGTAGGATATTTACAAGTAAATAACTCAAAATGTCAGAGTTTGAAGCGTAGGATATTTACAAGAAAATAACTCAAAATTTCAGAGCTTGAAGTGTAGGATATTTACAAGTAAATAACTCAAAATTTCAGAGTTTGAAGCGTAGGATATTTACAAGAAAATAACTCAAAATTTCAGAGTTTGAAGCGTAGGATATTTACAAGAAAATAACTCAAAATTTCAGAGTTTGAAGCGTAGGATATTTACAAGTAAATAACTCAAAATGTCAGAGTTTGAAGCGTAGGATATTTACAAGTAAATAACTCAAAATGTCAGAGTTTGAAGCGTAGGATATTTACAAGAAAATAACTCAAAATTTCAGAGTTTGAAGCGTAGGATATTTACAAGAAAATAACTCAAAATTTCAGAGTTTGAAGCGTAGGATATTTACAAGTAAATAACTCAAAATGTCAGAGTTTGAAGCGTAGGATATTTACAAGAAAATAACTCAAAATTTCAGAGTTTGAAGCGTAGGATATTTACAAGAAAATAACTCAAAATTTCAGAGTTTGAAGCGTAGGATATTTACAAGAAAATAACTCAAAATTTCAGAGTTTGAAGCGTAGGATATTTACAAAAGAAACTTGCAACTTAAGAGTTTTGAAAGTCTTGAATTTTGACAATAGAAACTCAATAAAGTCAAAATTTTAAAATCCTACATTTATAGCAGTGTTAGGCCAAAAATTTACAAGAAACCAAACTGATAATAGTGGTCAGATTTTTGACTTTACAATCTCAAAAACACTAGGTTTGGTTCACTTACACTTACAACTTTTAAAGTAAAATAATTTTTCCTTACTGACTTTATAAACTTGAGAATTAACAGATTTTTCTTAAAATAAACAAATCTTCTTTATTGTTGTATTCAAGAGTTTAATCATGGCAAGAACAAGTGTTTGTGGGCCTATTTTGTTCTGATTTTGCCAATGAAAACAGTTAAAGTTGATTTGAATTTTTCCAAGTGGGTCCTGGGGGGCTTAGCTTTTCTCAGACCCAAGTTTTGGGGCCGTAAGGAAAAGTTCTGCACAGTTCTGTACGCTGTGTTAAAAGGTGATTCTACCTCACTGAGGTGAGAAAAGGCCAACGATAAATGTCTTCGAGTCACTACTGATATCATTTTTCAAGAAAAAAGCCTCTTTTACCTTTGCAGGGAGATTTGATAAGTTTATTCTAACAGGCAGCCAACAATGGACAACAAACTTTGAAGTCATTTAAAATTAATGAAGTGTCCAGATGGGACTGTGCTTATTTTGAAATCTTGTTGAAAACAGCACGCAGATGAGTCATAATGAATTTTAACAGCGCTAAGGTTGCTGCACTCATGCAACATGAACAACTAATAAACTACAAGCTGCTCATGAGAGCTGGGCCGCATCTGAAAATGTTTTCTGATAACAGAAAAACAATAAGTCCACATTATAAAGTCGTGTGTCTGCAGACAAAAGCACGCACATAAAAGTACTTTAGTGGCAGAATCCAGACAATCAATGTGACAACGTGATGAGAGGAAAGAAGGTTTTGATATTGAAATCCTCTGAGGCTGTCAGCTCACCATTTTGAACAAAAACACAAAAGCATGCTGCCAGTGTGTCTGCCATCTTTGTGCGCTGCGATCTAATAAAGTGTCCAAAATAAACCCGTCAGTCTCAAACGTCAGAGAAGTCTCAAACGGACAAGAAAGCATGGTTTAAGGTGTTTTTGAAGATTTG
This sequence comes from Cheilinus undulatus, assembly GCF_018320785.1. Classification (NCBI taxonomy): domain Eukaryota; kingdom Metazoa; phylum Chordata; class Actinopteri; order Labriformes; family Labridae; genus Cheilinus; species Cheilinus undulatus. The sequence continues at coordinate 39,302,785 of NC_054884.1, read as the reverse complement.
AGACTGCAGGAGGAGAAAAGAAAGTGCTGAAGAGTTCGTGTTGTTTCTCCTTCACTGCAAAGAGGTGGAGGATGTAGTCCCATCCAGATGAAATGACCCCACAGACGGAGGATTATGGCAGCGTGTGGGCGTGGATGGATGGATGGATGGATACACGCTGTCATGCTCACAGAGCTGAACAGAACAAAGAGAAGCTGCTGCAGAGTCGACTCTGAATCCCCTCAGGACACTTTCACATCGTGACTTCCTGAAGGAGAAGGAGACTCAGTGTGATCGATTCAGGTTTCCAGTCAAGTGCAAAAACCTGCAGTTCCTTAAGTGTCCACTAGAGGCCAGCTACAGGAGTTACACACACATCCTGTGACATGATGCAGGTTTTTACCGCAGAACTACGCTGCTTACAGCCTTAGAGAGGAGACATAGATGGAGTAGTTCCTGTCTTTAAACGTGCACGCTGCATGGAGGGTGACTGACTATGAGCTCTTGAGTTTCTGTTTTGTACAGAACAAACATGGCTATATGACTGCGAGCCTGCATGATATAGCTCAGGGTTGGGCAACTGGTGACACGGGGGCCACATGTGGCTCTCAGCCTCTTTAAATGTGGCCCTGAAGCCAAACTCAAATTACAATAAATTATAAACTGTAGGAAAACAGTCAGAATCTACCATGGAGGCATGTAAGAAACATTTCTCTTAACTTCTCATATCTATCTGTTGCTGCTGGACTATAATTAGTATTTTTACCAAGTTTTTGCATTTAATTGAAAATAATTAAAAACCTTTATATCTTTTGAGGTTGTATTTCAAATTATACATGCTAGTTGTTACTTTTTTTGCATTTACTTTCTTTTTTAAATAAATGTAATAAATGTTTTTTTGTGTGTGTGTATTAATATTTGTATTATTTTCATATTTTACTTTTATTTATTTTCTCTTTCTCCACTGACTCCAGCCTCAGTCCAGTCCCTGTAAAGCTTCTCTAATTTCTTAAATCTGCTTTGTTTGACAACCCTTTAAAGGCTGAGCTCATTCCTGCTGCTTGTTCACCTTTTCCTGGGACACTTTTATCTTCCAGAAAACTTTCCTTGAATCTGCTCTGATACAGCCTCTGAGAACAGCCTGTCCTTTCAGCAGCGACCTTCTGTGGCTTACCCTCCATGTGGAGAATGTCACTGATTGTCTTCTGGGCGTTTGTTAAGTCAGCAGCCTTCCCCATGATTGTGGTTGTGCGTACTGAACCAAAGTGAGAGAAATAACTCTTAAAAAACAGACCATCTTTTTCCTAAAGTTAATAAGCTTAGAAAAAAGAGCAGAATAATTCTGCCTCTTTTTGTAAATGCTTTCACCACATCTGATTCAGAGAGAGACAGCAGCTCATGCTGAGGAGTACGCTGGATCTTTGGATCATTACTGACCCCATCCTCCTTCTGCCTTCAGGAGCATCAAGTATGGGCGTTTATCCTCCAGGTTTGTCAGACTCATTTTCATTAAAGATGCCTGCTGCTTTCCTTACCCGGCTGTTAAACATGGATGCATCGGCCCTGCCTATAAACCGGAGCCTTTCAGCACATTACAGCTCTGACCCGGGTCACATAACACGCTCTGACTTACAGCCATGAAATGAGAGTATTGCAGTGACCGCCTCACCCCGAACATAAAAACATGATAGCTGGCAGGTTGAGAGTTAAACAGACGAATGAATCCAGCTGTGACATATAGGAGCATTACTGAGATACCGTTACTGAAGCCATTATTTCCTATCTGGCCGATGGCGGAGTTAATCTCACCAAACTTAATGTGATGATCAGCTTTGATCTAAATACAGTCGCCTACCACTAATTGCTTCATCAATTTCCACGCTATTAAAGGAGTATGAGGATAATTCACGCAGAAACAATCACCTCCAGCTAATAGGAAAGAAGGCGATAAAGAGGGGAGGAAGGAGTTAATCTCAGCTCACCCAGCTCTGTGATACTGCCAGTCCTGTTTGAACCCAAATCAAGGCAAGCGTGTAAACGCGAGGAGGGAAGAGAGGGTGAAAGAAGCAGGAAATTAGCCTCATGAATCTATAGAACATCTTCACATCATCATTAAATATTAGCACGTATTAATGAACAAGATCAGCTTTGGTTTTCTCTCTCCAGGGCTTCTTTTTAGACGTCTGGAAAAGTCAGACCTCTTCAAACTCAGCCTAAAATGTAATTTTAAGACAACCTAATGGATCCAACTTACTCTGCTAGTCAATGAATCTGGCTTCACTTGCAAACAATAAAGCAATCCTGGCAAAAACAGTAAAATGAGCTTGCACGATATGAAGAAAATATGCAAAAAGAAAAAAAAAAAAGTGCGAAAATATGCATTATTGAAATAAAAAGCTTAAAATACCTTTTATGCATCTGTGCTATTCGTATGCATGTTTGTACTGGTTCTTTATGAAGCACAGAGATTTTCTAAGAGGGTCTGGCTGCAGACCTCTATGGTAGGTGTTTTAGCTGCAGACCTCTATGGTAGGTGTTTTAGCTGCAGACCTCTATGGTGGGTGTTTTAGCTGCAGACCTCTATGGTAGGTGTTTTAGCTGCAGACCTCTATGGTAGGTGTTTTAGCTGCAGACCTCTATGGTAGGTGTTTTAGCTGCAGACCTCTATGGTAGGTGTTTTAGCTGCAGACCTCTATGGTAGGTGTTTTAGCTGCAGACCTCTATGGTGGGTGTTTTAGCTGCAGACCTCTGTGGTTGGTGTTTTAGCTGCAGACCTCTATGGTGGGTGTTTTAGCTGCAGACCTCTGTGTGGGGGTTTTAACTGCAGACCTCTATGGTGGGTGTTTTAGCTGCAGACCTCTATGGTGGGGGGTTCAGATGCAGACCTCTATGGTGGGGTGTTCAGCTGCAGACCTCAACCATGGGGTGACCTCAACTGTGGAGCAGTAAGTGACCTTCTAACCCAAGCCAGAAACCAGAATGACGTATTTTGCACTCACAGTCAGAGGTCATGCCAAGCGGTTATTTTTTACGCCAGAATAATTCTATTTATAAAAATCATAAAATTATAAATACTTCCTGTCCTGTTGAGATTGCCCCGCTGCAGAGGTCTGCAACAGATAATCTTAGAATGCTCCACCATGAAGGTCTCATATGGCTCCTTCCTGGTGCATCAGCCCCCTGTTAACTTCCAGACTTAATGCTTGCCCCCTGGTGTTTACAAAAACACACAGAAATTCCAATCGAAGATAGGTTTGCTGCAGTAACATGATCCCAATGATGCAAGGAAGTGAAGAAAACCATTATGGAATGAAGAAAGCTCTAAATGGGCCTCCATGCTGCAGTCATCCTACATGCATTGAGTCAATTGAGTACATTTTACAAGAAAGTGACTCAGTCCTGCAGACTTCCTACTACACATCTAGGCAGATGAAGGGAGACCAGAGTCTAGAGGAGTCTTGCACTGAGCCATGGGTGTAGGACAGGGGGGAAAAGGGTAGTGATTACCCGGGCCCTCAGAAGGGGGGGGCCTTCAGGAGCCTGCAATGAGAAGTGTGATTTGATCTATTTTCTTCTTAGTAATTAGTGACTTTATTAAATCAAAAGTGAGTAAAGCAACGCCCATTTAAGCTGCCTTTTGCAATTAAGTGCCACTTATTTCCCATTTTGCCACTCTTTGATGCTTTCTGCCCATTTAAGTCACTTTTCACTCATTTTTGTCCCGTTTTTGCCACTTTGGGACCATTTTTGCCACCTTTAACCATTTTTTTTTTCTGGGGGTTCACTTCCCACCTATTTTGCCACTTTCTGCCCTTTTTTGCCACTTCTCACCTATTTAAGCTGACTTTTGCAATTAAATGCCACTTATTTCCCATTTTTCCTCCTTTATTCTGATTTTTGCCCAGTTTAGTCACTTCAAACTGATTTTTTGCAATTTTTTTTGCCACTTTGGGACTAATTTTTGCCACCTTTAACTAATTTTTGGATCACTTCCCACCAATTTTTTGCCACTTCCTGCCCTTTTTTACCATTTTTCCCCTAGTGTTTGCCGCTTTAAGCCCATTTTTGCCACTTCCATTTGCCACTTCTCACCCATTATTGACACTTTTAACCTGCTTTTTGCAGTTTTTTTTTGCCTTTTTTGCCACTTCTAGTCACTTTTTCTTCCAGTGTTTGCCACTATTGGACCATTTTTGCCACCTTTAATTTATTTTTATTGTTATTTCAAGCCGTTTTTGCCACTTTTCACCACTTAAATTGTAGCTCTTGCAAAGGCATTTTTCAACAGTTTGGCTCTTTGGTTGAGTAACATAGACTAAATGAATCGGTCAACAGACTGAAATCCACATAAAATTAGTAAAATACAACACTGCTCCCCCTTTAAAAATGTCCAAATGGTTTAGTCCAGCACTGCAAAATAATGCATGGAAATTTAATTTAACTTTAGTAAAAATGTTGCTCACAAATGGGGAAATTATGTTTCAAAAACACATTAAAATGCATAGATATTTGTAAAACAGACTTAACATATGTTGCTTGTCTTGCTGGTTAAGGGGGGCCCTGTGTAAATTCTTTCTGGGGGCCCAAAATTCTTAGCTAAGCCCCTGCACTGAGCTACTAGCTGTACCACTTTAACAGCTTTTCTCCCTGTTCTTTAATTGCAAACAATGCTAAACTTTTAAGTAAATAAACCTTGCGGGATGAGTGAGTAATTATGTGCCGTTCACAAATAAGCCTTCTCACAGTGAACCAAAGCTCCAATGTGAGTGCCAGTTTGGCTTTTCTCCATTCTGGCCTCACCTAATCCACATTCAACAGGCCAAACTGGTACCTCATTGGGAGCCCAATGACTGGCTCTTATTACTGAGCTGAGCCAAATGATCTGAGTCTCTATAAAGAGACGGATTCCTCATATGAATGAGAGAGCTGCCAGCTGTGGAAACACAAGCAAGATCTGGGTTTATCATGACCAACTGTACTGGAAATAACCAGACTTCTAGCTGTTTGAACGTGGTCCGATTCCACTTATCCAGACTTTTTCTCCAGCCTGACTGTGTCTCTATTTTCATGACATAGAAGAAGCTTACTATGATTTTGTTTTTTGCAATTTAAACAGTTGGTACAGTCGTAAACAGCGTATAAATTTGGCATTTTAATCATGCTTCCTGATGCAGAAATCACTTCCTGCCTTCGGTCTACATTCCTCGGTTGTAACGCCACATCATCTGCAAAAAAAAACAAAAACTATTTATAATCAACTAAAGAATCGTTCTGACAAGGTCAGTCTTATCTTTGCCATCCAAGACCAAAAAGAGTGGGTACTGTTGATGTGCATCAGAAGAGGTTATTCTGAACACATTACTTGGGTCCAAACATGTTCTCCTGGAAAATTTTGTCATCTGAATGTGCAACTTTTGTAAAAATGCAAATTAATTCCATTTTCAGTGGACCTTTTTTGTAAAAACATGGCCTTAGCCAGGGTTTAGAGGCACTCCAGCCAGCATTGGGCCATTTCCAAACCATGGAGACAGCCAAGAGATGGCACCACTTTACTTTTACAATGTTGACCTAAACTCTAGAGCTATGGTGCAAATTACTGTCACTAAACTGTGGAAACAGATCACCCTGAACTTTTCCACGAAGCAACCCAAGGCAGAGACACTGCAGGAGAAAAGGTGTGCTTGTTTTTCTTACCTTCAGTGATAAAACCACAGGAAGAGGAGGTGGAAACAGCAGGGCAGCACCGGAAAGAGAAGAAAGAAGAACAATAGTGCAGAAAGCTGCATGTGTGAAACTTGGATTAAGATGCTGTTGCTGCAAACAGGCGTAGAAGACTAACCAACCAGCAGCCAAACAGCCGTAAACCTGATTATCTACTGCACTGCTAACCAGTCAGCATGTGGAGCTGCAGAGAGAGCAGCTGCTGATCCAGGTGAGGCGGTTAGTCCAGCAGGTAATCAGCCATGACGGAGCAGGCCTGCAGAGTGTATTGTTCAGTGAGGGTGGAGTCCACGACACGGAGCCCGTATCAGTATTCCTAAACAGGATTCATTACATCCCCACACACACTCTGTTTATTCAGCAGAAACGCAGCCAAACAGAAAGCAGATGTGAACGCAGCTCAGCGTGTTATTGGACGGTTGACTGTGCTTCCTGAACGATGATGCAGCAGAATACAAAACAGCTCGAGACGCCACCGCGGCTGCAGCTGAATGCTAAACTGCTCTCTCTCTCCCTGCTCACAGCGAGGCGGTTCTCCGAGTGTGTGTGAAGAGTGTGTGTCGCGGCCCACATTCACCGAGATAAATTCCTCCACATCGGTTCAGGGTGCAGAATAATGCGCCTCTGACTCCGAGGTAAAACGGAGATAAAACCAGGAGAAAATCAGTGCAGAAAGAAATCTCTCTGACAGCTTTGGAGAGGGCGATATCTCTGGACTCAGCCTCTGGATGCCGATGATAATCAGCTGAAGTGTGACCGCATGGCTCCGGCTAATGCGACCTTAAAGGGTGAGGAGTCCAATGAGGCCGGCTGGTCCGAGCAGTTAAATGTTACGGCTGTCATAAGAATTTGACTCAAGGAAATATGAGGCTCTGGGCGGGGGAGGGGATGACCGATTCCAGACAACAGCAAACATAAACAATCATATAACACTCTAGGGCTGCTCCATCATGGAAAAAATCTAAATTATGATCATTTTAATCGAAATTAAGATCACATTATCAAACACAATTACTCCTTTTCCACTCATATGCTCCTTTTTGCATGAATTTCAAATGTTGAAATAGATAAGCTGTGTTGAGGGCACGGGTTTCTGGACAGCAGGAACTTTTCTAGGATCCTTGTAAGGAACTCTTTTCAACTTTTCAACTGCAGGATCCATGGTTTAGATTTAGTTCTAGGGCAGTGATGTCAAACTTAATCACAGCAGGGGCCGAATTCTGAATCTGGGTCCAACCTGAGGGCCGAACAAGGCCAACATTTCACCATAAACTGTCAACCTCATTTTCACCAGCAATTAATTATGGGAGGTAAAAAAAAAAAAAAAAAAAAAAACCTTAGCACTGATGATAAATGATTTTGAGATTTAAAAAAGGAAAAATGGTAAGTTTAAAGCAGGGATGTCAGACTCAATCACAGCAGGGGCTGAATTCTGAATTTGGGTCTAACCTGAGGGACTAACAGGGTCAAAATTTACCATAAACTGTCATCCTCATCTTCACCGGTAACAAATAATAAAAAAAATAACATAACATTGATGATAAATGATTTTGAGATTAAGAAAAAAAAATCTAAATCTTGACTTGAAAAGGTTAAAATATGAGCTAAAATTCAAAATTATGAGTTTAAAAGGTCAAAAGATGATATAAAAATTTAAAATTTTGAACCAAAAAGGTCAATATTTGGGATTCAAAGTTATATTTAGGACTTGAAAATGTCAAGATTTGAGAAAAAAAATTCTAAATCAAGAGTTTAGAAGGTTAAAAGATGAGGTACAAGTCAAATCAAGAGTTTTTAAGGTCAAAATATAAGATGAAATTCTAAATAATGACTTTTTAACCTGTTAAGCCCGAGCCTCTTTTAATAGGCTACTGCTCAACATTTCCAGCCCATCTTTAAATGAATATACGTAACTCTGTAACTACAAGCTCTATTTGAATGACCAAGGTACCATTATGAAGAGGGCACTTGTGAAATTTATTCAGAAGTGTAAATATGTGTTTATATGTTACTGGATCAGAGAGAATCAAGTTGGAAAATGAAAATTTTCATTTTTGCCTAATTTTTTTTTTTTTGCAATTTTAGCATAAATATCCCATAGAAATGATGCCACTAGAGGGTTATCAGGACAAAATAAGAGAGATTTTAGTAAAAAAGATCCTAGCAAAATTCCCTCTTGTGCCATTTGGGCACAGTTTGGCACTATCTCTGCCATTTGAAAAATCTCAGGTATCATGGACCCCCGCCCCCCTCAGTAGAGGCTGGGCTTCCAAATGAGACCATGTTTGTGGCTGTAGTACCAGGAACCATCCTGTACAGGGTGGAAGTGTCTGGCTACGTAGCTCTACGGCCACTTTGATATGTGGTCATTGATTTGAGTCCTTTTTGAGTTGGATGTGGTTTTAGGTAAAAATGGTTTATTTTGGCTTGTAGCTGAGCTCCTTCTGTTTAATTTGGTGAGGAACGACTATTTTTCTGCAAAAGTAGAGTAGACAGAGCGAGTTTGGTTGGATCAGGGCGAGCAGGACCAAATTTGGTCTCGCTAGGGCTAAAGAGGTTTTAATGTCAAAATATGACAGAAAATTTAAAATATTGAGTTATAAAGTCCAAAGATGGGCTTCAAAGTTAGGAGCTGAAAGTGAGCCATTAAAATCCATGCAATCTCGTCGTTTCAGCTTTTTATTCTGAAAACGTGCACAGTCCTTGTCTACTGTGTTGAATGACGTAGCACCTTGCCTCTGGCAGCATGGCGGCGGCACCGACGTCCGGCCAGCCTACCAATCACCAGTCACATACGATGTCTGTGCTCACTGATAGGTGAATCTGGATACTAAATCGATTCATTAAAATTAATGTAACATTATTGCTGTGCTTGTAAACCAAAAAACTCACAAATTTTCTGTCTACTTGTATTTCCTTACTTGGAGGACCCGCTTCTATCAACATGGCGGCGACATGAGGAGAAAACAATGAAGAAGACGTTCAGTTAGAGTGACTTCCGGTGTTAGAAGACAAGATATGGCGGCAATTTTCCGACTTCCGGTGTGAAGTGGAGGTCCTCGGATGCCTCCAGGTACTCTTGAAAATAAGATGGCAGTTGACTGTCTTATTGCAAAGGTACATCCCATCCCAGTACCACGCTTGAAGTCACTAGGCTATTAAGAACAACCCACAGGTGTGGCCAAATACTTTTGTCCATATAGTGTAGCTCTGTTTGCTTCACATTTCCTTTTAAAGGGAAATATCACCAAGAAAACATGAAAACAATGTAAAAGAATCCTGTCTTAACAGAGCGGCTGTAGACGTACTTAAGGAGACATGTTGATTGGTTTCTCTTTGACATTATCAGAAATTTCACTGTTTATGATTTGAAGATTAAACAATTCATGGATCAATTATCAAACTTTCCCTGAGGCCTAGCTCTGTCTGTCATTGACAGAACAAACCCTCTTTGTTGCTCCAGGCTACTAAAGTTTAATCAGTCCAAAAGTCATTGACAGCTCATAAAGTTTCAGGACCCCAAAATGGACAAGAGAATTAAGTCTCATCATGACCTTTAACCAAACTGCCATCCAATCAGCGTTAACAACGTGTGAAGAGTAAAAAAGACTACATCTGCGTGTCCCATTTCACCTTGTCGTCTGCATCACACCACCTTGAGTGACAAGCTTAAAAATAAACAGCCTGCAGCAGCTGAGCTTCACTCATCTGCACCATCAAGGTCTCGACACAAAGACGGAGTTTCAGCGTTTGATGCTCGGGTGTCGAAAACGAGCAGAGTTCAGACGGCGCAGCGGGGGTTTGATTTCACCAAAATATTTTTACCAGCATGAAACAAAAGACAGTGCTGTGACGGGAAAAAAAAAAACATGTTAAACTGGAACTGAATATGTGACAGTCCTGAGCTTGTTAGTGAAAGCTGATAGGTTTCTCCTCAGATATGCATCATGGCCCTTTTTGTTTAAACTGATCTAAAATTAAAACTCTAAAACAGCCACAGGAAATCCTTCTAAACCTGCAGAAGTTAAAGCAGGGTCATCTACAGAGCAGGGGCGGCCCACCTCTGATTCTCTGACCTCCTCTGATAAACCCAGAGAATGGACCCTGATAAACCCAGAGAATGGACCCTGATAAACCCAGAGAATGGACCCTGAAAAACCCAGAGAATGGACCCTGATAAACCCAGAGAATGGACCCTGATAAACCCAGAGAATGGACCCTGATAAACCCAGAGAATGGACCCTGAAAAACCCAGATAATCAGCCCCTGATAAACCCAGAGAATGGACCCTGATAAACCCAGAGAATGGACCCTGAAAAACCCAGATAATCAGCCCCTGATAAACCCAGAGAATGGACCCTGATAAACCCAGAGAATGGACCCAAAGTGATCCAAAAGGGGCAAAAATCAGTGAAAGGGGACTAAAATGGCAAAAATGTGCAAAAAAAGGAAACAAGTGGTATTTAATGGCAAAAGGCAGATTAAATGGGTGAATAGTGGTATTTAATGCCAAAAAACAGGTGGAAAGTGGTGAAAGTGGCAAAAATGGGCAGAAAACAGGACACAAGTGGTATTTGATAGTAAAAAAAGGGGGAAAGTGATGAAAAAGGACAAAAATGGAAAAAATGGCAAAAAAGGGGGGGGAATGGGCAGAAAATAGGAAAGAAGTGGTGTTTAATGGCAAAAGGTAGCTTAAATGGGCAAAAATTGGGAAAAAAATGGATAAAAGTGGCAAAAATTGGATAAAAAGTAGCAAAAAAAGTGGCTATAAGGGGCAAAAAATAGAAAACAAGTCGCATATAATGGCAAAAGGTAGCTCTAATGGGTGAAAAGTAGCAAAAGATTGTGAAAAAGGCAAAAAAGTTTCTCTTTAAGGTTTTCTGGGGGAATAAAATTTAAAATTACGACATTAAAGAGCCACATGTGGCTCCAGAACCACATGGTGAGTATCACGGCTGTAGTTCCATGTGGAAAACAGCAAACTTAAGATGACGAGAAGAAAAAAATAACTTGTTTATGATTGGCTGAAACCCTGAGCTGTGAATGGAAGATGAAGACGGATGATCATGGTTCACATATTCTCTATCCTGCAGTAATGCTGGCTCATCCCCAGCCACACACACATTAATCATGTGCTATTTGATAACCACGTTAGGCAGCCCCACCATAATAACCTGTGTAAGTAGAGGTGACATAATAAGCGTCATTTGTCAGAGTTAATGATTCCTGCCTGTCACTGTCTCCGCCGCTGTCACCGTAAACGATGGCCTCGGCCCGCTCGGCTGGTGACACCAAAGGTTACGCCGCTGTTTGCCGGTTAATAATGAGAGGCGACGCCGCGGCTGATGGGAGACAAATGAGCTGTGTACTTCTACTGTCCCCGCCGTTTTCTTCCCAACTGATCCGACTCTGGATCTAAATGTCTCATCAGGAGGAACTGTTTGGATTCTTTACAGGAGGCACTTATGGCTTTACTTTAACTCAGCTGTCAGTGATTAGTTAGATGGAAACAGAGCTGGACGCCTGCTGAAGGTCTGACAGAGCCTCTGCTTCATTAAGATCTGTGCTGCTCCCAACAAAGGCAGCCACAACGTTTTAGATATCCTGTCTAAGACGTCCAAAAGCATTTTAAGGTACCTGAAGAAAGCTGCTTAATTAGCACGAGCAAGTATGCCGGCTCTATTCAGAGCTTTTAGACACCTGCCAATAACACCCAGCATAGCTTAAGAAAAATGGCACTTTTTCTCTCTCGGGTTAAAAAGGTTAACAGGATGAGATGGAGTAATTGGTGCTGACATTTGGCTGGATGCCTCAGCCTCTTGGTGCAGGTAATGGTTTAGTAAAGCCTCCACTAACAGCCAGATTGAGGACAAAACAGAGAGATTTTCTCCAGTTTTACATTCCCATGCTGTCTTTTTGTGCCTCTTAAATCTTGTGACACTGAACTCGGCAGATACATTTATTTTAACTCTGGCAGAAGAATGCTTAAAACAGGCCAAGATGAATATGAAACTCCAGGAGGATAAACTGGGCTGCTGAACATGATGGAGGCTGAGGGACTCTCAGATATTTCTCTGCCAGTGTAAATGCCAAGAACATCCCAGAGGCCCAAACCTCCGTCTGACTCTAGAAAGGCTCGTAACAACTTACTGGGTTTAACTTTTATTATACAAATTGAGAAAAGTTATTTTCTGCTTAAAAGTGAGTTCTGTTTTCCAAAGGAGAAACTTAAATTTGCCATCAAGGTTGCAGCTGAGTTCGAAGCGGTTGGGATGAGAGTCAGCACCTCCAGGTCCTAGGCCATGGTGGAGTGCTCCCTCCAAGTGAAAAAGTGGCAAAAATGGCTTAAGTAGCATTACAAATAAATTAAAGGTGGCAAAAATGGTCAAAAAGCAGCAAAAAATGTGTGAAAAGGAGCAAAAATGGGGAAAAAAGTGGAAGAAGGGTCCGAAAATAGCAAAAATGTGTGAGGAGTGATAAAAAATAACATACAGGTGGCAAAAATGGTCCAAAAGTGGCAGAAAATGAGTGAAAAGTGACTAATATGGGCAAAAACCAGTCAAGATTGGCAAAAAATGGGCAAATTAAAGGAAACAAGTGGTATTTAATGGCAAAAAATGGGCAAAAAGTGATTAAAAAGTGGCAAATAAGGGCAAAAAAATAGAAAGTGGTATTTAATGGCAAAAGGTAGCTTTAATGGGCAAAAAATGGATAAAAGAGACTAAAAGAAGCTGCAAAAATGGGCAAAAAATAGAAAACAAGTGGTATTTAATGGCAAAAATGGTTGAAAAGTGATGAAAAAGGGGGAAAAAAATGCAAACATGCCGTAAGTGGAGTGTTTACAGTCGGAAATGCTTCTTCCAGGTTCTGCAGTCTGGGACTAAGAAAGGGGGACATTTGGACAATTTAACCTTTGCCCTCACTTCACAGCAAGTGGATGGACGTGCATGAGGATGCACGGGTCCTTTTGATCAATAGGAGAGAATATATCACATCTCAAAGATGCAGTAAATTTATATATGCATGTAATGAGCGTAATCGCGGTCACATTTTGGTTAGAGGTGGAAATGCGCATGTTCGTGATTCATATCCTATTACCTCTGATTTTTTTATGCCTGTACATAAAATAAACCTAACATGAACCAATGCATTCACTCGCATATGATTTGGTAGAGGACGAGGCTGGAGGAAAGGATGGTTAAACTGGCGTGTTTTTGGCTCCGATAGACTCTTTAGCATGGACGCTATCTCAATGAATCACAGTCATGGGCATAGTGGACAATAACTGGCATTAAAAGGGTGTAACTTTTAATTTATTTTATTTATTTATTTAGTGTTCAGGGTTGAAGTTGTTGAAGAGATTTGATGATTGATGATTATTTTATTAACACTTATCTGCATGTCTTATTTCTGGACATACTGGCCTCAACCATGCTTAAAATTACAAGGGAGCGATGGTTAACCTGCTACCACCACGACCCGGCCTGGGATGAGCAGAAGATAGGTGGATGGATGGAGGTTGACCAGCATCGATGTAACAATCTCCTTTGGTTTTGTCATGAGCTAACATAGAATCACTGGAATGAATGAAGTGTAGAGCACTGGTTCTCAACCTTGGGGTTGGGACCCCCTTTGGGGTCACAAGACACTTAGATGGGGTCTCCAGATTACCTACCTAAAAAAAAAAAAAAAAAAATTAAGAATAGTTTTTAAATTACACTGTTTCAACTTTACACAAATTTTGTCAAATTTGAACCCATTTTCACAATTTTTTTCCACCAATTTTAACAGTTTTGCCACTTTACACCTATTTTTGCCCATTTTTAACCCTGTCCAACACTTTTTCTTCCTGTTTTTGTCATTTCTAAACCAATTCTTGCAACTTAAGCCTAATGTTGCCACTGTTGGCCCATTATTGGCACTTTTAACCCCATTTTACCACTTTTTTACACCCAATGTTTCCCATTTTAACCACATTTCACCATCTAATATGCCCATTTTTGTCAGTTTAACCAATTTCTGCCAATATCTGCCTTTTTTCTCTCTCAGTTAACACTTTTTCCCAGTTTATATCAATATTTCATCCAATTTCACCAAATTTCCGCCCATTTTTGCCCCTTTGAAGGGTTTTCAGCCACTTTTATCTCCCTTTTATCGCTATTTATGCCTATTTTTTGCCTTTTTTCTTTACTTGCAATTTTAATCTCATTTTTACCACTTCCAACCCATTTCTTGTACTTTTAAAATCCAATTTCACCTCCTTTTACACCATTTTTTGACATTAACCCATTTTTGCAATTTTTTAACCCATTTTAGTTCTTTTTTTTCAACAAAAGGGAATTACAATTTTAAGAAGGCTATTTACTACACAAATTATATATATAAAATAAATGTTTCTCTGATAAGAGTGGTAATTTTTCAGGTTAAATATAAAGTATAGATATCACAGCTTAACTTCACATTAGGCCATGATTTTGCTGACCTCCATTTGCCCCCAGTTTGGCTGGACACCAGAAAGCTCGCCCATTTATCCCCCTTATGGTCGTCCTTGTCTCCACATGACTATTCTAAAATGTGCATGGCTGTGTTCAACAGCTTTCAGGTGCAGTCCGTGTCCCTTATTTCTGGCACCTTTATTTTGGGGGTCGCGGGCTGAAAAGGTTGAGAACCACTGGCGTAGAGCAGCAATTTTCAAAACTTTTTTGCTCAAGGCACACCCAAGGCCAAGCCAAAAATCTTAAGGCACACCATGCTTGAATCCATCCAAAACTGCCTCTCTAATGCCATCTTTATTTGCTGTGTAGTTGTAGTCAGAATGCATGGTTGATCAGATTCTAAATGCACACCTAGACATGCATTGCTACACTATTTGGAACAACAAATTTAAACAAATACATACTAAAATTTACATTTTTTCAGCATACATTTCAGCTGTGTCTGCCTTATTCACAGCTGTTCATCTAAAGCAATCTACTGTAGCAAATTCAAAACTTTTTGTACGTTTGTCTCTCCTGTCTTAAAGCTAGAGCACCAAATATTTCCATGCATATTTTGTATTTTCTGTTGTTATTCTTAGTCATACCACATAATTTCGAATCAAAGTGTGAAAAAAGTCAATAAAACAACCAACAATGTGCAGAAAAAGACAACAGTGTGCACTGAAAGACCGTCTCGCCTGTCAACATGGATGCTGGTGATCGCTGACACATTTACGCCCGTGGAAACATTTGGATGTGATGTCACTCTGCCACAGTGGGAGGAGGAAAGACGTCACATCACAAAAGTGCTCCTGGCTGAAATAAGAACATCTAAAATCTCACAGACGTGCACGTACACAATCACTCAGAGAGAGGTATGAATTTAGAAAGAGGGTAACGCAGCCTCTTCCAGGAGGTAAGTGATCTGAATAATCTATAACACCTCATCAAAAAGTCATGTCTGATAGTAGAGGGAGAAGAGAGGAGAGCGCACGATGGAGAGCCTCGTCTGAGTCGAACACAGAGATGGAAATAAAACGTGTGATTGGAGGGTGAGACGGCTGGAGGGCAACCAGAGGTGAGGAAGTTGAAGAGGATGAGGAGGGAGGAAGGAGAGGTGGCTGGAGGGTTTTCAAATAAGAGAAAGAAAGACAGTGAGGAAGGTCGGGATGGAAACAGATCTACAGGAGAGGAGGAAGGACAAAAAGTGGACATGGATGGACCACAGGTCAAGGTTTGAGAGGACTGGAGATGTCTCGAGAGCTTTTGCAGACAAAAAAAGTGAAAGACGAGCATTTAGAGCACCATTTAAACACAAGGAATTCAACACAGAGATACAATGCCTCCCTAATTTCATACATATCAACTTCATGCTTGGGTCCGAGCCTTGGGCGGGAGTTTGGAAATACTGAGGTCCAACAACAGAATGTATCGGGAGTGTTTGGAGCATGCTACCCAAAAAATAGTTCAATTTCCCCAATCTAAATATGTGCATCTTTTGCATTTTTCTGCAATAATTCTCAGATCAATTAGAAACCAAATCCAGTGAGACTTTAGTGATAGAAGAGAGAAGAAGGCCGTGTTTTGTAACTGAACAAAGCTGAAGAATGAACTACTCTGACCTTTAGTCACACTTCAACAGAAACACAGTAGGAGTAGCAGGACTCAGGGGTGCATACAGGACTTAGCCAGGAGTCCACCCAGGCTAAATCATGTGTAGTGGTCTCTCTAAGACCAGATTTTTATTCTACATGATCTATGTCTGACTAAAGTGTTTTAACACAGCCAGAACCAATCTTAGGCTGTATGCACAGTAGTTTGCTCTGTAGACGAATGAATTATCTCTAACTGTAGTTTGAGATGTTTTTCTCCAAATCGAGTGAGCCTCTGTCTGTATTTACCATCTCTGTGATGCACAGCGCCTGTGACAGACTGAGAAAGTTTCAGCGGCATCAGTGAGCAGACTGACAGCTTACAGCGGCGTTACCGAACCTTCTTACCCAAAGAGCCAAGATGTTGAAAAAATACCTCTGAAAGAGCAGCAATCTAAGTGGTTAGAATGGCTTAAAGTAGCAAAAAAAAAAAAAAAAAAAAGTTCAATGTGGCAAAAATGCCCAAAAGTGACAAAAAATTTGAGAGAAAGTGACTAAAATGGGCAAAAAGCAGTCAAAAGTAACAAAAAAGGAAAAAAGTTGTATTTAATTGCAAAAGGTAGCTTTAAACGGGGAAAAAAATGTTGAAAAAGGGCAAAAAAGTATTAAAGTGGCTGAGAGAAGTTGCAAAAATAGGGCAAAAAAGAGGAAACGTGGTAATTAATGGCAAAGGTGGCTTAAATGAGCAAGAAATGGTGAAAAAATTGTGAAAATGGGCAAAAATCATCCAAAAGTGGCAAGAATGTGGCAAAAAATATGAGAGAAAGTGACTAAAATGGGCAAAAAGCAGTCAAGGGTGGTAAAAAAGGGCCAAAAAAAAAGAGGAAACAAGTGGTATTTATTGGCAAAGGTAGCTTAAATGAGCAAGAAGTGGTAAAAAATACAGGCAAAAAAAAGATAAAAGTGGCAAAATGGGCAAAAAAGTGGAAACAAGTGGTATTTATTAGCAAAAGGAAGTTTAAATGGGCAAAAAGTGGTGAAAAAAATGGTAAAAAAGGCCAAAATGGGATTAAAGTGGCAAAAATTGGGAAAAGGTGTCAAAAAGAAGTGGCATAAATGGGAAAAAATAGAAAAAAGTGGTATTTAATGGCAAAGATATGTTATTGGGTGAAAAGTTGCAAAAAAAAAATGGTAAAAAAAGGGCAAAAATGGGATAAATAAGGCAACAATGGGACAATTAAGTTTGACAAATGAAGCTTCCTGTATAATGCGGGAAACAAACTGATTTATTTGAATCATTTCTGAGGTCAAAGTTTCCCTTTTTAAGGTTTTCTGGGGGATAATGTTTCAAATTAAGACATAAAAGAGCCACAAATCATCACTAAAGAGCCACAGGTTGAATATCGCTGGCTAACAGGATCAGATCAGAGTTTATAAGAATGCTCAGAACTTAAACATGCAGGCTGCACCG
The DNA here is from genome assembly GCF_018320785.1 of Cheilinus undulatus. NCBI lineage: Eukaryota > Metazoa > Chordata > Actinopteri > Labriformes > Labridae > Cheilinus > Cheilinus undulatus. The sequence goes on along the minus strand of NC_054884.1, from coordinate 39,285,545 downwards.
CCAGCATATAGTGATTAAGATGCCTAAAACTCAGTGAAATAATTCATGAAGAGCAGTTCAATGAGTCATTATTATTCATTAGTATCATATTAATAAATAAAGTTGTATAAATGATAATAAAGTTAGATAAAAATAAATAAAGTTAGCATTCATTAGAGCGACATAACGTTGGCAGAATTAATGGTTAAGATTAAGAGATAGCAGAGATGTGTGGATTGCTAATTAGATTAAAATATGAAGTCGATTAAAAAGAGAAAGTGTTTCAGAGCAGAAGAATAAAGGATGAAGGTTGATTGGAAAAGTTTTCCTCTGCAGAATGCTGACAATGAGGCGTTAAATCGAGGCGAGGGTTCATCTCTGCCTGATTATAACAGCTGACCTCTCACACAGCCACTCCCTCATTCATTGGACTCTTGGCTTAATTAACCCCGAGCCAATCACATCCCGACTAAATCTCCTCTTCCTCTGACCTCGTGAATATCCAAGCAGCCGTGGAAAGAGTGGATGTGGAGGTTCTTTGACTCTGCACCGTCTGCAGGAAGAGCTCAACACATAGAGATAAGCATTTCACACATTCTCTCCATTCAGAAGGTCTCAGAGTCAAACTTTGAGGTCAAAGTTATTCACTCTGACAAGCCTTTTAAATGCTTTCTACTGTAGGGAATCAAATTATTCATGAACTGAATTTACAGTGTTTGATGAAAGACTTCTATTTTTACATCTTCATTTTTTGGCAGTTGGTATAACGATCATCTCTTGACCTAAGACGTTCCACTTTAATTAGCATGAGGAGCTTTCTATCAGCAGAGGAAACTTCCATTTTTACAGAGCCAGATTAAAATCTCTCTAGGCTATTTTCAGATACTTCTGCAGGATTACAAACTGGAGCCATTTGTCCTTCTCTCATGAGGGAATGTCACTGCTGCTAGAGCAGGCTTACCCCACCAAGCTAACCCTAACCCTAACCCTAACTTTAGCAACATGGGACACTGACAACCAGAGTCCAGAGTCAACCAGAGTCTCTCAGGACGTTTTTAAAATGTTGAATACACCGCACACAGCCGTTTATAGTGAGTGATCTATTCTTATAGTTCATTGTGCTACAAGATGATCAAATTAATCAATTAACCCTGACGCCCTCCTCGGGTATTTTTGGCCATTTTTCTCAACTTTTTTTTTTTTTTTTTTTTTTTGTTTAATTTTTGATCATTTTGTCAGTTTTACAGCTTGTGGCATGAATTTTTAAAGGAGCTTTTCTGTCTAGTTAAATTTTTGACATCCAACAAGTTTTACTCTTAAATGTCATTCATACTCTCAGTGAATTTACTACTCTCTGACACCTTTGAGGCAAAAATGTACACGTAAAAAAAACAAAAAAAAAAAAACTGCTATTAAATCAGCATATATCAATATTTTTTTTCTACCTTGTGTTTTTTAAATCTCTTTAACAACTTCAGATTTGCTTAAAACAACCAAACATCCAATAATTCTTAGAATTGTAACCCTTGAAAATGCACACAAAAACTCTCCATAATTTCACAGGCAAAAGTACAAGAATGTGGTGCATGGTCCTACCATGAGTAAATGGTTGAATCTGGTAGAATACGGTAAAAATGTCAAATTTCACTAGACTTCTTCACATTGAAATGCTGACATTAAAGAATGCATGATTTTATACTGCAGTGACAGTGAGATTAAAGGTATTAAGGGTTATATTAAGGTATTTCTGACATAACGCAAAAAATATTAATGCAATCAAATCAATTTTGTTGCTGATCTTTGACCCATCCAAGACTCTTATCACCCCCAAAGCCCCATCTTTCTACTATTTATTATATGGAAAATAATCCACTTTTTGTGTTTTTTTTTTTGTTTTTTTGTTTTTTTTTCAGTGAAAAATGAAATATTTCAAATAATCAAACTGGCATTAAAAGGGTGAAAATTCTAAGAATTACTGAATGTTTGGTAGTTTTGAGCAGGTCTGAAGTTGTTAAAGAGATTTATGAAAAAAAGTAGAAAAAAATATTGATGTATGCTGATTTAATGGCAGTTTTTCTGTATGTGTACATTTTTGCCCTGAAGATGTCCAGAGGGTAGTAAATTTGAGGACGGCACAAAGGTTACATTTAAATCAATTAAAGCAGTGGTAGATCACTCTAGTTCAGAGAGAATAAATGCTTTGACCAAAAGGAAAATGTCAAAACATGAGGACTTTTTATGGAGTAAAGCTGGACTATATAAAGTTTCATTTGACTTTATCTAAAACTAAGAAGGTTAAAAATGACTGATATGTGACACCAGCCTGCAGGAAAAACAGAAAAAAACACAATATTAATAGAAAGGCACCCAAGTGGTTCCCCCCTTTCTGTTCTATCCACCAGAGTGGGATTTCTCTGTCTTTATGTCCCCATCAGGGGTTCGTTCAGACAGCAGAACATACGCTGGAAGACACCTTTAACACCCATGATCCTCAGGTGCACAATTAAGGTAACAAATGTCTGCTTTGTCTGCCGTGAGGTTTACAACCAGAGCTTCATAAAACAGCCCCAGATGCAGAGGATGATGCTCTCTGCCTAAATTTAAAACTCAGCTCCCTGAGCGTCTCCTGGAAACATGCCATCGCTGTCAGGTGTTCGCTGCCGGGACATGAACCCCGACCTTCGCCCTTCAGCCTGCACAGTACAGCAGCACCGACACGGTTCCCTCTGTCTGAGATTGTCTTCACTGTGTTTGCATTGAGCGCACAGATGGAGCGCCGTGCTGCAGAGTAACAGCTGACCTTGGTCAGTGTTGGACATTGTTCCCGTCTGTGATGTAAGAGTCCTCCTGTGTGGGAGGACGCTCGGCCTCAGGGCGAAGCATCACCACCGGATGTTTAATTCATCACCTCCGGGGCAGCGTGTCCACCTCAGGCCTCCAAAAAATTCAGGACATTACACTCGCTCCTCCACCTCCTGGAGGCTGCTCTCCTCTTGGCTGGTATTAGGTCTTTGAGGTCGAAGGCCCAAAGCCAAACGGGGAATTCATGACTGTTTGCTCTTGAATTTTGGACGGGTCATTGGTTGTTTTCAGAAACAAACACACGAGTAAACTCACCCCAGAGGTCTGGTGTTGAATATGTGCTTTTTCACACAGGAGCACGGCTGTTTTCTGCTGTTTTTCTTTTGTTTTTGCTCGTGTCTGACCAGATTCCTATTCTCTAGAATCCAATGCATAATCTAAGTTGATAATCAGTTTCCTGAGAGGCTAATTTAATCAGATGTAATGAGGTTGGAAAAGGATAACGGTTAGAAACAATGGACTATTCTTTCTCTCCTGCAAAGGAGAAACACTTTCTTGTCTCTTGATTTGCAGAGCTGAAAACATTGTCACAAATGTGGGTAGGCGGTCACAACCACCAGACCACCAGATCCCCATGAGAGTAGCGTTTAAGTTGATGGTTTGAAGCTTTTAAGCATTTAAGGCAGTGGTTCTCAAATGGTGTGGCAGGGCACGCTAGTGTGCCTTGACACAAGTCTAGGTGTGCCTTGGGAATTTGTACAACGTTATTACTACAATTGATCACAAGTACTGAAAAATCCCTGAGAATGGGCCCTCCCCAGCTGTGATTTAGTGATGATGTCAGTGTGTCGGATCAGTAGCACTGGTGCTAGCATCCTGATGAACAGTTACCTCATTCAGAGCTGAAAAGCATGGCGAGCTGTTATAGGGTTGAAACTGGTGTTGAAGTTATTAATTCATGCAACTTTTAACCAAGTTGACAATTTGATCTACCCATTTTTGCCACTTGTTTGACAATTTTAACCCTTTTGCTGCTTTAAAGCATTTTTTGCCACTTCTTATTACTGTTTTTGACCCATTTTTGCCACTTTTTTGGAACATTTTCAGCCATATTTAACCCTTAATTGCTACCTTTTTGCCACTTTATGACCACTTTTGCATTTGTTTGGCTATTTTTGCTATTATTTCCATAACATTTAACACTTTTTACCACCTTTTAGCAACTGTAACCCACTTTTCTGCCACTTGAGATCAATTTTGCCATATTTTGCCTCTGTTTGACCACTTTTTTTTCCCAATTTTGCCCTTTTATATCACTTTTAACCAATTTATACCATCGTTTTACAACATTTAACTCTTTTTGACCACCTGACACTTTCAACAAGTTTTTGCCAATTTCTGCGAACTAGGAAAAAGTGGTATCTAATGACAAAAGGTAGCTTAAATGGTGAAAATTGGGAAAAAAAATGTGAAAAGGGGCAAAAAATGGGTAAACAATTGCAAAAAAGTGTCAAAATGAGCAAAAAGTAAGAAATGTGGTATTTAATGGTAAAAGATATCTTAAATGCATGAAAAATGGCACAAAATGGTGGAAAAAATGGGCAAAAAAGAAGAAAACAAGAGGTATTTAATGGCGAAAGATAGATAAACTGGGCAAAAAGGGGCAAAAATGGGATTAAAAACGGCAAAAAGAAGTGGTTAAAATGGGAATAAACTAGGAAAAAGGTGGTATCTAATGACAAAAGGTAGCTTAAATGGTGCAAATTGGGAGAAAAAATGTGAAAAGGGGCAAAAAATGGGTAAAAAGTTGCAAAAAAGTGTCAAAGTTGGCAAAAAGTAGGAAACAAGGTATTTAATGGTAAAAGATAGCTTAAATGAGTGAAAATTGGTAAAAAAAAAAAAAAAGGGAAAAATTTGCAAAAAAGTGGAAACAAGTGGTATTTAATGGCAAGGGGTAGTTTAAATGGGTAAAAAGTGGCAAAAAATGGTGAAAAAGGGCAAAAATTGGATATAAGTGGCAAAAAATGGGTAAAAAGTTGCAACAAAAGAAGTGTCAAAGTGGGCAAAAAAGTAGGAAACAAGTGGTATTTAATGGCAAAAGATTTTTTAAATGAGCAAAAGTGGCAAAATGGTGAAAAGGGGCAAATGATAAAGTGGCAAAAAAACACAAGTGGCTAAAATGGGAATAAACTAGGAAAAAAGTGGTATTTAATGGCAAAAGGTAGCTTAAATGGTGAAAATTGGGAGAAAAAATGTGAAAAGGGGCAAAAAATGGGTAAAAAGTTGCAAAAAAGTGTCAAAGTTGGCAAAAAGTAGGAAACAAGGTATTTAATGGTAAAAGATAGCTTAAATGAGTGAAAATTGGTAAAAAAAAAAAAAAAGGGAAAAATTTGCAAAAAAGTGGAAACAAGTGGTATTTAATGGCAAGGGGTAGTTTAAATGGGTAAAAAGTGGCAAAAAATGGTGAAAAAGGGCAAAAATTGGATATAAGTGGCAAAAAATGGGTAAAAAGTTGCAACAAAAGAAGTGTCAAAGTGGGCAAAAAAGTAGGAAACAAGTGGTATTTAATGGCAAAAGATTTTTTAAATGAGCAAAAAGTGGCAAAAATGGTGAAAAGGGGCAAAATGGGATAAAAGTGGCAAAAAAACACAAGTGGCTAAAATGGGAATAAACTAGGAAAAAAGTGGTATTTAATGGCAAAAGGTAGCTTAAATGGTGAAAATTGGGAGAAAAAATGTGAAAAGGGGCAAAAAATGGGTAAAAAGTTGCAAAAAAGTGTCAAAGTTGGCAAAAAGTAGGAAACAAGGTATTTAATGGTAAAAGATAGCTTAAATGAGTGAAAATTGGTAAAAAAAAAAAAAAAAGGGAAAAATTTGCAAAAAAGTGGAAACAAGTGGTATTTAATGGCAAGGGGTAGTTTAAATGGGTAAAAAGTGGCAAAAAATGGTGAAAAAGGGCAAAAATTGGATATAAGTGGCAAAAAATGGGTAAAAAGTTGCAACAAAAGAAGTGTCAAAGTGGGCAAAAAAGTAGGAAACAAGTGGTATTTAATGGCAAAAGATTTTTTAAATGAGCAAAAAGTGGCAAAAATGGTGAAAAGGGGCAAAATGGGATAAAAGTGGCAAAAAAACACAAGTGGCTAAAATGGGAATAAACTAGGAAAAAAGTGGTATTTAATGGCAAAAGGTAGCTTAAATGGTGAAAATTGGGAGAAAAAATGTGAAAAGGGGCAAAAAATGGGTAAAAAGTTGCAAAAAAGTGTCAAAGTTGGCAAAAAGTAGGAAACAAGGTATTTAATGGTAAAAGATAGCTGAAATGAGTGAAAATTGGTAAAAAAAAAAAAAAAGGGAAAAATTTGCAAAAAAGTGGAAACAAGTGGTATTTAATGGCAAGGGGTAGTTTAAATGGGTAAAAAGTGGCAAAAAATGGTGAAAAAGGGCAAAAATTGGATATAAGTGGCAAAAAATGGGTAAAAAGTTGCAACAAAAGAAGTGTCAAAGTGGGCAAAAAAGTAGGAAACAAGTGGTATTTAATGGCAAAAGATTTTTTAAATGAGCAAAAAGTGGCAAAAATGGTGAAAAGGGGCAAAATGGGATAAAAGTGGCAAAAAAACACAAGTGGCTAAAATGGGAATAAACTAGGAAAAAAGTGGTATTTAATGGCAAAAGGTAGCTTAAATGGTGAAAATTGGGAGAAAAAATGTGAAAAGGGGCAAAAAATTGGTAAAAAATTGCAAAAAAGTGTCAAAGTGGGCAAAAAGTAGGAAACATGTTATGTAATGGTAAAAGATATCTAAATGCGTGAAAACTGGGAGAAAATAATTGTGAAAAGCATCTTTTTGATGCTTTCAACAAGTTCTTGCCAATTTCAACCCACTGTTTGGCCACTTTTTTACCAATCTTTGCCAATTTCTGACTTTGTTTTGCCACTTTTTCCCCAATTTTGCCATGCGTTTTTTAATCACTTTTAACTCATTTAAGCCGCCTTTCAGGCACTTTTTGCCATCTCCATGATCTCCCAGTTGTCTGGGCCCCAGAAAGCTCCTCCCTTTATGTCCCCTTATAGGCCACCTTGACTGTAACATTATTTCAAAAGTCTATTTTGTATTAATTCACATATGGGTTGCCCTGAGATTCTGGCTTAACCTTAGATGTGCCTTGGGCTAAAAAGTTTGGAAACCACTGATTTAAGGTTCAGACAGAGGCTCTGGCTATGATAGAAATATGCCGCCACTCTTCATGCGTCATGTTTTTGGCCTTCAGTAAAACTAAAGGCTGTCTGTTGAATGTAGTGACGAACATGAAGGAAAACAACATTCAAAGAGGCGATATGGGACGATTATCAGAAGATAAATAGAAGAAAAAACTCTGAAAAGCTTACTGGATTGAAAGCAAATATGAGAAAAACAAACATTTGTGTTTACAAAGCGGCACTCTCACTCTCCAAGCTTATCACTTGATTGATTTTACTGAAGCTTCGCCGCAAACAGAAGCTCGACTAGTCAAACAACAGAGCAGCATCTTTCCAAAAGCCACACGCCGGCTCTCTGATCACTGTGACAAACTGCTCCTCTGAAGTGTTCTCTGGCATTAAAGCCAACCCCCCCGGAGAGTTATCAGTGGATCTATCTTAAGACTTTTCATAAAAACAAGGCGTCTGCAGAGATACTCGTCTCTGTAGCTCTTAAATTATTGAGCCCTAAACAGAGGATGACACATTCCCCCCTGCGGAGGCTGTGAATCATGTTTGGAGCTGGCTCTGTCGTCTTGTGTAACCCACAAACACGCTGTTTTCTTCCTCTTTTCACTGTGCCAGGTGAGGTGGGTGGTCAGAGCTGAAAGTTTTTACAGAACAGGCTTTGTGATGTGAAACTTTGTTGGTTTAAATCCCAGAACATTGAGAAAGCTCCCGCGTGTGGGATTTTATCTGGGTATCAGTCTGTCCCTGCGCTGCTGCTGCTGCTGCTGCTGCAGGCGAGCAGGCAGACGCGTTGGATGAAGTCAGAATACATCTGACTTTTATAGAAGTATGAGGCCGCTCCCTCTCCTCTGTCTCAAACACAACAATGACTCTCAGCAGATGGACTTAACCTCATTTAGACTTGGCATCTCAGTGCAGTCACTCTCAGGCAACAATACCAGGGTGAGGGAAATGAATACGTCAGTTCAGCCTTGGTCCTGGACTGTTCTGGCCTTTTGTTGGCCTCCCATCTCTCAGGTATCCTCCCAGCTGACCCTTCAAGCAACACATGTGGCCACCAACCAAGCCTGGTCCAACCTGTCCCCCGATACCCAGTCTGAGGCGTGTTAGATAGCACTCCAGGTGCCTGTAGAAGCACAGCTGCTGTTCCTATATCCATCATCCAACCCTTCTCATCCTTGTTCTCCTGAGAACATCAGCATGGTCTAGCCAATGATACCTAAAAAGGCGCCAAAGGGAAGTCATCACAAGCGAGTCCAGGCAATGTCTCCTCACAAGAGTACATAGCGGAGTGCACATCCCTGCCTCAGTGTGTCCATCTCCTTGGCCGGGCCTTGGTAGCTCATAAAGAGAAAGTCTTAAGGTTTCCTCCCTCTATAAACTGGATTACACAGGATCCCCTCCAACCTGCTCCCTTCCCTCCCCTGTCCTCCTGGGAGGTCTACTACGTCTCCTCGTGGCGGTGTCTCCCTGTGAATACTGGGTAGTGAGGTAACACCGGTTACTCCTGCTAAGAGCTGAAGTGGGTCAGGAGGTCTCACTCTGTTTGGAACTCTAGTTGGGACTCTGAGGCTTTGATGGTGAAGTTTGGACTTTTCATTCCACTAGTGGGCTATGTGGAACTGCTTTTTTGTTGTGTGTGCGTTTTTTTATGCTTGCCTTGTTTTTGTTGGGTTTGGGGAAAACGGTGGGGTTTGTGCCTGAGGGGTCATGAGGGGCCAGATCCTCTGGTTTATGCTAGTTTAATTTTAAGAAGAAGACCCCAATAAAACAGAGAGGTAATAAGATGGGAGAAATGTTGTGATGAAAATAATAAATCCACAGTGATTACCTTAAAACAAGGACAGATGGAAATCAACATAATTTTATTACTGCAATAAGCAATGTGATCATTAAAGCATGATCATTTTTTTTTTTACTTTTTCTGATAAATATTAGTTAAATTTGCTGAAAGACAGGTCTGTGGTAGTTTTTGTTATGTTATCCTTGATGATGACTCAATTACAACTAAGAACTGTGTCTTTTATATGCATCTAACCCCGGTTCAATTGTAAGACTTTGTATTAATCATTAATGTAATAATTAATTAATGTAACTTGTTGTAGTTATACTGAGTTAATTTTGCATAAATATTATTAAATGAGTATGACTTATTTAACAGTGTGGGGGGGTTGCAGTGTTGGGGGCCTCATATCAGAGTCTGCTTAGGGCAGGGTAGGTGAGTGTAGTTGATATTAGTTTGGCCTCACAGACTCTTTATAATGAGGGATTGAATCAGGCTGACATTGATCTGAATCACCAAAGCGAGATACGATGTCTGCGTTTGGAGCTGACAGACAATTATAAAGGGAAAGTGTTTGCTATCCTGAGAGCAGCTGTTTTAATCCCCCACAGGGAGAGAAGTTTGGTGTTACAAGGCAAAAACCTCTGACATTCATTAAGGTCTGAGATGCAGAAAACTAGTCAGAGGTGCGGGCAGGGCTGGACTCAATGAGAGTCTGTGCACAGTGGTTAAATTCTTCATCTTCAACAAAATAATCAATTTTGGATTAGACAATAAATATTTCTCCTTCAGTCTTAAAATTCATGCAGTCTGTATCAGCCTCTTTTTGGGCAGCATGTTTGCAGAGTTGAGGTGATGAAGCGCTCTGCTGTGCGTCTTTTTACGATGTTCCTCCCTGCTCTAAAGAGAGTCCAACGTACCATATCTGACTCATTCATTGCAGAGTAGTACGACCTTTCCTTGTATAGAAAAATCATGATAAATGAGTGAAAATGAGTATTTTAAACACCTAAGAGAGTAAAATTAAAAATTTATATATTTTAAAAAATTTCCATCTTTTTCCCAAATGTCTTGCGGGCCAGATGACACCTGCTGGCGGGCCGAAAGTGGCCCATGGGCCGCCATTTGGGGATCGCTGGCTTAAGGCCTCACTTTGGCCAGGGGCAGCCCTGAGTGAATATAACACCAAAGACCTACTGCTGTTTTCAGTGGACAGTGAAGGTTTTAGAAGGTTAGTAAACACTGGAGCCAAAGTATAAAGATGTATTTAAAGCCTAATGCACACCTATGGCTCTTTTGGCACATGTTGTAATATTGAAAGTGCAACTGTCATCTGATAAATGCTAAATCAGTTCTTAATTCTTCATTTGTTTTTGTTTTTATACTGCAGTAAATACCGGAACGTGAACTTGTTCGTGGGATTTTATTGTACTTTGAGATTTGATACCATTGCACCCTCACCAGGTACTGTGAATGACACATAACATTTCACAGTCTGCAGTAAATCTCAGCCTCACAGGTGACAGATCAGTGGATCATGCAGGATGCAAAAACAGAAAACTTAGAGTTGGAGCTTTTAGACTGCCTGCATGGACGCCTGGTGCACATCTCACACGTTTGGATTTGGGAAGTCAGAAGACATTTCACCAGACTTTTTTGGATCATTTTCAGACTTTATCATTCATGGAATGACCTGGAAGTCTAATACTTGTCTCTGAAGTGTAGCAGCAGCAGCGCTGTTACTCATCGGCCTCGTTTCTCTGTGTAATTTGAGGTGAACATTTGTATTTGATACAGAAAAGACACATTTATCTCTTAAAGTAGATCATATTTCATTCTTTTAACACTAGCCATTGATTCTGCTGCTTTGTAACTTTAACTCCATCTCAAAGTGAAGATTCATCTCTGCTCTCCAACAAGGTCCAATTACAGCGATGCAGCCATCACCATAATTGGTGTCTCAAGATGGTTTTTGAACTCATCACCTCATCTCCATAATGGAATATGGATATTATATTAGCACCTACACATTTCTATCTACAGAGGGCGAGGGCTGCTGCAGCTGCTGACACGTATGAATGGAGCGGGCTCTTTCTATGTGTTTAGCATAATATCAGAGCTTTTTCTGATCGTTTGTCAGTGACAGCTCCGGCCCGAGATGATTAGCAGCAGAGATAATGGGAAGGCCGAGAATATATGAGGCAGAGAGAGGAGAGGTGGCGTAGAGGAGGGGAGATTAAAGGTGGACTCGCACATCTGCATGCTATCAAAGCATTAAAACAAGGATGACTCCTGAACCATCAGTTTTTCACCTTTATTCCCTAAAGGGCTGAAAAAGTTGGATTTTAATTCAGTCTTCATAACAATGGATTTGATTCAGCTTCAAACATGGCTGCAGACATGGAATCTAGACAACTGGCTGTGCAAGGTTAACTTTACCCTGCATGGATTAATGAATTGGCAGATCTGAAGTTACAGTGTTAGCATGGATATGGATGATTGTTCTCAGTGACAGGAAGGTGGATGTCAAGGTGATAAGAACAATTTTACACATTTAGTTGTCAGAACAACCCACAGAGGCATGAACAACCCCCCCAACCCTAACATGAGAGTGGTGGTACGATTATGTGACCATCATCTGACTAGTTTTGCATCTGTCTGAAGATAAAATGCTCTCTTTTTTTATCTGAAATAGTCCTGAGACTCTTCTGTGTCGCAGTTTCATACCAAACAATCTGCTGCTACTTCTGTGGTCGTTTGGTTCTTACAGAAAGAGATAAGGATTCCAAAATCAGAGGTTAACTGAGGATTTCAAAAGGCTCAGATGAAAACACATCACAGTTTGAACTCTTCTTTGAGGAAGTAAGAAAACACGGACTCATAAGGGAACATAATATACTAGAAATTAAACCAGAGTGATTAATTCATGAGCAGAGCTTGTTTTGTCTGTGACAGGAGAAGAGAACAAGAGGAAGATCTAATATGAGCAGTACAGCGAGAGATACAGAGGAGCAGTCTGATTAGATTTAACTTTGATCTGTTACTATCACATAGAACTGTGGGTATGTTTTATTAACGAAAGGCCAAAAGAGAGTCTGTTATATAGACAGTCATTTTACATTTACTGGCTAGAAATACACCATGTTATTGAGTGTGAGGTCCTAGAACTACAGCCTCTTTAGACCAGATTAACCAAGGTAAAGCAAGGGGTCTGATAAGATTAGAATTAGGGATGCTTGACTGAAACTCAAACATTTAAACCCAAAAAGAGCTGGAGAACTTGGTTAGAAAGAATGGGAATGTGCTGACACAACCATAGAATTATAAAAGACTCTCTCATTATTTATTAATAGTTCAGCTGGAACTGTGGACTTGTTTACACAACAGCATTTCAGTCAAAAACCAGAACTGTTCCGCTATTCTTCGTCAAACTTTTACACAACGATGGTGTTTCAGGGGCCTGAAAAGGCAAAGTTTTCAGACATGGCACATTGTACATCAACATGTGGACTGGAAAAATGCTGTTCATCTACAAACAGAGACCTTTCACACATGCATTAGCCATGCAGCAGTCGGTGGACTACAACAACAATGGAGGACTACTGAGATCTGCACACTCCCTGTAGACTTTTCCTTCAAATGTACTCTCGTTGTAGTTTATGCTAACATGGAGCAACAACCCCGCCTCATCAAACGTTCATGATCCCACAATTCCTGCATGTTTTAACGTCAAAGTGCTGCACAGGAAGAGTATGTTAGCATGTGAGTGCTGTGTCATGACGAAGTCAGACCGCCAAATACAGGCCTGCACAATCCTGCACGCTGCAGCATTATGAGTCATTTGGTATGCACTCAGTGGTTGTTATCAACATGTGGAACTTTAAACATGCCTAACAACTCTGTTGCTACTAGACCGGCCCATTTCCAAAGCATAAAGATAGCCGAGCGTTTGCAATGCTTTTCATGAACATGGTTTAATGTCAGGCCTTCATCCACATAAATCATGCAACACCTATCTGTACAGCAATACAATATAGAGAACAGAGGGTGTGTTTGATTTCCATACCTTTAGTCATGAAAGCACAGGAAGAGGAGGTGGGGACAGCACCGAGAAGAAAGAAAGAAGAACATTCAATTAGTTAACCGTATGATACGCTGCAATGACATCGAGACAAGATGACACCATACAATATGATATAAGGCTTTACTGACATCATATGTGTATACAAGTATATAATTAAACTGTGAATGTCTATAATAGCTCAAAGTGAAGAAGCAAGTTTAACCCCTAAATGCCTGTTGTATCATATTTGATACAGACTTTTATAAGAACTCTATCTAATCAAAATTATCAATAAATTACTTAAAAATATTCTTAATACAGGCAGATAAATTATAAAAAAGCCCTACAGTGGATTACCAGTTGCCAAAAATCCCTAATGAATCAAATGTGACACAAAAAATAAATAAATAAATAAATGTAATTTTATGGCAATTTTTCCTTATTATGGCTTCTGTTGATGTCCAACACCAGACAACAACATGACCTCTGCTATGTTCAGAATAGCCAGCATATATAATAAAACTAATAATTAAAAAATAAAATTAAAGTAAAAATAAAAATACGAATAAAGGAAAATGGAAATAAAAATAATAAAAATAAAAATAAAAGTAAAAATAAATAAAAATGGAAATAAAAATAAAAACATAAAAATAAAAATGGAAATAAAAATAAAAATAGATATAAATAAAACTAAAAGAAAAAGTAAAAGTAAAAATAGAAATAGAAATAAAATAAAAATAAATAAAAATACAAATAAAATACAAGTAAACATTAAAAAATAAATAAATAAAAGTAAAAATAAAAACTAAAATTACAAAATAAAAATAAAATAAAAATGCAAATAAGGGTTTGACAAGTGCAGAAACAAACAGATGAAACACAGAAAAAGAACAAAAGACAAAGAAAAAAGAACAAACGCCATCCAAACAACATCAGCAGAACCCAGATAGTTAAAGAACCTCACTAAGAACCTGTTCAGAATAATTATTCACCAACATCATGAGACATTATGAACCCAGATGTCATGAGATGACATGCAAACTACCATCACACAGGACATCAGTCAGAGTGCAGGCATCACACGAAACTACACATCAACAAACGTCATCAGAATGCAGAAATCGCATTGGCATCGTTAGTACCGTAAAAACAAAAGGACCGGGCCTGTTCCCATTAGATGGCGACTTCTGTTTTATACAAAACCCTGTCAGACCGGGCCATTTCCCATCAGTCAGCTCTTCCTGCGTGGTCCAAATCTCCAACAGACATGGTCCGAAACCCTGTCGGACAGGGTCTCTCTCTAGGGTCTAAATCCCAGGTGTTTCCCATTGAACAAGGGCTATCTGTCCCTTCATGTACTCCTCTCCCACAGACCAAAGGCTCTGAATGACTCTACATGGACCACAGTTGGGAATGGACGTCTTGGTCAAAGCCTGGCATGGAGGCTTGAGCCTGCACCTTTTCAAGCTGAGTTTGGTGTGGCTGTATGCCTCCATTAGTCCAACTTAAAGAGATTCACACCGGTACATTATCAGTCCAGCTAACATTTACAGACCAGTTCTAGTCAGCTCAACTAAGTAAACTGCATGTAAAGGTATGGAGCATCAGCCCAGGAGGTCGTTGCTTGGCTTAGGTTTTCCCTGGTCAGAGGGAAACTTTGTGCATATCACTTTTGCAGAGATTTCCCGTCTTTGCAAACTTTGAGACCTCAACTCCCTCTCTAAGGTGTAACACCTTTCCAGCTTGCACCGCAGCTCAGCGTGAGTTCTGTCAGAGTTCATGACTAAGGTGCACATTCTCAGGCAGCTAAACCTGTGGTTCAGGTTTCCTTCTGTTCAAAGCTCCCAGTTGAACTCCAGCTATAATCAGCTCTGAATCGAGCTCTGATTGTCATTTTTCCGCCTGCCACCCACACTTAACTTCCACACCTTTAAACTCCGACACAACTTCCTGACTAAAGTCGTGACTCCTTCAAATCCTCTCCTGCACTGAAACACGTCTTCCTCCTCCGGCTTTTATTTTTCAGGGATTATAGTCAGCTCACGAACATTTACAACAGCAGCCCGGCGTTACAGTTCCCTGGCTCTGACAATTTGTTCCCATTTGAGGGAGCAAAGCGGTACACATCCTCGCGTTTTGGGGTTAAATGAAGCAACAAAGAAGGTGAAATTCCCCTGCAGCAGAGAGGGAAACACAAAAACGCCCCTCTGAGCTCTGTGCTATTAGTCACACAGAGGCCGGTGTTATTTAGTAAAAGGGAGCTGGTGTTGCTAATGTCAAGGGCAGGGATGGGACTTTAGACGGAGAGGAACATCCAGGCATGAACACAAACTGAAGCCCAGAAAGCAGCGGTGGGCCGTGTTGTGTTTATGCATCTATTAGTGAATCATAGAGGAGATGGGCACCCTGCTAGAAGGATGAGGATGGAAACAATCGGGTTTACAACACGTGCAGTGGACATATGAGCTCTGTTTACACATCTAATAGAGAGAATGACAACTTCTAATGTTTTTCAGTGGATTAAACCATCATGTACATGATGTGTAGCCTAAAAATACCAGACAACAGTTTCATTTTTCATCCATGCTGTTTTTGGGAGTCTGAGACTTGCTGAAATAGTCAAGGCCTCCCCTGAAAGAGACGTTGTCTGGATGGGAGCATATGCTCTCTCAAACCTCTGTCTACTTCTCAGCATTGATAGTTCCTTTCCAGATGTTAAAGCTGCCCATGCCATAGACACTAATTCAACCCCATACCATCAGAGATGCAGGCTTTAGGACTGATAACAAGCTGGATGCTCCCTCTCCTCTTTGTAGCAACTGGGTTTTTATATTTTGACTCATCTGACCACAGAACAGTTTTCCAATGTTGCCTCGGCCCGTTTTAAATGAGGTTTGGCCCAGAAAAAACTGTTCTTTTCTCCCATCATCCTCTGTGGAAGCGAGCATGGAAGAGTCAAAAAGCATAAAACAAGATTAAAATCTTGTTTCTACAGCATCATGAGGCAGATATGTGGTGTTTCAGGATACTAAACAAGCAAAGAGAGGGCAGAAGAAAAAAGAGAAAACAATGGAATGCTATACTGGCTAATGATGAGAAAAGTACAAGCAACTATGCATGAATATGGTGGCCATCTTGGAGAGGTGGACTTGAGCCTGCTAATGCATGGTGATATAAAGTCAGTGACTGCAGAATTTCTATTCATTGTTAAAACAACAATCACATTCTAACTGCTGCTGACTCCAGAGAATATTCAACATATCTTAGACCAGGAGTTTCCAAAGTGTGTGAGAGTGAGCCTCCCCTAAGAGAAAATTATTCATCCAGTGGACCCCCACCCACATAAAGATTCAGATTAAAAAAAACTTAACCATGTTTTCAAACATTTATGTCTAATTTTAGATATTTTAACATTTTTTATTTTGGTCTGCAAATGTTCTTAACCATCCATCTTTACTGGGTAATCAGTTATTTGGTTTCAGTAATGAATTTATTGCCAAAACGACCTGATTATTCTGCTCTGATAATCCTTAAAGCAGCGTTACTCAACCAAAGAGCCGAACTGTTGAAAAATACCTCTGCAAGAGCCACAATCTAAGAGGTGGAGAGTGGCAAAAACAGCTTAAAGTAGCAATCAAAATAAGTTAAGGATGGCAAAAAAAGGTAAAAAAGCAGCAAAAAGAAAATGGGCAATAATGGGGATAGAAAGTGAAATAAAAGATGGATGAGAAGTGACAAAAAATGAGTAACAGGTGGCAAAGAAATGGTCCAAAAGTGACAAAAACAAGGCAAAAAAAAGAGTAAAGAAAAAGCAGTCAAGAGTTGCGAAAATGGGCAAAAAGTAGGAAAAAAGTGGTATTCAATGATAAAAGGATGCTTAAATGGGCAAAAAATGGCATGAAAATGGTGAAAAAGGGCAAAAATTGGAAAAAAGTGATAAAAACAAGCGGCAGAATTGGCAAAAAGTAGGAACAAAGTGGTATTTAGTGACAAAACGATGCTTAAATGGATGAAAAATGGCCAAAAAACAAACAAACAAACAAACAAACAAACAAAAAACTGTGAAAAAGGGCAAAAACTGGAAAAAGTGGCAAAAAGAATTGGCAAAATGGGCAAGAAGTAGGAAAAAAGTGGTATTCAATGACAAAAGGATGCTTAAATGAATAAAAAGTTTTAAAAAATGGTATACAGGCAAAGAAAAGTGTCTCTTTTTTAATGTTTTCTGGGGGAATAATATTTAAAATGAAGATATCAAAGAGCCACTAATAATCACACGTTGAGTATCACTGCCTTAAAGTTACTATAAGTCTACTCGTTTTGCTCCATGCAGAAGTTAACAAAGCAAATCCCTTTTTTTTCTGGTTTATGGTTCTGTGCCCTGAAGTTCTGTGGCGCCCCCCAGAGGAGGCCTTTCTCACACTTTGAAAACCGCTGTTTTAGACCATTTTGGATGCATGGCGACCATCATGCATTCGCATGCATGTCGTTCATTGAAGATATCTCCACCTTAGAAGCTGTGTTCTTGTTTTGGTGAGCAAGCTAGCCAGCTTGCTTTCTAAGAATCTGCATCATGGCTTTCTGACACGTTAGCAATGAGGTGGAAGGTGTCCAGACAAGCCAAACCGGTCACCAGTTGGAACCAGTGAGAGAGAATTCAGCTTGTGTCTTGCAGCTTTGGCGTCAAAACTTCTCAAGTGTTTGGTGAGCAGCTGGTCTGACAGTCGTAGGGATTAAGAACTCCTGCTCTGGATGCAAAGTCTGCTTTAATATCTAAATACTTTTTTTTTTTACCTTATTACAGAGACTCTGTGATTTGCAGCCAATCATGAGTCAAGATAACGGATAAAACTCCTGCACACCTCTGCTTTTATTACCTGCTCCACTCTCACAAATCCCTCTGCAGACTCATTGCCACTCACATTATTTTGTTTTCCATCGATAGCTTTCTTTTTAATAAACTTTTAGCATCATAGTGTCGGATCTCTCTGCAGCTGTGATGTTTGACAGAAGCTTTTAGTGCATGTCTGCGTGTTTTACTGTGTATCCATATCCATCTCTGCTTCTTAGTTGATGTTTTTTAAAGCCTCCACAGCACCGCCTACACACGCTCTCACCACCTTCCATACATTACCAGAATTAGCTCCTGAAAATGGATCAGGCCAATAAATTTAGACTTCAGTAAACCAGCGATTAGATTGACTGCAGGACTGGGAGTTGGGCGGGGTCCTCTCAGCATCAGCACCGTTTCTTTGATGAAGGAGGAGCTTTATAGATCTGAGCCTGATTTACGAGTTTCATAAGAGCCTTAATGTGGTGTAGATCTGACTGAAATCAAATAAGGAAGCACAGATAAATAATCTGGTCTGATACATGACTCACGGCTTCTTACTACAACCAGCGTTTGAGTCACCACAGTGGAGCTTGTGGTCCAGGATTTCAAACTCTAGAAACTCAGTGAGTCCTCTTGATTAACTGATTTAAAGCTGAGACCTTTATGTGCATGCTCCGGGCTGAGCCCCCTGAAGACCAGGTGAACAGGCCCTCCCCAGTTGTGTTTAATTAACAATATCAGTGCACATGTGTTGAATCAGTAGCATCGGTGCTAGCATCCCGGCTAACAGTTGCCTCATTCTGGAGCTGAAAAGTAGGTCAAACTATCACCGGTTCTGATGTTAAAATTATAATTCATGAGGTTTTCAGCCCTTTTTTTATCACTACTTCCACCCAGTTTGCCAACGTTTTTTTTTCAAACGTATAGAAAACTTCTAAATCTTTAACTATTTCAGTAGCCCATTTTGCACCTTTTTTGCCACTGTTGGCTGATTTTTGCCATTTTTTTTACCACTTTTACAGTGGTGCAGTGGTACAGTGCAACTTTCCACGACATGTTAGCCATTTTTAAACTTTGTTTTGTTGCCATTTTAACTGTCCATTCCTGCCACTTTGAGCCAAACTGTTGACACTTTTAGCCAATCTATCACTTGTAATACATTTTTGAAACTTTTAACCCATGTTTACCACTTTATAATCACTTTTCACCATTTTAACAGCCAATTGTTGCAACTTTCAATACATTTTTGCCATGTTTAACCCATTGTTTCCCTTTTTTAACAGCTTTTTGCCATTTTATCTGCCAATTCTTTCCACTTTGACACATTAGGCATTACCATTTTTAACCCATTTTTTGCCTATAATTTGCAATTACTTAATTATTCTTTCCATCATTTTAATTTCTTTAATCTCTGGCATCCTGATATTTGTGCACACCATGAAGTCTGACATAACTTTCCAAATGGTTTATTCCAGTGTACCCGTCCACCTTGTTAATAATACAAAAAATAAAGAAATAAAATAAATCTGTTCTAAGAAAATTGGTGGATGTTTTAAATAGGTGAAACTGTACCCCAGCATATATAACTTCTTCTTTGGTTTTGTTGCTTTGATAAGATTATTCAGGTTAGATGTCAAATATGGCGATCAAAGAACTTTTTTGATGGATCGTGATTTTCTGACCTCCATAGCCCCAGAAAGCTCTCCCCTTTGTCCCCCTTATGGGCTCCTTGTATGAAGGAATGAGCTTTCTGCAGAGAAACTGAATTTTCTTCATACAGAATTTGTACTTTATACATGAATTATTATTTTGTAATCTTTTTTCTGTGGTTTATGCAGTTAAAATAAATCTAAATAATTAGTTAGGATTTTATAATCGATCGACAGCACAGTTTTAATACGAGTCTCCTCTGTTAATGGGCCTCATGACAGAAAAATGACCCACTACAGCTTAGGCCAGGGTGATTTTAACGGCTTCATTTCCTGTATTAAATCCATCCAGTGATTTCATGTCAGAGACTCCATCAGTGCTGCTGCTACAGATAAATAAATGTAGAAAAGGATGAATATGTTCAGCTTTCTGTTCACGTTGTTCAGAGAGGGTTTACTCAGATCTGATGTGTCAGTGAATGAACACACTCGGAGCTGTCCAGCATCAGTTATAAAAACCCTCTGATGGCTTTAATAGATGAGATGCTGACTTTAATTAACTACCACTGAGAATCCACAACTGCACACAAACACACACATGTCCATGTTACAGTACACACACTAAGACTAATGATCAAAGATACACACTCTCATGCTCTGACGGCCCCTCCAGTGGCTGTTCTGAGAAGTCGGGCTCATGTCAGTTCTTAGGATGAATTAAAGATGACAAGATCTGCACCGGGATCCAGTCTGTGCATCTCATTTCTCATTAGCATGTTTCCTCTAACATGCTACACGTTTGCCCTCATTAGTCTGACTGTGTGGCTACACTCTGATGGACTGAAATCCATGCATTCACATCACATATGATCAAGGATTACTTTGATTTTATAGAAAAGAATATGAACTTTTATGCTGCAGAGCAACTGCATGCAAACAACAGTTTAACCCCACCTTGAACCGACCACCAACATGAAACAGCCGTTGAAGAGGAGACTAGAATTGTTGCATTGATTAAATATGACTAAATGCAAATTTGCCTTTTAAAAATGAAATTAGAAAAATGGCAGCTGTTTGAAGCGCTGCATCATAACCTGCAGCATGTTTCACATCTGGAGGCATGCAAATTAAGCTTTGGGCTTAACGATGCTACATTTAAAGTAAATCTAAAATGATGATTCTGTGCATTTAAACTTTAAAATGAAAGAACGAAGCCAGCCTGCTGCAGCAGAAATGAAACACGGTGCTAAGCCTGCAGTTTCTCTTACACTTTAAATAAATAAAAACTGTATATACAGGCGGTGCTCTCTTGCAGGAAAGGCCAAAGAGTAAATACAAAGTTGTGTGTGATATTTTATGAAAGAAGGGATAAAATATTGAGTAAATTCCACCATAGGTTTCTACAGAACTTCACCCAAATAAACCCTCTATTTTGAAGGTTAACAGGAAGTCTCTGGACCCTCCTGCAGATATTCTATGAAGCAGGAATGTATATTTGTGTTTCAAGTCTCAAAATAATACAAAAACTTTTTATTTTTTATTTTAGAACAGATGCATAAAAAGAGAGAGATTTCCCAGCTAATTAAACCTGGAGTGCTGAAATAGTTCACACTATCTGCCTTATTTTAGCACCTCATTCATAGAATAATTCTAACAAATTACCATCCAGTGTTCACACGTCCACAGTGTTTGGCAGCTGAGGTAAACTTGTACTTGTTTTGCAGTAAATCATGTAGCAGATCAGAGCAGACATGACTATGACATTCATACATTTAAGGATCTCATTGTAAGACCATCATCTTACACCCCAAAGTTGTTAGCACCTACGAGACCTGTTCCAATGACTGCCTAGTTCCTTCAAGGTTCAGCCAGATTGAAGCCGTCGCAACGTCGCAGCTTGTCGTCAAAACTTGGGCCCGATTTTGAGAGTCGGGAATGACAAACTGTCTTGTAGTGTGATATAATTAATGACACGTCCAAGACTCCTTACAATACCTCACGATCACGATTCAACAAGACTAGCATGTCAGAATTTTTTGTACATCATCGTCTAGTTTGACACCCTGACCTGACTTTAAGGACATGAATCCTGACATCTAACAACAGGGGAACATTTGCTCATTATCTTTGCATCATCTTTTATAGGATCGACCACTTTTATCCCCTTTTATTCCCTAAAACTAATGTGTAAATTTGATTTGATTTTATTTACGTTATCACATGCATACCTTAAGTTCTATCTGAGGGATAGAGCCATACTTATTATCCATAATCCAATCCATAATTGTTTCTTATTTTCCTTTTTTTTTTTGAGAAAAAAGACCGCCACAATCACACAGAGTGCTTCTGTTGTAGAGTGACTGACACTCTTTGACCCGGCCCCCGACAACCTGTGAACTCGCAGTCAGTCACAGAGACAGTGGTGTCGTCAGCATACACTGAGTAGTCCCGACCACTCTTGTAGTGTAGCCGGGCTGTTGGCCAAGACGGGACAAGATTTTGGTCGCATAGTCTGACGTGGTGCCATCATGAATGACCAAAAGAATCGTGTAGTCTGAGCCGGTCTTAAGACTCAAGTTGCACTGAACTCAGTATAACTGGATTTTGCTTCAATGCTCAGAGTACATCCTCCAATGAATGATAAAGACTGAAGTTCTCTAAGTTTAGGACTTTAGTTTCTAAGGACTTTGTTTCCAGTTCTGTCTCGACTGATTCCTGCTGCTGTTTTCATTGATTGAGTTGATTTGTCGTTCTGCTCTGCTTGTGTTAATGTGCTTGAAATTTCAATAGCATTGGAAAGTCAGAGAGCGCAGACCTCCACCATTAGCCCTATCTCCCAATAGTGAAGAACATGTCTTGTTGCTATTTTGTTAATGCATGTGTTTCTGCACCTCTAATAGTTTAGCAGTGACGACTTGGAATTAATGCACAAATGCACTCATGAATAAATGTGTAAAAATAAAAAAAATACCAGATAATCAATGCCAAAGACTCATATGAACATAAAAAGGTGAACCAAAACCACATTCCAACACAATATAAATGAGATCTTTCAAACCATAGGTCTATTCCTGTTCATGAGCACGGAGCTGTCCATGGTGCTGAAATTCAGTGACCCAGGATGTGCCAAACTTTCATCATCTGCTCCATTTGGTCATTGATAGCAACCTGATATAAATGCTTCTGTCAATAACCACTGAATCTGTTGAGACGGATATAGTTATGACACACAGATGCAATAAAGAATGCCAGAAAGAGAGAGAGAGAAACCCTGTCTATTTAGTACATAGATTGCAGTGGCGTTAAATAGCACCACTGTTACTGCCTGTAGCAATCACCACATGCCTTTGTGAATCATTTGCCAGTTAACCAAAGCTTATTTGCAATTTTGGGAAAATTTTGAACCAAATAATCCCAGTTTTCATATATGCAAATGGGACAGGTGTACCCTGGTGCTGTCTGCTAGGTGGTGCAGTTTAGGCCTATTTCACTCTTTATGCATGCTCTGATTGCATGCTGTTTCTGGTCATATGCAAAGGTTTAGCTGCTGCATTCCTTTTGTGAATTAGGCCCATATTGTATTCCAGTAATCTTTGTACCTCTCAGATCCATGAGAAAAGATAAACATGGGAAATAGATGGTTTAAAAGTTTAAACCATTAAAGTTTCTTACTGAAGATACCAAAAAATAACACTTTAATTTTCTTAGTTAGGCTGCTCAGATATTCTGTTCTTCCATGGTAAAAAATGGGCATTTTAGAATGGGTAGCGACTTCCATAACACCTGGAGCCGGTCTTAAGGTCACCCTACTTCATCCCTCCTACATCCATTACCCCTTCATGAGGACGCTGTGTTGGCAACATCCTGTCCTCTTAGCTCCGTCCCTGCTAGCAGACTGGCACGTCTCTTGGCAGGCCGTTGTGTCTGCTGGCGAGAATGATCTTGGCAGCTGTCAATCAAATCAATCAAAGCATAATGCAGCGCCATGGCATTCCTCCAGATTCCCCTCATCCCCCCATCTTCTTCTCTCTATCTCTCCATCACCAATCTCCTTGTGACTAATCTTCATGCTTTGTCAGTCTGTCTGTCCTAAAAGGGGTCTGGTGTAAACCTTTAAATTCAACAGGGCTGCAGGTCTTTGGAGGTGTTGACTTGAAATGACCAAAGTGCTCACTTAGGGAAAACATGTTGCTTTCAGTTTGCATCATGAGGTGAGGATGTGCATGCCTCAGTCATGCCTCTCTAACTGACAATCTCTCTAATCTTCCAATCTATGTATTGATCCGCTCAGGCTGAGATTGCCGACACAATCAGGGAGTGGGATACTTCTGAAGTATTTTTACTCATTAAAATTAATCTCAAAGCATAACAGGAGAGACTTTTCTCTTTCTAATGGCTTCAGCTGTGACATGAAGATTCATTAGAAGAAGTGGGACCCTTAATTAAACACTTCCAGAACTCTAACAAAACTGAGCTTCCTCATTTGTGAGGCTGTTTAGTTGCTGCCTGACTGCCCTGGAAGCATTTCTGGCTTTTGAGCCGGGAGTTTAAATGGTTGGAGATGTTTTTCTCCAGATAAAGTTGATAAAACACAAACTTGTTCCTCCTACAGGACCAGAAATCATTTTACAACTTTGTGAGGTTTAAATCATGATGCTTAAATTGCAGACATGGAGGTTTGGTGAGTTACAGAGGCTCCACCAATCAGAGACATGGCTGTGATGCTCTAGATCGTGATGTTGTAGATGTTGAGCATCTCCAGTCTCTTAAATTGTGACTCTCATTTGAGTCTTCTCCTTGAGTCACATGGCGAGACTCCAGGGGACAAACGGAGGACAAGGAGACAGGAACATGTTAAGAGACACCGGACGTCCTTTACTCTGCATTATCATAGGCTACAGCAACATCTGTGTGTAATGGTGGCATCAGCTGACCAGCAGTAGTGGACCTAAACAGTTGATTGTTTCTGCACAGATTAGCACGATAATTACTCAATAAATAATTACTCGATAAAATACAAACCATAACAGAAACTACTAAAGAAACTGGTTAAAAGTGGCTACACAGAGGCTTAAAGGGTTAAAGAGGCAAAAATGGGAATGGCAAGTAAAACGGGCTTAGGGATGCACAAAAAAAGAGGAGGGGGGGTAGTGGTAAAACAGAAGTGGCAAAAAATGGACTACAAGAGAAAAAAGTGAGATGGTGGCAGCAAAAATGGGTTAAGAAAGGCAAAAACATGGAAAATTTGGAAGGACAGATGAAGAAAAGTGGTTAAAAAGTGGCAAAAAAGTGTGAAAAGAGGCAAAAGTGGTAAGACGGCAGCAAAATGGTCTAAAACAGACAAAAAACAGGGTAAAATAGAGGGAAAGTGGAAATTTTTGGTAAAAAAAAAACAAAAAAAAATCGGTACAAGTGGCAAAAAAACAATAAACGTGACACGAAAATACGGAGGAAAAAAACAGGTTACAAGAGAAAAAATGCAATAATGGCAGCCAAAATGGGCTAAAAAGGCAAAAGATGGAAAAAATGGTAGGAAAAATGATGAAAAGTGGATAAAAAGTGGCAAAATAGGCAAAGAGTGGTTTAAAAAAGTGCTAAAAGAGGCAAGAGTGGGACGACGGAAGCAAAATGGGGTAAGAGAGGCAAAAATGGGATAAAAATGTAGTGAACAATTGTAAAAAAGTGGCCAAAAAAAACAAAAAAACAAAAATGGGGTTACAAGACAAATTAATGGAATAATGGCAGCAAAAATGGAATAAGACAGGTAAAAAGTGGTGAAAAAATTGATGGGAAAAATTATGAAAAGCATCCAAAAAGTGACAAAAAAGTGGCAAAAAAATTCTTTAAAGATAAAACACTGAATAACAGTATGATAAATGGAGTTAGAAAGGCAACAGAGTGGAAACAAATTGGTGGGAAAAGATGAAGAAAAGCAGTTAAAAAGTGGCAAAAATTGGTTAAAAGTGCCAAAAGTTGAAAATTAGCAGCAAAACGAGCTAAAAAATGCGAAGAGTGGCAACAATGTGGCAAAAGTGACAAAAAATGAAATAACAGCAAAAATGGGCTTAGGAAGGCAAAAAGTGAAAAAAAAGGGAGGGAGAATGATGAAAAGCGGCTAAAAAGTGGCAAAATGGGCAGAAACATTGATAAAAATGGGTCTCAAAATTTTTTTGAATAAGTAAGTTGAACATCAGAACCTTATTATTGTTGCTTGACACACTTTTCAGCTCCTACTATTGCATTGAGAACTAAACTGAAATTATTACCTTAACTTTGGGCTTCTTGGTCTTTAAACTTGCCAGAATGTCCCTCTGGTATCATGGTGCTAAAATCAGAGCTGGTTTCAAACGGAGACATTTGTGCTGTGATAACTGGACAATGCAATTATTTGAAGGGGAGCGTTTCCTGCTCTAAATGGGTTTGTTTACCACTTCAATCAAGTCATCCTGCCATTTGTCTGTCAGCTGTAATTATGTTCCATTGTTTGGTTGAAGGTCCGTGCTCGGGCATCTTTTATCCACTAATTGCCGCTTGTTGTGATTAATTCTCATTCCTAAAGAGCGGGTTGAAAGGTTGTGTCCACGACCTCTGAAGTGTTTCCTCTTTCGGTTCACAGCAAACAATGATTTTCTCATTACAACAAGCTGAGAGATACTTAAAAAAGATAACTACTGCATCGGAAGGTCGAGTAGGAATGAGAAGGACAGGAGCAGCACAGCTAAGAGCACACTAGACAGGAGGAGACATGTGATCAGGTTATGGAAGTACAGTAGAATCAAACAGATCATCAGCCTCTGTCCTCCAGAGCAGCTTCTCCTACTCCTGTGTGTATGACAGCTAAAGACTACGCTATAGAAACCTTCTGCCTGGTCTTTGTCTCTAGATTGTTGCAAGGATGTGGCACAAAGAAATTTTAAGAAAAGCCATGAATGAGATAAGAATAAGTAAATGCTGCTTTGTGCAGAGTTGGTATAAACATGGACGTCGCCTTCATCTTCCCACAGTGAAGCCTAAAATCAACGCACTACTTAAGGCAGGCCCGAGAGAGAACCCTGGCCCCATAGCTGAGGTCAGCTGATCTTACACAAGCCCTCATCAGCTGATGGTCAGCTGATTTGCACTAAGGATGCTATAGGCCGGTGATACTCTACATGTGGCTCGTCTGTAATGATTTGTGGCTCTTTGATGCCATTATTTGAAACATTATTCCCCCAGAAAACCTTTAAAAGGAAAATTTGAACTCAGAAATGTTACATTGCAAGTAACGTTAATAAGTTTGTTTCCGACACTTACACAGTAGGCTTTAATTGCCCAGCTTAATTGTCAACCTCTATTTTGTCTGTATATTTCCATTGCCCTTATTTGCAAATTTCTGCTACTTTTATTCCAATTTTACTGCTTTTAGCCAATTTTCGCCACCTTTTTTTTTACCACTTTTAGCCAATTTTTGACATTTTTATCCTGCTATTTGCAATTAAATGCCTCTCTTTTTCCAATTGTCCCACCTTTTTGCTGATTTGTGCCCATTTTAGTCAATTTCTCCTCATTTTTGCCCCATTTTGATAATTTTTGCCACCTGTAACTCATCTTTTGCCACTTCTCACCCATTTTTGTCACTTTTTCCCTTTTGTGCCACTTTTCTCCCTTTTTCCCCACTATTCTCACAGTTTTAGCCACTTTAAGCCCATTTTTTGCCACTTCTTTAAGTCACTCTTCACCAATTTTTGACATATTTATCCTGCTTTTTACAATTTTTCCCCTTTTTGCCTATTTTTTGCCACTTCTTGACCACTTAAGCTGCCTTTTGCAATTAAATGCCACTTTTTGCCCATTTTTTTTTCACTTTTTCACTCATTTTTGCCACATTTTGCTACTTTTGGACCATTTTTGCCACCTTTAACTCATGTTTTGGTCACCAACCCATTTTTGGCACTTTTCTCCTGGTTTTTGCCACTTTTTCACCATTTTTGCCACCTTTAATTTATTTTAATTGACACTTTTTACCACTTAGATTATGGCTCTTGCAAATGTATTTTTCAACAGTTTGGCTCTTTGGTTGAGCAGGGCTGAGGAACACTGCTATAGGCTAATTGCGCTCATGCTACCATATTTTCACTGCTCTAGCCAGGCTACGCTTTGCTGCTCCCTCTGCAAGCTGCCCTCCTCCACCCCAGCTCCTCCTCTATGCTAGAATCACAGAGGAGGGTCTGTTGTCATTGATGCCTGCCCTGCTCGGTTATTTTGCTGCTGACTCAGGCTTTCCTTGTAGACACAGGAATATCAGGAACATGTGCTGCTGCAGTGAATCTCACTGCCTTCATGGAAGAGCCGCTGTATTAAAAACGATTCTATCCGAAGAAGATGGGTGCTGTGAATGACTAGCTCTGAAGTGTTTTCCTTTTAACCCCACTCAGCCTCCCTCCCCTCCGCTGTCATCCCACTGCTATACCCCCACCCCCTCTTCGATTGATAGCTGGTTGATTTGCTGCCAGTGCCTTTGAGGAGTCCCTTTGTGGGGTCTCACGGTACAGCGCCCTGCTTTTATTTATGCCTTTCACTGTCAACAGCCTCGACCAGAGCCAAGAGAGACAACGGAGGACGAGCAAGACTGAAGAGATGAAAGAAGAGAGAGAGAGAGAGAGAGAGAGAGAGAGGCCAAGATGTGAAGATGAAGAGCCTGTCTACCTCTGCACCACTCCAGCTTTCTTGATTTCTCTCTTCAGATGCCTCCATTGAGGCTGGCAGCATGTGCTGCTGAAACCTCTCTGATTCCAAACCTCCATGCGTTTCAATCTGAGTGTTGTGTGTGGGGATGTGTGCATCAGTTCCTTCGGTAAACGGCTTAATAAACTCGAGTGCTCTTCTGCTTCCTTGGAGCAGCATCTCTACAGCAGATCTCCTCTTCCTCCTGAAAAGAGGACAACGGTTGACTCAAATGGGATGTTTCTGAAGCAGCTGTAAACTGGCAGATCTTCATGTATGATATTTTACTACAAGCCTCACTGCCCATTTAACTTTCAGTAGGGTTAAAAGCTCCAACATGGAGGAGCAATTTCCAGAAATCAGCTTTAAAATACTCGGTTTTAAAAGCAAGACATTCCCCACACAAGCAGCATGAATGTTGATTATTTTCAGTGTTTTGGTCTTTGTTTAAATGTGATGTTGGAGTAAACGAAGTCTTCAAAATCTAGGGTGTGGTTAAGTTAACTTTTCATGGCTACAGCCAAAGGAAATGTCCTGCAGAGGGACAACTGGCAACAAATGAATAAAGTCCACAAATTTAAACGTAGTTACAAGACACTGAACTAGTCACTAACTTTTAGTTAAACAGGGCAGGCAAGAAAATATGAGATTTGGAAATAATGGATGAAACGTGGTGAAAAAATGTGATAATGGCAGCAAAATGGGCTAAGAGAGGCAAGAAAGGGGCAAAAGAGGAGGGAAATGGTGTTGAAAAGAAGTGGGTTTAAAGTGGAAAAGAAAACAACACAAATGTTTAAAAGTGGCATAAACAAGAAAAAAATGGGTTAAATGAGAAAAATGGAATAACAGCAGGAAAATTGGGCTAAGAAAGACAAAAAGTCAAAAAATGAGCAGGAAAAAATGATGAAAATGTGAAATGGTTAAAATTGAACAAGAATGGATTAAATGATGAAAAAAAATGACATAAATGGTTTCAAGACAGAAAATGGAAAAACACCAGCAAAAAATGGCTGAGAAACATAAAAGATAAATAAATAAATAAATAAATAAATAAATAAAAGGTGAAAAAAAATGTTGAAAAGCAGCTAAAATGTGACAAGAATGGATTAAATGTCTGGATTTATCAGGGTCCATTCTCTGGATTTATCAGGGTCCATTCTCTGGATTTTTCAGGGTCCAGTCTCTGGGTTTATCAGGGGCCATTCTCTGGGTTTATCAGGGTCCATTCTCTGGGTTTATCAGGGGCCATTCTCTGGGTTTATCAGGGTCCAGTCTCTGGGTTTATCAGGGTCCAGTCTCTGGGTTTATCAGGGTCCAGTCTCTGGGTTTATCAGGGTCCATTCTCTGGGTTTATCAGGGTCCAGTCTCTGGGTTTTTCAGGGTCCATTCTCTGGGTGTATCAGGGTCCATTCTCTGGGTTTATCAGGGTCCATTCTCTGGGTTTATCAGGGGCCATTCTCTGGATTTTTCAGGGTCCATTCTCTGGATTTTCAGGGTCCATTCTCTGGATTTTTCAGGGTCCATTCTCTGGATTTTTCAGGGTCCATTCTCTGGATTTATCAGGGTCCATTCTCTGGGTTTATCAGGGTCCATTCTCTGGATTTATCAGGGTCCATTCTCTGGGTTTATCAGGGTCCATTGTCTGGATTTTTCAGGGTCCATTCTCTGGATTTTTCAGGGTCCATTCTCTGGATTTTTCAGGGTCCATTCTCTGGATTTATCAGGGTCCATTCTGTGGGTTTATCAGGGTCCATTCTCTGGGTTTATCAGGGTCCATTCTCTGGGTTTATCAGGGTCCGTTCTCTGGGTTTATCAGGGTCCAGTCTCTGGATTTATCAGGGTCCAGTCTCTGGGTTTATCAGGGTCCATTCTCTGGGTTTATCAGGGTCCATTCTCTGGGTTTATCAGGGTCCATTCTCTGGATTTTTCAGGGTCCAGTCTCTGGGCCATGGAGGTCAGCAAAACCATGGCCCATTGTGAAGGTAAGCTGTGAAAACCTTATTTGATATTTGACCTGAATAATAACCACTTTCATAAGAAAAAAAATATCTTAATTTATTAAATTTGCCTTCTTTAAACGAAATGATTTTTGTTTAAAAAAAATCATTAAAATTGGTTAAAAATGGCAGAAATGGGTCAAAGAAGCAAACAGGCACAAAAATTGCTATAAGGAAATCAAAAAGTGGCTGAAATCCCTTTAAAGTACAAAAATAGGTGGAAATATTGTGGAATGGGATAAAAAGTTGATATAAACTGGCAAACATAGGTTAACTGTGGTTAAAATGGGCATCAGCGTGTATTAAAGTGGTTGATAGAGGCAACAATAGGCAGAAAGTGGCAAGAATTGTTTTAGAAGTGGTAAAAATAGGCAGCAAATGTGATGGTCAGGGTTTTAAGTGGAAAAAATGCTAGAACTGGCAAAATTGGTGTTAAAAAGTGATTGAAATGAATTAACATTTGGTAAAATTGGTGTAAAGTGGCAACAGAGTGATTTTTAAAAATATTCTTTTTTTTTTAAGGCATCTTGGGACCCCCTCTCAGGGTCTGACCCCTAGTACCATCTCCAAACTGAGGGCCAAGTTCCATAAAATGTGGGATGTCAGTGCCAGGCTGCAAAGTGGAGGTCCTAAGAAGAGTTCCCTCACCCCGTCGGCACTTAGGAGTCGTAGGCTGTCTTCTACACATTTGCATGGCTTTCAGTCCAGTCTATTCAGAATAAGCAGTGCACAGGCAATCTCAGTCTGTTAAGGCTGCCTTGACTACCCTTTGCCGCCAGGACAGTTTACGCTGCTGTCAGCAACACATACGATGAAACCTGATGGGTCCAGATTCTGTCAATTGTAAGGCCAAAGTATGGCGAGGACACAGAGAATGCTACGCTGATTGCTGCACCGATAGAGCAACATATTTTGGTAGAGGCAGCGTGATGGTGTGGGGCAGCATCTCCCTCACTGGAGAAACGAGGCTTGTCATCTTTGGAGGGAATCTCGGTGCAGAGATATGGAGATGAGATTCTACAACCAGAGGCAATTCCATATCTCCACATTCTGGGACCAAACTCGATCCTTCAAGAGGACATAGCTGGCCCCACAGAGTCAGGTTTATCAGAGACTACCTCCAGGATTTGGGAGTGGGGTTAGCAATCCTGACCTCAACTCCACTGAACACTTGTGGGATCAGTTTTGGCCAAGGTGACCAACACAACCACATTGGCTTACTTGCGACAAATGCTTACTTGGCTCTGCTGCTCATCCCACAAATACATGTTCCTTAAAAATGTGGCACAATTTAAAAAGGCAATAAACAGGTTGTCAGGTTCAGATCTGACCTGTGGATGCCATTCCTTCTTCTCCCTCCTTGATTTCACTCATTCACTCTCCTGTCTCGTAAATAAAGGTCTAAAATGCCACAGAATTCCTGGCTCCAAAGGCCAAAATGCCAGCTTTAGATCCGACTCGGACTTAAAATGATTCACTGTTATGACTCAGTTGATGGTTTGGTGATCTGAGTGAAACTCTCACACCGATTTAAAGCCAAATCGAATCTGAGCAGTCTGAGTCATCATCTTTAGGGACCAAGCTGTCTGTTTAGCACTTTAAAAGAAGGATAAATTTCAGGTGAGAAAATCTCAGTGAAGGCAGACGTGCAGAAAAAGTTTGAAGCAAAAGTTCTCCAACTAGTTGCATTAACAAACTCCACCTGCTCAACATAACACCGTCCTCCACATTACATCACCGGCTTTAAAAAGTTTCCATCATAAACTTGAGCCTTTTCCCTCAGAGAATCATCTTTATTTGTGAGCTGCCTCACCAAAGAAACTCTCCAAGCGCTCAGATAAAAAAAGACATTAAGACAGAGACAGTGAGGCGGAAAAGTGACGTGCCGTTTTTTAGGGTGAAGTTGGACAGATTTTTACCCGTAAGCACTTTGAAACTTTCTCTAAAGAGAGCTCACAAAACAGAGATGTTACTTTCAGTTTGACTTCACTCGTCCTGCTGGAGGCTGAAAACCCCCGCTGGATGGTTCCTCTCCAGATGAAGCTGATGGAGCTTCAGTACACCCACCTGTCCGACTCTCAGGGGGACACCTGGCGCCCTCCTGCCACGTTTAAGGTCAGGCGTGTCGGTCTGGCTCGTTGGTATTTACTCCATGAGATGTTAATTCGCAGTGGCAGGGCGCTGCGAGCCCTTTGGCGTCATCCCCTGCAGCCCGGTCAGCATAACACGACCCCCGCGGCGCCGCTGACCTCTCGTTTATCATGATACCCTCCCCGCTGGGGGAACAGTGTTTCCAGCTCGACTCAAACGGAGAATGTCAGACGAGTTTAAAGAGTTGAGCTCAGGCTGTTCCCCCTGAGTGCTCCGCACGAAATCCAAACCATCTCAGAGCTCAGACTCTTTCTCGGTTATTTATACATTTCCTCCTAGCTGAGTGACCCCAAAATGAGCAGTTCTGTCCCAACAGATGTGGGTATCTTATTTCAGGACAAGCAGCCATAATTTAAACTAGAAAAGGGTCAGAGTGAGTAGAAATGTCAGTGTTAACTCTTGGACTATCTTTATCCAGATATGATTCTTCAACAGTCACAGTGGTGATTTGTGAGTCAGCTGGAGAATTGGAACAATTAATTTATTCCACCTTGAGTAAAGATCTAGTGGTCTGAAGGGGTCAAAGACTGCAGGACACCTGGACTAAATCACGTATAGGATAGTTTCCAAATCCAAGAGATGTTTCCTAAACCCAACCAGGTCCACCTAACAGTTTTTAACGACACCAAACAGCACAATAAAATGGACGAAGTCAAATCTTTGTTAAGAGAAAAGTCTTCTCAAATATGCCATTGTCATTGTGCAACTGCCTAACTTTAAAATAATAATTAAGAAAATATCTGCCCAACTTTAAATTGAAATATTCAAGAAACCCCGTTACCACAGACTCAATCCACCTTAAAAGGATAGTTGGGGACCCCACAATAAATCTGGTGCAGTAACAAGGCAATCTGATGTAAGATTTCAAAATAAAAGCCTTCTCAAAGATGCCATATTTATTGTGCAACAGTCTAACTTTAAAATGAAATAATTAAGAAAAGAACTGTTACCACACACTCATTCCACCTTAGAGCAGTAGTTGGAAACCCCACAATATATTGTCTGCAGTAACAAGGGAATCTGATGTAAGATTTCAAAATAAAAGTCTTCTCAAACATGTCATATTTATTGTGCAACTGCCCAACTTTGAAATGAAATAATTAAGGAAATTTCTGCCAACTTTATATTGAAATATTAAAAAAAAACCCTGTTACCACACATTCATTCCACCTTGGGTGATAGTTGGAAACCCACAATATATCTGGCACAGTAACAAGGCAATCTGATGTGGACTTTCAAAATAAAAGCCTCCTCTAATTTGCCACTTTCAAGTTGTAACGAAGGAAATATTTTGCATGGTCTTTATAATAAGTGATACTTTTTAATTTGAGTGATTTTTTTTCTTTCTTTGGCTAAATGAATATTTTTGATTCATATTAAACCAAAATTTTAGCTTTCAACCAAATCATAAATATAATTTGAGACAAACTAAAAAAAAATAGGTGTAACAAATTACATCAGTTTTTTTTAGTTAGTCCAAAGAAACATTTTTTTCAGTGTAAAGAGGAGAACTGGAGCTAAAAGAACCTTAAAGAGACCCGCCTATGGATCCTAAACCAGGCTTTAAAGATGAGGACCTTAAACAGAAGCTAAGTAGATAGTGCTTGAGCAATCTAACGTTGGACTCAAGGAGGTCGGGGGTGAAATGTGTTGGATAATGTTGGAAATAAAGGCAGAAGTTTACCTCAGAAATGACACACAGCATTGCATAAGTTAACGGCGCTCCAGAGGATCTCTCTACCCCGTTAAAGAAAGGGCAGTGCTTGTTGTGGTGCGGTTTAGTAAACCGTGTCCTTGCACAGAGGAAGAGAGGATGGATATGAGAGAACAGAATCAGTGAGTCACTGCTGAGTCAGACGATTGTATTTTCTTGAACCATCAACAGAATCGGCCCTCTGCTCCCTCTGTCTGCTCCAGCATTAACAGCAGAATGTGTTCAAACATCTAAAGCTCCATCAGCTTTTATCCTTTATTGTTTTATTGCCAAATAATTGCAGCTTTAACCCGATAATTCATATTTAAGTGTAAACGAGACCCCGGCCTATTAGTCACAGTCTCTGTCTGTTGTGGCTCTCTGCTCTGTTTATGTTAATTACGCTTTGCTGAAGTCATTAATTCCTGACGACAGCCAGAACAATGCAGAGCAGGGGAAATAGAAAGACTCTGAAAATGGCAGAAGTCCAGCAGAAAGTCTCAACTCTTCATGTTCAGCTTCCTGTCCAAGTTATCGGTCTGAAGAGGAGAAGGTGGCAGAAGCAACAGTCACGTCTGCAATCATAGCTGCAGTTGAGATGGGGAAACAGAAAATTGTCACATTTAAGATGGGAATTTAGGACGTAACTCAGAGAAGAGTGTGCATTCTTGGCCACGTTAGTGGTTTCCACTTGAATTTTTTTTATTATAATTTGAGTTAAAGGTGTGGCTGTAACTTTTTTTTACACGGCTTCATTCTTAAACCTTTGAATGTGCTAGCATGCTTGCTAAAAGGTCACATAATTTAGTACTTTTTCAATTTTTGTGTCTAAAAATGATGCAGTCTCTTGGGAGAGTCTCTTTACTTCTCAAAACAAACGGCAAAATCGATTCTGATGGCAGAACAATTCAAGCAGGCAGACCGTTTCCTATTCATCCATTAGATCTCTTTTACTCACTCCTCTCCTCTACTTCCCTTTCCCGGCTGGTGATAAGCAGATAATCTGCGTCTACTCACTTAAATAATAATCCAATCAGACACTCCCAAAACTTTGTCTGTCCAATCATCATGGAGCCGCCATATTTTACATCCTTCCTCCACCCCAGCCACCTCACTCCACCTCTGCAGCATCAGATCCAGCGATGCAGTTCTCATTTCTAATCCAGCATTCCTCGTCTCCACAAAAAAAAAAAGAAATATATATATATATATATCACACTTTTGAAGTCTCTCCTGGTTGAGTGATACGTGTACAGAGAAAGAGAGGATGAATATGAAATGTCTTTCAGGTTTATATTACAGGGCTTTGGCAGAATACAGGCCACAACAACCACATCTTAACACATGGTCTCTCGTGGCTCCACACAGCACTCCTAGCTAAGCACTAAAGTGTAACACACAATTCTTCAGGCAGGTGAAGATTTCTTCTTTTACCTATTGGCTAAGTTTACATGGGGATTTTTATGAAAATGAAACCTTGCAAGGTTGAATCCCCTGGCTCTCCCTATCCTAGTCGCTGTTTTTGCTTGTCTTTGTGATGTCTAGTGGTCCTGGTCAGGTGACCTGCTGTGGCCAGGTAGACACAGGTGTGCAGTGGGGGAGGGGCTGTGAGGGAACAGAGGCAGAGTATGAGGTGTTTGGAGGTACTTTGCTGGTCCTCCTGCAGGATAACTGCTATTTCTTGTACTATTGCAAAGCAATGCTTTTTCTTTTTTGTGTGTGTGTTTCTTTGTTTGTTTGTTTTTTCATTGACTGGATTATTCATTTTATTGTGGACTGGAGTATTAATTATTATTATTATTATTATTATTATTATTATTATTATTATTATTATTATTTCGGATTTGTTTTTTTTTTTGGTTGCTTGTTTTGTTTTTTTGTTTTTTTTTTGTGGACTGGATTATTGAATTTCTGAGGTTTTTTAATTTTGTGGACTGAATTATTAAATATCTGATTTTTTTGTGGGTGTGTGTGTGTGTGTGTGTGTGTGCATTGCTTCCATTACCTCTATTAAAAAACTAAAGGGGGACCAGACTAATTGGAGGACTATTTTTTGATTAGTGTTTAATTTGGCGTTAAAACGTGCAGCTGAGTCTCTCTGTGATGATCTAGCATGTGTTATTTGGTGTTTATCTGTGTTTTCAGGGCTTCTTAACCACTCTCCCTCCTTAAGTAAATACTTTTGAACTCATATACAGTGCTTAACAAATGTATTAGACCACCCTAACCCTAACATAAGTAAGGTTTCTGCCACAGCTGCCCTAAATTAACAGCATTGGTAATTACCAAAATCATTTTTTTATGTTTCTGCAATGGTTAATACACCAATATGTAGAAGCTCTTTAACCCAAATGATATTCTTAATGCTAAATATTATTGATATCCATGAATTTTCAAATTTACAAAACAAAAAACAAAACAAAACAAAACAAACAAAAAAAAAAACCTGAAAAAATGTAAAGCATATTATAATGTCTTGATGAATATGTCAAATTATAGTTATTTACTTGCATTCCTGAACAGAAAAATGAGTTTTAGTGGTTGAATGTTTTGTTTGATTCATTTCTGACTTCTCAAAGAAGCCCAGTGAGCCGGCTCAAATTTGGGTGAATTCAGTTTGAAATTCCTCATTCCTGTTCAAAAAGGTAAAACGTGGAGAGCTCACTGAAAGTGAAAGAGTCCGCATTAAAGCACTTCATGATGCTGGATGGTCTCTGAGACAGATATGACAGCTGGTCTGATACATTTGTATTAGACCACCTGTCTGTATATAACTAAGCCTTACAAAATTAAGCTAATTGTTATATCATGCCTTTAGGCTTGACTGGCTTTTCAAGCATGCCTAAGGTATCCTCTTAGAATAATCATTACTGTGGATTATTGCACCTATTCTTTGTGTTTCTATGCAGTTTTTCAGCCTGTGTGTTTTGCTGCTTGTTTGCATTGTGACTATGTTTTTTCTTTCCTTTATAATTTATCTTGTTGTTTTAAATGTACCAGGACTCTCCAGGCTATCAAGGCTAACAGAGCTAACTAGGTGAAGCAGAAACATTTTGAACTAAACGACTGAAGCTTTCAAAGTAGAAAGGAGAAAAGTGTTTGAGTGAATCCAGTTATCTTTTCAGAGAGAAATCAATTCTTTTCAAGAGGAGAATTTGCAGCTATTGCACAACTTGACTGTCACCTTAAAAAAAGACTGATTTTCTCCTGAATCTGTTAATGAATCCATTCTGTACAGAAACGCAGGACCGTTTCATCCAAACAGTAAACCCACCACACTGACCCGACCCCCCTCGTGTTACCATTTAAAGCATGGAGCAGCTGAGAGACGGAGTTTTAGCTCTGTCAAGCATCACTCTGTCCTTGTTTCACCCTCCGAGCGCGGCAGAAAGCAGCGGGCCGCCCACGGCACCGCGCTGGCTCTGGTGTGAATGTGGCGATAATTGGCCTTCTATCCACTTCAGCCACTGAGCCAAACGCCGGCGGGTCGCTCAGCCAGCCACCTGTGGTGCATTATGGTCCGCACTCAGCTCTAATAAGAGCTAATCCTCGCTGATGAGCCCCGGCCCGGGCCCAGTGTCAGCACGCATCCTCCACACAGGCTGCGTTCGCTGACAGCGGACCTTTCAGAGGTGGTACAGGTGGACCTCTTCCCAGAGCATCCTACACGGGCTTCGCTCAGGAGGGGAAGAGGGCGCCTTTATAAACACTGCAAATAGAAAAGAAAAGCCAGGTCGCACCAACTTAGAGCAGATGAAAAGGGCTAATGCTGTCAGGAGTGTTTGGTATGGAAAATTAAGACTACAAAGATCAACCAAAGGTGCGTTCAATAACACTAATGGTTGTTAAAGTGAAGTCATGTAGGTGCACTCGCTGAACTTTACTGACAATAAAAGCCTTCTGATGAGTGAAATCAGATAACTAAGGTTAGTTTAAAGACAATCACAAACGCATAAAATAACTTGATTAAAGCTGTGTTCAATAGAGGTCAAATTCTCCTCAGGGGGCGGCATGTGTGCGTTATGTAAGCAAAAATCAGCTCAGGGCACATTCAACAACTGCTAAGGTTGTTAAAGTAGATTCATGTCTTCGACTCTGCAGGAGAAAATAGAGAGAAGACTTTTAGCACGGATAGATAAGATGGTATCTACGACCTTTGGAGGATGAAGATGCTGAGAGGATTTCTGAAGCTGCAGGAGAAACTGAATACTGCAGGTGGAAACGTCTTTGAAGTCGAACACTCGGGAGCGTTGCATGTCTGTTTTATGTAGGCAGAGATGATTCAACGGGAGTAACGTTGAAAAATAGATCATGTAGGTACAAACTCTCAAGATGCTGCAGGATACTGTAGGTGCTATCTGAGGAAAAAGTTCAAGCTGAAGTCAAAACAGAAAATCAGAAATCTAAACAAACGAGCAGAGATGGAGAGATATTGCAGGACAAAGTAGCTAGATAGCTAAATCAGACCTTTTTACCACAGGTGGAGAACATCTTCAGCTAGCCATGCAGTCTCCATCTGCAAACATTTGTGATCCTAAATGGGTTGTTCTGAAGAGCTCAGTGAGTCAGGATACCATGCTATTCCAACAAGACTGTGCCCCAGAGCACCAAGAAGGAATACAAAGACATGGTTTGATATAGAAGACTGTAATAGGAGATAAAATGACCTCAACCCCATCCAGCAGCTTTGGGATGAACTGGAGCAGAGATTGTGAGCCGGGCCTTCTGGTCCAACATCAGAGCCTGACCTTTTAAATGCTCTACAGCAGCGTTACTTAACCCTGACCAACCAAAGAGCCAAACTGTTGAAAAATACCTTTGCAAGAGCCACTATCTAAGAGGTGAAATGTGGCAAAAAAAACGGCTTAAGTAGCATTAAAAATAAAGTAGAGGTGGCAAAAATAGTCAAAAAGCAGCAAAAATGTGTGAAAAGGGGTGAAAATGGGGAGCAAAGTGGAAGAAGGGTCAGAAAATAGCAAAAATGGGTCAAAAGTGGCAAAAACATAAAAAATATGTGGAAATTGACTAAAATTGGCAAAAAGCAGTCAAGAGTGGCAAAAATTGGTGAAAAATAGGAAACAAATGGTATTTAATGGCAAAAGGTAGCTTAAATGGGAGAAATATGGTGAAAAGGGCAAAAATGGGCAAAAAATAAGAAACTAGTGGAACTCAATGGCAAAAGGCAGCTTAAATGGGCAAAAAGTGGCAAAGACTGGTTAAAAATGTCAAAAAGAAAAGGCAAAAATTGAGAAAAAAAATGAAACAAGTGGTATTTCATTGCAAAAGGTAGTTTAGATGGGTGAAAAGTGGCAAAAATGGTAAAAAAAAAAAAAAAGGGGGGGGCAAAAAGTTTCCCTTTTTCAAGGATTTCTGGGGGAATAATATTTTAAACTAGAAAAGCACTCAGACCTCCGCCATTAGCCCTATCTCCCAAAAGTGAGGAATCATTTGAAATATTCCTGGATCCGTCCCCATGTGCCTCCCACCACGGTATTCACCGATTACTCCCTCCCCGGTGGGGTGGAAACACGGTGAGGCAAAGCATTGGTTTTGCTACATGTGTACTGTCATGGTGGAAGCATTGCCTCCCGGTGCTAACAGATGCACTGACAGTCTCACCCATGGTCTCACTGGATGACTGGAAGTCATCTCAGAGGGTGAATATTCCTCTATTCCTCCCAGCATTGTGAGTATTCTCACTACAGTTCGCTGTCTTTCTCTCTGTTATGCTCCGACTCGTCTCCTCAACCGGGCATGCGTCTTTCAAACTCTATAAACTCCAAAACTTTGAATAGAAACACACCCAAAAATGCTGCTGGGATTGAAGTTACTCATGTCCGCCATCTCCTGGTGTAAAGTGGAAACAGCACATTAGCCCTATCTCCCAATAGTACAGAATCATTCCAAAAATTCCTGGATCCAGATGGTGATCCGGATCACTCCCAAAATCTAATCAGTTCTTCCTTATGCCATTTCCTGAAAATGTCATCAAAATCCGTCCACAACTTTTTGAGCTATGTTGCTAACAAACT
This sequence comes from Cheilinus undulatus, assembly GCF_018320785.1. NCBI lineage: Eukaryota > Metazoa > Chordata > Actinopteri > Labriformes > Labridae > Cheilinus > Cheilinus undulatus. The sequence goes on along the minus strand of NC_054884.1, from coordinate 39,245,662 downwards.
AACTAACGAACAAACCTACTGGGTCACATAACCTCCTTGGAGGTAATTAAGACATAAAAGAGCCACATGTTGAGTAACGCTGCTGTAAATGGTATTAGCATCAGTTCAACCCTCTCTGCTTTCAGAGGATTTTTAAAACAGCAGGTCTCGTAGTTCCACTGTCCCCCTGCTAGTTTCTCCTGGATGAAAGTGAGTCATTTTGTACATGCACTCCTGCATATTTCTAACGTGTTAAAAAATGCATTTGGAGCACTTTGCAGCAGTCTCCTGGTTCTGAGTCCAACACTTAAATAAACAAATTCTTTTCCACAAACTGACATAAATTCAGCAGAAACATGAAGTTGTAAACGTCGTTCTAAAAGTCAGAGCTCTGCAGACGCTCCTGCAGTAAACTCTGCTAAAAGAGAAGCTCTCTTTGAACAGCAGGTGTGAAGCAGAATGACACCTGATCTCCCGCGGCCCGTTCAACAGGGTGAAAGGTTTGAGCCGAGAAAGCGGGTCACGCTCACTTCACCTGCGGCGCGACTGGAATGATTTCCTGATGCCACGTTTTTCACCCTGACAGTTTTATTAGCTCATGTTGGAGCTGAAGAGGGAAAATATGTCTGCAGGCTGCGTTCAAGGTGATGTTTACACCTTGGCATTTTAATGAGAAGTGGAAATTTACGTTTTTTAAGCTTTGACATTGGGGGTGATGTTGGCATGAAGGCTGATGTTAAATCCACACTTCAGAGAAAAGCAAAACAAACCTGCAGATATTAAACTGGAATGTGGCCTGTTTCTGGTTCCTCTAACTGGAAAATCAGAATTTTAGCATATTTTCCACCTTGTTTCCAAACTGGATTATGACAGCTATTCAAAGTGGTGATAAATCCCACAGCTCTTCTTGTCATTCATATGCTGAGTCCCTAGTGGGAGCCCAGGCACCCTCTGGAGGTCCAGGTCTCATGGGGATGTGTGCATGCTGGGCATTAAACCATTCCTGCTTCCTGCTGTCCCAGGCGTCCTCTCGGGAGGAGCAGAGCGGCGCTAACGTCCATAATGAAGCTCTGAGATTGTTTGTCGGACTCGCCTCGCTCAGGTTTGATCTGTCAGTAACAAGCGGGGAGCCGTTTCATGAAAATTGCACATTTGCAAGGAGCGGGGGTGAATTATTGAGGTTTTTTTCTGTTGTTTGGCTTTTTACACGAGAAAGATGAAGAAACAGAGAGGGAGGGCGAGGAGGGATGTATGGAAGGAGAGAAAAATGGAAATTAGGACAGAGATAAGGCCTAAACTATGGAGGAGGAACAATAGACGGACACACAGTCCTTCTAGCGGATGATAAACCGGACTGCAGGGATTCTGCCTGATTCAGACACCAGATTATCAGTGAGCTCAAACACTGATGTTTACGATAACGCCTGGCTTCATCCCAAAGGTGCTCAGTGGGGGTGATGCCAGCACTCTGTGTGGGCCTGTCAACTTCCAACTTAGAAAAAACAAAACTGATCCTGGCTAAAACCATCCAGGGACAAGGCGTTCTGCAGCCCAGGTTCACTGGGAGTCTCTGGGGGATTTCTCCAGGTCTGAAAACTCACTAAAAGCTATAACCACGTTTATATTTGGATATCCTGTTAACTGACAAGCTGAACCAATCAGCTGTCTCAAACACTGGTGATGTCGTTTGCTGTTCTTTTCTCTCCTGTTAGTATTCTGCTTCTTGGAGCAGGGGTTCTCAACGTTAGGGTCCGGACCCCATTGGGGGTCGCGAGACACTGAGAGGGGGTCTCCAGATGCCTTAAAAAAAAACTAAGAACTGAATGACGCTGTTGCCACTTTACACCAATTTTGCCAAATTTTAACACATTTTTACAACTTCAGACCCACTTCTTGTCAGTTTTAAAGCCTTTCCACCACTTTTTTACTGCCTGTTTTTTTTCCTCTTCTGACCCAGATCTTTCAACTCTCTGTTGACACATTGCCACTATTAACCCTTTGTACCACTTTTTAAGCCACATTTCACTGTTTGGATGCCCATTTTTTGCCAGTTTCTGACTATTTCTGCCTCAGCTAACCATTTTCTGCCAGTTTATATCAATTTTCAAACCATTTCACTAAATTTGCACCAATTTTAGCCACTTTAACTCCATTTCAGCAACTTCTGAATCCCATTTTATCACTTAATATGCTGGTTTTTCCACTTTAACTCATTTTCATAACTTCCTTTTGCAACTTTTAACCTATTTAGGTCTGATTTTTCCACATTGTCGCCACTTTTAACCAACTTTTGTACCTTTCAACAAGTTTTTTTAACACTTTGTCTAGCATCTTTTAACCAATTTTTGATATTTTTTGAACATTTTGCAACTTTTCTGCCACTGGAGGCCAATTTCTGTCTTTGTGGAATATATATGCAACCTGTTTTGCGATTTCTTTGTCTATTTTGACACTTCATACAAATTTTGTCTCTTCTTTTTGCCACTTTTAACAAATGTTGGCTCTTCTTTTGCCCATTTTGCAACTTTATTGCCACTTGAGGCCAATTTTTGCCACTTCTTTCCACTTTAAGACAAATTTAGACACTTATCCACCTTTTTCTCTGTCTTTTTGCAATATTTTTGACACTTCTTTTGCAATTTCTTTGCCTGTTTTTGCCACTTTAACCCATATTGCCAACTTTATCTCATTTTTGGCATTTCCAACCCATTTCTGCTACTTTTAAATTCCAATTTCAACACCTTTCCCACCATTTTTTACCATTATTAATCCATTTTAACTATTTTGTTTTTAACAAAAGGATTCACTTTTTTAAAAAGGGCTACTTACCACACAAATGAATTAAAACATGTTTCTTTGATCAGAGTGGTTATTATTCAGGTTAAATATAAAACACCACAGCTTGACTTTACAATGGACCAGGATTTAGCTGACCCCCAGTTTAGCTGGACCCCAGAAAGCTCTCCCAGTTTCCCCCCTAATGGACGTCCTTGTCTCCATATGACTCTTCTAGAACGTTCATTTCTGTGTTCAGCCACCTTCAGGGAAAGTGGGGGTCCCTGGTTTGTGGCACCTTTATTTTGGGGGCCACAGGCTGAAAAGCTTGAGAACCCCTGTCTTAGAGGACCTGATTGAAGCCTACTTTAGGGAAACCCACATGTTTTAAGGGTTTCCCTGAGATGATGGAGTTCTTCGTCTTACCCGCTATCTTCTCAGCCCTGTGTTGAAGAGGAGAAGAGAACAGCGAGCATCTATTCCCCGCTTTGCTGAAATACCAGAAAAACTCAGGAGGATCTTCCAGAAACTCGTTCCTGTACACTTCAAGCCCACTGGCACGCTGAGACAGAGGCTGCTTCATCCTGAGGACTAAACACCCACACAGTAACGTGGTGCATGCCATAGATAGATGGATACAGTGCCATGAAAAAAGTATTTGCCCCTTTTCTGATTCCTGATTTTGTTGCATATTTATCACACTTAAATGTTTCGGATCATCAAACCTGGGCAGCAATAGCTGAAATCAAGCTTTTGTGATAACTGGTGATCTTGAAAAAAGCAAAAATCAAGGGGAAAAACTTCAGAAAAATGTCCACTTTTTGGGGGGAATAAACCATCCATCGACCCCTCCCCTTTTTCCTCCAGGCTAGCCGTGTGTCTGATGGGTATGTTAGCTAGCAGGTCTACATGTAGATAATGTCTAAAAAGAGCATCTACCCAACCAGACAGACAAGAATCTGCAAAGTCTGAAATGCAGGGCACTGAAAATAATCCACAGATTCAGTGTTATCTTGTATTTCATGCATTTGCATAGAAATCCAGTGATAAATTACACTATGCAATCTCTGTAATGCATGCATCTGGTATCCTAAAGAAACGGTGCTGAGGACAGTGAAGACTAAGAATCAGATCAGGTGTTCCTTTTACTCTGCTTTAATGTTTTGCATGTTAGAGATCAGGTGAAATCTCAAGTGTTTGCGATTATTTTACTGATTTGGCATGCTCCATCTCCTTCAGACTCTAAATAATAGCTTGTGCTGAGGCTGTGGTGTTTGAAACTTTGGTAATGAGTGGACTAGAAGGAAAAACTCCTCTACTATGCAGGATTAAGTTCATTTAAGTCCTCCAGTTTTTGGTAGTTTTCTTGCAGCACTTCTTGCCCCTCTGGTGATCACCAGCTGGAGATCAGGAGTCACCCTCTGCTGCTTTTACGTTATTTCATTAACTCCATGTTCTGCAGAAAAACCACCAAAATCCAGATGAATAATGAAGACTCCGATGAAGAGGAAGTCAAGCTGTGGCTCCGCCGTGCTCTGAGAAGATTCGTGTTTACCAGACTGGGAGCGGCCTGTGTCAAGGATGAATAATGGATGAACTGTAATTATTAATCCTGCTTACAGTGGGAGTGTGGTGTGGTGTGGAGCAGCGGTGGGACTGCTAAAGGCAGGACAGAGCAGGGAACGGTAGAGCCGGATGGGCCGATGGAGGCCTGACAACCAGAGTGTGAAGAGTGAGGAGTGTGAGCGTGTCTCTGAAAAGGCAGAATCTGAGTTTAAAAGGCCGAGATCACTGGCAGGTTGGAGCAGAGGGTGAAGGAAAAGAAAACGTTATTTAAATGTGAAGTAAAAACTCTTTTCCAATTTTTAACTCAACATTCTGCAGCCTGAATAAGAGCTTGTGCAATGCTTGGCCAAACTATAATGAAGATAAAGCACAACAGGAAGTGTTTGACCCTCTCTGGAAACAGCCTTTCTTGACACAAATGCAGTTGCTTGCACAACACGAGTCCATGAGAGAAACATAGCCGGTTTTAGCCAGTTTAAATACCAAAAACAATGCACCATGCATGCAGTAATTCTGCAAATCTCACCTTTGCACAACCATCACAACTGATTTATGCAAGTGTTGATCCTGTGTGGAGATGGGACAAAGTTCCTAAAGGATGACCATCACTGCAGCCCTCCACTGATCCTGGCTTAATGTCCGAGAGGAGGGGTGGAAGAGTCTCCTCAGTGTAAAACGCATGACAGCCTGACTGGAGCTGGCAAAGAAGCACCTGGAGGACTCTCAGACTCTCTCTCAGATCCTCTGGTCTGACAAAACCAAGACTGGACAGTTTGTCCTCAGTTGTCTGGAGCAGGGGTTCTCAACCTTTTCAGCCTGTGGCCCCCAAAATAAAGGTGCCACAAACCGGGGACCCCCACTGTTCCTGAAGGTGGCTGAACATTGAAATGAACGTTCTAGAATCATGTGGAGACAAGGGCGTCCATAAAGGGGGATAAATGGAAGCGCTCTCTGGGGCCTGGCTGAACTGGGGGCCAGCTAAATCCTGATCCATTATAAAGTTAAGCTCTGGTATTTATATTTAACCTGAATAATAACCACTCTGATCAAAGAAACATGTTTTAATTCATTTGTGTAGGAGGAAGCCCTTTTTTAAAAAAGTGAATCCTTTTGTTAAAAACAGAATTAAAATACATTAAAAATAGCTAAAATGGGTTAATAATGGTAAAAAAAAAAAAATGGTGGGAAAGGTGGTAAAATTGGAATTTAAAAGTAGCAGAAATGGGTTTGTAATGTCAAAAATGAGATAAAAGTGGCAATATGGGTTAAAGTGGCAAAAACAGGCAAAGAAATTGCAAAAGAAGTTGTAAAAATGCGGCAAAAAAGGCAGAAAAAGGTGGATAAGTGTCTAAATTTGCCTTAAAGTGGAAAGAAGTGGCAAACATTGGCCTCAAGTGGCAATAAAGTTGCAAAATAGGCAAAAGAAGAGCCAACATTTGTTAAAAACGGCAAAAATAAGTGACAAAATTGGTAAGAAGTGTCAAAATAGGCAAAGAAATCACAAAACAAGTTGCATATATATTCCACAAAGACAGATATGGGTTCGAGTCGCAAAAATCGGCCTCAAGTGGAAGAAAAGTTGCAAAATGTTACGAAAAATATCAAAAAAATTGGTGTAAAGATGCTAGACAAAGTGGTAAAAAACTTGTTGAAAGACACAAAAATTGTTTAAAAGTGGCACAAAAGTGGCTAAAAAGAGCAAAAAGCTACAGAAATTGAATAAAAGTGGCAACAATGTGGAAGAATCAGACCTAAATAGGTTAAAAGTTGCAAAAGGAAGTGGCGAAAACTGACATATTAAGTGGTAAAATGGGATTTCGAAAGTGGCTGAAATGGAGTTAAAGTGGCAATAATTGGTGAAAATTTAGTGAAATGGGATGAAAACTGATATAAACTGTAAAAAAATAGTTAGCTGAGGCCAAAAGTAGTAAGTAAAAAAATGGGCATATCAAATAGTGAAATGTGGCTTAGAAAGTGGTAAAAGGGGTTAACGGTGGCAATGTGTCAACAAAGCCAAAAATAGGCAGAGAGTTGAAAGATTTGGTTTAGAAGTGGCAAAAACAGGCAGAAAAAAGTGGTGGAAAGGCTTTGAAATGACAAAAAATGGGTTTGAAGTTGCAAAAATGTGTTAAAATTTGGCAAAATGAGTGTAAAGTGGCAACAGTGCCATTCAAAAATGTTCTTAGTTTTTTTTTTTTACAGCATCTGGAGACCCTTTCTCAGTGTCTCACGACCTCCAATGGGGTCCCGACCCCAACGTTGAGAACCATCCCAACAGCGAAGCATGGTAGTGGCAGCATCATGCAGTGGGGTTGTTTCTCACCTCAGGGTTGAGGAAAAGCTGAAGCAGAAGCATTCAGGACCTCAGACTGGGCCGAAGATTCACCTTCCAACATGACATTGACCCTATCGACCACCCGAGATGGACCTGAACGGTCCCCATCCAGCCTGACTGAGCTAGAGAGGAGGAAGACTGGCAGAAAATCCCCCATCCAGGCGTGCCATGGTCAAAAAGACTGGAGGCTGTAATCACTGCCAAAGGTGCAAATGTTTTCCAGGATGCACACAGAATTTTACCCTTAAAATATAGTAGATTCAGTTTTGTCTTAGGTCCTCAGGGGCTGAGGTGTGATAAAAAAAACTCTCTGAGAGCGGCCTCTATGCTGAGCCTGTCTAACTCTGGCTGCTCTGTGCTTGGAAGAAGAACAATGGCTGCGAACACTGAGGCCAGAAGCCCTGATGGAGATACCAGGTGAAGAGCAGGTATTATTGGTTTTGTTAATCCTGATACTTAAAAAGATGCACAAAAATAACTTAATAAAGTTCTCTGTTAATCTTGAAAATGCATGAGTGCTTTGTGACTCCCTTTCCCCTTCAGTTATCCTGTAATGTGAAGACGTTTATTAAAGTTTGGTCACATTTGCAGAGCTTCGTCTCTCTCAGTAAAAAGGTGTGAAAACAGCATCAAACAGAGACTTTATCTCAATTAGGTCTGCAATTAAAGTTGGAGTTGCAGACACATAAAACTAAATTTGACCCTTCATGCTTCAGCTCTTTACTCTCTCCTGTGAATTATTTCAGGATGAGACTAAAGAGCTACGAGACAAATGAGCTGGAAACCTGCAGACATCCTGATTTTGAAATGCATTAATCATCGTTTTAGTCATTTAAATTTAAAACAGAGAATTTAAAAAGTTAGGAAGACATTCTAAGTTTTAAAAAAATCAAATTGAACTTTTTGCTTTTCATTACTGCAGATGTTTAGTCTCTCTGCTGATTACAGTCTCCCTTCAGTGAACTCTGGAGAAACATGATGAGCAGCCTGCTGAACATGGTCTGGAATTAAAATGAGATCTGAGTTTAAACTGATACTAAGAAACCACAGCACTCAGGTTTGACACTCTAAGGTCGTTTTCACACCTGATAGTCCGGGGGACTCGGTCCGTTTTGGAACAGAAATTGCAACAATGTCGCACGCTCCTTTGGTTTGGTTTGCATTCATACTCCTCTTTGTTAAACAGACCAAACCGTCTGAACACCTACAACCTCTGCCCACTAGGGGCGTTGTCGTCACAAACAGCAACGAGAGAAAAGCCGGCATAGAAGAAGACAACACGGGGAAATCCAGCTCCTTCCACCGGTCTTTTTTCCACATAAACAATGAAAAAACACAGAATTTACATCGTCTTGGGGTTTCTGCTCTTGCATTGGGGCATAAGGAGCAGCCAGCGAGACGGTGAGTGTCCAACATGTTGTTCTTTACACGAGACAATGAAGAAGCACGGACTAAGACGTGTTGCCATGGCTACACAGTTACCAAGTGAGGTACCGGCATGTATTTGAGCGTATTAAATCACATATAGATCCTTATATCATTACACCTTATGCCACTTCCTGTCTATGGTTCACAAGTTGGTCTGCTTTGCTTTCACACCTCCAACGAACCGCACGAGGGCTGGTTTGGAAGTGGACCGAGACCCCCTGTTTTCAGGCGGACCAGAGTCCACTCATTTGGTCCGCACCACACCACTCCAAACGAACTGGACTATCAGGGAACACGGACCAGAGTTCGTTTAAAGCGGACCAAACCGCTCTGGTGTAAATGCGCCTGAAGTGGCACACAAACATGATGTGACTTGTCTTGGATTTGCCTCTAATAGACTCAAGGTGTGAGGTTCTTGCAGGATCGTATGAGTCCTAACTATTTAGGAAAGGGAGGATAAGAAGTCAGCCTATGAGGTAACTTCTCAATAAAGGACAATTCAAAACACAATGCGACTTTCTTGTCTTCAGTACAGTTGGTTATTTTATTTAAGTAATGATCCAGAGCACGTCTGCAGAGAGCCTATGCATCCTGTTTGATGGAAAGACAGAAAAAAGAAGAAGAGACAGGAAGACTGAAGGCTGAACATCGCTGCATCAACAGTCTCTGTAAAGCACTGATCATCAACTGGTGGCCCAGGGGCCATATCAGGCCCCCCAAAGCTTCCTGTCCGGCCCCCGAAAGATCATTAAATTCAGAAAAGGAGGGAAAAAAAAGACTTTAAGAGTATCTTCTGGCTTTAAATGTCTTCAGCTGTTAAATCCAACCCACAAAAAATTAACACTGAAATAATTTCAGAATGACTTAAAATTTGATCTGTTTTTACAGAGATTCACTGTCATAATTAGTTGATATTTAAAAAAGGGTTAAGGTTGGCAGAAGTGCTGCAAAAATGACCAGATAAAGAGGTGAAAAGAGGTTAAAATGTGGCATAAAATGGTAAAAGAGGAAAAAAGGCACAGAAGGTATCAAAAATTGGTTACAAATGACAAAAAAGTGCAAGAAAGTAATGAAAAGGGGTTAAAAAGTGGCAAAAATAAATAAAAGAGTGGCACAAAGGGGATAAAACATGCAAAAAGTGGTTTAAATTGTGTTAAAAATAATTTAAAAACTGGGTTAAAGAGGCAACAAGGGGCAAAAAGATTCAACAAGTAATTAAATGTGGGAAAAACTGGTTTTAAAGTTCCAAAAATTGAAAATTGTAATGAAAAGCGGTTAAAAAGTGGCAAAAATAGAAAAGTGGCAAAACGTGGATAAAAGAGTATCACAAAAAAGATAAAACATGCAGGAAAAGTGGTTCAAAAGGGGTCTCTGGATGACTCTTGGGACATCCAGAGCACAGCCAGGGGCAGTCAAACGGATCTTCATACATGTCTAATAATAATTATAATACCTCCTGTTTGCCTTCAGTAAAGCTGATATATCTATTCCAGCGATCTTTATCACCCGTTACAGACTAGAAACAGATCCCTCTGCTTCTTAACTTCCTGACATTTAAAGACGGGAGCTTATCTCTGAGACCAAATATTCACTAAATCTCTCTGCTTTGTTTTGTTGATGCAGAATAAAGAGCTAAAAGTCAGAGGAGAGAAAAACAGAAGGTAAACTGTGAGATGGAGTTATTTTTTTTTTAGCATTATTTTGTGATACAATCTGATCAAAGCATCACTTTGTCTGAAATGAATGTTTGGCTGATGATAGCTGCTGCTTCATAACAGGCACAGTCTCTATCTGAAACACAAGCAGCACAGGCAGATAATGGCTGACACAATCTATTTACTGTACTGGAGATGTAATATTTTCCATTCCTCAGCCTGGGGAATCATTTGGACAAAAAAGCAGAGATTAAAACGGAGAGGGAATGAAAAGAAGCGGAGAGAAATGGAGACACAAAGACAGAATGAGCTCCTCAGCGTGTTTTTCGTCCACATTGTTTTCCACTTTAAATTCAGCAAAATGCTAATTCTGCAGAGACGGAGCAACAATCATTCTCTGTGTTCCTGAAACCGTGTTTAGCTCCGCCGTCTGCTGATGAGTCATCTTCGCCGCGGGACGCGCCGGGGAAAACACAAATTCATGAAAATTTACAACAGCCAGTGTTTGTGGTCCCAAATGCTAAAAAGCACTGCAACAAAAACCCAATTATCTCCGCTCTGCCTCAAATAAAGGTCCTCAACGAGGGCTGAAAGCAGACAGGATCGTTTTCTCTCACACTGGTCCATCATACAACCACGCTTCCAAAAAAGATGGGGCGCTTTGTGAAATATCAATAAAACCCGCATTTTATTCAAAATAGAACATAAACATCAGATCAGATGTTAAAACTGAGATATTTGACCATTTCATGAAAAAATATTAGCTCATTTTCATTTTGATGGCTGCAATGGATCTCAAAAAAGTAAGGACGGAGGCAGGGGTGTAGCGGGGGATTTTGGGCCCCCAGAAAGAACTTACACAGGGCCCCCCTTAACCGGTGAGACAAGCAAAATACGGTCAGTGTTTTTTACAAATTTCTATGCATTCTAATGTATTTTTGATGCATAATTTCCCCTTTGGTGAGCAACATTTTTACTATGGTTAGATTAAATTGACTTGCAATATTTCGCAGTGCTGTACTATACCGTTTGGACATTCTTAAGGGAGGAACAGAATGATATTTTATTCTATTTTACGCAGATTTTGGTCTGTTGACCGATTCATTTAGTCTAGTGTTACTAAACCAAAGAGCCAAACTGTTGAAAATGCATTTGCAAAAGCGACAATCTAAGTGGTGAAAAGTGACAATTAGGATAGGTTAAAGGTCAAATAGTGACAAACACTGGGAGAAAAAGAAGTGGCAAAGATGGGAAGGAGAAATGGCAAACATGGTCCCAAAGGAGCAAAAATGTGGAGAAAAATGAGTGAAAAGTCACTAAATTGGGCAAAAATTAGATAAATGGTGGGAAAAATGGGCAAAAAAGGCATTTAATTGCAAACGGCAGCTTAAATATGAGCGAAGTGGCATAAATTTGCAAAAAGAGGCAAAAAATTGCAAAAAAGCAGGCTAAAACCGGCAAAAATGGACAGAAAGTGGCAAAAATGGGTGGGAAGTGACCAAAAAAATTAGTTAACGGTGCAAAAATGGTCCCAAAGTGATAAAAATGTGGAGAAAAATATGTGAAAAGTGACTAAACTGGGCAAAAATCAGATGAAAGGTGGGAAAAATGGGCAAAAACTGGCATTTCATTGCAAAAGGCAGCTTAAATTGGCAAGAAGTGGCAAAAAAATTCAAAAAGCAGCATAAAAATGTCAAAAATGGGCAAGAAGTGATTAAAAAAAGTGGCAAAAATGGGCAGCAAGTGGCAAAAATGGGTTGGAAGTGACCAAAAAATGAATTAACGGTGGCAAAAATGGTCCCAAAGTGGCAAAACTGTAGAGAAAAATGAGTGAAAAGTCACTAAACTGGGCAAAAATCAGATAAATGGTAGGAAAAATGGGCAAAATGTGGCATTTAATTGCAAACGGCAGCTTAACTAGGCGAGAAGTCGCAAAATATTGCCAAAAGGGACAACAAAAGTAGGGCTTTTCTTCCCATGGGCCCCCACGTACCCCCCCCCCCCCCCCCGTGCTATGCCTCTGGACCAGGGCAACAAAAGGCCAGAAAAGTAAGTGGTACTAATGACACAACAGCTGGAGGAGCATTTTACAACTATAAGGTTAATTGGCTACAGGTCAGCAACATGACTGGGTATAAAAGGAGCATTTTAGAAAGGCAGGGTTTCTCAGAAGTAAGGACGTGCAGTGGTTCACCAATCTGCAACAAAACTGCATCAAAAAATAAGGAAATCTGGAGAAATCTGTGTGTGGACGAAGTGGAAAACTGTTCTGTGGTCAGATGATTAAAAAAAGTGGTGGAACGGTTTTAGAATTTGAGGAAAAAATGGGTTTTAAGCAGCAAAAATGTGTTAAAATTTAGCAAAATTGGTGTAAAGTGGCAACAGCGTAAGTTAAAAACAATATTCTTAGTGTTTTTAAGGCATCTGGAGACGCCATCTCAGTGTCTTGTGACCCCAACGCTGAGAGGGCCTGTGTTCGAGAGGTGAAAGAGACAGGATGTACTGAAAAGAAGAAGGTATAGAGAGCAGATGACATTAATGTCGGCTCACAGTTGGTCTTTGGCTAACTGGGTTGGAGGAGTTTACATCACATCTGCAGCAAATCAAGTGATCAGCGTCAGAGCTGGAACCCTACAGAGCTTCACATATTTTCCCTTTTATAATCCTCTATCCATGAGATTATTTCAGAGTATTTTGAATAGTTTAATGTCGTCTGACAGCGCTGAAGTGAAATGCTGATCACTGTGGCCCTCAGACAGCGTTTCTGCTGCCTTTCTTTAGCCCTGATGTGACGTCTGCACAGACTCAGTACACGCTTTCTACCCACATGGTGAGCAGCCTTGGGTAAAGTGATCCGACAAATGAAAATGTTAAATGTTAATTCAATAAGGAGGCCGATAAAGAGCAATATTCAATCCCTAACAGGCTGCTCTTTTCCTCTCCATTACTGTTTGGAAATGTTAAACACATAAAGGAGAGGACAGCTCAAACAGAGGAAATGAAGACATTTCTGCAGGAACAAAATCTCGTTCTTAAGGGTAATAGATGGTTAAAGGAAGGCTGGTTTCCTCGGAGTCGTCTCAGGACGGAAGTTTAAGTCATCACCATGAATGGTCCTTCGTTTGAAAGCAGTCTGGTTTAGTAGAAACCTGATAAAATCTCACATATGTCAAAGAAATAAGGACAACTCGAGCTAACCAGGGTTCAGCTTTGAACCTGCAGCTACAACTTCCCCCTGCTGTCTTCTCAACCCTCAAGCATCACCAGGGACATTTTTGTCCATTTGAGCAAATTCCTCCTCTTTCTCTGCTCATCATTCTGGCTGTGTTAGTGCATATGGTCCAATTTTTTGTAAGAAAGTTTCTTTCTTGGCAAATTTTTGAATTCAAATTTAAATTTCTCTAAAAGGTCAGAGGAACACTGTGAAACAAATTCACTACCCTTTAAAGCCATTAAGGACAAAAATGTCCGCTTCAAAAATCTGCTAAAAAACTTAACAGATTAAAATATTTTTCTGCTTTTTTTGTGCATAAATCTCTTAAAAAATTTAAGCTGTGCTCAAAACTACCAAACATCCATCATTTTGAGGATTTTAACCCCTTAAATGCTAGTTTGATTACTTAGAGTCAGTGGCCACGGTTACATGATGTTTTTAAATTCGGAAATAATGATTCAGAATTAGTCTAAATAATTTGGAATTAAAATATTCTCCTTCGCGTTTACATGGAAATAGTAATTCCGAATTGAGGTTTACATGGAAAACACGTTTAATCGCCTTTAGTCAATTCTGCTTAAGGTCTGGGGGCTGGCAAGGGCCCTGATTGGACAGGGGGCGGACGTGACGTATCTACCAGAAGAAAACAAACTCCGTCTGCTTCCGTCCATCCACTCTTTTCATTACATCCATATCTTCTAAGGCTCTTATTAAATAAATAGTCCCAGCTCGAGTCCAAACTTTTTAGATCTTTTAAAAGAGGATTTCATTTTTATTCTGAATTAAAGGGGAATTAAAGCTCTCATGTAAACGTAGCCAGTGCTGTTGTTATGAAAGAAAAGTGAAAAAATATATCTTCTTTGAACCAAATGTTGGATGGCTGGGGCATTATTTATAAATCAGTCCTGGGTATGTCAAAGATCAGCCAAAATATTGACTTTGATGCATTTTTTGTTTTTGTGTAGCATCCGATTTAAAATTTACCTTTTGAGTCATTAAGGACAAAAACGTCCACTTCCAAAAACAGCAGTAAAAACGGTTCACATTAAAACATCTTTCTGCTTTTTTGGGTCAGATATTTTTATCAACATCAGTTCTGATTAAAACAAGCAAATATTGAATAATTTTCAGGATTTTAACTCTTTAATTGCATGTTTGATTACAGGATGGCCATTTTTTCTAAAAAAAAAAAACAAAACAAAACAAAAAACAAAAAACAAAAGAGGAATTATTTTCCAGATAACTAATGTTAGGGGGGTGGAGGGTGTTTTTATAAATCAGTCCTGGGTACGTCAAAGATTAGCCAAAATATTGACTTTGATGCATTATTAGTTTTTGCGTAGCATCTGATTTAAAATGTACTACCCTTTAAAGTCATTTAGGACAAAAACGTCCCATTGACTCCCATTCAAACCACATTTTTTTAACTCATAGCCGTAGCATGGTATAATCATGCATTCTGTAATGTTATGGTTTCATTTTTGAGAAGAACAGTCAAATTTGTCCTTTTGACTGTTCATCACTAAAATCAGTCATTTCTCCATTATAGGCCTATGCCTGTCATTCCATGAGTTTTTGTGCTTGTGTTAATGAGCTGATTAGGCTGTTTTAAGATGGTGTTTGTATGTGTGTGCCTGCGTGTGTTCATGTGTGTGTGCATGTTTAAGATCACATTTTTTCACTTTTTTTTTTTTTCATAAAAACAACATTGACTTAAGTAATCAAGCTGGCATTTAAAGGGTTAAAATCCTCAAAATGATTGAACGTTTGGTAGTTTGGAGCACAGCTGAAGTTATTTAAGAGATTTATGCAAAAAAAGCAGAAAAATTATTAATCTGTATGTTTTTATAGCAGCTTTTTGGAAGTGGACGTTTTTGTCCTTAATGGTAGTGAATTAAAGTGATGCCTAAAGGGTTAACTGTTCCTTTTTCATTGCAGATCTTTGGTCCAAACTGGGCTTTACAGCTGGTGCAATAAGAAGATGGGAAAGTGCTTGATGTGCACCATTTGAGATATTCCTCAGACAAAAATGCACACTCTTTAGCGGCTGCTGCCTCTGAAAGGAAAGGATTCGTGCATATCTTCAGGTTCATCATCACTTCAAACTCCCCTCCCCGTCTACCTGAGAGCGTCTGAGAATAAATCCTCGGAGAAAACAACGAGACGACGACAGCACTGCTGAGGTTTTGCTCCTGTGTTAAGCCCCGCCGGTGTTTTATCTCACACACACCCACACACACCCACACACCCACCCACACACTCTCGGGTTGGGTTTCCGCTCTCCTTCCCCTCCCGTGCGGTTTAGCATTTTTTATTTGCGAGTATGTAAAACTCTGAACTGTGATCTCTGAGCAATTGAAATATTCATTCCGGTGCCAGGGCTTTGTAGTGTGACATGTTATCAAGACTCACTGTTTAGTTCAGGGGCCCCTGTGCTCCGTGGAGAGGACGAGCCGAGGAGATTTATGGAGGAAAATACTAATATATGAGTCCCACAGTGTGGGCTTGTTTATGTGTGTTTGTGCGTTTTGAACTATGATGCTTCTTTTCTCAACATAAAAGCTCCATACAACACAAGGCTACCTGCAACACGCCTCTTCATATGCTGCGACTGTGTCAATACAGGTATGTGTGTGTGTTTTGTGTTAAAGTAACACACAATTCCACAGTCGCTATAAAGCAAATCACATCCATTCCTGTCAATCTTTGTATTTCCACAGCGTGCACCGTTTTCCATCTCTGGTGCATGCTTTAAGCACCACTCCACTCTGCTCCAGTCAATTTTCAGCAGAGCCGGCTGCCAGCGAGCTTCAAGCTGAACAGAGCAGATCGACCCGAACAGGAAATCAGACAAGGGACCGCACCGAGGAAGCAGTCAATTTCAAAACCGGAACTTTCATTATGGGGTCGTAGTCCTCTGTGAGGTCTCCAGTTGGCAGACAGTGAAAGTACAGAGTCAGAAAGACGGGCAGTGTTTTTTGTTGTCGATGGTGGTGTAAAATCAGAGAAATGTCCGAAGCAAGGGATGACCATGAAGTCTTAAAAAGGATGGAAAGAAAGGGATGCACAACCTTGGCCCAGTACTGCTCCGGTCTCCTGACGGCCACTATTCAGGCCTGTGCCAGGCCCATGTCCTAACCTCCCAGCTGCCCCCTCCACATTGGTGCAGTCACCCCTTGGCATCTGGTCCAGCCCATTAGGTCCTTGGTACCAAGTATGTGGTGAGCTAGATCAGGCCCCAGAAAGCATGCCAGGTACCTTTAGAAGCATAGATGCCCAAACTGTGTCCAGCAGCTGACCTTTACCATCCCCGTTCTCCTGAACACATCAGCATTAGACACACGGTCGTACCAACGATACCCCAAACTGTGCCAAAGAGACGTCATCGAAGGAGTCCAGCGGGCACCTTTGGCTATAGAACAGCGGCCATCAAGTACATCTGCACAAGGGCCAGATTTAGTCTCAACAGAAACTCTAGGGGCCGGACGTTCAAATACACACAAATTAAATACATATTTTGGTCTGATTGAAATATCATTGTAGTAGTATTTGTGTTTTCTTTCAAAACAAAGAACATTTTTAGGCATTAGGAGTGAGATCTATCCCTGTTATCTATAACGCAGCATGACACAAGGAGACAGGCCTGACAACAGAATTGGCCGGACCCCTGAAAATTTAACAAGATGGGCCCTCCCCAGTTGTCATTTAGCACCAATATTAACCCATTTTTGACACTTTTAACCCTTTTTGCCCCCTTTTGCCTCTTTAACCCAATTTTGACATGATTTTTGCCACTTTTTAACCCCTTTTCATTACAATTTTCAACAGTTTTTTAACTTTAAAATCAAATTTTCCCACTTTTAACTCATTTTTAATAGTTTTTCCCCCTTTTTGCCTCTTTTACCAATTTTTGAAAGGTTTAACCCAATTTAAACCACTTTTTCTGCATGTTTTTCCCCTTTGTGCCACTCTTTTATCAATTTTTGATACCTTTTTTTTTAAATACCTTTTCATTACTTTCTTGCACTATTTTTTGTCATTTGTAAACCATTTTTGATACCTTATGTGCCCTTTATCCTCCTTTACCATTTTTTGCCACATATTAACCTCTTTTCACCACTTTATCGGGTCATTTTTGCAGCACTTCTGCCAACCTTAACACTTTTTTAAATATCAACTAATTATGACAGTGAATCTCTGTAAAAACAGATCAAATGTTGGATATAACAGCTGCAGGCATTTAAAGCCAAAAGATACTCTTAAAATCTTCGTTTCCTCCTTTTCTGAGTTTAATGATCTTTCAGGGGCCGGGCAGAAAGGTTTGGGGGGCCTGATATGGCCCCCGGGCCTCCAGTTGATGATCAGTGCTCTAAATGTATTGGCACAACCTGAGGCAGTCTTTTAGGGTCGGGCATGGATCGTGGCTTCTTTTTGGTAGCAGCCTGAAAATAGACTCAACATGTCTACAGTGGAGATTAGACATGGAGATTGTGCAGAGTGCTGCAAAGATGTCAGACTTGACTGGGCACAGTAGAACGGAAGTAATGACATCAGTTTTAAGAAGCTTCTAGGGGCCACACCTCCCAAACCAGGCTAAAAATCAGCTGGTGTGAGGGAGTCCTGAGAGAGTAGAGGATACCATGTCTGCATCAGTCACAGATCGTACGCTTACATAGAAGCACTTGATTTGCGTGCCTGTTTGTGTGTGTTTGACAGTGTGTATCTGTGGTTGTGTAGTGTTTGTGTGGCCTGTGAGCGTCTGAGGGCTCTACATAATGGATGAATCTGCTGCAGCGAGCAGAACAGGCCAAGCTGGACTCATTTCAAAACGCCTCGAACGCTGCTATTTATACAGAGTGCTGGAAGGACGTCAGGAGCAGCAGGAGGTGGAGGAGGAGGAACGAGGTCTGCTTGTCGGCACGGCAACGCCACCTTAACAGACCCAGAGCACCGCCCAGGTCTGTTCCTACTACAGGAGACTGAGAAACAACGCCAAGTAGTAAATCTGTCTGGATGAAAACTAATAGTTATATTTTCTTTATTTTGCATTGTTTACCCATTCCATAGAAAGCTTTACATTTATTGCAATAACAGTCCAACTCTCTAGAGAACAGACAGACAACCAGAGCTTTATTAGCAGCAAGCTCATATGAGGAAATAAATCTTTTATTTCCTTTTCTTCATAGTCTGTTTTAATCATCCAAGACTAAAGCTACTTTGTCCTCTGTCCTCAGGCAGCTCCATTAAATTTTCTTCTTCTGAGATCTCTTCTAAGAGTCTGTAAATCAGGTTAAGATATTTCATAATTACAGTGGCCTAGAAGGGTCACAACACATGCAAACACCACAACACTTGCATATTCAGAAAACACCTGCATCGATTTTACAACAGATGTGCTGCAAATGCCAAAACAACTGCAAACTCAGAAAGCACCCGTTAACTCAGAAAGCAACCGCAAACTCAGAAAACACCCGCAAACTCAGAAAACACCTGCAAACTCAGAAAATACATGCCAGGTGTTTTGGCACTTGCAGCGCCCATGTTATAAAATCGATGCAGGTGTTTTCTGAGTTTGCAGCTGTTTTCTGAATATACATGTGTTGTGACCCTTCTCAGCCACTGTACATAATAGTAAATCATGTGAGTAACCTCCAAGTGTAAGTAAACTGGTTTTATCTCTTAGATTGGACTTTTTCAGTACCTTTGGGCCGGTGCTCATCTAGGCTTTTAGATAAATCTGCTTTCTGTGGGAACAATTTTTGAGAAAATCAGATTTATTTCCATTACTTTGCAGGTGATTTGCAGTTTTACCTGCCTTTGAAAACAGATTCTATGCTAGATTGTCCTGAAGATACTAAATCCTGGATGGAGCTAAATTTCTAAGAAGTGAATGAAAGGAAACTCATGCTGAAGCATGAACATCTGTCCCATCATGAAACGCTTTTAGTGTTTTTCTCATTTTTTATTTCTTGCAGAAACGTGGTCCAGTTCTGGTAAAACTGACTCTATACTAGTGCTTTATCCAAGCTAATCGATGCAGCCATTGTAGATGTCTTTCAGGACGACTCAACCCAGCCATATTTACCGCCTCATTCTCAAATAGAGCTTTCTCTGAACAGTTTTCGGTTCAGCACAAATGTTGTGGATTGTAGCTGTTAATGGCAGATTTGCCGTCTGGTTAATCCGGCTGTGTTTCAAGGTTTCAGTTTACCTGAGAATATCAGAACTTCTCAATCTGTTGAAAACTTGAACCGGCTTTTAATACAAGTGGAGGATTGGCCTTTTGACCTTTTCTGCCCTTCTTTTTTATACATTTGACTTGACTTGACATTCTGGTCACCATGGGAACATCTACTCAAAAGATGTCATCAGTGAGACACACTGGATCAGACAGAATGGATCCCCATCAGCTTTATAAGTGGACATAAATCCTCCCTTTCAGTGGACCCCGCTGGCTTCTTGCAGTAAGAGGACTGAACATTTCTTTAGCATCTGGGTGACTGATGAAGGTCACAACTGATCTGACAGGCCAGCTCAGCCCTTCCCCATGGCATGTGAGGTATAACATGTCCATGTGGGATGGGTTCAGTGCCGCTCCTTGCTCAGCTTTGCTGTTGGCAGCAATAAAGATGCACTCTTGACTTAGATCCTGACAACACATGTTGAAACCTATGACAACAAAGAAGATGGATGGTCCAGAACAGCTTTAAAAGAAAGAACCGGAAAACACAAAAAAGAAGAGAAAGAAGACATCAGACTCAACTACAACTCCTGGCTAGCTTAAAAGCTAACAAAAACTGCCAGTAACTGCCACAGAACACTGCCTGATCGACAGGAGACTACTGAATGCTACCTATCGAGGTAGCATGGTGGTGGTGCGTACTGGCGTGGCGGCCTGGAGCTCCATCACTAGCAGCAAAACAAAACTCTACACTCACACCAGGACTGACATTCTGTGTTTAAGAGACTGCTTCTTTGACGACTGCAACGGAGGCGTGACCGATGGAGATTATCTGGAGAACAGTGCGCTCGGAGACTGAAAGGAGGACGCGGAGCAGCACACCTAGGCTGAGACGGCACTGTGCGAGCCGGCAAATGAGCCGGGCTACAGGCTAGGCTAAGAGCAGCCCCACACAAACCTGCCATGCCGAGCATCTTTCTCGCAGTTGCCTGCTCCCTCGCCAACAAGATGGACGGCATAAGGCTGCGGATTTCTAACCACCGCTTGGATGACTGTGTTTGCTGCCACAGAGGAGACTGCAGGACTAAATTTCATTGTATTTTTACGATGCAATGACAATAATCCAAAGTAACATTGTCCTGCTCTGATCTAACTGCTGCTATCGCTGCATTCATGTTAGTCTCTTAACCGGCTGCCATTGTTTACAGGTTTGCAGTTGTTTCAACTAAACCACACCTGTCACTTGTGCCTTTGTCTGCTTAAGTGATTGCTCCAGTCTTGCAGACCAGGTACAAGTGTATCAGAAGCATTTCAAGATGGATCTGCCTAATGACAGGCATGAAATCTAGATAAGCCCAAGACTAAGCATCAGCTCTCTGCCTTGAAATTCTTCCTATTAAAAAAACTGGAAGTGACAGGAGAAGGAGACATTGAAAAACTGTTTTCCTAAAGTTCTACTTTTGTCATATGAGTGCCTTTTAAGGCTCAGGACGTGGAGATGCTTGACTACTTTAGTTTTATATTTTTAGAGGTTAATGCCAGGACAACAACAATGGCATTGAACACAGGCCCTAAGAGGAAAACTCCTAAATAAGCTCGAGAAATTTCAAATGATTCTCTCCATCCCCACTGCAGCTTTGTATGACTTACTAAGATTATTTTAAACCAGTCTTTTTGTCTTTTGTAAAAACCCTGCTCTGTTGTTTGATAGTGGGTGTAGAGACAACAGAGTTAAACCATGTTTATCTGCAGAGGTAGCTATTAATAATAAGTAGTTGTAGTTATTTCTGTGCTTCATTTCAGCCTTCCCTCATCCGTCCCTCAGAAATAGAAGTTAATTACTTCCAGAGGACTCTTCAGGTCTTGTTTTATGAATTCAAAGATTGTAAATGTCATGTTAGATCTCAGTCATCATTATTATTGCATAACCCTCACACATTTTATAATTCATGGCCAGAGTCTTCACTTTAAAGATGCAGATTTGCCCCACTCAGATATTCACATATTTATCCAGAACCACTCATTTTATGTCATTGCTGTTAATAATTTAAGGATGTAGTACTAAACTTGACGGAGCAGCTGGCAGCCTGTGGATGAAAAATTAGTCATAATTCTTTGAAATGATCTTTTAAAGAGAGAGACAAAGAGGAATAGCTAATAATGCACATCAGAAAAAGTACTAACAAAGCCAGAGAGAGCGGTTAAAGGGATTGGCATGCTAATTTTAATCACGTATTTGGGCGTTGTATCCGGCAGGCACGCCGTCACTGACAGTCAGCAGCCTTGTTTGTTTTAAGATTTCACATCACAATGTGGAGTCACAGAGCTGTTTGGGCTGATGAGAGGAGAAGAGAAGGAATACAAAGATTTAATGAGCACAGAACAAAGACTTAGCTGTTCCAATGTGGGAGATGCATCCTCCTGGAGATGACAAAAGTGAAGCGTTTGCTGTCAGCTTTGACAGATTTGTGACAATATGTGGTCTGTTGGATCCAGATTTACCCCTGAACAGGAGGATCCGGACCAGCCCCTAAGCTTGGAGCGTGCTAATTATTAATAGCCTCCTGTGCTTACTCAGTCAGGATCAAATGGTTGTTATTTAGGCGGCGAGGAGACATACCTTCTCTCTAACTGGCTTCATCCACACGCCTCTGACTGAACAACCCTGGACCGAATACCGTCACAGCAGCAGCTCTCCAGTCGATCTGAGATCTTGGTATGACTGCTTGGAAATAATGTAGTGACCTGGATAAAAGTCAGGCCCCCTTAGCAAGCCAGTCAAGCAAGAAATGTTGCATCATTTTATGATATTCAATGCGTTTTTAAACAACAATTTTCCTATTTTAATGATCAATATTTTTATCTTAGATGGATTAAAATTATTTGCACTTTCTCCCTCATATTATATTATGTTTATTAGCATATTCTCAAAATATGATGACACAATATCGCATTTAAGCTTTCTGACCCACGTATTAGGAAAATGCTTATTTACATCCACGACGTCTCTTCTCTTATAACCTTGCAAAGTAGAAGGATACCCCAATTTCCGTGTTTCTCACTGGCGAATCTGTCTTTTAAAGCTCCCGTCTGAGCAGTTTGGGCACAGTTAGAAAGTGACAGGACCAATCAATGACGAGGGGCAGGACTTTCGGGTGCAGTGGAGCCGTGACATAAGCAAGCAGCGACAAGAGGCCGGTGCAGTTATGGCGGGAAACATTAGCGTGGATGCTGCTAAAGTGCCAGTTTTATCAGAACTTGACGACATTTCTTCAAGAACAGCAGTGAGTTGGTTTCTCTTCAAAAACGACAAAAGTCGAGTACTGACATGTCTACAGTTGCCATGGTTCGCGTTACGCATTTCTCTATATTCTCTTGGTAACGGCCACATTGGGTGTTTTGTTGCTCTGATTGGCCCATAAAGATGTAACTGACAGAATGTTCATCCAATCACACTCCAAGTGTTTTTTTCAAAGGCTCTGCCCTTTCCCAAACACTGTTTATGAGTGGTTTACCATACGGATGTGTAAAACAAATCCATCTGGTGTGCCAGGTTACTCCTCCTATGCACAACTCTCAGGAGAAAAAAAAAAAAAAAACACCTTCATTTTCCCTATTTTATTCTCCTCTGGGATCACTGTGCTGCCACTGTTAGGGTTGGACTAAACCATTTGGACTTTTTTTTTTTAATGATTTATTTTTGGCTTTTTTGCCTTTATTTGATAGGACAGTGGATAGAGTTGGAAACGGGGGGAGACATGCAGGAGATAGTGCCAGGGGCTGGATTCGAACCCGGGTCGCCTGCGTGTATGGCATGCGCCTTAGCCACTCGACTACCGGCGCGCCACCATTTGGACTTTTTTAAGGGAGGAGCACGGCCCCAAAAAGTTTTTTTTTTTTTTCTATTAGATTCAAATTTCATTCTGTTGACCAGTTCATTTAGTGGCTTTGATTTAATAATGATGACAATTACTGAGTAAATAAACCCAAAAGAAATAAAAACACAAGTTTTATTCCAGGCTTCTCAAACCCCCATGCCACGCCCCGGGGTGGGAGCACACGGTAGTACCAGCAGTCATCTGAAGGCTTGACCTGTTACATGATGTGCTTTTACAAGGAAATATCTCTAAAACAACATGACATGAGTGGCAGCATTAGACCTTTAAAGATTTTTGTTCCAGAAGATGAGCCGTTTTCACCTGTGAGGGTGTCGACAAAAACAGCTGATACCCAGGGTGTTTTTGGGCTCTGGATGCTGAGCGGTAAAAACTCTTGTCTGCCTTGGTTTTTGCACTGAAAACCAACACAAACTGGTAGCACAAGGCGATAGGCAGGCATTGGGTTCAGGTATCCCACCAGTGGTTAAATTTGGCCATGGACATCCATCTTCATCTAACAGGCTAAGCTAGCCCTCCCAAATGTC
This sequence comes from Cheilinus undulatus, assembly GCF_018320785.1. Lineage (NCBI taxonomy): Eukaryota > Metazoa > Chordata > Actinopteri > Labriformes > Labridae > Cheilinus > Cheilinus undulatus. The sequence goes on along the minus strand of NC_054884.1, from coordinate 39,222,106 downwards.
GCCTTCCCGGTCAACACTTTCCAACTCCTGCTGGGGGATCCCAAGGATAGGATACGTAACTCCTCCAGCGAGTTCTGGGTCTTACCCGAGGACTCCTCCCAGCTGGACGTGCCTGGAATACCTCCACTGGGAGGCGACCAGGAGGCATCCTGTTCAGATGCCTGAGCCACAACTGGCTCCTTTCGATGTGAAGGAGCAGCGGCTCTACTCCTAGCTCCCTCTGGATGTCTGAGCTCCTTACTCTCTCTCTAAGGCTGAGCCAAGACACCCTCCAGAGGAAACTCATTTCAGCCGCTTGTATCCATGGCCTCATTTTTTTCGGTCATCACCCAGAGTTCATGACCATAGGTGAGGGTTGGGAGTGAGACTGACTCGGCTCAGTTCCTTCTTCACCACAACTGTTCGGCACAAAGCCTGCAGTACCGCTGATGCTGCGCCACTCCAGCATCGATCTCATGCTCCCTTTTACCCTCATTCGTGAACAAGACCCCAACATACTTAAACTCCTTCACTTGGCCATGGACATGTTACAAGATTTAGATATGATGAGTCTCTGTCGTTCGCTGGCTGTGATAATGAAAGAAAGTATGTTGTTCAGCGGTAATGATTGCTTTTAGCTACATGGAAAAGGACCTGAGGCACTAAAATGACTCAATCACTCTTCTCCACTCTGTTACTTTGTCACCATGGTTACTAATTGAGTAGTTACCTGTTCCAATGTGCATTATTCTCTGCATGATTTATGGAGCCTGAATATAAACATAGACAGTAGATTAATGCTTCAGTAAAAGCATGGATTTTAGAGTTGTGTAGCAAGCAGACGGATCAGCGTTGGACATCTGGACAGGGAAACATTCAAACTTCATTTCTGGCTGCAGCTCCGTCTGTGAATTAATCATCTCCGGTAACATTTGGCGACCTTTCTATCAGATTTTAAAGAACAAATTGTCCTGGAGAGTTAGAGTATGTACGTGATCGTTTCATAAAAACAAGGACAGATTGAAATCCAACTCTTACGCTTTTCAATCCTTTGTGCTTCACTCCAAACTTTGTAACCTTTCCTCTTCTCTGGATAACCAGCACTGGCAGTAAACTCAGCCCGTAAATTGTTGCAGTCGCAGACGTATGGGGGCCATCCTTCCTGACTCTGCTGCTTGTAAACTCTCCAACAGGCAGCTGGGCTGATAAGGTCGTCCTCAGGGGACGCTCGTCACTTTAGGACGTCATTGATGCTCCTTTCTTCCACTTTTCATTAAAACTTTAGGAGTTCTGACTCAGCCGGAGAGACCGACGGCTCTAATACAAGCACAGTGGCAGGAAATGGACCAGAATGCAATGCAGCAGCTAGATGGATAGGGGTTTGACCACCTTTTACACCCTTCAACTATCACTCTCTTCACCTCTCTTAGCCTGCTTTAAGACCAATAGATGACTCGAAATGTTACAGGCATCTTTTCTGGAGGATGTCCAAAGGCATTTTGGGAAGTGCAGTCACTGTTAGAGGAAGTTATTAAGTCTAGATGCAGTGATTTTTTTTTTTTTTTTTTTTGTCTGTTTACAAAACTCATTTATGAAGGAATCTCAGGGGCGGCTATGCTAACGTGACTAATCAGAATCAAATATTTAACACAGAATTTTATTATTACTATATTTATTATTTATCCAGGTCAAACTTAGGTGCACTATTACAACCAGACCATTAGCTGACAAGGTCATTCACAATATTTCATCCATCCATCCATGCATGCATCCATCTATCCATCCATCTATCCATCCATCCATCCATCCATCCATCTAGGTCACATCCCTGCTGAAACTCACTGGAAAAGCCATCATCTATGCATCCATCAAAACCGTGATTTTTTTTTTTTTAATAAAAACCTCAAAATGCACTGTTCCACATTATCATGCACAACAGAGTTTGAAAAGATTTTGACCCTATCTTTAATATCACCTTCACAATTCTTGCATCCATTGAACTTGTGAGTTTTTGGAGAGTTTCTGCTTGAATTTCTTTGCAGGATATCAGAATATCCTCCCAGAGCTGCTGTTTTGATGTGAACTGCCTCCCACCCTCATAGATCTTTAGCTTGAGGATGCTCCAAAGGTTCTCAACAGGGTTGAGGCCAGGGGAGGATGGGGCCACACCATGAGTTTCTCTCATTTAATTCCTATAGCAGCCAATGACACAGAGGGACTCTCTGCAGCATGAGATGGAGCATTGTCATGCATGAAGAAAATTTTGCTACAGAAGGCACTGCTCTTCTTTTTGTACCATGGAAGAAAGTGGTCAGTCAGAAACTCTAAATACTTTGCCGAGGTCATTTTTCACGCCTTCAGGGACCCTACAGGGGCCTATCAGCTCTCTCCTCACGATTCTTGCCTGGAACATGACTCCACCCCCTCCTTGCTTGGACCATCCAGGGTTGCACGGCACTCATCAGTCAACAAGACTGTTTGAAAATGAGTCTCCATGTATTTCTGGGCCTACTTCAACTGTTTCTGCTTGTGAGCATTGGATAGTGGGGGCTGAATAATAGGTGTGTGCACGACTGCAAGCCTCTGGAGGATCCTACACCTTGAGGTTGGTGGGACTCCAGAGGCACCAGCAGCTTAAAATACCTGTTTGCTGCTTTGTAATGGCATTTTAGCATCTGCTCTCTTAATTAGATGATTTTGTCTGGCAGAAACCTTCCTCATTATGCATTTATCTGCAGGAACCCGTCTGCTCTGAATCAGACTCTAATTTCTTCACAGTACGATGATCACACTTAAGTTTTCTGAAATATCTAATGTCTTAATTCCTTGTCCAAGGCAGAGCATGTGAGCGGAGTGGAGCGATGAGATTTCCCGCTCCTCGCTCACAGAGCTGTTCCTTGTGCCCGCTCGTCCGCTCAGAGGGGATTCACGCCGCTCCGCTCATTATCGCTCCACTTTCCACTAAAATTTCTACCCGCTCCACTCCAATCACTCACCGCTCACTCAATGAAAACATGGAAGCGCATTACCATTACCATCTTCTTGGTTTCAGACACTGGGAAATACTGATGTTTTAAAAAAATGACGATGGTGTTAATATTAATATATCAACACTGTGCAGGCATCTCAAATCTCTCGGATTATTCCAGCGGAAAGCCCAGTCTGACGTGCTGGATGTCGCTGTCTCTCTGCAGGAGCAGTGAAACCAACACGGGATGCTTCACGGATACAAATTCTTGCAGATGCATTCTGGGTGAGACATGCTTCAGACGCATGGTGTGAGCGGTACCAGAGCGAATTGGAGCGGGATGGAGCGCAAGATAAGGTGCCGGTCCAGCTTTTTTGAAAAAAAAACGCTCTGCGCTCTGGCCAAAATCCTTCTGCTCGTGCTCCCGCTCTGCTCCGCTCACATGCTCTGGTCCAAGGCATTGCACTACTGACACTTTTCAGCAGCAGAGATCCTTTTTCTTTCCCATATTGCAGAAACCTGTGGCCTGCTTATAATGTGGATTGCTTTATTAAGTAGTTTTCCTTTAACTGGGCTCGCCTGGCAAAATAATTATCACAAGTGTCTGAGATTGATTTCAGTGATCCAAAGAGCCCTGAGACACAACACCATCTATGAGTTTAATTGAAAAACAAAAATTTGAATGTTTATGACACTAAAATCCAATTTGCATAATAACTTGGAACACAGTGCAAGTCTATTGCCTATAGCTGTAGCTTTGACTGACAAACAGGTAATCTATATAATTATTTGCAAGAAGGGAGGAGCTGCATAGTCAAAAGGTCTATTAATATTATTCATCTGTCTGTTTCAATAGCAGTTAGTAACCATTGATAAGCCATAAACCTGTATTTACACTGTGTGCTTGACTTCACACCGAAGTTTGATGCAAAAATTCAGCAGCTAGAACGATGTGGAGCTTGTAGACTTAATTCCAGCCAGAGAGACGTCATCTGATCAGCTCATGTCAGGAGAAATTATAACACTTTCATGAAATATAACATTAACCTTCAGAGAAGAAGAGCAGCTGCATCACGCAGCCAAGGCCGGACATTTATGAAGGGAGGCGACGGTTTGGAGCTTAATGTAGTAACTGAATTTATCAGGAACCAAGGTCACCAGATGAGTGCCTGTTTTATCGTCTGGAGGTCTGTGTTAATTGCATCAATGACTATGATTAGAGTTCTTTTAAGTAGTGAGAGGATACAGAGCCAGTGCTGTGATTCCCTGCTTCACACAAATAACAAGACACTCAATAAAACATGTCTCATGACAGGAGATGGAAACAACGCGCTCTGCCGGGCTGTTTGAAAGGAGAGTTTCTTTACTTTCTTTGGGGTTTAGTTGAACTCATGTGGTGATCAGCTTAGGTGTAGCTCTAGTCTGATGTCACTTTTACCAGAACTGGACAACTTTTCTGCATGGAATACAGAAAAAAGAACGCTGAAAGCTTTTGATGATGGGAAAGATTTTTAACTTTTCTTCGGTATGATTGTGACTGTTACAGGGGAAAGGGTTAGTTGTTGTGAGTGGTTGTGACAGTAGCTGGGTTTCCATTACAGTTTTTCACAAAATTAAAGCAATTTTCCTTAAATTTCGATTAAGTACAATTGCACTTTGAATGCTTTTCAATTGAAGGGAGTTTTGGGCGTAGGCCTTGCAATTCTTGTAAAATCTCATCTCGAGTGAGTCCGCTGCAGGGAAGCTTGATGCTCAAAACCTGTTTTGTGTTGGTTTTGGTTACATCTACGGCGGTTGTCTTGATAATTTTGAACAAAAGACAAAGGCAACAGATGATAGTTCAGAGGTGAAGTCCGTATGTGTGGCAAAAGCCACGTATAAGGGTAGAAGTATGATGTTAAGAAAAGTCTCGTCTCTTCTTCTATCTACACGTACCACGCCATGTTGTCTTGGAGTGACTGGTCATGTGACACCATACGTCACGTCCGGTGACTTGTAGATGTGGAAAAAGTATTTCCATTACACTTTTGTGATATATTTCTATATTGAAATGCCTGAAAAACCTCCTCGTTAAAGTGTAAAAACTTTTTAGCAATATTTTAGGGTGTTTTTGAAATTCAGGTGTTTCCATTACCAGTTTTTTTATTGCGCTATTTCCATTTTGCACATTTCCAAGTGTAATGGAAACCCAGCTAATGGCTGCTAGTGGAGTGATTAGCTTGGACTTAGCCACCGCTCTTTTCCAGTCTTCTTCGGCATGAGTTTGCGATCATTACGGGAGGGGTTTGCTGGTGCATCCATGTCTGCCACGGTTGTATCAGTTAGCTTAGATGTAGCTGTAGTAAAGAGGCTGTTAATATTTTGAAAAGTCCTGCTCTTCTCAAACACTTTTAATGGGAGCTTTCCCAGATGAATGTCGAAACAGTCTTTCTGGTGTGTCAGGTTGTCCTGTAATCATCGTCTTTATTTTTAGGTGGGACATTTTTAAAGAAAAGACAGTCGTCAGAGTCTTGAGGTTTATATGACTCAGTTCCTGGAATTTATATAAATCCTTTATGAAACTACGCTATGTTGCCAAAAGTATTCACTCACCCATCCATATAATTGAAATCAGGTGTTCCAATCACTTCCATGTCCACAGGTGTAGAAAATCATCACCTAGGCATGCAGACTGTTTCTACAAACATTAGTGAAAGAATGGCTCGCTCTCAGGAGCTCAGTGAATTCCAGCGTGGTACTGTGATAGGATGACACCTGTGCAACAAGTCCAGTGGTGAAATTTTCTGGCTCCTAAATATTCCACAGTCATCTGTCAGTGGTATTAGAACAAAGTGGAAGCCATTGGGAACGACAGCAACTCAGCCACCAAGTGGTAGGCCACGTAAAATGACGGAGCGGGGTCAGCGGATGCTGAGGTCATAGTGCACAGAGGTCGCCAACTTTCTGCAGAGTCAATGGCTACAGACCTCCAAACTTCATGTGGCCTTCAGATTAGCTCAAGAACAGTGGTAGAGAGCTTCATGAATGGGTTTCCATGGCCGAGCAGCTGCATCCAAGCCATACATCACCAAGTGCAATGCAAAGCGTGGGATGCAGTGGTGTAAAGCACGCCGCCACTGGACTCTAGAGCAGTGGAGACGCCTTCTCTGGAGTGACAAATCGCGCTTCTCTATCTGGCAATCTGATGGACGATGCTGGGTTTGGCGGTTGCCAGGAGAACGGTACACTGTAAGATAAAATTAGTTGAGCTTACTTAAAAAAAAAAAGGAAACTCATTGCCTCAGAAATAACAAGTAAACTACACTTGACTTTTGTGAGTTAAAAAAAACGTTTGTTTTTAGTGTGCAGTACTTGTTCTACATAAACTCTTTAAGTATTCACTACAAGTTTAAAATCAACTATTTTAAGTTCTCAAAACCAAGATTCAAAGGTTAATTTAAGTTTGCAGGACTTAGGCTAAATCATTTACTTTGAGTGTGCAATACTTAATATTTTTAGCGCCATGTAAACACTGATAAGTTCATAGGACTCAAAATATCTTAGATAACTGATTGCCTTAGAACATCAGATAGTACTCTATACAAAAGTTTTTTAAATTATCATTTCACCTGAGGTGGAGTAACTTGTGCCACCGTTTGCAACAATGGCTGTTGGTGACCCACTTCATTAATGTCAGTGTGCCATCCAACATTCACTGATGCTAATGACAGCTTCATTGCCCCCTATAGGTGGGACATCTTTAATTGAGACAGCAACTTCACTCCTGGTGCATTTTATTTATTTATCTTATTTCACCTTTTCTTAACCAGGAGAAAACCTCTTTCAGATTAAAAATCTCGTTTTCAAAAGTGTCCTGGCCAAGACAGCTGCAGCAAACAGAGTGCATCAAGGTTAAGTGCCCAAAGGCATTCTGGGAAAACTGCAGATTTGCCATTACTCAAATAATATGAGTTATTACAAAAAAAACTTAAATTGTTTGAATACTGTTCACTTCAAACTGAAATGAGTTCTATCAGCTCATAGAAATAGAGTTGAAATTGCTGTTTTGGGTTTTTAAGTTAACACAACTTAATTTTACCCCCTTTTTACTTAATTTGTTTAAATCAAGTAAACTAAAGTAAATTGAGCCCTTTAGCTGTTATGGCCAAGAAGTACAAGTAACTTGTTTATAATAAGTATTTAGAACAGGTGACAAAGAGCTGAGTAATTTCAACTCAATGTTTATGAGTAAAATGGATGTTGCGTTTTATAGTGTACTTGTCTGACTGCATTGTGCCAAGTGTAAAGTTTGGTGGAGGGAGGATTATGGTGTGGGCTTGTTTTTCAGGAGCTGGGCTTGGCCCCTTAGTTCCAGTCAAAGGAACTCTGAACGCTTCAGCATACCAAGAGATTTTGAACAATTCCATGCTCCCAACTTTGTGGGAACAGTTTGGGGATGGCCCCTTCCTGTTCCAACATGACTGTGCACCAGTGCACAAAGCAAGGTCCATAAAGACATGGATGAGAGAGTTTGGTGAGGATCAACTTGACTGGCCTGCACAGAGTCCTGACCTCAACCCCATAGAACACCTTTGGGATGAATTAGAGCGGAGACTGAGAGCCAGGCCTTCTCATCCAACATCAGTGTGTGACCTCACAAATGCGCTCCTGGAAGAATGGTCAAAAACTCCCAGAAACACACTCCTAAACCTTGTGGAAAGCCTTCCCAGAAGAGTTGAAGCTGTTATAGCTGCAAAGGGTGGACCGATGTCACATTAAACCCTATGGATTAAGAATGGGATGTCACTTAAGTTCATACGTGAGTCAATGCAGGTGAGCTAATACTTTAGGCAATATAGTGTAGCTGCATCTTAATTGTCTGCATTGTTTGCAGGCATAGCATCATACAGGTAAAAAAATGAGTCAAATTGGAATAGGTTCTCACATTCTGTACAATAAAGGCTCAGATTGGATTCACCCTACAAGTACAATCATGTTCTGGTTCTTTCCTGTAATAGAAATGAAAGCCCAACATAATAAAGCAACAACTTTCTGCTCCATGGAGTCCATCAGCTCAAATGAACCTGAGAGTTCAATGCTTAAATCTAATTTCCCAGGAGACGGGAAGGTTTTATGTTGGAACCCAACCAGTGCCACCATCCACCACGGATGGCGAGCAAATCAGGTGATGTGGAACAGTAACCAGATCACCCAACCATCCTGAGTCGCCGTCTCCTTCCCAGTCCAATCTAATGTCGAGCTAGAGTGCCTCCTGATTCTATTTAGCTTGTACTAAACCCTCGTCTGATTAGTAAAGTACAAAGGTAAGACACAGCAAAAGAGAAAGAGGGGCATTGTGGGTAAAAAAGTGGGTGTGAGGAGACAGAAAAGAGAGCTGGGGTGAGAGAGAGATGTGGTTATTCTCTGAGACATTTTTTTTTTCATTATTCTGAGAAAACAAGCTGCAACAAGAAGCCCATTACAGTTTCATTCCCCGGCAACTTCCCTGAACTGTGAAATCCATAAGCCAAGAGTTCAGGAGCGAGGAGCGAGGAGGGAGAGAGCGGGGATGAGAAATTAATTATTTGGCGGAGGCGTCACGGTTCATTTGGCCCAGAAAAGGTTGTACACGGAGCCGGCGGTGCACCGGCGGTTCATCACAAGGCGGCGGTCTGTCGGCCGAGAGACGACGACACAGACGAATCATTTTCCTAACCACCTGCGCTGCCGTGTTGGACTAATTCAGCCCACAGCGGCTGAATTTTCATCTCATTGTGAAGTCTGGACCTGTAATCATAGAAAAATAGGTTGAGGAGGTATTAGGAAGAAAAGTAAATATTAAACCCCAAACAACCTATGAGGTTGAAACACAACATTAAAAATAAAATCCTCCATCAGAGCAGCGCCTGTCCTTGAAATAATTAGGACTGTTGCCACAGCCGAAGGTGAGCAGGGCGGCGGACGAGGTAAACACAAATTGAAGCCACAATGCAGGAGCCAATGGCACTCTTGAATCACATTAAACTGGACAAGCGACTAAATTATATACCTCGGCGGTAGATTGTAATTAATGCTTGTTGGCCAACAGCAGTGCTTATTCGCATGAAGAGCTACCGCGTACAGACAGCTGAGTGTTGGAGGCGGGAGCCCAAGTGAGTGGACATGCAAAAGGAGCAATTACACACCTCCGGCTTCAGAGTGTGAAATGTTTTTTGGCATGCAGATTGGATTTAAACGCTGGCCTGCAGGGACAAACAGTGACAGCAGCTGGAGAGGAGTTTGGACTTTATTTGAGAGGGAAACGGGTTTCATAGTGAAAGGACATTTCCTCTTTGTGTCCTGAAAATCAACCGTGCAGTTAGCACCAAGCCACCTTAGGTTTGCACACCACTAATGTGAAGCATCCACAGTGACATTTTGGAAAGAGCTACCAGGTTTTTGCACCAAAAACGAAACATATTTGGACAAGATGACCAGTCTTTATCCTTGGTGACATATGTGCCATAGAAGTGTACATTAACCCTTTAAGTTTTTACTTTATTATCCTACTGACTCCAAATAGAGCTGAACATTGACGCCCCATGTCACTAGCTCATGTTTGAAGCATCTACAGTGGCATTTTTGCAAACACCTACCAGGTGTTTCCACCATAAACAGAACATATTTGGACAAGGTGACTACTTCTTTATGCTTGGCAACTTATGTGCCATAGTAGTGGATCGTAAGCATTTAAGAACCCTTTTTATGGTCTAATTCATTCCAAATAGAGCAGAACAATGTCTGCCCACATCCCTGGCTTTGTTATGAAGTATAAATAGTGGCATTTTTGCAAAAAGCTGCCAGTTTTTGCAAAAAAAACAGAACATATTTGGACAAGATGACTCCTTCTTTATCCTTGGTGACATATGTGCCATAGAAGTGTACATTAACCCTTCAACATATTGTTTTATTATCGTACTGACTCCAAATAGAGCTGAACGATGACTGCCCATGTCACAGGCTCATGTTTGAAGCACCCACAGTGGTGTTTTAGAAAGAGCTACCAGATTTTTGCACCAAAAACAGAACATATTTGGACAAGGTGACTTCTTTATGCTTGGTGACTTATGTGCCGTAGTAGTGGATCGTAAGCATTTAAGAACCCTTTTTATGGTCTAATTCATTTCAAATAGAGCGGAACAATGTCTGCCCACATCCCTGGCTTTGTTTTGAAGCATCTACAGTGGCATTTTTGCAAAAAGCTGCCAGTTTTTTGCATCAAAAAGGAACATATTTGGACAAGATGACTCCTTCTTTATCCTTGGTGACATATGTGCCATAGAAGTGTACATTAACCCTTCAACATATTGTTTTATTATCGTACTGACTCCAAATAGAGCTGAACAATGACTGCCCATGTCACTAGCTCATGTTTAAAGCATCCACAGTGGTGTTTTGGAAAGAGCTACCAGATTTTTGCACCAAAAACAGAACATATTTGGACAAGGTGACTTCTTTATGCTTGGCGACTTATGTGACGTAGTAGTGGATAATAAGCATTTAAGAACCCTTTTTATGGTCTAATTCATTTCAAATAGAGTGGAACAATGTCTGCCCACATCCCTGGCTTTGTTTTGAAGTATTAATAGTTGCATTTTTGCAAAAAGCTGCCAGTTTTTGCAACAAAAACGGAACATATTTGGACAAGATGACTCCTTCTTTATCCTTGGTGACATATGTGCCATATAAGTGTATATTAACCCTTTAACTTATTGTTTTATTATCCTACTGACTCCAAATAGAGCTGAACGATGACAGCCCATGTCACTAGCTCATGTTTGAAGTATCCACAGTGGCATTCTTGCAAACACCTACCAGTTTTTTGCACCAAAAATAGAATAAATTTGGAAAAGTTGACTACTACTGCATGCTTGGTGCTATGTATGCCATAGTAGTGGATCGTAAGCATTTAAGAACCCTTTTTATGGTCTAATTCATTCCAAATAGAGCAGAACAATGTCTGCCCACATCCCTGGTTTTGTTTTGAAGCATCTACAGTGGCATTTTTGACAAAAGCTGCCAGTTTTTTGCATCAAAAAGGAACATATTTGGATAAGATGACGCCTTCTTTGTCCTTAGCGACATATATGCCATAGTAGTGGCTATTAAGCTTTGAAGAACCCTTTTTAAGGTCTAATTCTTTTCAAACAGAGTGGAACAATGTCTGCCAACATCCATGACTCATGTCTGAAGCATCAGCAGTGGTGTTTTTGCAAATACCTACCAGGTTATTTTGCACAAAAAATGGAACATATTTGGAAAAGATGACTACTTCTTTATCCTTGGAGACATACGTGCCATAGAAGTGTACGTTAACCCTCTAAGTACTGACTCCAAATAGAGCTGAACAACGTCTGCTCACATCCATGGCTCTGTTTTGAAAAATCAACAGCGCCATTTCTGCAAATACCTACAGTTCTGTTTTGCACCAAAAACAGAACATATTTGGACAAGATGACTACTTCTTTATGCTTGGCGACATATATCCCACGGTCATGGGCACCATGCTCTGAAGTACCCTTCTTTATTGTTGTAGTGACTCCAAATAAAGCTGGACAATCACCACCCATGTTTATGGTGGCTCTGATTCTAAGGTTCATTTCCAAGAGATGCATTTGTTGTGAAAATTATAGTGGGTACCAATAGTTTAGCCTGTGATTGATAGCACATGATATTTTTCATGCAAGAGACTGTGATGAACATACAGCGGCTCAGGACGAGTACAAATACCACTAGCTGACAGCAGCTTGCAAAGGTGTTAAGCTTTTACTACTGGGCAGTAGACATTTCCATCACAATAGATCCTCATGATTCTGAAAATGTACTTTGCAATTATTTTTCTATTTTGAAAATATTTGCATTCAAGGTCAGTCAGAGTGATACAGGTTGTTACACAATCAGATATGATCCAATCTAAGACTACGCAAGATGATACAACAGCAGATGGGATGCATTAGACCACATGACAATACTTTAGGAGCTAAGACAAGATGGCAGCATCGGCTCATAGCAGATAGCTTGCATGCCCCATGAAAAAAAGCCTGGGTTTAAAACTGAGCTACTGCGTGTCATTCCTCACTCTCTCCTCATTTCCTCTGACTTCCACTGTTGTGTTTCTTAAGTGAGTTTCTCAGCTCCCTATAACCATAAACAGGAACACATGCTTAATTAGTTCCAGAAATGAGGAATAATGAGGTCAATTCTTCTCTAAATTCAAACACCAAATCAGAAATGAGAGGCAGTGCATGCTACATGAGTGGTCATGTAGGAGGAGAGGGAAATAAGCGCTAACCAGCAAGTTAAAGCTGGCAAGCAGAGTTCATTTTTCTGCCAGCAGCTCTGGCAGGAAGCCAGCCATGATTCTGAGCGCCGTTTCTACCCAAGGCTTCACCTGGTTGGAGGAACAGTAAAGTGCTGAGGACGATAACACAGAGGAGTCCAGTTTCCTGACCTGACCTCGGCGGTTTCTTATCATTAAAGGGAAAGCTGGCTCTGACGTAATGCACCGTCCTTTTTCTCTGTACTGGTTTCTCTCTCTCTCTGACTGGTGAGTGGACTGGTCAGGTAATCGGTGATGCTATCCAAGCCCACCATGCTCTCAGGCCTGATTGTCCCCTATTGATTAAAGTTGGAGGGCTTTAAATGAAATGCCACTAAGGGTGAAGCCCCCGTTCTCCCTAGCAGCAGGAAACCTCCGCCGCTGTCAGTGAGGAGCTTCCGCACAGATGGAAATGAATGAACCGAGAGCACAAAAACACTGCTGAGTGTCACCAACAGCCAGCCTCTTCTTCCTTTTTCCTCCTTTGACCTGTCTGTCTGTCACTTCCTGTGAGGGACTTGAACTTCCTGTCTTATTGACCCGGTCCACAGCTGGCCTCCATCTCAGTTTTAGAGCATATTTATGAACTCTGTGTCTTTCTAAACTGGCTCTCTAAGGATCTAGGATTGATGAACCTGTAAACATGAGCAGGGTCTTAAATGCTATAAAAAAAGGACTGTTAACGAATTAAACCTTCTGCTGCTGTCTCCTTTAAGGCAGGGGTTCTCAAACTTTTCAGCCTGCACCTGTAAATCCGTTCAAAACAGGATTAAATGGGATTTAAAAATGGCACAAAAGGGTTAAAATGGCTAAAATCGATTAGAATTGGCACAAAAAGGTTACGATTGGTAAAATACGTTACAGAAAAAAAGGAAAATAAGATTTTTTGTGACAGAAATTGGTTGAGAGTGGAAAAAACTAGAAAAAGTGTATCTCATTCTCTGGTCCTATAAGGGGTCAATTAATTAGATTTATCAGGGGCCATTCTCTGGGTTTATCAGGGGCCATTCTCTGGTTTATCAGGGTCCATTCTCTGGGTTTATCAGGGTCCATTCTCTGGGTTTATCAGGGTCCTTTCTCTGGGTTTATCAGGGTCCATTCTCTGGGTTTATCAGGGTCCATTCTCTGGGTTTATCAGGGTCCTTTCTCTGGGTTTATCAGGGTCCATTCTCTGGGTTTATCAGGGTCCATTCTCTGGGTTTATCAGGGTCCATTCTCTGGGTTTATCAGGGTCCATTCTCTGGGTTTATCAGGGTCCATTCTCTGGGTTTATCAGGGTCCAGTCTTTGGGTTAGTCAGTGGCCCATTTAATTCTTTTGGTAGTCGCCTGAGCAAGTTCGGCATCAATTTCACCAAACAACCATGTTTTTATTTTACATTCAACTTTTTTTATGCACATATTTTCATAGAATGGGTAAATATTCCATTTAAATATTTTCAAAATATTCTTAGTTTTTTAAAGAAATTTAGCGACCCACTCTCAGTGTCTCATGACCCCCAAAAGGGTTCCAACCCCCATGTTGAGAACCACTCCTCTAAGGTATTTGCTGTTAAGTGTCTTACCTCAGAACCTACCACCAACACCTTGATGAGCAATCACGTCTATCTCAGATATTTTTTTCAATCAGATGCATTTAATGAAACCGTGCTGTTTACGACACATTCCAGATAAAACTGCCAAAGTCTCCTGATGATTCCAGGGAATCTCCTGGAACAGACTACTGCCAGGTTCTGTGAAAGGTCCTAAGAATTACTGTACATTTTCTGACCTTTATCAATAACTGTTCACTTTCATATGTTTTTAAACCAGTCCTGCTTTTCCTCTCTGTATGTTCAATCAGTGATTTTCCTCCAGAAGGTTCCGATCCGTGCCGTGTTTCTGTGTCAGACAGTACTGCATTCAGTTCTCAGTGAATCAGCGACTTAATGCTTTCAGCTCCTGCAAATTAACCTGGCAATTTGCTGTCGCACCACAATTTTCTGTGAAATTCGAGTGTGAGACACTCCGTGTTTGCGTGTGGGCTCTAATGATAGTGCGACGTCTGCACAAATGGCAGAGAAAGGCTGAGAGAAAGGCAGAGAGAAAGGAAGAGAAATCAAATGCTAGAGAGCTGGACTACATGGGAGCGTATTCATGAGATCATGTACAGGAGTTCAGCTGCAGTTCTTGGCACATCATGGGCCTTACTGTACATCCTTTAACTCTTTAAAAACTGGTCTTAAAAATCTTTTTACTGCTGCATCCTCATATCTCATCTACGCTTCTTTTCTCCAAAACTTTTTAAATGATGTCTTCTTAAGTTATATTTCCCATATTCAGTTGTTATGTCTTTCTGTTGTCCTTTAATGATTATAACTGTTTCATTTGAAGCATTTTAATTTCTCTGTGTATAAATGGTGCTCTGCAAATACCATAGATAACCAGGGGTTTTCAAAGTGTGAAAGAGTGAGCCTCCCCTAAGAACTGATCATTCGGTGGACCCCCACCCACAAAAAGGATTTAAATTGAAAAAAATTAAACAACATTTCAAACATTTATTTCTGATCTTTAAACATTTTTAACATTAATATATTTTGGATATTTTGGTTTGAAAATGTCCTTAAACATCTGCCTTTCCCTCTTATTCAGTTATAATGCCATTAAATACCCCTTTTTATATTTTTTGGCCATTTTACAACTTCTTTTTGCTTCTTTCCCCCCTCTTTTTCCCCTTTTATCCCATGTTTGCCCTTTTTCACCTTTTTGCCCATTTAAGCTCCTTTCATCATTAAAAATCCCTTTTTCCCAATTTTTTTGCTCATTTTTGCGACGTCTTTTTGTCAGTTTTTCACAGTTTTTACCACTTTTCTCTCATTTTTTGCCTTTTTTTTTTTTTTTTTTTTACAATTTTTACTACTTTTCTCCCATTTTTTGCCCCCCCCCTTTTTTTTTTTTACAATTTTTGCCACTTTCTGTCAATTTAAACTGCTCTTTGCCATTACATACCATTTGTTTCCTTTTTTGCCCATTTTTGCCACTCTTGACTGCTTTTTGCCCATTTGATTTTTTTTGTAACTTCTCACCCATTCCTGCTACTTTCTGACCATTTTTCCACTTTTAGTCACCCATTTTTTGCTGCTTTTAACAATTTTTGCCACCTTTAACCTATTTTTATTGCTACTTTAAGCTGTTTTTGCCACTTTTCACCTCTTAGATTATTACTTTTCAAAAATTCGTCTCTTTAGTTGAGTAACACTGCTCTATAGCATAGCCCCTATAGTAACTATAAGTCTATCCATTTTGCTCATTGCACAGCAGAGGTTAGCAAAGCAAATCACCTTTTTTCCGGTTTATGGTTCCACGCCTCCCCTGAAGCTCCGTGGCGCCCCCCAGGGGAGGCCCGCTCACACTTTGAGAACCACTGCCATAGATGACGCCTAGATGTCTGCAGAAAAATTAAACAAGTTGTGCTTTCTGTCATATGCAGAAGCTTTCACAACTTCTTTTGATCATTTCTGATGATGTGGGAATGCTTCAGCAAAATAAAACTTAAAAACTCAAATGCTTGTGCATGCAAAAGAACGATAAAAAGAGGGAGAGTTGAAGAGCTGACCAGTCTGCTGAAAAATATGGGCTTATATCTGCAGTATGAATACCAACGTACCAGCTGAGGGTGCACACTGCACTTTTAATCAAGCCACATAATCCAACCTGCGCCCTGTCCAGACTTGGAAACAGACGCTCCATCAGAAGACAGCTTATGGCTAGCATCACCAGGTTGGCAGAGGCAGCATCCAAGATGTGATAGAGCAGAGTGGTTGTGGAGCCTGAGAGGCCGAGGGGGCCACCTCGGCATGCTGGGGTGTGCCATCAAGCTCTCCAGAGGTGTTTTGGGCTTACACCTGTGGAAGGATGTGCCCACCTGATGACCTGTAGAAAGAACCAAAGGCCCGCACCACAAAGCCTGGCTGATTGGACGACTTCTTAGGTATTTGGGAGGGACCCTACCCTTGAGGAACTCATCGTATCGCAGAAGACCTTTTTGAAATCTGCGCCTGGCTTTGCGTTGATATCATATGACATATAGATTGCAAAGTGCGGTCAGACATGTCCCAAATGAAACAGACCCTCCCAGGCACCAGGTTAGCCTACCTCAAAAAGCCTACGCCCACCAACAGAGGCTATACTCATCGATACACCACGCATAGGACTGAGTCCTGATCCTGGCGCTAGTCAAAGTAGGTCTTGCTCAGTCTCTGTCCCTTTATTTCTCTTCTGTTATAACAAATAAAGAAAAAAAGCCCCCCAAATAATCTTAAATAGGGCCCCTGGTCTTTGTTCTCCATTAGTAAAGCACCAAATAGTTTACCTGTATCACCTTGTAGTCGTAATGACCGGGTACACAGAGGAAATCTAATTACTGACCCCTCTTATTAAGCGTGCTGCTAAAGACTCTTCTGAGACAAAATACCATAGATCCCTGAGCTTTTTATCTCCCCTCTCCTCAGCCTCACACTCCTCTCTAATATAATGGTAGAACTGTTAGAATCAATGGGGAATAAATGGTGCCAGTGTCTAAACAGGCCATGGAGGGGTCGCCGAGTTCACCTTCTCTGTTGCAGTGCCACGGCTGGAGCGCTGCCACCACAGCGCTGCATGTCAGCAGCCGAAGCCAGGCTCTGATTTAGAGATTTCCAATACACGGCTAACGCACTGTGCTATACTGAGAGCCTATTACAGCCATAACTCTGCATCAGCAGACTCCAGGTTTCCCAGTACAGACTGAGTAGGCGGGGAGTCGACTGTGGAGCCGAGCATGATGAGGCACCAGCCAGACCTGAATGTGTGGATGTATAAAAGCACAGCTGCACAAATGCATACGGCAGTGACAGAAAATAGCCCACATTATAAAGAAAAGAAGATTAATTTTAGTAAAAGTTGGTGTTAATTAAGATTTGAAACACTGCACCAATCTTTTAGAGTATTTCTGGGAGAGAAGATTAATTTAGAGGATTGTTGCAGACAGCAGAAGAGGCTGCAGCAGTAAACAAACTCACCCGTGGATTTCAGTCAGACTCCATGAACTAATTAGAGTTTTGGGTGGTTTAATAAAAGTTGAGTTAACTTCAGAGATGTCCTTTCAAATTTAGATTAGATTCAGTTAAGGGGGACATAAATGGATGGATGTAGGAGTAGAATCAAACAATGGGAATGAGAAAGAGAGACAGCAGGAACCTTTCTACAAGGAGACTCAAGTTTCTAACCCTAAAAGGAAGGCCTTCTCTTTTTTCTAAACCATCATGAGAGCCTGACCCTGGATTATTTATGAAGCATTAACAATTTTATGAAAGTACTAATAGTTGGTCACACAAACTGACTGGACTCCATGGACCAGATCCTAATAGCATCATGATTTGCACCTCATTAGCACATGCAATCTGTCCTGTGTTAGCAACCTATCCACAAAAGAGTTTTCACTAATGATTTGCCAACACATCCACAAAGTTTGGTAGTTGAATGCAATTTGTGCCCATAATTTGGTACCAGATTTAGGCAAGAGAATAAATTTTATGGACTAAAACTAAACTAAACTAAAAAGGGTAGAAATGACTAAAATGGGACTAAAACTAAAAGACTTTTCTTTTAAAGACTAAGACTAAAATTAAAAATTGCTACCAAAATTAACACTGATTACTAGGGGTGTCGACGACTAAGGTTTTTCATAGTCAAATCTGATTCGCCAGATTTTGCCTTTAGTCGACTAATAGTCGAACCAACTACACTTTTTGTCCCCGGTCAAAAACATCAGCACCGTTAGCCTGTTAGCACATTGGCCACTATCATAACTTTACAGCTTACAACAGCCAAATACCATCCTCCACTGACAACAATGAAGCATCCAAACACATAACAAAAGTGCTCTGTTAATTGGACACTGTGTTAAAACTCTACATTTCAAATGAAAAATGAGTCTTACCGTCAGCTGCTAATATCAGTCCTCATGATGATATAACTGTCACCTCTCTGAAGAGAGAGGAGCCGTCATTATCAGCTCCAAGCGGTCTGCACGATGTGATTCTGTGTTGACCACAATCCAACTTTATTTGAGGACTGGTCATAGGTAGTTTATCGAAGTCCACTACAACTCTGCTTGGTGTAGGTCTCTTTCTCTCTGCTGCTGCATCGGTGTTTACAACGCTCAGCTAAAAAAATAAAATCCCTCCATAACGCTGATGATGTTAAGCCTTTGGTTAACCAGGAAAACCTCACTGAGATTAAAATTCTGCTTTACAAGAAAGCTCTGGTCAAACTTTCCCTGCATAGTCCCCAGCAGCACTGAGCATGCACAGAGAGATAGATTTGCTTTGACGTCATCATGCATACATAATTAGCCATGTGCTTGCCGTCTGAGGGGATAGGCAACCCCAGCACCACATGACAGTAGATGTAGTAAGATTAGGCAACTTTTAGTTTATATCAATGCATTCTCACAACATATCTTCTAGGTTACACAAGTATTCAGTATTTACTTATCCAGTCATTTGCATGTTTTCTGCCGGACATTTTGACCAGTTATATTTTTATCTTCCGGACTTCAGCCCTTTTAACCAGCCAATGACCGGCAAATGCTGGCTAATGGAAACTCAGGCTTAGCAGCCCCGAATCAGAGTCCTCCAAATCGAATCGTCGAATCGCAAACCATTCCAGGTCACCCCTACTGATTATAACCAAACTTCCCCCTGGGATAAATAAAGTATTTCTGATTTTGAATCTAGATCAGGTCTCATACATCCATCAAGCCCAAAAAAAAAAATACAACATAAGAATTCTAGGAAAAATCTAACTCTAAAACAACCTTTTTTTTTTAAGAATACTCAAAGCCCATAACAATAACGGCAACACCAAATTAGTCATCTAAACAGCCAATGGTAGTCAAAATAAAGGCTGTTAGTCCTGGAGGCTGGCAACGGTTTCACAGCCACAAAAGCAAAATCCCTTTGTGAATCAGATTTCACAAAGACAAAGAAAAACTCACCAATCATTAAAGGAGATGCAAAATCTAAACACAGAATCACAAATCTGCCATTCCTTCACATTATCAGTTCATCTTAACCCAACATCATCTCCAACCACAGGCTCAAATCAGAGTCCTCCTGCCAACCTCCAAGAGGTTGATTTGGCTGTGAAACAGATGAGAACCTCTGAAGTACAATCCTGGGTTTAGAGCCACTCTGACCAGCACTGAGCCATTTCCAAACCATAAAGATCGCCAAGAGATGTCAACAAGTTTCATGAATCCAAAGAGCAAGTGTGCTGGATTAAGGTCAGCATTGAGCCAAGATGCTAAGAGCTGTGGTGCAAGACTTAAGAGTGTCAGTGAATCACCCAGAAATTATACATAAAGCATCTGCAAACAGACACTGCAAACAAGGTGCGCTTGTTTTCCCTTACCTTAAGCCATCAAACGACGTGAAGGGGAGGTGGAGACAGAGGAGGGCACAGCAGGGCAGCACAGAAAAGAGAAGGAAGGAAAAAACTGAATTAGAAAATGTTAAATTCAATTATTTACAATTTCAAATATATGCACATGGTTTTCTCCATTTTCTGAGAGATACAGCAAAATCTGCACAGCTTTAACCATGTTAAAGATTCCATATGTTTCATAAGATCCATGACTGAATTGTAGAAGTGAATCAGTGAGAATTGCAAACAAAAATTCATGAAAAGTAGAATCAGAAAGAGAAATCTCAACCCCATTTGTTTGGAGTGCTGAGTTTGCATTCCTGCATTGCTGTACTTATAACATATTTAATATCCCCATGAGTCTTAATTACCCCTCCCTTGTCTCTTTTGTTCTATTCTCCCTCTAACTCCACTCTTCAGGACATAACTGCAGCTCTGTTTGAGTCAACAGGGATTAGAATTAGGGACTAAATTGAGCATCCAGAGTCCAGCGACTTCAGCAGAAGGCTGGCGGTTCCACCTTAGAGCGATGCCAGACCAATTAGAGGAGGAGGAGAGGGGAGTCGCTGCCCGGGGTTGGGGGTGCTGCTTAAGTTTTAATTACACAGTAAAATGATCCTGAACGTCCCTTTAGAGAGGGACTGCGGTGTCACAGTGCAGGAGCCTCACCGGCAGACATGCAGCACCAACACAGCAAAGAGGAGGAGGAGGAGGAGGAGGAGGAGGAGGCGAGTTGCTGATTCTCCATTTAGACTTAATGGGTAGAGATGTCACCGAGGACACATTACACATTTGTTTTATCTACTTAACCTTTATTTAAGTGGCTCGTCCTACTGAGATTAATGTCTTGTTGAAGGGAGACTGAGTGAGGCCAAGAGAGCAGCAGAGAGAGCGACATTTGAGCCGAGGACAGCAATAAAGAAAAATGCAAGAAAGCAAAACTTCAGAGCACTGAGACTCACACCTGAAGTCTGGCTTCTACAGACAGAGCGGGGTATAACTCTTGGAGTCTGTTTTATGGCTCAGTTTGAAGATATTTTCATACCTCTACAGTTTCAAACCTGCCAAAAAATAACTTTAGATATCTCACTGACAAAGGTGGTTTTACCATTAGGCAAGGAGGAATTGCCTGGGGCTTTGTGCTCCAAGAGGCCTGGAGGCAACGCAATATCTGGTCACCCTGGGAGCACTGGCATAACCCCAGGACATTTTTATCCCTGTGTGTACAATGCTTTGGGTCAGGGGTTCTCAACCGTTTCAGCCCGTGACCCCCAAAATAAAGGTGCCAGAGACCTATTCAAGAATAGTCATGTGCAGACAAGGCCGTCCATAAGTGGGGAAAATAGGAGAGGTTTCTGGGGCCCAGCCAGACTGGGGGCCAGAAAAATCCTGGTCCGTTGTAAAGTAAAGTTGTGGTATTTTATATTTAACCTGACTAATAACCACTCTGATCAAAAAAACACATTTTAATTCATTTGTGTCATAAGTAACCCTCTTAAAAATGTAAATCATTTAGTTAAAAACAGAAGTAAAATGTGTTAAAAATAGCTTAAATGGGTTAATAATGGAAAAAATGGTGGGAAAGGTGGTGAAATCAGATTTTAATAGTAGCAGAAATGGGTTAGAAATGCCCAAAATTAGATAAAAGTGGCAAAAAATAACCAAAAATGGCAAAAATGGGTATCTTAAGTGGTAAAAGGGGATTAAAAGCGGCTAATGTGGTGTGAAAGTGGCAAAAATAGGTGGACATTTGGTAAAATCTGATAAAAAATGGATATAAACTGGCAAAAAAGGGTTAGCTAAGGCAGAAATTGGAAGAAATGGGTTAAAATTGCAAAAATGGGCATACCAAATTGTGAATTTGGTGTAAAAAGTTGTAAAGAGGGGTTAGTAGTGGGAATAATGGGACAACAGAGCCAACAATAGGTGTAGGGTGTCAAGATTTTGTTAAAAGTTGCAAAAATAAGAAGAAAAAAGTGGTGGGAAGGGTTCAAAAATTGAGAAAAAATGCGTTTTAAGTGGCAAAAATGGTAACATTTGGCAAAATTGGTGTAAAGTGGCAACAGTGTCATTTAAAAAATGTTCTTAGTTTTGACAAGGCATCTGGAGACCCCATCTCAGTGTCTCCCAACCCCAACGTTGAGAACTCCTGCTTTAGATCAGGTCAAGTATGGGGGCCTGTACTGGTCCAGCCTGCTGAGAGCCATCATCCAGGCCCATGCAGCACTCTCCAGTATCCTCCCAGCTGACCTCTCCACAATGCACGCAACCAACCAAAAGGCCTCCTGGTCCAGGGAATCCTGTATGCAGATGCCACTCATGTCTCCAGCAGCTGACCCTCCCCATTCCCACTCTCCTGAACATGTCTGCATTCGACACATGGTCTTGCAAACAATATCAAAAACGGCCAAAAGAAAAGTCACCACAAAGGAGTCCAGCCGATGTCTGTGGCCATCAGCGGCCTCACAAGAGTAAAACTGGGAGGACCGAGGACTAGAAGACCCTGACTTTTATCCACATTCTCAGAGCAGATCAATGAATTACGCAGCTAAGGGATTTGATAGCACTACGAGTGGACTGTCATGGTTGAAGCATTGCCTGCCAGTGCCATCAGACACACTGATAGTCTCACCCCTGGTCTCACCAGACGACTGGAAGTCATGGCAGAGGGTGAATATTCCTCTATTCCTCCCAGCATTGTGAGTATTCTCACTACAATTCGCTGTCTTTCTCTCTGTTATGCTCCGACTTGTCTCCTTGACCGTGCGTGGATCTTTCAAACTCTATAAACTCCAAAACTTTGAATAGAAACACACCCAACAGTTTTTGAAACAGCAGTTTTTGGGTGTGTTTCTATTCACTCGAGGAGACAAGTCGGAGTGTAATAGAGAGGAAGACAGCGAATTGTAGTGAGAATACTCACAATGCTGGGAGGAATAGAGGAATATTCACCCTCTGCTATGACTTCCAGTTGTCAGGTGAGACCATGTGTGCTTCCGCCATGACAGTCCAGAAGTAGTGAAGCCAGTGCTTTGCCTCACTGAGCTTCCACCTCACTGGGGAGGGAGTAATCGGCGAATGCCTTGATAGGGGTCACATGGGGATGGATCCAGAAATGTTTTTCAAGGATTCTTCACTATTGGGAGATAGGGCTAATGGCGGAGGTCTGCGCTCTCCATGTGCTTTTCTAGTTTGCTCTTGTTTTTTGGTCGTATTTGGCAGTAATGCACAAACACGTTCGAATATGTGTCTATCTCTGCAGAGTCAAGCAGCGTGATGCTTTGTTAAAACTTTGACAAAAATGGCTTAAAATTGGAAAAAAAAAGATTTAATGTGGAAAAGGGTTAGGAGAGGCATAAAATAAATGGCAGAAAAAAGGGTGAAAAGTGGTAAAAATGTGACAAAAATTGGATAAGATTGTAGATTGAAGACAAAAAAAGGCAAAAAAAAAAGTGGTTTAAAGAGGTGAAAAGGTGGCTCCAGTAAACACCTTCAACATCAGACCCGACAATAGTTTGACACTTTTCAGCTCCACAATGAAGTAGCTGTTAGCCAGGACGCTAGCACTGATCAAACACACATGCACTGATATCATCAGTAAAGGGCCCGTTCTCTGGGTTTGTCAGGGGCCCAGCCAAATCTGTGGACGGGCATTGGCCTATCTATGAACATACGCAATGGCGTGCAGAGACGCTGAGCCATTAGGCAGTTAGTTGCACCCCTTTCCATGTAAAATGGCCTTAATGCACTAAGCATCTACTGATGAGGTTGGTAACAACACGGCATTAATAGAGTCAAGATCTTCCTCCAATCTGAGAGCTGATGGAAGTGTACTTCAGTTTTTATGATGCCAAACTTTTCAGAAATCAGGAAGCAAATTCACTTCTTTATGACTTTAAAATAAATCATAATAATGGCGTGTAAACGAGGTCAGAAACTATTACTTTGACATTGCCATACTAAGCCATAACCAGGAGTTGAATCAGCCTCAGGCTCTCAGCTGCTTTTTTATGCATGTGTGATACCAGAGTGGACGGCTCAGAAAAGATTATAAAGAGAAGAAATTTCGAGGGACGAGATCAACCAAATATCTGACCTATCATCCAATAAGTCTAATGATTAATCTTTTCTGAGTTTATCTTTAAAGTTTCTCTCTCTCTCTCTGATTCACCAGGAACACAAATCTGATCTCTTAAATATCAGATCTGAAAGAGAAACATCTCCCCGTCTCAGTAGGTCTCCCCTCTCTGACCTCCTTAAAGCCTTTTTCTGAGGCCGTTCAGCTCCAATCTCCTCGCCATAGCCGATCCCAGAGCTCTGCTAACATTAGCGCTAAGCCGTCTTCTTAATGCCTGAAAGAAGCTGGAATCAAAAGTCCAGCAGCCATCGAGGAGCCGTGGTGACCTTCAAACTCTACAGAGAGCGGGGAATGAAGAGAAAATACGACTCTCTCTGTACTCAGTGAGGTGATTAGGAAAGGCAAAGCTGCTTCTTTGAGTCTAGTTCTAAAGATAGCCATGTGCAAGGCCAAAGAAGATGGTAGATAAAAACGAGGGGTTAATTAGCTTCATGGGATGAGCAGCAGGAGGCCGACAAACACAAGTGCGCTCATAAAAAAGCATGTGCTTTTTTCTTCTGTTGTTCAGAGTTTAACCTTCAAACCAAACCAGATTTTCATGACACAAAGCCTCAACCTTCCCTGACATATCAACTATGATATTTCACAAAAAGTCAAACATTTTTATGTCAGACATAAAACAAGGCGGTACCAAGAGGGCAAACTGATGATTACTGCTGACACAGACACAAAGATGACATCAGTGTTTACCCTACCCTTCATTTGGGGTATTTGACTGATTTCACCTTCCTGGTTTATTTACTTGTTGCACCCTTCTGCCCTTCCTGAACAGCATCAATAGCGTGCACCAGCTCCCATCATGCACCAGCCACCTCTGCTTCCAGACCTGCAGCATCCATGTGCCTCTGAAATAAACATATTCAGCATCTCTGAGATTTGCAGAAACAATGTCAATGTTTTCCTCTGTCAGCTGGGTTGTTATTGACATTAGAAAGAGCATTATTTGATTAAGCCTTGTGTAAATTCCCTGTTTAATACTGTTCTTCTCTTTTTTTTCCCACCAACATGCTTCTGACAGCCTGGCACCCTAAAAACAGGAACAAGACAAGACACTGCATGTGCCACAACAAATATCTGCCACAGCAAGAGTGAAACATGATGAATTATTCAGTTCCGCTATTAAAAATTTTAATTAGCCTTTGCAGGGACGAGTCTTCCCAGCAAGGGTAATCCAGGCAACCTTTGTTCAGACAGATGGCTGCACTAAATTACTGCTTACAAAAAATGCTGTTACATTTTAAAGCATGTTTGCAAAATGATGAAGATTTTAAAAAAAATTTTTTAAAAACCATCGAAGACCCCACGCTGTAATATCCTCAATCATCTGGAGAGAAAAATGTCGGGTCAGGACATCCCTCCATCTGTCGCTCCAGACTTGGGAGAAAGGCCAAGTGTAATATTTCTGCTTTTGTCAACCCTCAGAAAGCTGAGTCATGTCGACTCATCCTTTTCTCTGCCACTAATCTGGTTTTACAGCTCTTCAAAAAGCATAAACAGCCATTAGATCCCCAGTTGTTAAGTAGCAGCTCCCGCTAACAGTAAGCAACATCTGCTGCTAAATCCCCGCTCTGCACTGTGTGTAATTAATGCTCGCTCTCTGCCACATTTCCCACCCATACTGTTTTATTGAAACGCTGTAAAGTCACCAACTGCAAATTTATACATCCCACAGCTGATTACAATCCTCTTAATTACCTTTACACTTCCTGATACATTAGTGCTTTTACTCTTTTTGTTCCCATCATGTCCAGTCCACTCATACGCCATCAAGCAGGGAAAGGAAAACATGAGCTTAAGGCAGGGGTGTCAAACTCAAGGCCCGGGGGCCAAATCTGGCCCAGGGTGCAGTAATAAGCGGTCCACCAGATCACATGATACTTTTACTAGAACTGGTCCACCAGTATGAGGTCTGCAGATTTTCCTCCAGTATAAAAATATTAACCCTGATGGTTTATGATATCCTTGTCGAGTCATAAAAATTAGAAAAAGTAAACGGTAAAAATTTTTAATAAAAAGTCAGGAACGAAGGAGAAATTTGTGTTTTCTCTGTATTTTCAGTTTTACATCTCACATGACTAATAATTATGGTTTTGACTGTTTATTTCATATTTTAATCTTTACATCTCAAAACTTTGACTTTTTCTCTCAAATGTTTATCACTTAGATTCATTATTTTACATTTCAAATCCTATTTTTGACCTTTAAAAGTCTGGATTTTGACTTTTATATTATCTTTTGACCTTTTTAACTCCTAACTTTGACTTTTATCTCAGTTTTTACCTTTTAAAATCCTGGTTTTTAAAGTTATTTCACATTTTGATTCTTAAATATCATTGACTTGAAATTTAATCTCATATTTTAAAAATTTAAACTCAATATTTTGATGTTTATCTCGTATTTTGATTGTTAAATATTATGTTTTTGATTTTTTTTTCTCAGTTGTGCTAAAATTCTGCTCCTACCTTTCACTTTTATCTTGTATTTTGATTGTTAAATATCATGTTTTTGATTTTTTTTTCTCAGTTGTGCTAAAATTCTGCTCCTACCTTTCACTTTTATCTTGTATTTTGATTGTTAAATATCATGATTAAGATTTGTTTCTGTTTTGCTAACATTTCAG
Source organism: Cheilinus undulatus (assembly GCF_018320785.1). Classification (NCBI taxonomy): domain Eukaryota; kingdom Metazoa; phylum Chordata; class Actinopteri; order Labriformes; family Labridae; genus Cheilinus; species Cheilinus undulatus. Next base: position 39,195,620 of record NC_054884.1, on the reverse strand, counting down.
CACCTAACTTTGACGTTTGTGTAGTATTCTGACTGTTAAATATAATGATTTAATTTTTTTTTCTCAGTTTTTCTAACATTTCAGCTCCTAACTTTCACTTGTATCTCATTTATTACCCTTAAAACTCATGATTTTATTTTTATTTTTTTTAATTTGACTTTTACAACTTCCAAATTTGAAATTTTATCTCATATTTTTATTGTTAAATATCATGATTTGGATTTTTTTCTCAGCTTTGTTGACCATTTCAACTCCTAACTTTCACTTTTATCTCCTAATTTGAATGTTAAATATCATGATTTTGAATTTTATTTTTAAATCTGACTTTTACAACTTGTGAATTTGAAATTTTAACTCATATTTTGACCTTTAAAACTCATTATTTTAATTTAATCTTATTTTTTTACTGTTCAAAATCATGGTTTCAGTATTCTATCTCATATTTTTTCTTTTAAAAACATTATTTTTACTTTGGCTGTCATGTTTTTACCTTTTAAACTTATGTTTGACTTTTTTTTCTCAGATTTGAGTTTTTAACTCATCATGTTGACCTTAAAATCTCAAAATCACTCAGGTTAACCCTCAATGGTTAAATATTGACCCTGTTAGGCCCTCAGGTTAGACCCAAATCCAGCTGTGATTGCATATGACACCCCTGGCTTAAAGGATGTCTGCATGGAGTAAAACTTTAAATTCAGCTTCTCAAACACTCAGTATGACTAACTGTATTGACGACTCAAATTGTCTATATCAGACTCCAGGTATGCTTTTAGCCAGGGATAAAAAGCTGAATAAAGAAGCAGAGAGGTGATATGATCTGGCAGACTGATGCCTGAAAATGCCATGCCATTTATCGTGGGTTTCGCAGTTTATCTGCTTTTGCACTCCATCCAACAAAGGGGGTTCTTTGCAGATCCTCTCAGTTGTGCAACACGTCTGAGGCCCTTGCAAATACTGGGATGCTACAGTTATTCTCCTTACTTTAGGAAAGCTTCTCCCAAGCTTAGGAATAGGCCGTTTTTATTTTGTAAAATACTTCCTCCAGTTGAGAGCATTCCCTTACCCCTGGACCCATTTCAATCCATTCTAGTGGACCCATTGGGGGCTGGATAAGTCAGTGGATTATAACACCAACTCTGGTCTGGGGGATTGATGGTCGAATACCAGTCAGTACAGACTCAATATCCAGTTTGGACAAGGTCCTTAACTCCTGGGACAGCTGTCTACCTCTATGTGCATCACTTTGGATAAAAGCTTCTGCTAAAAATTACATGGTAACATTTCCAAAGTCCTCATTACTTCTCATTTATTAGGGGAAGAAGCCGTCCAAACCTACCTGGTCCGATGTGAAAAAGTCATTGACACCTGGTAATGTGTCTACCATTACTGTGAAGAAGTGTTGGCCCACTCTTCTGTGTAGAATTGTTTTGATTCAGCCATATTTGAGGGTTGTTAATATCTCAATCAGATTTCAGTCCAGACTTGGACTAGACCACTCCAGAACCTTCATTTAGTTTTTTAGTCCATTCAGAGGTGGACTTGCTGGTGTGTTTGGGATCATCGTCGTGCTCCATAAACCAAGTGGTCTTGAGCTTGAGGGTCATGACCTGATGGCAGGAAATTCTCCTTCAAGATTTCCTGCTAGAGAGCAGAATTCATGGTTCCAGGTCCTGGTCCAGACCACCACACTTCCACCACCATGTTTGACATGTTCTTTTGATAAATTGCTGTGTTGGTCTTTTTCTCCCAACAGGAAGTTGAACTTCCGTCTAGTAAGTCCACAGAATATTTTCCCAGAAGTCTTGGTGACCATCAGGATGTTTTCAGTCAAATGTGAGACGAGCCTTTGTGTTCTTTTTGGTCAGCAGGGGTTTCAAGTGGGGCCAAGTTCGGCCTACAGGTCTTAAGTGGGACTTTTCCATTACATGGCACGGCTCGGCTAGACTTGGTTTGACTTGGCATGGCAGCCCAGCGCAGCAGGGGGTCTGCTTTTCCGTCACAACCGTGCTACCCATTTAAGGGCGCGTCTAGAGCTCATGACGCAGTGTTTTGAGCCCTCCTCGATCTCTCTCTGATCCGAGTGACTTTACATCGTTTTAAAGGAAAAATCAGACTGTAGACAGCGCTGCAAGCTGCTCTTTTAACTTTCTCTCCCTCTCTCTCTCTCTGTCCGCGGTCAGTAAACAAACAATAATTCACACTTATCATCAAAATGAGAGGATTTCTCTGCATTTGAGTTAAAGAACAGTCTCATTATTGATTAGTGGGTCAGCAAAAATGAACAGAATCATATTTTTGGACTGGGCAGTGAGAACGACATGCTTTACTAGCGCCAGTTAATGAATAAAGACGGACTCTGTCATGGGCGAAATATTTCGAACAGCTCCTGCATTTTATTTTTTAAGTCTAGTGTGGTCTATAAGAAGGGGACAGGGTCAGACTTTGGTTATGCAGAAAAAGATGAATTTCTGGATCTGCACCTGGTCCTTCCTGATTTCCCTCATAAGTGTGATCCGACCGTAGTATGAGCACAAAAATCTCAAGTTTTGGTCTGGTGTCATAAATATTTAAGTCATACAGTGAATGCTGACATTGCTGTAACAGAGTTATGGACAGCTGGAGCAGAGGCAGGGATAAAACGTTTCTCCCCGTGGGGAGGGGTTATCAGTAGCAGAGGGGGTAAATCCACCCAGCAAATCAGACCCCGCGAAGTGCTTCGACGTCAGCGCGGCACACTTGAAGGTGGGGCTGGCCGGCTTTGGCCTTACTCATGAGCAGGGTCATTTGAGCGCAGCTCAGCATCACCAAACTGCTGATGGAAATGCAAATCAGCACGGCTTGGTTTGGCTCGGCGCAGCCAAAAGCCGTAGTGGAAAAGCCCCATAGATGTTCTTTTTTGGACCTCCTGGATGAGTGGTCCATTCCCTCATGGAGTTATTTTGGTCAGCAGACCACTCGTAGGTTTTCTCCATTTGTGGATAATGGCTCTCAGCGTGGTTGGATAGAGTCACAAAGCCTCCCAGACTGATACATGTTAATGTCTTTGTTTCTCATATACTCTTGATGTGTTTGAGAACTTTCAGCCCACTTCACTTTGTCAGACAGCTTCTATTTAAAGGATTTGGATTTTTTTTCCCTTAATAAATGAAATCCTCATTTTGAAACTGAATTTTGTATTTAATCTGGTTATAATTATCTAATATTAAAACTTGTTTGATTATAAGAAATGTTTTTCTTTTTGTTCTACTGGTCAATTTTTTATTATAAAATTTAATATTTAATAAAGATTTGTTATAAAGTGTTTTGAAAACATCAAATGTGTAGCCAGCCTGAATCAGCGAGCCATCCCAGCAAGATGAAGAAGACCAAAGGAAAAAATGGGTTTCATTCATAAACTACACCTGACAATAAATGGACAAACGACACAGTCAGGATATCTGACTTAAGCCCACAAACATCGACCACGCTGTCTTTATGATAATCAAACCCTCCCACACGGCTTGTTAGGGGGAAACGGCGACAGGTTCTCCATCTCTCTGGCTGACCGCCGTGGACGAATCAAAGATGATCCATCACACGGCCCCTTTACAGTGAGGAGATCAATATTGATGCTCTTTGATTTACACACCTACACTCCAGGTGAAATATCTACTGTGGCGTCCATATCATAGCGATCGATGATCATTTCACTGAGTGACCCACAGCCGGGGAAATGTGACCACGTTAGAGAGAAAAGAAGAGAACCTCTCTGTTAATATTGATGTTCTGGTTAAATTATGTAGATGGATCACCTGCTGGTGCTGACGTTTTGATTAAAGCTCCCACTGTGCAGCTGTTTTGCCTCCGTCTCCCATCAATCCTCTACACTACCTCTAAAGCTCTGATCATCAACTGGCGGCCCGGGGGCCATATCAGGCCCCCTAAAGGTTCCTGTCCAGCCCCATAGACGGTCATCCAAGTCAGAATAGGAGGAAACGAAGATGTGGTGGTTTTTAGAGTATCTGTCTACAGCTGTTAAATCCACCCCAAAACCAATGAATATTGAAATAGTTTTAGAATGACTTAACATTTGATCTGGTTTACAGAAATTCACTTGTAAGCCATTATTAGTAAATATTTTAAAAAATGGGTTAAGACTGGCGGAAATGTTGCAAAAGTGGACAGATTCAGTATGAATTAAGGTTAGAGGGTGGCAAAAATAGATAAGTGTTAAAATGGTTTATAGAGTGGCACAAAGGAGCACAAATTGGCAGGAAAAGTGATGAAACTGGTGAAAGAGAAACAGGGGGCCAAAAGTATTTAAAAATGGGTTAAAAGTGACAAAAATTGATAAAAGATTGGCACAAAGGGGATAACACATGCAGGAAAAGTGGTTAAAATTTGATTAAGGTGGCAAAAAAGGGCAAAAAGTACCAAAAATAGGTTAAAAGTGGCAAAAAATATAGCAAAATAACTTGCCAAAGTGCTGAAAATGGATTTAAGAGTGGCAAATAGGGGCAATAATTGGCAGGAAATTTGCTAAAAGGGATTAAAGAGTGGCAAATGGGCAAAAAGTGGCAAAAAATGGGTTTAAAGTGGCAAAATATAAAAAAAAAAAAAAAAACGGGTTAAGAGTGGCAAAAAATGTTGCAGAAATGTCCGAATGAAGTAGGGTTTGCATAAAAATTTCCTGTGTTTTGAGAGGAAATACATAAACTATTACAATAATATGCTAAACAGTACAAAACGTGTATTAAATGTTTGGTTTATTTAGAGTCTCTGTCAAGACTAAAATCTGGCCCTTGTGCAGATGCACTTGATGACCCCTGCTCTAAAGCCATGTCAGCCATCCAGAGACACCGCTGTAAGTCTGCAGCCATGCTGGCAGCTCTCATGCCTTTTGTAATGGAAGCTGAACTTTATTAAAGTCAGGATCAAGAACGAGCTGATGGTGAAGTGGATGTAGTCACTGGCCAGATGCCGATATCACAATAAAAATGTTTGGCTACCTTGGAGGGACGTTTTTATGACGTGCTGGGTGCAGCCATAGTCATGTGACTCCATTGTTTATGTTGGTGTAAGCAGAAAGATCAGCAATTTAAATGAGGTTTTATGATTTCATTGACGTGTTTGTTGAGTTTAGATGTGATTAATAGAGGGCCGTATACAATCCATTTGTTCATTTGGGGCTGAACGCATTGGCCTTTTGCAGTCATGTGACCATTATGATGTCACAATGGTGGACAGTGGAAGTATCAGTGTTGACTTTAAGCCAGTATGCATTTAATGTAGGGCTTTTATGCATTTATTCGGCAGTGTTGTGAAAGAAAAACTTTCCTCGTTCATTATTGTTGAACCGTCACACTTAAATGTTCCAGATCATCAAACAAATCATAATGTTAGACAAAGATACAAAATGCATGTTTTTTCAATCATGATTTTATTAATTAAGGGGGGAAAAGATGTCAAAACCCTATTTATATGGGTTTGAGACTCCACTGAACCAAGGTGAGTGTCATTATCCACAAATGGAGAAAACAGTGAACCGCGGTGAACCTTCCCAGGAGTGGCAAGCCTGTCAAGGTGACGCTGAGAGTGCATGGTCAACTCCTCCAGGAGGTCCCAGAAGAACCCAGAACATGATCTAAAGACCTGCAGGCCTCACTGACTCAGTTAAGGTCAGAGTTCATGATTCAACAATGAGAAAGAGACTGGGCAACAATGGCATCATGGGAGATTTCCAAGACCATAACGACTACTGACCAGAAAGGACACAAAGGCTTTTGACTAAAACCATCCTGATGACCCCCCCCTTTTTTTCATAAATCTCTTTAACAACTTCGGACCTGCTCAAAACTACCAAACACTCAATAATTTTCAAGATTTTAACCCTTTAAATGCCAGTTTGATTATTTGAAATATTTTATTTTTTTAACTAAAAAACACAAAAAGTGAGTTATTTTCCATAAAATTAATAGTAGAAAGAAGGGGCTTTGGTGCTGATGAGAGTCTTGGATGGGTCAAAGATTAGCAACAAAATTGATTTGATTGCATTAATATTTCTTACGGAATGTCAGAAATACCCTCCGGACATCTTCGAGGCAAAAATGCCCCCATTGACTTCCATTAAAACCAGGTTTTTTTAATCTCACTGTCACTGCAGTATAAAATCATGCATTCTTTAATGTCAGCATTTCAATGTGAAGAAATCTAGTGAAATTTGACATTTTTACCGTATTCCACCAGATTCAACCATTTACTCATCGTAGGACCATGCACCACATTCTTGTATTTTTGCCAGTTATATTATGAAGAGTTTTTTGTCAGATTAAAAGGGTTACAATTCGGAGAATTATTGAATGTTTGGTAGTTTTGAGCAAGTCTGAAGTTGTTAAAGAGATTTATGAAAAAAAAAGTAGAAAAAAAAAATATAGATGTATGGTTATTTAATGGCAGTTTTTGTCTCGAAGGTGTCCAGAGGGTGCCTTAATGTTAAAGCTGGCACTACATTAAAAAAATCATTGAGAGAGTATGAATGACATTTAGGAGTAAAACATACTGGATTTCAAAAATTTAACTAGAAAGAAAAATTCCCATATAAATTCATGCCACAAGCTGTAAAACTGACAAAATGACCACAAAATAAAAAAAAAAAAACTTGAGAAAAATGGCCAAGAATGCCCAAGGAGGGCGTAAGGGTTGGCCGTTTATGCTGAAAAACCTTCCACTGTGGTTGAATGGAAACAAATCTGCACAGAAGAGTGGGGCAACATTCTTCCACAGTAATGTGCAAGACTCATTGCCAGCTATTGCAAATGCTTGCATGCACTTGTTGCCGCCAAGGGTGGAACAACAAGTCATTAGCAATCTCTGATTTTTTTGCCAATCTTCATGACTGTCTGAGGAAGCTTCTCTCTGTCCTCTGGGATCAGACGTTGATTTTCAGTCGGGTATGGGAGGACGGAAGAGACCGATGTGGGAGAAAGAAAGCTTCTTGTAGGTAAAAGAGAAATTAAGGAAGTGGGACATCAGGATGGATGATGGCAATAAAGTGAAAAGCAGCATGAAAAGAAGACAAGCTGCTAAACTCAGTGGAAAAAGGGATGGAGAAACAGAAAAGAGAATGAGAGATTTAGCATGTCGCTGGGAGGAAAAAACGCAGTGATGGAGAGACCGGCGGAGGATGGAGTGAATCAGCAGGATTTTGAGAGCCTGAAATAAACCTGAGAAAAAAAAACAAGGAAAACAGAATGGAACAGTGACAGATGTGATGGGCGAGAACCAACAAGAGGAATGAGCGCCAGCTTCGTTTTCATCAGGCACCTCACGGCGGGGGATTTCCATCAGGGCTGCCGGTGTGTCGCCTTCATCAGGTCATCAATCTCTCCGTCGCCCCTTTTCTACTCGCCGTCTCTTTTGACGAGAGTTGCTCTCCTCCCATCCCCCCCGCGGTCTCCCTCTCCGTCTCACGAGCCTTTAAAACCCTTCATTCTGATGAGGCCTGATGTCAGATTGATTTTCAGATGGAGGGAGTTAATTCTTGATCGCCATCAAAGCGGCACCGACCGAGTCTTAGAGAACACAGGAGAGCAGTAAATGACGGGGAGCGATGTTTATGTAGGCTGCTGGATTGTGGGGGATCTAATAATTTCTGAAAGCTCCCATGGTGCAGTTCACTTCCCAGGATGCATCAGGATAAATGTGATTGTTGCTCGCTGACAGTGATGAACCACCTCTGCATAGAGCGCCCAAGGAAAAGAGAGAACACGAGTAATCTGCATGCCTGATTGAGCAGAGGCATTCAGATCTCAGCTTGACGGGCAGGGTTACACCTCTGCCTTAGCGCCGTCTCAGTGGAACAAGGAGGTAAACAATGGAGGGGAAGCAGGCACAGCTGGTCCAGCTATTAACAAGCATGGTATTTACCTCAAAATGTTCAGGGAACACCCCAGAGCATGGTGGGAAATTACCAGCAAGCCACCTGCAATCATGAGGTGGCGTCAGTCGTCAAGTCCTTAATCAGGGCCAGATTATAAAAGAGGGGTGAGTGTATGGAAGTCAACAGGAACAAAACAGTCATTTTAGTAATCACTGCGCTGACATTCATGTTCTCAGGTCCTGGTTTCCATGTTCATCAATGATGGCTGTTTTCACAGAAAAACTAACAAAGATGGCGGCTCCACAGTGAGTCGTCCCCCAGGATAGAGACCTAACAATGGCTTTATTCAGAGGCTTTATTCTCTTTTTTTGAAGCCACAGAAGAGAGGGGAAATTTGGGATTTTTCTTTCAGTAACAGATTACTTTTCTGAAAATGTAACTAATAACAGGATTACTTGAATTGTAAAACTAATGTGTTACGTTACTCGTTACAACAAAAAAGTAATCTGAGTACTCTAACAGATTACTTTGTAATGCTTTCCCCCAACACTGGTTGTAAGCGGTGAAAGTACGTATGATTCGGCTGGTGATGCTACCCAGTTTGCTCGCTCTCATTGGTTGTTGTGGGTACTCCGTCAGCGGCACTACGACCTAGAATCATAAATATCAGACATGTTTGATATCTATGATTCAGGGTCTGGGAGGCTACGACGCAATTTGGAGCAGTAAATTAATCGTGTTGACCCCACACACATGCAGACTACTCAGACAAACAACTGTTTGCAAGGAGGCGCCAGTTGGTATACGCCCCACAATCGTTGGGGGGGTCAAATCTTGGCTAAAATTGGGCTTAAAATCCTGTAGTGTGGCCGGCCTTAGTGGGACTTGGACCCCTTATGCCCTAAATCCTTATTTGCTTTGGGTCAATTGTCCACTAATGTTTTGAACTCTGATATTTTATGGTACCAAGGACTCTTCATGCCTTGAACCCTTATATTTTATGGGTCTATGAACCTCTAGTGCAGCGTTATTCAACCCTGCTGAACCAAAGAGCCAAGCTGTTGAAAAATACCTTTGCAAGAGCCACAATATAAGAGGGGAAGCAAAAACGGCTTGAAGTACAATAACAATGAGCTAAAGCTGGCCAAAATGGGCGAAAAGCTACAAAAATGGGCGAAATGGGGACGAAAAGGTGGAAAAAGGGTCAGGAAGTAGCAAAAACGGGTGAGAAGTGACACAAAATAAAATATAGGTGACATAAAATGGTCCAAAAGTGGCAAAAAAGTGAGTGAAAAGTGACTAAAATGGGCAAAAGCAGTCAAGAGTGGCAAAAATGGGTAAAAACTTTGGAAAAAAGTGGTATTGAATGACAAAAGGTAGCTTAAATGGATGTAAATTGGGAGAAGAAATGGTGAAAAGGGGCAAAAATGGGATTAAAGTGGCAAAAAATGGATAAAAAGTAGAAAAAAAATTTCAAAATAGGTAAAAAAAAGAAGGAAAATGTGGTATTTAATGGCAACAGATAACTTAAATGGGTGGAAATTGGTTAAAAGGGGCAAAAATGGGATATAGTGACAAAAAGAAATGGCAAAAATGGGCAAAAAAGAGGAAGCAAGTGGTAGGCTATTTAATGGCAAAAGGTACCTTAAATGGGTGAAAAATGGCAACAAAAATGGTGAAAAAAGGGGCGAAAATGGGAAAGAAATGGCAACAGGAAGTGGCTAAAATTGGCAAACCTAGGATAAAAGTGGTATTTTTTAAAGTAGAAAAAAGGTGTTGTTTAATGGGAAAATGTAGTTTAAATTGGTGAAAAGTGGCAAAAAATGGTAAAAAAAAAAAAAGGGCAAAAAAGCTTCCCTTTTTTATAGTTTTCTGTGGGAATAATATTTAAAATTAAGACATGAAAGAGCCACAAATTACCAGAAAAGAGCCACAGGTTGAGCATCACTGCTCTAGTGCCTAAAATCCTTGTATTTCATTGGGTCTTGGACTCCTAATGCCTCGAATCCTCATATTTCTTATATCAAACTCATTCTATTGATGTCTTGGACACCAAAGACTGTAAAACCTGCATGCTGCTGCATCCACCCCACAGCTGAGGAAATATAAAGGGTATTAATGTGATCCAGGGGGGCCATGGGTGTACCCCAAACCAAATCTGGTCACTTCTGCTGAATATTTCACAACTCCTTTGCTCACATTCTACGTCTGTGCAGAATCTGTAAATAAAGAAGAAATATTTAAATATTAGAGATTATGGGTTGATAATGAGGTTGAGAGTTGGAGAATAAAGTCACTGTGTTAAACTGGGCCCAGATTTCTTTCACCATATCTTGCAATATTCCTTTAGAAAGAAAGACTGCTTCCATTCGTCACCCTTCAAACATGGTTCCCTTTAAAAATCAGTGAAACATTAGCAAGCAATCATGACTCAGCCTGAAAAATGCTCCCTTGTGTCCAATCCAAGCCACCCATATGGCTGTAAACATGCTGCTGACACCTGCTAATAGGAAATTATCAATAATCCATCACGCTTTTCAGCTCACCACTGAAAACTCAATAAGCCTTTACTGAGCCAATAATGTTAATCCAATCCTACAATTAATCATCATCTGTTAAACCTGAATGAGATTAGAGGATGGCGACTTCTTTCCACTGACGCTGCTGCCGCATAATCAAAGAAGAAATCCAATAACGACAAAGTGGATGATTGGCGTTCCAATCAGTTGTTCCGCCCCGGGCCGTGGGAACATTAATCTTGTGGTTCACGCTGCGGGATTTTGACAAGGGATTCCCACCATGAAGCTTTGGTAAAAAAGGTCCCCTGCAGAATAATGTCTACTCAGCGCTCCTCCTTTAATCCAAATCAGCGTGACTCAGTGGGAGGGAAAGTGTTTACAGCATGGGAGGCCACAGCAGGAGTCAAACCGTCAACCGTGGAAGTTTTAATGCCATGCACTATTCATTAATCTCCAGAGAAGACCTTTAGAGTGGCAGCCAGAGCGCTCCGCTCTTTCTAATGAGCTTCTATTTGTCAAATACTAACACCCAGTCCAAACATGAATAACTGATGTTTGATATTTTTTTTAAAGTGCATTTAACAAGCACAGAGGAAACCATGTCATCATAATGAGCCTTCAAACTCCATACAAATAAACAAACAACTGGGGAAAGCTTTCACATAATTAGCTGTTGATTTTTTACACTTTATGGACTGGGGAGTTTTTACATGGAGAAATAATTCCTCTGACAGACCGCCGTCTGAAAAATCAAAACTGAAACTGGCCAATTAGACGTTTTCAGGCCTACTGTGTGACTACAGGCAGGCTGGAGCCCCAACAGAATGAAAGGACCCCTCTGCAAACCCCACATGTAAAACACCACCCAACTTTGTTACACCATGAAAAACATTTTTAGACTTCTTATTTTAGTCACAGCCAGCATGCATCATAAACATAACACTGTGGTTTGTTAAAGTGTCAAATTTAGCAGAAAATGTTTCACTATTTGGGCTGAAGTTTCTCTGAAAGAATCCTGGGGTCATTTTTTTTAACTCCTAAGACAAAAAGTACAACTTCAACTTTTCAGATGTTGAAACTGAGACATTTACCATTTTCACTGAGACTCATTTCTAATTTGATGGCAGCAGCATGACTCAAAAAGCAGGGATGGGGTAAAAAAAAAAGGCTGGAAAAGTAAGTGGTATCAATGAAAATCAGCTGGAGGAGCATTCTGCAACTAATTAGGTTAATTGGCAAATTGGCAAAGTCTTTCAGGGGTAAATATTGGCAGAGGGTCACCGATCTGTGTCTAAAAATTAAGGAACAATTTCAGAAAAATGTCCCTTAATGGAAAATTGTGAAGATTTTGATATTCTCCCGTCTACAGTCCCTAATATCATCAACAGATTCAGAGAATCTGGAGAAATCTCTCCAGGCTGAAGGGGCTCTCGGGGGCCACTGCATTAAAAACAGGCATGATTCTGTACTGAAATCACTGCATGGGCTCGGGAACATTCCAGAAATCGTTGTCTGTCAACACAGTTGGCCGTACCATCCACCAATGACAGTTAAAGCTGATCATGGAGAGAAGAAGCCATATGTGAACAGGATCCGGAAACACCGCCGTCTTCTCTGGTACAAAGCTCATTTAACATGGACTGAGGAAACATGGAAAACTGTTCTGTGCTCAGAGGAAACATGGAAAACTGTTCTGTGCTCAGAGGAAACATGGAAAACTGTTCTGTGCTCAGAGGAGACATGGAAAACCGTTCTGTGCTCAGAGGAAACATGGAAAACTGTTCTGTGCTCAGATGAATCAAACATTTTTCCCACTCTTAATCATTTATTTATTTACTTTACTCTGGTTTGCCACTTTGACCCATTTTTGCTGCATTTTTCTGATACATTGTGCAACATTTGACTGATTTCTGGAACTTTTTTAAAAAACTTTTTTTGGCCTACTATGCTCACTTTGGTTTGTTTTTTAAATTATTGTGGCCCTTTTTTACCACTTCTTTTTGGAAATTTAACCCATTTTTGCTACCTTTTGCCTATTTTTTGCCAATTTTTACTTCCTCACATTTACTTCATTCAACCAAGTCTGCCTCTCTTCAACCATTTGTGCCATTTTTTTGCAATTTCTACTTGCCACTTTTGACTAAATTTCTTACTCCCCCACTTTATTGTTTTCCTATTTAGCCATTTTTTGCCTAATTTAGCCCATTTAACTCAATCCTGCCATGTAGACATGTACTCCATCTTTATTGTCAGACTCTACAGGCTACTCTGTCAGTGAAGCAGTGTTCTACTTTTTAAAATTCATTACATTTTTCACTAATCAGGTATTGCACTCCACAGCTTTTATTCAACTTTCAACCATTTTAATGCTTTTTAGCTATTCTTATGCCTTCTAGCTATTTCATGCTATTTATATGCTGTTTTCGGCTATTGTTATACTCTTTAGCTATTTTATGCTATTTCTAGCTATTTTATGCTATTTACCTATTTTATGCTATATTCAGGGATTTTTTATGCTATTTTCCCCTATTTCTATGCTATTTAAATATCTTGTGCTTTTTTCAGGAACTTTTTTTATGCTATTTAGCCATTTTATGCTATTTTCATGGATTTTTTTTAATGCTATTTTCAGCTGTTTCTATGCTATTTGGCTATTTTATGCTATTTCAGGAGATTTGTATGCTATTTTCAGCAATTCCCATGCTGTTTACCTATTTTATGCTATTATTAGAGATTTTTATGCTGTTTTCAGCTATTTTTATGATATTTAGCTATTTTATGCTATTTTCAGCTAATTTTTTGCTCTTTAGCGATTTTCTGCAGTTCTTCCACAATTCAGCTCTCAGCATCCCCTAGGATTTCAGCTTAAATTGCAATTTTGATCTAGATACATTTGTTGCCACTTTTAACCCACTCCTTTGGCTTTTTACTTTTCTGTGGCCTGTTTAAACCAACTTTCGCCAATTTTCACCATAAATAACCCATTTTTGTTGCTTTTTGCCCTTTTTGCCGCTTTTATTCTGTTCCTGCAGCTTTTTGCTTTGCTTTAGCATCTTAAAACTAAATACTGAACTTTTTAACCCATTGTTTTTGCCATTTTTGCCCATTCTTTAGCTATTTTTTTTTTTTTTGCCACAGTTAACCTATTTTTGCTGATTTCCCTTGTCCCAGCTTTTTGGAACAGGGCTGAAGGTCTGTTTTGGATGCAGGGCATCTTGGGGCCCTCAGCGGCCACTGCATAAAAACATGTATGATTCTGCACTTGATCATGAAAAAAAGAAGCCATATGTGAACAGGATCCAGAAATACTGCTGTCTTCTCTGGACCAGAGCTCATGAAACATGGAAAACTGTTCTGTGGTCAGAGGAAACCACAGACACTGTGTCCTGTGGACTAAAGAGGAGAGGTAGCATCCAGCTTGTTCTCCTGGCTCAGGTCTAAAGCCTGCATCTCTGATGGTATGGGGTTGCATTAGTGCCTATGGCATGGGCAGCTCTAACATGTGGAAAAGAACTATCAATGCTGAAAAGTAGAGAGAGCTTTTAGAGCAACATATGCTCCCATCCAGACAATGTCTCTGTCAGGGAAGGCCTTGACTATTTCAGCAAGACGATGCTAAACCACATACCACATCCATCACAACAGCATGGCTTCACAGGAGAAGGCTCCGGGTCCTGAACTGGTCTGCCTGCAGTTCAGACCATTCACCAGTCTGTGCAGAGTTTGCATCCCCCCCCTCCCCCCCGCATGTGTGGGTCTCTCCAGGAACTCTGGCTTCTTCTCACCACCAAAGACCAAAGGTGTGAGTGTAAGAGTACCAGGTTGTTTTATGTGTGTATGTCAGCCCTGTGATTGACTGGTGACCAGTCCAGGGTGCACTCTCACCCATGGACAGCTAGGACAGCCTCCAGTCCCCCCGGACTTTGAATGGGATGTAGAAAATAGATGTTTGGATTTCTAGAGTTTTAGAGCAGAAGTTTGGATTTTGATTTGAAATAAAAACCTAAATGGCAATTTAAAAAAAAACCTAATCTTGTAATAAAAAGCTTAGAGATAAAGATGTGTTTTCCCCTAATTCAAGTATTTCTGCAGAAAGCCTCTGCATGCAGTATTTGGTTGAAATGAAAATGAAGAGTTTTGTGAGCCCGTGAGAGAATGTGGCTCATTGATGTGTTTTGTTGGACAATAATCGAGCTCAACAGCACAAAGAGAGAAGATAAATCAGACACAATACTTGCTCGAATGCGCCATTTATTGTTTGGTTTGGTCTTTTTATTGGATTTGTTGATAAGGAAAAACAGCGTCGGCTGCTTTGCCAAAAGCTGATTCAAAAGCTACCTAAGAAGCGTGCATACACAGCTGATCAACGCATTGTCTTCGGGGGGGTTGACATCAGTCAATGATCACGACTCATACACTCCAGACCCACAACCACATAAAATGGCCTTCTTAGCTCCACTAAGACATGCTCCCATTCACAGTAGAGAGGGAAAGTGAGAACGGCGGGCGACAACTATGGACTATAGGATTGAGACTTTAAGAGTCTTACTGGCACCAAGCTTATCTCCAACCTAATCCAATTACAATAACCAACAGCCCAGTCATAAGGCTGTCAGGGCTGTAAGCCTATTACAATAGATTCTGCTCCCTCAGATTGGTGGCAGGGAGGAGGAGTGGGAGGGGGGTCAGGGAAGAACGACAGAGAATGAGGGGATAGAGAGAGTGAGTGACTTTAGGAGGAAGAATGGAAAGAGCAGATGACGAAAAACAGAAAGAAATCACTCTAGGGCTGGATGAAAGTCGAGTTTTAAAGATATACTGAAGTATTTTCAAGAACTTCTTTACCTGATTGACCGTTTACTAAAATTATGAGAGGGAGATATTTGGTTGGATGAATGTTCTGTCTGTCACATTTAACACAAGACCGACAGGCCACACATCCATCCGAGTTCTGAGTTCTTCACTATCAGTCAGCAAAAACATCCACCCGCCAAGAAAATCTCTCAGTGTGAGTCTTTAATAAAAAGGTTGTTCTGATTTAAACTGCCACTATAGCCACACCCGCAGTCACTTCAACTAAACCATGCTTTAAATCTTAAATCTTTAAGATTAAATGACTGGGAACTGGCATTTATGCTTTATGCTTTGCAGATGAATCTCCCTGATGGCAGGCATTGGAGCTGAGCAATCCTGGCTATGCAACTTTAAGAGCAGCTACCAGAGGATACTGGTTTAGCTCAGTTGGTAGCGATTGCTCATATAGTCCTCCATAGACCAGTCCAGGGTGTCACAGTTTTGGTTTTTGTTGTGGTTTTTGATTCCATAGTTTCCTGGGCGTTGTTTTCTACCTCCTGTGCTCCCCAGTCCTTGTGTGTCCCAGTTTAATTTCTAGTTCCATCATCTTGTTTATTCACTCTGCGTCCTCGTTTTTGTACCCCCACTTTGTTTCCTGTTTTATTGCGTAGCTTTTCTCTTCCTGTGTACGATTCTAGTTCTCTTCCTGTCCCTGTTTTTCCCTCCACCTTGATTGCCCTCACCTGTGTCCGGTTTGCCCTCACCTGTGTCTGGTTTGCCCTCACCTGTGACTGGTTTGCCCTCACCTGTGTCTGGTTTGCCCTCACCTGTGTCCGGTTTACTCTCACCTGTGTCTGGTTTGCCCTCACCTGTGTCCGGTTTACCCTCACCTGTGTCCGGTTTGCCCTCACCTGTGACTGGTTTGTCCTCACCTGTGTCCGGTTTACCCTCACCTGTGTCTGGTTTGCCCTCACCTGTGTCCGGTTTGCCCTCACCTGTGTCCCGTTTGCCCTCACTTGTGTCTGGTTTGCCCTCACCTGTGTCCCGTTTGCCCACACCTGTGTCTGGTTTGTCCTCACCTGTGTCCGGTTTACCCTCACCTGTGTCTGGTTTGCCCTCACCTGTGTCCGGTTTGCCCTCACCTGTGTCTGGTTTGCCCTCACTTGTGTCTGGTTTGCCCTCACCTGTGTCTCATTTACGCTAACCTTGTCCATGGAATAGGACCAGTATCAGGATTTGATCCAGCACCAGTTTTTCCCTCCTCGTTTAGTTTCTGTACTTTGTGATAGCACCAATCCACGACCCAATATGAGTCCTAAGCCCTCGACGTTTCTGTGTTGTCTAACAGGTTTCTATATCATCTGATTTTAAGAGAATCAAATCTAAATTCATAAATTTTGTGTCAACTAACCATCACATGCTGTTGAATCCCTTTTTAAGAGAAAAATACATCAAGATATGTTTTTTCCAGTCCACTGTTATCATATGGACAGAAACACAGGCTGAGTATGAGGCGCTCTGTTATATTTGTTGAGTTTTGAAAACTGCCTCATACATACCTGTGAATTCACCTGAATTGCAATCATTAAATGGGCCCTATTACCTGGCAAACAATGCCCCTGCCTATTGCTACATCTACTTCAGAAAAGCGTGCTGTTTTTCAGCAGTAAGTCATTACACCTGAACACAGAGGCAGCTATCTCAGCAGGTAATGAGCAAAAACTCATTACTGTGCTTTGATTCCCCGCTGGTTAACATCCAACATGCATTAGTTTTTATATTAACCGTGGCGTCCCTCAGGGTTCAATTCGCAGTCCTTTTATAATTGTTTTCTCCAATATCATCCATACGGTGTTGAATTATGTTGGCTGTAATGTGACTTTAGTCTGCTTTCACATTATCCAAACAATAAGTTGTTGATAGCAGGTCAGTTACTTTGCAACCTCATAAGAGAAACTTTCACAGTCAGAGCCGAACTTTCCAGGTCCTGATTCTCGGTCTTTACTTTTGCTGGGTTTTTTTTCATACAGTAGTGGTCATCTTTTCTTGGTTTCAGGCCATCACTGGTTTTTAACCATAGACAGCATGAGACACAGCTGTAGTTGCAATATTACATACATAGACACACTTATGTATGCTATTAGCACCTTAAATAACCAGGCCAAGACAGCGACTCAGCCACCAAGTGGTAGGCCATGTAAAATGACGGAGCGGGGTCAGCGGATGCTGAGGCACATAGTGCGCAGAGGTCACAACTTTCTGCAGAGTCAGTGGCTACAGACCTCCAAACTTCATGTGGCCTTCAGATTAGCTCGAGAACAGTGTGTAGAGAGCTTCATGGAATGGGTTTCCATGGTAACAGCTGCATCCAGGCCATACATCACCAAGTGGAATGCAAAGTGACAGATGCAGTGGTGTAAAGCACGCTGCCACTGGACTCTAGAGCAGTGGAGACGCCTTCTCTGGAGCAATGAATCACGCTTCTCCATCTGGTAATCTGATGGACCAGTCTGGGTTTGGCGTTTGCCCAGAGAATGGTACTTGTCTGGCTACATTGTGCCAAGTGAAAAGTTTGGTGGAGGGGGGATGTTTTTCAGGAGCTGGGCTTGGCCCCTTAGTTCCGACATGACTCTGCACCAGAGCACAAAGCAAGGTCCATAAAGACATGGATGAGAGAGTTTGGCGTGGATCAACTTGACTGGCCTGCACAGATGTCCTGACCTCAACCTGATAGAACACCTTTGGGATGAATTAGAGCGGAGACTGAGAGCCAGGCCTTCTTGTCCAAATGCACTTCTGTGAAGAATGGTCAAAAATTCCCATAAACACACTCCTAAACCTTGTGGAAAGCCTTCCCAGAAGAGTTGAAGCTGTTATAGCTGCAAAGGGTGGACCGACGTCATATTAAACCGTGTGGATTAAGTTCATATGAGAGTCAAGGCAGGTGAGCAAATACTTTGGGCAATATATTGTACCATCAACCTGCCAGGGATTGTGGAAATTAGCCTATGGCTACAATCTGGCACTTTTACATGTCCAGGTTCATTAATGTGCATTGTCCCTTAAAATAAATAAAAAAATAAAAAAGTATTAGTATTACCCATTAGGTTCTAAAGCAGCATTTTGAAGGCCAGCAATGGTGGACAGCACACTGGGAATGATACCTAAAGCTACTCTTTGGCCAGTTTAGATCCAGTCAAAACTGGTAGAAATGAAGCCTTTGGCCTTTAATGTGCTCAACTGGCAGTCAAATCTACCAAACCTCAAATTTAGCATATTTATGTCAAAGGCTTTGCATAAATCTCATGAAAAGGTAAATTTTATTATGTACAAATTTAGATGTAAGACACCAGACCATGTTTTCTGCCCAAAAATGTGAGTATTTTGGTGCCTGACTGTCACAGCCAGTCTCAAGCAGCCATTTAATGAACATTTAACGCATTTGCTCCCTTTTTCCACACAGGTTGCCTCTTGGAAAACTTAATGAGTCTGAATGGCCTGTGTCTGCACTGAATTCTTCATTGAGTTTGAATGACTGGTTCTCTAAATACATTCTAGAGCAAAGCTGTTCATAGTGAAAGCTCCTCCAGAAGGCTGTATGTCCTTCCAGCATACACGTGTTTAGGCAGCATTCCTCTGAGACGATGCCGTATATAAATCAACCAAACCAAACATGATTGCAGTAGAGAAGCATTTTGATGCTGACTGACGTGGCTGATTGCCTAAAGCAGACAATGTCAAACAGAATATATGACATATAAGATGTCTGGCTGTCATTAATGTCAAGTATGCTGTTTGAGGGAGTTTCTTGTTATCTACAATGTCTAAAACATCTGTAGAGTATCTTCAAGTAAAGCTGGGGAGTTTCTTTGAAGTAAAAATGCCTAGCCTACATAATGGTGTTGTTGAAAGAGTGTTGAAAGACGTTCCACATTATCAAAGCAGGCCACAGGTTTCAGCAATATGGGAAAGTAAAAGGATCTCTGCTGCTGAAAAGCCTCATATGGTGCAATGCCTTGGACAATGAATGAAAAACATTCGATATTTCAGGAAACTTTAATGTTATCATCATACTGTGAAGAAGTTTGTGGCTGATTCAGAGCACAGACAGCTTCATGCAGCGAAAGGCATAATGAGGAAGGTGTCTGCTAAAATGTCATTACAAAGCAGCAAACAGGTATTTGAAGCTGCTGGTGCCTCTGGAGTCTCACCAACCTCAAGGTGTAGGATCCTCCAGAGGCTTGCAGTCGTGCATAAACCTACTATTCAGCGCCCCCTAACCAGTGCTCACAAGCAGAAACAGTTGCAGTGGGCCCAGAAATACATGAAGACTCATTTTCAAACAGTCTTGTTGACTGATGAATGCCGTGCAACCCTGGATGGTCCAGATGGAGGAGTAGTGGATGGTTGTTGGATGGCCACCATGTCCCAGCAAGGCTGTGATGTCAGCAGGGAGGGGGCGGAGTCATATACTGGGCCAGAATCATGGGGGGATTGATCATACTTTTCAGAAGCCTGACATTTCTGTTTAAAACATCAATTTTTTATTGATCTTCTGTAATATTCTAATTTTTTGAGACACTGAATTTTGGGTTTTCTTATCTGTAAGCCATAATCATCAACATTTCAAGAAATAAAGGCTTGAAATATTTCACTGTATGTAACAAGTCTATATAATATATGGTTTTCACTTTCAGAAGAGTGGCGAAAAATATTGAACCTTTTCATGATATTCTAATTTTTTGAGATGCACCTGTATTGCATGCATCATCTTCAAGCACCAACCCTGCTGTAAAGTCCATAAATATGGACCTAAACTGGTCCAGCATCTCCCAGCTGAAGACGGACAGCGAATGAAGATGGAGAGTGAGTATGGGCGGCACAGGCAAAGCGACAGGCAGCCTGATAAATAAACCACACACACCGACACACACAGACTCAGCCTCTAATCCTGGTTGACAATCTTTATCCCCAGACCTCTTAGAGACCCTCCATCACACAGAGGTTACTTCAGAGAGCTGTCAACCATCAACATACCAATTTCAGGCCTGGGACGCCAGCTTCCACACACAGAAACACACACTCGCCAGCGTCGCCACAAACACACGAAGAAATGCACAAAATCCATAAAAGCTTGGACACAAACACAGCAATGGCTCCATAAAGAAAGGCAGCGCAGCACTCCCACAGGCTAATAGCATGTAATCAAGCCTATCATGAGTCCCCTCAGAGGAGAGCTGTCACTTCAAACCGTCACGTGTCGCCGAAGCCGTGTGGACGCCGAGCTGACAGAGAACCTCAAATTAACAGGCGTGGAGCTGCACAATCCTGCCCCATAATGCACCTGTGCCTAGCCTGAGCCATTATCAAGTTAATGACATTTTGCAGCAAGGGTTGTTTGAAGTGATGCTGGTGGAAAAAGAGGGTTCAAGATGATCCGACATGGAGTGGATGTTAACTGAGACGTGATGATAGAGTCCACCAGGATGTCAGTCAGTGAAGTATTTCCTTTCAAATCCAAACTGAGAAACCTTTAACAGTTTTTCCTCAAAGTGGTAGTCTGAATAAAATGTCACATTTCAGGTAGCTCAAGCACTTCTTTAACGCTTCATGGCTGTCATAAAACACAGAGAGTGTTTTATGGATATTCATCAGCCTCGGACGATCTCCTTGAGTCGTCTCTGCAGAGTTTGAGAGTCTTAATTCAATTATGAGTTGTTGAAATATTGATGGATGCAGGGTTCCTCCTTCTTCAGACAGGTACGGATTCCTCTGAGAGAAAGGTTTGTTGTGGAATCGGCTGCTTCAATCTTCGAGACAAATTGGTCTGCGGCGAAAGCAGAAGTGAAACCTGGAATCTTATCTGTTTGTGTGTCATTTTGAAAACGAGCTCTTTGATTGTACCCTGCAGAGCTGGGATCACCCGGTAATTAGACTTCCAAGTCAGCTCAATCAGTCTGAATGCTTAAAGTGATTGTTCAAATTAGCGGCACTGATGAGGTGAGGTTATGCAAAGCTTCGTGGGATGTTGATATTATGAGTATGACTCTTACAAGAACATTCAGCATCACCAAAGAGTTCTGAGAAAGTCAGGTCTATTTATTCAGCAGCTTTGGCAGAATCTCTGCTGAACCCTGAGAGACTGAGACACACAGAACCATGACAAGAGATATGACATGATCCTGAAGGACATACGGATTCTTTCACGATAACGTGTTTTTACTTTGGCCTCAAGAACACCAGAGGATGCTGGAAAGGTCTGAGTGCATGGGTGGTGTCACCACGGCTTGGGGCCTTGTGCTCCAAGAGGCCTCAAGACTTAAATGTGCAGACATAATCTAAAATTATTTTCAACCATTACAAAATATACAAAGCAGGGGTGTCAAACTCAAGGCCCAGGGACCAAATCTAGCCAACAGACCAGTTAAATCTAGCCCTCAAGATTAAATCTTATTTCTGTTCTAACTGGCCCATCAGTATGAGATCTGTAGATTTCCTCAAGTATAAAAATGTAAACTTAACCTTGATAAGAAGGGGTGTCAAACTCAGTCACAGCAGGGGCCGGATTCTGAACTTGGGTCTAACCTGAGGGCCTAAAGCCTGATTTATGCTTCTACGTTGCGTCCACAGCGTAGCTACGTGTAGCCCTCTGCGTCAATGTGGACCCCTACACCGTAGCCTGACCGGACCTCCTAACTATGCGTGGTGGCGACGCGGACCACAAGGGCTGTGCTTGGTCTGCTCAAAATGTCATCCAGGTCCCTCAGTGGGCCAACCAGTGTTCACCCAATTCACCCGTTCTCAGCCTCGACTCGTTTAGTGGTCGTACAGACCACCTCCGCAAACGTCTTCCCTGCCGCCTGCACTTCAACATTTGCAACATTGTCAATAT
The DNA here is from genome assembly GCF_018320785.1 of Cheilinus undulatus. NCBI lineage: Eukaryota > Metazoa > Chordata > Actinopteri > Labriformes > Labridae > Cheilinus > Cheilinus undulatus. The sequence continues at coordinate 39,173,557 of NC_054884.1, read as the reverse complement.
CGATGAGCTCCATCTCACAACACACCCGCTCCAACTCTGTCACCATGACCGGAAGAGGAACAAGGATTTAGATGTGAAACCACACACACACACACACACACAGCCACACCCCCCTAGCAGCATGGCAGTGAATTGCAGAGCGACACGTTCCCTCGACGTAGAGCTTCGAATGGTCAACGTCGTTCCACCAACGACGGCATAAATCAGGCTTTAGAGGGTCGATGTTTAACCATAAAATGCCAACCTTATTTCCACAAGAAATGAATTATGGGGGTAAAAAACTTGGCACTGATGGTAAATGATTTTGCAATTAAAAGGTGAACATGATAAGTTAAAAACTAAAAATCTGAGATAAAACATCAAACTTGTAAGTGTAAGTCAAAATAATGTGTTTATAAGGCAAAATCTGTAATAGAAAACAGAAACCGTTTATTTTAAAAATCAAAAACTGAGCTAAAATTCAACATCATGATTTTTAACAGTCAAAAAATGAGGTAAACATCGAAATCATGAGTTTCAAATGTCAGAATATTATGGAAAATGCAACAAAAAAAGGAATTTTTCAGGGTACAATTTCAGCAAGAACATGACCTCAGAGGTGAGTTTGTACCTCTGTTTCACTGTAATTTGCCGTTTCTCAACACTTCCCCTTAGATTTGTAAAGATATTGCAACATTTACTCTGTGTCCAGAAAGTTCCAGTAAACATGCAGAAATGGAGCTCTGTCTTGATGCATATGCATTCCAAAGGGAGAGCCTACAAGAGCCACAGCAGGGTTAAGGTACCTTCATTTTGGTTTCCTCCTCAGCTCCTCCTTTCTAAAACATTTTCAGAGCATGATTTGAAGCTTCCCATAGATCTCATAGATTCCCAGTATGGAAGAGTGAAACTACAATCTCTGCCTGCAAAATCTATTACTACAGCAAACTCGATTCATCCTGCAACTGAAACTTGTATCATGTTTTAACTTCTGAGGGGAGCAGAAGCATTTCTCAGACAAATCTGAACTCAGAGGAGTGTATTTGTGTAATGACGCCTCTTCCTCCTTTGGAGCGCGTCCAAGTTTCCACACCTCTACAGTTTGGCTCCGGCTCAGCCGGCCCAGTTTTCATCCCTACGACAGAATGCTGTGAGCATGAAAAAGCAGCACCAATTGGCTTTCCTCTAAATGGTTTCATTCGTTTATTTGTTGAATAGAAAAAAGGGGAACCTGTCTCACAGCTGCAGTGGAACCAATTGGCTAAAATATAAGCACCTTTTTGTTATTGGAAAGGGGCTGAAAGCTCAAATTAGGCTAAACGTTACCTCACTCGCTCCCCCTGCTACACACAAAGAAGCACACTCTGTGGCGTGACTGGCATCATCAGATGGGCAGAGAGCTGGGGGACGCTGGTACACAGCAGGGAAGATCTCTGCAAACTACGCCACACTCACACTCTCTCTAAAGCACATGCACACACACACACACACACACACAGCTGAAGCAGAAGAGATAACAGCTAAAGCCACGGCTGTGAAAAGGTAATCAGGGATGTTCAGCCATGCAGAGTGTGAGGGAACTTCAGTGGCAAAGTTTGGAGTTTGATTTCAGTGCCAGTAGAGCGTCCCTGATGGGAGGAGACGCTCTGCAAAATGATATGAAACATCAATCTTTATTTTTACAGCGCATATCCATAACCAAAGATATCTCAAGATTTACAAAGAGGGCAGCACCCTTTAGTATGTTTTTAAGAAACAGAACATGAATCCATGAAGAAACAATTAGAAGTGGAACACTTGCAAGAAAACCAGACTCATGTTGACTTTGTTTTGGGTTGGAGAGGATGGAGGGATGTGTAGACAGAGAGGAGGATGCAGAGGCAACGGCAGAGAAGGGGGGGGATGCAACAAAAATAGGGAGGGCAGAAAACATGAGGAGCTAGATGCAGAAAGATTAAATATGGGGTTGCAGAAAATAGGGGAGAAGAAGATGCAGCAATAGAGAAGAGGAAGAAGCAGGGAAGGAGTAGATGGAATATGAGGAAAGAAAAAGGGGCAAAAAGAGAGAGAGGAGGGACTTAAAGGTCACATGCTTTACCCTTTTAAGAGAAGTTTATATCGGTCTCAGAGGTCCCCAAAACATGCCTGTGAAGATTGTTGCTAAAAACACTCTGACTCTGCCCCTGACTCCGCCTATCTCAGGAAATGGATGTGGCACTCCTGATCCTCCTCTCAGCTGTCAGTAGGATGCAGAAAAAAAGAAATGAAGATGATGCACAGAAGATAAGCGGAAGATACAGGAAGTGAAAGAAGCAGGATGCAGACCAAAGAAATAAGGAAGAGGAAAACTGAGAGACAAGGAAGATGCAGGATTAAGGGAAGAGGTAAATGTAAGAGTGAACAGCAGAAAGAGAACAGATGGAACTTAAGAAAGAGAGCAAAAGAAACTGTATAAAAAGAGAAGATTGAGATACAAAAAAAATGGTGATGCAGAATAAGGGAAGAAGGGGATGCAGAAAGAAAGAAAAGAAGATGATGCAGAGAAGAGAAGAGGAAGATACAGGATGCAAAAGAAGCAAGATGCAGGCCAAAAAAAAAAGAAGAGAAAGAAGATCAATGCAGGAAGGATGCCGAGACAGAGAAGAGTGGGATGCATAAAGACGATGGAGATACAGCAGGTGAAGAGGTAGAGGCAGAAATAAAGAGCTAGATGAAGATCAGAAAGATGAAGATGTAAAAGGAATATAAAAGAGAGTCATGAATCCTTTTGTAGAAACCACTAGGGATGCTCCACTCATTCAGCTGATCCAGTTATTTATAGTGCTTGGTCTGGTGCTATACTGCTTTATTTTAGCAATATATTGTGGTGTTGTGAAAGCACCAGAAAGCAAAGGAAAGAAATATCCACACTTTTTTTTTTTTTCTAGTCCCTGGAACTCCATCTATGCTTGCAGTTGTCCTCCGTGACATTCAAACTGAAGACGAAACTTCAGGCCAGATATTAGCAACCCCAAAGTCTGGCTCTTTTGTCTGCTAATCCTTACTAGGATGAGAAGTATTTGTCATGTCCAGTATGGAGAAGATAAATGAGTTTTCAAGCACAGTCGGAGGACATGCAGAGGGTTTGAATGAGCCCTTCCTTGAGGGCAAAGGTCCAGCATCAGACACTATAGCTATCTGTCATTTAAAAATCAAAATAAGTATGAAAAAAGTAGGAGAAACTGCAACAAAGCTTCCACTTTTTGTAGAAGAGTCTTCTTCCACCAGGCTGGCTGCAAGCGTAGATTTTGACATGTGAGACTACACTGCTGCTCCATAAGGACCAAAAACATGGATGCTGAATGCATATTACTGCATTCTCACTGGGGAGACTGGGATTAAACTGTGACGTCTTAGAGAAGCTACAGTATCAGAAGAAGACTTCACCATGGGTACAGTAGATTCTGCTGCAGCTTTGATGCCAACAATCAGCCGTGATCAGTGCATGTCGCTCTGCAGCCGACAGCCAACTGATTAAAATGTCACAAGGAAAATAAATCAGAGAATTGAAAGTCAGCCAGTCAGATCTGTTGGACTGTTTTATATTCACTACTTTATATATAGAATGACACTTTATTCTCTCAAAGACGGCGCTATCGCTCCCTGTCTTCTCCGCATGCTTTCACACAAAGACACACAGACGGCGTGTTTAGTGAAATATGTTAAACAGTCTATTTTCTGCAGCCGCTTTCTTTAACATGTCACATGTTTTTTTTCCCTCCATCTTCAAAGTCGCTCTCTCTGAAGTTTAAGTTGTCTCCGATTGGAAAGGCGGTGAATTTAGAGCTTTGTCATTTGTAGTCTGTCAGAGAAAACAACAACACACACACACACACAGCAAACAAACACACAATGAAAACCTCTGACAGCACAACCAGAGCCTTTGTCAAGTACTGTCACCAGCATTTGCAATGCTGGCAGGGACGGCTGGCATTGAAGGATAGTGGGGGAGTGTGTGTTAGTGGATGAGTGTTTGACGATTTGCTCTAGATGATGAATTCTCTGCAGAAACACACAAACGGACACACACACACACACACGCACACCCAAATAGAGCCTGGATAACAGCAGATGAAACAGAGAGATTTACAGGTTTAGACTCCTGAGAGCTCAGGTAGAGCAGCTGATCAATACATGCTAGCAGCACACGCTAGCAACACACGCTAGCAACACACGCTAGCAACACATGCTAGCAACACACGCTAGCAACACATGCTAGCAACACACGCTAGCAACACACGCTAGCAACACATGCTAGCAACACATGCTAGCAACACATGCTAGCAACACACGCTAGCAACACATGTTAGCAACACACGCTAGCAACACACGCTAGCAACACATGTTAGCAACACACGCTAGCAACACACGCTAGCAATGCACGCTAGCAACACACGCTAGCAAAACATGTTAGCAACACACGCTAGCAACACATGCTAGCAACACACGCTAGCAACACATGTTAGCAACACACGCTAGCAACACATGTTAGCAACACACGCTAGCAACACACGCTAGCAACACATGTTAGCAACACACGCTAGCAACACATGTTAGCAACACACGCTAGCAACACATGCTAGCAACACACGCTAGCAACACATGTTAGCAACACACGCTAGCAACACATGTTAGCAACACACGCTAGCAACCCATGCTAGCAACACACGCTAGCAACACATGTTAGCAACACATACTGACAACACACACTGGCAACACATGTTAATAACGCATGTTAAGAATACACGCTAACAACAGATGTAAACAACACACACTAAAAACATATAATAACAACACATGCTAAAACACACGCTAACAACAGACTGTAACAACATGCTGACAACGCAGGCTTAAAACACATGCTTTCAACAAATGTTAGCAAAACACGCTAACAACACATAATAACAACTCATGCTAAAAACACAAGCAAACAATGCGTGTTAACAACACACGCTAACAACACACACTTACAAGACAAGCTAACAACAGATGCTAACAGCACATGCTAACTACAGACACTAAAAACACATGCTAACAACACACACTTAAAACACATGCTTTCAACAAATTCTAACAAAACATGTTAACAACACATGCTAACAGCACATAATAATATACAAACTACTAACACATAATAACAACACACACTAAAAACACAAGCGAACAAGACACGCTAACAACACATGCTAACACCAGACGCTAAAAACACAACCCAAGAACACATGCTAATGACACATGCTAACACCACATGCTAACGACAGATGCTAACACCACATGCTAACACCACATGCTAACACCACACGTCTGTGTGCTTCTGTGTTGTCAGACAAACTAGGTATAGCTAATGGTGTGGAGGGGATCTCAGAGTTCTCCAGATATTTGGTCAGTTTCATGACGTTGGAACAGTTTGATTATATTTATGGTTGATATAATTCTACACTTGCAAAGACAAAGTTCTCAGTCCTGTAGACCTCCTAGCATCGTCTGTCCAGATGAAGAGACCAGAGTCTAGGGGAGTCTGGTGCTGAGATGTGCTGTTCATGAAATGGCTCTTTAACATTAGCGGCGGTAGCTAGCTCCCGTTTGAGTGCCAGTTTCCTTTCCTCCATGCTTTCTTGTTATTTAATCCACATTCAAAAAGCCAAATTGGAAACAAATGAAGAGCCATTTAAGTTTTGCCTAGCTATTTCACTACTTTTAGGACACAAAAGGAGCTGAAGAATTCAGATTGTTTCTACTTCAGCACTTCCAACATTTGCCATAGTAATCATGGCCTTTTTGGTAGCATTCCTCCAGGCAGAAATCCCTGCATGAGGATTGCTAGCACACCAAAAACCTTGCTTCTATGGTTTTGTAATGTACTTGCTGGATAAGGTTGAAGGTAGAAAACTAGCGACCACTTCAGACAGCTTGATTCAAACCATGAGACATCGCACAGAGCTGCCACTGCAGTAAGGTCATTTATCAATTCCCAGTGATTCCCCAGATTTATCCGTATATCTAATCAGAGCCTTTCCACTCATCTTCTCAGCCACATCACTGAAATGTCAAACTCAGTCTGCAGAAGCACATCAACACAAACAAGCACTCTGAGCGCTGCTGTTCTTCTAAAGAAAAGAAAAAACCTGATAAAATTCATCTCCAACAACTTCAAGGTCTGTGGAGCACTTCTTCCATTAAGGCAGAAATGTTTAATCGTCTCTGCGCTGTACTGATTTCATTGAGGCCCCAGGTACCCGAGCAGCGTTATCACCACCTCTCCTCTCAGACCGAGGCGCCATGAAAACAGCCACCGAACCCCGCAGGGAAATAACCGCCAGGCCGAGCGAGGCAGAGAGAGGACGAGAGCGAGTGTGGAGACACGCCAACGTGGAGGGAGACGTTTATTTCTCTCTCATCCCGTAACTAGCATCCGAGCGAATACGGCATGGAGGAGAGGATAACAGAGAGGTCCCACCGCTGAAAGGTGAGGGAGGGAAGCTAAACACAAACACGCAGCTTTACAGCACTCTATTTCTTCAGTTATTACCTTTTACTGCAGAGGCTAAACTCAATTATTATCTCCAAAAAGCATGGACAGCTGGGGAGCAGCAGAGTTTTAAAGAGCTGGACAGAAGCACAAAACCTGCCGTCACTCTTTAAATGTGCAGGGAAACCATTTTTATTCCTGTTTTTAAAACATCACAGAATAAGACACAAGCACTGTCTGGGGGTTCTGTGTCTCCCTGAGGTATATGATTGGAAATAAGGTGCTGGGAGAATCTATTACAAGGTCCAAGGTCACTTTGACCTCAAAACAGGTATCAGGGATCTGGTCTTTCAAAGCAAGCCTTCTGGCAGGTTTGTGCCAAACGTGAGTAAAATCCCCCTGTGCATTCATGGAATCATGTGCACAGATTTGAGGTCACAGTAGCCTTGACCTATGACCTCCAGAGTCAGCTCATCTTTCATTCCGAATGGACATAAATGGGGTGGCAAAACGCAAAGCTTCTCTCCATGGGGCTCGATCGGACTCAGAACACACCGAGCTGTTACCCTGTGAGCCCGCCACCTGCATGGATAGGTGTGGGGGACGGGTCCGGCAAGGAACAGAAAAATGTTTTTTTCATGTGGATAAATGTGTTTTTGATAATGCAAAGTGCAGACGCCTCCATGTGGACTGGGCTTGAGTTTGACTGCTCAGACCCCCAGTAACCCCAGATGGGATGAGGGGGTTAGATCAGTGATTCTCAACCTGTGGCTCTGGAGCCGCTTGTGGCTCCTTCGGGATTATTTGTGGCTCTTTTGTGTCTTAATTTAAAATATTATTTCCCCAGAAAAGGGAAACTGTGACCTCAGAAATCATTCACATTAATCAGTTTGTTTCTCAGACTTAAACAGAAAGCTTTAATTGTCAAACTTAATTGTCCTAATTTTGCCATATTTATCCAATTTTTACATTTTTTCACATTTTTTTGCCATTTTTCTCTCTTTTAAGATACCTTTGCCAATAAATACCACTTTTTTCATTTTTTTCCCCACTTTTTGCCACTGTTTGCCCCTTTAAGCTACCTTTTGCCATTTAGTGCCATTTTTTTCCAATTCTGTTTGCCCTTTTTTGCTACTTTTCCCATTTTTTCCACCCTTTTTCACCCTTTTGCCCATTTAACTACTTTTTGCCAAGAAATACCACTTCTTTCCTCTTTTTTTGCCCTATTTTGCTACTCTTGATTGTTTCCTGCCTATTTTAGTCATTTTTCTTTAATTTTGGACCATTTTGTCCCTTTTCACTATGTCTTCAAGCATTTTTTGCCCATTTAAGCTATTTTTTGCTATTAAAAACCACTTTCTCCAATTTTAAGTCTTTTTTTTTTTTGGCCATGTTTTTGCCACTTTTGGACCATTTTCGCCACATTTAACTTATTTTTATTGCTAATTCAAGCCATTGTTGCCACTGAGATTGTGGCTCTTGCAAAGGTATTTTTCCACAGTTTGGCTCTCGGGTTTAGCCGGGTTGAGTAACACTGGGTTAGATAATGAGCCTCTCCTCTGAAGGCATTCAGCTTCATCCAATAAACATCACGTCAACAGCTGAAAACATACTCCTATGAAATCCAGGAGCGTTACTCTACATTCTTTGGCTTCTCATAAATCCTGAGCTTCACTGTTTTCCAACAAATGCACATTATTTTTGAGTGGGAGTGAACTGCACATATGTGTGTTTTACTGCAGTGGAGTAACACTTCAGAGACCTTTGTTTTTGTTGCTGTACTCCAGTAAGTTTAACCTACAAAGCTTCACGTTAAAGGATTTCTATGGAGTGCCTCTGCACAGACTGAGCTAGCAATATGCTGTGTTCTCTTACATTTACTCATAGACAGTTGCGTTTCTGAAAGGCATCTGGAATTCATTGTAAACCCTTTGAAAACACTGGGAACCTTTCCGCATCTTTGAGAGAAGGCGGGTTGTTGTGATTTGACTATAATGCATAAATACAGGAGGATTAGTCCACTTTCTGGGGTGGTTTGGACTGATTTGGAAAGTTTTCTCCCATGCTACTCCCATGTTTCTCTACATCCACTGATCCAGACACAAAGTCAGACAGAGCATGTCCGACATATATGATTATATACCATGTCCATACCATGTCAAAGGTTCAGGTTTCATGTTATTCTGCCTTGTATGAGCGCTGTTTCTGGCCCGCCCCGTCCCAAACATTTATCCACCCCTGGGCTCGGCTCTCTGGGCAGCTCTCGGTCCGAGGCCTCCACCGAACGGCTGGACGGACCCGATAAGGCTGTGCTGTGGGGGAGAGACCGTACAGCTAACAGATAGACACTATGAACGCACACAAACCCACACGTCCCGAGGGAGAGACAGGACAGCTATTACAGCAACAGACTTCCATCTCTGCTTTCGCCTCCTCTTCACAGGCTCATTTTTCACCCACTCACTCGGCTCGTCCTCAGGCTGCTGCTGCATTCTGCATGTGTGGGGTTTGGTTATCCTCGTCTGTATGCCGGCTAACAATCGAAACAAAAGACTTCAGCTATCACAGCTTTACTATAAGAGACGACAGGTCACAGGGCTGCAGCTTTACTGCTGTAAATTAAACTCCTTTTTTAGTCAGTTTTAAGAGATGGTCAAAGTGCAGTGATGGGCCAAGCTCAGAGATGGTCCCAGAGACATTCGCCATATGATCAGACATTGCTTTTGAATTGTGGTTCAAAAGAATCATTAAAAAATAATGAAACTGAAGCCCCTTCTGTTAAACATGTTAACTAATATGACCATAGGGACATGTTAAACCAAGGTGTGTCCTGTAATTAGCATCAAAGGTGTCTTCAAACCTGTAATCAGTCAGTCTGCCTTTTAGTGAAATAGTGAAAAGTAGCCACTGTGCTGTTTGGTATCATTGAACAGGGAGCACAGAAAGCTAAGGGGACAGTTGTCCCAGGACAGTAGAAAGACAAAGGTAAAGGCTATTAGACCATCTCCAAGCAGCTCCATGTTCCTGTGACTATAGTTGACCAGGTTAATCAGAAGTTTAAGGTCCCCGGGACTGTAGTCCACCCTCCAGGATGAAGAGACTGATTATAGGAATGGAAACCAAAGAGCCCTGAACAACCTCCACAGAGATTAGAGGTCATCTCCAAGGTCAAGGTCCATCAGTGTCAGAATGCATCATCATTGCTCTTTGAGCCATAGTCGACTTAATAGAAGACGACTGAGGAAGACTCCACTGTTGAAAGGTAATCACGTAAAAGCTAGACTGGAATTTGCCAAAATCCAAACTGACGACCACAAAACTTCTGGGACAATGTCCTTTGGACAAACAAGACAAAGGGGGTTTTATACAAAGAGTCTGGATGGATTGCTCTTGTCAACTCTTAGCAGTCATATTGACACACATAGGATAAATATTCAGACATATAATCAGATACGACAAGCTTTGAATCAAACTGTAGATCAGTATGCAGAGTCCAGGGTTCAGGGGTTCAGTCTCAGGGTCTTGAAGTCACATTTCCATGTGTCCTTTGGCTAGACGTTTATCCCCACTGCTGCATCAGTAACGTGGATAAATAGGGTTATTAAATAGTGATGGACACTCTCCACATCTGTGCTTTCAGTGGAGTAAATGTGTGAGGCACTCTGAGTAGTTGGATCACAAAAAAGGAGTTACACAAGCTAAGTTTCATTTACTATTTTCAAAAAGTTCCACCACGACTGCACCTAAAACTGATGGTTTTTAGAATGGGACGATTCTGTTGCAAGGCTCAAGGTGACTCTTTCAACACATTTTCTGGTAACAAAGAAAACTCTAAACACAAAGATATGAGGAGTTTCTATTCACAGCAGGATAAAACAGACATACCTCCAATCCTACAAGGCACATTTAAAGAACGTTTTTCAAGTAGTTTTAAATATTCATCCATGCATTTTTACTTAGACTGTCAACCCCTGCATAATCCAGATTTCTGACGTTCTGAAAAGTTTGAGTCTGTAAAGGAAGGCTGAGAAAACTCGCCCTGACACATCTCTGTCCATGACACCGAACCCCTCCAACCGCTGTGAGCACTTCTCAAACAACACTTTTTTTTTTTTTTTTTTTTTAACACGAAGCCTGTGCAGAGTTGTGGCCCTGTGGGAAGAGGGCAAAAGCAAGAGAAAAAGTCACGATTTTAAAGAAGCAGAAAAGAAAGAAAAAGAGTTCATTTTGGGGGAAAGGAGGGAGAGCAGTCACGACATCCTTATGACAAAGAGAGCTGGAGAGAAATCCAGAGAAGAAAAGAAAAATCACTGAAAGAGTTGTGAAAATTAAACACATCTATCCTCTTTGCTTCCTTTTTTCACCTTCCACCTTCAGTCTTATTTAAGGTGTCGTCACATTGATGTTAAGGCTGCAGAGAAAACCTTGAGAACTCTATTCTGCCTTTTCAAAGAGAAAAAGAAAACCCTAAAGCATTGTGGGAGTTAGTGTAGGAGGAACACAACGTCACGGATGAAGCAGAGCCGTTTCCCAGCACGTCTGCTGCAGAGAAAAATGGCTGACTTTAAGCGCCCCACTTGAAATGCCATTTGGGTCACTTAGGGTAATAGCTGATAGCTGCTCTTTTATTATCGGCTGTTTTAATACAGGAGAGCGCGGCGCCGGACGGCCCCCGTGTAATGACGCTGTGGTTAAGTGCTGTGTAGACGGCTCTTTGAATGGTGCATCAGAAACACTGCCATCAATATTGATGAGGGGGTCTGAGGTGCAGCGCTGACGTTCCACTGGTGCACATGAGAAGAAGGAGGTTTGTCCCAGTCAGAGCAGTTGTAAGGCCCATTTATGCTCAACGTTTAATACGGATACCGACGGAGCCTTCTGTCCGCGCTTCGCGTTCCTTTCGTCTGTATTTCTGCATGTTTCCATAAAGCTTACAGATACGGGCCAAACAGAGCAGTACCACCGGAAACCGTGGGGGCAGTGTTGCTGTCACTACCTGATACGTAGCTCTAGTGAGACACGAAGAAGAAATAACAATGGCTTGTTGAGTTAAAGTTGTGCGAGTTGGTTAGAAACGCTGCCTCCGTTTTTGTCTTTTATGCAAGAGGTACATTATCAACGCCTCCTCCACAGCCGCCATGTTTGTTTTTGAGTTTGTTGTTGTCATAAACTTTTGGGCTGCCCCCTCTGGTGGATGCATTGGTTAACATCCATGCCAACGTAAAAGACGCATGGAGGTATATGAGCAGTGATGGTAACATCGTTTCAAAAGGACATACTTTTTCGTACATAAAGGGAGTATAAATGGGCCTTTAGACAAACTTTGAGAAGGTGCAGACAGAAACTCTGTTTCTGATTTCCCTTTTTGTCTTTGTTTGCAGCCTTTTTGTGACAGTTAACTCGCAACTACTTTTTAAGATGAAACCAGTATAAAAGTGAGCTTTTTTAAGATATATAGTCCAATCAAATCAGGACTGAAGGCCTTTGTTCCCCCAAAAATGGCAATCCAGCAGATTATAATCCCATATTCTCTAAACCAGTGGCTCTCTAGTGGCATTAGGACTAATCACTACCTTCTTATGATAAATAGTGGCACAAATTTTGAAAAATATCCAGTCACACAAAAGTCTTCGATAGGTCGTTTATTGTCGAGTGATTCCAGTGGCATGCAAATGCCAGATAGGGAACAGGAAATGAAGGAATGAATAGGAATGGATGAAAATTAGGATGTTAAAGCTTTAAATTGAACTAATGTTGCAATTATCTTCAGAAAATGCCTTATACATAGAAAACAGTCCCCCGGTGGATCGTCCAGATTCCACATCTGCCATTTGGCAGATCCATCTTGCAGAGCTCCGATTGTGCCAGGTCTGAGAATGGACCGGACCAATCTTAAGTCACAATTTAAAGTCCAGGGACTGTGAGGGACACGTCACAGCCTCTCTGTGCCTATTTCTCTCCATTCTGAGTCATTCAGGCTTCCCTGCAGTTTCAAAGTCTGTGCACGCGCTCCGTTCTGCAAAGCATGACTTGAGGACAGAACAGCCTGCCGTTGGTTATCACAGCCCAGCTGCAGTGCATTCTGGGATACAGGCGTACAGCATGGCGGCAGGGTAACCCGCTAGCTGCAGGAGCGATCGAATAATGGATTACAAATGCATAAAGTTACATTGAACATCAGAGTTAGTGGAGTGGATTTAATCTTTATAAACCCCAGAAAGTCAGCCGAGTTCCACAGATTGTTCCATAAGAACTTCAAAGTCATGGCTTTTGTATTAGCATGGCCCAACAGAGGGCTAGTTCAAAAGCTATTTACCTTTGAATAACACGTGTCTCTTCTTGTTGTACAGGACAATGCCGCTCTCAGAGGGTTAATAGAAATACTGATTGATTTAACTTTATGGCTTTATGGCTTAAGCAGCCTGTAACTGAGCAGAGCAAAATGATCCAAATCCCTAAAAATAGATGGATTACCCATCACAGCAAGGGCAAGATCAGGGTTTACCATGCCAAACGATACTGTACCAAACTGGACCGCCTGGTGGGACCATACACAAGAGTATTCCACTTTTCTTTTTTTTTTTTTTGCCAAGATATGTCACTACACTCGGGACTATAAAGTAGCTAAAAATGTTTTATTTGTTTTTCCAATTTGAACAGTTTGCATGGCAATGAATGTAAAAAAAAAAGAACATCTTTACAGCGTTTCTCTACGCAGAAATCACTTCCTATCTCCCATCTGGAGTTTGCTGCTTGATCTACAAACAACCATCAGTAGCAGACGGTAAATGTATAGTGGTTGGTCAAGACGAGGCTAGGTCCTGTGGTAGTCTGATTCCTAGAAATCTTAAAAGAAATAGAAGAAAATGAGTCAAAAGACCCTTGACCTTCAAAATAAAACAGATCATCGTTGAGTCAGAGGAGACATTTGTGTAAAGCTTTTGAGATTTTGCATTTGGAACAAAAGCCTGGACGAAAAAGCGACATGACCCCCCTTCTCCATCATCTGGGGCATAACCCAGCTGTTTTTGGAGGCAGGGGACACCCTGGACTGGGGGACTGCTCACATTCAACAGTGAATTCATTGTGCATTTGAATGCTGTGTCCTCATTAGAATACTTAATTCAAAGAATAAAATCTGGCACATGCACCTGTAGATTGTCCATTGGCGTATGCATTTAAAACAGAGCCATATGGAGAATAATAATACCCAAATATTTCCCTTCACAGAAATGTTAATCTGAGCAGCATGAGAGCATCCTGAGCCCAGGGCTCCTGTGCTTCCTGTCTGAGTGAGTGACAAAAGCCCTGGTGTCACACTCATATCATGCAGGAGGAGTTCCAACATAACAAGAGATAAAGTGGACATACAGACATGAATAAATATGTGCATATACAGTGAGTGAGTCTGTCTCTGAGTCTCTAATAGCCGGTCTCTAATGAAACATTCATGAGGATTCATGAGGTCCGGGTAATAAGGCTGACATGGATTCCTCTCCTCTGCTGCTGGAGCTCCATCAGGCCGCCAGCAGCTCCGGCTCCGGCTCTGATGTACGAGGTGAATCAGAGATAGACCCAGACCGAATCTCATCAAACACTCTCAGCACACACACACACTGAGCAGAGGGAGCGAGCGGGAAGATCAGTGCCAGCACAGATTGAATTTGAATTGCATAAATTTGAATTTGTCACGCTCGTGCCGAGAAGCTGATTCTGAAAAAAGAAATATTTCTCTGCAGGAAGATTGAATAATTTCTGAAATCCACATTACAAGTCTGAAATTCACACCGGTTTATAACTGGAGAGATGAGAAGTCTGGATTCATGTTGGTAAATTGATTTCGCTCCCTGGGCTTCGATGACAGGCAAACACGAAGAAGTCAATGGTGTTAAGGACGTCACAGAGAATGGCGGTCACAATATTTCACACTGACTGATGCAGGATAAACTGTTTGTCAGTCTGTTTCCCTCTTTTTTTGGTCCATTTGTGTGTTAAACAGTGAATTTTAATGTGATTCAGTGATAAATTATCTTTGTCATGATCAGGAAACCTACAAATTATTGGAGATGAAAATCTACGACCATGAACTGACCAGACAGCCTGTTTCCTGCAGCTCTAGTACGGGTCATATTTTATATTCATCTCCGATAGACAGTGAAAGACAGACCTTGTCAAGTTTAAATGGTGATTGGATAAAAGTTCTCATTATCACATTTATTATAGACCAATAAGAGCAACAAACATGTGACCCAGCAGACGTGCACCAACAGCTCAACAGGCAGCTGTTGTCATGTCAACACACGATTCTTCACTCTTAGTGTCGGTAAATAAAACTCGACTAAAGCCGGTCAGAAGAAGAGCAAAAACCTTCCAACGAGAAAAGCTTTCAGTACGGTTCTGTCTGGGTCAGGTACGGGATCATGTGCCGGTTCACCACATCAGCGTCGCCCCTGTTCTGCTCTGGCCTCCTCCATCATCCAGGCCTGTACCCGACCCATGCCCTGTCTCTCCAGGTCCCCCCCACCACGTCCTGGGCAACCAGTATAGATGAATCTGGAGAAACACCGGAAGTTGATGAGCCGCCATACTGAGGTGGAAAAAGCCCCTTAACTAGCACGGTGATTCTCAACATTGGGGTCACGAGACACTGAGAGAGGGTCACAACATGCCCTAAAAAACTAAGAATATTCTTTAAATTACACTATTGCCACTTTCCACCAATTTTGCTGGATCTTTATCCATTTTATCACTTTTTCCCAGCAATTTTGCCAATTTTAAGACATTTTTGCCACTTAAAATCAATTTTTTCCCATTTTAAACCCTTTCCAACACTTCTTTTCCGCCTGTTATTGCCACTTCTAAACCAATTAGACCTATTGTTGCCCCCGTTGACCCATTATTGCACTTTTTACCACATTTAACACTCATTTTAACCACATTTCACTATTTAATATGCTCATTGTTGCCAGTTTAACCCATTTCTACCAATTTCTGCCCATTTTTCTGTCTTAGTTAACACCTTTATGCCAATTTATATCAATTTTCCACCTCATTTCACCAAATTTTCCACCCATTCATGCCAATTTAAAATTCTTTCAGACACTTTTTAATTCCTCTTACCACTATCTAGGCCTGTTTTTGCCACTTTTTGCTTATTTTTTGCCAATTTTATCACATTTTTGCCTCTTCTAATCAATTTCTGCTACTTTTAAAATCCAATTTCACCACTTTTTCCATTTTTTTTTTTTTTTTGGCATTATTAACCTAATTGAACCTTTTTAACCCATTTCATTTTTGTTTCTAACAAAAAGGGATTTGAACCCATTTTTAAGAAGGCTACCTACCACACGAATGAATAAAAAATATACTTGCTTCTTTGGTAAGAGTGGTTATTTTTCAGGTCAAAGCTCTCTCTTTTATCCCCCGTAATGGACGGCCTTGTCTCCACATGACTATGCTTGATTGTGCATGGCTGTTCAACCACGTTCAGGTACAGTAGGGGTCCCCAGTCTCTTGTACTTTTATTTTTGGGGTCCTGGGCTGAAAAGGTTGAGAACCACTGAACTAGCGTACGTTTGCATGAAAGCAGTCCAAAGAATCAACATAAACTGAAGTATTTTTGTTTCATCACTATAAAAACCCATGCCAGGGCGATCTGGGAGAACGAGCAGCTTTAGGCTGCCTTAACAGCAGTGGAAAACCACAACTTTTGAAAAAAAGTTAGTGTTTTGAGCACAAGCCTTTACTTCGGGAGGAGTGTCCCTGACACCTTATGGACTACACAGATTCCCGGACTGGCGGAGGAGAGTTATTGATCTACGTAAGCAGCACTGAGCTGGTTAGCATGCTAAAGGCTATCCAGCCTCACAGCAGTGAAGACGTAACTTCAGTTGATGGAGGGGGTTAACGACAAAAGAGCAGCACTAAACTATCAACAAGCAGAGGACAACATTTCACTATTACTGAACCAGAGGACCCGCTTTTCTTTCCACGGCGAGGCTACTCAAATTAAATCATGATGGCTGGATGTTAAATTTCTTTTTTTTTTTTTTTCATATTTTACTACTGGTGAAACAAGGTTGACAGTGTATGGCTAAAAAAGTGACCCTGTTAGGCCCTCAGGTTAGTCCTGAATCCAGAATCCGCCCCTGCTGCGATTGAGTTTGACACCCCTGTGTCTTATTCACAGCAAGTAGGAATTTAAAATGCATTCCAGACAAAAGCTCAGGACTCAGGACGTTAAGGCCAGCTCAGACTGCAGTATTTTTCTGGCCGGTGACTATGGCACCATGTCGGACTATGCAACTGAGATCTCGTCCCATCTTGGGCGACAGACCGCCCATCATATGCTGACACCACCACTGTCTCCACGACTGTGTGCAAATTCAAAGGAAGTCAGAGGGGCAGGACTAAGACAGGGAACATAAATATTAGCTTAAAACTTTGCCAGATGGATCCTCCAAATGGTGGACTTGGAATCAGGCCGATTCTTTATTGACAGATCAGCTCAGCAGTTTTCATGTTCCCTCCACCCCAGCTCCTCCTTCCTTCTGCTTGGACTCAATCAGAGCCATTCTGTTGTCTTTGATGCTGGCTCTTTTCTGTTTCTTTTGCTACTTCTCTCCGTAACTCAGGAAGGGCGGGTCCATCCCAGAACATCCATCCCACCAAAAATAAATAACAGAAATAAGTGCAAGTTAATAACTGCTAATAAAGAAAAAAAATGCATGTATGTTTCTTGAATAATACACCTTTTCCATGAGAGAAAATCCTCTGTTCTTGCTAATATAAGAATAAAAAACTGTCAAATATAACTACTTTACCACAATCATCAGAGTGGTTGCATGTGGAGCAGCTGTTTCAATCATTCAGATGTTCTATAAAAGATGCATTCATTAATCTGTAAGAAAACAGAGCGCAGAACGCCAGCTTGCATTTTCTTTTCTGAGCTTACAAGGTGGCGATAAGCACTTACGGCTCTCGTCTGTAATCGTGATGCCAGTGTCTTTGCACGGAGGCCGCCGTGGCGTCTTTACTGTGCTGACTCAGTCTGGAGCTTTAATTGAGTTCGCCCCTCGGTTTGTTTGGCTCGTTTTATTTTTACGGCTTTATTTGAGATAAAGCGCTGAGCGTCGTCACGGATCATCCGCTGTTTCTGATCAGATCGACGGTTCAGCTGAGATCTGCAAGACTGCAACGCATCCGCCCACATTTACTACCTTAAATACTCACTTTTAATTAGCAGCTGCAATTAGGCAGCGACTTTGAGAAGCACTGAGCTCTAATTTAAGATACCAGAGAGGTTTATTCGCTAATGTTTCACCCTGAGTACGTTCAAACTTGAAGTTGGTGCAAGTAACACAATCCGTCCATGCCTCACAGAGCTAGTACATGATTGGATCCCATTGTGCTACAAACAAACCCTGCTCTTTTCTTCTTGATTGCCGCGTTATGCTTTTGTAAACAGTCCCTCCAGCGTTGTTTGGCTCCGTGCTCATGTTGAACACCCAGCAGATGTAGGATTGCTCCTGTACATGCCTCTCTTTCTTCTTGAAGCTTTGGCTTCAGCAGCAGAAACAGCTGCAGTCTGATGACGATCGCATTAATCTGATGTTCTATGAGACGGAACAACAGCTAATGTGTGTAAAAAACCAACCAGTCAAACATTACTAAACCCCCCCCCAAAAAAAAAAGAAAACACTGCCACCTCTCTGACAGCTATGTCAGAGGGTTTTCCTCCAGCGGGACGTCCTAAAAGTGAAATAAACACACTCTAACTCAGAGCGCTGTGATTTTGTGTGAGTCCGGTCCATCAGAGGAAGAGGGCTGATCTGGTTTACAGGCCGACTTTGACAGGCTGCTGATGAAGGAGCTTCAAAACATGCTGACACAGCATGCCACCTTTGTGTGTGCGTGTCTATTAGTGTGTTTGTGTGTGCTCAGACTCATCCTGGGTTGTTCACTTTTTTTCCTTCCTGTTCCTCTCGATATCAGTCAGACATTTCCCGTTGAACATCTGTCTTCTGTGCTCTAATCTCATCTTTACGAGTCTGTTTGATACCATCACTGCGACTGTAAGTAGAACAGGAAGTGACATCAGAAATCCACGGATAGGACAGAGATGTCATCAGTTTTGGAACTATTAAGTAAATATATTTTTTTAACCCAATAGAGCCCCATTGCTCCTCATAGGAACATCACCCCCAAAATAAAGGTGCCAGAAATAAGGGCCCCCAACAAGGCTGCCCATAGGGGGGATAAATGGGCAAGCTTTCTGGCACCCAGCCAAACTGGGGGCCCATGGAGGTCAGCAAAACCATGGTCTAATGTAAAGTTAAGCTGGGATATCTGTACTTTATATTCAACCTGAAAAATAACAACTCTTATCAAAGAAACAGATAATTTTTTTTAAATTTGTGTAGTAAATAGCCTTCTTAAAATTGTAAATCTGTTTTGTTGAGAAAAGAATTAAAATGGGTTAAAGATTGCAAAAATGGGTTAATAATGACAAAAAATGGTGGAAAAGGAGTTAAAATTGGATTTTAAAGGCAGAGGAAATGGGTTAGAAATGGTAAAAATGAAATTAAAATTGCAAATAAAGAAAAAAGGCAAAAATGAGCAAAAATGGGCATAAATAGCGATAAAAGGGAGATAAAAAAAAGTGGCTGAAAACACTTCAAAGGGGCAAAAATGGGTGGAAATTTGGTGAAATGGGATGAAAAATTGATATAAACTGGGAAAAAGTGTTAACTGAGAAAGAAAAAAAAGGCAGATATTGGCAGAAATTGGTTAAAGTGGAAAAATGGGCATATTAGATGGGGAAATGTGGTTAAAATGGGAAATATTGGTTTAAAAAAAGTGGTAAAATGGGGTTAAAAGTGACATTAATGGGTCAACAGTGGCAACATAAGGCTTAAGTTGCAAGAATTGGTTTAGAAATGACAAAAAAACAGGAAGAAAAAGTGTTGGAAAGGGTTAAAAAAATAGGTGCTAACTGACAAAAATGTGTTAAAATTGGTGGGTTTTTTTTTTTTTTTTTAAGGTAATCTGGGCACCCCATCTAAGTGTCTCGCGACCCCAAAGGGGGTCCCAACCCCAAGGTTGAGAAGCACTGCAGTAGACCACATACAATACCTCTGACTTTACCTTTATCTAATGTCAACTATTTGACATTTGCTATTTATGTCACCTTGGATATATATATATATATATATTTTTTTTTTTTTTTTTTTTTTTTTTTTTTTTTTTTTTTCTCTAAAATCTCTCTTATTTTGTCCTGATAATCCTCTAGTGGCATGAAAGTTGAAAGAGGTAATGTCAAAATGTGGTTCTGTGGCCTACTGGAGACTTTTGGACTTCAACTGCATTATTTCTATGGGATATTTATGTTAAAATTGCCAAAAAAAAAAAAGGTGAAAATAAAATTTTCATTTGCTAACTGGATTCTCTCTGATCCAGTAACATACAGCGCTTAACAAATGTATTAGACCACCCGTCATATCTGTTTCAGAGACCATCCAGCATCATGAAGTGCTTTAATGCGGACTCTTTCATTTTCAGTCAGCTCTCCACGTTTTACCATTTTGAACAGGAATGAGGAATTTCAAACTGAATTCACCCAAATCTGAGCCGGCTCACTGGGCTTCTCTGAGAAGTCAGAAATGAATCAAGCGAAACATTCAACCACTAAAACTCATTTTTCTGTTCAGGAATGACAGTAAATAACTATAAATAGATATAATAATCCAGCAATATTAATGTGCTTTACTATTTTTCAGTTTTTTTGTAAATCAGTCAATTTGAAAATTCATGGATAACAACAATAATTCTATTTTAGCATTAAAAATATCATTTGGGTTAAAGAGCTTCTACATATTGGTGTATTAACCATTGCAGAAACATCAAAGATGATTTTGGTAATTACCAATGCTGTTAATGTAGGGCAGCTGTGGCATAAACCTTACTTTGGTTAGGGTTAGGGTG
The DNA here is from genome assembly GCF_018320785.1 of Cheilinus undulatus. Classification (NCBI taxonomy): domain Eukaryota; kingdom Metazoa; phylum Chordata; class Actinopteri; order Labriformes; family Labridae; genus Cheilinus; species Cheilinus undulatus. Next base: position 39,153,087 of record NC_054884.1, on the reverse strand, counting down.
GTCTAATACATTTGTTAAGCACTGTATATATACATTTATTTACACTTCTGAACAAATTCCACATGTGCCCTCTTCATAATGGTACCTTGATCATTCAAATAGACCTTGTAGTTACACAGTTATACACATTTAAAGATGGGCTGGAAATTTGGTGCAGTAGCATAATAAAAGAGGCTCAGGCTTAACAGGTTGACACCTTTTCACCACTCTGTCTGCTTATTTATGACAATTTCAGCCCATTTTCTTTCTGCATTTACTTCATTTTTGCCACTTTAGAATCCCACTTTTGAACTTCCTCTGGACATATTTGCTGCTTTTTTTGCCATTTTCAAATCCATTTTTGTACTTCTGTCATCAGTTTTTGCCATTTTCTTTCCCATTTTTGCCTATTTTAAAAATTATCTGCACCTGCATGCTATTTTTAACTGATTTTTTCTACTTTTAAAACTTAATTTTTTACTAGTTTATATTTTTTGCCACTTTCTTGCCTCTTCACTGAATTTTAGTACATTTTCCCCCCGTATATACCACTCTTTGAAACCCTGTAAAGTGATAAAACATCTCTTAGTTTATAAATTTAAGCTTCAAAATCATGAAAAATGAGGCAGTTAAATCTGCTCCAGGATGGTGATGGTGTGGCGGGTCTCCCATTTTTGCCTTTTTTGAACCTTTTCACCACTGTTTCCACCAATTTTGCCACTTTTTTCAACATCTGTTCCAATTTTGCCACTTTTAACTCATTTTTGTCACAGTTTACCCCTGTTTACTATATCTGGCCTTTTTCTGTTGCATTTTTTGCCACTTTTAACCCATTTATATGTTGATAAAGTTCTGTGGGCCCCCAGATTGGCTGGGACCCAGAAAGCTTTCCTATTTATCCCCCTTTTGAGGGGCCTTTCCAGTCACATGACCACATCATAATGCCCAGAGGTCATGTGACACCTGTGTTACAGTGAGTCCTTATGGGTTAAACAAAAATACTTGTCACGTTAGTGGTTTTACCCTTTGTAGGTCAAATTTTGTTTCGCCTGGACTTTGAGACAAAAATTTTTCAAATATTCACATTTCTACAAAAAAGTTGTTCTTTTTTGTCTTAGCTCATTAGTTTTACTCTAAATGTCGAACTTTCTTTGGGTTAGCATCATCCTGAAGACTTGAGACTAGAGGTTGAGACCACTGAGTCCTTGAACAAATGTTGAATAAGGTGATGTCAGCCCCAGCTATCATAAACAGTCACCTGATCCTCTCTGTCATTAAACCGTAGCTTTATCTCAGCATTTATTCTACTTTATCTTTTTGTTCTAGACCCCAGGCTCTCTGGATCTGTATCCCCTTCATCCTCCCCCCACCTGTCCTCCTCCATCAGGTGATTCAGGAGGTCTCACGTCTCCTCTGATATCAAAGCCTGATCCTCCTCATCAGCAGACAAATGAGCTGAGAGGAGGAGGAGGAGAGACGCAGGGATCACAGAGGAACAGATTGAAATGCAAATGAAGCAGCGGGCTGGATGGATGGATGGATGGACAGTAGAGGGGTGGGGGGGTACACATGTTGTTTATGCACATTAATACATTCATGACTATCAATCCTGCTTCAGTTTGCAGCAGATGGATTAAAAAAGCTACATCTGAAAGAAGTCACACCTGAGCTTCAACATGTTGACTGACAGCGAGGCATGAATATTTATCCTGAGTGGAAGCTTTGAAATTAAGAGATAATCTTAAAATAGACGGGTAAATAGCTGATAAAATATTCATTTTCTAACCTGAAACGGACTCTTTCAACATCAAACATTAAAGCTGATAAAAACAAATCTGGTGTTTCTGCATCTGAATAATTATTGATCCTGTTGGGAAAAGAAAACACATCTAAAAAAGATGGAATAAATAAAAAGAAACATTATATTTAGAAACTATTTTTGATCTAAAATCAGTTTCAGAGCTGGAGGATTTGACTGACCTGTTATCAGACTCTGCTAGGCTGGACATTACCTCTGTAGCCCCGCCCCTTTACATGTGAATCACTGGGAAATGTCATGTGATGTGAAGAACTTATTTATTTTAAAGATACCCTCATGTATGAGGTTAAACCTCTAGATATTCATTAAGTAATAATAACTAGGAAAGCACTCTGAGAGCGCAGACCTCCGCCATTAGCCCTATCTCCCAATAGTGAAGAATCCTTTTAAAAATCCCTGGATCCGTCCCCATGTGCCCCCCACCATGGCATTCACCGATTACTCCCTCCCCGGTGAGGTGGTATCACAGTGAGGTAAAGCTTTGGCTTTGCTATGGATGCCAACAGATGCACTGACAGTCTCACCCATGGTCTCACTGGATGACTGAAGTCATGTCAGAGGGTGAATATTCCTCTATTCCTCCCAGCATTGTGAGTATTCTCACTACAATTCGCTGTCTTTCTCTCTGTTACGCTCCGACTTGTCTCTTCGACTGGGTGTGCCTCTTTCAAACTCTATAAAGTCCAAAACTGTGAATAGAAACACACCCAAAATGCTGCTGGGATTGAAGTTACTCATGTCCGCCATCTCCTGGTGTAAAGTGGTAACAGCGCAGATCTCCGCCATTAGGCCTATCTCTCAATAGTGCAGAATCCTTTAAAAAAATTCCTGGATCCAGATGGTGATTCAGATCATTCCAAAAATCTAATCAGTTCTTCCTTATGCCGTTTCTGACATTTCCTGAAAATTTAATCAAAATCCATCCACAACTTTTTGATTTATGTTGCCAACAAACCAACCAACAAACAAACCGACCCGATAACATAACCTCCTTGGCAGAGGTAATAAAAGTGTGGCACATGGCAAAAAGTGGGTAAAAGTTGGGAATGAAGTGGCATAAATGTGGTGTAAAGGGGCAAAAGTGGGTGTATTATGCCTAAAATGGCAAAACAGTGGCAAAAATGGGCATAAATTGATGTACAGTGGTAAGTAGTGGAAATAAAGGAAAAAAAACAGCAAACAACTGTTAGCCACAACGTTAGCACCAAATGCTTCATCAATAAATCCAACTGGGAGGGTCCATTCTCTGGGTTTTTCAGGGGACCAGCCAGTCGGCAGCCCTGATGACAGTCACATGATCAGCACCATGGACAGCTACACATGAATCAACTGTGACAGCAGTGATAACTGAGAGGGCGTTATCTCTCTCACAGCCAAGAACTCATCGATATCAAATATCCAGCAGGAAATACCCAGTATACAGCTGAAACAGCTGTGCTCGGTGTTCAGGAGTACAGCTGCTTCATTTAGCTCACCAGGGGGCGCTGTGTACGTCTGAAGGCAGAGGTGAAACTAATCCACTTTCCTCCTGCTCACCCGTACACTCTGACTTTATTCACTCTGCTCCTGTCAGCTACGTTAAACACCCGTGATTGCTATTTGATAATAAATGACACAACGGGACAAACAATCACGTATAGGAGGGCGCCATGAGCCCACGCCGCTAAACACACAACGTCAGACACACTACTTTTAACACCGTACACACACACAATCTCTGAGCCACAATTTAATCATGATCCGGGCTCGGTCTAATCCACATCAAAGATAAAATTCTGTTTAATCCCCTCACCGCTAACTGCAAGCCTCCACACACACATGGAGGAAGCTGAAGTGTGTAAGGTGGGTGTACGAGTGTGGCGGTGTCAGATTTATGGTCCCCCGGCCATCTGCAGAGGACTTTGATAACCTGATCACAGCGGCTGATACCAGGAGTAACACTGAGGCAGAAAACTCAGCGTCTGGCACTGTTGGTGAGGAGCTGTGAGAGGTAAACAAAGTAAAAAACCTGCAGGACGACCTTTCTTTGGCTCTAACCCTGGCTCAAAACCTGTAGCTTTCCCTGATACTGTTCAATAAATATTTAACTTGGTAAAAATGACTAGCCTGGTCAAGTTTCAGGAGCAATCAGGCCCAAAGACGAGTCAAGATGGGACACCTAGACAGAAGGTCTAACATATTTTGAAATAATTAGTTTGCAAGGTGAGCCCAATTAAAGGAAATCTACTTGAAGAGGATGTTGCAGCTGAAAAGCCTCAAATGGTGTAATGCCTTGGACAAGGTATGAAAACATTAGATATTTCATGAAAACTTAAGCGTCATAGGCATAATGAGGACGGTTTCTGCCAGACAAATTCATCAGATTAAGAGAGCAGATGCTAAAATGCCATTACAGAGCAGCAAACAGGTTTTTGAACCTGCTGGTGCCTCTGGAGTCCCACCAACCTCAAGGTGTAGGATCCTCCAGAGGCTTGCAGTCGTGTATAAACCTACTATTCAGCCCCCCCTAACCAATGCTCACAAGCAGAAATTGCAGTGGTCCAGAAATACATGAAGACTCATTTTCAAACAGTCTTGTTGACTGATGAGTGCCGTGCAACCCTGGATGGTCCAGATGGAGGAGTAGTGGACGGTTGGTGGATGGCCACCATGTCCCAACAAGGCTGTGATGTCAGCAAGGAGGGGGCGGAGTCATGTTTTGGGCCGGATTCATGAGGAGAGAGCTGGTAGGCCCCTTTAGGGTCCCTGAAGGTGTGAAAATGACCTCGGCAAAGTATATAGAGTTTCTGACTGACCACTTTCTTCCATGGTACAAAAAATTAGAACTATGCCTTCTGTAGCAAAATGATCTTCATGCATGACAATGCTCCATCTCATGCTGCAAAGAATCCCTCTGTGTCATTGGCTGCTATGGGCATAAAAGGAGAGAAACTCATGGTGTGGCCCCCATCCTCCCCTGACCTTTAACCCTGTTGAGAACCTTTGGAGCATCCTCAAGCTAAAGATCTATGAGGGTGGGAGGCAGTTCACATCAAAACAGCAGCTCTTGGAGGATATTCTGATACCCTGCAAAGAAATTCAAGCAGAAACTCTCCAAAAACTCAAAGAAGGGCTCCTATCTTAACATGGAACTGTGCCTGTTCAGATGTTTTTGATTGAAATAGCTTTAATTTCAGTAAATATGACCTCCTAATGCTGCAAATTCAACAAATGACCGTTTTCAGTTCTTTATAACCTGACTGTCATTTGCATCAACTATTTGGGAACATCAGAGAAAAATATCATTTGCCTAATAACTTGGAACGTGGTGTATGTATTTGTTTGTATGATGTTTATCCTGTTATCCTGATACGACCCACTCTAGAGCCACCTCCCTGACCTTAAGTCCTGCTTTATACACGTTCACAGTAAAAGTATTATCTATAAGCTCCACTACAGACACCAGACGGATACGTGATCGTTTCAGCATGGGGTTAAATCATAATCAGAGTTCAAGTGAGTGTTTACACCAGCAGGATGATGTATGTGGGACTCATTCAAGAGGAAACTGCATCAGCAGCTGCAGCAGAGACAGAAAGCACAATCTAAACAACGATGAAGCTTTACACACGTGTTTACACCAAAAATGATGGGATTTAAGATGCAAAGATGACATAAAAACCAGCAGTTTAAGCTTATGGCCGTCACAATCACTCCAACCCTAAATGATTTTTAAGGATATTTTTAGTGTGTTTGGGCCGGTGGTCCTAATCACTCTGCTGGGGATAATCCACAAATAAATTCATGATTTAGGTCCGGAACACAATGTAAAAGCTGCAGCTGCTCCAGCTGTCACCCAGCTCTGCACGGGTGCTTACTACTCATCACATCAGTGTGATAGAGAGTGGAGAGGAAGGAGGGAAGGTTGCAGCACTGGCAGAAAGTTTGTGAAATCAGCAGTGACATGAACTCTGCAGGATTTTCTGAAATGTTTGCTGCACATCCCAACTTTTCTCCTAAATCAAGCTCTTCTCAATGCAATGAAAAGAAAGCAACACTAGGAAGATCCAGTTGCTTTAAAAACAAAACTCATTAACCCTAACTAACCCCTGGACACTTCATTCCAAGGGCCAAACAGAAAAAAACAAACAAACAAACAAACAAACAAAAAAAAAAAATTAATATATAGATTTTTTTACCTCTAAAAAGTTAAACACATACTGCAGAAAAAATAAAATAAAATCCTTAATATTCATATTTTTAAAATTTTCATAGACATGTATCTCTTTTCACATGATTTATTTTATTTTATTTTATTTTATTTTATCTTACTTTATTTAATTTTATTTCATCATTTTATTTTATTTTATCTTCACCTTTTTTATTTTTTATTTTAGTATTTCTTATTTTATTTATTTTATTATATCTTGTCTTATTTTTTTATTTTTATTTCTTATTTTATTTCATCATTTTATTTTATTGTATTTTATCGTATCCTATCTAATCTTATTTATTTTATTTTATTTTATTTTATTATTTTATTTTATCTTATCTTATCTTGTTAATTTTATTTATTTTTTTTTTTTTACGTCATTATATTATTCTATCTTATCTTATCTTATTTATCTTATTCTATTCTATTTTATTTTATTTTTATTTTCATTTTTTAAGAATTGTTCCTTTGGCAAAGTTTGACAGAAAAACCCTGCCCATGTCATTTAGTTTATAAGATAAAAAACAGACATTTCTGACTGTTTTAGGAAACGTATAAAATGTTTTTGTCATCAAATTGTTGTAAGGAGGATAGTTTATTTGGCACTTTTGTTCAGCAGTATATTTAAGAGCTGGTTATGCAAAAATAAATGATACAAAAATAGGCTAAGCAAGGCAAAAAAAGGGGACAAAAATGGGTGGGAAAAAAAGGGAAAAGTATTTAAAGTTTTTAAAAAGAAAATAAAATGGTAGAAACAGTGATGTATTTACATGGATAGTCAGGGGGTCCCTGGACCATCCTATGTTGGGGGGACTTCCAGGAGTCTCAAGCCTGTGGAATTCAGGGAAACAGCTGTTTGTGGGGATATATGAGAGCTGCCTGTTTTCTCTCTGGGAGGCCGTAAACAGCCTAAAAGTTTCAGTCCCACAGGGATTTCCAGTGCCGATGACTGCCACAAATCTCACTTTTCATGCAGTGAAACCCAAAAAGCAGAAAATTCAGGGTCACAGACATCGTCCTGCATGGTTGGCGTTCAGCCGATGACATGTGCATGGAAAGCCCAAATGAAAGAAAACGTGCTGTAAGGGTTATATTCCTGCAGATTAGATAAAACACCGGCTGATTTGAATGGTGCAGAGTTTTGGATCAATCTTACAACATGGTAATGTACCTGTGGGCAGTGTTTTGGTGTGTGGGTAGATTTCAGACTCAACCAGATCCTGGATTATATCATATCATCCCACCTGTACCTGGAACAACCTGCCCATGCAGCACCCCCTCATGAAGGTCCTAGTGTGGTCAGCCTCCTTTAAGCACCGTGTCCTGTACAGGTAGACATGTGCAGGTATATATAACGCAATCAGTGAAATGATTACAAAAGCAACATATTTCTGCTTGTAGCCTTCTGGGATGACCCTGATGAAGGAAGAATTGTTGGGAAATACTGGCCTAGCATATGCTATTTGGAAAAAACCTCTACAATTCACAGGTTACTGTGAGTTCCATAGAAAATCAACCTTATATTAGGTGAAGATTTTTTTTAGTATGAAAATCTGTCTTTCATTGGAACAAGTTTCCTAGATAATAAATGCAGTGTCTGACATTCGTGACAAAACAAACAGCCTAAAAATCATTTCATTTGTCAATGAGTTACAAGCGTGTTAATCATGGATAAACCATTTCTGCTACACCTCTCCAATATGGCGGCCGCGTGAAGAATCACTCTGGCAAATGGTAGTTGCCCAGGCAGTATCTGCATGTAGATATCTACATATACGTAGATACTGCCTGTATCTACTATGGCCTCAATGTTGATTGGCTAGTGCTGGTGTCACGTCAAGCCTTTCAGATAGTGTTGTGGGCGGGACTTGAGGAGAAACTGCAGAGTGCCAGAAGGGAGGTCACACCTTGCAGCAAAGCGGAGGTAGCACACGAAATGTTAGCAGTGAACCATGAATTAAAAAGTCAACATAGAAAACCAACCAAATGCTTCATTTCCACCCCATAATCAATCAAACCCTCATCTATACCCATAAATCCACTTCCTGACACCGTCTCTTCAAAGCTAATTCTAGTGTGACGGACTAAAGCAGCGCTCTAAGTGATTAAAACATCTTCTAAACTTAGCTTTAAAGACTCCAGCGCCCTAAAAATGTTCTTCTCTGCTAAATAATATAATCAGCTGTCATCAGGAATCAGAGTTTGACTGAAGAATGCTTCCTGGTTCTCTTATCCCCCCGCCCGTCTCCCCTCTTGTGTGTTTAGCTGAGCTACTATATATAAAACCCTGTGTGTTTGAATGATCCACGCTTTCATGTCGGCAGCAGCGTGGAGACGAGCTGACCGCGAGGCATCATGACGTCTTCCTTTTTTCATCCTCAGATCAAAACCACAACACTTTTAGTTCCTCTGCTGGCTCCTTTGTGCCTCTCTACATTAAAAATGTGATAAAAGACACTCGAAACGACCTACTTTTCCTCCCCTCTACCTTCTTCTAGACTTCCTAAAAGGAGTGTTAAAACCGTCTCTGTCGTCTTCCGCTTGACAGCAGGGAAGTTAAGGCAGGTTTATTTTTGGCTCTGGTGGAGATCTTTCGGATACCTCTTGCCCTCGCTGCTTATGTAACCTACTGCCTCTTTCACGCTGGCGTTAAAATAAGGAATGGAGAGGAAAAAACAACAAACCTAGCCTTCATTCTGGGTCATTTAGATGCAGAAGCGGTTCTTTATCCTGCAACATAACGAAACCCTGAGCTCGGCTACCACTGTCAGCGTGAGGGGAGAGAGTGTGAAAGGCCAGTGCCTCACCTCTGCTTCATTATTTATCTGGCCTTTCATCCTTTTGTTGGCTTTATTTATGAGCTTCAAACAGGTGGTCCTGCCAGGAGCAGGGGAGGAGAGAGAGGAGAGGACGTGCAGAGATGGAGGGGAAATGTAATATAAGAAGAAAAGGTCAGGGAATGAGACGAAGAGGGAGATTCTGAGGGAAGTTCAACAAAAATGACAGCTTATTTTTCCTTTTTCCTTACCGACAGGTCAGGAAAGTCATGGTCCATTTTAAAGTTAAACTGTGATTACTATAATTTATATTCAACCTGAATAAAACCACTTTATCAAAGCAACAAACAGGAATTTTATTTATTGATTTTATGAAAAACCCTTATAATAAAATTGTGTAGATGGCTGTTTAACTAAACCATTAAAGAAAGTAAGGTCGGACTTCAGTCTAGCAAGATGTGCAGAAATATAAAAAGGAATAACATAGAAGGAACTGAGATGAATGCATTTCTTAAAAAAAAGAGGCAAAAAAAAAAAAAGCTGAAATTGGCACAAACAGGAAACGGCTGAAAAAATGGGTGAAAGTCGGTCACAGATTGGCAAAAATAGATGAAAAGACAAACATTGGACAGCAGCAAAAGTTGACCAAGCAGGTTAAAAAGAGGTAAAAGTGGGTGAGAAAAATGGTGAACAGAGCCCAGAATGGGTTAAAAGTTACAAACATAGGCAAAGAGTGGCAAAAATAGGCAAAAAAACAAAAAGAAAAATGGGAAAGCAGAAACATTGGGCTTAACAAGGCCATAATGGCCTTAAAGAAATGGTGAAAAGCCGTTAAAAAGTGGGTAAAAATGGTTTTGAAATTGCAAAGATAGGCAAAAAGTGACAAAATTGAATTAAAAGAAAAACATTGGATAGAGCCAAAAAGGCTAAGCAAGGCAATAAGGGGCCATAATGAGCGTGAAAAACTGTTAAAAAGTGCCCAAAATGGGTTAAAGTTGTAAAAATATCAAAAAAGTGGCAAAAATTGGCTAAAATTCACAAAAATTACATAACAGCAAAACAGGTAGCAAGTTAAAAGGGCCAAAAGTGGACAGGGGAAAAAAAAGGTGAAAAGCAGTTAAAAGTGCCCAAAGTGGGTTAAAAGTTGCAAATATAGGTTGAAGGAAAAAAAAGTAGTGGCAAAAATGGGCAGGAAATACATCGAAAAGTTGTTAAAAAGTAGTAAAAATTGTTTAAAGTTGCAAAGACAGGCAAAAAGAGGCAAAAAGAGGTCCATTCTCAGGGTTTATCAGGGTCCATTCTCTGGGTTTATCAGGGTCCATTCTCTGGGTTTATCAGGGTCCATTCTCTGGGTTATCAGGGGCCATTCTCTGGGTTATCAGGGGCCATTCTCTGGGTTATCAGGGCCATTCTCTGGGTTTATCAGGGGCCACTCTCTGGGTTATCAGGGGCCATTCTCTGGGTTATCAGGGCCATTCTCTGGGTTTATCAGAGTCCATTTTCTGGTTTATCAGGGGCCATTCTCTGGGTTATCAGGGCCATTCTCTGGGTTTATCAGGGGCCACTCTCTGGGTTTATCAGGGGCCATTCTCTGGGTTATCAGGGGCCATTCTCTGGGTTATCAGGGCCATTCTCTGGGTTTATCAGGGGCCACTCTCTGGGTTTATCAGGGGCCATTCTCTGGGTTATCAGGGGCCATTCTCTGGGTTTATCAGGGTCCATTCTCTGGGTTTATCAGGGTCCATTCTCTGGGTTATCAGGGGCCATTCTCTGGGTTATCAGGGCCATTCTCTGGGTTTATCAGGGGCCACTCTCTGGGTTATCAGGGGCCATTCTCTGGGTTATCAGGGCCATTCTCTGGGTTTATCAGGGGCCACTCTCTGGGTTATCAGGGGCCATTCTCTGGGTTATCAGGGCCATTCTCTGGGTTTATCAGGGTCCATTCTCTGGGTTTATCAGGGTCCATTCTCTGGGTTATCAGGGGCCATTCTCTGGGTTATCAGGGGCCATTCTCTGGGTTATCAGGGCCATTCTCTGGGTTTATCAGGGGCCACTCTCTGGGTTATCAGGGGCCATTCTCTGGGTTATCAGGGCCATTCTCTGGGTTTATCAGGGGCCATTCTCTGGGTTTATCAGGGCCATTCTCTGGGTTTATCAGGGGCCACTCTCTGGGTTTATCAGGGGCCATTCTCTGGGTTATCAGGGGCCATTCTCTGGGTTTATCAGAGTCCATTTTCTGGTTTATCAGGGGCCATTCTCTGGGTTATCAGGGCCATTCTCTGGGTTTATCAGGGGCCATTCTCTGGGTTTATCAGGGGCCATTCTCTGGTTTATCAGGGTCCAGTCTCTGGTTTATCAGGGGCCATTCTCTGGGTTTATCAGGGGCCATTCTCTGGGTTATCAGGGGCCATTCTCTGGGTTTATCAGGGGCCATTCTCTGGGTTTATCAGGGTCCAGTCTCTGGGTTATCAGGGGCCATTCTCTGGGTTATCAGGGGCCATTCTCTGGGTTATCAGGGGCCATTCTCTGGTTTATCAGGGGCCATTCTCTGGGTTATCAGGGGCCATTCTCTGGGTTATCAGGGGCCATTCTCTGGGGTTATCAGGGGCCATTCTCTGGGGTTATCAGGGGCCATTCTCTGGGTTATCAGGGGCCATTCTGTGGGTTTATCAGGGGACATTCTCTGGGTTATCAGGGTCCATTCTCTGGGTTATCAGGGGCCATTCACTGGTTTATCAGGGGCCATTCTCTGGGTTATCAGGGTCCAGTCTCTGGTTTATCAGGGTCCAGTCTCTGGTTTATCAGGGTCCAGTCTCTGTGTTATCAGGGTCCAGTCTCTGGTTTATCAGGGGCCATTCTCTGGGTTTATCAGGGGCCATTCTCTGGGTTATCAGGGGCCATTCTCTTGGTTTATCAGGGGCCATTCTCTGGTTTATCAGGGGCCATTCTCTGGTTTATCAGGGGCCATTCTCTGGGGTTATCAGGGGCCATTCTCTGGGTTATCAGGGGCCATTCTCTGGTTTATCAGGGGCCATTCTCTGGTTTATCAGGGTCCATTCTCTGCTATCAGGGCCATTCTCTGGGTTTATCATTTTTGGCCACTATCTGGGTTATCAGGGCCATTCTCTGGGTTATCAGGGCCATTCTCTGGGTTATCAGGCCATTCTCTGGGTTATCAGGATTCTCTGGGTTATCATCTGGGTTATCAGGGCCATTCTCCATTCTCTGGGTTTATCAGGGGCCACTCTCTGGGTTTATCAGGGCCATTCTCTGCTATCAGCCATTCTCTGGGTTATCAGGGCCATTCTCTGGGTTTATCAGGGGCCACTCTCTGGGTTTATCAGGGGCCATTCTCTGGGTTATCAGGGGCCATTCTCTGGGTTATCAGGGCCATTCTCTGGGTTTATCAGGGGCCACTCTCTGGGTTTATCAGGGGCCATTCTCTGGGTTATCAGGGCCATTCTCTGGGTTTATCAGGGGCCATTCTCTGGGTTATCAGGGTCCATTCTCTGGGTTATCAGGGTCCATTCTCTGGGTTTATCAGGGTCCATTCTCTGGGTTATCAGGGGCCATTCTCTGGGTTTATCAGGGGCCACTCTCTAGGTTTATCAGAGTCCATTTTCTGGTTTATCAGGGGCCATTCTCTGGGTTTATCAGGGGCCACTCTCTAGGTTTATCAGAGTCCATTTTCTGGTTTATCAGGGGCCATTCTCTGGGTTTATCGGGGCCATTCTCTGGGTTTATCAGGGTCCATTCTCTGGGTTATCAGGGGCCATTCTCTGGGTTATCAGGGGCCATTCTCTGGGTTATCAGGGGCCATTCTCTGGGTTATCAGGGGCCATTCTCTGGGTTTACCAGGGGCCACTCTCTAGGTTTATCAGAGTCCATTTTCTGGGTTTATCAGGGGCTATTCTCTAAGTTTATCAGGGGCCATTCTCTGGGTTTATCGGGGGCCATTCTCTGGGTTTATCAGGGGCCATTCTCTGGGTTTATCAGGGGCCATTCTCTGGGTTTATCAGGGGCCATTCTCTGGGTTTAACAGGGGCCATTCTCTGGGTTTAACAGGGGCCATTCTCTGGGTTTATCAGGGGCCATTCTCTGGGTTTATCAGGGGCCATTCTCTGGGTTTATCAGGGTCCATTCTCTGGGTTTATCAGGGTCCATTCTCTGGGTTATCAGGGTCCATTCTCTGGGTTATCAGGGGCCATTCTCTGGGTTATCAGGGGCCATTCTCTGGGTTTATCAGGGGCCATTCTCTGGGTTTATCAGGGGCCATTCTCTGGGTTTATCAGGGGCCATTCTCTGGGTTTATCAGGGGCCATTCTCTGGGTTTATCAGGGGCCATTCTCTGGGTTTATCAGGGGCCCAGCAGATTCTGTAGAAGGGCCTGCTGATAGTTATTTCAAAAGCAGCACATGAGCATTCATCACTTAACCACAGAGCAACATCCTCATAACTGTGTTCACTTCTTTCTCTGGTTTCTGGAAACTTTCAGGTGATGAATTAAATGTCTCCAGACTGCTAAAATGAAATTACTCAGATTTATCCAAACTCTGGTCGTTAACTATCTCATTGTATGCCTCCTCTCCCTGTAAAAAAAAAAAAAAAAAAAAAAAAAAAAATCTCATCTTGTAGATGATTATAAATTGATCCAGATGTTCACATAACAAAACAAAAACATGCAGCAGATTAATATCTCTGATTACAGCAGTGATTACTGTATCTGCTTGTAAAATCAGGATTATCGCTGCGGCTTGTGTTTTCCTTCACCTCCCTGCCTTTATTTTGCATATCACTCCATCTCAGTGCTCAGATCTTAGGTTTTTATCCTCCTCTGCTCCTTAACTGCCTCTCTCCCTCCACACAGCAGGTGGTGGAGGCTCATTAGAGTATAATGAGAAAATCACCTCCCCATTTAATCATCAGAGGTGGATGATGATATGAGCAAGTGGAGGAAGGAGTTTTATGCAGCAGAAATAAGAAGACAGAGGATGTATTTCACAGATCTTGCTTTGTGAGGCGAGTTTGCATGCCAGAAAGCCGCTCTAAAATAACATCAGTGGTGTGCAGAAACAGACAGATTTGAGTTTTTGTCATGTCTGGCATTTGTCTTTTTGATTAGATCATTCTGCAGGATCACTGTCACAGTGCTGATGGAGATTATTGGCACCTGTCTGCCGGGTTCATATGTGTCAGAATCCCCGCCTTACATGCAAACCCATTGACCCAGATGTTTATTGTTGTTTTAGCTTGTTCCAGACTGAAAGGAGTGTTTCAACAAGTGCACGTTTGGAAAAAAGCAATTCCAAACACTTGAATAGAGTAAAAAGTAGAAGAAAAGATTGTTTCTGTCATTGGTGGTCCAGTTTAAAAAGCTAAATATTTATGATATCTAAATTTAAGCACTTTCTTGATTTCAAAGGAAATTTAATGAGCCAGAAAGCAAACAGAAAGGGCATGTATTCATTTAAACAGCTTTAACATTGGAAAACATTGGAAAACTAACTAGGGCAGTGATACTCAACGTGTGGCTCTGGAGCCACATGTGGCCCTTTTGTGACTATTTGTGGCTCTTTTATGTCTTAAATTTTTAATATTATTCCCCCAGAAAACCTTAAAGGGAAACTTTTTTTACCTTTATCACAATTTTTTGCCACTTTCCTAGTTTTTGCCACTCATTTTCACCACATCTTCACCACAACTTTTTATTTCTAATTCTTGCCACTTTTATCCAATTTTTTCCCATTTTTTTGCCATGTTTCTGACACTTCTGGACCATTTTCCATTTTTGCCACCTGTAACCCATTTTTTTTTGCCACTTTTCGCCCATTAGAGCTACCTTTTGCCATTATATACAACTTGTTTCCTATATTTTTGCCTATTTTTGCCACACATTTTTGCAACTTTTTCCAATTTTTGCCAATTTTATCAAATTGTGCCACTTTTATCCAATTTTTGCCAGTTTTTTCCTTTTTTGCCAATTTTCAGCCACAGAGCTACCTTTGCCATTATATAGTACTTGTTTCCATTTTTTTTGGACTATTTTATCCACTCATTTTTGCAACTTTTTTCCAATTTTTGCCAATTTTATCAATTTTTTGCCACTTTTATCAATTTTTTTTCCCCATTTTTGGCACTTACTTTTTCCTATTTTTTGCCATTTTTTACCCATTAGAGCTACCTTTTGCCATTATATACTACTTGTTTTCTATGTTTTTGCCTATTTTTGCAACTCATTTTTACAACTTTTTTGTCCAATGTTTGGCAATTTTTTCCATTTTGTTTTGCCACTTTTATCAATTTTTTCCCATTTTGCCACTTACTTTCTGCTATTCTTTGCCACTTTTCACCACTTTTCACCTCTCTGATCTACTTGTTTCCTATTTTTCACCTTTTTTCCCATATCTTTTTGCAACTTTGTATTTCTAATTTTTGCCACTTTTCCCATTTTTTCCCCATTTTTCACCACTTTTCACCCATTTAAGCTTCCTTTTGCCATTAAATACCACTTGTATCCTTTTTTTTGCCTATTCATTTTTGAAACTTTTTTTTTGCCAATTTTATCCATTTTTTGCCACTTTTATCAACTTTTTCCAATTTCTGCCACTTATTGTTTTCCACTCACCCCCCCCCATCCTTTTGCTCTTTTTCACCACTTTTCACCCATCTGAGCTACCTTTCACCATTAAATACCACTTGTTTCCTATTTCTTCCGCTCTTGACTGCTTTTTGCCCATTTAAGTCAATTTCCACTCATTTTTTGCCATGTTTCTGCCATTTCTAGACCATTTTTGCCATGCAGCTGTAACTCAGTTTGTTGTCACTTCTCACCCATTTTTGCTATTTTTGCCCATTCTTCCACTTTTCTCCCTGTTTTTGCCCCTTTTCACACATTTTTGCTGCTTTTTGACCATTTGTGCCACCTTTAATTTTTTAAAATGCTACCAAAGCTGTTTTAGCCACTTTTCACCACTTAGATTGTGGGTCTTGCAAAGGTATTTTTCAACAATTTGGCTCTTTTGTTAAGCAGGGTTGAGTAACACTGAACTAGGGTTAGGGTTGGGGTTGGGCTAAGGGCAGTATTAGACAGATAAGATCCCGAGGCTAGAGGAGTCTAGCACTGAGCTAATAGACTAGCTGAGACACTTTAACAGCTTTTCTCCCTTGTTTTGTCATATCAACCTTGGCCCTGTACTGCTCAGACCTCCTCATGGACATATGCTCTAGGCCCATGCCCCGTCTCTCAAGGTATCCTCCAAGCTGCCTCCTCCGTGACGCATACGATCACCCCTGGCGTCCCGGGCGCCCAGTATGCGGTGAGCTAGATCACACCAAGGTGCACCAAGTCCCTGTAAAAGCACAGCTCAAGCAGCCCATCAGCATTAGACTTACGGTCTTGCCAGGGATACCCAAAAATCTGCCAGAGAGAGTTTATCACAAATGAGATCAATCTGACCATCAGTCAAAGACCAGGACTTAAAAGACTAGAGTTAGAGTTTAGCAGAGAGTAAGACCGGGATCTGGGAGTCTAAGTCTGCAGGTAACCTCAGACTGATTAAATAGAGAGACTGATTACGAGTTGAAAGGAAAAAATCTTTGTTTTCATGATTGACAGAAAGCACAAAAGCTTTACAATGACCTCAGATAGTTTCACTGCTACCCACAAGCTTATTGCTCAAATATAAAGGAGTTAAGATCCTGATCTTTCCTTCATAATAACAGACAGTCTGCTCCAAACATCCTCTCCAACCTCCAGTTTCCTCCTTTTAAATATCAGGAGTGGTGATTCAGATCCAAAACAGACAAGAACTCCTGGCATGTGGGCCAGGACTGGGCCATGTCCAAGCCATGAGACAGCCAAGAAAAGGCCTTGCTTTTCATGAACTCAGTGAGCAAGACAGTGGGATTAAGGTCAGAGTAGAGCCAAGATATAAGAGTCATAAAACACACAGCTGTCAATGAAATTGTGAAAATCAATCTCCTTACACTCATCTGCAAAGAAACCTAAAATAAAGACACGGCAGAATAAAGAGGTGTTTGTTTTCCTTACCTTTAGTCATGAAATCACAGGAAGAGGAGGTGGAGACAGGAAGACAGCAGGGCAGCACCGAAAAGAGAAGAAGGAAAAATATGAATTAAAATTTTTGATAAGAATAAAAATTGGATGCATCTTCAACAGGAAGTGTAAAACTGCAAGTTTACAGTCTATATCAGAGCTAATCAGTAAGCATGTGGGGCTGCAGTGCAGAGAGATCCAGGTCAACAGTTAGTCCAGGTGGAAGTCAGCCATGATGGAGCAGACCCATGGACACCCATAAGGGGGATAAAGCAGAGAGCAGAGGGACCCATGGGAAATCACGGTCCATTGTAAAGTTGATCTTATCAAAAAATAAAATTAGTTTTATTATTTATGCTGTGGTAGAATAGGCTACAACCTTTTTCTAAATAGAAACCCCTTTTCTCAAAACAGAATGACCTTTCCTGGTAATGTTTACTAAATGAATCGACACTTTTGAAAATGAATGTCAGACTAGATAAGCCACAATGAGCACAAACGTCAGGATGCCACAGAATAAAGGAGAAGATGCTGAAATAACTTTAAGGGTAACATAATTGAACTATTGCATGAGGTGACACAAAGATGAGAAAATGGGAAAAAATGGGTCAAAAGTGGCAGGATGGAGAGGAAGGGAGTAGAAAAAAGTAGTTCCAGAGTGGCAGAAATAGGCAGCTCATGAGGTGAAAATGGGTAAAAAAACTGGTCAGAAGAAGCAATCATGGGCGGAGTAAGTGATAAAATATGGAACAAATATGGGGAAAGGGTTGAATCAGCAAAAAAAGGGATTAAAAGGTGAATAAAATGACCCTAATAAGGAAGTATGATGAACCCTAGCACCCTAGTTAGGCCTTGCGATAAACCCTAGCTCCCTAATAAGGCCCTGTGATAACCCTTAACACCCCCATTAGGCCGTATGATGAGCCCTAGCACCAAATTAGGCCCTGTGATGAACCCTAGAACCCTCATTAGGCCCCTAAGAAGCCCGAGCACCCTCATTAGGCCATATAATGAGCCCTAGCACCCTAATTAGACCCTGTGATAAACCCTAGCACCCTCATTAGGCCCTCTGATGACCCCCTAGCACCCTAATTAGGCCATGCAATGAACCCTAGCACCCTAATTAGGCCCTGTGATGAGCACCCTTATTTGGCCATGCACTGAATCTTAACACCAACATTAGGCCCTGTGATGAACTCTAACACCCACTAATGAGGCCCTGTGATGAACTCTAACACCCACTAATGAGGCCCCATTAGGCCGTATGATGTGATGAACACTAGCACCCTTATTAGGCCCTGTGATAAACCCTAGCATCCTAGTTAGGCCTTGCGATAAACCCTAGCTCCCTAATGAGGCCCATTCAGTGAACCCTAGCACCCTAATTAGGCCCTGTGATGAACCCTATCACCCTTATTTGGCCCTGCGATGGACCTTATCACCCTCATTAGGCCCTTTGAAAGAACCCTAGCACCCTAATAAGGCCCTGTGATGAAACCTTGCACCTTTTTTAGTTCTGTGATGGACCCTAGCCCCCTTGTTAGGCCCTGTGATGAACCATAGCACCTTTAGTAGGCCCTGTGATGAACACTAGCACCCTCATTAGGCCCTGTGATGAACCCTAGCCCCATAATTAGGCCCTGCAATGAACCCTAGCACCCTTTTGAGGCCCCCTTTGATGAACCCTAGCACCTTTTTTAAGCCCTGTGATGAACTCTAGCACCCTTTTAAGGCCCTGTGATGAACCCTAGCACCCTAATTAGGCCCTGCAATGAACCCTAGCACCCTAATAAGGCCCTGTGATGGAACCTTGCACCTTTTTTAGTTCTGTGATCAACCCTAGCACCCTCATTAGGCCCTGTAATGAACCTTATCACCCTCATTAGGCCCTTTGAAAGAACCGAAGCACCCTAATAAGGCCCTGTGATGGAACCTTGCACCTTTTTTTAGTTCTGTGATGAACCCTAGCCCCCTTGTTAGGCCCTGTGATGAACCATAGCACCTTTATTAGGCCCTGTGATGAACACTAGCACCCTCATTAGGCCCTGTGATGAACCCTAGCCCCATAATTAGGCCCTGCAATGAACCCTAGCACCCTTTTGAGGCCCCCTTTGATGAACCCTAGCACCTTTTTTAAGCTCTGTGATGAACTCTAGCACCCTTTTAAGGCCCTGTGATGAACCCTAGCACCCTAATTAGGCCCTGCAATGAACCCTAGCACCCTAATAAGGCCCTGTGATGGAACCTTGCACCTTTTTTAGTTCTGTGATGAACCCTAGCCCCCTTGTTAGGCCCTGTGATGAACCATAGCACCTTTATTAGGCCCGTGATGAACCCTAGCACCCTCATTAGGCCCTGTGATGAACCCTAGCCCCATAATTAGGCCCTGCAATGAACCCTAGCACCCTTTTGAGGCCCCCTTTGATGAACCCTAGCACCTTTTTTAAGCCCTGTGATGAACTCTAGCACCCTTTTAAGGCCCTGTGATGAACCCTAGCACCCTAATTAAGCCCTGCAATGAACCCTAGCACCCTTTTTAGGCCCCCTTTGATGAACTGTAGCACCCTTGTTGGGCCCTGTGATGAACACTAGAATCCTAATTAGGGCCTGTGATGAAGCCTAGCATCCTAAATGGCTCATGGCGTTATATATCTGCTTAAACGAGGTGAACATGGCTCTCTATTTATCATCCTTCAGTCCATTTTGGCAGAGAGATGCCCTCACCTTGTGGTAAAAATAGGCGAACCCTATATTCTCTAGATTTTTTAGTGCACTCCCAGCCTTCTTATCATGAAAATGAAAGTGTTAAAATGATTAAAAGAAATAAAAATTACCCTGCATGCAGTGTGCAGATAAAGACAAGAGCTATTCCAACCAAAATAGTTTAATCAACCAGACTTAGAAGAGAAGAAACCTGAACCCTCTATTATCATCATACCCTGTTTGATTCCTGTTAAACAATGACAAAGGCCACAATCAAAGCCAACGCATCCTTCAGTCCTAAATCTTAAACTCTCTCTCTCTGTAATGGATATGAGACGTCTCTCGCCCCTCGCTCATTCATCAGTGTAATCAATGAGCTCTGGCGGCTGACGTACATGTGATGATACTCCAGCACTTTCATCCCCTCCTTAAACTGATTACATTCAGTTGGTTTTCACTGCCACAAAGACAAGCAGATGCTAAGCTGGCTTTAATATCTCTGAAATGAGTCTGATGGCAAGTGTTTGATGAAAAGAAAAAAGGGATGGGAGGAGACGGAGGAGAACGGACGGCAAGATCATCCAAGAAGAGTTACGACTTTACTCTTCAAGCCAAATTATTCTTTATTTCCCACTGAGTGGAGGATTAATTCACTCCATCACTCTCTGTAATGTCCACTCAAACCCAAACTGTGATGTCTTTAGATAAAAACACTGTTGGGTACACACTGGACCATGCAGGGGAGATTTTTATTATTTCTACTGATATGCAAAAGAGCGACGTAGACATTTCCAATTCTCTTAAAGACTAAACTGACCTCTACAGAGGAAATAAGGTACCTAGCGTTTGGACTTTGTTTGCTTTACAGGAGGTAAAATGATGCAGAGCTTTAAACAAACTCCCAGCAGACAAACAAACATTAATACAAGCCTATGAAACCCTGCGTAGGTCCGTCAGGTCCATAATGTTGCTCCTGTGCACCTGTTGTTCAACTTACAAGCTTTATCGCTTCTTTACAACAACTCTGGAGATATATTTGAACCTCTCTACATCCATCAGCCTGTGTGAGTATGTGTTTGTTGGCCAGGCAACCTGCCGTGTGCTGGGTTTTTAAATATGTATCATCTGCTCAATAATGCATGCTGCTGCAACTGCAAACAACTTAAGATCACTTTTACTAACTCGCTCTTTTTACCCCAGTGTTGGCCTTCCTCGCTCACTCACTCGCCATCTCTAAAAGCAGCTTTGCAGATCCGTCATCCAAGACTGGAAACACACAAGTGCATGCACATACACGAGGCTTCTGTTAGCAATAGCAGTGCAACAGCTTTTGTATGCAAGCAACGTTTTATTTCACTGCATTCCAGTCTGATTTCTGAAAATTATTAGTGGATTTTTGCACAACTTCAGAATAAAAATGTGCATGCCCTCTTTTGCTTTCTTCAAATCTTTTTTAAGTGGTCATCAGGCAAATCTTGCACAGTATTTCCACACTAATTTTGAACCAATGTGTTGTTTGCAATATGTCTAAGGTAGTTAAACAAAAGCCTGACTTTTGGTGCAAGGCTGCAGAAAAGCAAGCCTGACACTCATAGTTCAGGAAAACGACTTAAAATGTAGAGAGCCCCTGCAGGAAGAACAGCGAACATTTGCATGAATACAGGACAAACCGTCAGAGAATAAGTTTTAAAATGAGCAACAGTTTGGATCATTTATGCAACAACATTCTTTCATCAAACCCACTTTTTGTTTTACTTTTTATCAACTTTTCACATTTAAATGACTCGTTTTTTCCCCTTTTTGCCCTGCTGAGCCAATTTTTGCTGCTATCCCATTTGTTCCTCTTTAACCTATGTTTGCAACTTTTTGTCTTAACCCATTATGGACACTTTTTAACTGCCTTTCCCCGTTTTTCCCACTCCCATTTTTTGCCTTGATAAGCCCATTTTTGCTGCTATTGCATTTTTTGCCTCTTTGCCTACTTTTGCAACTTTCGATCCATATTGGACACTAAACTGCTTTTCACCATTTCTTTCCTGCCCATTTTGGCCTCCACTTGCCTTGTTTTCCAGTGCTATCACATTAACCCATGCTTGCCTCTTTTTGCACTCTTTTTGGTTCTTTTAACATATTTTGCAACTTTTTGCATACTTTTGCAACTTTTAACCCATTTTGGGCACTTTTTAACCTCTTTTAACCATTTTTCCTGTCCATTTCTGCTTAGCCCATTTTTGTTGCCGTCCTACTTTTGGTTCTGTTTACCAATGTTGTTACATTTTGCCTATTTTTGCAACTTTGAGCTCATTTTTACCACTTTTTACCAGTTTTTGCCATTTCTTTTATGCCCATTGAGCTGTTTATTGCCTTGCCTAGGTTTTGTATTATTTTTTGTTGTTCTTGTATTTCTTTTGTTTGTTTGTTTGTTTGTTTGTTTTTGTTTGGTGCTATCGCCCTTTTGTCTCTTTTTGCCTTTTTTTTTTTTGCCTTTTTTGCCTCTTTTAGCTAATTTTTACCACTTTTTAACAGCTTTTCACAATTTCTTTTATGCCCATTTTAGCCTTTTAATGCCTTGCTTAGGTTTTGTATTTCACTTTATTTTATTTTTTGTGCAATCACCCTTTTGCCTCTTTTTGCCCACTTTTGCAGCTTGTAGCCCATCTTACCACTTTTTAACTGCTTTTCCCCATTTTCCCCCCCTCCCATTAAGACCCCTTTTGGCCTTGTTTAGCCCATTTTTGATGCTATCCCATTTTTTGTTCATTTTAACCAATTTTACTACTTTTCCCTAGACTTTTGCAAATTTTAGCTCATCTCTTTAACCATTTTTAACCATTTTTTTTCCTGTCCATTTTTGCCTCTTTTTGACTTGCTTGTCCTATTTTTTTTCTGCTATTGCATTTTTACCTTTTTTTTTTTTTTTATCAATTTTTGCCTCATTTCCAACTTTTGCAATGTTTTATCCATGTTGGACACTTTTAACTGCTTTTAATTTTTTTTTTTTACCTTCCTTACCTTAGCTTTATTTTTTTTTTCCTTTTTTCGCAGGTAAATTAATTTTCCATGAAAGTTATTTCTTTATTTTGTTTGTGCACATCAATCACAGCTGAAGTCTGACCTTGTTTTCCTCATGTTTTAGGTCAGTGTGCCCATCCACACTGTTAACATTAAGAGTTAATTCCATTTTTAAAAGGAGTTTTCATAAATTCATTAAATAAATAAGATTTATTTATTTATTAATTTATTAGGTTAAAGTAGTAACTGTCCAGGTTAAATATGAAATATCGTTACAAATTAACTTTACAGTAGACCATGATCTCTAACTTCCATGGGCCCCAAAGAGTGACCCCCCCCCCCCCCCCCATGAGCGCCCCTGTGCTGGAGTGCTTCAGTGTGAGCCGGTGTGGTTTTTAAATGATGAGGGGCCTCTCCCAGTGCAAGCTGGGCGTTATCACCTAAACTGCATTTCATGAATACATCTGCATGCATCAGCTGGAGGCAACACACACCCATACACCCCAGTTACACACACTCTCACACACACTACGGCCAATAAGCATCCACAGTGAGATGGATAACGTCTGCTAAAGTGTGTTTACTGCTGCGGGCGGACACAAGACGTGCTTCCTTTATCAGGACAGAAGCTGGAGCAAAGTAGGACACACACATAAACACACACACACTACTACACCCAGTCTGAGAGTGTGTTGTCATTTCACCCCCCCGGCCCACGTCTGCAGTGTTTTCACTTCATAAGGCCAAATAACTTCACTGGTGACGGCTTGTTTCTGTGGATGTGGGGCTACAAGCACTCCGGCAAAGAGAAAGCATAAACCATATGGACAAAAGTATTCAGACGCCCATCAGGGACTGTAATATTCAGATACATGTACATTAATATGGATTTGGCCCCACGATTTTTCTCTGCTGTAGTTTTTAGATCATTTCTGACTCGTAACAGATATAAATAGTACATTAAACTTAATATTTTGTGGCTGAAGCCCATTGATAATTTACTCTGAAAAAAATATACAGCAAAACCTCATTTCAGCAACAACTCCCTGCTTACTCAGAATGTGTTTCAGACCACAACTTGTACATTTTTTAGAGCCAAGCATGTTCCCAAAGTAAAGTGGTTTTCTGAATGCGACAACCACTCATGGAAGTTTTATCACAGCAAAAAATAAAACATGTTAAAGCCGACATCTGAGGAGAGCAGAGTAATCATAATGTCTTCAGATGGAGTCTTATGTTTTAAGGAAGAACAATCATGTTTGAGAGTTTTCTGCTGCAGCTGGGACTCGACCAGGACATAAAGTGATTGTTTTTATAGTGGAACAGAGAGAACAAATCAAAGCAGAGTTAAAAAGCTGTCTTTGGTTTTAAGTGAATGTGTTACTTGCAGTTAAAACAGCCTCTACAACACTACTTCACCACACATCAGTATTCAGCCTCAGTCAGCTGCAGTGCTGTTAAAATGTTGAGAGAACATCGTGAATGAACATACAGTGCAGTGATTAAGTGTTTGCTCCTTCCTGATTTCTTATTTTTCACACACTTGTCACACTTACTCTATCCACACCCAGACCTGATCACTGCCAGACCTGCTGGATCCAGAAATCCCTTAAATAGAACCAGTCTGACAAAGTGAAGTACAGTACAAGACCTCCAACACATCAGAACAGATGAGAAACTAAGTCATAAGGCTGTGGGACTACAGTAAACCACAATGAGAGCCATTATCCACAAATGGAGAAAACTGTGAACGGTGGTGAACCTTCCCAGGAGTGTCTGGCCCACATAAATGGCTCCAAGAGCACATGGACGACTCATCCAGGAGGTCCCAAAAGAACCCAGAACAACATCTAAAGACCTGCAGGCCTCACTGACTCAGTTAAGGTCAGAGTTCATGATTTGACAATGAGAAAGAGACTGGGAAAGATGGCATCATGGGAAAGTTTGATCTCACATTTGACTTAAAACCTGGGCTGCACAGCTGTTGCCTCATAGCAAGAAGGCTGTTGGTTCACTTCCCAGTCGAGGCCTTTCTATGTTCTCCCCGTGCATCCGTAGGTTCTCTCCGGGTACTCCAGCATCCTCCCAACACTAAAGACATGCTCGTTAGGTTGATTGATCACTCTAAATTGGCTGCAGATATGAGTGATGAGTGTGAGTGTGCCTGGTTGTCTGTCTATATGTCAGCCCTGTGATTGGTTGGTTGGGCGACCACCCACCAGTCCAGGGTGTACCCCGACTCTCGCCTAATGACAGCTGGGATAGGCTACAGCCCCCCGTGACCCCGAACAGGATGAGCATGTTCAGAAATGGATGGATTTGACCAAAACATCCTGATGATGCCCAAAGTTTTGGGATAATGTTCTCTGGACTGACCAGCATGTGGATCAAAGTCTGAGTCTTTTGGTCTAAAAATAGAAATAAACTGGTTTACAGCATGGTTCCAAAAACCAAACGTCTCATTGGCTAATGTCTTCTCATCCTCTTACTGCACGGGGGGTGAATTTTTTGCACCACACTCGTTTCGATTATATTTAGAAAAAGCCTCACTCTGCACTGATTGGCACGTCTCATTTGATTGACAGATAGCTTGACAGGCACATGCTTTACCAGAAGGCTAGCTTTAGTGCTAGCTTAGCTGACAGGAAGTCCAGCTTAGTGGGCGGGCTTAATTCTTTTTACTGTCTGTGTGTCATCCATGTGCTCTTGGAGTCATTTTGGCAGGCCGGGCACTCCTGGGAAGGTTCACCGCTGTTCCAGGTTTTCTCCATTTGTGGATAATGGCTCTCACTGGAGCCCCAAAGCCTTAGAAATGTCTTTGTAACCCTTTCAAGACTGATAGACATCAATGCCTTAGTTTCTCATCTGTTCTTGAGTTTCTTTTCATGGCTCCATGATGTGTTGGAGATCTTTTAGCCTGCTTCAGTAATTAAGGGGTTTCTGGATCCAACAGGTCTAGAAGTCACCAGGCCTGGGTCCGGATAGAGGACTTTAATGCAGCTTTACAAAAAAAGTAAAGTTTGACATTTGCATCTAAAATAAGAAATCAGGGAAGGAGGAAAAGTGCCGTCTAACTGGAGTTTGAGGTGATCTGTAAATTCCATATTGTGCAGTATGTTAGCTTCTTTATTGAAGTTATTTTTGCATGTATTTTCACTTCCTACCTGCACAGAACAGGTGACATGTCAGTATTGATTTCTGCTCTGGAACACTGGACACCAACACCTACTTCAAACCTCCTACCTATGAAAGCTTTCATGTTATTTCTGCCAACGTTCCTCCAACTAGAAGTGAAGCTGTAGATCAGTGTTACTCAACTCTGCTCAACCAGAGACCCAAACTGTTGAAAAATACCTTTGCAAGAGCCACAAAAGTGGTGAAAAGTGGCAAAACAGCTTGAATAGCATTTAAAATAAATTGAAGGTGGCAAAGGAGTTACAGGTGGAAAAAATGGTCCAAAAGTGGCAAAAACAAGGCAAAAAATGAGTGGAAATTGACTAAACTACGCAAAAAGCAGTAAAGAGTGGCAAAATAGGAAACAAGTAGTATTTAATGGCAAAAAAAAATGGGTTAAAAGTGGTGAAAAAGGACACAAGTGCTATTTAATGGCAAGGGGTATGTTAAATGGGCAAAAAGTGGTGAAAAAGAGCAAAAAAGGGGCAATGGGCAAAAAATAGGAAACAAGTGGTATTTAATGGCTAAAGGTAGCTCTAATGGGTGACAAGTGGCAACAATTGTGAAAAAGGGCAAAAAAGTTTCCCTTTAAGGTTTTCTGGGGGAATAAAATTAAAATGAAGACATAAAAGAGCCACAAATCATCACAAAAGAGCCACAGGTGGCTCCAGAGCCACATGTTGAGCATCACTCCTGTAGAGATTTACAGGAAAGCAGACATCAGTATACTTTACAGCCTCGATGATCCATTCTTGTATTCATGTTGTTTATTTGTTTTTGAGGATTTTAAACATTGAAAATGTGTTCTGTCAGTATTTCAGGCATTCTCCAGTCAGCCATATAGTCCTGGTTCCAGTTGTAAGAAAGTTGAAAAAGTTTTGGTCAGATTTTTTTACATGATCCATAAAGCTCACGGCGATTAAAGCTCTTGCCCTCCAGGAAAGTCGCCTTAATGACTTCCTGTCTTAAAAAGAGTCCCTCCCACACTGGATCTGTTATGTTAACCAGCGGTCAGAGATTCAGGCCCGCTGGGTCGTGCACTTCGTCGCCGCTGTGATGTCCCAGATCCTCGGCATGGATCCGGACCGCTCCGTCTCATTTTATCTCCTCATGAATCGTGGGACAGGAAAGAGAGGCTTTTTTGATTCTCTCTGTGATCTTTCTGGTTTCACTGCAGCCACCTGCTGCATCAGAGCCAGACCAGACGCCTCCCGCTGAATTATTAAACACCATGCCTTTAAACGCTACCACCCCACTCTCTCTCTCTCTCCTTGTCTCTCCATCCTTCCTGCCTCCTGCAGGCCGCGTGCTGAATTATTAAAAAGCAGAAGTAGCTGATGTCATTTTACTACGCTCCTTCTATTTCTGTTGCTTTATTTCATCCTAGTCTCTGTTTTCCTCTTTTACGCTCGGTTGAATTAATGAAAGTCTATTTTTACTCGCCATCCTTATCTAGCTCTATTTACTTTCCTCGCTGCTGCGATTAGAGACAATATTCTGAACCAATCAGATGGCAGCTGGCTGATTAAAGGTGCTTTAAGGTAAACAAAGTGTTACACTCATGGTTAGTGCATCTAAATGAAACTACTTGAACCAAATGCAACTCTTCATTGTGACTTTATTTAATTATGTTCCAACAGCGATCCTGTCAACAGAACCATTAGCCTCTGCTTGTTTAAATCCCTCTCTGGTGTTTAATCTGCCGCTTTACTTACAGTCCACGAGTCAACAACAACACAGCCACTCCAGCGTCAGCGTTCATACTTGACCTTGAAGTCTAATGTGCTATGAGACGGCTCTTAAGAAACGCTCCTACTCACAGCCGCCATTGAGCAGACGGACTCTCCTGTGTTATCCTGGTGTGGACTTGACAAAGATCTCCGTCAGGCTGCAGGGTTTAGAGCAGTGATGCTCTACATGTGGCTCTTTTGAGATTATTTATGGCTCTTTGATGTCTTAAAGTTAAATATTATTCCCCCAGAAAACCTTAAAGGGAAACTTTATTGCCATTTTTCACAATTTTTGCCACTTTTCACCCATTAGAGCTACCTTTTGCCATTATAAACTACTTGTTTCCTATTTTTTTGCCCATTACTGCCACTTCTTTATGCAACTTTCTTTTCCAATTGTTGCCACTTAATACAATTTTTTCTATTTTTCCAACTTTTTTTTTTTGCCTTTTTTTATGTTTGCCCTTTTTAACCACTTTTCACCCATTTTTTGCCATTAAATAGCACTTGTTTCCTATTTTTGGCCCATTTTTGCCACTTATTTTTCCACTTTTTTGCCATTTTCTGCCCTTTTTCACCATCTGTCAAGCATATAAGGTACTTTTGCCATTAAATACCACATGATTCTATTTTTTTGGTCATTTTGGACACTTTTTTGCAATTTTTTTCCATTTTTGCAATGTTTCACCACTTGTCACTCATCTCTTGCCATTAAATACCACTTGTTTCTGATTTCTTTGCCCGTTTTTCCCTTTTTTTGCCACTTTTTCACCCATTTAAGCTACCTTTTACCATTAAATACCACTTGTTTCCTATTTTTTTGCCACTTTTTTGCCATTTTCTAGCCTTTTTCACCATCGTTAAAGCATTTAAGGTACCTTTTGCCATTAAATACCACTTGTTTCCTATTTTTTTGCCACTTTTTTGCCATTTTCTGGCCTTTTTCACCATCGTTAAAGCATTTAAGGTACCTTTTGCCATTAAATACCACTTTTTTTCCTATTTTTTGCCACTTTTTGTCACTCTTGGCTGCTTTTTTCCCATTTAGTCCATTTCCACTCATTTTGTATCACATTTTTTGCCACTTTGAGGCCATCTTTTCCACCTGTTACTCATTTCTTATCACTTTTCACCCCTTTTTGCTATTTCCTGAACCTTCTTCCACTTTTTTCCCCATTTTCGTGCAAAAATCCAATACTGGAGGGTTTTTTTTCAGCAACAAACTTCACAGCCATGTTTTGGGGACCTCTGAGACCAATATAAACTTGTCTTAAAAGGGTAAAATATGTGATCTTTAACCCTCGCTCCCTTGTAGTTTTAAGCATGGTTGAGGCCAGTATGTCCAGAAATCGGACATGCAGATAAGTGTCGATGAAATAATCATTTTTCGACTTTTTTTTTTTACTTTCACTGCTTCAAATCTCTTCAACAACTTCAACCCTGACCACTAAAAAAATAATAAAATGTAACACCCTTTTAATGCCAGTTATTGTCCACTATGCCTATGACTTGGATTCAGTGAGATAGCGTCCATGCTAAAGAGTCTATCGGAGCCAAAAACACGCCAGTTTCACCATCCTTTCCTCCACCCTCCTCCTCTACCAAATCATATGCGAGTGAATGCATTTGTTCATGTTACGTTTATTTTATGTACAGGCATAAAAAATCAGAGGAAATATGTAGGGTATGAATCACGAACATGTGCATTTCCACCTCTAACCAAAATGTGACCGCGATTACGCTTATTACGTGCATATATAAATTTACTGCATCTTTGAGATATGATATATTCTCTCCTATTGATGGAAAGGACCCGTGCATCCTCATGCATGTCCATTCACTGCTATGAAGTGAGGGCAAAGTTGAAATTGTCCAAATGTCCCCCTTTCTTAGTCCCAGACTGCAGAACTCGGAAGTAGCATTTCCGACTGTAAACACTCCACTTACAACATGTCCCACTGTAAACATAGACGCAGATTCACAGCCGAGCACACACGTAAGAGCACACAGAATTTTCCTTACACACGTAGCCCACTCTCAGACATCCATATCTAGTGGCAGGAATCGTCCATTTAATTCTGATGATGTTTAGTGGGCTAAATAGCGCTTCAAACACTCTGAGTCCATGGAAAAAGTCCTGCATGTGCGTTGCTGAAGAGGTTAAAATGGTGCACTGGCGCTGTCTGCTGGATCACTGTGGAATGGTGACATTTAGAGCCCTGGTGATCGAGTGACTGCATAGAAAAGGTTGCTGTATGTTGTTTTGGTGCCATAGACACACAGTCAAAAAATGTGTTTTTAATGGACATCTATTTTTATTTTTTTTTTAACATGAAGAAAAATAATAACTTTTGCCAAATTTGATACCTCAATCTATAAAAATGTGACTATCAACTCAAAATAATGATGATAAAAATGATGAATGTCCTCAAAATGGACATACTAGGATCCGAGGGTTAAAGACAGACTTTTGGGACAGATAGGAAAAGTATGTCCTCTGACTGAGTCACAGAGTGAAAATTCATCATCATCATCATCATCATCATCTTTATTAGCAGACATAGAAGTCCATAAAAAAAACAACAAATACATAAAAACCAGGATTAAAAACAATGTCTTGCTTGCAAATATTCTGAAGCTAAAGAACCGCATTGACTGTAAGTGTGCACCAGATTCTATGAATATAACTGGTCATGAGTTGGGCTGCAGTGGCAGCATCCTCCTCTCCAGCTCCTCCTTGGGGATGCTGGGGTCTTCCCAGACCAGATGAGAAGTATAATCCCTCCAGTTAGTTCTGGGTCTACCCCGAGGCCTCCTCCCAGTTGGACGTACCCTGAAGACCTGCAGAGGGAGGGACCCGGGAGGCATGAATCACCTTAACTGACTCCTTTAATGGAAAGAAGCAGCGAGCTCCCCCTGGATGCCTGAGCTGATTATTCCGTCTCAAAGGCTGAGCCCGATAACCACGGCGCTCTCCATGTTGAATGTTACTGCACTGTAAGATCCACTTTGATACGACTATTTAAAGCTCTAGAATCAGACATCAAAGTGAAAGGCCTTCAGGGTCTGACAGGGACTTTAAAATGAAGGATAAATCTAAATTATTGTAGGATTCCTACCAAGTGGCTGTTTTTCATCTAAAAAGGAAACTTTCAGGAGCAGCAGGAAAAAGGAGATTTTCATTTACAAAACATCTCTGAGTTTTTGATCCTCAGCAGAAAACCTCCAGAGCTCTGTGGCCTCTCGCCTTCCTCTCTTCTCTGCTTTCCCTCTGCTTACAGTGTCTTGCGTTATAAAGCCAGCGGCTGGATTTCCCTGTTAGAGCCAGCGCGCCACGCCGCATGACACCACACCAAAGGCAGAAGCCAAACAATGGAAGAGGATTTACGGGGAAGGGTTTCACGTCTTTGAGGACTAACGGCACATTTCTAACAGACGATCTCTGCTCCTCTTTTTGTTCTGCTCATTTGCTCACTGCCTTTCAGGCTTTTATGGACACACAACTCACATTTACTGCTGATCACAGGCCGCTGTTTTCTTTGGTGTCTCTGCAGCGGTCAAAGGAGTGGACTTGTTACAAGTTTCATTGGGTATCTTTGCTTCTGCAGGATTTTAATGACCTACTTCAGCTCCTTTTGGATAATCAATCCCTTTGCTGTCTTTATGTCCAGTTTAAATGACATGCCACTGATTACTGTCCTAATTTAAGTCCCTCTGAGGAATCATTTAAAGGTTTATTTTAAGGATGTTTCTGGCATATTTATACTTCTATCAATTAAGATCACAGATTATAGATTCTTGTCTTTTTCTTTGTGAGGTTTCATTTGTTCTATTTTGGTACACATACATCCTTTTAAATCATCCTGATGTGTTGCCTGTTCAAACTTTTAAATACTTTCTGGGTCATTTCTTTTCTTTTTAGATTATTTTCTGATCAACTTTACAAGAAGTTTATGCTAAATTGGCCTAAAACGTGAAATAAATGAGTAAACCATCACTAAATTGGCTTAAAAAGTAATGAAATTAATTGGTATCCCTACTAGGGAAGGCGTTGCATCTGTTGCAGGCCCTTCTCGTTTCATTTCTTAATGCATCCTTGCATCCTCTCTCCTCCATGGATAGCCCTCCCCATGATGAAGGATCTCCACATTTCTTAAATGCACAACGATAGTGAGGATGCACAAATGCAACATGACTGATTTGGAGGCAAAGAGGACGATTGAATGATTTAATTTGATGATTTAGGACCAAGGTTACTCATCATTTTTTATTTATTCTTCTTATTTTTTTTATTTTTTAATTTTTTTGCATAAACTTGATCTCCCATCAATGGGAAAAATCAACATTGTGTAACAAAAAGTCCTCAAAATACTCAGATTTTACAAAAAAAAATTAACCCTTTGGGCGCCAGAGTTTTTTCAAGAAAATATTCTATTTTAATATCAAGATTTCAAAAGGCTGTAGCTTGAAAGTGGTTAGAGATAAAGGCATACTGTAAATGAGAAAAATCTTCAGTATGACCCAAAGTTTGTGATGGGAGTAAATTCACTCATCTAATTTGCATATTCTGACATCACCAGGTGGCCTCCGCCACCACTGCTTCTACCATGGCTGCCCCTACCTCTGCGGTGTCTTTTATTCTTGCTACCTCTATCAATGTTCGTGTTTTGACCACCCCTGCAACCCCCACCATGTCCGCACCCCGGCCCCCGGTGAGGAAAAGCATCGGCTTTGGTATGTGCTGCTTGTGGACTCTCATGGCGCATGGAGTCGCTGTGGCTCTGACGCACTGGCAGTCACAGCTGGCGCGAAGCTTTCAAACTAATTACAGTGTTGGATGAAGAGTCCAACTACTCATCTGACTCGTTTTTTTTACAGGTTACAAAACTGACTGTATCTCAAAAAGCAAGTTATGTTCAGACCCCAAATAAATTTCCTGTGATTCCAAAGAATATTTTGCAACTTTTTACATTTACAAATTTAAGGGATACAGTTTTGCAATTTCCGTATTTTGAAATATATGTATATGTTTATGTTTATTGCAATTTTAAGCAATTTATTGTAATAATTAAGACATAAGTCAATACATATTATTAAAACTTGGGATATAACGGTTATAATGATGCAAAGCAAATAAACATACTCCCAAAAATGGCCCTACAGTATGTAAAAATGTAAGAATATGTTCTGGCAGACTTGCACAATGGTAACCTCAGTGGGTTAAGCTGAGCTGTTGTCATAATTCCTACGTAATGAATGAGTAACTGGGCTGCATGGTGGCACAGGGGTTAGTACTGTTGCCCATAGCAAGAAGGTCCTTGGTTCGCTTCCTGGTCAGGGCCTTTCCGTGCGGAATATGCATGTTCTCCCTGTGCATGTGTGGGTTCTCTCCGAGTTCTCCAGCTTCCTCCCACGGCAAAGACATGCTCATTAGGTTATCTGGTGTCTCTAAATTGGCCGTAGGGGTGAATGTGAGCGTGCCTGTTTGTCTGCTTCTGCTCTTGAATTGACTTGTACCCCGCCTCTGGCCCAGTGACAGCGGGGATTGGCTCCAGCCCCTCCTCTAGTCCAAAAGGGATAAGCTGCATAGAAAATGGATGGATGAATAAGTAACTTTCTGATATTGCACATTGATGCTTTGACTGGTTGACCTGACACCCCAGATGGATTTGTTTCACACGTCCATCAGGGAAGGCTTCAAAAAGAAACGTTCGAGAAAAGGCAGAGGCTTTGAAAAAAACAGAGTGTGATTGGATGAACGTTCTGTCTGTCACATCTCCAATCAGAACAACAAAACACGTGACGTTGCCACTATGGAGCTGCGCAAAACATGCGACTGTAGACATGTAAG
Organism: Cheilinus undulatus; assembly: GCF_018320785.1. Taxonomy (NCBI): domain Eukaryota; kingdom Metazoa; phylum Chordata; class Actinopteri; order Labriformes; family Labridae; genus Cheilinus; species Cheilinus undulatus. Next base: position 39,119,794 of record NC_054884.1, on the reverse strand, counting down.
TACTCAACTATTGTTGTTTTTGAAAAGAAAACAACTCACTGCTGTTCTTTGTTCTTCTTTTTGACAAAGAAATGTCGTCGAGTTCTGATAAAACTGGCGCTTTAGCGGCGTCCACCCTAAGCTCTTCCTCCATAATTGCACCAGCTCTTGCTGCTGCTTGTTTACATCATGACTCTGCCGTGCCTGAAAGTACTGCCCCTCGCCGCTGATTGGTCATGTCACCTTCTAACCAGGCCAAAACGGTTCAGGCAGGAGCTTAACAAGATGGATTTGCCAGTGAAAAACAAGGAAATGGGCGTATCCATCTGCTTTGCAAGGTTATTGACTGGTTGCAGACAACAACATCTGGAGCTTCATTTTGAGCTCTGTATTTATGAGCCGTTGCCAGCTGTGAGTTGGGTAGTTTAGCTGCTTTGGTGACACAAGTCAGAGCAAAACAATTCAAGCACTGATATTACTAATGCAGCACTATCACCATGTTAGAAAACAAGCTAGCAAGCGCTGTAGAGTAAGGAAAGTAGGAGAAAGTCAAGTGTATATATATATATATTTTTCTTTCCCAGCAGACACTCCTGGTGACTTGTCATCTCCCTCTCTCCTTGTTCTTAGTCTGTGCTACAGTGAGAAAAAAAAGGTGTTCCTGTGTCATGTTGCTTGGCATTGCATCGCTCACCAATGCTGCAAGGATACTACAATAGGAATCAATGAAATCAAGATGATTTTGCCTCTAATTCTGCAACTTTGCTGCAGGGAATGAATGACTAACTGCTTGTTGAGCAGCACCAAAATCAGCAGGACTACTGGGGAAAATAGGCCTCAATCTTAGTTGACTTACTAGATAATGAATAAGAAACTTCCTGATTGTTAACCAATGCAAACAGAATAACCAACTACTGCAGGGAATGAGGGAGTAACTTATAGAAGCAACAACGACTCATTTATCACCTGGTAAATTTGTCCGTTTTAGTATCCCATGTCATAAAGTGTATTGAATGACTTTGCTATGATACTCCGTCTCTTGCTCCAGTTTCCCCCATAAAGCCTTTGGATTCAGTCTTTTATTCATCCATACTGAGCTCAGTGGGTGATTTCCTGTTTGTCCGTGTTTCGTCCTCGTGTGTCACCTCAGCAGCTGTGGACTAAAGGAGCCGAGAGACGTGACGTGGAGAGTGAGAGGCTGTTTGATTGCTAATAAAGAGCTGCAGGCAGAGGAGGTGAAGGGATGTCAAGGATGAAGCGCCGCCGTAGACCTGAGAGATTTCATCACGGCGACGACGTGAGAGAAAAGAAGTGGGAAAAAATGTCACTTTGTGCTGCGATACTTCAGATTGTGTAATACTGCTCCTTCTGGAGCTGGAGATGAGTTTTAAAAGGTGTCTGCGGTTTGGAGTATTGCTGAAAGATAAGATATTAAACACGCAGGGTGATGCTCCTCACTGTTTTTAGAATGCTGTCAGAAATAAAATCATCTACAAGCAAGGTTTTAAACCCTTTTTTTTTTTTTTTTGTGCAGACTTGTGTTTATCTTTATGAGGTGCTGAAGATTTGCCAAGTGTCACTACTGCCAGGCCCACATCAACATAAAATAAACCTAGAAGTATGCATCTCATTGAACTGAACCAACCTGAACCATGACCCCAAAGCCAAGGCAGGAACCAAACAGTGCCTTCTGTGAACCGTAACACCCCAGCAGAACAAAGAGGAATGGCATCCTGCAGTTCACCAGTATTTAGGACCAAATGTTGCTGGTGCTAGCTATGCTAACATTAGCCCAATCAGCAGATGCTGTGACAGCATGCTCAGATAATTCTAAGATATCTAGCTTAATTATAAAGTCATTTAGCAGGCATTCAAGGTCCACACTAGAAACAGACTGTGAGGTTTGAACTCCTGATCTCCTGTACCAGTCAGTGATGTAAACCACTGAGCTATCTGCTCTGTTACACCAACCTTGTACTTGGTATTGCTGGTATTGCTTCACTCCCTTTGTTTAACCCTCATCTGAGTTTGAACTAAACTCAGGTACAGTTGGAAGCTAACCAGGACCCCCATTTCCATGAAAACCAGAGTTAGATTCTTTAGTCCACACCAGCCAACCAAAGAAACTATCCAACAAAGCACACACACTTTTGTTCCAAATGGACCAACACGACCAGGTGTGAAAGCTTGAGCTGCTTGGTGTGATTTAAAGGTGCTCAACTCATTTGTGCTTATGTAAAGGTTGGCTATTCAGTCCAGGTGCGGACTAAAGGACCAGGCTGAGCCTGCCTTAAAAGATGTGTCTGAAGGTGCTTTCACATAACCTGGCATGCCAGGTGGATTTGTTTCACACACAACTCATAGACGGTGTTTGGGGAAGGGCAGAGCTATTGAAAAAAAAAGAGGGTGATTGCATGAACATCCTGTCTGTCACATCTTTAAGGGCCAATCAGAGCAACAAAACATGTGACATAGGCGCTACTGAGTAGTAAACTCCATAGAGAACTGCATGGCGACTGTAACTGTGTCAGTTCACGACTTTTGTCATTTTGAAAAGAAAACAACTCACTGCTGTTCTTTGTTCTTCCTTAAATGAAAAATGTCGTCAAGTTCTGATAAAACTGGCGCTTCAGCGACATCCACGCTAACGTCTTCTGCTTTAATTGCACCGGCCTCTTGTTGCTGCTTGCTTATGTCACGATTCCAAAGTACTGCCCCTCATTGCTGATTGGTCCTGTCACTTTCTAAGAGGCCCCAAATGGTTCAGACGGGAGCTTTGCAAGATGGATTCACCAGTGAGAAACACAGAAAAAGGCTTATCGATCTGCTTTGCAAGGTTAGTTTTCACACCTAACATGTCTGATTTAGGTAAAACGGACTTGAGTCCTTTTTCTGACCTGGTTCGATTCGACACCACTGCATCCCATGCTTTGCATTGCTCTTGGTGATGTATGGCTTGGATGCAGCTGTTACCATGGAAACCCAGTCCATGAAGCTCTCTATGCACTGTTTTGAGCTAATCTGAAGGCCACATGAAGTTTGGAGGTCTGTAGCCATTGACTCTGCAGAAAGTTGGCGACCTCTGTGCACAGGATTCCCTGACCCCGCTCCGTCATTCTACGTGGCCTACCACTTGGTGGCTGAGTTGCTGTCGTTCCCAATTCCTTCCACTTGTTATAATACCACTGACAGCTGATTGTGAAATATTTAGGAGCCAGGAAATTTCACCACTGGACTTGTTGCACAGGTGGCATCCTATCACAGTACCACGCTGGAATTCACTGAGCTCCTGAGAGCGAGCCATTCTTTCACTAATGTTTGTAGAAACAGTCTGCATGCCTAGGTGATGATTTTATACACCTGTGGACATGGAAGTGACTGGAACACCTGATTTACATTATTTGGATGGGTGAGTGAATACTTTTGGCATTATAGTGTACGATGCTATGAGCACGCTCAGTATAGCTTGGTTATCTTTGGATCTTTCCTGTTAAATAGATTTTATTTATTTGATTTATCAGTGACTCAGAATCTTCTATTTCATCTCAGCACTATACCTGCATACGTTGTTGATATAGTGATAAACTCCAAGAAATACAAACCAGTTAGAGAGCATTTTCATTGCACATGACACATTTTGGTTTGCCTGTAAACATCCCTGTGTAAACAAACCAAAGCTTGCATAATTATGCAACAATGGAACAAATAAGTGCACAATCTCAACCAGAGCGCCGTGCAGCAAAGTTACATGATTGCACTTTGTCACCGCTGTTGTAAAACCTCCACAAAGAGAGGGAAAAAAAACCTTGTGATATCTAAAAAAGGCAATGATGTGACTCTCTCTGACACGTCCGGGTTAAAAACCAATTTAAAAAGAATTAAAGAAAGAATGACAACATAATTCCTGATTTCAATTCTCTTAAAGCTTTTAACTTTTGCCCTGAACTGCCAGAAGAAATTAGCACTTTCTCTTGCTCTCACTCCCTGTTCTTAAATAATTTGCATAAACAGGTTCAGGGAGGATTTTTAGATTTTAATGACGTAAATCTGCAGAGGAGTTTTGCCAAAGGCCTTATGCAGCCTGCAAACCAATCTGTGAGAACATTTCATTATCACGGACTGAAACGCAGCAACAGAGAGCTGAATTACTCTTTGAGCTGATTCACCGACGGGGAACAGCGTCAACGTTTGGCTTTAAAACAACATGACACTCGTGCATTTTGGCACGCTTTAACAGAAATATTACAGCAGCTTTTATGCCGAAAATCAGCCGTCGCTGCAGTCCGCTGTGATTAACCGGGCGCCTGCGGAGCCAAGACTCGCCGAGGAGACTTCAAACGCTGCGATGGGCCGAGGATCACCATTCAAACGGGGCCAGAGAAAACGGTCTGGACCTGAACACAAAGGGATCCCTATTATCCCACAACACCGTTATCATTCAGAGTCCAAGACTGGAAATGAATTAAACAGGACTACAAAGAATTTAAAGATGTGGTGCAAAGAGGATGGAGGAAGCTGAGGGTCAAGATTGAGCAGCTGATGAGGCACAAAGACAGCTTCCCACTGCCAGCAGGCTGTCATACATCTGTTAGACAATATAGATGAGCAGGGGAATAGAAGAAGAGTGAAACTGATACTCAGATCAACAGATCGATATCCTCAGAGGAAGATACAGAGACAAAGTGGATAAATAAAATAGTAAGGAAGGAATTTTCTGGATCTATCACAGCCAGCAGAGACAAAGAGGAAGTGTTCGTCTACAGACAGAATTCTGACATCTGAGTCCATCACACATAAATTGTTTGAGCTGCATCTTCGGGGAGAGCAAATCTGATTTTAAAGCCTTTGTGGCGCATCACTGATCTTTTCATTGCTGCCTAAACACGACAAATATGTTTCCCCGAGGTTTACGGCCACTTCTACACACAGAGTCAGACAGAACGAGCCTGACAAAGTGAGGGACAGAAAAGACTGGACAGGAAATCCACACGTTTGCAGGTGATTTCGAACTGATAGGTCTCAATTTAAGGGATATAGCCTGCATGCACAGTTTGCAGCTCACCCATGGAGAGCCTATTTGCAATAGCATATCTTTGAGATCGGGATTTTTGTGTTATTTTCATGCATGTCTCTCTGAACTGCTGTTTAGCTGAGCGCACACAAGACCTTAAAATACTCAAAATACTAATATGGCTATAAAAAGACAGTTGGTGCTAGTAGATCACCTGACTGTAGTGATTCCTGGCTGCCATTACACCATGAAGACAAAAGAACACCCCAAGCAACTCAGAGAAAAGTTACTAAACATCCCCCAGAGTTCATTTAACTCATTGAGTGCCATTGACGTATATACATCAAAGTGTTTTTTCGGCGGCTGGCACAAGGGGGCGCTCTCACGCTCCCTGTGAGTAATTTTGGGGCTTCTGGGATACGTAGTCGGATGTCTATGGTCAGAACACAGAAGAGACGGTAGATCAGAGCCACAGAGATAAGAGGTGGAGACTCTGGGGTCAAAGAGCAGAGCGATCGGAGGCAATCTAAGCTAAAAGTTCTAAAATAGACGCTGGAAGAAACTTTTGCCTGAGAAATCGCTTACTCACCGAAACGACACTGAACTTAACGTCAGCGAATCCAGGGATCAGCGCGGCCATTCATCTGCCTATGTCGGCCAAGAGGCTAAAGAACGCTGCGAGGTCTCCCCCGAACGTCTGACAGAAAAGGCGACCGCTATCCAGCTGGATGCACACATCGACTACACTTCAGAGACGGACTTTTCCAACCCAGACTCTGAGAAATGGCTGCAGAGTGAGCGGAGCGGATCTTGTTCTCCATCCCAGAGGGATGGAGGTAAGTTAACGTTAGAAACCCACTGATTATTCAGCCAAACTTATCCAATGAAACCATCACTCATGCTCTTGTGATTTCAGAAGCAGACTTGAAAGAAGAGCAAGCCCCATGCAGTTCTACAACACCGTCTGTTGGCAGAAAAAGAGGTAAGAACAAAAAAAATCTATATTATATGTAAAACATATTATATAGCTATTATATTATTTCTTTAATTTACAGGCAGTGCCAGGGGACAGGCAAGCAGGAGAGGACGTGGGCGTATGGGGGGGTCGCGTGGAGGCCGTCCAGTATCAGAGTGTGAATGACAGTAACTGGAAGCATTGTTATTTATTTTACAGTAAAATAACATTTGTAATAAAATTTTCAGATGTATTTTAGGTCATTGAAGGCAAAATTATAACATTCAAATCACTGTTTTGCTTGACAGACTCTCTTTCACAAAAATGTATTTTTCTCAGCTTTCTAGAAAAAAAGGGGTCTTTTTGGTGAAACTAGCCTCTATTCAACTTCAGATAAATCAAGAACGGAACAAGCTGCACACAAACGTTTTTTCCATGATGAAATACAGAGTGTCTTCTTTCATTTGAGCTATTCTCTGTTTTCAAAGTCATAGTACAAAATATTCTGTGGGTCTTGGAAGATGACTCTAAATGGCCAAAAACAAGATGATCTGATATTTCTGTTCTAACTGGCCCATCAGTCTGAGGTCTGCAGATTTCCTCAAGTATAAAAATGTGATTTTATCTTTGATGATATAAGTTTTCCTTATTAAGTCATAAAATCTGAAAAAATAAGGAGCAAAAATATTGAGATAAGAAGTCAGGAATGTTGGAAAAGAAATTAATTTGTGTTTTAATTTCACATTTTCAATGCAGCATCTCTGAATTAGGACTCAAACTTAGGATTTTGAGCATTTCAACTCAAAATTTTGATTTTTAATTTTATATTTTGAGCTTTAAGATTCATAATTCTCATTTCTAATTGATATTTAACCTTTTGAATCAATTATTTTTTATTTTACCTCATATTTTCAACTTCAAACTTTGACTTCATAATCCCATAGTTTGATATTTTAGACTGACAATTGAAATTTTTGAATCATATTTTGACTTTTAATTTCATGATTACAAATCTTATTTCATATTTTGAACTTTTAAAGTCATGATTTTGACTTTTTTCTAATATATCTGTGATTTAAAAAAACATCTGTTTCAATTTCAGTTTCATGTTTTGACCCTTTTCTCAGATTGTGGGCTTTTATCTTCTTAACTTTTTAAATGTCAAAACCGTTTATCATATATTAGATAGTTTATGGTTAAAAAGGTGACCCTGTTAGGCCCTCAGGTTAGTCCTGAATCCAGAATCCGGCCCCTGCTGAGACTGAATTTGACACCCCTGTGGCCGAGCCAAAGCTTTGACCTCAATCAAATCGAGAATATGAGGCTGGACTTGAAAAACTGTTCTCAGCCTTTTTGTATTGGTTCTATTTGAGCTATTATTCAAGTTCAGTGGCGTGCACAGACTTTTTTAAGGGCAGGGGCAAAAAGGAAAAAAAAAGGGCACATACAGCGCATTCTCGCCACTGAAGAGGGCACTAAGTTTGGCGTGTTTTAGAGGGCACTTTAGACATGTTTATATGTTCTACAAATGGCACATTATATAGCCTGAAAACAGACTAACTAGACAGACTACTCAAGTTAGCCTGTAGTTAGGATCAGCATCCACAAGAACTGTGTAGATAAATAAATCCCTAGGAGGTCTTGGGGTCTTCCCCCAGAACATTTTCAATGAAGTAGATGCTATTTCTTGTATTCTAGTGCATTTTAACACCATATTAGCACCAGATAATCCAAACTGGTTCTGTGAGATATAGTTCTGTCTCAATATGGACCAAAAAAGGGCCCAACATAAAAGTCATTGCAGCAATAATGTTTCATAGTATTTCTTGGTCCTAATGGTCTTCTGGAGTTCAGTGTAATTGTTTTTTTTTTTCCACCCAAGAGTGCAGTTTAGTGTGTTTTGCCAATGAGGGGGGTACTTAACACACCTTTTTGCCACCCAAGTGGCGGTTTATCATGTTTTTTCCACCCAAGAAGGCAGTTTAGAGTGTTTTGCCAACCAGGAGCGCACTTTAGCACACATTTTGGCTCTCGAGGACACTTTAGCACGTGTTTGGGCTCTTGAGGGCACTTTAACACACGTTTTGCCCCCCCCCCCCCCCGTGCACACCACTAATTCAAAGCAGTTTTCTGACTGCAGTAACACAGAAGGCTGCATCACAGGCTCATCAAGAGATATTCAGGCTGTCTCCACAAGTGTCCAGACATGCAAAGTTTCACGAAGCATGACTCGATGGCAGAACAACCTGCTATTGGTTGTCATTGGAGTTTAGGAATACAAAATGATGTTTAGCATTAGCCACTAGTAGCAAAAGTGGCAAAAATGCATTAAAATGGATGAAAAGACACTCACATTTACTGGTGCAGATGTAATCTTTAAACACCCTGGGAGGTTACCCGAGGTCCAGGACTGCTAGAAAAGCTTCCTTAAGGAATTTAAAGGCATGGATAGCATCATTGGAACGGCAAAATAGCAGGCTTCTAGTGTCAGAGGGTTTAAGAAGGATCCTTAAGACTTCATCTTTGCTGTTAAGAACAGCTGCTGAGGTGAATTCTGTGTATTATCTTAACTCAATAACGACATGCATCATGGCCTCTTCATTGGGATGCATATCATACCATGACTCTGCAGGTTAGGTTACCTCTGTTGTCATCCATGTTCAAATTGATACAGATTTGAAACTCACCTTGAGTCCAGCCAGTCTAACACTATGAGATCCTCTGCCCTAAATCTTCCTCTCCTCCCCCTCCTTCCCCTGAATCCTCTGACCAGCCTTTACCTAGCTGTGCCTCCCTCCCCTCGTACGTCACTCCGACATTCCCTCCAGATTTCTTTTTATATCTCCTACTCTCTCCATCTTCTTCCTCCTGTGGATACTTCTCCCTTTCACTACCTTTGTATCTCTCCATCCTGTCTTTGTTTCTCTCCTCCGTCATCTCTCCCTCCCCTGCCTTCTCTCCTCTGAGTTGAAAGTGAAGCCATCAGGCAGTGAGTCATCCTCCTGCTGTGGGACGGGGACACGGTTCATCCTTTCAGGGTTTTAGGATGAGATGTGTCTGCTGTAAATGTTTGATTAAGGCCTCTGTTTCTCCACTGGAAGCCAAACCTCAGCTGAGAGTGTCGGCGCTTCCACGGAGCCTGAGGTCAGGTCTGGATTTCTGATGGAGATATACTTATGTAACAGCGCAAGACTTTTAATTCTGGTTAAACAGACCTGATAAAGTCCTCAGATCTGAAGAGAAATGAGAAAAAAGTACTCATTCTGGTGCCTGAATTTATTTAAAGAACATATCGCGACAATGTTATCCTCTAAAAAGGACAAACTGTTCCGCTGCAACTCAAAATACAGGTTTAATATTTTAAGCATGATTGATTCTTTAAGTCTACAATTACACTCTACTGTAAGAATCTGGAGCAAAATGATTCAATGTTATCTTGATGTCCAGCAGAATTCTGCAGAAAACCTCTAAATTAAAGCAGCTTTCAGACTTAAAGCTCATTTGCTTTGCTCTCATTCTGATAATAAGATGATTGATTGTTATAATTTTCCCTTAGGTTGATTTTTGTTCACACTGCACTATTGTAAAGCGGGCTGAAGCCAATGATAGGCTGTCCTGTATCATGTACAGTCCCTATAGAAAGTTTTCACCCACTTGGACATTTAACTTTTTATTGATTTTATAAATCAGTCAACAATGATATTATTTGGCTTCCTTAACAGATAGAAAACTGCCATCCTTTCATTTTACCCTTGACCTTAACTAACTGTCTAGGGCTTGAGAAGCTGAGAAGTATCCTCAGCATGATGCTGCCACCACCGTGCTCCACAGTGAGGATGATGTGTTTGTAAGCTGTAGTCCAGATTTAATCTTAGTTTTCTTCAACATTGGTTGTCTTGTTGTCACTCTCCCATAAAGAAACTGAAAGGACACTACAGAGGGCACTTAATCACAATTTGTTCACTGGTATGCCACTACATAAAGCACTTCATCACATTACATCCACTTAAACAACACTATATATGGCACTTTACTACAGTTTGTCTTCTGGAAGGACACTACATAGGGCACTTTCTTGCATTTTGTTCTTTGATAGGACACTACACAGGGCACATTAATACATTTCTTCTTTTGATAGGACACTACATAGGGCACTTTATTGCTATTTTGTCTTTTGATAGGACACTACATAGGGCACATTACCACATTTTGTCTTTTGATAGGACACTACATAGGGCACTTTATTGCTATTTGGCCACTGAAAAAAAATCACATGGCACACAAAATGTCCCCTGGATGGGCATCCCTGCAGGCACTTCAGCACATAGCGCTCACTAAAAGTGGCACTTTGTCACATTTTGTCCACCCCTAGGTCACCTCAGTTTGAGGATTTTATCAGGTTTTATTTACCACAGGGGAGTCGCCCCCTTGCCTGCCCTCTGAGTTCACCAATGGTATGAATTGCTGTCTATTTGCTTATTTTTTTCAGCTTGTACAGCCCATCGCCCCTCGGTTACCTAATCTAACTTCATTGTTCATCATCACTGCCGCCTTTAACAACAACTTCCTGGTCACATTACCCAACCAGGCCTGTCAATGATACCAAGGAGAACTGTTCAGTATAGTGGGACAAGACTTGCAGTTCTTTGTTTTGACAACAAAGATGGCTGTAACTGCTCCACTTCTATTTTCTAACATTATTTTACCAGGATAACACAGCTCCTGTAAGAGTGTCAGAGTCAGTGGTGATATGTTGTGTTGCACGTTGTTCCTGGATTAGATAACAGCAGATGAGGTTAAGATTAGCTCTGTTTCTTTTCTTATTTTTAGCTTTCATATAAACACAGATTGCACTGTTTTAAAATTCTGCTTTCTTCTGCTGCCCTTTAATGCTCATCTCTTCAAATAAAATTGAACATTCTGTGTGAAGCTCAAAGGAGGAAAAAATCCCCCCTGACGCCCGAGCAGCTGAGAGAGAGAGAGAGATGAAGCCAGGAGCTGAAGATTTATTTTCCCCTCAAACAGCTTCACTCACTACAAACATTGTTTTATCTCAGACAGATGAGTCCGCTGTCTGGGTTTCAGGTTTTTCAGAGCCGACACGCTCACGCGGAGCAGCCGTACTGTCAGAGAGGAGCGTGCAGCGTGAGTTTGTGTTTTAAAGTTGGTCGTCTGTTTGTTCTCAGAATGAGGAGGCAAAAGGAAGAGGAGACTACAACAGAGCGGAGGAACTTGTGTGTTAGTGAGGGTGTGAATGAGAGATAGAGGGGGAAACAGACCCGCAGAGGGCTGAAGGCCTGCCTGGGGAGAGAGCCGGCAGGATGCTGATAACACAAATACACACATTTAAACTCACAAACACACACAAATATGACAAAGCCAGTTAGTTTCACGTCTGTTTCACGGCTCATTATTTACTGGATGTTTGCCTTGTTGACGGATTATCCTCATTCACCGACTCCTGAAGTAACCGTGTAAAGAGAGAGAGGATATAATGAAAGAATTTGGCTGAACGTCCAATGTTACTGTGCACAGGTTTCTATTAGAGTTTATGTTTTCATCTCTGTGTAGCAGGTGTGTTAAACCATGCTTAAGGTCCATTTATGTTTACATTCTGCATTCGTTATTGAAACAAGATACATTTGCCCCCATCGACCATAAGCAGGCCCGTCCACGGGATTGGCTGGGCCTCTGACAGGTCCAGAGAATCAATGCATGTGTGTTGGATCGTTAGCATTGTTGCTAGCATCCTGGCTAACAGTTACCTCATGTTGAAGCTGAAAAGTGTATCGTAGCTATTCTGATGTTCAAAGTATTTATTCATGCCACTTTTTAACCCCTTTTCCTCACTGTTTCTGTCATTTTGCCCATTTTTTACTGCCTTTCACCATTTTAACCAATCATTTTCCAGTGTTTGCCTATTGTTGAGACTTTAAACCCACTTTTTAACTGCTTTTCACTATTTTAGCCAACCATTTTTGCCACTGTTTGCTTATTTTTGCCACTTTAAATGCATTTCTGCCACTTTCAACCAATTTTTGCGACTTTTTAACTGCCTTTCACCAATTTAACTAATCGTTGTTGACACTGTAAGCCTACTTTTGCCTCTCTCTTAACCAATTTTTTCCACTTTTAACCATTTTTTGCAAATTTTTTAACCACCTTGACCATTTTAACAAACCATTTTTGTTACTGTTATAAAATTTTTGCTCATTTTAACCCATTTTGGTGATTTTTAATAGCTATTCAGCATTTTTGCCACTGTAAGACAACTTTTTCCACTCTTTCCACTGCTTTTCACCATTTTAACCACCCATTTTGCCACTAGTTGCCTTTGTTCCACTTGTGACCAATTTTTGCACATTTTAAACTGCCTTTCACCATTTTCACAAATCGTTTTTTCCACCGTCTGCCTATTTTTTCCACTTTTAAACCATTTTTGTATCATTTTAACTGCTTTTCCCCATTTTAACCACCCATTCTCTCCAATGTTTGCCTTTTTTTACCATTTTAAACCCATTTCTATCACTTTAAACTGACTTTTCCTACTTTTTAACTGCCTTTCACCATTTTAACAAATAATTTCTGCTATGGTTAGCCCCTTTTTGGCACTTTAAACCAATTTTTGATGATTTTTAATGTCTATTCAGCATTTTTGGCACCCATTTCTGCCACCGTTAGCCAACATTTGCCATTTTTAAACTGCTTTTCACCATTTTCACTGCAGATTTTTGCCACTTTTAGACTTTTTTCCTCTGTTGGTGATTTGTTGCTTTTTTTTTTTTTTTTACCTTTTTTGCCCAATTTTTACTTTTATTCTGCAATTATTTACTTATTTTCCTTAACGTTATTTGAGCTCTTTCTACCTTTTTGGTATCCTCACGTTTGTTCACATCATGAAGTCTGAAACTACGTTTTTTAAATGGTTCAGTTCTGTGAATCCATCAACAATGTTCACATTACAAATTAAAAAATAATTCCATTTTAAGAAAAGAGGTTTATATTTTGAAGTCTATATTGTACTTCAGCATTAAATACATAATCTTACATTTTTGTTGCTTTGATTAGAGTGGTTGTTATTCAGGTGAATAAAATTTGATTTTCCTGACCTCCATGGGCCTTTTGCTGGGCCCCAAAAAGCTCTCCCCTTTATCCCCCCTTAGGAGAATTAGCACTCAGTGCAGAAAGCCCTAATCCCAACAATACCCTATGCACAAGAGATGAGTAGTGGTAGGCGGTTAACCAGCATCGATACTGTCAATGGTAAAATTTCTGCCACAGAATGGATTTCTGCAACACTGTCATTACCATAAATGCATGTATTGTAGTGCACGTGCAAGGTAAAACCACTGCCACTGGTCTACTCTCCAATACGCCTTGAGAGCCAGAGGATTAGTTCCCCATTAATGAATAAAAATGACAAGTAAGCAACAAGTCTCTAAAGGACCCTTTCTTGACCCATATTCTCTGATTGGTCTGCTAACCCTCTGCAGCCATTTCTGCTGCTTCCAGTTGGATGAACTTGCAGCACTAACTTTTATTTATTTTGCACAGAGCTGGTGTTAGAATAAATCCTACCCCAGTTGGCAAAAGAGCCCTGGTCTTCAGTCTCATCCTTCATCCCCACAGCACAACACAGAGAGGTTTAGTATCACTTCAGAGCACCAGGCCGGGGCCGGCATTGTGGCGGGGGTTAGAGCAGTTTTTGATTTTCCAATCAAAGGCTGCCGACAAGAACAAAAACAAATTACCCTGTCAGTGCAAATTGTTCTGTCAACTTACTGGGACAGTACACACACTCACACATAAACACCAACACACACGTGCACTCTGCCTGTGACACACCAACACACCATCAATAGCCCCTCACCACCTCACTACCTCACACCCCCTCTCTGGATAATTGGATTTGAAATTAGAAAAAGCCAACAAATTGATTATCGGGCGTCACACGCCGCTGGACTAATCCGAGCTCGCGAAGTTCCGATAAAAGAGGAGACTGGGACGCTGGACTGTCTGAGAGGTGTGTCACCTGTTTACATGAGTCAGGTCATGTCATCAGCAGACTAATGCAGCAGGATTGGTGTGTTTCTGCAGATATGAATCATGGGTAATGTCCACTACATGTTTGGTGAATGTTTTCATGCAGACTGTTATTCACTATTGTTTTATTCAGTGATGCTACAATGGAGACAGTTACAGTCTGCAGCACTGAAGTCCAAGACAATAGAGCATCGTATAATATTACAGTATAGCAGCCAGGAAGACAGCCAATCAAATCAGTGGCAGACTCAGGATGTGTGAAGGGCAGGGTCCAAAGTAATAAAAATGTTCCTGTTGCATGCAGTGAAGTGTGCAAAAAGATGCCATACATTTATCAGTAAATGGTCAGAAATCTCTCCTAAGATGTTTTTTGAGAGTGTCTACGTTAGTTTGCACAATGACAGCTCTAGGAAGCAGTTGTCATTGGTGATGTTGAATATACATAATAGTACTGAGGTTATATGGTAGAAACCTCTGACAGCGTTTTATTTACCAAATATTGAACATTGGAAGTGCACCATGGAAGGCACATTTTCATGTGTTGTCTACTGGAAGGGAACCCTAAAAAGCACCTTCTCATTGTTTGTCCTCTGGAAGGCGAATGTGAGGGGGAATTAACCATGTTTAAGTTCCCTGGAAAGTCACTCTACATGGCACTTTATCATGGTTTGTCCTCCAGAGGAGCACCTAGAGAGCGCTTTATCATGGTTTGCCCACTGTAAGAGAAAGGGTTTCCTCGAGAGCACTTTATCATAGTTTGACGACAGGAATGGGACTATAGAGACCACTTTATCATGTTTTGTCCTCCGGAGGAGCACCTAGAGAGCACTTTATAATGGTTTGTCCTCTGTAAGAGCACCCTATGAGGCCCTTCATTGTGGTTTGTCCACTGAAAGAGCACCCTATGAGACACTTTATCATGGCTTGTCCTCTGTAAGAGCACCCTATAACACACTTTATCATGGTTTGCCCACTGTAAGAGGAAGGGTACCCAAGAGGATACTTTATCGTAGTTTGACAACAGGAAAGGGACCATAGAGACCCCTTAATCATGGTTTGTTGGAAGGAAGGACACTCAAGAGAACACTTTATCCTACTTTGTTGACTGGAAGGGAAACCTAGAGAGCACTTTATCCTAGTTTGTTGGCAGGAGAGGCACCCGAGAGAGCACTTTATCCTAGTTTGTTGGCAGGAAGGGCACCCTAGAGAGCACCTTATCATAGTTTGTTGGAAGGAAGGGCACCCAAGAAAGCACTTTATCATAGTTTGTTGACTGGAAGGGCACCCAAGAAAGCACTTTATCATAGTTTGTTGTCAGGAAGGTCACCCTAGAGAGCACGTTATCCTAGTTTGTTGACTGGAAGGGCACCGAAGAAAGCACTTTATCATAGTTTGTTGGCAGGAAGGGCTCCCTAGAGAGCATTTTAACATATTTTGAGCACTGGATGATCACCATAGGAGGAACTATTCCATCTGGTATCTACTGGAAGGGCTTCCTGAAGGGCACTTCAGCACCTACTGTGCGCTGGAAGGGACACTTTGTAACATTTTGTCCACGAGACAGGCACTTTTGCTCTGATTATTCCAATATCAAGACACCTTTGCTCCTAGCGGAGTTGTATTTTAGCATCTTGTATTCACAATCACAGTCAGAGCTGTATCTTATTTTAACCATTTCATATTTTTTTGTTGTGCTGTCTGCAACAAATCTGATGAATTATGAAGACTCACTTTTAGTAAATCTTAAGTCAGTTTGAATCTGTACTAAATACAAACATTTTCATGCAAAATTGGTGCAAAAAAAGGTCAGCAGGTTAATTTTTTAATGTTTTTTTCAATTGCTTGGGTATTTTGAAGATGATACAGCGGAAAACTCAACGTCCTGAGTGTGATTGAAATCCATCAAACCGACCAATGCTCCGTCCTCTGTCGGACACCAGGGAGCCGCTCAGGTTACCCATCAGCCATCTGTCAGACAGCAGGCAGACGGCAGATTCACCAGCTCTCTTTTTACTACATGGCTCGATAAATGGGACTTCTGGAAGAGAAAATAGCCTGGAGTCAATGGCCAGTTAGCCTCCATCTGGTGGGAGTGAGTGGACAAACTTTCTGGTTGCCTCGTGCTGACGTGTTTCTACGCCTCTCTGCCAAACTTCATCATCAGACCGTCGAGACTGCTCTGTCGTCTCACCACACAGAGAAATCATCAAACTTTCCCCTTGAGCTTTCCACTTTAAGAATCATACTTCTTCACTCATCTAACCGTGTCTCTCTAAACTTAATGTACCCTGCAGAGTCAGGAACGTTCACCCGGCCGCTAACTTTTGCTATTGATTTGTTCTCACAAACAATTTAAGGATCCATTTTAATCTGCCTGTGAGCGGCCTTGGGGAAATAACAAATTATAAAAGCAATTCAATCATTGTGCCGTATTTTTCATGCAGAACATAATTAGGTTTGAGGCCCGGCCGGTGCAACAGTTTGATAAAGTAACAGGTTTTTAGACTCCCACCTGCTGCAGCTCCAAGGTCGACTGTGCTCCAGCCTCGATGACGCTGGGATGTGTTCTGACTCTGCAAACTGCAGCTCAGGTGTTTTCACGCTGCTGCTGATTGATGGGGCGGAGATGAAGGTCAGGACGTTCAGATACCTGGATCGATCAGCTGTCAACGTCGTATGACACAAGTGCTGTCTGGTGATTCTCAGCTGTGTTTTCGTCTGTGCAGGAGTGCTTGAATGCTTCTTATCTCTGCAAGTGTGCTTGCACGGTGTAGATCTAGGAAGTACAGTCTCCTGGACTACTAGGAGAAATATGTGCCTTTCTTACACCTGCAGTTCTTCAGGAAAACATGTCAAACCTACAGAGAAAAACTGGAACATTAAAGTCATAATGAGGATGAGTTTCATCCTCATTCTTCCTCTGCTGAATAATTTAACCTGGAGTTTATTTATCCCATGGACCAAAGAGACTACAGAGCTGTGAGTATTTTGTGGCTCTGGGTGTCGGCTCCACAATCATCCATCAGCAGCAGTGGTTGGTCCTTTAGAGTGGAGGTGGAAGCTGTGTTCTCTGCTGAGTTGTGAGTAAACAGTGACTTTGGCCAAACAAACACAGGGAAGATCGATGACTGAGGGCGATGAAAGTTAGAGAACGACTGGACTCCACCCAAAGAAAAACCTGTAAAAACAAGCTTCAGATGAAGACGATCAGTCAAAAGTGTCACTGAGGATTCTGCTGGGATGTCCGTTAGACGGGCCATGAACCGGATGGTTCTCTAGTCTGAAACAGGTCTGACAATATGGAAGACCACAGACAGAAGGAGAGAGTCTTGCTAACATTATAACACTCTGAAAGAACATGCAATGTGCAGCCAGAAAGAGAAACCAAACAACTGCTCTCTGTAATCTAACAGATCTCACAGAAACTCACGACCAAACATGACCTCAGAAGAAAAACAAACATGTTGGTCAATCAACCTGCCCAACATTTCCTTCTAGGGTTTATAATTATTTTATTTCTTAGCCTTTTTCAGTACCACAAAGATTTATTTGACTGAGTTTTCCTTGTCTACAATGCTAATGAAAGCTAAGGCCATACTAAAGGACTTTGCTAAAACTCCAAAAAGACTCAAATCTGAGACCCTCTCACACCTGAAGACAATTCATCAGCATGTCGCTAAGTTTTTAGTCACAGGATATTCTGCAATTAGCACATACAATGGCTGCGCCGCGCTGAGCAACGCCACGGATTTGCTCCGTGCAGGCGTGCAGGCCTGATCAGAGGGCAGAGATCATCCATTCCAGTATGAATGGATGATCTCTGAGTCCATGAATAATTGCTTCCACCATGGGTGAGTACATTAGGAAGTTAAAAGGTTAATGTTTGCTTAAGGGGTGTGTGGTTTTATGTAGCTAAATGTCCTCAAAAGTTCACGTTTCCTTGTCAGTGGCGCTGTTGTAGCTCTGTGACCCTCTGACCTCCTGGTGACCCTTTGCTCTCGCTGCAGGATGAGACGTAATGTTGATCATAGTGATGATTTATGATCAGGAGTCCATGCGTTGTGTTGTATTTTGAAATTGCAGGACACTCCACACTTTTGACTTCCTGTTTGGAGCTTTCTGATTGATGGGAATTAACACAGTTTGGCAGTGACCTGCAGCGTATCCCTAGTAAAGCACAGTTGAGTGGCTCATCAGGGACATGCCAGTGCCAGGCTGGAGTGTGGGCAGTGGAGCTGCTCTTGTTGACCGGAGAAAGCGATTTGCTCTGCAGTATGAATCGGGGATTGCAGCTCAGCCGCTGTATGTGGAAATTACAGGTCAGATTCTGGAAAGATGTGGGGTTACAAACTTCACGACTAGAATAAGATTCCTTTTGAGAAAGAAAAAAAAACAACTTTGCAAGTTACAGCAACAATCGAAGAAGTATCCCTGACACCATCCACCTTCTTCCGCTTATCCAATCCCATTTTTTCCCCTTAGCCCTTCCCCCCCGTCTACCCCTTCCACTTGCCCCTTGAAACAGAGTTGTAATGGAAAGGGGTGAAAACCTTCCCTTAAGAAACAAGACGCTACTTGATTGCAGTTCATCATCACACATTGCTGATAAACAGCTGCGTCATCGGAGGTGACTATAAAGCTTCGACCATACCGTTCATACTGCGTTGATCTTCTCCACTTATTTATACAATTAATAACCCTCGTTTACACGTGAAGAAACCAAAAATACAATAAACTTCAATCCTCAGTGACTAAAGATTGAATATATGAGAAAATACAACTGTTGTGTTTTCTATAATCATTATGCCAAAAATATTTTTTCATTCATGCGCCTCCGTCATAGTCTGTTGAATGCAGTGTATGGAGGGGAAATTCGTCATACCCCTTGGTTTCAAGTGTGGTCCTGAAAAATCTTAGTTTCAAGGGCTATGTAGCTCTTTGCCCTTGATTCAAAAGAGAATTGGGACACCACTTCACCTGACGTGAACACACAAAAACAAGGGGTAGGGCTAAGCTAAGGGCTAAGGGGTAGAAATGGGATTCACCCAAAGTCTCTCCAGCATGTCCTGGGTCTTCCCCGGGGCCTCCCCCCGGTGGGACCTGCCCCGGACACCTCACCAGGGAGGCGTCCAAGAGGCAGCCGGACTAGAACCCAGACACACTTCAGGCTAAAAGTACTGTATGAAAATGAGGGTTGTCTCACCATAACTGACAGGGCTTTTACTTTGAAAGACCCAGTGAAGGTTTGTCATACCTGCCATGTCAGGCTGGAATGAACTGATAGACAAGATACACACACACAGGTGCAGCGAGATCTGACTGCAGCTCAGAGAACAACTTTTCTATCTCCTGGGTTCTGAGCGGACATTCAGACTCAGACTGAGCTACGTTTTTAAAAGTCAACTGTTTTAGCGTGCTTAAACACGGCAACACCAGCTCCCATTGGTTGCGGATGAAAGTCCCATCATTGAAAACAGAATTTTCATTAGACCAGTCTAAAGACTTGACAAGACTGCTGAAAGATTGCTTCAAAACTGCTCAGATGGAGTCTTAAGCCCTTTTCACACCACCGCGCAGCAACTCACTGCCTCCAGTCATTTTCATGAGGGACGGGCGGCAGACAGGAAGCGGTTTTAACCGCGGCAGAAGGACCCAGAAGCGGTTGCCGCCCACATAAACATGCACAGATTTTGCCCTGCCGCTCGGAGTTCAGAGTGTTGAACTCTCTGGTGACAGCCGCCTGGCAGCAGCCAATCACATCAAAGGGGGGAGAGAGGGGGGGTTTGTGATGGACTTGTGGGCGGGCTCTGCTGTGATGTTCACCGAAGCACCTCTACGTCATTACTGCCTCGTATAGCGGTGGCAGCAGCCTCTTTAAAAAACGTTCTGCATTTTGGGGGACTCCTCCGGCAGGGAGGTGGTTTTCAGGGTAGTTACCGCGTGGCGGTGTGTAACCGGCTTTAGACCACCTTACACCTGAAGACTGAGACAACAGGAGCACGCTGCGACTTTAGCAAGACTCCTATGATTTTACTCCGACTTCCTGCGACTTTGAAATTGCTCAAAAAGTTGTTAGGTGTAAGACCGCCTTAAGATTCTGCAAAGACTTGGGGACAGCCCATGTCTTTGGTTTTTCGCTGCATGCATTTTTTTATGTAAGAAAAGCATGCCTTTTTTTTTTTTCAAAAAATGTAAATAATATTGTTTTATAAAACTCAGTCATGGTGTCCACCATGATGGCACATGTCCTCTTCCAACTACTAATTTAAGCCCAAACTCAAAATGTAAAAAGATTTAGTCCTTTGTTAAAAAAAAAAAAAAAAAAGGCTTAAATATTTCAGTGCAAAATTTCCACATATTGTCCCTTTAAACTGTGGTGTTTAACATCTGAAAGCTAACTGTCCGCCTCCCTCTGACTGGATCAATAATTCAAAGATGCATTAAATCTTAAAAAGATAGAGATTGCACTCGGTCGGTCCTGCCTGCAAATGTCACCAAGTGTTGAGCCACAGAGAGCCCCAAACAACCAATCACATCCTGCAGCAGCACCACATGGAGCTCAGAGGGGTTATCATCACCACCCTGACCCAGCACACCTCCACCTGTCAGCACCTCCTCCGCCTCATTAAACCTCCGTGCTCGGCCTGCATGGCTGCTGCTGCATGGTGTGAACTTCTAATTGCCGTTTTGTTCCAAAGAGGATTACGGGACGGGTCGGGGACTGGCCGGCCACAGACAGATTATACTGGACATTATTGTGGAGGGAGGAAGGATGAAGGAACACGGCGCTGCCTGAGAGCTTAATTTGTCCTACGGCGCCTCGCATGCATGAACATGCTACAAATCCCACTAATGAGGAGGACAAGGAGGAGGAGAGAAGAAGAGGGAGAGGAAAGGAGCAGCAGAGAGGAGCAAACCAGGTCAAAGGATGGGGAAGAGAGAGAAAGATAGGAGGAAGGAATGACAAACATGAATACCAGAGCTAACAATGATAAAATGTCACATTTGTAGACAAACCAAGAAAGAATAAAATAAATGCTTAAAGATAAACTGTCAGTCAGCAGCTGCTTACACTTGCAGGATCAGCACGCTACAGCTTATCAGGGAAAAAACAACCAACAATAGAAACGCCTTATAGAGAGCACAAAGCTGCAGAACAGCCACAGATTATTCATTTATTCTACTATTCATGCAGGCTGAACACAACATCTGTGTTCATGTTTTCACCTTGGTTGATCACTCTCTGTCCATGTGGACTCCTTGTGCATTTGCTCTAAAATCACGCAAGCACAGCAGCAAGATAGACGAGGACGAGATAGACACCCCTTTGACTTCAGGCTGCAGAAGTAGCTGCATGTTAAACCTTGAAGCCTGGCATGGAAGTGGTCGAAACAAAGCCTCAACAGCTGTAGTCTCTGTTGCACCTTGTCAAGTCAGATTTCTGTGAGACTATCCGTGCAGGATGGTGGCAAACTAGGATGTTTACCAAAACATTTTTGAGGTTTGAAAATCTTGAATTTGCAAGAGGAAAAAGTCAAATATGGCAGGGTAATAAAGTCAGTTTTTGAGGTAACTTACAAGAAAACAAGTAGGAAGTAACCTGCCATACCAGATAAATTGTTTCTCATGGTAGATATTTCATATCCAGCAGGTAAACAGCCCAGAGAAATGGGCAGAACCTTTCAGAAAAACCTCTTAAGATGATTGGATAAATGTTCTGCCAGTCATTCAGGCCATCATTTGATGTATTTGGTGTCTTTTCCACCATGAAAAGTCTTCAGTGTAGTTCTTTGCTCTCCTTGTCCTGTTCTGATTGACTCTAGCATTAATCTCTCCTTCCTCTCCACTGCTTCCAGATTTGCAGCTGATTCAGATAAGCCACACCCATAGGTACCGCCCCTTTCTCCTTAAATGATGCTGATTGGTCCGCTCATTCTCTGGCCAGGAACCAGCCTATCAGCTTGAAGCTTTGAAGATGGATCGTCTTTATGATTGACACAGAATCTGGACAATCCATCAGCTGTTGGACACTGACTTTGTAAAGTCACAGAATTTTTAAGAACGCCAGACTTTTTTCTCTCAAGTTTCTGAACCTTAAGACTCAGATTTTTTCAGATTTAGATCTTGTCTTCCAGAGCATCTTCTCTTAAAAAATCTGACTTGATTTCCTGGTAATTTACAGTTTGAATAATTTCTACAACACTGTTCTTCAAAGGAGCAGATATGCTGCTGAAGTTAAACTTTTAAAACAGATGTTTTATTGGTTTAGTTTTTAATATTCTGATTCAGATATTCATGGCCACATCATTTAATGTAGAGAGGTTTTTAATTTTCATGCCAATTGTAAAACCTGACAAATTTTGCTTTGTGGTTGCATTACTGAAAATGTATGAAAATATTCAAGCATCCCAATATTAAAAAAGCCTGCAGCCTGATTTATGTCTGGTTTGGTTTCTGTTTTTGCGGGCTATCAAGCATTTTCACTGGTTTAATTGCCCTTTGTTTCAAAATGATAATAAAAATATATCCATCCTGTAATCAAACTGGCTTTTTAAAGGGTTAAAATCCTCACAATCATTCAGTATTTCATTGTTTTGATCAGAACTGATGTCGATCAAAAGATCTGACCCAAAAAAGCAGAAAAAATATGAATGTTAACTATTTTTATTGCTGTTTTTGGCCTTAATGACACAAAAGGGTAGTAAATTTTAAATCAGATGCTACACCGAAACTAATAATGCAACAAAGTCAATATTTTGGCTAATCTTTGACATATCCAAGGTGGATTTAGAAATAATGCTCCAGCCATCCAACATTTGGTTCAAGGAAGATATCACTTTTTTTTGCTTTTTTTCATAAAAACAACATTGACTTTAAGTAATCAAACTGGCATTTAAAGGGTTAAAATCCTCAAAATGATTGAATGTTTGGTAGTTTTGAGCACAGCTGAAGTTGTTTAAGAGATTTATGCAAAAAAAAGCAAAAAAAATATTAATACGTGAAGTTTTTATAGCAGATTTTTGGAAGTGGACGTTTTTGTCCTTAATGGCTTTATGGTAGTAAATTAAAGTGATGTCTGAGGGCAATCAAACGACCACCCCAGTCCTTCTTCTGTTCTGACTGTAAAGTTTGCACAGATGTTATACAACAAAACTTAAATCAGTCAGATTTGGTATTTTCAAATATTTCTTTCAAAGAAATGAGAAACTTCCATTCCAGAAATCCAGATCACTGCTAGGTTTTAACTGAAGTACTGATCAGTCAGTAATAGTAGATGGATTTGAGATGTATTCAAAGGTATTTAAAACTCTTTAATCCAACACTAAAGGCATCAAAACATCCCTAATGTCCTCTTCATTTAATCTTTTAGTCTTTAAAGTTTAGACTGTGTTTAAAGCTCTGGTTAAACGAGCAGCACTGAGGGCATAAATCAGAGTTTTTAGTCTGTAAAACACCACAACACATGTCCAACCGACATAAATACACACTCTCTACACACACAGGCTCTGTCAGACAACAATACACCTCCAACAGATTCATTACGGTAACTTACTGTCGGTGACAGTTCAACACGCCCACTGAACCCCAGGTTAACTCCACACACACACACATTTACACACAAGCATGCAGCCGTGCTGTATCTGCAGACACGGAGTGAGCTGAGCGCGGTGAGTTAATCATTCAGAAAATAATTAAAATCAATAAAGCAGAACAGATTGAATGAAAGGGAAAAACACAACAACAACCACGGGGTTATCAGCTCAGGGAGAGAGAGGAAGCTACATCCTGCCTTTATTTATAGCCTAATTATTTATTTTAGGCATGGCTTTACCTTTGCATCACAGTTTGACCTGCTCAGAAACAGCATAAATCCATCAGGGAGATTTGTTTATTCATGGATTATGGAAAGGATAATAAATGAGCTGACAATGTATAGTGAGTAGGGAGTTATCGTGGAATCAAGCTCTGATTGGATGAGCCGGATCCTGATACAAAGCAGAGGTGTCTTATCTAACCCTGACTTTGTTCCTACTGTAAACTTCAGTTTTACAGGGAGGGATTCTGGCTGTTCCCCTGAGATCTTGACTTATTTATCCTGATGCAGAAAAGAAAGCTACTTTTTCCTATAATAATGTCTTAATTCCTTTACACAACCCAAATGCATGCTACCCCTGCAGAAAAGATTGAAAAAGGATGTTTGCATCTCGCCCATACACATTCATCTAGGGTCCCAAATTCTTCAGTGGTTGAAAAATATCAGAACTCTTGCAAAGGTATTGTTTGACAATTTGGCTCTTTGGTTAAGCAGGGTTGAGTAATACTGGTCTAGAGTGAGGGGCAAAAAGAGGAAATCCAACCACGACTATTAACCCTTTAAAACCTACTATTGTGCAAGTCCACCAGGACAAATTCTTACATTTTTTCATACTGTAGTGCCATTTTTGGGAGTATATTTATTTGCTTTACATCAATATAACCCTTATATACCAAGTTTTAATAATATGTTTTGACTTATGTCTAAACCACTAAAATAAATTGCTTAAAAGTGCAATAAAACTAAAAAGAAAAAAAAAAATGTTTTTTGTTTTTTCACATATATTTCAAAATACAGAAATTGAACAGCTGTATCCCTTAAATTTGTAAATGTAAAAAAGTTGCACAATATCCTCTGGAACCACAGGAAATTTATTTGGAGTCTGTCCATAACTTGCTTTTTGAGATATAGTCATTTTTGTAACCTATAAAAAACATGAGTCAGGTGAGTAGTTGGACTCTAATTAGTTTGAAAGCTTCACCCCAGCTCTAAAACTGTTTGGCATGACCGGGGTTTTTGCGAATCCAGAACTACATATATGTGGAAGTGTGTCAAAGGTGTGTGTGTGATGGGGAGCACAGATGGTCAAGTGGTTTAAGGTGCCACCCATTTATGCGGGCTGCCTGGGTTTGAATCCGGCCTGTGGCCCTTTACCGCATGTCTCTCCCCACTCTCTTCCCTGTTTCCGAATCTATCCACTGTCCTCTCCTCTATCAAATAAAGGCATGAAAAAGCCCAAAAATAAATCTTAAAAAAAAAAAAAAAGGTGTGTGTGATGGATGCCTGGTGTGTGTGGGTTGTGTGTCTGAATGTTTTTGTAAAAAAGAAGGGGTGAAACGAGAGTGAGGGTGAGTATGTATGCAGGCAAGTTCTTCAATGTATTCTGCAGAAAAAAATACAACTCCCAGGAAAATACACCACTTCCTGTTGTTGGGGTGTGGAGCCTATGAGGTAGGGACACGTAAGAATCATGTGACAGGTCATGCCCACAATGAGATGATGTTTATTTCAACGTAGGAAGTGCTGCATATACCCGTGGTCTTTGTTTATAGAGATTTTGG
Organism: Cheilinus undulatus; assembly: GCF_018320785.1. NCBI lineage: Eukaryota > Metazoa > Chordata > Actinopteri > Labriformes > Labridae > Cheilinus > Cheilinus undulatus. The sequence goes on along the minus strand of NC_054884.1, from coordinate 39,094,430 downwards.
TATGTGCATTTTATTGTGTATTTTTACAAACCCATCACTGCAACAAAAAAGCACTCTGAAACATGGTGAATGTGTGAAATGTTAGCGTAACTCGCCAGGTTTTATATGCAAAAAGAATGATCGATCTATCTTATCCGGTTTCAAATCTACCGCCAATCAAAAATGGATATGCTTATCATAGCGCCGGCACTACGCTGGGTTCTATAGGGTTAAAGGTCTGATTTATCCACATTAGTACTCATGATGACTACGGTCTTTACTTTGCAAAGAGGCACAAGCTTATGACTGAATGTCTGTGTTAACTCCAGCATCAGTCTGCCAGTCAAGGCTGCAAGAGGAGAACGATGTGCAGCTATTGCTTTCCACAGTGTGGCCCTACAACTGCATATGCACAGCAAAGAAGCAGACTCATTGTTTCCATTAGAAACAATAAGGCAATAATAGTTATAAATTTATTGCTAAAAGCATGATTGCATATTATGCCGATTAGGACAATGCATGATGTTGAGATAGCAGACAGAAAAGTGGTGTGCATGCCACCACTAGCATGTTTTGTGCCTACCTTTAGTGTTTTAGAAACTTTCACTTACAATGATGTAAACAGATTCAAAATTCTCAATGACTTTTAGAAATGTTGAAATAAAGATGCAGAAAATGTCCAAAAATGTCCACTTTCTTGCCGTGCATCTTCTGCCTCTTAAAAACCCTCAGAGATACCTGAATTTCCCTGCTTTTCTCTTTTTCAGCGTCCTCATCTTGCTCTCTATCCCTGCTTTCTTCTCCATCCTTCTGATCTTCTTTCTTACAATCCTGTGGTTTTCGATTTTCAATCTTACTCTCCTCTGGGGTAACATTTTGCCTGTGCCACGTGCTGTGACCTGATGTTGACTGATGATTTACTATCTGTGCACTGTGTTGTATTTTGAAGGTGACTGGATGCTTTGCACAGTTTTTCAGCATTAATCTTGAGCGGAGCAGAGTGGTTTGGCGCTTCCAGTGCAGCAGTGATGGATCATGGCGTGTGCTGTGGAACTGCAAAGATGGACTAGAAAGGGGGGCGATACACTCCATATTGCACTTTGCAAGAAGATTGCAGCAACTTAACATCATGCCATTGTCCAACCCTTATTAAAAAATACAGCCCTGGACCCACAAGCTCAGAACACTTGCAGACCCATTTCAAAACTTCCATTCCTCAGTAAAGTCTTAGAGAAAGCAGTCCTCAGTCAGTTCCTTCCATACCTTAACAATAACAACATCTTCGAAAAATTTCAGTCAGGTTTTTGGGCTCACCACAGTACAGAATCTGCTTTGTTGAGGGTCACCAATGATCTGCTTTTAGCAGCTGATAATGGCCTCCCCACTGTTCTTGTCCTCTTAAATCTCAGTGCTGCCTTTGACACAGTAGATCACAACATACTCATCCACCATCTGCAGCACTGGGTTGGAGTTTCAGGACCCGCCCTAAACTGGTTTCAATCCTACCTCACAAATAGGACTTTGTCAGTTTCGCTCAACAACTCTTCATCCATCTCCGCCCCTCTGTCATGTGGGGCTCCCCAAGGTTCGGTCCTAGGGCTCCTTGTGTTCTCCATCTACATGCTTCCATTACGGAAAATTTTTCAGGAACACAACATTTCATTTCACTCCTATGCAGACAACACACAGTTATATCTGCCCCTTCAACCAAATGACCAAACCGGACCCACTGCCCTTACTAACTGTCTGGAGGATATCAGGGCATGGATGGCTGATAATTTCCTACAGTTAAATGAAAACAAAACAGAGGTCATCATGTTCCATCCTTCCAGCTCCACTAACACCGCAGTACCGTCACTATCAAATCACATCACATCTCACACTAAAAACCCAGGAGTAGTTTTTGACAGTCACCTGAAATTTAACAAGCAGATTAGTGCAGTCATCAAATCCAGTCTTTTTTCAACTCAGGATCATTTCCAACATTAGGACATTCATTTCACATAATGACTTAGAAAAAGTCATCCATGCCTTGATATCCTCCAGACTTGACTACTGTAATTCACTCTATTTCGGCATCAGTCTTCTATTCACTGCTTACAACTTTTCCAAAATGCTGCTGCACGACTCCTCTATAGATGTGAAAAAACAGATCATATCACACCCATATTAGCATCCCTACACTGGTTACCAGTTCAGTACAGAATCCCATACAAAATCCTCCTGTTTGTGTTTGAAGCCCTCCATGACCTCACTCTGAGCTACATCACAGAACTCTTAACACCGTACAGTACAGCTAGACCCCTCAGATCATCAGATCAAGAACTATTAACCATCCCACGATCACACCGTAAACTTGGCAACTGGGCTTTCTCAGTAGCCGCTCCAACACTCTGGAACAACCTACCATCACATATACGATCAGCTGATTCTGTGGACTGCTTCATAAAACACTTAAAGACTCACTTTTAGTCTCTTGCTTTTACTGATATATAATTCCCCCTGGCTCTGTGTTTTCCTCCTTGTTTTATGTTCGACCCATTTTGTGCGTGTGTGTTTTTCTGTCTGAGGTCGCTACTGTCCCCCTGACCTATCACACTGTAAATTGGTGTGCACGTGGAATGCCCATATGCACTTCCAGACTTATGGGTATGTCATTATTATGTTGTCTATGTAATGTCTTAAACGCACTTGCAATGTCATGATGTTTTACATGGTGTTTTAAATAACTCTGTTCAAATTTTCCTCTACAGCATTTTGGTACAAACTCTGTTTTGAAAGTGCTCTATAAATAAAGTCGACCTTGACCTTGATTATCAAGAAGCACAATGCTGGGGCTGTGCCCAGCGGTAAGGTCACGCCCATGTGCATGGGCAGCCTCGGTTTGGGGTCGGGCCTTTGGCTCCTTTGAAGCATGTCTCTCCCCCACTCCCCACTCTCTTGTCCCTGTTTCTGACTCCATGCACTCTCCTTCTCTCTAAATAAAGGCAAAAAAAGCCCAAATGTATATCTTAACGTAAAGAAAGAAGCAAAGCACTATCATCATCTTCTCATGATATACAGTCTCAGTTTCAGCCAAAAAATACCCCAATATAGGCTAAAGAAATAAAAGTGGCAGATGTTGGGACGGGGTCCAGATGACTTTTTGGTTGAACTCATCAAGCCACATATGCAGGCAGAACTTAACAAATCTAGCCAATAGTGATGTCTAGAAAGAGACCTCTTTTGATAACTTTAAGGAGCTCTTTGGAGCCATTTGGCCATATTCCTTTACAAAACCCTTAGAATATTGATTCTGCTGCCATTTCTGATAAGTATGCCAGGTTAAAGCAGCCAAATTCATGGCTTCAGGTGAAAAAAATGAAGAATATTTCCTCCAGTTATATTAAGGTAATTGATCCAATTTCAGGACTCAAGCCCCTACGAAAACATAAATTCAGAGATCTGCAGGTTTAAGAGAAAGAAGGATGTTTTCCATGATATTATGAGGCTAATGTAATGATAGGAAGAGTGTGATCTCAGAGACAGACTCTAGTAATAAGTCGACATTTACAGACATAAAGACAGGTGGAGAGAGAGAAAGAAAGGTAATCTGTTGAATAGAAATGGTCCACTAATAACGAGAGTTGGTACTGAGGAGGACAGATAAGAGTTAGAAGGAGGAGAGGGAGATAAGTGGAGGAGGGCAGCGTGGAGGAGAGAGGCCATCACAAGAACAAAAGACTAATTTGAGGAGCGGCGAGCGGAAAGCTCAGGGGTCCGACGCTGCAGAGTTCAACAATAATCACTTTTTTTTTTCCTTTCTAAAAACTGACTGACAGGCTCCTGATGATGATGATTTATCGTTTATTTAAAGCTTCACTTCTATTTCTGTCTGAGAGCTGTGAAGATGTCTCTTCAGCTGATGAATAAATAGTCTGCAGCTTTGCTCTCAGAGCTGATATCTGCCGTTTGAAATGTTCAGTGATGGACAATAATGAACACAGTTTGATCCTCTAATGATGGAACTGCTGCTTCACTGAATGACACACTTTAAATCCAGTTTATCACTGCTTACACAACCACTAGCAGATCATTCAAATTTAAAACATGCCACCCAGGAGAGGAAACACAAATATGCAAGGTTTACCATTTCTGGACAGTGAAAGTTAAGTAGCGGGTTAGGAAGAAGGGCTGGGTGGTTTTCTGTGGTACAGGTGATATTAGTGACCATGAGGCCTAATGACCTTGACAAAAGGAGTCTAATCAGATCATTGAGTGAGAGACAACTGCACAAAGTTTGAAGAAAATACCCCAAAGCATTGTTGAGATATTGTGTTCACAAGTAAGGGATGTATAAGCCTTATGACCTTGAACTTTGACCTACGACCTCTGAAAATGCCACCAGTTTATGCTTGAGTCACAACAAATATTTATGTAAACTTTGAAGAAGATCTGTGGAGGCATTCTTGAGATACACTTTTTAATAAATAGGAGAAGTGGCCCAAAATGTGTAAATTCTGCAGTGACAGTAGGAAGCCTTCCTAAGGGGCCCCATCTGACTATACTCTAAAATCTGACCTGATGAAAGAACCCAGACAGGGCTTTTCACTGTGACTTTTGGCAACACAAATCCAAACCAGGCCATGCTGATTGACTTTTACATCATTGCTTTGGTCGTGCCTCACCCAGAATGGTCCTGCTCTGGGGCAGGGCCCATGCACACCCTGCCCCGCCTACAAGTATGCCGCGGTGATGTCCCAGTCAGTTGGAAAAGGGTGGAATGCCCTCTCCCGGTTGGGAATGAGATCCTGCCCCCTGCACGAGTGAGGGAAGAATGAAGCGGGAGATTGACAGGCAGATTGGTGTGGCGTCAGCAGTGATGCGGTCCCTGCATTGGTCTGTCGTGGTGAAGAAAGAGCTGAGTTGAAAGATGAAGCTCTCGATTTACCGTATATTTTATGATGGTAAAGGCCACTGCAGTGTAATTACAGCATAAATTTAATGCAGAAGCACAAACCAGGCCCAAGTGGCCCCTGAAGGCTGACATATATAACCACAACAGTGACTTATAATGCACAAATTTTGCAATGACAGTAGGAAGCCTCCCTAAAAGGGCCCCGCCTGACGAAACTTCTTTGAAAATCTGACCTGATGAAACATCCCAGAGTGCAAGCCCTGTGAGTGGGCTGTCAGGTAGGAACGGAGACATGTGTGTACTCTAGTGTAAGATAAAGACAAAGATGCAGATGATGCAGATGACAATACTATGGGTCAGATTTACTTGCCAGCATCTAAAAATCTTACTTTTTCTGTCCTCATCCATGTCTCATCTGATTTTCCAACTGATAAAAAAAATAAAAAATCATTTTCCTTGGTCTCAGCGACCATACAATGAAGGTGGTGGGGTTGATTGCAACCTGATTCTTGGCAGCATCCCCAGTCTGCCACATAGCTGGGTGTGATCCTGTTGCCCCAGTCATTGGCAATGATTTTTAACTCTGCCTCCAATGTCTCCTCTGTGTAATTACCTGCTGTCCAATATTTATCTCCAACTCCAACAGACCAAGCATGAAATGTGATTGCAGGGCCAGGAACTGGGATATAAAAATACACTTCTGAGTAGGTTAACCTAAGTAGAATGCAGGATGAAGCAGGCACACCAGTGCATATGACCATGCTTATGATGGTGTAGGTCACTGCAGTTTAAGTACATCATAAATTTGATGCAGAAGTACAAATCAGGCCCCTGGAGGCTGACGAGCGGTATACCACATAAGAGGTTAAAGGTGTGCCACTTTTGCAATGACATTAGGAAACCTCCCTAAGGGGGCCCCGTTTGACAACACTCGCTTGAAAATTTGATCTGAGATGACAGCATATGTAATAGGTCTTTTTAGCCCTGAACCCTACACATGTTGCACGCACCCTTTTTACAAATGTCACTACACATGGAAATGATGCAGGCACCAAGTGACTGGTTTGCTCGGTAGCATCAGGTGACTGTCGGTCTCTGAGTGATGTCTGCAGGCACAGGTCTGTCCTCTACAGTGATATAAACGGCTGTAGATGATGATACAATGGGTCAAATCTACTTGCAGGCATTCATAAACATCAGACATGCTTGTCTTCATCCATGCCTCTCACATTTGCAGAAGTAGTGAGTTATTGTTCACAGACAGATAAATGCACAATTACGTAGTGCTCATGAGGGCATAAGTCATTACGGCATAAATGCAGTTTAGATCTGATGACGTATAAACAGGCTTTAATGGACCTGTAGGCTGACAAGCTTTCAACTACAGCAGTGGCTAAAAACTGTTTTATATAGTTGAAAAACGGTATGTTTCTCTATAAAAGATATTTAACTTGATACTATGGTGATGCTCGATAATAAATCCTCCTCGGGTTTCTTACCTCTGTCAGTACTTTTTGTGAAAGTGTTATTTTTTTGGTTGAATTAATGTTTGGCTCATGCAAACACTAAAATAAAGATAAATGTATAAATAAATTGGGCAGCATGGCTGCACAGGGTTAGGGCTGTTGCCACAGCAAGACCATTTCTGGTTCACTACCTGGTCAGGGTCTTTTTTTGCAGAGTTTGCGTGTTCTCCTCGTGCATGTGTGGGTTGTCTCCAGGTTACCCTGGCTTCCACCAACCACTGAAGAGGTTGGCTGGGGATTTAAAATTGGCCTGTAGGTGTGAGTGTGAGCATGCCTGGTTGTTTGCCTCTAACTCTCAGCCCTGTGATTAACTGTCAACAAGTCCAGGGTGTACCCCGCCCCTAGATGGAATAAGGTAGAAAAGTGTAGAAAATGGATGGATGGTTGGAATAAATACATGTGCAAAGTTTGCAACGACAGAAGGAAACCCCTCTGAGGGGGCCCCATCTTACTCTTATTGTATTGCCATGCCTGGCATGTGAAACTTATGTATGCCAGTGAAAGTTGGTGAAGGAGAATGAAGAGGAATTATCCACTCATCCTAGGTAAGACACAGTTTTTTCTTGCTTCTCTGCTCAAATCCCGACACATAATCTCAACACTTCAAGACTTTGAACTTGCTGGAACTGTGGAAGGAAAATTAATGAACTAACCTCTGCTTACTTCTGGAACTAGTTATATATCAGACTCTAATCACACTCTGTAATACAGAGGTGGCCCCATCTTACTCTTAATATGATGCATGGGAAACGTAAGTATATCAGAGAAAGTTGGTGAAGGAGCATGAAGAGGAATTATCTGCCTATCTGAGGTAGGACACACAAGTCTTCTCCTGCCGCTAGAAGGATGATACAATCTCTGCTCATACCTCAAAGCAGAATCTCGACACTTTAAAATTTTAAACATGCTGGAACCGTGGAAGGAACATTAATGAACTAACCTCTGCTTACTCCTGGAGCTAGTTATACATCAGACTCTAATGACACTCTGTAATACAGAAGGGGCTTTCTTTGGGCAGAACTAGCTATGGGAAGAGTTTCATGTAGATTTGTTGAGAGACACATTTGTTGGCTCTTTGTTTCTGCTTGCATGTTGTTTGATTTACTTCGCTGTGCCCATTTATATCCAGTACAGTAATGTGGTGAAGTGACCATACAGATTTTGTAGCTGTGCTATGATTTTCTTTCTTTGACAGAAGGAAATCCCCCTAAGGTGGCCCCGTCTCACTCTTGTCGTGATGCATTTGAAACTTAAGTAAATCAAAGAAAGTTGGTGAAGGAGAATGAAGAGGAATTATCTGCCTATCCGAGGTAGGACACACACCTCTTCTTCTGCTGCTAGAAGGATGATACAATCTCTGCTCATACCTCAAAGCAGAATCTCGACACTCAAAGAGATGAAACTTGCTGGAACCATGGAAGGAACATTAATGGACTGACCTTTACTCACTCCTGGAGCTAGTTATCATCAGACCGTAATCACACTTGTAATACAGAAGGGGCTTTGTTTGGGCAGAACTAGCCATGGGAAGAGTTTCATGTGGATTTATTGAAAGCTGTATTTGTTGGCTCTTTGTGTCTGCTTACATGTTGTTTGATTTACTTTGCTGTGCCTATTTATATCCAGTACAGTAAGGTAGTGAAGTCACCACAGGGAGTTTGGAGCTGTGGTATAGTTTTTTTCTTTGCCACGGGATCTCACACCTTACCTTTATTTAAATACAAATGTTTATTAAATGACCGATCAGGGTGTACCCCGCCTCCACCCAATGGCAGCTGGGATAGACTTCAGCCTCCAGCAACCCTGAATGGGATAAGCAGCGTAGAAAATGGATGGATGGTTGGAATAAATGCATGTGCAAAGTTTGCAATGACAGTAGGAAACCCCCTTAAGGGGGCCCCCATCTTACTCTTATTGTGCTGCCATGCCTGGCATGTGGAACTTGAAAGTTGGTGAAGGAAAATGAAGAAGAATTATCTGTCTGGGAGTGTCTCCAGACATATTCACACATATTCACCATTTGGAATGGTTAGTGTTCAAGAAATCTTACCTAATCTTAACCACCTAGGTTAATAATCAGTGGTGTTACAGATGATTTGTATGGATTTGGAAGGCACTTGCAATTTTCACTCCATCAGACAGTGGTTTTGAAAATTTTCATAAAACATGGGCTAAAGTTTCTTGTTTTTGTTGTACTTCTATGGACTCATTTAAATGTAAATGACTTTTCAAATGGAACAGGAACAAGTAGTCTCCCTGAATTCAGAATCAAACCGTGACAGCTTGAATGTCAACATAGAACTTCAACAAAACCAGCCAGATGGTTTCACAGCTTCTTCAACAGACAAACTTACTGACAACTACAATCACGAGCCTAAACAAACCTACGCAAACACTCAATATATCACAATTTGTTCTGAATTTCAGTCCAACAATCCTCCAACAACCCGTCACATTTGGCTATTCGGTGATAGAAGAGAGTCTGAAATGAAAACCAACAAGCAGGATGTTAACATGATCTGTAGTCTCTTTTTAAGAGATTTGTGAAAATTTGAATTTCAAATGAAAGTTTGAGCAGAGAAAACCTCCTGCATCATGAAAATAGGCTTTTTAGAGCAGTTGATTTTGCTTAGAACAGCCATTGCTGTTTCCTTTTCTACCATAAATCTCTCGGGTTGTTTCCTGACTGTTCGACATTTGTGGGAAACGACCAACAGATGTCAAATTCTAATATTTTGCTGGTTCTCTTTTGCCAAACATTCACAAACTAAAAAAAAGCATCACAAAATTTACCAAGAATCCAGGCAACACAAAGTCCCACAACAGTTTTGTTTTGTTCTGTGATTCAGGTCAGCTTCTCGCTTTCGGCTCATGAATTCGATACCTGAAATCCACCTAAAACTGCCAATAAAGAAGAGGAGATTATAGCTCAGGGAACAAGCAGAGGTGTCGGAGTGAGAGCGAGGAGTTATTAAAGATGAATAGGAGGCGAGCAATGACTGACAGTGGCGTACGAGCTCCCAGCAGGCTTGGCGTGAATATGATTATCCCGGGATAATGCTGTTTCCTCTTAGAATAGACCTCGACCGTCTCAGAGGGGACGGATTAGATTTAATTAGTCCCTCGCTCTGTACAGAGGAACACTCACACCTACACATCTACAACTTCAGTAACAACTGGGCAGTGATGGAGGAGGGAGGGAGGCGGACGGTGGGAACAGGAGGTGATGGAGGAGGTGGAGACAGACCTTGTGGCCCACACTTTGTCATTAAAACCTCTTTTCCCCCTTTTCTTCATCCATCTACCTCTCTGGTTCTCTTTCAAACCCTCCGGTCTCTTCTCTTACGGGTCCATCCATCATTCAGACTCCTTTAGTGCAGAGTGAGGTCAGTTATGGGGGTCAGCGGGGTGGCTGGATCAAATAAAAACTTAGATTTAGGGGTTTTCTCCAGGTATTGACCATGAGGTTTAAGCTTCTGAGACATGAGGTGTGTGGGCTGCCCTTGACTAAGTACAGTGGTCATGAGTGCATCTGACTGTTATTTAAGGCAGTGACCACAAATGGCTGTGGTCATTTCAAGAGAAAAGCCAAATGCTTGTATCAAGACCAGTCAGAAGAGGCCCTGGATATTTCTGAAAATCTTGTATAGATTATTAGTAATAATGTCATCCCTAATCTGATCTAATGCTGTGAGAAATCAATGCTTACCTCCTGATAATCCAGTTCCCTCAGGAATAAATTAAGTCTTGTATCAATTAGTAGCATTAGCTTACCTTTGCACAAACGAGCTAAAGCGTGATGGCTGAGTGAGAATGCTTATGTGAGTGTAATCTAAAGTAAGTCTTGAATTTCTCCAATATATTCTTTTTAATATATTAATATATAATATAAAAAATAAAAAAATATAATATATTATATATTTTAATATATTTAATATATTTTTAATATCTATTCTACAGCATAGAAATAAAGAGATTCTCTTTAATGCTAAGAGACTTATTCATTTTTTGTGCCAACCCTGTCAATGTGTTCTCCCCCTCCCAGATTCTCATCAGCAAATAACTTCTGTAAATCTAGATGTTGAGGTAATAAAAGCCCCTGTGACTCCTTCTCACTGGTCTTTCCATTGTCATTCCAATTGCAGACCAGCTGCCTTCTACTGTTGCTTCGTGCTCCAAGTTTCACCTAAAAGTCTGACACAGTCAGCCACCATCTAGTCTAGTTTTCTTTCCTTTCTTTATTGCATTCGGACACGAATGCTGCAGAAAGACCACTGCTATCTGAAGAAAGGCACGCATCACTGCTCCGCCACCAGAAGGACAATACGAGCCTGCTGCCATACTACAGCTAAATCTTTATGCAGTGAGACTTATAACTTGCTGGAACTGTGGCAGGAACATTAAAGGGATGACTCAGGATTTTTGAAGTTGGGTCATAAGAGGTGCTTGGCTATATTAGTGGCATTAGCCTCCAGAGATTTCTGTGAAAGTTGATCCTGTGGTTATTAAGAGCACAGAGAGATCTGCGGCAAAATAGCTAATGATGGGAACGCTTTGTCCGCATAGTTTAACGAGCGTAATGAAAATATGTTGGCTGATATGCATGCTGTGTCAAAAACATACAAGGCACTTAATTTCTCCCAAAAAAAGCTTTCAGCATTTTGTCTCCTTCCACCACGCACTGATACCCTCTGATCAGCTGTGTGGGTCTGTGGGCTTCTACAGGGATAATAACCCCACACCGAGCTAAAACAGAGGTAACATGGGTGATTTCAACTCAAGTGATGATGATGTGCCATTTCGTGTGGATAGGAGAGGATATTTGCATGAACTAGAATACACTGAAGAAGAACTTAGATAGAGAGTCAGCGGGCTGAAAGAGAGAGCAGAGAAACTTCATTTGACAGCAGGAGAAAATGTGAACCCATATGGGTCCCATGTGGGTTTGTCCAGGGGTTCATGTTGGCCCCACCTTTAACTGCCCATATGAAATGCAAGTGTGGATCAACCCATATGAGCCCTATAAGGGCCCCATCTAGAGATTCTTGCAATTGCCCATGTTTACTTTCAGTAGAATCTGTCTTGGATCTCTAGATGCGGCCTATATGGGTCTCATATGGGCTGATCCACACTTGCAATTCACAGGTGGGGCCGACATGGAACCCATGGACAAACCTACATGGGACCCATATGGGAGCCCACATATAACCCATATGGGGCCCATGTGGACATGCTGGCTGGAGTTTCTCTGCTCTCTCTTTCAGCCCGCTGACTCTCCATCTGTAGAAGTTCTTCTTCGGTGTACTCTGGTTCATACAAATATCCTCTCCTATCCACACTAAACAGCACATCATCATCATGACTCGAGTTGAAATCACTTATATATCATACAATTTCCTTTTCATGGACTAACCTCTACTCCTGGACCTAGTTGGACATCACACTCTAATCGCACACTTTGTTATGTAAGAGGCTTTGTTTGGGCAGAATTAGCTGTCGGCAGAGTCTCATATGCATTTGTTGAAAGCTGCATCATTTTTTCTGCTCACATATGGATGATCTACTTTGCTGTGTCCATTTATGTCCATTGTCCACTGGTATCCGAAGAAAAACAAGCTTCTTCTCCCGCCTCCTAGAGCTGAATCTTAACACACTTTTCTGAATCACCTCTAGCTCACCACATACGGGACGCCCGGTGGACTGGACTGGGACTTGTGGCGGCTGCATCTGTCGTAGAGAAGTCAGCTGGGAGGATACCAGAATGGGCCAGCATGGGTCTGTTTGATGCCTGGACAACAGCTGTCAGGAGGCCAGAGTGAAGTGCTGCTTCTGAGTTTGTTAAACCATTTTTAAAAGTTCTTTGCAAATAAATTATCGTGAAGTTTTTATCAGTGTTTGAATTTTTACATTCCTAATACACTGTTGTTCAAAGGAGCCCTGCAAACAGCTCCAATTTAAAAACAAAAGCATTAATTTAACCTGAAAAAGATGCATGATAAAACCAGCTTTTTAAAATTCAGTTGTGTAATCTACAAACCACAGTTCTCCAAGGAGGCATGAATATTGTTTTTTATCAGTTTAATGAAGCGAAAGAAGCCGATCCACCAAACGATGTCTGAATATCAAACGCTGATTTCTTTAACCTGAAAACGCCACATGTGCCTGTCACAGAAATAAACTGACAGCTCCATCGAGTCAGCAGGGAGCGCTATTTATAGAATCAATACCCGCACCCTCACACGCGGCCTGCAGATATACTGTAATACGATCAAGTGCATCACATCAAATCACATTAATGCACATCGCCAACAGTGTGGTCGGGTCAAGAGCATGGCTGTGCACGTTTGTGTGTGTTGGTGTGTTGTCGAACAGCAGAATAAAGACTCGTCAGCAGAAATGTCAGAGATAAAGAGCCACACAGTCAGCCGGTGTGAGCGTGTGAGGGTTTGTTTGCTCATTTCTCCTTAAACCAACACGTCCACAGACGTCCTTGTAGGTAAAGATGAAGCTAGCAAACCTTTGTGTGAGGCTAGTTGGAGAGAAACCCTCTAGAGAAACCACACTAGTCATCTTCCTGACCTGACCTTAAATACAGTAATTTATGTGTTTGAGTTCTTTTTAGATCAGTAAAGCATCCAGCCAGCTAACAAACCATACATCCATCCATCCAAGCATCCATCCATAAATCCTTGCTTCCTTCCATGTATCCATCAATCAGTCAATGCATCAATCAATCCATCCTTCCATCCATCTATTAATCAATGCATCCATCCATCAGTCAATCCATGCAGCAATCTGTGCATCCATCATCCATCCTTCCATCCATCCATGTTTGCTGTTTAAAGCACAGTGGGGTACACTGAGACCCAACCAGACTGGTTGCATCACTTTTTACCAATAGTTTCATCGTCTTCTGGTCATAACTTTACATCTAAAGGCATCGATGGTAAACTGATCTGTAAACAAACTCAGTAGACTGCTGGTTTGATTGAAAAGACTCCTCACTTGAAGACAGCAAGCATCCAGAGGAGGTGAGCAGAGGAGCTTGTCCCCTATGGGTCTGGACTTCACAACCATCACTGTTGGCTGAGAGCTCAGCTATGGTACTGTTAGCTAGCGGGATTACAAACTCCACATGATAAATTACTTTAAAGAGTCTCACTGCAGGACTGAAACGGTCCATTTTGGACCTAAATGAACACAAAGAAAAACGGACTAAAAACAGACTGCATCTTAGGCCAAATGTACACAAAAAGGACTGTTTTAAGCAGTTTTCCTTACCTTTTGTCATGAAACCACAGGAAGAGGAGGCAGAAGAAGTGAAGGGTGGGAAACAGCAGGACAGCACCGGGAAGAGAAGAAACAAAAACATGCAGTTAGAATCTGGTTGGGAACAAAATATGCATTTGACTTCAGTTAGAAGTGTAACACCGCCAAAATGCATGAAACAATACTCAGTGATGTGGCAGGGTTGCTATATGAGCCAAAGCACAACAGAAAGATGCCATTTTCAGCTGAAATCAGGAACATCTAAACCAGGAACAGTTACATCTCAGACCATAAGAGTGTGTTACACAGCACTGATTGTGGTTTGAACTTTCTCCTTAATTCAACATAAATGTTGTTCAGCTCAGACACTCTCATGCACAGACCAGGTAGAGAGAGAGTGAAGCCTATGGGAGTTTCAGAGGTTTGACAGGATCAGAGCTGGAGGCTCCTCATCAAAGATAAAAGCAGAGACAGGTCCAGCACATACACTCAGATCATGATACCCACTACCATCACAAAGCCTCGTCTCGTCTTTGAAGACAAACCTGATGATGCTAAATGTGTCTTACAGGAGTCAAAGGTTTGTCGATGCGTGTGGGTAAGACTGTTCACACGTACAGAACAAAGATCAGGATAACTTTGGCGGTCTTAGATGAAAATATATCCTGATGAGGTTTTGGATGAACTGAAAAGAGGAATGTCTAAAGTTTAACAGTGAGACACCTGGAGTTAATCAGGCTTTCACATCTGGAAGCTGCAATTTTTACTCCATTCTTCTTTGATAAACTGCTCAAGCTCTGTCAGGTCGCAGACCACAGATATCAGGAGTGAACAGAACTTTTCAAGTCCAGACACAAATTCTCGTTTGGATGAAGTCTGGGCTTTGACTCGGCTGATTTTAAACCATTTCTGTGAAGCTTTCTCTGTATGCTTCTGCTCATTGTCTTACTGGAAAATAAATATTCTCTAAGCCGCAGTTCTCCGTCAGACTGAATAAGATTGACCTCCAGGATTTTCATTTACCCTCTACCTTTATAAGCCTTCCAGGGCCGGCTGCTGAGAAGCATCCCTACAGCATGATGCTGCCACTTCTGTGCAACACATTTAGTGCATTGTCCATTCTGGTCTCATCAGTCCAAAGAACTTCCTTCCTCTTAACCATGGAGTCTCCCACATGCCTTGAGCTCTAGTCCAGATTGAATCTGAGTTTTCTTCAACAGTGTCTTTCTCTTTGCCACTCTCCCATAAAGCTCTGACTGGTGAAGAACCCGGCCAACAGTTGTTGTCTGCAGAGTCTCTCCATCTCAGCTGCTGAAGCTTGGAGCTCCTTCAGAGTAGTCATGGGTGTCTTGGTGTCCTCTCTCACTAGTCTCCTTCTTGCACGCCCACTCAGTTTGTGAGGACGGTCTGATCTAGGCAGATTTACACATGTGACATATTCCTTCATTTCTTCATGATGGATTTAACTGAACTCTGAGGGATGTTCAGAAACTTGGAGATGTTTTTTATCCATCCCTCAACTTAGACTTTTCAATAACCTTTTTCTTGGAGTCTTCTTTTTTCTTCATGGTGTAATGGCAGCCATGTATACTGATTAACCAGTGACTGGACTTTCCAGACACAGGCGTCTTTTACTCAATTACTGAGACACAATTCATTCCATTCTTTGGCTCCTTGTGCTAAAATTCTAACTCAACAGGAGTGAATTTGGAGGATTTAAAGGTCAGGCTAAGACATGTGGCTACAAAATATCTTATAACAAGTCAGAAATTAATTTATAGATGAAAAAAGTACAATTTCCTTTAACTGGACTGCATTCTTGTATCATCTTCTTTTCTAAATTTTTGACTTCAGGCCAAGACTAAAACCACGTTTAGCCATGTTGCAGACCCTGAATAAGTTCAGAGCCTCGTTTCACCGGCAGCAGGTTCTATTTCAGACATTTTGTGAAGTTTTACGAGCATATTGGAAACACATTTTCATCTCGTTAGGATGTCACAACAGATGCTTTGCTGCGCTTCTTTCCTCGGTTTAATTACAGCACTATACCTCACCGTCCCCATGCTCCGTATTTCATGAATAGTGTAAAGAAGCTGCAATGAGGGGGAAAAATTCTTACATTTAACTAAATGAACTATAATTAATTTCCACCCAGAGGGCACCTTTACAAAGGAGCATAAATCCAGCTGTAGCAGAAAGACGGACCGCTCTGCTCGGGGAGAAGGGACCTTCTAAATGAGGGGAAAATGTTAAAAATGAGACAATTCAACAAAAGTTTTACTCTCTTTTCCTCAATATGCTCAGTGAGGCCTCATGATTGCACTGATTCATCCTGTCTGACGTCCTGGCAGGAGGCACTGGACATAAAACGATGGTTAACTGACTTCAGAGAGGACAGATCTGCTCTAACGTGTCTGACAATGACTCTGTTTTTGGTTGTATTTGCTTAAATAACTGACATAAATCATCTTTGGGGGTGAAGTTGACTCAGATTGTTGGTTTACTTTTGCATGCATCTATTCACTCATGCATGGTGTGAAGCAGTGTTACTCAACGTGTGGCTCTGGAGCCACCTGTGGCTCTTCTGTGATTATTTGTGGCTCTTTTCTGTCTTAATTTTAAATTTTATTCCCCCAGAAAACCTTACAGGGAAACTTTTTTGCCCCTTTTCACATTTTTTTTGCCACTTGTCACCCATTAGAGCTGCCTTTTGCCATTAAATAGCACTTTTTCCATATTTTTTGCCCTTTTTTTCCTTTGTTGCCCTTTTCACCACTTTTCACCCATTTTTCCATGAAATACCACTTGTTTCCTTTTTTTGGCCCACTTTTGCTGCAATTTTTTGGCAAAAGGCAGCTGAAATGGGCGAAAAATTGCAAAGAAGTGGGATAAAAGTGGCTAAACTGGCTAAAACTGAAGAAAAGGGGTAAAAATGATTGAAAAAGTGGCTAAAAGAAAGGGTTAAAATGGGCTAAAAGTGGCAAAAAATGTAAAAGGGGGGAAAAAACAGTTGACAGTTAAGTTTGACCATTAAAAACCTGCTGTATGAGTGGGAAGCAAACTGGTTAATGTAACTTGCAATGATAAATTTCTGAGGTCAGAGTTTAAAAGAATAAAAGTTCAATTAAGACATCAACATGTGTCTCTTTTTCTGAACTTTTTGCCACATTTAACCCATTTTTCTCTTTTTTTGGCCATTTTTTGCCTACTTTTGCTACTTGTAACCTATTTTTCCACCTTTTTGACACTTTCAACCCATTTTTGCTACTTTGCCCACTTTCAGTCACTCTCCCTTTGTTTGGCCTCTTTTTGCCCAATCTTGCCCATTTTTAATCACTTTAAACCCTTTTTGACATCATTTAACCATTTTGGCCATTTGTAACCCGTTTTTGCCACCTTTTTGACACTTTCAACATGTTTTTGCCACTTTTAACCCATTTTTTGGCCCTTTATGCCAATTGTTACCCGTTTTTGACAATGCCTTGACACTTTTTGCCCAGTTTTGCCATGTTTTTTCATCACTTTAAACCAATTTCTGCCACCTTTCAGCCACCTTTTGCCCACTTTTGCCATCCCCAGTTGGCTGGGCCCCTTTATCCCCTCTTATGGGCCACCTTGACTGTTGTATTATTTAAAGTCTATTTTGGATTAATATGAATATGGTGTGCCTTGAGATTTTGGCTTAACTTTAGGTGTGCCTTGGGCAAAAAATGTTTGAAAACCACTGCTGTAGAGCCACGCGCTGAGTATCACTGCTTTATATGCAGTTTTTTTAGATGCCCATGTTTCCTTCTGAGAGACGCTCCCTCTCTAAAATGCTCCTTTTATACCTAGACATGTGACTGACTTGTTGCCAATTAACCTAATTAGTTGCAAAATGCTCCTCAAG
Organism: Cheilinus undulatus; assembly: GCF_018320785.1. Lineage (NCBI taxonomy): Eukaryota > Metazoa > Chordata > Actinopteri > Labriformes > Labridae > Cheilinus > Cheilinus undulatus. The sequence continues at coordinate 39,076,870 of NC_054884.1, read as the reverse complement.
CTGTTTTCCATGAGTACCACTTACTTTTCCAGCCTTTTGTTGTCCTGTCCCTACTTTTTTGAGATGTGTTGTTGCCATCAAATTCAAAGTGAGCAAATATTTTCATGAAATGGTAAAATGTCTGACTTTCAACATCTGGTATGTCGTTTATGTTCTATTGTGAATAAAATATGTGTTTCTGAGATTTACACATCCAAGCATTCTGGTTTTATTTACATTATTCAGTGTCCAAAATTTTTTTTTTTTTTGGAATTGTGGTTGTGTTTATTCTCTGCTGGCTCCTCCATCGCCCCCCAACACACGCCCGGTCCTGTTGGAGAGAGACATCTCTGTAAAGGCTGCTGTGCTCTGGTTTGGTCAGTGGAGAGCTTTAGAATCGAGATGCTGGAGAGGATCTGAGAGAGAGATCGCTGAGAGCTGGCTGGCGATGCAGCAGAGAGAAGAAAGAGTTGAATCGAGGCGGCACATCTCCTCTTGTCAGCTTATCGACAGCAGACCAGGCGGCGTTGCTCTGAAAGAGTTCACACACAGAGAAAGCAGGACTCCCTGGGCACATGTGAGCAAACACAAATCTGATCTCTGCAGAGGAGCCCACGTCCTCCCTGTGAACTCTTCATCTTCATGTGATCATCAGTCAAACGGCATGGAACAGAGGAAAGCATCGGGATGATTTAGTCCTAAAATGAGAAGAATGACCTCACATTTCCTCAGTGGCATTTAAAGATTGCCTCCTCTTGTTTGCTTCTGTCCTTTGTGTCATTTTTTTGTACCCGACCTAAACTATTCCATTACACTCTGAGACATGACATTTTGTTATTTTGCTGTCCGTGCACTCAGAGAAACTTACCAAAAGAACAGCAGTAATGAAAGAAAGGTCACAGCTTATTTAGGAAATAACAGCTTTTAGAGGAAGTGGGATGGAGGATGAAACTGTCACAAACATCCCTGCTCCTCATGGATATTCAGATTTCAGGAGCAGTGAAGCCAAAACTCGTCCGTGTTGTTTGCTGAGATTTGTGCTGTGGAATATCTGCAGTGAAGGGTTATACCAGGAGGAGGAAAGGCAGGAATGTAAACTTCCAACCTCACACACAGTTATCTGTGGCAGCAGATTTAGAAATGGTTTCTGAATTGTGCCTATGCATCACGCTCGCTCCCCCCGCCGGCGTGGATCAGAGGGAAATTAATTAAAAGATAACGCTGAAGTGTTTTCAAACTTTAAACCAGAACTGTGCCGCCATAATTTATGATAAACCTCGGTCTAAACAGCTCAGAACAAATTGTTTTCACATCCCAAAATGAATTCAAATGCTGCTCAACGGTCTGGATCAGCCCCAGATGTAAACAGGAATGTGATGCATGGTTTTAAAAACAGTCATTTCAGTCTTTTAAACTCTACAGCAGTGTTTCTCAAACCTGCTCAACCAAAGAGCCAAATAGTTGAAAAAAACCTTTGCAAGAGCCACAATCTAAGTGGTGGAAAGTGGCAAAAATGGCTGAAGGAGTATCAAAAATAAATTAGAGGTGGCAAAAACGGTTAAAAAGCAGCAAAAATGTGTGAAAATGGGGCAAAAATGGGAAGAAAAGTGGAAGAAGGTTCAGAAAAAAAGCAAAAATGGGTGAGGAGTGACCAAAAAAATGAGTTATAGGTGGCAAAAAAGGGTCCAAAAGTGGCAAAAAAAATGAGTGGAAATTGACTAAAATGGGCAAGAAATAGTCAAGAGTGGCAAAAATGGGCAAAAAAAGAGGAAAAAAGTGCTATTTAATGGTAAAAGATAGCTTAAATGGGTGAAAAGTGGGAAAAATGGGCAAAAAATGGGGAAAAAAAGTTGAAAAGTAAGTCGCAAAAATGGGGAAAAAATAGGAAACACATGGTATGTAATGGCAAAAGGTAGCTTAAATGGGCGAAAAGTGGAAAAAATTGGAAAAATTGGGGAAAAAATGGATAAAAGTGGCAAAAAATTTAAAAAGGGGAAAAAATTAGTGGCAAAAATGGGCAAAAAAAGAGGTTTTTAATGGCAAAGGGTAGCTTAAATGGGTGAAAAGTGGGGAAAAAATGGGAAAATTTGGTTAAAGTTGCAAAAATCTAAAAAAGGGGAAAAAAGAAGTTGCAAAAAATGGGCAAAAAAGAGGAAACAAGTGGTATTGAATGGCAAAAGGAAACTTAAATGGGTTAAAAGAGACAAAAAATTGGAAAAAATAATGAATAAAAGTGGCAAAAATTGGAAAAAAGTTGCAAAAGATGTGGCAATAATGGGCAACAAATAGGAAACATAGTATATAATGGCAAAAGGAAGCTCTAATGGGCAAAAAGTGGCAAAAAATGTGAAAAAGGGCAAAAAAGTTTCCCTTTAAAGGTTTTCTGGGGGAATAAAATTTAAAATTAAGCCATCATAGAGCCATGAATAATCTCAAAAGAGCCACAGGTGGCTCCAGAGCCACATGTTGAGTACCATGGCTCTTAAGTGTCACTGAAACGCTGACACTAGTCTGCAGATTCTGTAGAGCTGCTCTGAGATCTGTCTGATATCACATTCAGAGACAGGTGTTTCAGACTGCTGAGATTAGTCAGAACATTTACCAAGGATCAGCGAGGATTATCGCTTCAGTTTAAGGCTCATTTATGCTCATCAGGATTTGTCAAAGGCCAGAAACAAAAACAATATTTGTAGAGTCAAAGACTTGCCAATAAGTTTACAACTGATCCTTTCTTTGCTCTCTGATTGGTCCACTGAGTTTCCCTGCAGCTTCCAGTTAGACAAACTTTCCCAGGGCCAATGACATTGTGTAGCTTCATCATGGTTTAAGGTTTTAAAGGGGATTAGAGGCTTTTTGAGGGGAGGTTGAGGTAATACTAATTTTTAGACTCTTTTACTTAAAAGTCACAGATTATGCAAAACACACTTTTTCCAGCTTTTCTAGTAGAAATATGTGCACAATCCCCCCTAGGATCAGAAAAATCTGTTCCCGTCCCTCTTCTCTACCTCCATCTTTCAAAAATGTGTGCTGAAACAAGCTGTTCTCAGATTTTACCCTCATGATGTCATGTGGGGAGTTGGCCCCACCCCCAGATAGTCCCGCCCTCCTCTCCTGATCCTCCTCTCAGCTGCCAGCTTTAGAGGACCTCTTAGACCAATATAAACTAGTCCTAAAAGGTTAAAATATGTCTCCTTTAAAACAATGCATGCTTACTTCATCTGACTGCAGAACTGCAGAAACACCTAGAACTCCGCCCCTGGCCACGCCCCTCTCAGGAAATGGATGTAGCTTAATGAATCGTGGACAGACCAGCTAGAAAAGCCTGAAAAAGTGTATTTTACATGATATTTGACCTTTAACCCTCAGGCCCTGCTATCAAACTTTTTTGAATGAATTTCAGAGTTTTTCTACTGTGTGTACAAAATAAAAAACCTGACTATCATCCCCCTGGAGCCCTCTTTGGGCCCACTGACTATCATTAAAACCATTTATTCTTATAAAAAGCCAACCAGCTGATCAGGACACGGCAATATACTGAGGTGGAAGAACAGAGGGGTCTTTAGACACAAAAATCCAACATTGGAGTGTTTTGTTTTTTTTTCAGCAACAAACCTCACAGGCATGTTTGGGGACCTCTGGGACCAAAATAAACTTGTCTTAAAAGGGTCAAATATGTCTCCTTTAATGAACTTAAGTGTTAATTATTTGTGTAATTCACTGAAAATAGTTGTAATAGTCAACATCGTAGAAATACAGTCTTGCATGCAAAACCTTGTTATGTTCACATTATTATGAATCTAGCATTAAAATCTGGCTGAACAGTGAGGAGTTGACCTGTATGGTGGTGGGAAAACATTCCTGTTTTCTCATGAAATGTTAGATTTATCGTGTTTATAGTGAATAAAAGGAACTGTTAGGATATTAGAAACTGAAGAGCAGAGACTTTAAACTTCATCTTCCTAACATTTACAGTAATTATGAATTCTCAGTGACTAATCCGAGTGCACCGGCAGTAAATCCCTGGAAGATTCACAGAGGATGGACTACAGTGGAATAAATCAGCGTGCTTCCTCAGAAAACACTGTCAAACTTCTTTGGTTATAAATTTTCCCTCCAAACAAAGACAAACATGTTCCTCCTCTGAAGGATAATTCCTCTGACTGAGTTTGCGGCTCTTGGAGGCCTGGCAGTGATGAAGCAGTGCCGACAGATTCTGAGGGCCTTTGTAGAGAAGAATGAGGAAGTTTATTAATATGCAAACCAGACTGTGGTGTCAGAGCTGTTTAGGAATACAAATTACAGCCCCCATTACAGATGGTGTGTGTTAACCAGCAAAAACGAGGAGGACCGTTTCCCTTTTTTGTGCTTAACTTCATTAAAGTCGCCCCGTGCTTCACTCCGACTCTCCATGCATCATTTACAAACTTATCTCAGCACCCCAGGATCCTTCTCACAAACATGTCAGGGCAGGTTGGAGCTCTAATGTAAAGTCTAGAACCCCCTCCTCTTTCTAAAAGTCCCCACAGGCCGGGATGCTCTTCTCTCCGTCGTCCCTCTGAGCCTTTTCTTCCAAACCACTTAGCTCAACTTTCTGTCCCCATCTCTCTGTGTCTCGGTCTGATTCCTGCACGGCAACACAGATCCTGTGGGAGGATTTAAATCATTTCACAGCATCTCTACCCCCGGCGTGCCCGGTTTGAGTTTCTCCCTGAAAACCTCTCCATTACTCTGCAGATACAGTCCGGTGACAGTGACGGAGAGAGCATGACGGGGGGAGAGACATGGGGGAAAGAGAGAGAGCAGGAGGCAGAGAGGGAGATTTACCCTGGTTTAAAATCCTCCTCCTGGTCAGACACAAAGCGTGTCTTATACACCAGTCAGATGATTAACAACATGAAGAAAAGGTTGACGGTTAAATCCAAATATTGTCCACCATCTTTTATCTGCAGTGAAATGAAATGGTCATACTCCATCTCAATCCTAGATCCATCCACTAATCCAGGGTTTAAGCTTCGCTGCAGGGACCTTAATAAAAGGGCAGGGGGTGGAGGGGTCAGCATTTCCATTAAATCTGGTTCAGTTTGGTTGGGTTTAGAATACACTTGAGTGTGTTTCCACTGCTGAAAGTTGGGTATGTTGGCAGACATCTTCATCCATACTGTCCCACTGTTTTGGCCACCTTCTATCAGGGCAGTGGTTCTCAACATTGGTGTCGGGACCCCCATGGGGGTCGCTAGATACTAAGAGGGAGTCTCCAGATGCCTTAAAACAGTGTTACTCAACCCTCCTCAACCAAAGAGTCAAATTGTTGAAAAATACCCTTACAAGAGCCACAATGTAAGTGGTGACAAGTGGCAAAGGCAGCTTAAGGAGCTTTAGAGATGAATTAAAGCTGGCAAAATTGTCAAAAGGCAGCAAAAATGTGTGAAAAGGGGCGAAAATGGGGATAAAAAGTAGAAGAAGGGGTCAGAAAATAGCAAAAATGGGTAAGAGGTGACAAAAAAAATGAGTTACAGGTGGCAAAAATGCAAGACAGTCCAGATGCAGACCTCCACTCTTGCAAGCCCCACTCTGAGATCCCCTCCACCATCAGAAGGAAGAGACGTCAGGATATGAATATTTGCTTAGCTTTAGTATTTTAATTTCCACTGGTTAGATTTAGGGGTAGCTTATCAGGGTAGGTGTATATTTAAATTAAGACGTGCATGATGTATGTCACTTCTGTCTGACGATAGAGGAGGAGGAGCTGGAGGAGCCTATCAGACAGCTGAGAAGATTAGATTTACGTCACTTCTTTCCTACAATGGAGGTGGCTTCTGCTTCATGCTGGAGGAGCCTAATGAGAGTGGAGGTCTGCAGCTGGACCCTTCTCAAAATGGGCAAAAAATAGGAAACAAGTGGTATTTAATGGCAAAAAATATCTTAAATGGGTAAAAAAGTGGGGAAAAAAATTGGGAAAATGGGGAAAAAATGGGTAAAAGTGGCAAAAAAAAGTTGCAGAAAGATATGGCAATAATGGGCAAATAATAGGAAACAAGTAGTATATAATGGTAAAATGTGGCTTAAAAGGAGCCTGCATGATCAGACAAGTTCGTCTCGTTGGATAGATATTTATACATCTCAAATGTATATTAAACTAAAAAACTCACTAAATATCCCACATATCTGCATTTTGAGCACATTTCAGCTCATAAACTCACCAGGTGACCGCCATGTTTTCATCCGCGCTGATAGTGTGGCGTCATGGTTCCACAGTGCTCCTCTCCGTTGCTCAGCAGTTGTTTTTCTGCTTGCAGCTGTTGCTGCCATGAGTTTGCTGCTTGTTGGTTTTGTCTCCCTGCTGTCAAAGCTCTGTCATTCCTCCTAAGTTTTACCTCAATAAACCTACAACTGACTGGATTCAGTGTAGAGTGGAAGCATGCCGAGAGCTTTTCAAAATAAAAGTATGTCGTACATACAAACGGAGTTTCTTCAAAGAAATGCTAAAGTGGACTTTATGAGAGCTTCATAAAGAAGAGAAGTTCAGGGAACAACTTTATTAAAACAGACACATTTTAGCTTGTGGCCTTCATCTGGTTCATCAAGAAACAGATTTCAAACATTTTCTACCCATGTGGACGTACATATTTGCTACAACGAGGTAAATATGGCTCTGTATTCACCATTTCCTGTCCAGATGGACAGATAACCACTCATGGTGCCAATAGAAAATAGAAGAGACCTCAAATTTTAAAAATTCTCTGTGCGTGAGACGAGCTGCTTTTCTGAGATGCAGCGCTAACACTGGCTGCCAGTCTGAAACAGCATTACTGCATAGGATCACCGCGGAACTGTGATGTCACAGCGCTAACATGGCGGTCTCCTGGTTAATTTATAAACTCAAAGACTCAAACTGCAGGTATCTTGTGAGTTTTTTAGTTCAATATGTATATAAGACGTACAAATATCTATCCAACAAGATGAACTTGTCTGATCATGCAGGGTTTCTTCTAACTGGGTGAAAAAGTGGCAAAAAATGGGAAACAATTGCAAATTGCAAAAAGCTGGATAAAAGAGGCAAAAACTGGTGGCAAAAATGGGATAGAAGCAGTAAAAATAGATTCAAGAGTAGCAAAAAAGTTGAAAACATTGGCCAAAAAATTAAAAGTTTAAAATTAAAACCAACTGTATCAATGTGGGGATTCAAACGGATTAATGTGACTTGTAATGGATAATTTCTGAGGTCATAGTTTCCCTTTTTGAAGGTTTTCTAGGGGAGTACAATTTCAAATGAAGACATAAAAGAGCCACAAACCATCACTAAAGAGCCACATGCTGAGTATCACTGCTTTAGATGGTTCCATGATGTGTTGGAGATCGTTTAGCCTCCTTCACTGTCAGACAGGTTCTAGTTAAGGGATTTATTCATTCAACAGGTCTGGCAGTGATCAGGTCTGGGTGTGCCCTGTGTAACTGGACTCAGATTTACAAAAAAAAAGCTGCTTTTCTATTTACTCAGGTTATCTATCTCTAAAATGGAAATTTCTATGTATGTCTATTCTAAGTGCGTAAAATATGCAAAGAAAGGAAAAAGGAAAAAGAAAGAAATCAGGAAAGGGGAACTACTTTTCCACAGCACTGCATGGTATCCTCCCACTGTGAGAACCTGCACTTATAGACACAGAACTGACGAATAACGCTGTGCATTGCCAGAGGCTCCCACACTGGCATAGCTACACACTCAGTGGATGCTATAATATCCAGTTCTATCAGGTTAGAGCAGGAATCAGATAATGACTTCTATCAAACTGCCCTCCAGAGTCAAATAAAGCCTGCTCGTCTTCCTCCACAACGAGCTTCCTGCTGCCGAGTGCGTGCATGCAGGAGTAAACTTTCGCCGCTCTGTAGGAGGATTTGCAGCTGCGGTAAATCTGGTGTCATTGTGCATGGATGTATTTCCACCGAGTGTGGGTTTTTGTGTTTGTGAGAGCGTAGGCAGCCGTGTCCTGACACAAAGTTAGCCTTCATGATCTGATGGCCTGAGACGCTGCTGCTGCTGCTGCTGCTGCTGCTGCTGCTCGTAAATCGTCTCAGGAGGACGAAGGGAGGACCGGCCGTGTAGATGTGGATATATGAGACCGTAAACTAATGCAGGATCATGAGCATCATGACTTATGACACACAGTTACTCTGTCCCATATCTCTGCATGTTTAATGAGCCTGGTGACTCTATTCCCAGAACAAGAGGATGCTGGGAAAACATTTCAACATAATGCATGACTTCATGTTTCTCACACTTTAAATTCCCAGAAATCAGCGAGATAAAGCTTCTGATTTTCACCTCCTAAACTGCACTACAGAAAAGTGCATGAAAAACCTTTAACCTAAAATAAAAAGTCATTTTTGACACAAAGATGACACCAGATGCACGTGCAGCTACACCTGGTTTTCACCAAGCATTATAAAACTTTTAAACATCTCACTGATGGAATACCACATCCAGAAAAGCCATTACAACATTTTTGTCTTAGGTTTTCACCTTTTTGCATTTTTACCATCGCATTTTTGGTATTTGGAACCAAAAATGTCCTTAACTGGAACATCAGTCAGTTGGATGAGCCCCTAACCTGTGCAGTATCAAATTCATTCAGCATTTGTGTTTACAGTGAAAAAGTTGTGGAATAGACAAAAATAACCAATCAGTACCGTCCCACTTTTTTTTGGTCACTTTTAACTCTTTGTTTCACTCATTTTTGCCACCACTGAGCCCTTTTCACTGCTTTTGATTCCAGTTATTGCTGATTTTAACCATCAGACTTAGCCTGAGCATCATAAATGCTCTACAGAATGAATGGGCACAAATCCCAAAAGCAGTACTCTGAAATGTTGTGGAAAGCCTTCCTAGAAGAGTGGAGGCTGTGAGAGCTGCAGGAGGAGAGACTGACTCCATATTAAAGTGCATGTATTTAAATAAAATGTCATTACAGTCCCTGTTGGCTTCATGGTCAGGCAGATGAATATTTTACTGCCTCCCTGTGTTTTTTGAAAATACTGTGTCCTTAAAACTGTATTTCATATTAGTTTGTTCCTTTTATATTTCTGTAGAGGTCTATTTAAGGTCAGCAGAAGTCTTCTGGTTTTATAGCTTCTTACTATTTTATTGTGTTGCAGTCATTTCCTGGTTTGTGTGAATGAACTTGGAAATAAATTTGATTCTGGTTCTCGACTTCATAACCTAGAAGGTCCTTTAGAGCAGGAGTTCTTCACCTTTTCAGTCTGTGACCCCCACAATAAAGGTGCCAGGGACCAGGGACCCCCACTGAAGGTGGTTGAACACAGTCATGAACATTCAAGAATTGTCACGTGCAGACAAGGCTGTCCATTAGGAGGGATAAAGGGGGGAGCTTTCTGGGGACCAGCCACACTGGGGGACCATGGAGGTCTGCAAAATCATGGTCCATTGTAAAGTTAAGCTGAGGTATCAATGTCTTATATTTGACCTGAATAATAATCACTCTTAGCAATAAACAACAATCCTTTTAGTTCATTTGTGTAGTGAATAGCCTTCTTAAATAAGTAAATCCCCTTTGTTAAAACCAGGACTAAATGGGTTAAAAATGGCTAAAATAGGTTATCAATGGCAAAAAGTGGCAGAAAAGGTGGTGGTGAAATTGGATTTTTAAAGTTGCAGAAATGGGTAAGAAGTGGCAAAAATGGGTGAAAGTGGCAAAAATGGACATAGTGGTAAAATGGGAATAAAAAGTGGCTTTAAAGGTTTTAAATTGGCAGAAATGGGTGGAAAATTTGTTGAAATGGGATATAAAATTGATACAAACGGGTAAAAAGGGTTAACTGAGACTGAAAAATAGGCACAAATTGGCAGAAGAGGGTATAACTGGTAAAATGAGCATATCAGACGGTGAAATGTGCTTAAAAAGGGCGTAAAATATGGTAAAACATGGTTAATAGAGGCAAAAATGGGTCCACAGAGGCAACATTGGATGTGAAGTGGCAAGAACTGGTTTGGAATACGATCACCGATTTTTAAAAAGCCCGACCTGCCGATTCCGCTTTTGGCCGATACCATTTTTTTTTTCAACTGACAGCATACATCTTCAATGTTTTATTGAAAAACATTGAACAATACCCATGAAACAATACAAACTTGTTGTTTCTACTGCACATGAGGCAGTTCTCTCAAATATAAATGAAAGAAGTAGATAAAATCGGTGTCTAAGATCGGTTTCATATTTAAGTATCAGCCAATCGCCGATCCCTTAAAAATGAAGGAAATTGGCGCCGATCGATTGGCCAGTCGGTCATCGGTGCACTCCTAGTTTAGAAGTGTCCAAAACAGGAAAGAAAGTGGGGAAAAGGGTTTCAAATGGATAAAGATGGGTTTTATGTGGCAAAAATGTGTTTAAATTGGCAAAAATTTTGGAAAAAAGTGATAAAACTTGGTTAAAATTTGGCAAAATTGGTGTAGAGCGGCAACAGTGTATTTTAAAAAATATACTCCGTTTTTTAGGGCATCTGGAGACCCTCTCTCAGTGCCTCACGACCCCCATGGAGGTCCCAACTCCAACGATGAGAACCAGATCTTTAGAAGACCATGCACCTCCACCTTACTTAAGTCAACACAGACTGAGACCTCTGCAGGGATTCAAAATGCATCCTATCAGTCACATCAGCAGGCTTTAAATTATGCAAATGCATGCAGAAATCTTTGCTTTAGTAACATGAAAACAGATGAGTCACAGAAGAGAAATCTCAAACAAAGACAACGTGGTTCACACTTCCAGGATATTTCTGAAGCCGGCTGCAAACATGATTAATCCTGCAGCTAAAGTTTGTTCTTTTATTTGAGTGAAATCTGTAATTTTGCACTCAGCCTGAAGTGGGCGTTAAAGGAACTGCAGTCTTCAAGATGGGACGACATTTCTGGGGATTTCTTTGACCTTATAAATGATTAAAACCAAAGGTTGTCAACCTAACTGGATGTGGGGACAAAAGACTCTAAAGGGTCCTGGTGGGCCGGCGGTGGGATGTTTCGTGTGCGGCAGCGTGAAAGATTGATCGATTAGTGGCGGGCCGAGGGTCTGTCTCTCTCTCCTCTAGTCTTAGAAGACAAACTCCTCAGGAAAGTTATGAAGGTCAGGAAAGTTCTGGATCAGTGCTGCAGTCAAAGGAGTTAGGGGAGGAACTTCTCAGCAGTTTAACGTTTATGCTCTTCTAAGGTAAGACATCTAATCATTGAGTTTGTTTTAATCTAAAAGCAGCAGGGGAATAGTGTCATTTACAGCCCTGAGGGGTTCTCAGCAATCAGACACTTTTAGTCAGTGACTTCAATTACATTATTTCCTCCATGGGGAAAAGGACGCTTTACTTCAACATGATGAGATTCATACTCAGAGGAAAATAAGACCAACAAACTCCTCTTTAAAATTAGCAGAAAAATAAGATTGTAGAGAGCAGCCAATCAGAATTCAAACTAAATCAGAGTTTTTCTCCGTGGTGACGCGGCCGGTGTTTTGTCTGGTCTAGCATATTCATGGAAGCTAAGTAGCCATCTTTCTGCTTCATTACACACACACAGCAGTCATCCTGCACAGGTGCCCCGTGTCTGAACCCCGGATTGGTCCTGACTCAGCCTGCCATCCGTCAACCGTTCCGCTGAGACTTAATGTGACAGCGAACAGGACCCCGTCTGTCTGAGGATCGCAGCTCAACCTGGAAGTCACGTCTGACAGACGCTGAGGCATCGTGGGAAAAAAAGCCACTGAAAACATGATGGTGATGCATGTTTGGAGCTGATTTTACCTTTAAACTCCTAATTATTTAAACAAGCCTGAGCTCTCTTTTTATCAGAGCCAGCCGATTCCCCTCTAAATCACTTCAGTCAGCAGCTTTGCAAAAAAAAAATGCTGCAAAGTCTGCAAGAATAATCACCAAAGTCCAGTGTGGCGGTCCTCCAGAGTAAAAGAAGGTCAGGTAAAGACAGAACCTGAGCCATAGTCCACATGGAACAGGTTTTTTTTTTCTTTTAAATGGAGGGTTTTATACCCCGTGCACAGGCTGCACAGACAGATAGTCTGTCCACCATTTTCAAAGATGTACCACCAACACCACCAATGCCACCAACATCCAAGACAAAGTGACACGCTGCCGCTAAAAATCAATGTAGATTTGAACTGTTTCACTGATAAAACCCTAAAAACAGGCCCATGCATGCTTCTCTTATCAAAACACCGATGTATAAACGACTCAATAACTGCTTTTTCATGGTTTTAGTCAATATTTGCAAATCTAATTTTTGTCAGCCTCAGAGCAGACAAAGCCTCACACCCACCCTCAGATCTTTAGTGCCCCCTAGGGGGTCCAGACCCCAGGCTGGGAACCAATGCAGTAGTTTACTCTCCACAAGATACCATATGTATATCACAATTTCTTTCGTTAAAAATGAAAGCAAACCAGATAAATTCTGAACTGTATAAAAGGTGTAGATGTTGGACATCAGTGAGTCATTTTGTACATGCACTCCTGCATGTTTTAAATGTGACAATTAAAACCCAAAAACAACACTTCTGTGTGGTGTTCAAGTTCTCCCAACCAGTGGTGGACAAAGTATTCAACTCCAGTATTTGAGTCAAAGTATTGATACTCATGGTCAAATCTTACTCAAGCACAATTAAAAGTTGCTTGTTGAAATTTTATTCAAATTAAAGTACTAAAGTACTTACTTTTAAAACACTTAAGTGTTCAAAAGTACAAAGTACATTTTCTTATATCAGTACATTGCTGTATTGTTTTCTCAGTGCTTTTGCAGAACCTTGGAAATCTCTGAAACCACCTGATGATGGACTGACTTACATGTAGAACCACTCTGCTACAAAAAGTCTATAAAAACACCTGTAAAACCTTCACCATAAAAATGCAATCAAAAACAATAAGGACAACTATTTTCATTTGATTTTTGATTACATGAATCATTCCTCATTTCTGAAATCTCAAACACTGAGCTGAGATATGGCCATGGGTGCGCTGGTTTTTCAGCTTGAGTTTCTCCTGCCATCTCCATTGCTGAGTTTTGTTTGAATGAAGGCGGGAGAGCTTGCTATACAGAGCGAGGATGACGTAGCCCATTTCCAAATCCATCCCAGGTGTGAGCGGTGACTGTGATTGGTTACCTTCTGTGAGGAGCACAGCGTGTGGCCAATGCATTTTAGAAAAGAAAAACACCAACATCTGACTACAAAGCTATGCCGAACCTAAAAGGCACGAGTAACGACAAGCTTCCTAGAAATGTAGTGGAGTCAAAAGTACAATATTCTTCTTTGAAATGTAGTGGAGTGAAAGTCACAAGTTTCCAACAAAACAAATACTCAAGTAAAGTACAAATACTGAAAAAGTGTAATTAAGTACAGTACTCAAGTAAAAGTACTCCATTACTGTCCACCACTGCTCCTAACCAAGCATCCTGAATGCTAAAAGTTTAAAACTGATCCATCATTGCTGCTTGGTTTAGTTTCTGCAGATCCTGTCTTCAGTCTTATGGTTGCGTCGCTGACAAAAGTCGGACAATTTTAGATAGTTTAGTTTCATAAAACAACTCCAAACAGTTTACACTGTATAGACCAGTGTTACTCAACCCTGTTCAACCAAAGAGTCAAACTGTTGAAAAATATCTTTTCAAGAGCCACAATCTAAGGGGTGAAAAGTGGCAAAAACGGCTTAAGAAGCATTAAAAATAAATTAAAGTTGGCAAAAATGGGCAAAAAGCAGCAAAAATGTGTGAAAAGGGGCGAAAATGAGGAGAAAAGTGGAAGAAGGGTCAGAAAAAAGCAAAAATGGGTGAGAAGTGACAAAAAAAAAGTTACAAGTGGCAAAAATGGGCAAAAAAATGAGTGGAAATTGACTAAAATGGGAAATAAACAGTCAACAGTGGCAAAAATGGGCAAAAAATAGGAAACAAGTAGTATTTAATGGCAAAGGGTAGCTAAAATGCATGAAAAGTGGTGATAATGGGCAAAAATGGGGAAAAGTGGAAATACTAACTGGCCAAATGGGCAAAAAAATAGGAGACAAGTGGTATTTAATGGCAAAAATGGGTGAAAAGTTGTAAAAAAATGGCAATAAGAAGTGGCAAATATAGGTAAAATTGGAAACAAGTGGTATTTATTGGCAAAAGGTAGCTTAAATGGAAAAAGTGAAAAAGTGGCAAAAACTGGGAACAAATTGGATAAAAGTGGCAAAACTTGGGAAAAAAAAGTTGCAAAAAGAAGGGGCAATAATGGGCAAAAAATGGGAAACAAGTATTAAATAATGGCAAAACGTGGCTTAAATGGGTGAAAGTGGCAAACAATGGCAAAAAAGGGGAAAAAAAACTGTAAATCGCTAAAAAAAACAGGATAAAAGAGGCAAAAAAAAACTGGTGGAAAAAATGGAATAGAAGTAGTAAAAATTGATTCAAAGTAGCAAATGAATTGAAAAAAAATGGCAAAAATTGCAAAGAAGGGCAATGGAAATATACAGAGAAAAAATACAGAGAAAAAATAAAGGTTTAAAATTAAAGCCAACCGTATTAATGTGGGGATTTAAACTGATTAATGTGAATTATAAAGGACAATTTCTGAGGTCATAGTTTCCCTTATAAAGGTTTTCTGGGGGAATAAAATTTCAAATGAAGACATGAAAGAGCCACAAACCATCACTAAAGAGCCACATGTGGCTCTTTAGTGATGGTTTAAAGAATGAACAGTAGTGGACCAATCACCGGTGCTTGTGGTTCTCCACAGGTAATCTTTCTAAATCCTGACACAGTATCCTTCATTTGTACACACTGCTGTCTATTTTCTAAAGAACTTTCCAGCCAAGAATGAACGATCCCTCGTCTCCTACACCCTTATTTCTTTAATAACTGTCCGTGATCGATGCTATCGAAATCCTTCTGCAGATCAACATACAGCCCAATATAACACTCATCTTCATTAGCATTTGCTTTTTCCCCCACCTTTTCCATGTAGAACAAAGCTTCCTGCTTTGATGCGGGCATCAGAAGAGGAAAGGATGCTCTACCAGCCCGTCTATAAAAGTTTGACCCATACCATCATTATCCTGCTGCTGCACACTGAAAGTATGAAAATGTGGATGAAAATGCACGACTTCACTTGATGTCTAATATTCATGCTTGAGTATTTTTCACATTGAAATCAGTGAATCAGAGCTTAGCATGAGCATTACATAATCCAAGGAAGGAGCTGGGAGTCGTCCAGGTGTAAAACTGCTAATTGCTCATTATAAAAAGAGAGTTATCGCCATCAATGGCTCCATGAAGACAGTCAGAGAGGGAGAAAATATTAAACCACTCCAAACTCTCTCTCTCTCAGAGCGTGACCTTTAGATAAAACTGCAGGAGCGGTGTGTGTCTATTTCCTGCAAGCCAAAAAAAAAAAAAAAAATAGAAGTCCTATTTCACTCTCAGTTTCAAAAGAGTGAGCTTCCATTTAGTTGTACCAGGATTTTTGGAGCTGCCATTAGCTGCGCTATCTGCCTGGGACTGCTGGAAGTAAAGGCAGGAGGGAGCTTTGTAGTGAAAAAAGCTCTCTGCATTCATCAGCAGAGGAAACCTAAATGGACTGACTTTTATTTTTCATTAACATCAGAAACTACAAATGAGATCCAGGGCTTAAAAGTTCAAATTCACACCTCTGGTCGGGAGATATTTTCTCTTATCCCATTATATTCCTGAAGGAAGTTTATTTAATCTCACATAAACACTCAAACACTGTTGGATAATAACGTTGAAACCACTTTTTCTCAAAGAATCTACTCACAAATCACATTTTGACTGATTGAAACTGGAGGACACTGACTCTCAGCCAGCAGCCAAACAGCTTTGTTCACTATCTTGTAAGCAAGTCGACACCAGCAGACTTTTTGGCGAAGTCATAGATGTCACTATTACCAATCAATTATTTCTGAGCAACAACAGACTCTGAAATCTGTCCAAAACACAAACATTCACCCTTTTCTGCCATGACTGTGAAGGTTGCACCATGATCAGATTTATGCAGAACTTGATGTTCATTGAGTTTTCAACTGTAAGTGACTGGCATGAAGAGATGGAGGAGCAGAACGTTTGGGAAGGTAGTGACCACCGTATGCAAAAATCACCTTTTCAGGCTTTTTTTAAACAAAAATATGTGCTCGTGGCCTGTCCACAATCCCCCCCGAATACCAGAAAAATCCATTCCCTCCCTCCCTCTCTTTCTCCACCGTTCAGAAAATGTGTGCTGAAACAAGCTGTTCTCCGTTTCCCCCCTCATGAAGTCATGTGGGGAGTTAGCCCCGCCCCCAGATTCGGTAGCTCAGCTTCCAGCTGAGAGGAGGACATGAGAGAGCCATGTCCATTAAGCCACATCCATTTCCTGAGAGGGGCGGAGTCAGGGGCTGAAACAGAGAAGTTTTTAGACATGCATTAATCCGATACTAGAGTGTTTTTTTTTTCAGCATCAAACTTCACAGGCATGTTTTGAGGACCTCTGAGACCAATATAAACTTGTCTTAAAGAGTAAAATATGTGACCTTTAACCCTCGCTCCCTTGTCATTTTTAGCTCCATCTGTCCTTGTTTGTTCATATTCTGGATATACAGAAAACTGTTTATAAAATAATCATTTTTCAGTTTTTTTTTTTTAACTTTCACTGACTCAAATCTCTTCAACAACTTCAACCCTGACAACTAAAATAAATAAATAAATAAATAAATGTTAGGTTTATTTCATGTACAGGCATAAAAAAGATATGAATCACGATCACGCGCATTTTCACCTCTAACCAAAATATGACCGTGATTACACTCATTACGTGCATATATAAATTTACCGCATATTTGAGATATGATATAATCTCTCCTATTGATAGAAAGGACCCGTGCATCCTCATGCATGTCCATCCACTCGCTATGAAGTGAGGGCAAAGTTGAAATTGTCCAAATGTCCCCCTTTCTTAGTCCCAGACTGCAGAACTCGGAAGTAGCATTTCCGACTGTAAACATTCCACTTACAACATGTCCCACTGTAAACATAGACGCAGATTCACAGCTGAGCACACACGTAAGAGCACACAGAATTTTCCTTACACATGTAGCCCACTCTCAGACATCCATATCTAGTGGCACGAATCGTTTCATTTAATTCCAATGATGTTTAGTGGGTGAAATAGCGCTTCAAACACTCTGAGTCCATGGAAGAAATCCCACATGTGCATTGCTTAAGGGGTTAAAATGGTGCACTGGCACTTTCTGCTGGATCACTGTGGAATGGTGAAATTTAGAGCCCTGGTGATCGAGTGACTGCATAGAAAAGGTTGCTATATGTTGTTTTGGTGCCATAGACACACAGTCAAAAAACGTGTTTTTAATGGAAGTCTATTGTCCAGATTTTGGACAAACAAGGATGGAAGAAGGTATTTGGCGTCAGTAGAGTTCTATGGGCAACACATTTTTTTTTCTTTTGATATGAAGAAAAATAATAACTTTGGCCGAATTTGATGCCTCAATCTATAAAAATGTGACTATCAACTCAAAATAATTATGATAAAAATGATGAATGTACTCAAAATGGACATACTAGGATCCGAGGGTTAAAAAAAATGCATGCTTACTTCACCTGACTGCAGAAACACCTAGAGCTCCACCCCTGGCCACGCCCCTCTCAGGAAATGGATGTGGCTAAATGGATTGTTGACAGGTCAGGTGCATGCACTTTTGTTTATTTAACCTTTATGTAACCAGATAAGACCCATTGAGATCGAGATCTCTTTTACAAGGGCAGCCTGGCCAAGAGGTCAGCAGCACACGTCATGAAAAAATAATATATTTCAGTGCCAGATCACCACAATAAGGTAAAAAACAAACAGTACTTTAGAAAGTGCATAGGTATTTGCAGATAAAGTGCTGGAAAATGACTCAGGAACAAATCTATAAACACAGGCACTGTTCCATGGTCTAACGATGTCTGTCAATTAAGACTGAACGTTGTTAGAAAAGCCTGAACAAGTGTATTTTACATATGTGACCTTTAACCCTCTAGCCCTCCTATAACACCTTTTGAATGAATTTTGGACGTTCTGCTGTGAATACACAAAAAAACCTTACTGTCTTTCCCTTAGAAACCTTTTTGGCCCCATTGACTATCATTAAAACCATTTTTTCTTATATTAAGCCAACAGACCCAAACAGCAAGATAGAAATCATGAATTTTAGCATTTAAAGTAGATGCAGACAATGTCCCCTAGGGATATATGTGTGTAGTCATTTAAAGGGATGCCTAAAGGTTAACTAAATGAATGAAAGAAGTCAACTGTGCATCAGTCAGTTGGTTATTCTGTCTTGCACAGCCTTTTAGGGTGCACATGAGGGATTTGGTGCTACAAAAACCTCCAAAAATGGCCTCACGGTGTCTAAAAATACCAACGGCAGCACTGCAGGAGCATTTCTACTGCAGTTCTGGGGTTTTATTATTGTAATTAGGTGAATTTATATGAAAATGTTCATAAATTTGTATTCACAAGACCACTGCGAAGCTTTCAGTGACATTTCTGTGTCTCAGATGGCAGCCACTAAAAAGAAGCAAAATCTTTTAATAAACACAGCTTGTCTCAATGTTTCCTCATAACTTTATGATGAAGCTTTTGGCAGGAAACGTATATTTAATATTGAAGTTAAATGTGAAATATTGATGAGCCTTGGGGCTGTGGGTCTGCTGCTGCACATAGAAACAGCCTCTCCTCCCTTTCCCTCACTGTAAGTCTCTCTGCATCAGCGAAACAACCCCAAACGTTCGTGTAGGAACACGCAATATCACGGTGAAGATGCATGTTTACAGCTGCAGAGAGGGCAAGGATCGGGCGCACTCGGATCGACCCTGACGCCGGGGGGGGTGACGGTGCGAGTCGCCACTGAGTGATCCCTCTCAGCACCTCAATTAACCTCCGAGAATGAAAGTAGCTTATATATCTTTCTAAGAGGAGGGCCAGGCACCCGAGTGTGGGGTTATAAAAACTGAATATGCTGTCGTTTTTAATGAGAGCAGATGAAAGGGAGGATGGAGGACAGGGAGAAAGGGTTAAATAAAGGTGTCAGATCTATAAAAGAAAGTCAATATGAAGGGCAGAGAGACAAATAGAGTTTCAAAGTTAGGCTTCTCTATTTCCCTCACTGATGTGAGTTCCCTCCTGCACACGTTCACAGTAATGACGGGGACGTTCTGTTTCATATCTGCACAAAAATGTCACATATCCTTTTTCAAAGAGCGTCAGAAAATATTAAAAATTCTCCTTCAAGGGGCTGCAAAGCGTAGAGGACACGCTCTGTGGAAGTGCAATCATATTGTCAGCTGAGTTACCTATTATCCCTCCAAAGCAGCAGAAGTTCTTCCATTTTCATGTCAGTCAGTGTTAAAAAGCCGTCGTCACTGCTTTAAATGACAGGGATTCTCATCTCCTGGCTCCAAGGACGGCCTTTAATACTCTTTAATAGCATTCACACAGAGGCTGTGTCAGAGGCTCACATGGAAATAGGAGTTTACTTCTCAATGGGGGGGTGTATGCTACATGGGTCCTTCAACTCCAGCGCTGACGAGTCATCCTTTAGAGACTCTGCACCTCGGAGCAAACGCCTCAACATGAAAGAGAGGTCAGGAGGTCAGCTTGTAGAGAACACGTCAGAGTAGAGGCTCAAACAAAGGCAGCGAGGAGCACACTGTTGTCTGAAACCTGTAGTTTCTGTGTTTGCTTCCGCCCTGTTCTCGCCCACTGAGTTTGGTCTCAAAGCACAGCGTAGAAAACTGGAGATCTACCAGTTCACCCAGGAACAAGGCCGCCCAGAAGACAGGGAGAGCTTTCTAGGCCAGTAAAATCATGGTCCACCATCAAAATAAATCAGTATTTAGGTTTGTTGTATGACAGGACAGTGTGTTCTGAACCCTTGACTCAAATTTCAGTCAGATAAAACGTCCCTAAGTTTATAAAATTAAGCCACAAAATCATGAAAAATGAGGCAGTAAAATCTGCTCCAGGATGGTGTGGGCGTGTCTGTTCAATGAACTCAAGCCACGCCCACTCAGGAGAAATATGATCTGCTCAGATTTAGAAAATGCTTCATTCTGAATGAAGGAACGCTCTCATGCCATTATCCTGACCCTTGACCTTGTCAGCACAGCTGTCTGGCTCTGTGCCAGAGAAGAGACAAAGTCTGTTTTTGGCTCAAATCTCACTTATGATGCTTTAGATGAGTGGTTCTCAACCTTTTCAGCCCGCGACCTCCAAAATAAAGGTGCCAGAGACCGGGGACCCCCACTGAAGGTGGTTGAACACAGCCATGCACATTCTAGAATAGTCACGTGCAGACAAGGCCCCCCTCAGTCAAACTGTGGGACCATGGAGGTCATCCTGCTCCACCAAAGAGCCAAACTGTTGAAAACTGCCTTTGCAAGAGCCACAGTGTAAGCGGTAAAAGGTGGCAAAACTGATTAAAGTGGCAATAAAAACAAGTACAAGGTGGCAAATAATGGTCAAACAGCGGCAAAAAACGTGGCAATGGTGACGTCCTCCCATAAGCCTTCCAGGTTTCCAACCTCACCTGCACATATTTCTAAACTTCCTCTCTGTCAAGAGAGATATGTAGATGTATTTTTTTGTTGTTGTTGTTTTACATTTTACATGTGCAAATAAATAAACTGAAAAATAAACTGAATAAGGGGCCAAAAGGGGTAAAGTAGGCAAAAAGTGGGTGAACAGTGGAAAAACAGGAAGAAAAAGTGGCAGAATAGGGCAGTAGGTGGCAAAAATGGCTAAAAAGTTAACCAAAAATGAGTTACAGGTGGAAAAAATGGTCAAAAAACTGCAAAACAATGGCAAAAAATTAGTTTAAAAGTGACTAAAAAGGGCAAAAATGTGACATAAATGATCACAAAGAAGCAAAAACATGGCAAAAAATGAGTGTAAAGTGACTTATATGGACAAAAACTTGGAGAAAATGGTCACAAAGCAGCAAAACATGGCAAGAATGCTGAAAAACGTGGCCTTCAATGGCAAAACACAGCTTAAATGGGCGAAAAGCAACAAAAACAAAAAAAGATGGATGTAAAAGTTACTAAATTAGGAAAAAATGTGACATAAATGGTCACAAAGAAGCAAAAACATGGCAAAAATGAGTGTAAAAGTGTCTAAAATGGACTAAAATGTGGGGGAAATGGTCACAAAGCAGCAAAAACATGGCAAGAATGCTGAAAACGTGGCGTTTAATAGCAAAACACGGCTTAAATGGGTGAAAAGCGGCAAAAAATGGCAAAAAAAAATGGTGGCAAAAATGGAATAGAAGTAGTAAAAATGGGCAAAAAGAAATGGCAAAAGTGGGCTTAAAGCAGTTGTAGAGCCACGCGTTGAGTATCACTGCCTTACTGTGTTGCTCAGTGATACCATCGCCCCATGTGCAGGTCTAAGCCTGCACCCCTGCCTGACCCTAGACGGAGTCAGAGGTGGAGCCACCACTTCACAGCACTCTCTGGACCAGAATATGAACAGATGAGTGAACATGAGACATAGCAGAGCTCCAGAATCCTCCAGAGGACATCCCTACCCGACACAGAAAGTCACAGGCTGCAAGCAACCTTGTACTGATCCAGCAGCAGTGCGAGCACACTACAGTAGGGATAACCAAAATGTGAGATAGTAAGGATGCAAGATGGCTCACTTTAAGTTCCCTTCCATGCGAGTTATAATCAAACAAAGTCATGGACAGATTAATCAGCTTTGGCCCTCAGACATAAAAGATGTGAACGTATGGCTCAACTCTGCCTCTTCTGTTGCATCACGATGACTTCCCTCTTACAGTAGGAGAGTAAATGTGAATCCAGAGTGGAAATGAACACCTCAGGGAGCGGCAGATCTCTCTCCATCTTTGAACCAATCAGCCTGCTTTTTCTCTTGCATCACCCGGCTGCTTTCTCCTCAGCGGAGCAGCTGTTAGACTCAAAGCCCCCCGTGTCTCTGCCGGCCTTGAGATGTTCGACATCCAAACATGCTCGTCTTCTTATTAGTGAGGGAAGCCGGCGTGGTTCTGATTCTCTACCAGTGTTTTAATAAACCAACACAGGCTCAGCGTGCAGCCTCCCACAGCACGGCTCATCACAGATTCAAGAAGGGAAGCTGTGAGAGTGCGATAAAGGGAGTGTTAGCACCAAGCAGGCCTTGAATGTATCTTACACACACTCGCAGTGGAGTACACACCCCCTGTTTTGCCTCACCCCTTATCCAATCACACTTAGGCGTGATGTTGTCTTCCATTAGCATTGACTGGGTTTGCTGACACAAGCAGAAACACCGCGGCGGCGCTCCCTGCCTCTCTCTCTTTCTCTTTTACTCACACAAAAACAATGCCCTCACTTCTACCCTTGAGAGATTCATTAGCAGATCACAGCGGGGGACTACAGCATTCGTCAGGATAGAACCAGGAGAGACAGCAGCCAGATCACGAGGAGTTTGTGCAGGAGAGAAGGGGGATAGGAGGTGTGCAGCTAGTCCTCTTGTTGATTTGGATTTATAAAGCACTGGGACTTTTGAAATGTGGTGAAAATGCATGTTAGTGCAGCTGAAGCGAGCAAAAACATCCAAAAATCATTGAATTCTGCTTTAAAATAGACTTTTAATGACTATCAGCTGACATGCAACAGCTGCCAAGCACTCTGCAAACCCGCTCACCCTGACTGTGACCCTCATTTCACTGGAGATCTTCACTCAGTCGTTTACAAAGATGAAGCTGCTTCATTTCTCCCAGACACGCTGGTTTAACACTTACAGAGACATCGGACCCAGATGAAATAATCAAGGCCAAGCCATGCCGTCTTTCCTTTAGGCCAGTGTTACTCAACCCTGCTCAACCAAAGAGCCACATTGTTGAAAAATACCTTTACAAGAGCCACAATCTAAGTGGTGAAAAGTGGCAAAAACGGCTTAAGGAGCATTAAAAATAAATTAAAGGTGGCAAAAACCAGCAAAAAAGTGTGAAAAGGGGCGACAACAGGAAGAAAAGTGGAAGAAGGGTCAGAAAACAGCAAAAATGGGTGAGGATTGACAAAAATAATGAGTTACAGGTGGCAAAAATGGTCCAAAAGTGGCAAAAACGGCTCAAAAAATGAGAGGAAATTGACTGAAATGGGCAAAAGACAGTCAAGAGGCAAAAACATAGGAAACAAGTGTTATTTCATGGCAAAGGGAAGCTTAAATGGGCGAAAAGTGAAAAAAAAATGGGAAAAAAATTGGATAAAGTGGCAAAAATTTTAAAAAGGAGAAAAAAGAAGTGACAAAAATGGGAAAAAGAGGAAACAAGTGGTATTTGATGGCAAAGGAAGCTTAAATGGGTGAAAAGTGGGGAAAAATGGCAAAAATCAGGAAAAAAGTTGCAAAAAGAAGTGGCAATAATGGGCAAAAAAAATAGGAAAGAAGTAGTATATATTGGCAAGTGATAGCTCTAATGGGCGAACGGTACCAAAAAAATGTGAAAAAGGGCAACAAAGTTTCCCTTTAAAATTTTCTGGGGGAATAATATTTAAAATGAAGACATCAAAGAGCCACAGGTGGCTCTGGAGCCACAGGTTGAGTATCACTGCTTCAGGCTGTAAGCTGCACATAGAGCACTAACATCCTGTTATTTCTATGTCAGAGCAACATGGCCCACTGCATGGTTTACACTGCAGTAGAATATATCATAGTTACAGCACAGATGGCTATTTTAGGCCAAAGTATTACATGTTTATGTTGTATACTGATGGCTATGCTGGCCAGCCTGAGTGTGTAGCAGGAATGTGTGCATTCTCCAGAGTCAAGACCGTTGCATGTATACGTTCTGGCTTCCTTACATCCTAATTATCACTTCTGCAATTAGATTTTTGAGATAATTGTCCAGGATGTCCATTTAAGTTTAAGTAATTTGCCTAAAATGTTGCATTGATATTTTCAGGAATTTTCATGGACTTTTAGAAAAAATTGTTTGGAACTCTTTCCACCACTTTTTTCTGCCCGTCTTTAAACCAATTCTTGCCATTTAAGATTAATGTGGCCTCTGTTGACCCATTTTTGCCACTATTAACCCCTTTTAACCACTTTTTAACACCCAATCTTTCCCATTTTACTCACATTTCACTATCTGACATGTCGGAATTTTTGCTAGTTTAACCAATTTCTGTCAGTATCTGCCTATTTTCTCTTTCTTAGTTAACAATTATTCAATTTTTCAATTCAATTCAATTTTTCACTAAATTTACACACATTTTTGCCATCTTAAAGCCATTTCAGCCACTTTTGAACTCCTTATTACCACTATTTATAACATAATTTTTTTTTTACTTTAACCCATTTTTGCTATTGTTATGTATGCTATGTAAAGTTTTTTTTTTTGTCATTTTTATGTAATTGTTGCCACTTCTGACCCATTTCTACTTCTCTTAAAATCCAAATTCCCCACATTTCCACCTTTAGTTTTTGCCATTTTAAGCCATTTTAGCTATTTTTAATCCTCTTCTTTTTCAACAAAAGGGATTTGCATTTTTAAAAAGGCTATTTACAACACAAATGATTAAAAAGATATTCATTTCTTTGACAAGCATGGTCATTTCATAAGGTTAGATACAAATTATGTTTATCACAATGGATTATAATTTTGCTGACATCCATGGGCCCCCAGTCTGGCTGGGCCCCAGAAAGCTCTCCCTTCCCCCCGTATGGGTGACCTTGTCTGCAGATGACCTTGAAACTGCATGTCCGTGTTGATCCATCTTCAGGTACAGTGGGGGTCCCCAGTCTCTGGCACCTTTATTTTGGGGGTCACAGGCTGAAAAGGTCGAGAACCCCTGGTCCGAGGCAACAAGCCTCCAGTGGTTACTGGAGGAACTGCAGTTTTTTTTGCACTTCCTCATTGACTCGATTTGTTTCATATTCAACAACAATGTAGGGCGTTATAGCACAACTCAAACTCTGCTTTCCTCTCCTCTGTTCATCATTTCCTTCTCTCCATCCTCCCTTCTGTCCTGTTTTTGCTGTTAACCCATTCACCCTTCACTCCTGTCGTCATCCTCCCTCCCTTACTGCCTCACTCTCATCGGAACGCATCCCCTCCTCACCTCTCTCTCCTCCTGCTCTCCCGCCTCATCAGCGCACCTCCACTCAGCCATATTAGCTGAATTAACATCGCCACAAGCAGACCGGTGATAACTCTGCTGCATCACCATGGCAACATACAACCACACGCGCCGGCATGTGAATGCACTGACACCGCACACACACACACAAACACCCCTTAATGATATGTGTGTGAAAATGCATGGATGCATGGAGCCCTAGTCACATCAGTCATCTGTTTATGACACACACAAACAGCAGCCACACGGATCAAAGAGGGAGTGTTTTAATGCTGAAGCAGAGAGTGTGCGAGTGAGAGTGTGTGTCCAAGTCCATTACAGCGTGTAAGTGTATTATAAGTTTCCCTCCAGTGTGTGCCTGCCCTCTCATTCACTGCATTGTGTGCTGGTTCAAGCTTGTTTCTGAGCAGAGAGGAGGGACAGAAATGGCTGAGGTGGAACTCAGACAGACACAGACACTCCAGATTTACTGCAGAAATGTTTAATTTCATGTAATTTATTTGACCTTTATCTTACCAGGGGACTGGGATTAAAACAAACCTTTAATGTCAAAGTGAAAACAGATTTCTACGAAGCAATGTCAATTAAATAAATATCCACAGTAAAGATGGTGATGTGCAGTGTTTGGTATCCGCGAAGATGTTTTTTTCTCCACCCCCTGACTTAGACTTTTCAATAACCTTTCTCTGATGCCCCGTTTACGCGACAACATTTACGAGTGAAAACGCAAACGTTTTGTGGCATTTTGGCCGTCCGTTTACACGGCGACAGCATTTGGGTGAATGCCTGAAAACAGAACTTTTCGGAAACAGGTTCCAGAGTGGAAGTTTTTCAAAACGCCCCCATCTCTGTCTCCGTGTAAACAGGCAAACCAGCACTTTCTGAAAACAGACATGCGCACTGCAGCTGCAGCAAATATCCATGCGCGAGTAGGCTTAAAACGCATGCGCAGATGGGAAGCCCAAAACAAAGCACAGATGGCTGACACCAGTGTACTCTTCGTGCTCCTCACTCTTTTGAATTTAACTGTACTTCTCCAACAAAGTGTTGATTTACTTCACCATCACTTGGATCAGTGGAGACGTATTTTGTGCCTGCACCAGATTCTGACTCGACCCATACGCCGTCCCATACGCTGTCGAAGGATGTAAGGGTCAAGTAAGAATCTGGTGCAGGCACAAAAATCACACCCCCATGGCGGCATGCGGCATGGCCTAGCATGTACACTACATCATTTTTGGTTTTTCCCGCAGTCTCGTGTGAATGGAGATTATTTTGAAAATGTTGCCGTCTGAACGTGGAACATTTGGAAATGAAAACGGAAAACGAAGCAAAACGTTGTCATGTAAACGAGGCCTGAGTTGCTTGGCATGTTATTTTGTTTTTATGGTGTAACGGTAGCCAGGAATACTGATTAACCAGTGACTGGACCTTTACTCAGGTAATCCCCTTTTCACTAATTGTGAGACGACTAGCACCAATTGGCTAAACCAGTCTTGAACTGTCACTTTAAAGGGTTTGAACATTCATGCAATCACTTATTTTACATCACTGATTTTTGCTGTACCTCATTCATGTGTTGGTACTCTCTGATAGTAGGTGCAAGTTCAACCGCCAAACTGAGGACTCTGCTCATTTAAAAATAGTTCTCGATGAGGCGCATTTACTTAAAGGTAAACCAATGTTTTGGTTTCATTGAGGAATTTCTCTAACCTTGCAAAGCAGATGGATACGCCTGTTTCCATGTTTCTCACTGGCAAATCCATCATGCAAAGCTCCCGTCTGAATAGTTTGGGCCCAGGACCAATCATTGACGAGGGGCAGTACTTTCGGGCGCAGCAGAGTCGTGACGTAAGCAAGCAGCAACAAGAGGCCAGTGCAATTATGGCGGAAGAGATTAGCGTGGATGCTGCTAAAGCGTCAGTTTTATCAGAACTTGATGACATTTCTTTGTTAAAAGAAGAACAAAGAACAGCAGTGAGTTGTTTTCTTTTCAAAAACCACAAAAGTCGAGTACTGACATGTCTACAGTCGCTATGGTTCACGTTATTCAGCTCTAATGAGTTTACTCTTTTGGTAGGGCTTGATAGTGGCTACGTCACATGTTTTGTTGCTCTGATTGGCCTGTAAAGATGTGACAGACAGAACGTTCATCCAATCACCCCCAGATGTTTTTTTTCAAAGGCTCTGCCCTTTCCCAAACGCTGTCTATGAGAGGTTTTCCAGATGGATGTGTGACACAAATCAATCTGGTGTCTCAGGTTAGAATTTCTAATAATGATGGAGAAAAGCTGTTTAAAGTGGCCTTCCTAGTTCCTGATGCAATTAAACTCAGAATGCTTTGTAAGTTTCTAACATTATTAACCATGAAGGACACTTTTAACAGCTTTTCTCCCCTATTTTATGAGTGACAAGAGTATTTTTAGGGCCCAAGCACTGATCAGTGCAAGAGCCCTATTGTATCTGTAGGAATTATTATGTGATCAGGTGGGTTTGTTCGTTAGTTAGTTTGTTAGCAACATAACTCAAATAATTATGGACGGATTTTGATGAAATTTTCAGGAAATGTCAGAAATGGCATAAGGAAGAGCTGATTAGATTTTGGGACTGATATTTGTGATGCAAAGGAGGGCGAGCATGCAGGAGCTTCCAGCAAAGAGGACATGGCATTTATGCTACATGCAATTCTACCATCTATGAAGGGTCCATGCAGAGTGTTGGATGACATTTGACTGCTCAGCGTCTTTGCAGAGGCCTTCTGCAGCCTTACCTCTATGTTGATTGTAATGAATGAAGAACTAGCTGTCTGTCAACAGTTCCACCAGCAGCTCAGTGCCATGTTTGATGTTTAAAACCCAAAATATAATTGATAAAACCTTTTAAAGGTAATAGGATAGCGTCAGAAGAGGCATTTGTAAATGTTAAAATTACCATTATCTCCTGCGCTCAGTGGCAGAGGAGTTGGATGCAGGAGCGAGTGGCAGATAAGGGGGCTCTTGGCCTGCAGTGGTTTTGATGTATAATAGCTGTGATGTGTTATGAAGCTCTCTAAGCATTCATTAAGCCTTCATGCCTCCACAGTTTTTGCAATTATTGTTGACCTTTTGGAGGAGGGATTGATTCTCGGCACAAAGCGTGCGGCTCTGCTGTTCCGCGGGCAGGACGCATCTGTTATAGTGAAGTCCCAGGCGGAGTCACGCATTCAACACAAGTTCATCTCCCACCCAGGGGCTCCTTCTATGTTTCTGTCACTAAGTATCACACTGATCAACTGGAAACTCTCCTCGTTTGGCTGCAATGGTGCGAGTGGGGGGTGAGCTGGTGAAGAAAGGGCGATGCGGGGGGGAGGAAGTGAAATCGGAACCAAAGATACCAAAGATAGAGGAAACGTTTTAAGCCACTTATTATTGGTTTTTGGGACTCAGATTTTGGATATGGAATAAAAAAATCAGCAGACAGTTTGTGAATCTGTCTTTTCAGGCCCAGTTTGGCTCTTTGGCTGTCAGTATCTCATTTTTGGAAGCACAAACGATCACAGTCTGACTAAACTGACTGTATTCTCAGACCTACAAATACAGACTCCTTCATTTTACCTCAGATTTGCATGCATGGGCTGGCTTTTTCAGAGGTGAACCTTTAACACCATATAAAGTGTCACATAGAGTTTAAAAAATCATGTCTCCAGGGTGCAGGTGGAGACATGGTGGTTAGGTGGTGTTTGACCTTTGGCTTCTTTCCTGCAAGTCCTTCACCACTTTCATCTGTTTCAGACTTTCTCCACTGTTGTCTAGAAAAAAAAATCTGAAAAAGAAAAAAAAAAAAACATTTCACTGCAGTCAGCTGCAGCAGTGCTACTTCCTGTCTGCAGCCGTCATACATGTTTGATAGTTCGATCATGGCTCTACATGTCAGCATTTCCACCATGGTCAACTGGAAATAGACCCGCCTACAGATCATGCAGGGTTCCTGTCAAACCCAGAGAACGGACCCTCCCCAGCTGTGATTTATTGATGATTTTAATAAATGTGTGTTTGATCATTAGCACTGGTGCTAGCATCCTGGCTAACAGTTGCTTCATTTTGGAGCTGAAAAATGCTAAAAGCTATCATTTGGTTCTGATGTGGAAGTTATTTTTTTCTGCCCATTTTTAACCCATTATAATCATTTTTTCTGACCATTTTTACAGCTATTATTTGTCACATTTGATCAATTTTGATGTAATGCTCATTTTTGCCACATTTCAACCCCCATTTCATTTTTTTCCACATGTATTTGCCATTTTTTTAGGCTTATAACCACTTTATGCTACTCTTTGATCCCATTAAGCCACCTTTACCATCCATATTGTCAATTAAAACCCAGTCAGGTATTTAGATCAGATCCTCCAGCCCTGATCCTGTACCTCCCAATGTGAGGAAGCATAGAGCTCAAAGTTTCTAATTACTAAAGTTTCTCCTAAAAAGGGGGAAACTTGGGGAATCCAGAATTGCTCAACTAGGATTTTCGGAAAAGAACTAAAGCTGGGAGAGGACAGAGAAGCTGACAGAGGATAGCTCCTGCGTTCTAATTATCTAACACACACACGGCTGCTTAGGTGAAAATAAAAGACAGTAGTGGTGTGAAAAGGCTGAGCAGTAAAGACTTCATTAGCTCCAGTAAAATCCTAAATGCCAGCAGGTAGTTACAAACCTTACGGACTGTCCTTTAACTGTAAGAAGAGACAGAGAGAGATCCAAGTATAGACACTGCCTCCTCCTCCTCCCTTCACCCTCCTTATACCGGGCAATGTTACCATGGCAACAGGCTAAACAGTGAGGCGGCGTGGGTTAAGCATCACTCAGCCGATATTTATCACCCACTTTGGCTTTATGGCCTTATGATGGGAAATCATCAGCGGCTCGACCTCCGCATATGTGGGTGTGTGTGTGTGTACCTGTATGTGTAAGGGTGTGTGTGTGTGCATGCTTTCAAGACGGTAGTTAGAGGAGCAAATGTTCGCCATCAAAGGTCTGACGGAGATTATAACCTCTCCATGTTTCCATTATCGTTTATTTTCTCTTTCAGTTTCACTGCTGTTGTTTTTCTGACATCTCTTGACTCCTGATCAAACATCAGTGTTGATTATGTCGATTTAGACCAGGACCACAAATGCTGGTACACTGACTTATTTCCATGAGGAAGAATAAGATGAGCTAAAAGTAGATCTCTGATAATCAAACAGGGTAGAATAAGTGGAGATTTTGCCATGGAGACTAAAACGAGACTAGAATATTAGTGCTGGACCTGTGATATTTCTTCACCATCATCAGTAAAAACATAAAGACAGAACATTTTAGATATATCAGTATTTTCTTCAGTGCGTTTTAACATAAAACATATTGATCATCATCAATCTGGTGTTTACAGTCACATTCATTTCATAGCATGGGCAGAAAAATTGGTCCAGAGAAAAACATGTTGTGACTAAACCTGGACTAAAGAGACAGATAGTAATATCCATGTCAAAGCAACATTTATACTCCTTTATTCATAAGTCATACAGAGGTGGAATCGTTTCCTGATCTCTGGAAAAAATGCAGCTCAAGCATTTCCATCAGCTCTTGCAGACTGTAGGTTAATTTGTACTCTATTAATACTGCTGTTACCATCTTCACTACCAGGTGATTGATGCAATAATGACATCTTGCATGGAACAGCAAGATGGGCATAAACAGAATACACAAAAGTGGAAAAAGGTGGAAAATAAGGGCAAAAAATGGACAAAAGATGACATAAGGAAGCTAAATGTGCAAAGTGGCAAGAAGATGTTGCAGAAATTGGCAAAATAAGGACATAAAGAAGCAAAAAAGATGCATAACCGGGCAAAAAGTGGCAAGAAGATCGGCACAAACAGAACAACTGGCAAAAAGGAGGTTAAACGTGCAAAAGTTAAAAATGGCAGATGGTGGCGAAAATGAAAAAAATCATGGCAAAATAATGTCAAAAAGCAGTAAAAAAAAGGTGAAAGGGGCAAAAATGGATAAAAGTGGCAGAAAAAATTGGGGAAAAGAAGAGGAAAGAGGTTTAAAATAAGCACAAATTTGTTGGAAAAAGTGGTGAAAAGGGGTTAAAAGGAGTAAAAAAATACATAATTCCAATAGGAGAACCCTCTAGAAGCATGACACACTTTTAAGCTCCAAGATAAGGTAACTGTTAGCCAGGATGCTAGCACCAATGCTACTGATCCAACTCACATGTACTGATATTATTAATTATTTAAAGATGAGTAGGGTCCGTTCTCTGGATTTATCAGGGCCATTCCCTGGGTTTGACAGACGATGGGGGATGATACTTGGGGCAGGTCTGGAGCTCAGCAAGGCTAATAAACAATGTATGATGTTTTTTTAGACTATCTTCCTTATTTGAAAAAGTGAATCAGCGCCTCTCTACATGTTATTCAGTACATCTTCCTGTCTTTCTTCAGTTCATCTCTGATTGTCTCTGCTGCAGAAATCTTCCTCTGTTGAACCAGTTTGAGAGATTTCTGTTCCAATTACACCTGATGCATCACCCTAAAGTTCTGTCTATGTTTGTGGCCTCCCAGTGTGTGTCCAGGTACATCCCTGCTCATGTGTGAGTGTGTGACCTGCTGCTGAGGCAGGTTTTTGATAGATTGTTCCGGACATCTATCTAATGACTCACTCAGGTCTACAACTGCGAGCGAGGCCTGTCTCTTTCACTACGCGAGGCCTGTGATTGGCCAGGACTCTAGCTGGCGCAGCTCCTGTGCGTGACGGACCTACAGCTCGGCTCTCTCTCTCACCCACATTTAGAAATGTACAAATGTGATCATTTATCCTGACACAGGTTTGAGGTCATATCCTGGAGCCCTCGTTCTGTGTCTGCAGAATCCTGAAGACCTCTGTGAAGGCACGCAACCCAGTCAGTCAGAAAGTTACATAAATACAAGAAATCAGGTCAAGTTCAGGGTTAAATTGTCATAGTTTTTATTTGACCACTGGGCCAAAGGTCCTGGGCAGGGATGACCTCTGTGGTTGGAGAATGAAGCCAGCATGGCGCTGTAAAACCCTGCAGCTTCACTTCGAATACTCAGCAGAAACTGCATGTTTCATGCATTTGCATGCTCACCAAGTAAACAGTGGAGGGTTGGCAATGTGTCATGCATCATTATATTGTGATATTGTTGTGTTTTAAATATTTTCTGGTCTAAATTGGAGCAGCTCCCTGCAGCCTACTTTATCTGAAACTCAGAGTGGAGGCTGTGATGTGAGAATGAGATGAATTAAAATGTTCCTTGGTCTGTCTCATGCGTGCACCATGTTCAGTTGTGTTCTGCATGCTGTGATATAATTATCCAAATTAGATCGTCTTAAACATTATCTTACTCCCACTCAGCTGTCTGACTCTTGCAGCAGAGTGTCGTCTCTGCACCAGGCCTCAGCCCACAGCTGATGAAGCCCTCTTTCTCCCCCGTTTTGTCCTCTCTCCCCCCCTCTGTGTGTTTTATTAGTCTGCAGGTCTATAAAGCAGACGGCTAGAGACAGGAAAACGCGCTGACACGAGATGTTCTCTGCAGATTTGCTCCCCAAAAATACACGCGGAGGGCTAAAAACAGAGAGGGACTCAGCCAGGAGACGAGGGGGGGGACGATCTTTAAACACATCGAGTCAGGTCTGGTTTATTTGGACTGTGCTGAGCTCCCTCGCTGTTTGTCCTTCTGCTTAACTGTGAGGCATAAAGTAAAGTTGGCAGAGAGTCTGTGAACCGGATTTAAGGCCGGTAAAATGAGGTTTGGAGAGGAAGGAGGATGATAGAGAGAGGAAGCACTTGGGATTTTTTGGCAATCATATAAAACTTTGAGTGCATTACAATAAAAACGGATCCATTAAAGTATCACTATGAAGTTTCCAATTCAAATAAGTTTCACTGAGTTATGGTTGGAGGAAAAAAGGAAGCAAAAGTTTAAGACAGGGAAGCATAAAGATGGGAAAAAGTCCTGACTTTAAAGATTTTAGAGACACATTTATACACATGCATAAATAACCAAATATGGCAAAAACTAAATGCCAACTCCTGCCGTTAATAGTCAAAGTAGGGCTGTCAACTGATGGATGGATGGATGGATGGACAGACAGACGGACGGCGTCAAAGTCCTTATTCTGTCACTCTATAAAACATTAAGAAATATGCAGGAGTGCATGTACAAAATGACTCACTGATGTCCAATTCACTCCATTTAATTTAGCAGAACTTTAGTTTTCAGGAGTTCCCATGTAGCTGCTTGCTCTGTGCCCGGGTGCTTTCACATTAGGCACGATTGCTTCGAACTGCATCACGGCCCGATTGCTCGATAGCCAAAGATAACTTATCTACATCGTAGATACATACATTATGCAGATGCTTTGTGAGCTTAGCTTTAACTCTCTTAGCTATGTAGCTACATACCTACATCATCTATGGCTTAGTTAGCACTATTCACATGAGCTTTAGCAAATGTTGCTAATGCTTACTAAGCTATGCAGACAACAGTGATGCATTGATTATGTAGCTGCTGTGTGAGCTTAGGTTTACCTCTGTTAGCTATGTGGCTACATAGCTACATATTCAATGGCTTAGTTAGCTTAAGTAACATGAGCTTTAGCAAATGAAGCTAAAGCTAATTCATCTATGTAGAAAATGAAAATACATAGATCATATAGCTGCTTTGTGAGCTTAGCTTTAGCTCTGTTGACTATGTTGCTACATAAGCTAAATAGCTGTGTTATCTATGCCTTAGTTTAAGCAACATGAGCTTTAGCAAATGAAGTTAAAGCTATATTAGCGATTTAGATAAGATAGATAATGCATTATGTAGCTGCTTTCTGGGCTTAGCTTTAGCTCTGTTGACTATGTAGCTAAATTAGCTAAATGTCTACATTATCTATGGCTTAGTTAGTTTAAGCAACATAAGCTTTGCCATATCTAGCTAAAGCTACATTAGCTTTGTTGATAAGATAGTACATAATGTAGCTGCTTTGTGAGCGTAGCTTTTGCTCTGTTAGCTATGTAGCTACATTAGCTACATAGCTATGCTATCTATGGCTAGGTAAGCTTAAGCAACACGAGCTTTAGCAAATTTAGCCAAATCTAACTTAGCTATGCAGAAGATGTAAATAAATAGATCATATAGCTGCTTTGTGAACCTAGCTTTAGCTCTGTTAACCATGTAGCTACATTAGCTAAACAGATATGTTATCCTAGGCTAAGTTACTTTAAGCAACATGAGCTTTAGCAAATAAAGCTAAAGCTATACTAGCATTGTAGATAAGATTGATAATACATCATGTAGCTGTTTTGTGAACTTAATTTAAGCTCCGTTAGCTATGTAGCTACATTTGCTAAACAGCAATGATATCTATGGCTCAGTTACTTTAAGCAACATGAGCTCTAGCAAATGATGCCAAAGCTAACTTAGCTATGCAGAAGCGTAAATACATAGATTATGTAGCTGTTTTGTGAGCTTAGCTTTAGCTCTTTTAGCTATGTAGCTCTGTTAGCTATGAGCTTCGTAAGCTATCCTGGCTGTGTTGGAATGGTTTCATGGAGGATGAGCTTCTTTCCTGTACCTGGCAGTTTACTGGGCTTTATTAAGAGTTTTGTAATCAGGATTTGCAGGTCAGGTTGTTGACTTTTAACTTGTGATACCAAAGTTTGATCTGATTCTATCTTGGAAGTTTTAGCGTGTATCTTGTGCTGAGATATACGGCGTCTCAGATGAACGCTAGTGAGAGTGGCTGTTAGAGATAAGCCAGACTGTCATGAAAAATGTCCATAAATTATCTTTTGCTTAAATGACGAGTCTCCTAAAAGAATGGAAAAACAAACACTGACTTGGGAAGTCATGTGAGCATTTATTAGACAACATTTCAAGCTTTCCAAACTTCTTAAATGTCAATTTAAAGCTGATATGTCGATTAAGAAGTCAGTTCTATACAGTTCTAATTAATAAGGGAACAATCAATGGATCAGTATGCACAAAGTTAAACATTTTAAAGAAAAAGCAGAGTTGAGGACCAGCTCAATTAGTGAAAGATAGTGGGCACACAGAGAAGATAATCCATCAGACTTGAACAGGCTCCTATGTGGAACACAGGGTGGTATAAACCCTCTTATAGCTACCTTTAGCTTCTGTAGCTCGATGCCCATATTTGGTTTATCCCGTACGATAAGCCTCGTTAGAGCTGTTCAAGAGCTTTTATGTTGCTTGAAATGAAAAGCCCTAAAAATAATACAATTCACATTAGAAAAAGATACCAATTTATCCAGGAAGATGGAGAGGAAAGCTTCTGCTTTCAAAGGAAAGAAAGAGTGAATAACACATTAGACTGAGGTGGAACAAGATGAGCTAAGAGAGGAGAGTTTGGTCTTTGTTTTCAGCCTGTTCAGGAGGCTGTCAATGAAAACCCTCCTGTTAAAGGTCTCCATTAACCCTGCAAACACTCCTAGCACATGATCGCGTCTTTCATAGTACAATGTCCCATGAGCTCAGAGGCCTGACTGCTGCTTGAGCACACATTCTAATTACACCGTATTATTCCACGGCTTCAAAAGGCTTTCATTAAGAGCACTTAAATGTGGCGTACGCATGCCTTCGAAGCTCCTCATCAGAGTTTTTCTGCTCACATGGATGCAATTTCAGCGAGTGGAAATGCGAAACTGCAAAATGCAACCTCTGAGAGGACCTCCCAGAGCGGAGGCGTCGTTTCGGTGACCAGTCAGCCGACCAACTGGACAAAGCGCCCGCTGTGAATGGAGATTTTTAAAGTACATGTTGATAAGAGGCGTCTTTGTAAGCAGCCGGCCGCTGAGTGGAGCTCCTTGAGGTGTGAGACATTAATGACAGTGGCCACAAGGACTGAAATTACATGTCTGATTATGTATGCGCAGACATCGTGCTCCTGCTGCATACAGTGTGTGTGGTTATGTAAGAGTCCACGCCGCGATATGTGATATGATGATGCTTTTGTTCCCACGCATGGAAATTAGCTCCAACAGACGAGAGGCTGAGGAGAGGAGAGGAGAGTGGGCGTACGAGTGAGAGTGTGCATCTAAAGGTTTTGATTGTAAAAGAAGTCACTATTATTCCAACCACTCCCACACACAAGGTAGAAGCAGACAGGAATCTTTAAATCATGTTCTCAGGTGACATATTCTGACTTACTTCCTCCTGGCATCACTGCTGGAAACTCATCAAAACATGACATCCATTTTTCCATGTTTATTCAACACTGGTGATGGAAGTCAAAAGATTATGACTTGGTTGTTCTCACATCAAGGAAAAACAAATCTAAGAAATCCACATGGTAAAGGAAATAAAAGGCAGAGAAAATGTGAAATTGGTGCAGGCTGGTTTGGCGCTGCTACCTGGTTATTTTTAAAAAGAAAATGATGAGTGGGTTTAAAAAGCTAGAAAGTCAAACTTTTCCCAAAACAGATTAGACGGAGAGAAAAATCTAGATTTTAGCAACACTGCAAACAATGAACACATCCTTTAACATTACTGGTCTCATTACTGTCTTACCGACAAACCATATTCCAAAAAACGTTGGGGCACTTTGTAAAATATAAAAAATAGACTGCAAAGATAAGACACATGTAGCTAAAGCTAACTTAGCTTTGCAGATAACAGATTCATACATAATGTAGCTGCTTTGTGAGTTTAGCTTTGGCTGTTAGCTTTGTAACTACATAGTTACCTTATGTATGACTTTTCTCGCTTTAGAAACATGAGCTTTAGCTTAAGTAGCTAAAGCTAACTTAGCTATGCAGATAACAGATAAATAGATTATGTAGCTGCTTTATGAGCTTTACTTTAGGACTGTTAGCTATGTAGTTGCTCTAGCTACATAGCTACATTATATTCCAAAAAAGTTGGGATACTTTGCGAAATGGGAAAAAGAAAGCAATGATTAGCTTTAGCCATGTGAGCTTAAACAAATGTAGCTAAAGCTAACTTGGCTATGCAGGTAACATCGATACATAGATCATGTAGCTGCTTTGTGAGCTTAGCTTTAGCTTTGTTAGCTATGTAGCTACACCAGCTCCGTAATTACATTTTTCTATGGTTTTTCTAGCTGTATCAAATGTAGCTAAAGCTAACTTGGCCATGCAGATAACAGAAATATAGATAATGTTGCTGCTTTGTGAGTTTAGCTTAAGCTTTATGTGTCTACATTAGCTACACAGTTATGTTATTTACAGCTTTTCAAGCTTCAGCAACATGAGGTTTAGTAAAAGTAGCTAAAGCTAACTTAACTTTGCAGATAGAGTAATAGATTATGTGGCTGCTTTGTGAGCTTCGCTTTGGCTCTGTTAGCTATGTAGCTGCACCAGCTACATAGCCACATTATATTCAAAAAAAGTTTGGGTTCTTTATAAAATATGAAAAAGAATGCAATGATTAACTTTAGCTGCATGAGCTTTAGCTAAAGCTAAAGCTAACTTAGCTTTGCAGATTACAGATTCGTAGAATATGTTGCTGCTTTGTGCACTTAGCTTTAGCACTGTAAGCTATGTACCTACATAAGCTACATAGGTTATCTATGGCTTTTCTTGCTATAGCAAAATGAGCTTTAGCAAAAGTAGCTAAAACTAACTTAGCTATGCAGATAACGTAAATACATACATTATGTAGTTGCTTTGTGAGCTTCACTTTTTAACTCAGTTAGCTATGTAGCTGCACCATCTAAATAGCTACATTTTTTCCAAAAAAGTTGGGGCACTTAAAACTTAAAATATAAAAAGAGAATGCAGTGATTAACTTTAGCCACATGAGCTTTAACAAATGTAGCAAAAGCTAACTTAGCTATGGAGTTGACATTGATACATAGATCATGTAGCTGCTTTTAGCCACACAAACTTTAGCAAAAGTAGCTAAAGCCTACTTCGCTAGGCAGATAACAGATACATAGATAATGCAGCTGTTTGTGAGCTTAGCTTTAGCTCTGTTAGCTATGTAGTTACACCAGCTATATAGCTGGCTAAAATATGGATTTATGAGATTTGACAAGCGTTGCCTTCTGTTTCGACCACAGGGCCCAACTTTATTGGAATGAGTTGTAAATCTGGTAGATTTCACTTGACTCTGAGTCTTCACATGTTTTCCCTGGCTTCATATTTGAGGATAAACTTCCATACATGTCCCCCCTTCCCAACACTGATGGTGCAGTTGGATGTTTCTTGACGCCTACTCTGATACCAACAACGACGCTCAGAATCTGTTTTTAGGAACTTCTTCAAACTTGTGAAAAATGCTAATTTTAGCAGACTTTTTCAGACATTACAATGGCATGCTCTGACCTCAGTGAACTTCTGTACTTCTGCTCCAATGGAAATCAGCAGCGATTAAAATTCCTGCTGGTTTTATTATCCAAACAACAGCACAGAAAGTCTGATCTCATGAGTTTCCTCTTAAAGCCTCGGGGCGAAAACAAGTAGGAGATTCTATCGACGTGTAATCACACTCAGCTACGAGCACGTCTGCGCTCACCTGAAGCACTTGGTCCCATTATTTCAGGACTATCTCGTCAGCAGAAAGTTAATGGAGATCCTGATACTGACATTGTCTTTCCACATCTCATCATCGCCGTTTCCAAGAAGACTACTTATACTCTCCAAGTGAATACACACACCTAATGACCTCTGGAATTATGGGAAATGATAATGACAAAATGTGAAGCGGAGTTGGGAGACTTCAAATCGGATCTGGCTTTAAAATAAAGAGCACGGAGAAGAGAAGAGGAAGAGATGATTAAAAACGAGAAGAATGGGGAAGTTTAACAGGGCATGTGCAGGTTTCCAAAAGGAGACTTTATGAGAGTGTTTTAATGCAGCTCAGAGTCGAGTTAAAGACCAATTTATAGGGCAAAATAAAAGAAGTAAAGCTCTCAGCTCGGGCCAGTTTCTGCGGAGGAGGTAATTAAAGCTGTGAGGCGATAAATGGGCAGAATAACAGAGAGGACGGCGGGTTAACCCTCGGCTGACCAGCCCAGGTCAGATCACACCGCTACAATGTAATCGTCTCATTATTTGAAATGAAGTTTGAGATCTGTCCAAGTTTTCGTTCTTTTCTTAATAGACTTCTTCTCTATAAAATCCACGCCTTGTCTCCTTAATTCAGACATGAGCTGAGTGGCTATCTGTGCAGCTTATTAATGAACTGAATTAAAAATGATTACAGCCCTATACCTACCAGGCTTTTCAACTGGACTTCCACTTTTCAACATTTTAGAAAGGTCAGTTACCTCTGTGGCTGTCTGGCAGCCAATCCAGGTTGTATCCTGCCTCACCCCACCCCACATGATCCCAAATGGGACAAGCTCACCTGCAAATGTTAAAAGTGTTTCTTATATTTTTAGCCAAAAACTACTTGGCCAAGTTTAGCAAACTCTTCAAACTTCCATCTTTTGTGTGCAAATCCTGATTTTTAACCTCCTGACAGAAGTCCTAGCATGTTTGCTTTATCTTCCCACCTTCTAAAATTTGTTCCAACTTTCCAACTAAAGGCCCATTTATGCTCAACGTTAAATACAACTAATGCATGTTTCCATAAAGCTTACGAATACAGGCAAAACGGAGCAGTATCACCGTGGGGGCAGTGTTGCTGTCACTACCCGATATGTAGCTCTAGTGAGACACGAAGAAGAAATAACAATGGCAGAACTTTCTGAGGAAAAGTTGTATGAGTTGGTTAGAAAGGCTGCCTCCGTTTTTGTCTTTTATGCAAGAGGTACATGATACAGGTTAGGGTTATACAGTCGCCATGTTCGTTTTTGAGTTTGTTGTCATAAACCTTTGACTCTGGGCTGCCCCCTCTGGTGGATGTATTGGTTAACATCCACGCCAACGTAAAGGACGCATGGAAGAATGAGAGCAGTGATGGTAACATCGTTTGAAAAGGACGTATACATTTTCGTACGTAAAGGGACCATAAATGGGCCTTAAAAGTGTCCTACGTGTATTGAAACCTAGCAAAGTAGACAGACTGTCCAGATTCCATGTCTGTCATCAGGTGGGCCCATCTTGCATGGTTCCAGCAGCCGGTAAGATAATGACTGGACCAATCAACGTCATTCGAGAAGAACAAGATGGTTAAGTTTAACTGCAAGCCTGTAAACAATGGCAGCCTTTGAAGAGATTAGCATGAATGCAGCTATAGCAGCAGTTTGATCAGAACTGAACATTTCTTTGATAAAGTCGGTGCTGACAACAGCATACCTGCCGTTGTCTCTATCGCATCCCTGCAGTGGACATCACTGTCCATACTTGTGGAATTTCTGAGGTTAAGGTTGACCTTTTTTGAGGTTTTCTGGGGGGAAAATATTTTTAATGAAGACATAAAAGAGCCACAAATCATCATGTTGAGTATCACTGCATTAAGGAGTAAAGCATCTTTGCAGTTCTGACCACATTACCTGCATCCTAGTTTGGGCCCCTGGACTGAAAATGCTGCTGGACACACATACACCAACAAACAAATAAAAACAGACCATAAACATCCTCTCTGGATTTAATTTTGTTGTTGAATTCTGACCCAATAACACATTCTCTGTGCTCGGCCACGATGCTTCCATCTAATGATTATTTAATAGTGGTATTTTATTGCAGCTGTCTGCTAAAGGTTAGCCTTTAATAAACAAATGAAGAATGGATTTCCTCCTTCTCTCTCTCTCTCCCTCTGTTTATGAACCAAGCTTGCTCGCCCTCCCCGCCGCGGCGGCTCAGCAGACTGATAAAAACACGTTTCTTTCAGGTGCAATGCAACAGACAGCGTCTCATCGAAGAGGAGGAGAGCCGAGGGTTCTTAACTTTCAGAGGTAAAACGAACCAGCAGAGAAAAAAGAAACCCTTTCCTCTTGAATCTTCTGAGGGGCTCTTGGCTGTAATTGGGTTTTTCTGCAGTAATCCAGCTCTGACGGCTACTTATCCTTCACGGAACAAGCACCAGCCATCTTGGTAATGAGAGGCCAAGCTGCAAGCGCTAACACCTAATGGTTTTGTCTCATGAAGCAGAGTTGTTTTAATGACAGCGGGAGGTCCACGCCTCCAGTTTTCACCTAAACGCCGTCTTTATTCGTGTTTAATAACTCACTGTTTCTCTCTGTCTTCTGTCGCTTCTTCAAAGTTAGCACAAAAGAGAGAATCTGCATTCAGAGGTACCTGCTCTGCTTGAACATAATGAAGCTCCATAGACTCTGGAGTGTGACAACTCAAACATACTCTTCAAAATACATCCCAAAATTGCAGCACAGCAGTAATTTTCCAGGCTGCACAATGGAAGCTTGGAGAAAAGATAAGAGGGAAAGATTGCAAAGATTACCGGAAACAAGACTTTCTCTGGACTGGTATTGACCGACCAATTCGATGAAACAGCCTCCATCAAATAGTGAAAAGCGGTTCGTGGAATCGAGGCAGTCCAGTTCTGCTGCAATCTAAATCATTGCTTTAAAGAGCGGAGAGGGAAAGAAACAGCAAAACAGCGGGCTAACAATGCAGCGAAATGGGTTTCAGATGGTAATTTTCTCTAATTTTCCTGTGAGGTTCATGCAAAAGGAGCAAATGGTGAAACCTTTTCACAAGCAGGTGATTAGAGAGGATCTGTGTCTCAGATCTG
This sequence comes from Cheilinus undulatus, assembly GCF_018320785.1. Lineage (NCBI taxonomy): Eukaryota > Metazoa > Chordata > Actinopteri > Labriformes > Labridae > Cheilinus > Cheilinus undulatus. Next base: position 39,035,066 of record NC_054884.1, on the reverse strand, counting down.
CAGGAACAGACTTTCACAGGAGCAATGATATGATTAAATTACATAGTAGGAACAAGAACCCTTCTAATGCATGTAGGTTCCCCAAGATAACATTCGTGATAACAGAGACTGAGTGGGCAGGAGAGAAAGAGAGGAAACGCCACCTACGTAGCCAGAAAGCTGGCCTCGATAATCAACCATCAGCTGTAAACTCAGAGCTTTGTGTTGTAGTATTACAATAACCATTGCAATTTGCATTTTTTGTTCTGTTTTAACTCTTTGCGCGCCGGAGTTCTTCAAGAAAATATTCAATTTTGATATCAAGATTTCAAAAGGCTGTAGCTTGAAAGTGGTTAAATAAAGGCATGCTGTAGAAGAGAAAAATCTTCAATATGTCCCAAAGTTTGTGATGGAAGTAAATTCCCTCATCTAATTTGCATATTCTGACATCACCAGGCGGCCTCCATCGCAATTGGCTGTGCGTTTTCTCCCAAGGCTTCGAACATGGCTGGCCCTACCTCCCCAGTGTTTTTGACCACCCCGATACCCCCACAACGTCCCCTCCCTCCCCGGCCACAGTGAGGCAAAGCATCGGCCTCGGTATGCACTGCTTGTGGACTGTCATGGCGCACAGCCTCGCTGTCGGTGCTCACAGACGCACTGTCAGTCTCACCCGTGGTTTCACCCGACCCCTGAACGTCATGTCAGGGGGTGAATATTCCTCTATTCCTCCCCGCATTGCAAGAATTCTCACTACAATTAGCTTTCTTTCTCTCCGTTACGCTCCGACTACAACCACCACTTCCTCCTCTCCTCAACTGAGGGTGCGTCTTTCAAAACTCTCTCTAAAATTTTGAATAGAAACACACCCACAAATGCTGCTGGGACTGAAGTTACTCATGTCCACCATCTCCTGGTGTAAAGTAGTAACAACATTAGTCACCATATTTGCAGCTAGAGCCTGTTTAATTCAGCAGTGTTGCTTGTTGCAATTTTGCGACTTTGGCCCCTAAAGGGTTAAGGTCCTTGCACACCAGGCCATTTTCTTAGTCATGCAAATTTTTTCAGTATTCCACTACCAGAAGTTTGTCTGATTTTGCTGTTTCTGGCAGAAGACGCCACATATTTGTCCTCTTTTTGGTTAAATATTTGTCCCTAGCCAGTGCTAAATTGTTTTTGTTTTTAATCAGAGATTGTGTGGCCCGGAGAAAATCTCTCCCTCTCTAGTCAATCAGAGCAGTCCCACAGCAGCGCGTCCCTGATAACCACGCCCATTTCCTTGTTTCTCACTGGAAAATCCATCTTGCAAAGCTCCCATCTGAACCGTTTGGGCCCAATAAGAGTGACAGGACCAATCAGCATTGAGGGGCAGTACTTTGGGCATGGCGCAGTCTTGATGTAAGCAAGCAGCAACAAGAGGCCAGTGCAATTATAGTGGAAGAGATTAGCGTGGATGCTGCTAAAGTGCCAGTTTTATCAGAACTTGACGACATTACTTCGTTAAAAGAAGAACAAAGAACAGCAGTGAGTTGTTTTCTTTTCAAAAACAACATAAGTCATGTACCGACATGTCTACAGTCACCATGGTTCACGTTATGCAGTTCTCTATGGGGTTTACTCCTCGGTAGCAGCTACGTCACGTGTTTTGTTGCTGTGATCGGCCCGTAAAGATGTGACAGATAGAACGTTCGTCCAATCACCCTCCGAGCATGACCCCCCTCTCACTAGCTGGGTTTCCATTACCGTTTTTCGCAAAATAAAAGCGATATTTCTTAAATTTTAAGTTTTGGGCATAGGCCTTGCAATTCTCGTAAAATCTCATCTCGCGGGAATCTACTGCAGTGAAGCTTGATGCTCAAAACCTGTTTCGTGTTGGTACAGTTTTGGTTACATCTACGGCGGTTGCCTTGATAATTTTGAACAAAAGACAAAGGCAACGGATAATAGTTCAGAGGTAAAATCCATATGTATGGCAAAAGCCACGTATAAAGGTATAAGTATGATGTTGAGAGAAGTCTCGTCTCTTCTTCTGTTCACACGTACCGCACCATGTTGTCTCGTAGTGACTGGTCATGTGACATCATACGTCACATCCTGTGACTTGTAAATGCAGAGAAGTGTTTCCATGACACTTTTTAATATATTTCTATATCAAAACGCCTGAAAAACCTCCTCATGAAAGCGTAAAAACTTTTTAGCGATAGTTTAGGGTTTTTTTCGAAATTCAGGTGTTTCCATTACCAGTTTTTTATTGTGCTATTTAGATTTTGTGCATTTCCAAGTGTAATAGAAACCCAGCTACTGTCACTCCATCCCTCTGCTCTTTAAGTGAACATGTTACAACAGTGTTTTTATCAGACTTTCCTTCCTTTTCACTTTAATTCCTGTTCCACTTTAACTCGTCTACAATAAAGACGTATAACTTTGATATCGAGACATTTATTCATCTGATTTCTGAGAGATATTCTCAGTCATGTGGGGTCAAACTTCCTAATCACCAAACCTCAGTGGGAGCGTGTTGAGTCATTTCCTCTCCTCAGCAGAATATTTAAACTCTGATTTGTGGAACAAAAATGCAGAAATCTACAATATAGAAGCTGATAGAGAGAAAAGTCTCCATTCAGAGGAATAATTAAAAAACATGATTAAAAAAAGGAGGAGGGGGTGAGAGGTAGCGGAGTGTGGAGCTGAGGGAGTGAAGAAAACCACACGGGTACAGAGATTAGCCGTCTCTGCGGCGTTCTGATTGATAAAAGACCCAATGAACTCTGATCATTTAATCCCTCTCACACACAAACATTAACAGTAACTGATAATCCACTTGTGCTCGCTCCATGGCTCTATCTGTGTTTATCTTCTCCTCTATTCCCTGATAATCTGACAGCAGAGAGTCGGTCTGAGCGGCTCTAATCTGAGCCTAATCTCTGCCTCTGACGTGACCTCCGACTCCACGGGACAAAAGTTAGTCTTTTTCAGCTGCAGGGATGAGCTGGGTCTTTGTATTCGTAGACTTTAAAGAGCTGCAGCGGGCTTTTATTCCTTCTGGATTTGACTAATGAAACTCTCTTTCCTCACAGCTCAGCAGGAGACAGATCTGATACGCTCATTACAGAAAGCTACAAACCCGCTGGAAGAAATGAGAACAAATTACCGCCTGAATTTTGTAAATTAATTTGTTTTTCAAAGGTCAGTGTCTGAGATGAAGCGAAGCTTGGGATTCTTTGCTCTTTTTTCTCTCACATGACTTAAGCTTTATCGTTAAAAGCATGTGAAAGCTCAGTGTGAGGGAGGGTTTGATGTGGGATAAGCTGCACAAAAAGTCCACAAGAATGTAAAAATAAACAAAAAGATGAAGAGATGGAGATAGATGACAAGAGGCCGGCTTTTCTAACGGCCACATGCTCAGCAGTGGTCGCTCACGGTTTTGTTGACTGAGTCTGGAAGCAAATTTACAAAGTGTAGAAAAAGACAAATGCACAAGACTTTAGATTTTATTTTCTGCAGGAGTAAAAGAAATATGCAACCAACATCCCTTATTGTTTAAGACAGTGACCTCAATCTTGGGGTCGGGACCCAATTGGGGGTCGTGAGACACTGAGAGGGGGTCTCCAGATGCCTTAAAGAAACTAAGAATATTTTCTAAATGACACTGTTGCCACTTTACACAAATTTGACCAAATTTTAACCCTTTTTCATCACTTTTTACACAAATTTTGCCAATTTTAGCAAAGTTTGTGTCAATTTTATACCCTTTCCACCACTATTCTCTGCATGTTTTTGTCACTTCTAAACCAATTCTTGCCACTTTCTGCCTATTGTTGCCTCATTATCACCACTATAAACCACTTTTTACACCCCTTTATGCCCATTTTAACCAGTTATCCCATTTTTGCCAGTTTATATCAATTTTTCATCCCAGTCCACCTAATTTCCCCCAATTTTTTGCACTTTAAAGTAATTTCAGCCACTTTATAATCCCCTTTTACCACTTTCTGAGCCTGTTTTTGCCAAATTAATCAATATTTGGGGGGGTCATTAAAATAATCATGGAACATTAAGAAACGGAGATGTTTTAAAGCTAAATGCAAAGCCGGAACTACACTCCAGACATGGCTGCTGCACTGTGTCACTCCGCCCAGTGGTTTACTCAAGAAATAGTTCCGAGTATTTGCTTCATGGGTCGTAATGTTACACAATTATACGTTATTATTTCAAAGCATGGTGAATGTGCAGGTCACAACGTGTCCATGAGAACGTTTTGGAGTTGTTGGATTGTGTATTTGATGAGTTTAATGAGGGAAAGCCGGAATACTGTCTGCTTACATTGAGTTGGCACAGCAGGTCCAAACTCGGCAGCGGCGATCTAAAAACAGCTTGCACTGACAACTCAAGGTAACGAACCTGTTACTAAGAGTATAGGGATTATGGCAATGGACGAATTTGCCAAAATGTTGAAGTATCCCTTTAAGAATATTTTCTAAATTACACTGTTGCCAGTTTACACCAATTTGACCAAATTTGAACCCTTTTCACCACTTTTTTTTTTACACAGATTTTGCCAATTTTAGCGAATTTTTTGCCCCTTAAAACCAATTTGTGTCAATTTTATACCCTTTCCATAACTTTTTCCTGCAAGTTTTTGTCACTTCTAAACCAATTCTTGCCACTTTCTGCCTATTATTGCCACTATAAACCACTTTTTACACTACTTTATTCCCATTTTAACCACAGTTATCCCATTTTTGCCAGTTTATATCAATTTTTCATCCCAGTCCACGTAATTTCCCCCAATTTTTGCACTTTAAAGCCATTTCAGCCATTTTATAATCCCTTTTACCACTTTTTGTGCCCGTTTTTGCCAATTTAATCAATTTTTTGGTTATTTTTTCAATTTTTTACCCCTTTCACTTTTTTTAAAATCCGATTTCAACACCTTTTCCACCATTTTTTTGTCATTGTTAACGTATTTAAACAAAGAACCACACTGGGGCTTTTCTAGGTGGAAGAGATGTTCTTGCTCTTCTCCTGACCAGCTTCAGCAAGACTTTGATTTAGCAACTGGCTCCAGTGATGGTTAACAACCACACCTGCTGCATGCTAAGCTTGCTTTAAGTCATTTACTCTGCTTGGTTGGTGCACGGCCCTATGTCCTAAATGCTGTTGCTCTGATTGGCCTGCAGTGATTGTGACTGACAGGACAGTCTTTCTGAGCCTAACCCTGCACACATGGATGTGAAATACATCCCATGCCATTTATATGTGAACTAGTCTCTGGTGTGTAAGGTCATGCTGCAGACAGCAGATAAGAACTGTTGTCCTTTCATGTTGGAGAAACTTCCCCTAATTGTCTCATCAAGCCTCCACTCTGGTGTCTGGGGATGTTTTTCTTCTAAGACTAAAGGATTTTATTTAAATGTATGCAGTCTTTGTAAAGCTAATGAGTGATCTAATGAAGCATTGACCTTCAACCTGCAGAGAACAAAGTCTCTCACAGATCAGAGCTCCATTTCTTTGTACCGCCGAGATTTTGGAACGAGCCTGCTGCTCCGAGCTCTGTCTCCATGTACAAGTGTTCTTAAGAGAGTGGCACTGATTTGGCAGCTCCTCTGTCATTATTTGGAGCAATCGTGAACATCTAGTTGGCAGGAAGAGTGGTGAATTTTGGCAGAAACGAAGCGACCAAAGTCGAGCTTTTCAAACCATACAAGACAGAAAAACAAACATCCTCGCACGGATGCACAGAGAGCAAATCTGACGATAAAGCCTGTATATTTGTGTGGATTTTCCCTTGAAGGAGATGTGATATTTTTGGCAGAGCAGCCTGTCATTTTGCTGCAGTGTTTTTTTTCCCAGCCATGTGTGTTGATTGTGAGGCTTTGCAGCAGACCAGCATGCTGTCTGGCTCTATAAACTTGTTTGAAAAGGCGTGGAGCAGCTAACTGCAGCTCCGAGGCACAAACTGTGGACCAGCCTCTGCATCGTGACTCAACTGAAACTTCTTTTGGATGTTTGGTGTGACCGTCGAGCTCAGCTGGGTGGTGGTGAATCTGACAAATGTAGGTCTGCAGTGACGTAAACAGTGTTTATCACTGTGGGCCGTGGATTGTGTGGAGTTTGTAGAGAGAGGGCAGTGTATGTAAATCTTTTTTTTTTTTTTTTTTTTTGGTTCCTGACTGTGGATGTGAGACTAACAGATAGACCGATATCCAAGAGACATTATCAAAAGATTCAAATACTCTACAGCGGTGTTACTCAACCCTGCTCAACCATCTATCCATCCATTTTCTATACCACTTATGCTGCTCCGGCTCGTGGGGGAGCTGGAGCCTATCCCAGCTATCATCAGGCGAGAGGTGGGGAACACCCTGGACTGGTCACCAGTCAATCACAGGGCTGACATATAGAGACAGACATGACCTAATTAGCACGTCTTTGGTGGTGGGAAAACGCGTACTTGGAGAGAACCCACGCATGCACAGGGAGAACATACAAACTCCACCCTGGCCCTGACCGGGAAGCAAACCAGCAACCTTCTTACTGTCTTACTGTGAGGCAACAGCACTAACCCCTGCACCACCGTGCTGCCCCTGCTCAATCAAAAAGGGTGAGAAGTGACATAAAAATGAGTTACAGGTCGTAAAAATGGTCCAAAAGTGGCAAAAACATGGCACAAATTGAGTGGAAATTGACTTAAATGGGCAAAAGCAGTCAAAAATGGGCAAAATAATAAGGAAACAAGTGGTTTTTAATGGCAAAAAGTTGCTTAAATGGGCAAAAAATTGTGAAAAAGAGCAAAAATGGGATAAAAGTGGCAAAAATGGGGGGAAAAAAAGGAAACACAGGTATTTAAATGCAAAAAATGGGTGAAAATTGGTGAAAAAGGGCAAGAATGGGGAAAAAGTGGAAAATATAAGTAGCAAAAATAGGATACAATTGGTATTTCATTGCAAAAAAAATAGGTGAAAAGTGATGAAAAAGGGCAAAAATGAAAAAAGTGGAAAATAAAAGTTGCAAAAATGGGTAAAAAAAAATGGGAAACACATGGTATTTAATGGCAAAAATGGGTGAAAAGTGGTGACAAAGAGCAAAAATGAAAAAAATGGAAAATAATAGTGGGAAAAATGGGCAAAAAAAAGAGGAAACAAGTGGTATATAATGGCAAAAAAATGGTGAAAAGTGGGGAAAAAGGGGACAAATGGAAAAAAAGCAAAAAGACATAGCAAAAATGGGCAAAAAATATAAAACAAGTGGTATTAAACAGTAAATGGTAGCTCTAATGGGAGAAAAGTGGCCAAAAATTATGGAAAAGTTTGAATAAAGTTGCCCTTTAAGGTTTTTGGGGGAAAAATATTTAAAATTAAGACATTCAAGAGCCACAAATGGTCACAAAAACAGCCACATGTGGTTCCAGAGCCTTACGTTGACTTTACTGATCTACGGGATTTTTCCCGTTTCATCTACTCAGATTTACCCACACGAGCGTCCTCAGTGAGTCCCTGGTGTTTTGAACCAGCTGGACGCTCACACTGCCAGTCTGAAAGCCTAGTTTTAGACATGCATGCTTAACAAATATCTCCAATAATCCCCACATGATGTCATGTGGGGAGTTAGCCCCGCCCCCAGGATCAGTTGGCCCTCCCCTCTTGGAAGAAAGCTCCACCCTGCTCTCCTGATCCGATTGGGAGAGCCACATCCATTAAGCCACATCCATTTCCTCATAAGTGCAGAGTCAGGGGTGGAGTCAGACATCTCATTAACATTTAAAGCCACAGACACGGAAACAGCTCGTTCTGAGCAGGGCTGAAACAGAGGAGTTTTTAGACATGCAGAAATCCAATACTGGAGTGTTTCTTCAGCATTAAACTTCACAGGCATGTTTTAGGGACTTCTGAGACCGATATAAACTTGTCTTAAAGGGGTCATATATGTGACCTTTAACGAGCTGACGGTTACGATGGTAATGGAGTGATACTTTTCCATCCTGCAGTCTCTTTACGATCACTCCTGGCTCTGAAAAAAAAAATGGCGATGGCCCAAATGCTAAATATATGTGTGACGTTGCTGGTTCAGTCTCAGTTTACTCTATTTTCACTCTCTTTTCAGGGTGTTTTTCTTCAAAGATGTAAAGTTAATGCAGCCTGAAGGATGACATGTACACTCATACATATGAGTCAGGCACGTGTAATTGGATTACAAGAAGCACCGGTCTACTGTGTGTCATACATTCAACCACTCTCAGCTGGTCTTTGCTGGCTTTAGCCTTTGGTCTCATTACTGGAGATGAATGCAGGGCAGAGCTCGACAGGAAGACGGATGGATAAATGGAGGGACCATGAAAAAGCGAGTGGGCGAGCGAGCATTCAGGGAGGATGGAAAGAGAAGAGAGAGAGAGAGAGAGTAGGAATCATTGAGTCAGAATTGCAAACAAGACTGATTACATGAAGAGATGGAAATATGAGAGGAAAGAAAGGCTCCATGTCTTTGATGTCCCTCCATCTTTTGCAGGCGAATATATTTTCAGCATGGCGTGACGTCGTGTCTCGCCATGTTTCAAAGCGGTCTCCTACGGCTTCTCTCCATTATACATCACACACAATAAATCTCACGCACAGAGACGCTGGTTTTACTGATGGATGATGAAACTGTGGACTTGTACTTTAAACCCTTCAAAGAGACACATCTCTTTTGTATGAAACAGCGCTGCAAATCTTGACTTGTTAAGAGGGTAAGATTACTAATCGCTCCGTAACAGCTGGGACGTCCCAGCTAAATTGGTTTGCCTGGCTTAGGGGTCAGGAAACTTTTTGGTGTGCGGCTCCGGAGCCACGGGTTCCCGAACCCCGGTCTAGCTGGATGCCTCTTGTCCCACATACCGATGTACGATATACATGATTACCCATCATGCTCTGGTCATGTCCACCATCTGACATGTGTCCAATCACCACCCTGCATCAGATAAAGACCTAGAGCAGTGATACTCAACGTGTGGCTCTTTTATGTCTTAATTTAAAATATTATTCCCCAGAAAACCCTAAAAAAAGGGAAACTTTGACCTGAGAAATTGTCTGTTGCCAGTCACATTAATCAGTTTGTTTCCCACATTTGTCCAGTAGGCTTTAATTGTCAATCTTTATTTATTTCTCTGTACATTTCCATTGCCCTTATTCGCAATTTTTGCCATTTTTTTCTGTTTTTGCCAGTTTTAATTCTCATTGCCCATTTTTGCCACTTTTATCCCATTTACACTGCATTTGGCCATTAAATGCTACTTTTATCCATCTATTTGCTGCTTTTTGCCCTTTTCAGTCATCTTTGGCTAATTTTTTGCCAAGTTTTCACCACTTTTTGGCCATTTATGCCATCTGTAACCAGTGTTAATTTTGTCAGCTAAAACTACAACGACAAACTTCGCCGACAGCCTTTTTTCCATGACAAAAACTCGACTAAAACTAACAAAAATAGATCTGTGATGGCTAAAACTGCCAAAAACTAAACTTAGTTTTTTTGTCAAAATGACTAAAACTAGACTAAAATGTAATTTTGTTCTTGTTGGACATTCAAAATCTGTGATATTTCTCCACTGTGGGTAAATCTGTCAAAAAACAATGCATCTGTATCTATTCTGCCTCTCAGCTGTAGAAAACAGGGAGCCCAGGTTTGGCAGGGTACAGAGAACACACTACCATGATTTGGTACCAGATTTAGGAAAGAGAATAAATGCATGGACTAAAAGTAAAGACTAAAACTAAAAAAGATAGAAATGACTAAAACACTGTCTGTCACTGTCTCTCCCATTTCTGCCACTTTCTGCCCTTTTTTGCCACTTTTTCTCCCCATTGTTCTAACTCTTTACCCAGGGGTTTGCCATCTTGTACATATTTTGCCCCTTTAACCCAGATTTTCTTACTTTTCACTACTTCGATGGTGGCTCTTACCGAGGTATTTTTTCAACAACTTGGCTGTTTGGTTGAGCAGGGCTGATTAACACTGACGTAGAGACAGGTATCCACACGTCACTATTATGGCACAACAGTGCCATGTTAGGCTATTATTCATTTGAGCCGACAATTACACCTGACAAAAACATCAGAGGCTATCAAACAGTCAAACAGTCACAGAGTTACTCTAGCTAGTCCATAAAACCGGCAGAGCACTGACAGCCCCTTTTGGTTAAATGCTGAGTTTTTTAACTTCTTTTTTTGTGATTAGTGTCAAACTGTTGATAAAAAGCTTTTCCGCCCAAACTTTGGTGAGTTGTTTGACCTCATCAGTGCTCCAAGCCAACCCACGGCTCATTCTGTTGGTGGGTAAACCAGCTTATTAGCATCTTGGGTGCAAGAATAGCACGTGTTTGCATCCCCAGTGGGAAAGGTAGGCTGGGATGCAACAGTGTAAGGACAGCCTGCTGCTGGTTAGAGCCATATACACTCAGGCTTGAACACTAAATGATCCAAAGCAAAAATGCAACAGTGAATTATTTTCACATCCAAACTTGAGCAAAGGGAACAACGACAGGTATGAAAGTACCCTGAGTGTATTCATAAATGGAGGACTGTGGTGCGTTGTCAGTTAGGGGTCACTTTGAGGGAAAATGGATTTACTTTGGTAAAAACTATCCTCCCCCATTGCACAGAGCTCCAAACAGAATATGTTGTACTCAATAAGTTGGCAAATCGACCTTAGCGTGCTGAGCCAGAGGAGCTCAGATCAGAATCCCCGATTTGTGACGATAACACGATCACAGGGGCCCCAAGCTAAACTGCGACGTTATTGGCTGAACACACCCAGGGCCACGTTTCACTCTGGTCACATTCACTGAACTAGTCCAACAAAAATTTCCCTCCAAAAAGTTTTCTACTCCCGCTCCAATGTGCTCTCTGTTCCTGCCGCAGCAGCCGGAGGTTAAGTGCCTCGCTCATCTTGAGCATTTGGAATAAATTATGCAGATTGGCTGTTATAGCCTTCCATTATGTTGAGCATTATAACCGGGGCTATTTTTTCATTGTAAAGTGTTATTCAGATTGATTGTTCGACCCCATTTGCTAATGCTTCCACTGTCAAGGCTGAAAAATGGACTTAGAGCAGAGCAGGAGATAGAAAAGTGACATTTTCAGATCAGCTTTTTTTCTCTGCCACATCCAAAATCTGAATGTTCTTATTTCAAATGTCATCTGAAAAAAAAAAAGCTCCATTCATAGTCTGAAAACTGAAGGATCTCTCTTATAAAGAAGGGATGAAACAGGCTGTCCTTCAATGAGGGCATTTTACAACACAAATTCCAAAAAAGTTGGGACACTTCCAAATGCAATGATTGTCAAATCTCATTTATTATAGAACATAAACAACATATCAGATGTTGAAACTGAGACATTTTACCATTTCAGGAAAAATGTTAGCTAAATTGCTCAATTTAACAAAAATCCCTCAATGCATTCTGGGGATTCAGTGCTGGAAGATTTAAGGTGACGGTGATTTTTGACCTCCAAGTTCTAACTAATCCATCCTCGAGACAGAGTGGACATTTACAGCACCACATCTGTGAGACTGACCTGGAGGAAGGCACTTATGTAAGGATGGACAACCTGAGACCCTGACCCTTGCTACTGCAAAAGCAAAGAATGTTAGTTTGTTTAACAAAGTCTCTGCTGTGGTGGTTCTCATCGCAGATAAATCCTGTTTTCTGCAGGTGAAGCAGAGGTCTTGGTGTGAACTCTTTAAATCTGTGTTTCTCAACCTTTAAAGCCCATGACCCCCAAAACAAAGGTGCCAGATACCGGGGCCCCCCGCTGTAGGGAAGGTGGTTGAACACAGCCATGCACATTCAGGAACAGTCATGTGCAGACAAGGCTGCTCATCAGGGGGGAGCTTTCAGGGACCCCTTCAAACGGAGCTGTGATATCCATACATTTAATCTGAATAATAACCACTCTTATCAAAACAGAAAATATCTTTTCTTATTCTTTTGTGTCTTAGTATATAGCCTTTGTAAAAATATAAATCCATTTTCTTGAAAACAGAATTAAAGTGGGTTAAAATAGCTAAAATGGGTTAAAAATGGCCAAAATTGGTAGAAAACGAGATGAAATGGGAATTTGAAAGTAGCAGATATGTTAGAATTGGCGACATTAAGAAAAGAATGGTAAGTAGGGCTGCAAGCAGCACTGAAGGGCCCTCACACCCCGGCGCAGGTCGGGGTGTGAGGGACAGTAAGATTGGCAAAAATTGGCAGAAATGGGTTCAAATGGCAACAAGCGGCATCACAAATAGTAAATGTGGTTAAAATGGACAAAAATGTCTGTCAAAAATGGTAAACTGGGGCTAATGGTTCTAATAGTAGGTCAAAAGAAGCAATAACAGGCAAAACTTGACAAAAATGTGTTAAATTGGTGGGAAAAAATGGATGATAACTGGTTAAAATCAGGCAGAATTGGTGTAAAGATGCAAAAGTGGGTAAAAAGTGGCAAAAAAAAAAAATGATCAAAAAATGATGAAAAGTTGCTAATGACGGTGGCAAAATTGGGTTGGGAGAGTGTTTAAACAGTGGCACTAACATAAATATTAATAACAGTTAGAAACTCTTTCAGCGCCATAATGAGGGAACAGTTATTCAGGATGCTACTGATAAAACTTTTATTTTACATATCACTAATTCTATGCATATATTGTCATTAAAATGGTTAAAATATACAGTTTGATATTATTTTAAAAATATCCTCTCAGTGTCTTGTGACCTTGAAGGGGGTCCCGACCCCAAAGTTGAGAACCACTGCTTTAAAAAACCATGCATCTCAAAGATAAAAATAAAGCTCGAGTGTTCCTCCTTCACTTCTGTCACCTCTGACGGCCGTCTGAGCAGCTGACCTCGAGTTTGAGCACCCAGCTCTTCAACAGCCTCTCTGAGTACCTATAACGTTCTCATCGCTCCTCTCAACCTCCAAAAACGTGCGAACAATGAGGCTCAGCATGCAGCTAAAGGGATGCTTGACTTCTTTAATAAGCTTCCTCCAGCTCGCCCTGAAGGACACTGTGGATTTATGTGGAGACGACACAGTCGTGGATATAAACAGCCTTGATTCTTACTGATGGCTGTGTTTGTTGTTGTGTGTTTTGGCTTGATTTTAGGCTGGATTAATGTCGGGGGGGGGGGGGTAGTGGCACTTACAGGGATGCTCTGCTGAAATTAATCTGGCAGCGAGAGAGCGGCTCGTCAGAGGTGATGTCTTCACCTTGGACCGAGGTGCATTATCTGGATGAAAAGGCAGCAGCGGCCTGACAAGACTGATGAGGACGGGACATCCTCCTCTCTGCTCTCCTCGTGCCTCTCGCTCTCATTTCAAACACAGCCTCATAACCGGAGAGAGCAAGACATCCTGTCACATTTGTTCCTAGAAAAGATGCAATAACTCCTCAGTTAAACTGCCGAAATACGAGATTAAATATTCAACACCTCTGCAGTAGCTAAAGATGTGTTTTTAGCTGGAAACCTCCATGTTTTTAAAGTCTGTCTGGATGCCTATTGCACATCATTACTGTGGTTTACCTGCAGCGTGGACCTCATACTGGTGCTGTTGACCTTTCACTCTCAGTGGGACCATCTCCTAATGTCAGGAGAGTGTTTAAGTGCGGTGTGTCTCTGCACTCACACTCATATCAGTGCACCTTATGGGGAAAGGGACTATTACTGAAATGTCAAACGTGTGAATGAAATAATGGAGAAAGACCCAACCAACAGGGGTCCAGGAAGGTCAGAGGGGTCATTTCAGGTGTTCTGACATCACCTAAGTCATTTCACTATCAGTTGTTTCCTCCACGCGGTGCGTGATCCAGCTCTGCACCGCTGTCATAATTGTTTTATGAAGAATGAAATTTAAATCACTCCCCTTCTCTGTGCTCTGGATTCCTAATACACAGAGTCTCAGCCTGAAGGAGGTTCAGCTGCAGATGAATGGGTTCAGTAACTGGCAGCCTGCTGAAGAAACTCAGGGTGCGTGTAAGACTCTGCAGCTGCTCTTCATACACTAGCAATCATACCATCCTCTCCCTCATCTATCCATCCATCCTCCAGTCCCCTCTGTTCTCCATCATCATCCTCATCCTCTCTGCTGAATTTTTCAGTCCTTCTTTCAACACTTTGTGTCTCACAGCGGCGTGTTCTGTGGTTTTAAGCTTGGAATACAACAAAGGCTGGCTGCACACCAGACCATTCAGGCCAAATCTGTCCCCACCAACACAAGGGTGAAAGCAGAAACAGAAGCAGAAATCTAGTAAAATAATATAAAAAGTGAACACAGCTACGTAATTTATGACCTCATAGTTTTGCATTTAAGACTTTTAATCAGCTTCTAAAACCCTTTTTTAACATTGATTTATCAACTTGCAGAAAACCTGGCTGTGTTCGTTTTTAAAAAGCAATATTTCAACAATGTTCATGCAAAAAGTCCTGGGTTTGCATCATTAATTTTTCTAATCTGTAAGAGACTAGATCAGGGCTGTGTTACTGCTCTATTGAGACAGTATAATTGAATAATATCAAGTGAAAAGTAAACATTGGTTGATTTTTCTCAGTGATTGTGGGCTAGTTTTCTCTGTTAACATCATAGTTAAAAAATCAAACACACAGATGAACTGTGTGAGCATGCTCTCTCTATGTCAGGGGTCATCCAGTACATCTGCACAAGGGCCGGATTTAGTCTAGTCTGGGGGCCGGACTTTCAAATAGGCAAAAATTAAAGACATGTTTTATATTTTTTTAGTAATTACCAGTGACATGCATGCATGTTTTATCCCTTTTGTGACAATTTTTGCCAATTTTCTTCTATTGTTGCCACTTTTTAACCCCTTTAATTACATTTTTTCAACAATTTTTGCAACTTTAAAACCAATTTTTCCCACTTTTAACTCATCATTGATACTTTGTGCACATTTTTGTCTCTTATACCCAATTTTTTGAAAGATTTTAACCTCTTTAAACCACTTTTCCTGCATGTTTTATCCCCTTTGTGCTACTCTTTTATCAATTTTTTCCACTTTTCTTCTATTTTTGCCACTTTTTAACACATTTTCTTTTCTTTCTTGCACTTTTTTTGTCATTTGTAACCGATTTTTGACACCTTTTGTGCCATTTTTCCTCTTTTACCGTTTTTTTGCCACATATTAACCTCTTTTCACCACTTTATTGGGTCATTTTTTGCAGCACTTCTGCCAACCTTAACCCTTTTTAAAATACTTACTAATTATGACAGTAAATCTCTGTAAAAACAGATCAAATGTTAAGCCATTCTAAAACTATTTCAATGTGGGTTTTTTTGTTTTGTTTTGTTTTGTTTTTTTTTATCAGATGGATTTAACTGCTGCAGACATTTAAGGCCAAAAGATACTCTTAAAAACTTCTTTCCCTCCTTTTCTGAATTTAATGATATTTCGGGGGCCGGACAGGAAGCTTTGGGGGGCCTGACGTGGCCCCCGGGCCCCCAGTTGATATTCAGTGCTCTATGTCTTCTGCCCTTTCAGGGACGGGCATTGGAAACTAACATTAGCTATAAATGCTGTGGTGTGGTGCATTGTGGGATTGCTGTTCAATTCTCTATGTATACTGCATCCAACCCTGCCAAATAAACCAAAACATACTAAACGTTTTCGGATGTGAGCTCACTTTTAAACCCTTCATGTACTCTCTGGTGTTATCCTCTGATATTTTAGATTTCAGAAAACTGCAGATGGACAAAATCATTTGCCTTTGGAGAAGACTTCATTTGAATAAAAACCTCTAAATGTTCTTTTTTGCTTCCTCTATCTTAGAGTGAAAATCCTCTGAAGGCTCAGAAGAAGTGCGATTAGTTGTTTAAATGTTCTCCGCCTTGCCACGGGGCAACGACTTCCTGTTGAGAAAGGCTGCCAACCGAGGCCGGGAAGCAGTGCGTGCTCCGGGTGCCGAACGAGTGAACACTTCCTGTGAACTCACACCTCAGCTGGACCACTTCCTCACTTTCACGGGAAGTTTTCTCTGCAGAGCTGCAGAAGGTAGAGCTGTGAATGCCCTGCAGCTAGTTCTGTTCGGATGTTGACGTGCTGGACTGAAGACATTTTCTGCCTCGCCGAGCAGGCGTTTTGAAACGGATCCCGAGCTCATGAGCAGGGATCCTTCCGCTGTATTTCCTCGTGGCTGGCGGACACTGCGGCTGTCTTTGGAGGCAGACAAAAACACCCCCCTGAAACAGCAGAGAGGAGGTCAGTTAGCGGACACTCTTGACAGCACCCAGGGGATGTTATCATTGGATCTGGGTGCATTTTCTGGTTCAGAACCGTCAACATTGCTGTGACATGAAGCCTGTTTGGGCGTAGAAGCTCAGCCGGGCGTTCTGCTAGTCCTTCACAGCCGCTCAGTGTCACTTTGCTTCTTTCTCTTCACACTTTGTTGGCAAAGTGCTGAGCAGACAACAAAGTACAAAGCCAAAGGTTGACTTTATCATCTTGTTAACTTTATTTTTGAAGGACTTTGAAGCCAAACTCTGACGCGCTTTGCTGGGAATAAAAGTGACAACAAGAGCAGAAGAAAAGCATGCAAATACAGCCAGAGAAAAGGGAGAGTAGAGCGGTACAACTCCTACATGAAATACTAAAAACATAAAGAAACATCACACCTTTTTTATCTGAGACGTTGGAAACCTTGCAGCGACAATGCCGACATAAAGATGCAAGCCAATCAGGTTTAAAATGACCAAATAAGCCAATTAGAGGAGAAAAACCAGTAAGAGAGTGGGAAAGTAGTGACTGGTTTGTTTGGTTAGTATAGGGGACAAAAATGGACATTGTACCGCACCGTCGTAGTGAAGAGGGAGCTGAGCCAGAAGGCAACACTCATGATTTACTGGGCCATCTTTGTCCCAACCCTCACCTATGGTCATGAACTCTGGGTAATGATTGAAAGAACAAGATCCCAGTTTGAGCTCAGCCCAGGAGATGAGGGTGAGAAGTAGATCTTAAGAAGAAAGACTGGGCTATTACAGCAGGAAGATGCAACCAACGGGAGAGTTAGCATGTGCTGCAGCCGTCATGCAGCCAACATGCACCTGCTCTTAAATGCACGCCTAAGAAGGAGTGTTTCATTTCAGCTATTTCTGCTCAAAGCAGTTCAACTGTGAAGGCCTCAAGTAGTTTTAGTTTCCTCACCTTGTTTGCTGTCACTTTTCACTCATCACTGAAGAGAAAAATCAAAGTATAAGAGCGTACTGTTTAAGAGCAGAACTGACAAGTTACTACTATAGCGATCCATCAATCAGGAGCAAACGTCTCTGCCAGTTATGATCAGTTCAGGGTCTTTAAAATGCAAAAGCTGATGCACAAACTGCAGAACAAAAGGCTTTCAACAGTGAAACTCAGCATGTGGCTCTTTGATGTCGTCATTTTAAATTTTATTTCCTTAGAAAACCTTAAAGGGAAACTTTTTTGCCCTTTTTCACGATTGTCACTTTTCACCCATTAGAGCTACCTTTTGCCATTATACACTACTTTTTTTTCTCATTTTTTGCCCATTATGTCCACTTCTTTTTGTAACTTTTGTTTCCAATTTTTGCCACTTTTTTCCAATTGTTTCCCTTTTATTTTTTTATTTTATTTTATTTTTTTTTTTTTTTGCTATTTTCACCCATTTAAGTGACCTGTTGACATTAAATACCACTTGTTTCCTTTTATGCCACTTTTTGTTTGCCTTTGTTTTCTTTGTTGCCCTTTTCCACCAATTTTCACCAATTTTTTTGCCATTAAATACCACATGTTTCTTATTTTTTGTTCATTTTTGCCACCTTTTTCTCATTTTTGCCCTTTTCCCACCACTTTTCACCCATTCAAGCTACCTAAGCTAGCACTTGTTTTCTATTTTTTTGCCCATTTTTGCCACTTCTTTTTGCAACTTTTTCTTTTCAATTTTTGCCATTTTTGCCCCATTTAGGTACCATTTGCCATTTAATAATAATAATAATAATAATAATAATAATAATAACTTTATTTGTATAGCACTTTTAAAACATGGGTTTACAAAGTGCTTTGACATGTGCAGAAGCAAGCAGATAAACAAAGCAACAAACCCAAACAGAAGACAAGAAGACAGGACGTGACATGCAGACAACATCAGCAGAATCCAAACACTTAAAGAAACTAACCAAAAATATGGATGAGACAGTAATTCATCAACATCAATATACATCAAAACCTAGACAACATGAGATGCCATGCAAACTAAGACATCACAGATATCAATCAGAGTGAAGACATGAACCGTACTGCACAACTAAGACATCATGAACATCATCAGGATGCAGGCAAGACACAGACATCAAGTACCATAATACGATATGAACCCAGGCAATGCAGGAACCCAGCTACACAGGCTGAGACCAAGAGGACCAAAATTAAAGACGTGAGACATTAAAAGAATTAAAAGAGAACCAAGGAGGAGTAAAAACAAAACAGGAGATAAATGAGAAAAGGCAGTAAAATGTAATTAAGAGGGCAAAAACAGACAGTAAAACAAGCTAAAATAAGCTCTAAAACAGTAAAAGCAGCAAAATTGCTAAATATTATAACAGAGGTAAACAAAAGGGAGGCAATAAAGACATAAAAGCAATAAAGTGAGGAAGACAGCAATGATTAAAAACAGCTAAGGGGCAAGGAAATAAAATGAAGTGGACGGGGAGTAAAGGTGAGATGAAGAGGAAATTAAACTAAAATAGGTAAGAGTCTGTGAGAAGATAAAAACTAGATAAGAAGAAGACGACATCACGAAAAGCAAGTCTATAAAAATGAGTTTAAAGAAGTGATTTAAAATATGTCAATGATCCTGCATGCCTTATCTCCTCAGGCAGATCGTTCCAAAGTTGAGGGGCTCTGATGGAGAAGGCCCTGTCACCCTTAGATTTGAGTCTCAACTTTGGAACAACCAGGAGGTTAATACCACTTGTTTCCTATTTTTCCCCTTTTTTTGCCACTCTTGACTACTTTTTAACCCATTTTAGCTACCTTTTACCATTAAATACCACTTGTTTCCCTTTTTTTGGCCCCTTTATTTTTGCTTTTGTTTTCATTTTTGCCCTTTTACCCATTTTTGACATTAAATACCACTTGTTTCTTTTTTGTGTGCCAATTTTTGCCACTTATTTTTCCACTTTTTTCTCATGTCCTTTGTCATCACTTTTAACCCATTTAAGCATCCTTTTGACATTGAATACCACTTGTTTCCTATTTGTTACCCATTTTTGCCGCTCTTGACTGTTTATTCCCAATTTCAGTCAATTTCACTCAAATTTTTGCCTTGTTTTTGCCACTTTTGGACCATTTTTGCCACCTGTAACTCATTTTTTTTGTCACTTCTCACCCACTTTTGTTATTTTCTGACCCTTCTTCCACTTCTCTCCCCATTTTCGCCCCTTTTCACACCTTTTTGCTTCTTTTGGACCATTTTTGCCACATTTAATTTATTTTTAATGCTACTTATGACGTTTTTGCCACTTTCACCACTCAGATTGTGGCTCTTGCAAAGGTATTTTTCAACAATTTGGCTCTTTGTTTGAGCAGGGTTGAGTAACACTGGGTAAAAAAAGGAGGTTTCACAAAGCAAAGGGCAGTTACATCACCTTCATTCACACAGTTTTTATGCTGTATATTTGTATGAATGTTGGCTTAAAAGGCAGCTTTCAGCATCTAAATTTGGTGGATATACTACTTTAAGCGTATGAGGTAGCGATGCAGCTCTCCACCTACTAACTGAGTCAACTGCCACTAAAATAAAACATCAGCTCTCAGCTACTACTGCTGTGCACCATGCTGATTTCAAAAGAAACCGCCGCCCGGGCTCGGGTCCCTTTTGAATTTTGACTCACTGGTTTAAGTCTCCCCTCCGAGCTGGCTGAGTGGGCTGACAGAGAAAAGAGCGCAGCTACATAATGACTGCTTTTGTTTCACTTGTTTTTTTTTAAAAAGAGCGACTTTTCAGAGAAACGCCACGTGATACAAAAACACAGACCTGCAGTGAAATTCAAAAGTCGCCCACACATGTCGTTGTTTTTCGCCCACCGAGAACCAGAGGGATCTGGATTCCTCCAACATGAGAATGAAATGCATCAGTGCAGATTCTAATCTGCAGACTCTGGCAGGCGGAGCCTGATCTGTCATGCCAATAAAGCTCCTCACTCAGAGATGTGAGGGAATAAAACAATACTTGATATCTTTACACAAAATCACAGGAATCTCTGAGTGATAAAGGAGGAAGGCAGAACTAGATGTTATTGATTGCATTTATGGACTTTCTTTATTTAACGCCAGCAGAACGAGAGCATATTCATCTGATTGATGGGAGACGAGATGTGCTGTGACTGATCAAGACTTCACAGTCAGACCCAGAATGAAGACCTCAGGAGTTTCTGGTCCAAGGCTTTCTTAATAGTTCAAACTAGGCCCACATATTCTAAGACAGTATGCAAAATACTTTCATGTTGTCAGACATTCTAAGATAATGAGGCACAGACTGGAAGATTCCCAGTGAGCTGGACTGGTTTGGGGGTCGTAGTTCTCTTACAGACGGAGTAAGATTGTCCTCCAGGATTTTCATTTTACCCTCTACCTTTACACGCCTTCCAGGGCCAGCTGCTGAGAAGTATCTCCACAGCATGATGCTGTCACCACCGTGCTGCACAGTGGGGATGCTGTGTTTGTGGTGATGTCAGTGTTTGGCATTCAAAAAGCTCCATTCAGGTCCCATCAGACCAAAGAACTTCCTTCCTCTTGACCATGGAGTCTCCCACAGTCCTTCTGGTGAACTCTAGTCCAGATTGAATCTGAGTTTCCTTCAACAGTGGCTTTCTCTAAAGCTCTGACTGGTGAAGAACCCGGCCAATGCAGGGTCTCTCCATCTCCTTCAGAGTAGTCATAGGTGTCTTGGTGTCCTCTCTCACTAGTCTCCTTCTTGCACGCCCACTCAGTTTGTGAGGACGGTCTGATCTAGGCAGATTTACACATGTGACATAATCCTTTCTTCATTATGGATTTAACTGAACTCTGGGGGATGTTCAGAGCCTCTGAGATGTTTCTGTATCCATCCCCTGCCTTAGACTTTTCAATAACCTCTTCTCTGGGTGTTCTTTTGTCTTCGTGGTGTGATAATAGCCATGTATACTGATTAACCAGTGACTGGACTCTCCAGACACAGGTGTCTTTATCCTTCAATCACTGCACTCAGGTGATGCCCGTTTCACAAACTGTGAGACTACTAGAACCAATTGCTTGTACTTCTGTTGAATTAGATCAGTCACGTTAAAGGGGGTGAATATTTATGCAGTCACTTATTTTAAATTAGTGGAATCTCCACTGTGAAATACTGGCAGGCAAGTCATTAGGTGTTTGAATTCAGTTCAAACCCTTAATTTCCACATACTCAGCCTGCACAGATATCTACCTGCTATGCACACTGTGGAGCAAATCGTTCCCTCTCAAGTCAGTTGCAGTTTCACTGCATGCACTCTGGTCCATGTCCTGCACATTCTGGGAGCACAAATCTACTCTGCACCTTTATGCACCAGGTCTTTCTGCAGGAGAGGCTGCAGCCAAACCACACCAGTCCACATAGAGCAGATTGATCCAAACAGGAGGATCTGACAAGAGCACAGCAAAGGGCCTACGGAATTTAGTTGCTCTTTCTCCAACACTCAGAAGATGGAAAACAGTAGGAAGAGAGAAAAGGTGGCATGCAATAAGGGAGCAATGCGTAGACCAAGGGTCAACAAGTACATCTGCACAAGGGCCAGATTTAGTCTTAACAGAAACTCTGGGGACCGGACTTTCAAATACACAAAAATTAAACACATATTTTGGTCTGATTGAAACATTATTGTAGTAGTTTTTTTATTATTTTCTTTCAAAACACAGTACATTTTTAGTCATTAGCAGTGAGATCTATCCCTGTTATCTATAACGCAATAGGCCACAGGGAGACAGGCCTGACAACAGAATCGGCCGGACCCCTGAAAATTTAACAGAATGGGCCCTCCCTAATTGTCATTTAGCACCAATATTAACCCATTTTTGACACTTTAACCCCTTTTTGCACCACTCTGTCTCTTATACCAAATTAATGAAAGATTTTAACCTCTTTTAAACCACTTTTCCTGCATGTTTTATCCCCTTAGTGCCATTCTTTTATCCAAGTTTTGCCACCTTTCTATTTTTGCCACTTTTTAACCCATTTTTACTTTTTTTTTCAACAATTTTTGCAACTTTAAAACCAATTTTTGAATGATTTTAACCCATTGTTGATACTTTTTGCCCCTTTTTGTCTCTTATACTCAATTTTTTAAAAGATTTTTACCCCCTTTAAACCACTTTTCCTGCATGTTTTATCCCCTTAGTGCCATTCTTTTATCCACGTTTTGCCACCTTTCTATTTTTGCCACTTTTTAACCCCTTTTCATTACTTTCTTTCACTTTTTTGTCATTTGTAACCAATTTCTGATACCTTTTGTGCCTTTTTACCATTTTTTGCAACATTTTAACCTCTTTTCACCACTTCATTTGGTTGTTTGCTGCACTTCTGCCAATCTTAACCCTTTTTTAAAAATCGATTAATCATGACAGTAAATCTCTGTAAAAACAGATCAAATGTTAAGTCATTCTGAAACTATTTCAATGTTAATATTTTGTGGGATGGATTTAACAGCTGTAGACATCTAAAGCCAAAAGATACTCTTAAAATCTTTTTTCCCTCCTTTTCTGAATTTAATGATCTTTCAGGGGCCAGACTGGAAGCTTTGAGGGGCCTGATGTGGTCCCCGGGCCGCCAGTTAATGATCAGTGGTTTAGACCATAGAGGAGACCTCTACACTCATGCATTGTTCATCTGCTTGTGTGGGGTTTTGTGGATGTGCAATGTACCCAAGAGCTTTTTCTGTTCATGCAGGCGACAGTGCAGAGGTTGTTACATGTGCTTTCCTCTGCCTCAGCATGCATCTTTGTGTGTTTGTGTGAACTTAAAGTGGATGATGATCTAATTGATCAGAGGAACAAGCTGGGACAAGCCAACAAGAACTCATTAAATCCTCAGCAGCGCCGCCATCACTTCTAGTCCTATCAGGACGCTGAGAAAGGCGTCAAGTGTCGCCCTTTGTGTGTGTCAGAGTGCGTCTGTGCATGTGTGTTAAAAAGGCACAGCAACAGTTGCATTGCACTCTCTCTCTCCCCTCTCTGTGGAGTCGAGTTGTAGAATCTCTGATCACTGGGAGTCTGCAGCATACATAAGGGGGATGATGTGCATATTTATGAGTGTGTGTTTGTGAAGGTGTGTGTGCGTGCACAGCATTTGTGTGTTACAGCTCTGAAGTGCAGCGGGCTTCTCTGGTGAGTCAAGTAGCTCAAAAAACAGCATTCGAACTTGTCAACAACCACATCAGCGCTAACCACAAAAGCAGATACTCCAGCGAAGGATGCACACACTCACACAAGGCAGAAAATTAAGGGTGACAGACAGGCGGAGAGAGCAGAGCGGAGCAGTGAGGAGCAGTGTTAGAGAGCCAGATGAAAGCCAGAGAGAAATCGAAGGGAGAGAGAAACTATTTTTCCTGAAAATGCAGCAGCATTTTTGGAGCTGTGGTGTTCACAAGTCCTCCTCCATCATCGGCGTTCTCTCACAGAGAAAGGTCCGTGTATGAACGAGTACTGAACAATCAGCACGTTGGAAAAGGTAAAAATAAAGCATTCAAGGAGGACAGTCCTGGCTTAGACAGCTTCAAAATAATCATTTCTGTCAGGAGCACAAACTAATGTAAGAGAAAAATACTGCACCTCCTTCAGTGTGTCTTTGATAAATGTTATTTATTTATAGATTAACTAAAATCCAGTTTCAGCTGAGGTGTATCTGAAAGGTCTGGACTGCAGGCAGGCCAGTTCAGGACCTGAACTCTTCTCCTGTGAAGCCATGCCGTTGTGATGGATGTGGTATGTGGTTTAGCATGGTCTTGCTGACAAAGACGTTGTCTGGATGGGAGCATGTGTTGCTCTAAAACCTCTCTCTACTTCTCAGCATTGATAGTTCCTTTCCAGATGTTACAGCTGCCCATAAGGCACTAATGCAACCCCATACCATCAGAGATGCAGGCTTCAGACCTGAGCCAGGCGTCTGTGGTTTCCAAAAGAATTCAAATTTTGATTCATATGACCACAGAACAGTTTTCTATTTTGCTTCGGTTCATTTTAAATGAGAAAGACAACTGTGTTTCAGGATCCTGTTCACATAAGGCCACATTATGATGATCCAGATTTAACTGTCATTCGTGGATGTGAGACAATGATTTTTGGAAGTGTTGGTGATGAAAATTGAAAATGTACTTGTAGTGGCCAGAATGTATTTTTGATTCTTACTGATATTGGATTAGTAATACCTGATCGTTTAAAAGCTTTACAAAACTCTGTCTGAAACCTACACAAATTACCTAAAATTAAAAAAAAAAAAAAAATCTGATCTTAATTTTCTACAAAAATCTTAAATTTTGAAGTCTCACAGGAACCACATTTTTCTTCAAATATCCCAAAATAATTTCAGGAAAACTTTATTATAACTCCTAAAAACTGCAATAAAAATTCTCGAAAAATTCCATGCCAATTTCAGAAAAAAAATTCAAGTGTTTTTTTCAAACTTTTAAAAAAGTGCCCGGTAATATTTCTTATCAATTTCCCCAAAATATATCCCCCAAGATTCAATCAAAATTACAGATAGTTACCCCAAACATCAAGGGTGCAAAAATGTCCCAATGTTCCTAAAAATGTCCCAATGACATTGCAAAAAATACAAGTAAAAATAACCAATTTCCATGAATATACCTGAAAATTCAAGAAGAAACCCCTCCCCCCAAACTCCAAAGAATTCTAATGCCTGAAAATTCCTAATTCCAATTCCCCAAACATCTAAACACATTTCCATGACTATATATAGATATATATTAAGCAGATATCCTCTATAACTTCTAATGAAACTCCAAATATCTCTCCAAATACCCAAAAGTATCTTGAAAATTCAAAAACAAACAAACAAAAAAAACTTCTTAATTTCAACATGTCAAGCAAATTGTTCAAACTTAAGTGGACATTTTGGAATAACAAAAATTCTAACTATAAAAGCAGTCAATGAAAACAGAAATCATATTCACAAGGAATTTCAGTAAAAATCAACATAATCCTCTAGCTCTGTACTGTCATAAAAAAAAAAAAAACTTTTCCAGTGAGTTTCTTTATCTTTTAAGTTTATGACATTTAAACTTTTTTAGTGCATCTACCAAGGATGTGCAAACTCCTGCCTTATTACACAACCCAAATCTTTATCAGAACCCTCATTTGTGGGCATGTAGGTGTCTATAGCCTGGAGGTTTGTGTCTGATAGCAAAGAAAAGAGCAACATCTGAATTAAACATGTAATGGCGGCTCAGACAGTGAGCATGAGAAGCTGTTTACATCACAACAAACAGAGAAAGAAAGTTCAATCAGAGTGGAGGAACAGAGAGCGAGCCCAGATCAAACAAACAGAGATAGAGACGCTTTAAGGAGTCTGCTGTTTGATGAAGGATCTATATTTGGACCAGGAGGTTGAGGAGGGAGACGGTCTCTCCATCATCGACTCAGAGACGAGAGAATGTTTGTGGTTGTAGAGTTTGAGGGTTCAAGATGGAGGACATTAAAATTCAAGCTTCTCCTTCAGAGTGAATCAAGACAGGATGTTCAAGAAGAGTCTGTACCCTAGACTGTACTGACTCACCACATCCATCCCTTACTCCGCTCTTAAGGAGTGGATTTAGTTATTTTTTTCAACTGATTATTTTACCATGCCCCTGGTAATATGCAAGGACATCTAGACCATGGCCTAGGTTGTGTCAATCCTCCGTTCCAGCCCACGGGGCCTCAGGCTAACTCACCGCTACCGGCCTTACTTCAGGCTCAGATGTTCAAATTAGTTATTCAAACTACTTTTAAACAACATTTCACCACTTTTCCACCATTTTTGCCACGTTGTCTTGCTACTTTTGCCACCACTTTCGCCCACTTACCTGATTTTTTCCACTTTTGATCCATTCAGCCATTTTTGACCTGCTGTTTCCACTTTTAATCAGTTTTTCCACTTCCTGTAGCCACCTTTTAACCAGTTTTTCACTTCCTGTTGCCATTTTTTAACCTGTTTTTCAACTTCCTGTAGCCATATTTAATCAGTTATTCCACTTCCTGTTGCCACTTTTCAACCTGTTTTTCCACTTCCTGTAGCCACCTTTTAATCAGTTATTCCACTTCCTGTAGCCACATTTTAACCTGTTTGTTCTACTTTCTGTAGCCACTTTCAACCTGTTTTTCAACTTCCTGTAGCCTTTTAATCAGTTATTCCACTTCCTGTAGTCACATTTAACCTGTTTGTCCTATTTCCTGTAGCCACATTTTAACCAGTTTTTACACTTCCTGTAGCCACTTTCAACCTGTTTTTCAACTTCCTGTAGCCTTTTAATCAGTTATTCCACTTCCTGTAGTCACATTTAACCTGTTTGTCCTATTTCCTGTTGCCACTTTTTAACCTGTTTTTACACTTCCTGTTGCTACTTTGTAATCTGTTTTTTTCTGCTTCCTGGTTCCACTTTTAACATGTTTTTCTACTTCTTGTTGCTACTTTTTAACTTATCTGTGCAACTTTTGACCATTGTTGCTCTTTTAATCTTTTTCAGCCACTTTGACCATTATTGCCACTTCCTGTTGCCAATTTTTGCCCATTTTACCACTTCCTGTTGCCACTTGTTTACCTATTTTTGCCTCTTTTTTTTTTTTGAACCATTGTTGTTCTTTTAATACATTTTTGCCACTTAGACAATTTTTGCCAGTTTCACCAATTTTTGCCACTTCCTGTTGCCACTTTTTTGCCAATTTTTCCACTTTCCTGCTATTTTTGGTACTTTCTAATTCATTTCTCCCACCTTCCACCCATTTTCCAACTCTTTTTACCACTTTTACCCCATTTTGTACTTTTCACTATTTTGCTATTTTTTTGCCCATGTTGTCCACTTATGCCCATTCTGCCCATTTTTTAAAAATGCCCCCTTTTTGCTTGTTTTTCTACCTTTTTCTCCACTTTAACCCATTCTTACCACATTTGTTCTATTTACTTTTGTGGATTTTTATAATTGTTTAATTTTTTTCATCAAAGTTGACTAGATTTCTTCTGCTTCGTTTCCTGCATCCTGGCATTTGTGCACATCATGGCTAAGCTATGAAGTCTGAAATTAATTTCCTTATTGTTTAGTGGCTATCCAAATTGTTAACATTACCAGTAAGAACATTATTGTGTTTGTCATTAATGTGTAAGAAAAGGGGCTTTAAATTTTACAAAGGCTGTGGCAATAAATAATTGACCTTATCATCCAGATTTGGTGTCTTCTTTCCTTAGAAAAAAGGCCAAAATATCAAATTGAAGGCTTAAAGACAGCTGTCTACAGATCAGTGGGTAGTGTCATCATTGCAGAGTGTCTTTCTTGTACACATTCAGTGATCAGATACTTCTCACAGGACCGATGAAGAAATGATTCATGCTCTCTATTCCATGTATATGTGTGTGTGAAATCATGCCCTCAATCACTGCTCCCTTTATTTAAACCCCACACAGACTCAGCATTCATAATTCACCACCAAGGACATGTTTCATCACACTGAACTGTCATTCACAAAGCCATCAACCACAGTGCATTGTGGGATTTCCTGTACATACTCATTACATTGTTTGAAAGTCTTAACACAATACACAATGTGGATTTAATTCAGTGTAAATGAAGAAGTAGAAGAGGATGTAAGAGTTTTTATCTCAAACAGGATGTGATTTAACGGTTGCTATGCTGTTCATTGTGGAAACTAGTGAGCTAGTGAGAATGATTCCTTTGAACAAGAAGAAGAGGAGAAACTGTTCAGGCAGGATTTATTGTGCTTTGCTGTTGTGTAAGACATGAAAATCTCCACAGACTTCATGGTTCTCTGTAATGATCAGCTATAAGATAAACCTTAACACTGAATATATTCAGTTTTGGGTTAGCACAGAAAAACTTTCATTTAGGACGGAATTGTAGCAAAGTGATGCCGTACAGTTTGATATTTGTATGAATATGTCATTTGTGATTAAATCTGACTCCTAAAATGTTAGTTACACTCTCATAAATGATTAAGAATGATTAGTAAATGACATCAACATGGCGCCATTTCATCCTCCTTTATGAGACTGCAGCTGTTAATAATTTAGAATTGCTTCATGAAAGATAAATGAGTCTTTATGACACATCTACATGCCATGATTCATCAAAAGTGGAGTAATGAATGTTTCCACTGGAGTCTGAGAATCTTTGAAACTCTCTTCACTCTGTAGAGGAGCTCCAGCAAGCTGAGGTGATGTGACTTTATGTTTCAAATTCAGCTTTTAATGAGAGCAGAAAGGATCACAGCTTTATATTTACACTTTAAATCCATTAATTCTGTACAAACAGTCTGCATGAGATATCTAAGCTCTTCTGCAGACATTGCAGATGTCTCTATATTACTTTACATTAAAAGCCACGAGTCACAATAAACGGAGAGATTCCCTCTTTGAAAGACAGCTGATGCTGGGTGACAACATCAGCTGGTGAGCTGTTTATGCTGAGGCTAATAATACCTGAGTAATGGAGCACACAGCCTCTTCTGGAACAGGTGGTGAAAGCCAAGGACCTCTGAATCAGGATTATTTATTCTAACAAGAAACTATCCATTACATTGTACAAAGGGTAGCCTGTCTGAGACTATGTATGCTGATTGTCTTAGGAGGGAGGAGGGCTGCACGCTCTGTAAACCTGAAAGCTTCAATATTTATGTTTGGAACCTGCACTGGCTGGACAAGTGCACATCCATCCACATGTTTTTTTTGGTGAGCCAGCCAGGAGGATGCTGTATCTGCTTGATCTGGCCTGCTTTTCCACGGATGACAGTTTCCCCAGGGTCAAAACGAAATATTTAGGTATCACTTTGATTCTCAGTTAAAAAAGGGAGAAGCTGCTGCAGACTTAAATTGACTAATATTTCAAATGATCCACTCAAAATGAACCAGACATATGGACAGATGTGTCACACAGCCAATGTGTGTTAAGCATGCTTGCTAACAGCTTTCTTTATATTAAATTGCATAAATAATCTCCAGACTAAGGTTACATTAATTGCTGATTATAGAAGTATACTACAGAGTGCTAAAGTCAGATTATAATTGGCATAGAAAGGTCTGCTCCATACAGCCCTAAATAGATTGTCAGACCCAGCAGTTTAACTTGAGGCAGGCATAGCTTAGTGCTCTAGGTTGTAATAATGAAGTTGTGAAATATTGTGAGAGATGTCTTTTTGTGCATCCATGAAAAGTGTGAAGAATTTTCTGCAGCACTCTACTGTATCATTGGGATTTGAATAATTGGAATATAAGAAATACTGGAAGCCACTAGAGGCACAACAGTGCAAAGTTATCGAATGCATGAGGATGCTTTGTTAACAGAAAATTCTGTGATTGAGGTTTGCCTTTTTGATGGGGGGGGGGCAATACACTAATTTGTCTAACTTTAGATTCATCATTCAATTTTGGATCCAGCATTGGCTGGAAAAGTGCACATCTGGCCTAATGTTTTTTTTTTGCTTCTACATGTTTGGCGAGCCAGCCAGGAGGATGTTGGCTTGGCTTGGTCTGGCTTTCTTTTCCGTGGTTGACAGATTCTTCAGGGCTAAAGCGAATGAGTGTTAAGCAGAGATGGAGAATAAAATGCCAGGTTCTGCAGATCCATATAGTGTTCAATGGTAGTTTCTAATTTTCTAAGGTTTTTTTTATTATTATTATTATTTATGCTCACCTTCTTTTTGACTGCTTTCACTGTCTTGTGGTTGTAGGACATAAACTACCATGCAGTTGTTTTAGTTTTTCCTCAGATCATTTTTAAAAGAAGCAATGGAGCTGAAGTAGCAAAAGTACTCAAGCTCCAACAGTTTCTTTTAGGATCAAATTTAATAGGAGCATCAAAACAACGATCTCCTAAACATGAAAGCTTCAAGAAGATAAACCACAGAACAGAATAAGACCACCAAACCCTGCTTTTCTTTGCTCCAGTTCAAGCAATAGCAGCAAAGATTAATGTGACTGATACCTGGATCAATAATTCATTTGTTCCTTTTCAGATTCTGTCTGTCCCTGCTTGCTCTATAGACAACAAAAGCTTGACTTCTACAGACCCTGTGGAGTCTGATGTGATAAAAGTTAATGAAATACAGAAGCAGAAACTCACACCTTAAAGCGAAGGCTGTGAGAGTTTAAGCATGCTGAGATGTACGCGTCTGTCTCTGCATGTTATCAAGGTGCAGTGACGTCCAAATCTCTGCCAATCTCACTGCGGCAAAACTCCAAAGTCTGCTCAGGGATCGATTTCTCCCCTCTCCAAGGCAAACACAAAATCCAGCTTCATCCATTCCAAAAACTCAAAGAAAAAATAAAAGCCACGAAGGAAAAGCAACAGCAAAACAAACCCCTGAAACAGCCGCCCTCTCCATTAGTTATTTGATGCCCTGCGGAGTCTCCCCGAGTGCTGAAAAACAACTTCTATTTCTCCTTGAGCCGCGGATTACCACCTCGCTGAAATAAATCCTTCTTCCCTCTGCGGGGACAATGAGATTTAGAGCGAGCGGAGGCGACCTGCCGACACGGCGAGCCTTTAATTCTATTCAGAAGAGAAGACAAAGTGGATACACTAATTCTGTGAGGTCTAACACTCTTTGCAGTGATTGAGGCTGACTGTGAGAGGTGCTGTATGTGTCTGTGAGGTTAGAGACCTCTGTGTGTTTTCAGTGGGGGCATTATGATTGAAAAAAGTGTGGTTAGCGTGTTGTTTGCATGTAAACATCCAGGAAAACTTACTGCTTATGGCTGTAGTAATACAGTATAAACTTGAAGAAACTGCAGTTGTAATCATTATTAATCAATGAATAAATGTTGTTAATTAATCACATTTTAATTTGCATGGGGGGAAAAAAAGTTATTTTTCATGTCAAAGCAAAATTTGAAGTCCATGATGTTCAGGTCCTTTTTCTGTCAAATACACTGTTAAACATGAATAAATACAGTCATGGACGAAAGTGTTGGCACCCCTGGAATTTTTCCAGAAAATACACCACTGATCACAGAAATTGTTGCAATTACAAGTGTTTTGGTATACATGTGTTTATTGCCTTTATGTGCATTGGAAAAAAACACACAAAAAAAACCCTAAGAAAAAAGACAAAATTGACATAATTTTACACAAAACTCAAAAAATGGGCCGGACAAAATTATTGGCACCCTCAACTTAATATTTGGTTGCACACCCTTGGAAAAAAATAACTGAAACCAATCACTTCCTATAACCATCAACAAGCTTCTTACACCTCTCAACTGGAATTTTGGACCACTCTTCTTTGGCAATCTGCCCCAGGTCTCTCAGATTTGAAGGGTGCTTCTTCAACAGCAGTTTTGAGATCTCTCCACAGGTGTTCAATGGGATTTAGATCTGGACTCATTGCTGGCCACTTCACAACTCTCCAGTGCTTTGTCTCCAACTATTTCTTGGTGCTTTTTGAGGTATGTTTGGGGTCATTGTCCTGCTGGAACCCCCATGACCTCTGAAACAGACCCAGCTTTCTAACACGAGGCCCTACTTTGCAGCCCAAAATCTTTTGATAGTCTCCAGATTTCATAATTCCTTGCACACAGTCAAGGCACCCAGTGCCAGAGGCAGCAAAATAACCCCAAAACATCCTTGAACCTCCACCATGTTTGACTGTAGGTACTGTGTTCTTTTCTTTGTAGGCCTCATTCTGTTTTCTGTGAACAGTAGAACAATGTTCTTTTCCAAAAAGTTCTACCTTAGTCTCATCTGTCCACAAAATGTTCTCCCAGAAGGATCGAGGCTTACTCAGGTACATTTTTGTAAACTTCAGTCTGGCTTTTTTATGTCTCTTTGTCAGCAGTGGGGTTCTCCTCGGTTTCCTGCCATAGCGCTTCATCTCATTCAGATGACCACGTATGGTCCCAGCTGACACTTTTGCACCCTGAGTCTGCAGGACAGCCTGAATTTGTGTGGAAGTTGACTGAGGATGTTTATCCACCATTCCAACTATCCTGCGTCGCATTCTTTTGTCAGTTATTCTCTTCCGTCCACGTCCAGGGAGATTAGTTACAGTTCCATGGGTTATAAACTTCTTGATTATATTACACACAGTGGACAAAGGAATGTCAGGATCTCCGGAGATGGTCTTGTAACCTTGAGATTGTTCATATTTCTCCACAATTTTCCTTCTTAAGTCCTCAGACAATTCTGGGCTCTTCTTTCTCTCCTCCCCAAAATGTGCCTCCAGCCATCAGTCAGTGTTCAGTACTCACAAGACTACAGTAAGACTGTGAGGACCAAGCACCACAAGTTCCACTCCATTCCATTAAAGTTTGGAACTCACGTTGGCTTGAAAAGGGCTGTCAACTTGGCGAGCCAGCCAGGAGGATGCTGGATTGGCTTGATCTGGCCTGCTTTTCTGTGAATGACAGTTTCCCTAGGGCCCAGAACAAAAAGGTGAAGCTGCTGTCTGTATTGTTCAAGTGCCAGCTGCACCGCCTTTCCCACTGAACCAAAGCCATTTTGTTCGTCAATTCTGACAGTTTGGAGTTAAGTGTCATCAGGTGCATGATGTACCTTTAAGACTGTTTTAATGAAGACAAAAGTTGCTCAACTAAAAGCTGAATCTTCCTGAATAAGACAAACATCCTTCAGTCAGTCACTGTTATTAAAGAGTACAAATGTTGGCTCGGCGCTCAGCTTCTTCATTAAACATGATGCAAATCTGAGTTCTGAACATCCAAAGTTTAACATTTCTATTCTGGGTCCTTTAAGGTTAACATATGTAATTATATTTTCTGTAATGTGATGGGATTAGGCTCTGTTTTGTGTACTTTCCCAACAACCTGCTGTAAAATTAACACTTCCTAAAAATAAGTATGTGATTAAATCAGGTATTCAGCGTGGGCGTATTATGCACCTGCAGTTAAAAATCTGTTTCACCATCTTAAGCATTAATTTAGCATCTGAAGGAGAATAACATCCTGCAGGAGTGAACATTTTCTTCCCTCCAGCTCTCTGTGATGTCGCTGATGTGTGTTTCAGTGATGATATTCTTCCCTCTGGTGTGTGTTTGCATGCACAGGCAGCTCAAAGAAGAAGCAACAGGTGTTGTCTGCACAGACCGGTTGCTCTGTCTCCCTGGACACTGTTGTCATGTCAACTGCAAAGTAGACGCACATGTGTGTGCAGAGCATGTGTGAAAGAAAGACTGCTGTCTAACATACAAGTTTAAGGTCATGAATCCCCTCTAAAGTTATTTTAACATGTTAAGACATTGTTGAGACCTTTCCTTCCTACAACATAAACATTTCTACTGTCATCATTTTAGATATAATTGTCTGGAATGTCCACTGAAGTTAAGGAGATATACTTGTAATTTTGGGGGAATTTGCTATGAAATTTCCATGGATAGTTTTGGGAATGATTTGGAAATTTTCAAAGATTTTTTGGAGATTTGAGGGTTGAGGGATGTTTTTGTATATATTTGAGGGTTTCATTGGAAGTTTTTGCAGTAACATTTCAGTATTTTAACAAGAATTTTGGTATTTTTGGATGTTTGGAGAAAATTGGGAATTCTCATGTATTTTGTGCAAACTTGGGAAACTTTTCTGGTAATTTTTTTTTTTTTTTTTTTTTTTTTTAGGATGAATTTGCATTGAATTTTTTAAGTTTTCTAAGGGAAACTTTGAAGATTTTTTTTTTTTATTTGAGGAACTTGTAGGAAACTGAGTTTTGAGATTTCAGGGGATTTTTCTGATGTTTAAGGGAATTTTCCATTTTCATGGAATTTTGGAAATATATTGGTATGTTTGGAGTGTCATGACCTGGCTCAGGTGGTCACAATAAAGGAGGGAGACAACACCATGGCAAAGTTTTTAAGAAAGTCTTTATTGTCAAATCAAACCAAATTAAACCAAATTAAGCATTCAAATCAATAATCAAATTAGGCAGTTTACTATTAAACTGAATTGAACCAAACTAAAGGGTCAGAAATGCCAAATTAGACCAAATTAAACCAAATTACTCAAAGTTACTTCAAATAGGGTCAAATTAAATATTTACAGCATGAAGTGTGTAAATCAGTAGAGTCAGTAGTGTAGGATGTGCATGAGTGAAGACAATGTGTGTAAATGTTGTAAAAATGCAAACGTTACTAAACCTAAACCTACTCTAACATAACTAAACCCAAGTGTGGTATACCTGTGTGGAGGCCAGGTCAGAGAGAGAGAGAGTCTGTGACTGCAGGAGCTTAAATAACCTCCTCACTGTAAGCACAGGTGTGTGACATTACTCCAATCAATGAGCTGCATCCACAGACACTCAGGCAGACAATACCAAACATCACATGATGTCATGGACATCACAGGAGACTGCTTTGAGATTTTGGGGGTGTTTTTGTATGTATTTGAGAGTTTCATTGGATGTTTTTGAAGTAAAATTTCAGTATTTTAATGACAATTTGGGTATTTTTGGATGTTTGGAGAAAAAACTGGAAATACTCGTGTTTTTTCGCACAAGCTTGGGAACCTTTTTGGGTATTTTTTATTATTATTTGAATTTTTTAGGATGATTTTGCATTGAATTTTTTAAGTTTTCTAAGGGAAACTTAGTAGATGTTTTTTTTTTTTAATTTGAAGAACTTGATTGAAAATTGAGTTTTTAGATTTCAGGGAATTTTTCTGTTGTTATGGGGAATTTTCCATTCTCACGGAGTCTTGGAAATATATTGGTATGTTTGGAGACTGCTTTGAGATTTTGGGGGCTCTCCATTGAAGTTAAAGTGATTTACTTGACATTTTGGGGGAATTTGCTATGAAATTTTCCTGGATAGTTTTGGGAATACAACTTGGAAATTTTCAAATATTTTTTGGATATTTTGGGGGGATTTTTGTATATTTTTGAAAGTTTCACTGGAAGTTTTTTTGCAGGAACATTTCAGTATTTTAATGAGAATTTGGGAAAAATTTTGGATGTTTGGAGAAAATGGGAAATTCTCATGTTTTTTGTGCAAAGTTGGGAAACTTTTGGGGTATTTTTAAAATTTTATTTGAATTTTTTTAGGATGAATTTGCATTGACTTTTTCAAGGTATTCTAAGGGAAACTTGGATGATTTTTTTTTAATTTGAGGAATTTGAAGGGGATTTTTCTGATGTTTGAGGGAATTTTCTGTTTTCATGGAATCTTGGAAAAATATTGTTAATTTATTTATTTTTTTTAAATATATTATTATGTTTGGAGACTGCTTTGATATTTTGGGACATCTTTTGAAAAATTTCAACAATTTACATGGAAGTTTTTAGGAAATCTTAATTCAAATTTAGCCTTCACGGGTAAAATTTCACTGAAACATTCCAAGAAAGTTTGAAGAAATTTTGGAGTACTTTTCTCTTTTAAGATTTATTTTGGGGCATTTTTGGGCCTTTATTCGATAGAGGAGGACAGTGGATAGTTGGAAACAGGGACAAGAGCGTGGGAGAGACATGTGGTAAAGGGCCTCAGGCCGGGTTCAAACCCGGGGCGCGCCTTCAACCACTAGGCCACCTGAGCCCCTGGAGTACTTTTTACAGGAAACTTAAAAAAATATATAATGTATGTATTTTTCACAGAAATTTCAGGTTGTTTTTTTTTAATTTCGGGCATTTTGATATTGAACATCACATTTGGTCCAAACTAATTCCCGTTCAAAGATAAGGTTGTAGCTCTTAAACTAAGCAGGTCCTACTGATCCTTAATAAGAGGGAGGAGCTAAACATGCATTCCAAAGGAAACTTAAGTAAAAGTTCCACTGCTTCTCCTTCTACCTGAAGCATTTGATTTTTTCCTAAATAATCTGTGCATTCATCCTAAATCTGCGCTTTAAGCAGGACATCTTCACTCTGTGGATTGTTAGAATCAAATTGACGACACTTCCAGCTGACGGACATAAAACCAGAAAGGGCAGTGAGCGCTGATTCAGCTATGGCGTGCAATGTCTCTGAATTATTGGACAGATTCATTACTCTAATAGAAGAAGTGACACAAATCATACGGTCACATAGAACGGATTAAATATGAAAGAGAGGACCGAGTCTACGTGAAAATGGAGGTTTTCCCACCTCTGTTTCCAGAAATAATCCTGTCCTTCACTGCGCAGGTTAAGCAGCTCATTCAGAGACAGCAGTGATGTCCTTGACATGTGAAAAGTCTCTCGCTATTCCTTTATAATGGTCGTTTCATTTTCAGAGTTTTTCCCAACCTGAACTAAGTTTCATCTAACATTTAGGCCGAGACTCATCACAATGCCAGAACCCTTCATTTTGATATGATACTTTCTAAAGTTATACACAGGCCTGTTTGGATGCCATGGCACCAAAACAAAATATCCTGGACAACAAAATCAGCTGAATTTGGCAGTCGTTTCATTTATTTGCCTTTTTAATGTGCACATGAGAAAAGTTCATTGACAAATGTTCCACAAATGTGGAACTAGCTTTTAAAAATGTCCTCATCTTTATCTGTCTTCAAAAAGAGCCTGACACAACAGCTGCTACTAAAATGTGTTCATCCTGAACTTTCAAGCATCTCTGATCCTTTCTGAAGAGCCTCCCACGTGAAAAATATATGCCAAAATATTTAAAAGGGTATTTTCAAGTATCATCATCTACATTTACAGTATTAGTGCCATATTTAGAATACATTTTAGGGAATTTTAAAGTCTTTGAGCTAATGTTACGAATGCTGGTTGAATTCTATTTGTCTATAGCAGTGTTACTCAACCCCGTACAACCAAAGAGCCAAATTGTTGAAAATACCTTTACAAGAGCCACAATCTGAGTGCTGAAAGAGGCAAAAATGGCTTGAGTAGCATTAAAAAAAAATTCAAGGTGGCAAACATGGTCAAAAAGCAGCAAGAATGTGTGAATAGGGGCAAAAATGGGGAGAAAAGTGGAAGAAGGGTCAGAAAATAGCAAAAATGGGTGAGAAGTGACATAAAAATGCATTACAGGTGGCAAAAATGGTCCAAAAGTGGTTATAATGTGGCAAAAAAATGGGTGGAAATGGACTAAAATGGGCAAAAAACAGTCAAGAGTGACAAAAATAGGTGAAAAAATAGGAAACAAGGGGTACTTAATGGCAAAAGGTAGCGTGAATGGGTGAAAAGTGGTGAAAAAGGGCAAAAATAAGTGGCAAAAATGGGCAAAAATAAGGAAACAAGCGGTA
This sequence comes from Cheilinus undulatus, assembly GCF_018320785.1. NCBI lineage: Eukaryota > Metazoa > Chordata > Actinopteri > Labriformes > Labridae > Cheilinus > Cheilinus undulatus. The sequence continues at coordinate 38,997,692 of NC_054884.1, read as the reverse complement.
TTTAATGGCAAAAAGTAGCTTAACTGGGTGAAAAGTGGCAAAAAAGTGCAACAATGGGTGCCAGATCCACCAGGCCTGTTCGATGGCCACATCAAGCCCATGTATTTGAAACACAAGAAAATCGAAGTGGCAAAAATAAGTGGCAAAATGGGCAAAAATACGGAAACAAGTTGTAGTTAATGGCAAGAGGTAGCCTTAATGGGTGAAAAATGGCAAAAAAATGGGAAAAAGTTGGATAAAAATGGCAAAAATCTACACTATTATTGTTATTAATATGAATATTGTTATTCAGGGTGAAACCTTGAACCAGTACCCTGCACTACTCTGTTTTTAATATGCATTTTCCACAGACTGAGTGCTCCAAAGTCAGAGAGAAGGTTTGCATATTTGCTCTCTCCCACACAGTCTAATCTGTCAGTCACCGAGTCCCTGACTGCTCAGACAAACTGCAGGGCTGAGGAGTGTCTGCAGCTCTGAAGTATTCACTTATACATACATGGAGTGAAAAATATCTAGGCCCAAAGACGATGAGAAACGATGCAATCATGAATACCAATAGTCATAATCATGCAGAGCACGCAGACTGCTCCAGGTGTCTCAACAAACAAGATCTTTGATTGGAATTAGGAGAAAAAATATGTACAAATTCAGATAATCAGGGGCGCATGTGGCAGGAAAATATCTTCATCAGGACACTTGTGCTGAGTGGATGAATGGAAAATTCTCAGCGCTGCTTTTAACAGTACAAGGAGGACTTGCCAGCACGGGTTGAATCGATGACATCTCTCTGTCTTTAGATTGGTGTATGCCTGTTAACATCAGTGTTTGCAGAAAGGTTTGAAAAAAGCAGAAACATGAATGGGATCCCTGCCTTTCCTCACATGTTAGACTGTTGACTCATTTTGTCCGTCTGTGTTTTGTTTCCTCTCGTTCTCTGCTGAAGAGTGGGCCTCTATGTGACATGACAGCCTCTAATGGAAAAGTCTAGTGTGTCATTTTCTTTTCCTGCTCTTTTTAAACACAAACAGGATCTATTATTCCTCCACTCTTATCATCGGGAAACATTTGTCTCCTTCTGCTACGAGCTCACACTTTTTTTTTTAAATTCCACATCAGTAGAGTGGACTGCATGTGTACCATTTAGCCCAAATCTGAATGCACATCATATTCATATGCATGCAGAATGGCCTCTTTAATGCATAGTGTCTTTAGTTGTTGCACAGTTGATCACATTTCTATTGCCCAAGGAACCCCAGAGAAACCTCACTCTATGTGCCACAAGAAGTGCAAAGCGTTCTCGTAAAGAGAACAGGATGAACAAATCTGTGGACCATCACAGTGCTGAAACAAGCCGGTCATGCCACTGTGATTGGAGCTGCTGCAGCGTTGGGCTCAGAACAAACCAAGTCTATCCGTTGCAGCTCACAGCTTGTGTTAAAGACCGACAGACAAGCTGTACAGAGCAAGGACGCTCGCTGTATGTTCCTGTTATTACAGACATCAGAGAACATCTGTTATACCTCACATGTGCATCACAACACAAGGTGTATTTAAACAAGTGACACTGCTGCAGATTTGACTGGTTTACCGACCACCACCAGTACAAAATCATTACTGGCTGAATAGACTGAGTGCCTCTAGGATGGCGATTGCAGAGGCTGGAGGCGTTTTGTTTTCGGGCTGGTCTTCCGTCTATCCAGGACATTCCAATATCCCAAGCTGAGTGATATTCTGTTCAAACTTTGCACAAATGCTCATCCTGTCCCAGAGGTTAACTCATTTTGAAGATCATAGGTCAAAGAGTTTGGAGGTCACAGGTTGAAGGTTATGGTGAATGTGATATCTCAAAAACACTTTGGCTGATTTTCTTCAAATTTTGCACAAATGTCCTTTAAGACTCAAGCATTTACTAGTTAGAACTTGGAGGTCAAAGGCCAGCTAGAGGTGAAGGTCATGAGGCCTCATGGGCATGCCTTTGTTTCACAGAAATGCAGTCTTTTACTATCAGACAACTGGAAACTTCCCAGGCAAGAGTTCAAGTATGGAGCTATTGTTGTTGCACAACTATCTGCAAATAGATCCACAAACTGGGTGCAGACGGCCTACCACTTAGGTTGAACCCCGGCCCTGGTTCAATCCACGATTTTTTGCATGTCATTCCCTCTTCCAACTCTGTCCTCCTCACTAATAAAGGAATTTAAGTCCCAAAATAAATACTAATCAGATCCACAAATGTATGCATAAATCAATTAATACAGAGATTTGCAGGTTTATGGAATGTTTTGTAAAAGGCTAAAAGGGACAGGTTTTCCATTGGGTAAAAATAGACACAATTAATCAGCGGTAATTGAGACAATCATATAAATCTTGCAGCACTTCCACAAAGACACATCTGCAAATCTGTGGCAAGACCCAGACATTTCTGTAGGGTTTTACTGCCCTGAGCTCAGATTGAAGGCTTACTGTGGCTCACTCACATCCATTCAGGCTTGCTGGTCACTTTTCTGGAATTGAAGAATTGTTCCAATCCAACAAGAGCCCAACAAGATCGTCATTCAGTGGTATATTATGAGTTTTTGTGATGCTTGGTTTTCATGCAGGGCTGCACGGCTGTGCAGGGGTTAGCGCTGTTGCCTCACAGTAAGATGGTCCCTGGTTCACTTCCCAATCAGGGCCTTTCAGTGTGGCGTTTGCATGTTCCCCCGGTGCATGCATGGGTTCTCTCCGGGTACTCCAGCTTCCCCACACCACCAAAAAACATGCCCATTAGGTTAACTGGTGACTCTGTCTCTGTCTCTATATGTCAGCCCTGTGATTGGCTGGCGACCAAGTCAAGGGTGTACCCCGCCTTTCGCCCAATGACAGCTGGAATAGACTACAGCACCCCCATGACCCCCAACGGGATAAGCGGTATAGAAAATGGACGGATAGATGGTTTTCATGCAATGATGTCAAAACAGGCTTGTGGCTAGTCCCAGCATGCAATGTGCAGTGAATCTGGCTGCCGTACAAATGAATCATGTTGACATAGCAACGTGCTAAGAGGCAAGTAACACCTCCTACACAGCTTTATATACGCTAAAAAGCTGTAAACACAGAGCTGAGAACAACAAACCCAGACAAAACGTTATATTTGAATGACATTCTATTGTGATAGCTGAATGCTGCATGCTTAAATAAATCTTTTTGAGGCTTGACTGTGATTCAGTAAAATAAACATGCATATCGTTTTGTTCAATCTACAATCAAAAGTTCTTTTGAAAGCTCTAAAAAAGGCACCTATGTCACTTCACGATCTGAAAAGAGGATCTGCAGAGCGCACGGATGTTTGGTTCCACTTATCTTTTTCATCTTACCTTCACAAAGCTGGAGGATTTCTTTTGTCAGCACCCACAATGAGTCGAAATTGTGCATCCTTCCCCCGTCTAAGGCGCCATTACCAGCTTTTCTTGCATGAAGCCGGGAGCCGCTGGTGTTCCCCGACCCTGCACGGGCCTCAGGAGACGGTGAACAGATTGGAGCCATTCATGGCGTGTAAACGGAGTGTTGTGATGTTGATAACTGTGTGTGACTTCAAACCCCAGCAGAGCATCTCTGTGACATTATATGAAATGTTGAAGCACGCCCACTGTGTGCTGCTGTCTGTGTTATTGGAACCCTGCAGAGCTGATCTGTGACTCATTAGTCATATTGTCACACAGGCATGTATTTAAACCCACAGAGGAAGAGCAAACATGGCATGTCTGAGGGGATATATCTCTGAGTGACTTCATTCTATCATCGTCAATGCGCTGATTGTTTCTGAAGCCCTGAGAGGAAATGCATCTGTGCACTTTCAGACAGAGCACACTCAGGTCGTTTTCCCCTGATCTAGACTAATTCATCTCTTTATCCTGGGATATCAATGCATGTTTACCCTTGACTCAACAGCTTGAGAAATAAAGTAATCACCACACGTTAACCACTCGCATTTATATGACTGTCATTGGAGCCAGCTGGTGAATCAAACTCTCGCTGAAGCCAGTCAGGAGAAGAGTAAAAACATCTTTAGCACCAACAAAAAAGCTTTCAGTCTGGTTCTTTGCTCTCCTTGCAAGAAAGAAATGCTGTCAAGTTCTGATCAGACTAGCTGCAGCCATGCTAATCACCTCACCCTGCAGGTATCGTTTACCCACGATAAAGAGGCGTGCAACTAAGCCACGCCTCTTTAGCCTCAAATGAGGCCGATCCGTCTGATGCATTCCCTCACCAAGCAAATTCACTCAGATTGGAGCTTGGCCAGATGGATTTGCCTGATGGATTCTGGAGTCTGGTCAGTCCATCAGCTTTAAAACTCATTTATGCTCAACATGCGTTTAAAACAGTGATACGTGTGGCTCTTTTGGGATTATTTGTGTCTTTTATGTCTTAATTTAAACTATTATTCCCCCAGAAAACCTTAAAAAGGGAAACTTTGACCTCAGAAATTATTCACAGTTTGTTTCACAGACTTATAGAGAAAGCTTTAATTGTAAAACTTAATTGTCCCATTTTTGCCACTTTTCACCCAATTAAAATACTGTTGCCATTGAATACCACTTTTTTCTCATTTTTTTCCCCAATTTTGCTACTTCTTTTGGGCCCTATATTACCATTTTTTGCCCATTAAAGCTAACCTTTGCCATTAAATACCACTTGTTTCCTATTTTTTCCACTATTTTACCACTCTTGACTGCTTTTTGTCCATTTTAGTCACTTTTCTCTCATTTTTGTTGCCATGTTCTTTTCACTTCCAAACCATTTTTGCCCCTTTTCACACTTTTTACTCATTTAAGCTACCTTTTGCCACCAAATACCACTTGTTTTCTCTTTTTTGCCCATTTGTGCAACTCCTTAAGCTACTTTTGTCTCATTTTTGCCCTTTTTCACCACTTTTTGCTCATTTAAGCTACCTTTTGCCATTAAACACCACTTGTTTCCTAATTTGCTACTCTTGACTGCTTTTTGCCCATTTTCGTCACTTTTCTCTTATTTTATGCCACATTTATTTTTGCCCCTTTTTATCCAATTAAGATACAAAGATAAGAAGATTTTCATTAAATACCACTTTTTTCAAATTTTTTCCCATTTTTGCCACTTCTTTTGAACCTATTTTTTGCTCATTTAAGCTACCTTTTGCCATTAAATACCACTTTCCAGTTGTTTCCTCTTTTTTGCCCTATTTTGCCACTCTTGACTGCTTTTGCCCATTTTAGTCACTTTACTCTCTTTTTTTGTTTGTTTGTTTGTTTGTTTGTTTGTTTGTTTTGCCATGTTTTTGCCACTTTTGCACTATTTTTCCCCTTTTCACAATTTTCCCACCACTTTTTGCTCATTTCAGGCTACCTTTAAAGCTACCTTCAGCTATTAAATACCACTTGTTTCCTATTTTGCCCTATTTTGCTACTCATGACTGCTTTTTGCCCTTTTTAGTCACTTTTCTCTCATTTTTTGCTGCATTTTTGCCACTTTTGGACCATTGTTGCCACATTTAACTTACTTTTATTGCTACTACAAGCTGTTTTTGCCACTAAGATTGTGGCTTTTGCAAAGGTATTTTTCAACAATTTGGCTCTTTGGGGGCGTGCCGGTAGTCAAGGTAGTCATAGGCATGCACTATGTACACAGGCAGTCCGGGTTCAAATCCCTGATGCCCTTTGCTCCATGTCTCTCCCCACTCTTGTCCCTGTTTCCGAGTCTATCCACTGTTCTCCTCTATAATAAAGGCATGAAAAGGCCCAAAACCAAATCTTAAAAAAAAAAAAAAAAAAAACGATTTGGCTCCTTGGTTAAGCAGGGTTAAGTAACAGTGGGTTAAAAATAAATCCTCCATCAGGCTCTGTTAAAAAATAAATTCACTTATGTCTCTCAGAAGGATTTCCCAAACTCCTTGTTTTAACATCTTATACATGTTTGTAGTTTCTAACAGCTCATACAAGATGCTGCAATATTTCACCAGAAAGTTTAGTTAACTTCTGCCACGTTTCAACATATTCTTTGTTACGTTTGGCTGTTTTAGCTGAACTTTAGGCTACACTGCTCCACGCTGCCCCCTGTGATCGGCAGCAGTACTGCAGCATTTGATTTCAGTGGTGGCTCAAGGATGTTTGAGAGCCAGGAGCAGAAATAAAAAAAGAAACCTCTGCTGTATTTAGTGTGACACCAGTGCAAGTAGTTTACATACAGTGATAATAAACGTTACCCAATATTTACTGAACTCCAGAAAAACTAACAGCACTTTATTATTCTCTCCACTATTCAACATGTGTCACAACGGTTCATGGAAGTAGGGTTATCCTCACACCACTCTGTCTTTAGTTAGAAGTAAGGATCCCTGCTTGAGTCCAAATATCTTTAATGTACTCAGATTTCTGTCTTTCTTGACCCCCCAAAACGGCGTCAGTTCACGCCGTCTATATCAGAGATCGCTCCTTTAATCGTTGGAGCTTCATTGGAGAAAGAAAAGCGGAATAAAGGTGGTGAAACATGCAGCTGCTGTTTTCTATTGCTCTGGTTTGCATTAATGTGAGTGTAAACAGCCTTTCTGTGGTCCTCTGTGATTATAGCAAACATCTTTACAACCAGTTAACATCAATTTTTATTCCTCAGTTCACTCGATACAAACGCTTTAAGACAAACACAATAAACTGACCTCAAAACACATCGAGCGCCTTCACATCGCCTCTATACTCTGCTAATTTACATATGAAGAGCAAGGTCACGTGTGAATTCATATATAAAGGCTTCACCTTGAATCGAGTGCAGCAGCCCGCGCTGTGCTTTTCTGCACAGAGATGAGAGGAAGTGTGGACCTTTAACATCTGCAGCATGAGAGGCTGATGCGTGAGCTTGAGCTAAATGTGTGTACGATGAAGGTGAGAATCATCCTCCCACCTCCGCTTTAATAAAGGTTAGGTATATAACTAAAGGGAAGGGCTGTTTGTTCTAAGTGTGTAGGGGAGGACATGTGCATGCATGGTCCAGGGTTGATTCATTAATGACATGAATATGGAAAGGTCACTATATAGTGAGGCAATGCTTTAACCATTTGATTTAATCATCAGATTTGATTGTAAGCAGAACCCACAAGGCAAACACAAAGGATTGAGCTGATGGAGGGGTTGTAGGTTGAGGTTAATATAGCTAGCCTTTTAACCACTGAGAGCATCACCAGGGGGGCAGACAAATGTTTGCAGTTTCAAAGGTCTGTAAACACGTAAATAGATCTACAAATGGAGGGTGGATGGCCAAGAGGTTCGGCTGCACCCCCATGCATGTGGGAAGTCCAGGAATGTAGCTCCCATGCATGCCATTCCCCACTCTCTCCTCCCTGTCTCCAACTCTATCTGTCCTCGTTTAAAAAGCTTAATAATAATTCTTTCTAAAAGATGCCCACAACAGTACACATATGCATGTACAAATCTGCAAACGCAAAGATATGCAAATACGAAGAACACTTTGTAAAATGCTGAAATGTCTGTTTTTGCTTTGTTTTTGGAGTTGAAAAATAAGCAGAAGGCATTGGTTGCAATGATTTTAACAAATACTCGAATCATTCCTGGAAGCCACACAGTTAGTTTTCTTTCCTTTTTTAAAGATGCATCTGCCAGAATGAACATTTCTGCACATACTTCAGGCTTATAAAAGTCTTTGTCCCAGTGACTACAAACTGTAACCCTGAAAGTGCACATACTCTGTGCAGCAATGTGCACACAAAGCCCACTGTGGAGCAAATCACTCCCTTTCTAGTAAGGCTGTGCAGTTCCACAGCATGCAATCTGTCTGTGTCCAGCACATCCAAGAAAACGCCACTCAACCGCTCCACCAGGTGTATTTCTGGCGCCTGCTGCTGCCAATACACGCCAGTCTTCCAAAATGTAGCTCAATCCAAACAGGAGAAAGCAAAGCAGTTTCAAATACAACACAATGCACAAACTCCCAGCTGAAAATCATTACAACACTACGTCTCAGCGTGTGGCAGAAGCTGCAGGTCGTCATTTGGTCAGAGGGCAACACGTGAGGAAAAGATAAATTTGAAGATGGAAAGTACAGCATTTTTACATGATACATCACACTCTGTCTAAAGCAGGGGTTCTCAACGTTGGGGTCAGGACCCCATTGGGGGTCGTGAGACACTGAGAGGGCGTCTCCAGATGCCTTGAAAAAAAACTAATAACATTTTTTAATTACTCTGTTGCAACTTTACACCAATTTTACCAAATTTTGACCAATTTTTTGTGACTTAAAACCCTTTTTTGTCAATTTTAAACCCTTCTCACCACTTCTTATCTGCCTGTTTTTCCACTTTGAACCCAAATCTTTCAACTCTCTGCCTATTGTTGGCTCTGTTGAAACATTATTGCCACTATTAACCCTTTGTACCACTTTTTAAGCCACATTTCACAATTTGATATGCCCATTTTTGCTAGTTTCTGACTATTTCTGCCTCAGCTAACCAGCTAACCATTTTTTTGCCTCTTTATACTAATTTTCATCCCATTTCACTAAATTTGCATCTATTTTTGCCACTTTAACTCCATTTCAGTGACATTTAAATCCCCTTTTACCACTTAATATGCCAGTTGTTGCCACTTCTTTTTGCAACTTTTAACCTATTTAGGTCACGTTGGTGCCACATTGTTGCCACTTTTATTTATTTATTTATTTTTTGTTGTTTTTTGCCCTTATTAGCCACTTTTGTGACACTTTACACCAATTTTTGTGCCTTTCAGCAATATTTCACAACTTTTTCTAGCCTTTTTTAACCAATCTTTGTCATTTTTTGAACATTTTGCAACTTTTCTGCTACTTGAGGCCAATTTTTGCCACTTGAACCCTTATCTCTCTTTTTTCAATGTATTTGCAACTTGTTTTGCGACTTTTTTGCCTATTTTTGCCACTTCTTACAAATTTTGCCACTTTTAATAAATGTTGGCTCTTCTTTTGCCCATTTTGCAACTTTATTGCCACTTGAGGCCAATTTTTGCCACTTCTTTCCACTTTAAGGCAAATTTAGATACTTATCCACCTGCTTTCTGCCTTTTTGCAATATTTTTGCCACTTCTTTTGTAATTTCTTTGCCTGTTTTGCCACTGCTTTTTGCCACTTTAATCCATATTGACACTTTTATCTCATTTTTTGCATTTCCAACCCATTTCTGCTACTTTTAAGTTCCAATTTCACCACCTTTCCCACCATTTTTTGTTGTGATTGACCCATTTTAGCTGTTTTAAATGTATTTTAATTCTGTTTTTAACAAAAGGATTCACTTTTTTTTAAAAAAAAAAAGGACTACTTACTACACAAAGGAATTAAAATGTGTTTCTTTGATCAGGGTGGTTATTATTCAGGTTAAATATAAAATACCACAGCTTAACTTTACAATGGACCGGGATTTTGCTGGCCCCCAGTTTAGTTGGGCCCCAGAAAGCTCTCCCATTTTTCCCCCCTTATGGACGTCCTTGTCTCCACATGACTAGTCTAGGACGTTCATGGCTGTGTTCAGCCACCTTCAGGTACAGTGGGGGCCCCCGGTCTCTGGCACCTTTACTTTGGGGGGTCGCAGGCTGAAAAACTTGAGAACCAGTGGTGTAAAGGACATAAACTTTTAAATACTCTGATGTAGCCTTCTATGGTGGAAGCAAAAAACATCATGGAATAAAACTGACGTTAGGAGCAAATCAACAGCATAAAGGTAAAGTTGTCAGTTGTTTATATTCCAGTGTTTCTCTGGTGATCTTGTGATCGCTTGTCTCCACCTGCCCAGGGTTGCACTCAGGCCCCGTCCACACGGACACGAAAACGATACACTGCCGTTTCGTTTTGAGAAAGTTTTCCATACAGACACAAAGCCCATTTTTTTTAGTTTTGTGTCAATTTTGTGTCAATTTTGTCTTTTTTTTTTCCTTCTGATTTTTTGTGTTGTTCCAATGCACGTAAAGGCAATAAACACATGTATACCAAAAACATTTGTACTTGCAACAATTTCTGGGAGAAATGGTATATTTTCTGGAAAAATTCCAGGGGTGCCAATACTTTCGTCCATGACTGTATATGTTGTGGCAAATGTATGAGACACCCCTCCTTAAATAACTTAAACTTTAGCTGTGAATGACTGAAACAACACTTTTTTAATGACTCGGATAAGCAATACAATATGACAATCACTGGTGCAATGCAAAGGCAGAAATGGATTTTCATGCAAAAAATGCATGGCATAAATATTCTCTGTTCTGCACAGACCGAGCTTTTTTATGCTAGTATGCATGTCAGGTGGTGTGGAGGTGAAGCTTGAATGTGTGTGAGCCGTCCTCTCTCTTGCTGTTAAATCACTTTATTTAAACAGAGTTTCTCTCTTCTCTGACTAATTCAGAGGAAAATCCAAATGTGCATCAGCTTCCCCCAGCGTGCAAATAAAGTCTTAGTGAGTTTGAAGAGTGTGAAAAAGGAAGAGGAAGAAGAAAGACGGCATGAGATAAGAGGAGAGAAAGAGCTAAATGTACTGTAGTGACTGGCTGCAGGAGGCGGGAGGTTGGCTGCCTGGTCGGCTCTTTGCTTTGCTAATGAGGAGCTCGCTTTAAAAAGAAGCAAAGAGTTCATGGAGACAGGGAGAGAGGAATCCGGAGGGAGAGAAGACAGGGAAAGAAGGAGGAAAAATAACGGAATAAACAGATGAGAGGGATTAATGTGGAAGAAGAAATCAAGACAGGATTAATGAGACAATGTCAAGGAATGACCTTAAAAAGAAAGTGCAGAGTGAATAAAACAAGCTGCTTTCTGCTACTTTAAGTTCATGTCACCGAACAGACTGAATAAGACTGTACAAGCTTTCCAGGGCTGGCCGCTGAGAAGCATCCCCACAGCATGATGCTGCCACCCAGGGGCACAGCTAGGGATTTTGGGCTCCCAGAAGTAATTTACACAGGGCCCCCCTTAACTGGTGAGACAAGCAACATATGTTGTGGGTTTTTTTTTTTTTTTACAAATGTCGATGCATTTTAATGTTTTTTGAAACATAATTTCCTCATTTGTGTGCAACATTTTTACTGTGATTAAATTAAATTTACTTGCAATATTTTGCAGTGCTGGATCACACCATTTGGATATTTTTAAGGGAGGAGTAGAATTGTATTTAGTGTTACAAAATCCTGCTCAAGCCAAAGAGCCAAAACCGGCAAAAAAAATGCATTTGCAAGAGCAACAACAAAAAAATCTGCAAAAAAGCAGGATCACTGGGAGAAAAACGGGAAAAATGGCAGAAAGTGGCAAAAATGCGTAAAGAGTGACTAAACTCAGCAAAAATCAGAAAAAAAAGGTGGGAAAATGGGCAAAGAGGGGAATTTAATTGCAAAAGGCAGCTTAAATGGGCAAAAAGTGGCATTCAATTGCAAAAAGCAGGATAAAAGTGTCAAAAATGAGCAAGAAATAATCACAAAAAGTTGCAAAAATGGGCTAACAGCGGCAACCACTAGGAGAAAAATGGCAAAAAAGGCAGAAAGTGGCAAAAAATGGGTGGGAAGTGACCAAAAATTAGTTAATGGTGGCAAAAATGGTCCCAAAGTGGCAAAAACATGGCAAAAATGAGTGAAGAGTGACTAAACTGGGCAGAAATCCGAATAAAAGGTGGGGAAAATGGGCAAAAAGTGGTATTTAATTGCAAAACACGGCTTGAATAGGCAAGAAGTGGCCAAAAAAAATTGCAAAAAGTGGGATAAATGTCAAAAATTGGTGAGAAGTGACAAAAAGCAGTGGCAAAAAAGGCTAAAAGTAGCAAACACTGGGAGAAAAATGGCAAAAACAATGGCAGAAAGTAGCAGAAATGGGTGGAAATTGACCAAAAAATTAGTTAATGGTGGCAAAAATGGTCCCAAAGTGGCAAAAACATGGCAAAAATGAGTGAAGAGTGACTAAACTGGGCAGAAATCCGAATAAAAGGTGGAGAAAATGGGCAAAAAGTGGTATTTAATTGCAAAACACGGCTTGAATAGGCAAGAAGTGGCCAAAAAAAATTGTGGCAAAAATGGTCCCAAAGTGGCAAAAAAACTGGCAAAAAATGAGTGAAAAGTGACTTAAATGGGCAAAAAGCATAGAAGAGTGGCAAAATGGGAAATAAGTGGCATTTACCTGCACAAGGCAGCTTAAATGGGCTTTCAGGATCACTGCTTTAGTCATTTTTGATTTGATAATGTCACAAATTATTAAGAAAACATTAATCAAAATATACTTTTCATTGCAGGCTTCCCAAGGGCCCCTCCCTACTGTGGGCCATCAGTACCCTTTTCCCCCTGTGCTACGTCCCTGCTGCCACCACCGTGCTCCACAGTGGGGATGGTGTGTTTGGGGTGATGTCAGTGTTTGGCATCCAAAAAGCTCCATCTTGGTCTCATCAGACCACAGAACTTCCTTCCTCTTGACCATGGAGTCTCCCACAGTCCTTCTGGTGAACTCTAGTCCAGACTGAGTTTTCTTCAACAGTGTCTTTCTCTTTGCCACTCTCCCATAAAGCTCTGACTGGTGAAGAACCCGGCCAGTGCAGGGTCTCTCCATCTCCTTCAGAGTAGTCATAGGTGTCTTGGTGTCCTCTCTCACTAGTCTCCTTCCTGCACGCCCACTCAGTTTGTGAGGACGGTCTGATCTAGGCAGATTTACACATGTGACACATTCCTTTGTTTCTTCATGATGGATTTAACTGAACTCTGGGGGATGTTCAGAGCCTGTATTCATCCTCTGACTCAAACTGTTCAGCAATGTTTTCTCTGATTTGCTTGGGGTGTTCGTTTGTTTTCATGGTGTAATGGTAGCCAGGAATACTGCTTAAATGCTGACTGGACCTTTTAGACCTAGGTGTGTTTATACTGCAATTACTTGAGACACATTCACTTATTTTACGCTTTATATTTTTACTAAATTGACATTCATTTGTGGAAATCTGTTTTTACTTTTGCATTAAAGAGTTTTTTTTGTTTGTTTGTTTGTTTGTTTGTTTGTTTGTTTGTTTTTTTTTTTTGTATTCCTCTTGGTCCAAATAGCCAAATTAAATTGACCATGATTGGTTTAAAAAAACAAAAAAACATCCAAGGGAGTAAATATTGTTCATAGAGACTCATGGTGTGTTTGGTATTTGCAGGAATAACCATGTAAACTGACCATTCTAATACTTTTATTAGCAACAGTAATGATAATGAAAAAAGGAAAGCACTTCCCACACTTGCAGCGGTCACATATCCTGTAAACAGGCTTAAGTCAAACATTTTAAACCGTTTATCCCTGATACACACTTTAAGAAGCTGGAAAATGTCCTATACAGTATATCTGCTCCATAAAATATCTCAGAAAAGCTGCTTCAGGGTGTAAATAAATTTAAAAAAAACAGCTGGAAGGGGGCTAAGGCCCAAAAAGTGAGAAAAATACTCCTCAGACTCAGCTGTGGACATTTAGTGGAGGCGGAGAGAGGTGACGCGGGAAGAAAGAGAACGACACAATAAATGATTCAGCCGCTGTAACGGCCCGCGGCTCCAGAGTCTCTGATAACTGTGAGCCCTCCTAGAGTCGCTGCAGCGCTCCTACGGGTGCTGTGTGGGTGAGCTGGAGACTTCGCCCAGCTCCAGAGGCATCGCACGACAGGCAGGTGTGTAATGGCACGGCGCTGACACCTCCACCTTTGTTTGCTGAGATTTTATTAGACTGCACACAAAAGCTTACTCATACTCAGCCATGCAAACATGACTGAGGGAGGCTGCGGGCTGAAGTATATAAGATTCTCAGAGTAAAGTGAAAGAATAGCTCCTCCGCTGTGGAGAGATTCCACTGAAAACAACAGATATACTTCTGAGTGGATCTGAGGTTATTAGATACAATCAGACTAAGTGATGATTTTTATGAGTGACACACTGTAAACCGTAATGACTAAGACTTTTTAGAACAAACTTGTTTTGCTAAGGTGAAAAAAAATAATCATTCTATGACAGAAAATATGCAAAATATACACATCTTTACAAACAAAGTCCATGCACTTTGTTGCAGGGACACTTCAAATTCAGCCAAGCACCCACCCTAGCTACCTCTGATTGGCTGAATTGCAGAAGGACAGCCTGTTCTTGTCAAATCAGAGTTGCGCATGTCAGCTAGCTTACGAGGGTGAAGTCAGAGCTGCCAACTCTCACGTAATTGGCGTGATAGTCATGCAAATGACAAAGTCTCACTCTAAGGTTTTCTCACAAGTTGGCAGTCCTGCTTAAAGGGGTCAAATATGTCCCCTTTAAGTGTCCCTGAGACTTTGATTGTCCCATGTTTGCTGTACTCCCCACTCTTAAGGATCCCTACAAAGATAGCCACATGCTCTCTAGTCCTTGTTCCTGCAGAAAAACATCATTTTCTATGTTTTTACCCTCCTCTGCATGTCACTTCTCTGCACTTTATCGATCCCTGCATGCTGCTATAGAGCAGTGATTGTTTAGGCCGTAGACTCTGAATCATTTCACGTCTTTGTGCACCAGTATTATTATTTCATATCACTTGAAAGTAAAAGCCACTTGAAATAAATGGCTTTGGTATTGTGTTGCTGTTGACACTCAGGCTGTTGAAGACTTCTAGAAACAATGATTCATGAACGCCGACTTCTCCGTTTGTTCCGTCCTCCTTCACAGAGGTGAATAAATCAGAAGAAGCACAGACGAGGACGACCGCGCCCTCGGAGCCACGCTGGGGTGATGACTCCATCTCGCTGATAATTGCCCAGTTTAACCGGCGGGGCATGTTCTGGATAATTGGAAGCGCTCGCCTGCTAAACGGAGGCGGCTGAACAGCGAGGTAATTCTTCCAATGTATTCTTCAAGGTGTAATCACTTTCATCTCATTTTCTGAGGTGAGCGTGTCGGTTTGTTGTTCTCGCCGAGGATCGAGTAAACAATGATGAACGCGCTCCGGGCCAAAACGAGGAGGACGCACCGCTTTATCTTCTCCAGATCGCAGCCACTTGTTTTTCTCCAAGAGAAATTCATTGAGCATGCATGGTGGTGTTACGACATCAAGGAGTGAATCCAGGTCAGCCGTCTGTGTGACATGAAACAGTTTGTACTCTTTACTAAGAAACACCGCAGAGATCTGAAGTCTTTAACCCTCTGAATAATACAGCAAAGGAGGATCCACAGTGCAAACTTTCTGCTCATTGTTCTCCTGTTTCTTAGAGCTGCTTCAAGCCCCGTATCCTTAAATCTTCGCAGCCTGCAGGATGTTGAAGTCATGCAAAACATGTTCTAAATTCAGGGTGATTTATCTCAGATCATAAGTAAAAAATATGCAAATATTATGTGGTACAGCATTGTTTTCTGCATGAAGCTATCACACTTTTTCGGCCTCCTTTGAAGTGTGCCGTCAAAAGTGAAGCGGTGCAGTCCGACTCTATATGAAGTCAACATGCCACATAATCCAAACACAAAGTCAAACACGGCATGCAAAGACGTTGGATTTAGTTGATAGATTAAATTTAGGGCTGTTTGACTGTAACATGAATCAAACCAAACAAAAAGAGGATGCATTTGGTGAAGATGGCCTGCAGTTAGGTTGCACCCTCAGACTGCAATCTCTGGCTCCTTCCCTGCTCATAATCCCTGCTTCCTTATCCTTGTTTCAGACTTTATCAATTTTCCTCTCTATAAATAAAGCGTAAAAATAAACCTTAAAAAGAAAAGCAAAGAGCCAAGTGTGCCTGCTGGCTATGGTGTTGGCATTTACATGCCAGAGTTCAGTCTTAAGCATCAAATCCCACCTTTTCTGTCTGCACAGGCGTCTGCATGCAAAGGGCCCTCTGGAGTACATCGCCCCTTTTCCAGTCAGACTTTACATTTCCACAGCATGCATTCTGGACCCACTCTGGTATGGGCCAGAGGTGCTGCTCCCCTCAAGATCCACACCCAGATTGTTTTCTGCAATTCGCTACAAGCATCTGACCTTTAACCCCATGGAGCACCTGTGGGATGGACTGGAGTGGAGATTGTGAGCCAGGCCTTTTGAATGAATGAGCACACATTCACGCCAAAGTCTTGTGGAAAGCCTTTCAAGAAGAGTGGAGGCTGTTCTAGCTGCAAAAGTGGGTCAACACCCAAACCGTGACAATAGAAGATCAGTACAAACACCGTTAGAGGCCATATGGACAGGGGTAACAATGGTAGCTGATGTTTACTATGGCAGTGATTCTCAATGTTGGGGTTGGGGAGACACTGGGAGGGGTTCGCCAGATGCCGTTAAAAAACTACAAATATTTTTTGCACAATTTGGGCCAATTTTTGCCAGTTTACACCAGATTTGTCACATTTCAACCTGTTTTTGCCACTTTTTTCTGCAATTTTTTTCCACTTTCAATGAATTTTTGCCATTTCAATACCATTTCTGACACTTCTTGATCAAATTTCAACACCTTTGCTGCATATTTTTTTCCACTTTAAAGACATTTTGTCGCTTTTAAACCCTTTCCATCACTTTCCCACCTTTTGCTATCTCTGTTGACCCATTATTGCCACTTTCAACCCCCTTTCACCACATTTTACACCATTTTTTGCCAATTTAACGACATTTCACTATCTATCATGTCCATTTCTGCTACTCTCTGCCTATTTTTTTGCCTCAGTTATCCAATTTTTGACAGTTTAAACCAATTTTTCCCACTTTTTAATTCAATCTCACCATCTTTTCTGCCCACTGATAATCCTTCTAACCACCTTTTTTTTGCCTGTTTTTGCTATTCCAGCCCATTTCTGTCACCTTTACATATTTTTTAACTCTTTTATTGAAGTTTCGCTACTTTAAACCCATTTTTTGTGACTTTTAAAATCCCATTTCACCACTTTATCACCAATTTTTTTTTTTTTTTTTTTTTTTTTTGGTAAGCATATTTTCTGATTTTCGGAAAAGGGATTCACATTTTTAAGATGACTACTATGGCAAAAAATAATTTAAAAAAATTTTAAAAACTTCAAATATGGGGCGCAGGTGGCCTTGTGGTTTAAGGCGCGCCCCATGAAGGCGGATGGCCCGGGTTCAAATCTGGCCTGAGGCCCTTTACCACATGTCTCTCCCTCGCTCCTGTCCCTGTTTCCAACTCTATCCACTGTCCTCCTCTATCAAAAATGAAGGCACAAAAATGTCCATAATAAATAAGTAAAGAAAAATAAATTAAAAAAAATATATAAAAATTGCTAGAATGTACCTGTGTTCAACCACCTTCAGGTACAGTGGGGGTCTCTGGCACCTTTATTTTGGGGGTCATTGGCTGAAAAGGGTGAAAACCCCTGTATTATTATGGTTAATCAGCAAACGTTGCTGTGGGTTTATCAGGAAATCATTCTGGTTTAACAAAAAGATAAAGATGAAGAAACGCAAAGCACAACTACCTGAATCCCCAAGAAAACACATTTGAGCCACTGGAATCCAGTATTGAATCCAGTATTGTATCCAGTATCCATACCATGCCCAAACTCAGTGTTTTTAGGAACAGGGCTGCTAAATATAGCACTCTAGCAGGGTACACTTCCTTTACCCTGGCACGGATGGAAGAGGTGTGGTTCAGCCCGCTGAGAGCTCAAGCATGAGCACAAGCATGTAGAAAACTGCTCCTCTCAGCAGTGGTGGGGTTTTAGAGCAGGGGTGTCAAACTCAGCCACAGCAGGGGCCCAAATCTGAATTCAGGTCTAACCTGAGGGCCTAACAGGGTCAAGATTTAACTAAAAACTGTCTACCGTGCTTTCACAGGTGATGGATTATAGGGAAATTAAACAGTGATAATAAAGGATTTTAAGATTTCTAAAAAAAAAAAAAAAAAAAAAGAAAGTCAAAATGATTAACCCCTATTAACAAATAATAGCCAGAAAATTCTCATTTTTTGGAACTGAAATGTTTATTTTACTTTCTACTGAAATTAAAAAAAAAAAAAAAAATCAAAATTTCCATAAAATTTAACAAATATATTTTTAGTATCTCATTTTGGTAACTGATAATCCACTTGAGGGAACTTTTTATCATTTATCAGTTGCTTTTTTTTTTTTTTTTTTTTTTTTTTTGAGCAATTTATTGAGCATATTGATGAGATAAAAGTATTTTAAAAGTATGTAGTTTGTATGATACAACAGGCATTAAGGGGTTGAATATCAGAGCATCAATGTTACTGTGTCCATGTCAAATAAATGCTTAATAAATAAATGAGTGAAAGGCTCAAAATCTGAGATTAAAAAGCCAACTTCATAAGTCCTAAAGGTCAAAAAAAGATACATTATTTAACCTTTATTTAACCAGGATAAAACCTCATTGAGATTAAAAATCTCTTTTTTAAGAGTGTACAAAATTAAAAGTCTAAATAAGGTTTTAAAAGGCAAGTATATAAGACAGAGAGTGAAAATCATGAGTTTAAAGGTCAAAATGAGATAAAATAATCGATCCGGAGTCTAAAAAGTGAAAATATGGGATTAAAAGTCAAGTTAGGAGTTTAACAGGTCACAATATGAAATAAAAGGTCAAAATTATGAATTTAAAAGGTCAAAATATGAAATAAAAGTCAAAATCCCGAGTTTCAGTCATAATCTCGGGATGCAAAATGAAAACATGAAATGAAAACACAAATTAATTTCTTTCCCTCATGCCTGACTATTTCTACTCTCTACCTTTTCAGATTTTTATGACTTAACAAGGAATTTTTTAATAAAGGTTAAATTTACATTTTTAACCTGCAGACCTCATTCGGGTGAGCCACTTCTGATTTAAATATGATACAATCCTGTGGGCCGGGTGAAACTGCACCGTGGGCCCCCAGGCCTTGAGTTTGAGTTTGAGTTTTTGACAAAAATTACCCCAAATAAGCCACTAAAGTGAGTAAAGTTAATCCTAATCACCAAATTCTAATCAGTCCCTCTGTTTGTGCCGACTAAACCCGACATATCTGGGCTGGTGACTGCAGCTATTGTGCTTCCCTGATTAAAATTAAAGCTGCGATTATTTTCTTTGAACAACAAGCCAGATTTAGACACTCTGACATCGTGTCCCAGATGTTTCCCAGGAGCTGGAGCGGAATATTTCAGCAGAAAACAAATGTAACAATGACAACATCACAGAGAGAGAGAGAGCCTGGAGGCCATGGGAGAACTGGAACACTGGAGACTAATTTCTGGAGACACGCGAGCAGAAGAAGAGCAACATGAAATGCAGCTGGAGCTCGTCTCGTTGTAGTGAGTGGAGAAACTGTGGAGTATCCAGGTTCACGTGCCGCTCTCTCCGCCTACACACACCTACTGCAACAGGTTCAGACTCCTCTGGGGGTTCTTGGAAAGCCGGCTGTGCTCTTATGGAGGCTGTGTCTGAAGTAAACGAGGCAGGCTGAGGAAAATAGCCTCAACAGTCGTCACAAATCCATCACAGCGCAGCAGATATTACAGGCTAACAGGAGGAGACTTTTCTAACGCACCGTAACTGACAGTGGCAGGTGAACAATGGGGGATTTGAGATTGAGATTTGAAAAATGATCCTGAGAGGTGAGCTGGTTTTCAGGGACTAAAATAACCAACAGCATGCTGACAGTCTTTCACCATTTGAAAACTGATGCCTTCACATAATCCACTTTCAAATGCTCTGTCGTAAAACCATGCCTACTCTGTTCTGGGGGGTGAGGAGTGATTCTGTCTTTAAACGAGGAATATTTTAGTGCAAAGCTGCAGCCATCCATTTAAGACTGTGTGCATGTTTGCGGCACGATGGCTGCAGTGCGTGTTTGTGTTGCGTGTTTGCTGTGTCTCCCTGCTGTTTTTCCCCTGAAATTTACCTCAGTCCTATCCACGCCCAGGCCTGAGGACTTCTAGACCTGCTGAATCCAGAAATCCTTTAAATAGAACCTGTCTGACAAAGAGAAGTAGGCCAGAAGATCCCCAACACGTCATGGAACCATCTAAAGAAATTCAAGAACAGCCAAGAATTGAAGGCATTGACATCAGTCATGAAGACATTTCCAAGGCTTTGGGACTCTATAGAACTACAGTGAGCCATTATCCACAAATGAAGAAAACTTGGAACAGTGGTAAACAGTTTTGGGAGTAACACGTTACTAAGTACTCTGTTACTTTTTATGGTAACTAGTAGTGTAACGAGTTTCTTTTTAAAATTAATAATGCTGTTACCGTTACTGGGAATTTAGATCACGTTACTCGTTACTTTTGCAGCCGACAACTCGCTGATGAAGGTTAGTAAACATCCGGTTCGGCAGACGATGTGACAGAGCGGTAAGCACATCTGCATCCTGTGAGAGAGAACAGCCTCTGCAGACACACACAGACAGACACAGGCTCTGAAGCGCACACACGTGTCATGGCTGAGCACTCGAGCGTGAGCTCTCTGTCTTGGAAACACCAGAATTACTTTTCCCTCCTTGGGATAAAAGACGATAAAGAACAGGGAAGTAAACTTTCCACCTCCAAGAACAGTAATTTTAACTTCACGAAGTGCCGAGTTAAATAACACGCTTCAGCCGAACTCGTTTCCAAAGAACCGGATGCTCAAAACACGCTAACCCAGGTACAGCTCACTGGGCAGAGCGAGCAGGGAGGAGCCACCCATGTAAACAACCCAAGACTGGATTTAATTCACCACCAGCTGCAGAGTGTGTCACCAAGGCAGCTCTGAACAGAGTGACAGAAAGGGTTGTTAAAGGCACGCTTCTGATGTAAGCTGCGTAGTCCGCTGCCTTCAGAGAAATAACCAGAGAAAAAGATAAGACGAAGGATAGGACCGCCATGCAGAAATATATTTAGAGAGCAGCCAGGATTTAATCTTTACACTGCCAGTAGAGTAGCCTATATCTATTTGAGATTTCTTAAACAGTGTATAAATGCTTAACAGTGTCAAAAGTTTAGAAACATTCCTACTGCATAATGATAATGGCTACGTTCTATGAAAATAGAGGTATTTCCTCTTACACTGCCACAACACAACTAAAGTGTACTAAAGTGTAATTTATTTATGTGTAATAAAGAGGATTGAAGTCAAAAAAAGTAACGCCTGAATTACTTTTTAAGTAACTAGTTACTTTTACAAAGCAGTAACTCATTTACTAACTCAGTTACTTTTTACAAGCAGTAACTAGTAACTAGTAACTGACTCCAAGAGCACATGGACGACTCATCCAGGAGGTCCCAAAAGAACCCAGAACAACACCATAAGACCTGCAGGCCTCACTGGACTCAGTTAAGGTCAAAGTTCATGATTCAACAATTAGAAAGAGACTGGGCAACAACGGCATCATGGGAGAGTTCCACGGCCAAAACCACTGCTGATCAAAATGAACATAAAGGGTCGTCTCACATTGGACTAAAAACATCCTGAAGTTTACAGCTTTGGGGCGGAGCAAATATACAGCGTGCGCGCCGCGGGTTTGCGCCGACCGAAAGTCGAGTGACTTTGCCAGGTGTAAAAGGCCCAGGTTTAAAGAAATGCCGCTCTCAAGGAATCTCGAAGTGGAGCCACTGCTCACTCACATCAAAAGGAGCCAGTTGAGGTAGTTCAGGCGTCTGATCAGGATTCCTTCTTATGCCTCCCTGTGGAGGTCTTCCAGGCACATCCAAGCAGGAGGAGACCATAGGGTAGACCCAGAACTCCCTGGAGGGATTATCTATTCCATCTGGCCTGGGAATGCCTCAAGACAGGGGTCATCAAGTCCATCTGCACAAGGGCCGGATTCAGTCTCAACAGAAACTCTGGGGGCTGGACTTTCAAATACACAAAAATTAAAGAAATGTTTTATATTATTTTAGTCATTAGCAGTGAGATCTATCCCTGTTATCTATAACGCAGCAGGACACAAGGAGACAGGCCTGACAACAGAATCCGCCGGACCCCTGAAAATCCCAGAGAATGGGCCCTCCCCGGTTGTCATTTAGCACCAATATTAACCCATTCTTGACACTTTTAACCCTTTTTTGATACTTTCTGCCCATTGTTGCCTCTTCAACACAATTTTTTGAAAGATTTTAACCCCATTTAAACCACTTTTCATGCATGTTTTATCCCCTTTGTGACACTCATCAATTTTTGCCACTTTTCTTCTATTTTTGACACTTTTAACCCCTTTTCATCATATTTTTTCAACAATTTATGCAACTTTAAAACCAATTTTTCCCACTTTTAACCCATTGTTGATACTTTTTGCCTCTTTAATCCAATTTTTTGGAAGACTTTAACCCAATTTAAAACACTTTTCCTGCATTTTAAAGCCCCTTTGTGATGCTCTTTTATCCAGTTTGCCACTTTTTAACCCCTTTTTATCACCTTTTTAAACATTTCTTGCAACTTTTAAACCATTTTTTCCCACTTTTAACCCATTCACCACTCTAAACCATTTCTTCTGCATGTTTTATTCCCTTTGTGCCACTCTTTTATCATTTTGTCCACGTTTTAACCCCTTTTCATTACTTTCTTGCACTATTTTTTTGTCATTTGTAATCAATTTTTGATACCTTTTGTGCTCTTTTTCCTCATTTACCATTTTTGGCCACATTTTAACCTCTTTTCACCACTTTATCTGGTCACTTTTGCAGCACTTCTGCCAACCTTAACCCTTTTTAAATACTTACTAATTATGACAGTAAATCTCTGTAAAAACAGATCAAATGTCAAATCATTCTAAAACCATTTCAATGTTATTTTTTATGGGATGGATTTAACAGCTGCAGACATTTAAAGCCTAAAGATACTCCTAAAATCTTCTTTCCCTTCTTTCCTGAATTTTTTCAGGGGCCGGACAGGAAGCTTTGGGGGGGCCTGACGTGGCCCCTGGGCCGCCAGCTGATGATCAGTGCCTTGAGAAGAAGGAGATGGATGGATAAAGCAACATGTTTCAAGTTGGACTCCACCTCTCCAGCCCCAGGTTGTGGCACATGAGGAACTGTGATGAGGACTTATACCTAACACTTCTGCATGTGACTGTATGCGTGAGAAGATTACCATGCAGAACAGTGTGTCAGATCAGAAATGTTGTGAATCTTTAGATAAAAAGCGTAACTTTGAAAGGTTTTAGAGATGAGGAGTGATCTCCTAAAGATGGTGATTGGAGAGCGTTAATGATGGCCCACCGTTACAGAGAGAAGGATGCCTCTGCTGTGAACTGTCTGTGTTGTTCGCTGCCAATTAGGCTTTGAAAAGGCTTCCTGATATCATGTAGAAGCATGGAGCTCCCACTCAGCTCATTATTTTTTAACAGCGTCACCTTTTCTAGCTCCTCGCCGCCCGCTCTGCCAACACCACCAACCAACCAACTGCGAGCTTGCACACTTTAACACCGCCACACTCGGTGCTCGGGCCATTTTCTGCTGTGGCATCTCGTGCTTTTCATCGCCTGCAGATATTATAAGCCAGCTGGGCCGCTGCCGTTTTAAATAAAGTAATTGTGGTTTTGATCCTGGGTCGTTAACATTTTGAGCCGCCTCTGGCTATCACAGCTATAAACCTAATTGTCCCTGCTGTGGAAATTTGGCAAAAATCAAACCTCTTTAATTATATCAAGTGTTTGCTCACTGCATGTGTGTGAAGTGAATCCGCGGCCTTCTCTCCCAGGAAGCCAAGCCAGATGAGACCAGTCCGAGTCTGGCAGCGTGTCTCTTTGGTCACCCCTGGACGACCCCCTGGACCCTGTCAGTCTGAGCACCTCCCAGTCAGCGGTGGCTTTAAAAGACAGAGCTACATTTATGTCCCCCAATCAGAAACGACAAGCAGATGGCCCTCTGTTGATCTATCGTAGCGATGAAGCTCTTACTGCTGTCAGCACCGCTCCGGTTAGCCGTGATGAAGAGGAAATATGTGCCCATTGTGGATCCAGCGGTCCCACAGCGGCATGATGTAAATTCCCCACGTATGAGTGACTCTGGCACTTTAGGAGGGGCCATTATGGCTGTAGGTATTGACAGAACGGGATTTATGGAGCGATCGGTTTTGGGCCAAACAGTGGTTGAGGACAGGAGGAGAGAGAGAGCTTCAAACACCTAGAGAACACCTCCACTGTATATCTAGGTGCATTAACCTCCTCAGACCCTGCATGCACATATGAGGACGTTACCTCCTGGCCTTCTGACAACATCAGTGCAATTTTCTACTAGTAGAACTTTAGAGAAATTTTTCTACACTTTCCACTGAAGTTTGAGTCATTCATTGTAAATACCGAGAGATTTGCTATGAAACTTTCAGGAATTTTCACTGTGAATTTTGTGAATTTATCTTGGAACAATTCCAGAATTTTCATGGAAAATTTTGAATATTTTTGAGAGTTTCTGGAAGTGTTTTTGCATTAAAACTGTGAATATTTGCATGAAAAAAAAATTATTTTGGGGGGTATATGGAGGATTGTTTGAGGATTGTTATTTTGTGTAAATTCAGGAAATTATTTGTAGTTTTATTTGACTTATCTGGGGAAACTTTGCTTCAAAACTTTTAGGTTTGTTAATGGAAACTCGGGAATTATTTTTTAATTGGAGAACTTGTTCGGGAATTGGTTTATATCTTCGAACATTTCCAGAATTTTCATGGAATTTTCTTTGAGAATTTTCCAGGAATGTAAATAGAATTTTGGGAAAAATTTTTTTATCAAAGTTTAGGCTTTATGATAACATTTTACAGAAAAATTTGAGGATTATTTCAAGAAATTTAGCAAAAAAATGTACAAAATAAACCTTTAAAAAAAAGAAAAGAAATTTAGGAATGTTTTTTGTGCGGCCGTATCTTTTGAATATTTGGATGGAAAATTTTGGATTTTTTTGAGATATACAGAGTATTGTTTGTTTGTTTGTTTGTTTGTTTGTTATTTTGTTTATATTCAGGAAATTTATCTGTAATTTTTGGGAAATTTTATTTGACTTATCTGGGGAAACTTTGCATCCAAACTTTTATTTATGTCCTGGAAACTTGGGACATTTATTTTTTAAATTAGGAATTTGGAAACAAGGTGTCCTTTAAAATTTCTAGAATTTAATGGAATTTTCAGGGAATTAGTTGGCATTAGTTAGTTTTTTTTTTTTTTGGGGGGGGGGGGGGGGTCATTAAAATTAAGGCTTCATAATAATTTTTTTACTGAAACATCTGAGGATTATTTATAGAAATTTAGGGGTATTGTTATGCTGCACGTTAATAATAAAAAGCTATAATCATAAAAATAATGTCTTTTCAGAACTGTTCACAGATATTTTAGGAAGTCTCTTTGGAATTTTAGGAGTTTTTTGTTGATTTTGGACTTCATTTGTGGTCAAAGTTAATTTCTGTTCAAAGTCAAGGCTGAGCTTTCAAACTTAAGAGGTCCAAATCATCCCGTTTTAGCGGGAGAAAATAAAAATGCATTTCATACTAAAGCTCAGGAGGTTAATAGTCAGCTTTCCTTAAAGATGACATGCATAGCTGTAGAAATGCTTATTCTGTGCATGCATGCATCCTCTTGCATCAGTGGTTATTTCAAGTCCCTGAAATGATGGAAAATTTAAAAAAAAATCTTTATATTTAATGATAAAAAGCTCTCTCTCTTGCTGCACTTGAAGCATAGTTAAATAAGATAAAGCTCTGCCGTGGTTTACTCAGTTTTTAAGTTGCATCCTGATGACTGAAGGCGTTTATTATAAGTCATTTGGATCATCCTGCCAGAAAATAAATGTAATATTATCTGCAGAGATGTATTCAATCACAGCCCTCCTACTCAACAGCTGACGTATTTTGATTTATAGTACACTCAGCTCTATTTGGAAGTGTTAAGAATGTCTGATTTAATTGCATACTGCTCATAATTAGTTTGCCTACACAAGTCAAATAACCTAAGAAAACCAATTTGGTTGTAGCGGAGAGAATTTATTTAATTTCCTGCAGAGAAATAATGAAAAGGTTCTGAAGATAAATGCTTCCACCAGTGCAGAGTGACTTGTTTGAGTTAAGCACAAAACTTCCTCAGGTCAGAGGGAATAAAACAGGGTTTAAATCAGTGTTCATTTCATCGACTATAACTATGACTAAAAATGTTGGTGGACAGCTTTTTTTACATGAGGAGAACTAGACTTATGCCAGCCTCACACCAGAGGACTTTGCTAAACCAGCGTTACTCAGCCCCGCTCAACCAAAGAGCCAAACTGTTGAAAAATGCCTTCGCAGGACCACTATGTAAGTGGTGAAAAGTGGCAAAAACTGATTGAAGTGGCACTAAAAATAAGTTAAAAGTGGCATGTAACGGTCTAACAGTGGCAAGAAAGGGGCAAAGTAGGCATAAAATGGCAAAAAGTGGGTGAATAGTGGAAAAACAGGGAGAAAAAGTGACAAAACAGGGCAGAAGGTGGCAAAATTGGGTGAGAAGTTACCTAAAATGAGTTACAGGTGGCAAAAAAATGGCAACATGGCAAAATAATGAGTGTAAAAGTGACTAAATGGGCAACAGTGGGAAAATGCTCCAAAAGAAGAAAAAAATGTGGCAAAAAATGAGTGTAAAAGTGACTAAAATGGGCAAAAAAAAATGTGGAAAATGGTCAAAAGTATCAAAAACATGGCAAAAAAATGAGCGTAAAAAGAATTTACATGAGCAAAATGTGGGAAAATGCTCACAAAGCAGCAAAAACATGCAGAAAATGGGTGTAAAAAGAGCTAAAATGGGCAATAATGTGGAAAAATGGTCAAAAAAAGCAAAAATGAGTGTGAAAAGGACTAAAATGGGCAAATATGTGGAAAAATGGTCAAAAGACAGCAAAATACTGAGTGTAAAAGTGACTTAAATGTTCAAAAATGTGGGAAAATGGTCACAAAGCAGTAAAAACATGCAGAAAATTTGTGTGAAAGGACTAAAATGGGCAAAAATGTCACATTTCACACTGATGGATGGCATTGGCTGGCTTATACACTACAAGGCATGCATGCATTTAAACCAGTGATGACAGTGTTGCAAAAATCCATTCCACTGTAGACATTATACTGGTGATGGTACAGAAACCAGTTCAGTTCCCCCCACCAGTCAGAGAAAACCTGTGCAGCATGATCTAGCAGGGTTTCTGGGAGCAGGCAGTTTTTTGTCAAACATTTGGCATTGAAATGCCGAGAGAAAAGTTTCCAGGAGTTAAAGTATTTTAATGCACAATACTTTTCAGCAGAAGTATTTGGAAGTCTCATTAGGCTCCACATTTTTAAGATGATCCGCCGCCTTTTAAAGGGATATAATGTCAAACATCTGGCTCTGAGGTTAGCATCACCATACAGAGGCTTTGAGTGAAAACATAGTGATATAGGTGACATAGTGATGTTCACACAGCTCCACTGAACAGACCAGAGTGAAGAGTAGACTTTGGAGTAGGAGCCTGTCAGCCGTACAAGTCTAGCGAAGGATCCAGAGACATGGAGGCAAAGACAGAGGGATGCCATGGAGGAGCGTGGAGAAAAGCGGGGTCGACAGGTTTGATTGAGCTGAAGAAGAAAGCGGGGGAAGCGAGGTAGACAGAGAGACATCCAGTCAAAACCCGAGACGTGACCTGACAGGATGAGACTAACTCACCGGAGGGAGTAAGAGCCCAGGGACTCTCTGATGTGAAACAAACCCTCCTCCTTTTTTCTGATTCCTCCCAAAGCAGCCAGCTCAAGGAGTCAAAGCCTCAATCTCAGAGAAACAGATGGCACTTTGAATTGTAGATAATTCAGCTGTTATTGTAATGTGCCATTGATAAAAACTACAAAAAAGCAGCTAATGGGGAATAATTGCTGTGTGAAAGAGCAGCAGAGAATACTAATGAGGCCATTTTCAGAGTTTCTGCAAAGACCTCAGCTGCTCTCAGACTGTTTCTGTGGAGAAAATGAACCTCTGCAAATGCTCGGCTCTCTTTGAAGACTTTCTACCCATAAAGAGGAGTCTGCCATCGTTACCGTGTCACCTTCTCTCACTAAATGATTGCTAAAATCAAAATGGAGCTACGGCAGCTCACTACAGAATAAATGGGCCCGTTTAAACCTTAGCTTACTGGAGGGTTATGGTTTCACTGAGCAGCAGATATACGTTTATCGACTTCAGTATTAAAAGTAGACATGAAGCATTTTGACACAGCGCCAAAACTTCAATAGACGACAAATAAGCTGCTGTGCTTTTAACACCTCTCTGGTCGGACTGCACGGAGGGGATAAGAATATCAAAAAGGTATTAGCTAAATCAAAAAAGCCGTACAAAGGGGAGCTTAGGCGGTTTTAATCATCAAACATTGGGATATCTTTTGTCTTTTACCCAGAGAAAATCCCACTGAGAGTATGTAGAGAAGAAGTGCCTTCTGTTCACTCGTTTGTGCATTTTAGTGCTGAACGCTGAATTTTAAGACGAATCAGAACTGGCTGTACAATAAAAGGCGTCAACAGCATCAAATGTGTGAGTTTTACCTAAAAGGCTGTAAAAGCAGGAGCAGATGTACACGCCCAATTTGATAAACTACTGACAAACCCAGAGAATGGACCCTAATAAACAAAGAGAATGGCCCCTGATACACCCAGAGAATGGCCCCTGATACACCCAGAGAATGGCCCCTGATACACCCAGAGAATGGCCCCTGATACACCCAGAGAATGGCCCCTGATACACCCAGAGAATGGCCCCTGATAAACCCAGAGAATGGCCCCTGATAAACCCAGAGAATGGCCCCTGATATACCCAGAGAATGGCCCCTGATACACCCAGAGAATGGCCCCTGATACACCCAGAGAATGGCCCCTGATAAACCCAGAGAATGGCCCCTGATACACCCAGAGAATGGCCCCTGATAAACCCAGAGAATGGCCCCTGATACACCCAGAGAATGGCCCCTGATAAACCCAGAGAATGGCCCCTGATACACCCAGAGAATGGCCCCTGATAAACCCAGAGAATGGCCCCTGATACACCCAGAGAATGGCCCCTGATAAACAAAGAGAATGGCCCCTGATACACCCAGAGAATGGCCCCTGATAAACCCAGAGAATGGCCCCTGATAAACAAAGAGAATGGCCCCTGATACACCCAGAGAATGGCCCCTGATACACCCAGAGAATGGCCCCTGATACACCCAGAGAATGGCCCCTGATACACCCAGAGAATGGCCCCTGATACACCCAGAGAATGGCCCCTGATAAACAAAGAGAATGGCCCCTGATACACCCAGAGAATGGCCCCTGATAAACCCAGAGAATGGACCCTGATAAACCCATAATGGCCCCTGACAAACCCAGAGAATGGCCCCTGATAAACCCAGAGAATGGCCCCTGATAAACAAAGAGAATGGCCCCTGATACACCCAGAGAATGGCCCCTGATACACCCAGAGAATGGCCCCTGATACACCCAGAGAATGGCCCCTGATAAACCCAGAGAATGGCCCCTGATACACCCAGAGAATGGCCCCTGATAAACAAAGAGAATGGCCCCTGATACACCCAGAGAATGGCCCCTGATAAACCCAGAGAATGGACCCTGATAAACCCATAATGGCCCCTGATACACCCAGAGAATGGCCCCTGATAAACCCAGAGAATGGCCCCTGATAAACCCAGAGAATGGCCCCTGATACACCCAGAGAATGGCCCCTGATAAACCCAGAGAATGGCCCCTGATAAACCCAGAGAATGGCCCCTGATACACCCAGAGAATGGCCCCTGATAAACCCAGAGAATGGACCCTGATAAACCCATGATGGCCCCTGATACACCCAGAGAATGGCCCCTGATACACCCAGAGAATGGCCCCTGATACACCCAGAGAATGGCCCCTGATAAACAAAGAGAATGGCCCCTGATACACCCAGAGAATGGCCCCTGATAAACAAAGAGAATGGCCCCTGATAAACAAAGAGAATGGACCCTGATAAACCCATAATGGCCCCTGACCAAACCAGAGAATGGCCCCTGATAAACCCAGAGAATGGCCCGTGATAAACAAAGAGAATGGCCCCTGATAAACCCAGAGAATGGACCCTGATAAACCCATAATGGCCCCTGATACACCCAGAGAATGGCCCCTGATACACCCAGAGAATGGCCCCTGATAAACCCAGAGAATGGCCCCTGATAAACAAAGAGAATGGCCCCTGATACACCCAGAGAATGGCCCCTGATACACCCAGAGAATGGCCCCTGATACACCCAGAGAATGGCCCCTGATACACCCAGAGAATGGCCCCTGATAAACCCAGAGAATGGCCCCTGATACACCCAGAGAATGGCCCCTGATAAACAAAGAGAATGGCCCCTGATACACCCAGAGAATGGCCCCTGATAAACCCAGAGAATGGACCCTGATAAACCCATAATGGCCCCTGACAAACCCAGAGAATGGCCCCTGATAAACCCAGAGAATGGCCCGTGATAAACAAAGAGAATGGCCCCTGATAAACCCAGAGAATGGACCCTGATAAACCCATAATGGCCCCTGATACACCCAGAGAATGGCCCCTGATAAACCCAGAGAATGGCCCCTGATAAACCCAGAGAATGGCCCCTGATACACCCAGAGAATGGCCCCTGATAAACCCAGAGAATGGCCCCTGATAAACCCAGAGAATGGCCCCTGATACACCCAGAGAATGGCCCCTGATAAACCCAGAGAATGGACCCTGATAAACCCATGATGGCCCCTGATACACCCAGAGAATGGCCCCTGATACACCCAGAGAATGGCCCCTAGTACACCCAGAGAATGGCCCCTGATAAACAAAGAGAATGGCCCCTGATAAACAAAGAGAATGGCCCCTGATACACCCAGAGAATGGCCCCTGATAAACAAAGAGAATGGCCCCTGATAAACAAAGAGAATGGACCCTGATAAACCCATAATGGCCCCTGACCAAACCAGAGAATGGCCCCTGATAAACCCAGAGAATGGCCCGTGATAAACAAAGAGAATGGCCCCTGATAAACCCAGAGAATGGACCCTGATAAACCCATAATGGCCCCTGATATACCCAGAGAATGGCCCCTGATAAACCCAGAGAATGGCCCCTGATAAACCCAGAGAATGGCCCCTGATACACCCAGAGAATGGCCCCTGATAAACCCAGAGAATGGACCCTGATAAACCCATGATGGCCCCTGATACACCCAGAGAATGGCCCCTGATACACCCAGAGAATGGCCCCTGATACACCCAGAGAATGGCCCCTGATAAACAAAGAGAATGGCCCCTGATAAACAAAGAGAATGGCCCCTGATAAACCCAGAGAATGGACCCTGATAAACCCATAATGGCCCCTGACAAACCTATAGAATGGCCCCTGATAAACCCATAATGGCCCCTGACAAACCCAGAGAATGGCCCATCTTTTGCCATATTTCCCCTCAACCTCCACTTCCTTTTACTGGCTTTAACCCATTTTGCCATCTTTATGACCTTACAGTAGCTCTGAACCCTTTTGTGTAGCCCATTGCTCTGTTCTGCCATACTTTTGGCATTTTCAACCAATGTTTTCAGCAATTTTTAAACCATTTCATTTCGACACTTTTAACCAATTTTTACAGCTTTACGTCCTTTTTTCACTCATCAAATTTTTTGCTCTTTTTTAATGAATTTTTGCCACTTTTTGCCTTTTTTGTTACTTATAACCCAATTATGGCAGCTTTTGGCACTTGTCAGTCATTTTTGCTACTTTTTTTTTTTTTGCTACTTTGACACATTTTTGTGACTTTTAAACAGATGTGTCTGATTCTTACCAGTTTTAGCACATCCTGCCACATATTTGAGTCATTTTGACCCATTTTTGCAGCTTCTTGCTGATTTGAACCCCTGTTTTATTCACTCCTATTTGCCAGTATTCACCCATTTTGCCACATCTTTTTGCCACCTAGATTTTTGTTCTGTTTTGCCTTTTTTTTTTCATAATAATTACATTTGTTTCCATTAGAGTTGTCTCAGTTTCTTTCACTTTGACCACTCAGTACTAGCGGTACTGATTGGTCATTGTCTGACCAGTAACAAGCGTATCCCATTAAAGCTTTGCAGGATGGGTGTGACATGGAATCTGGACGATCCATCAAACTGTGCAGGGTTGAGTCAAAGCTGCATTTATTTAGATATATTCCTAAGTAAAAAGCATAGCCTTGCGGTTTTACTGACATCCCCTTCTCCTTGTAATCTGTGTCCAAAGTTTTCAGATGCTTTAATTGCAATGTTAGGCAGCAGTCTTCAGGCTTTTTCTGTCCCATCTGTGCATTTTGGATGTAGATATTTATCTCTTTTTCATTTTTTTATGTTGTTTCTTCTCCATAATACAAAACTAAAGAGTCACATTGAGAAGTGCATAGATTTAATCCACAGGTGGAGTAGGCCAGAAAGATAACTTGGCCCTAGAACTGAATAAAAATTGAGTTTGATTCACCGACAGTCACTGAAGCGCTCAGACACAGTCAGCAAAACTCAGATCACCTACTGCAGCCGGTGAAACGCTGAACTGGAGCTGCATGTAAGAGCGGATTTGCGTGTTGCATGGGAGAGCAGGAGCAGGAGTTGGGCCCGGGGCCTTGTCTCTGTGTCCTTGTGGATATCTTTCATTCCTCCTTATCGTGCTCTCCTTACCTTCCACCCTTCATTCACCTCACTAAACCTCCTTTACAGGCTCAGAATGTGTGCAAGATGGTAAAAGGGGTAACGCATACAGGTGTTACATGCTTGAAAAATAACATTACTTAATGGTGCTTAAATTAGAGTTAGCATATGAGGCTTTTTTGATCTCCTTCTAAAGCCCTTGATGAGTAAGAGCTCTAAAGCCCCTCACAGCTGAATCTCTGACATCTTAGAACAGCCAAAGATCACAGAGTGGAGTTATTAGGTGCTGCTGTCTCCAGGAGAAAACAGCAAACATCAGAGCCGTGCGTCTGTATGAACACAGTCAATTGACAGTTCAGATTAGCAGCATAAGAGCGAGAACAAAGTCTGCAAAGTCTTTTTTTATCTTTGAGATCAGGAACAAGATGCAATCGACACGAAGAGTTACAGACACCGTCAGAGTCTGACATGAAAACACAGTTTACATCATCCTTCAGGGGGAGGCGTGCTGATGGAGCCGGGAGTAAGACGGGAAATGCTGCAGCAGAAGAAGAGCTTCAGGAAGCCACAATCATTCTGCAGAGTCAAATCCAAGCAAGTGTTTACTTGTTGTCGTTATGGAGGCCTCAGGCACTTTTTTTGGGCGATCACTTTATTGATGGATCAGCTGGTTTACTGGTCGTTAGTCTACTTAGCTTTGTAGTGCACTTGGACCGCCTGCAGGTGGCAGTGTAACCTGATTAAAGGAGCACAAAAGTCATCCTTTTTCAGTCAACAGCATCCAAAGGAGCAGTGCAACAAATCCTAGAGCAGGGGTCATCACAGAGGCCAGATTTAGCCTCGACAGAAACTCTGGGGGCTGGACTTTCAAATACACAAAAATTAAATAAATATTTTGGTCTGGTTAACATATTACTGTAGTAGTATTTGTATCCTCTTTCAAAACTCAGGACATGTTAAGGCATTACCAGTGAGATCTATCCCTGTTATCTATAACGCAGCAGGCCTGACAACAGAACTGGCTGGGCCCCTGAAAAACCCAGAGAATGGGCCCTCCAGAAACTGTTTACTCATTTTAACCCCTTTTGGCCGCTTTAACCCAATCTTTGTCAATCTTTAATCCATTTAGAATCACTTTTGCTGCATGTTTTATCCCCTTTGTGCCGTTCTAATAAATTTTTGCCACTTTTTAACCTATTTTCATTACACTCTTGCCATTCTTTAACCTCCTTTTGCAACTTTCCTGCCAATTATTTCCCTTCTGTTCCACTCTTAAAAACCTTTTTCACAAATTAACTAGGCTGTATTTGTGCCACTTTTACCCAGTTTTGATACCTTTTGCTTCTAATTGCACCCTTAACCCAATTTTTGCCATTCTTTAAGACATTTAACTTTTCAAGTCATTATTTTGAATTTTAGCTCATATTTTGACATTTTTAATCAATCATTTTTACTTTTTATATCAAATTTTGACATTTTAGACTCCCAATTTTAAATCCAAGTCATATTTTTAACTTTTCAAGTCATTATTTTGAATTTTAGCTCATATCTTTGATGTTTAAAATTAACCATCTTTACTTTTTGTTATTTTTTGACGTTTTAGTCTTACAATTTTAAATCCAAGTCATATTTGTTAACTTTTCAGGTCACTGTTTTGAATTTTAGCTCATATTTCCATGTTTTAAATTAACCATTTTTACTTTTTATATCATTTTTTGACCTTTTAAACTCATAATTTTAAATTTAAGTTGTATTTGTTAAGTTTTCAGGTCACTATTTTGAATTTTAGCTCATATTTACATGTTTTAAATAAACCATTTTTACTTTTTATATCATTTTTTTTTTTACCTTTTAGACTCACAATTTTAAATCCAAGCAATATTTTTCAAAATTTCACGTCATTATTTTTGGATCTTAGCTCATGTTTTCACATTTTCAACTCCAAATTCTGGCTTTTTAATCCCATATTTTGACCTATTAGACTCACAATTTAAAACTTTCAGTCATATTTTGACCTTTCAAACGTACACTTTCAACTTTCTACTCACACATTTGTTCTTTAAAACATTATTTTTTATTTTTAATATTGTGTTCTGACCTTTGAAACTAATAAGTTGGACTATTTATCTCAGATTTTGATCCTTTTTACTTATCCTTTTTACTTTTTTGGATTCAAAATTGAAAGTCGAAATGAGGTCGACTGTTTAAGGTTGTGTTGACCCTGGTAGGCTCTCAGGCTAGACCTAAGTCCAGAATCCGGCCCATGCATGCTGTGATTGAGTTTGACTCTCCTGTTCTACAAGAATTTGTAACCAGTCAGCATCGGATGGTCATAAAGCAAACTTAAGGCTTGCATTGCTTATATTGAACAAAAAAATCTGTAGCAATGGAAATAAGACACCTTCACCGATCTAGAAATTCCATCTCATCTCATCACAGGGATGCAGGCCTTCTTTTCTGTGCTTCATATCCTGAAATCAGATCCAGATCCATCTAGGTGTGTCGTGTGTCTTAAAACGGACTTCATTTGATAATATTACAAGAATGAGATATACAAACTTGTTTAGATTGGACTTTTTTGCAGCTCGGGAATGCTTTTGGAAGGATTATTATGGATGCATATATTTCATAAATCTAGGCCATGTTTTACAGCTCTGACTGTCAGTGCCAGATGCTCCCACTAATAGAGCCAAGACGTCCTGTTTAATAATCAGACAGAAACTTTAGGTGTGAACACTAATTCATCTGCACCTGCTGTTGTTTTTCTGACATGTCCAGGAAGCTGGAGAGCTTTCTCTGCCATAGAAAAGCTGCTCTGGACTCAGCTTGTCCCTTCTCTTAACCATGCATGGAAACATTAAAACAATGAGGCACACAGGCTGCAAAATTTAAAGGTAAATTACGCATTAACAAGTATGCTGACACCCAGCATCCCACCTAGAGTTGAAGATGAAATCCTTAAACCAAGAGTATAAATCCCATCTATCAGGCCCGTCTGCAGATGTTGAAGCTGGCTGCAGGGATTTGCTCCCATCCAGCCAGAAACCCATCAGCCGGCTCCCTCGCTGATGCTGGGTGATGTTGGGTGATAAGGTCTGGCTCACAGTCGGTGTTCCAGTTTATCCTAAAGGTGTCGGATGTGGTGGGGGTCAGCGCTCTGTGCAGGCCAGTCAGCTTCTTCTACGTCAAACAGGGAACACCATCTCTGTGTTCTCCTGGAAGGGGGGGTAGTCACGATAAAATAGGAAATGTTTTCCCCAGACTGTGGGCACAGAGTCACAAATACCATTGCAGGCTTTAGTGTCTACGTTTGTCTCGATCGGAGCTGAGGGGGCTTGTCTAAACCATGAAAAACAGCCAAAGACCAAGAGCATGAAACTCTGTGTGACAATTCTTTTAGCCAGAGAGCTCAGATCATCGTACAGTGCAGTACAAGGGAGTGAGGACAAAAGGAAGAAACGAAGCAAGAGGGAAGGGGATGAAAGGGAGGGAAGAGGAAAGGAAGGTTGGAGCAGAATATATATGCATAACTTTAGGGAGAAAGGAAGAATGGGAGGAGGATGGAATGGAGAAGGAATGTTAACATGATAGGAAGAAAGAAAGGACAGAACGAGGGAGGGGTAAGTTAGGAAGGAGGGAGGGAAGGAAGGGATGAGGGCTCTTTGCATGGTAGGAAGAAAGGAAGAAAGGAAGGAAAGAGTGAAGCAGGACATTAGGAAGGAAGGGGAAAAGGAGTGAACAAGGGAGGGCAAAAGGGAAGGATGGAAGGGTAGAATAAAGGAAGAAGAGAGGGGAGGAAGAAAAAAGGAAGGAAGGAAGGGAGTAGTAAAGAGGAAGGGAGATAATAGATAGAATGAAAGGAAGGAAGGAAAAAAGAACTGAAGGAAGGCAAGCAGGAAGGAAGGAGGGAGGGGAAAAGGGAAGGAAGGGTAGAATAAAGGAAGACGAGAGGGAAGAAGGCAAGGAAGGAAGGAAGGAGGGAAGGGAGGAAGAAATAAAGGACAGAAGGAAGTAGTAAGGAAGAAGGGAGGTAATAGGAAGGAAGGGAGGCCAGGAAGGAGAGATCTTTTCACTGTAGAGATAAACAAATGAGGGAGAAGGAATGTTAGGAAGGAAAGATGTGGAGGAAGGTTGGTAGGAAAGAAGGAAGGAATAAGTAAGGGAGGGAAGGAAGAAAGAAAGGAATGAATGAAGAAAGGATATAAGGAAGGGAAGGAGTAGGAACAGTTTGAAGGAAGAAGAGAGTGGAAGGAAGGGGGGAGGAAGAAAGGAGGCATATTTTCACTGTAGGGAAAATGAATGAGGGAGTAGGAATGCTAGGAAGGAAGGATAAAAGGAAGGAAGGCAGGATAGGGAGGAGGGAGAAAGTAGAGACAGTTTGAAGGAAGAAGGAAGGAAGGAAGGGAGGGAGGAAGGAGGGAAAGAAGGATGGATTTTTTCACGGAAGGAAAAAGTAAGGAGGGAGTAGGAATGTTAGGGTAGGAAGGAAGGAGGGAAGGAATAAAGAAAGGAAGCGAGTAAATCAGGAAGTAGGAATGTAGGAAGGAAGGAAGAAATGATGGAGGAAGGGAGGGTAGAAAAGAGGATAAAAGGAAGTAACAGAGAAGAGGATTGGAAAGCGTAGAGGAAGAAAGGAAAGCAAGAAGGGAAGGTAATGAGGAATGAGGGAAAGAATGGGAGAGGGGAGGAGAGAGGAAAAGAGGGATGACAAAGGAAGAGAGGGAGAAAAAGTGACGGTGGGCTCGGAAAGAGGAAGGCAGGAATGAAGGAGGGAATAGGGGCAGAATAGGAGGAAGGATGGAATTTAGGGAGGGTTGAGGGAAGTTAGGAAGAATGAAAGGAGGGACTGGAGGAGGAAAGATGGGCGTTATGACGATGGAAGGAAGGGAGGACCGCTTCATCTACAGGGGTCACAAAAATGGGCACAAACCGAAATATCCTCATCAGAGCTTTAAGTCTGGTGTTTAAATACTAGTGAAAATACTTCCATATTCATCAGATACTGCTGATATTCCACATGTTCACATCTGGCACACGTGCACTCCCTCCTTTGGCACACCTTTAATCCAGACAAAGGCACAGACGGGTCTGCTGATGATCAGTGCTGGCTGAGAGCAGACCTGCTGCTCCGGGACAGACCGGGCCAATTTGTCTGCTGTGATCCAACAGAAGGAGCCGTCATTCACACAAATACAGACAGAAAGATTTCTGTATTTAAAACTTCCTAATGGACCACAGTCAAGACAGAGGGGGACAGATGGAGCGTAATCCTGGCCCATCAGAAGAAAGGAGACAAAAACATGAATGAGGTACAGCAACAGAACAGCAGCTGTCCAGCAGAAGCAGAGATAAGAGCTGAAACCAGTCACCATCCCTGCTCCTGAGCATCTCTGTCCTTGTATTTTAGCGTTGAGTGTTTCCAGCGTACCTCGGTGTGTATTTGTCCCAGTGTGTCAATATCAGGAGTGTTTGCACACAAATGATTCTGAATGTTTGCTCTGTTGCCTGAATCACTAATAGCCAATACGCTGGAAACAGAGAGAGACATTAAAGAACAAACAGAGGGAACAGAAACACATAAAAAAATCTGTAAAATCAAATATGAAAACAGCAAATGGGCCCAGCTATAAAACATTGAGGCACCAATAATCATTAAAACTACAAAGAAAGAGAGGAAAACACCATTAACAAGGAGCACAATGGACTGTAGAGAAACTAATAAAGGCAACAAAAGAGGCCGCAGAAATAATGGGGGAAAAGAAGCAGGGGGAAGGCAAGGTTTAATGTACGGTGGCCCTGACAAGACATGAATTCCTGCATTAATCTCTCCCTCCTTCCATCCTTTTCTCTTCCTGCCGTGTCGATCAGCTGATTATGGGCGTTCACTCTCTTAATCAGATTCTTCCAGCATCGTTTGACCAATCATCATGCAGCTGTCAGATTTAAAACAGATTTAAAACATTCTGTGAAACACTGAAAAACCTTTAAAAAAGTTAATGAAATGTAAACATACTTCTTGTAAACTCAAAATTAAAAAAAAAATATTTAAAAATATATATATTTTCAAAGACATGTAAAAATGTTCTGTAAAAATAAAACTTTCCTTAAAATCATTTAATGACATAAAAAAATTCTCAAATTAAACAGATTTTTGCATGTCATGAAATGCATTTTTATTTTGCAACTTCACTGGGTTTAGTCTAATATTCGAGCATACACTGTGTTTGTTTGGTGCTGAATGTGTGTGTTTGTTTTTTGCTTTCCATGAACTGTTTTTGCATTTGCATATTAGAGCCACTGTATAACTGAGGCAAGTGTTAGACAAAAATATGCATAGATAAAAGACAAAATAGATTTAAAGAAGTTTGTAGAAGAGGAAAAAGTGGATGAATGTGGACGGACGGGGAGGAATGAAGGACAGAGCGAGCGAGGGTGAAGAAATGAGGTGAACTAGAGAACATCACATTCCCAGGCCGAGTCATTTCTCCTCTAATTAGCCCCTAATTGAGCTGCATTGGACAGGATCATAATAAGACAATTAGCCTAATTAGTCAGAATTGAAAAGCCAATTAAAGAATAAGTGAGCGGTGTTGGAAAGTTCATCAGATTGTTTCCGTATTACAACCCAGGGGTCAGGAAGTCAAACCAAACATGGAGAGGGGAAAACAAACACGGGACGTCTTTCTTGAAACCCCGGCTGGGACGCGTTAAAGGGATTAACAGCGGTAGAAAAACGGCGCTCTGTCTTAGCCTCGTTCAGAGAACTGGAGGAGTGTAATCCGAGCAGATCGGTCTGACAGATGGTTCGACTGAGATTTCTGTTTGGAGGATGACTCCTCTCTGAATAAACGGCCTCCGTTATGACAAAAGAGGAGCGTCAGCGAGCGTTCAACAGTTGTTTGTGATGTGAAGTTTTCCTCATGAGTGCACCGCTGGGAAAGATCCTTCATTTAGCAGATGGTTTCATTTACAGCAAAACCACAAAACTACGAACGTGTTTCTGTCAGTATGATGCAGTTTCTCCTTGTAGAGAGAAATCAGCTCATCTAGGTTTTGTATTTTCATATTAACAGGTTTTTACAAAATTTCAAACAGGTGATGTTACTTTCAGGAATCTGGGAACGTGAGGGCTGATGATGATGGAGCCCCTCAACCCCCCGAAAAATGGTACAGTTTTATCCCTCAGTTTATAAGACCGCCTACAGTTGTTAGCTAAAATGCTGAGCAATTAATCAAGTTTCATTATCAATTATAAAATGAGCTCCCTGTGATTATGGAGCAGGTAGCTGTCATCATTCACCGCCATTTTCAAAATAGAGTTCTTCAGTGTCGGGTTTGAAATCAGAGCAATCATTACTGTTAACCCTAATCCTGATGTCACATGGTTTACAGCAGAGGTTCCTAACCTTTTTTTCTTGCCCCATCCGTACATGTATCTGAGAAAAGCAGAAAGCCCCTGAAAAACACAGAGAATGGCCCCTGATAAACCCTGAGAATGACCCCTGATAAACCCAGAGAATGACCCCTGATAAACCCAGAGAATGACCCCTGATAAACCCAGAGAATGACCCCTGATAAACCCTGAGAATGACCCCTGATAAACCCAGAGAATGACCCCTGATAAACCCAGAGAATGACCCCTGATAAACCCAGAACTTGGCCCCTGATAAACCGTGAGAATGACCCCTGATAAACCCTGAGAATGACCCCTGATGACCCCAGAAACCCTCCTCAGGAGTGATGCATTGATACACTTCTGTCCATGTCTTTATCCAAATTTTTCCACTTCATCCCATTGTAGCCATTTTAAACCATTTTCCCCAATTCCCATCTAATGTCTGCCTCACTTTACCCATTTTAGCCTAATTTAACCCATTTAGGCCACTTTTTAACACCCATTTTCCTCTTGTTTGCCTTTGTTGACCAATTTTTACTTTTACTATCCCAGTGTAGACATTTTTAACGCCTTTTCACCATTTCCCCATCCAGTCTTTTGCCCCTTTTTGTCTTTCATGACCCATTTTGCCTCTTTAAACCCATTCTTGCCTTTTTGCCACGATTATTTCATCATTTCTCCCTTAAAGTTATTTCAGTTTCTTTTACTTTATTTTCTGGCATCCTGGCATTTTTGCAAATCATGGTTTAGCGATGAAATGTGACATTACTTTCCAAAAATTTGGACCACTGGCCATGCACATTGTTCACATTAGCAAAAAGGGAATATAGGTTGAAGAAGAGGAGTTTACATTCTAATTAGGCTGTATTTTTCTACAGCAGCAATAAAGTTAGTTTTTTAATGTTTTAATAAAAGCGTTTATTATTCAGGTTAAAAATAGAACATGGTTATCACAGCTATGCTCCACAATGGGTCTTGATTCTCCTGACTTCCATGGGTGCCCCATTTGGCTGGGTCCCTGGAAGCTCTCCACTTGACCCCCCCTTCTGGGCAGCCTTCCTTAACAACATGTGCTCTGCCCACCCCACTGAGACAGCTCTCACTTTAAGTGAACAGGAGAGGGTCCTGGAGCCAGCGTGGCAGGCCATCAGGTCCAGCATGAGAGCTGTTGGCATTCTCAGCCCCTGGTCTGACACATCTGACACGTATATATCACTTTTATATTGGTTTTATATCATGGCGTCAGACTTGGAGGTACTGATCCTCACACCAACCACTTAGCTCGGCAGAAAGAGACCGGGCTGAGGAAGCCAAATCCCACTCAAAAAGCAGAAATCATACTCAGTGGTCCACGTATCGGAAACCCTCCTCCTCCGGCTGTGCTGTGAGAGCCCAGCCATGAATATAAATGCCTCCTTATGGAGGTTTGTAAAAACTGATGTTCTAATTTTTCTAACAGGTCGACTGAGCTAAAAGAGTCTGATAAAAAACCTTTAATTGAGCTGTTCTCGTCCCTCGGCTTCATGCCACACACAGACACAAACAGCGGGGTGAGAATCCCACTCTCATTACCCATAATCCACTACAGCCTGGGCTGTCATCAGAGTCTCTGAGGACCAGGGATCATGGGAGCTGTGAGAAAAGGTCAGGGCGAGCAAGGCACCAGCTGGGCTATAATCAACACTAACACGCAGACTCAGAGTCGTCTACCCAACGCTGCTCGGAGATGGATCGATCCCACACCTCTAACCACAGTCACTGCCTCCATTCATTTTACCCCTTTCTCTCTCTCTCTGCCACCCCAGTCTCTTCTCTCTCTCTCTACTTTTTCCACAATTTCTCTTCTCTTTAAATCTCTCTAGCTCCCTAGAACTCTTTTTCACCCCTTCTGTTTCATCTCTTCCCCTTTTAGCAACACTTCTCTGCAATTTTCTCTCTTTTCTATCATTTCTGCATCCAAAATATCTCTTTTCATAACCCAGCATTTGTAATTTTCCACTGCCTCATTTTACTCTCTGCATCTTTATATCTAAAGCATTCATTCAGGGCGTCATCACACTTAAATCTAGTTTGTTTTGGTCTGACTCATAAACTAAATTGTTGCATAATTTTCTCATGATCAGTCTGTGCTAACACAGGGAAAGCAACATGTCTAATGCATGAAGAAAACGCTCTGATCTCCAACTGAGAAGAACATCCTGGGTTATTTTAACCAATACAAACAGGTTAGGGGGGAATGCCCTTTAAAGGTGAAGATCAGCAGCTTAGAATATGATAGAGAACTTTTTATTTTCTGAACGTTTCAGTTCTAGACCATCAGGCTTGGATTTTATTGTTGGGTACGTTGCCCTCCGACACATCCATCTTAAGAAACAGATGTGTAAAACAATTTTTCCAACAATCTGCAGCTTGAAGAAGATCCGAAGACTTGGAAAATATCTACAGTCATGGACGAAAGTACTGGCACCCCTGGAATTTTTCCAGAAAATACACCATTTCTCCCAGAAATTGTTGCAATTACAAATGTTTTTGGTATACACGTGTTTATTTCCTTCGTGTGCATTGGAACAACACAAAAAATCAGAACAAAAAAGACAAAATTTACATAATTTTACACAAAACTCAAAAAATGGGCCAGACAAAATTATTGGCACCCTTTTAAAACTGTGGGTAAATCATTTTATTTCCAGCATGTGATGCTCATTTAAACTTACCTGTGGCAGTAACAGGTGCTGGCAATTTAGAAATCACACCTGAAGCCAGTTAGAATGTGTAAAAGTTGACTCAACCTTTGTGTTGTGTGTCTGTGTGTCACACCAAGCATGGAGAAGAGAAAGAACAGCCCAGAACTGTCTGAGGACTTAGGAAGCAAAATTGTGTAAAAATATGAACAATCACAAGGTTAAAGACCATCTCCAGAGATCTAGAAATTCCTTTGTCTACTGTGTGTAATATAATCAAGAAGTTTATAACCATGGAGCTGTGGCTAATCTCCCTGGACGTGGACAGAAGAGAAAAACTGACAAAAGAATGCAACGCAGGATAGTTGGAATGGTGGATAAACATCCTCAGTCAACTTCCACACAAATTCAGGCTGTCCTGCAGACTCAGGGTGTAAAAGTGTCAGCTGGGACCATACGTGGTCATCTGAATGAGATGAAGCACTATGGCAGGAGACCGAGGAGAACCCCACTGCTGACAAAGAGACATAAAAAAGCCAGACTGGAGTTTGCAAAAATGTACCTGAGTAAGCCTCAATCCTTCTGGAAGAACATTTTGTGGACAGATGAGACTAAGGTAGAGCTTTATGGAAAAGCACGTCATTCTACTGTTTACAGAAAACAGAATGAGGCCTACAAAGAAAAGAACACAGTACCTACAGTCAAACATGGTGGAGCTTCAAGGATGTTTTGGGGTTATTTTGCTGCCTCTGGCACTGGGTGCCTTGACTGTGTGCAAGGAATCATGAAATCTGGAGACTATCAAAGATTTTGGGCCGCAATGTAGGGCCTAGTGTCAGAAAGCTGGGTCTGTGTCAGAGGTCATGGGGGTTCCAGCAGGACAATGACCCCAAACATACCTCAAAAAGCACCAAGAAATGGTTGGAGACAAAGCTGGAGAGTTCTGTAGGGGCCAGCAATGAGTCCGGATCTAAATCCCATTGAACACCTATGGAGAGATCTCAAAACTGCTGTTGAAGAAGCACCCTTCAAATCTGAGAGACCTGGAGCAGTTTGGAGAAGAAGAGTGGTCCAAAATTCCAGCTGAGAGGTGTAAGAAGCTTGTTGATGGTTATAGGAAGTGATTGGTTTCAGTTATTTTTTTCCAAGGGTGTGCAACCAAATATTAAGTTGAGGGTGCCAATAATTTTGTCCAGCCCGTTTTTTTAGTTTTGTGTAAAATTATGTGAATTTTGTCTTTTTTGTTCTCATTTTTTTGTGTTGTTCCAACACACATAAAGGAAATAAACACATACCATATACCAAAACATTTGTAATTGCAACAATTTCTGGGAGAAATTGTGTATTTTCTGGAAAAATTCCAGGGATGCCAACACTTTCGTCCATGACTGTATGTACCACCACAATTCCAAAAAAGTTGGGGCGCTGCGTAAAATGTAAACAAAAAAAGAAAGCAATGTTATTAAATCTCATAAACATATTTTATTCACAATAGAACACAAACAACATGTCAGATGTTAAATCTGAAACTATTTGAAATTCATGGTAGCAACACATCTCAAAAAAGTAGGGACGGGTCAACAAAAGGCTGCAAAAGTAAGTAGTACTATTGGGAAAAACACCTGGAGGGGCAGTTTACAATTAAAGAGGTTATTTGGCAACAGGTCAGAAACATGACTGGGTATAAAAGGAGCATTTTAGAGAGGCAGAGTCTCTCAGAAGTAAAGATGGGCAGAGGTTCACTAATCTGCAAGTGTGCAGTCTGCACTGTGAATGTTTACATGGTTTGTTCAATAAAAACATGAAAACATGTCACTTTTTTGCACAGTATTAATTTAAGCAGACTGTGTTTGTCTATTGTTGTGACTTAGATGAAG
The DNA here is from genome assembly GCF_018320785.1 of Cheilinus undulatus. NCBI lineage: Eukaryota > Metazoa > Chordata > Actinopteri > Labriformes > Labridae > Cheilinus > Cheilinus undulatus. Next base: position 38,953,203 of record NC_054884.1, on the reverse strand, counting down.
ATCACAACACTTTTTTATTACCAATTTATGCAGAAATCCAAGAAATCCCAAAGGGTTCACATACTTTTTCTTGCAACTGTATTTTTCCTGAAATGGTAAAATGTCTCAATTTCAACCTGTGATCTGTTGTTTATGTTCTAGTGTGAATTAAATTGGTTTATGAGGTTTTTTTACAACCATTGCATCCTGTTTTTATTTAAATTTTACACAGCACCCCAACTTTTTTTGGAATTGCAAGAATGAAAGACATGAAAGACAGCACACAACAAAAGTTAAAGAAAATGTAAATTTACGTGAAGTTATTTCTCATTGTTTGACAGCAGCTCGTCCAGTCGGCTAAAATTTTAATCTCATCTAAGAAGTAAGGAAATGAATATCAGAATAACGACCAGAAATCTCTGCCTATCTGGTCCCTGTCCTGTTTTTATCCACAGCGATGAGCGACAGGTTAAAAACAGCTTGTGGAGAATGCAGAATCAGATGGCGTGAGTGTCGTCTGCAGAGAAGAGCAGCAGGCTCTACACCTGGTTAGCATGGCTCACTCTCAAGTTTGTGTCTCAATCTGCAATGGAGCTATAGCTACTGTCTCTACATGGAGAGTGAGAATACATGAGGCTCTGGATACTCAGCATGTGAAGGACTCTGGTGTCCATCTCACAAAAACAATCACGTTATGGATCAATTCTAGTGCACCATTTGCAATCATCACTACCCCGATGTTCTGCACATTCTCGTTTAGTTGTAGGGCAGTGATAACGCGTGGCTCTAGAGCTACATGTAGCTCTTTTGTGATGATTTGTGGCCCTTTAATGTCTAAATTTGAAACATTATTCCCAGTGAAAACCATTAAAAGGGAAATGTTGACCTCAGAGTTATCCATTGCAATTTGTTTCCCACACTTTCCCTCAGGCTTTAATTGTCAAACTTTTTTTTTTTTGCCCCTTTTTGCCCATTTAAAGGTGCCTCTTGTCATTACAGGTCACTTTTCCCATTTCCCCCCACCTTTCTGCTTCTTTTTGACAATTTTAGTCATATTTCACTCATTTTCCTTCGCCTTTTTGCTGCTTTTTGCCAATTTTAGTTATTTTTCACTCAATTTTCCCACCTTTTTGCTGCTTTGTGCCAATTTTAGTCACTTTTTACTGTTTGTTTTGGGGGGGGGGTTGCCACGTTTGCTGCTTTTTTACCATTATTGCCGCTTGTAAGTCATTTTTTTGTCATGTCTCACCCATTTCTGCCACTTTTTCTCCTCATATTTTGTCACTTGTCACTCAGTCTCTGCAAGTTTTCTGCCTATTTTACCCCTATTCACCCATTTTTGGCCACTTTTTTTTGCTGTTTTTCACCTTTAACTTATTTTTATTGCCACTTTTCACCACTTAGATTGGGGCTCTTGCAAAGGTATTTTTCAACAGTTCAGCTTTTTGGTTGAGTAACACTGTCGTAGAGCATCATAAGGCTTGTTGGAATGGAGGAGTAGGGATGGGTGAAATCTAAGGACTACATGGTCCTTCAAATGGAGATCAAATGTTACATGAAATCTCCAAGAACCTTGTGAATTATATAACAACCTTACACCTTTATTTATTTATTGAAGGGATAGCCCCTTCAGATGAATCATCTTGTTTTTAATGGGGTTATTCGGTGTTGGTTTAATGCATAATAACAATCACCTGTAGTTGAAATGTGCAGTTTTGCCATTGCGTCTGCTTATGTAACCGCTGTAAATAACTTCTGATGATGTTTCAGGAAGCTGAAGGGTCATCCCATTTAATCTGGGACGATTTCACCACCAGCATATTCTATGCATATCCTATGAGAGGCATCTGTAGACCTCTACGACTGGGGTGAAAAGCGACATATTAGCCCTTGATAGGTTTAGCCTTAGTTTGTGGAGCAGTATTTTTAATTTTATCCCACTTCCCTTACCCCGGGGGTGTCCAAACTATGGCCCAGGGGCCAAATGCAGCCCACAATCCATTTCTGATTGGCCCACAACAAATCCTACAAATAAAATTAAATATGGCCCACATGAGATGATGAAGCAATCAGAAGTCTTCTTTGTCCTGAATATCCAGACCATTCAAAGTGCAATCGTCACAGACAAGCCCATAAAAATCAACTTATTTAATGTATAACCGTTTATTCCAGGTAGAACTTTGAGTGGAGCCTGCTCCTGAGTGGCTTTCTATATCAGAACTGCATCCTGCCTCCATTTTTGATTTTTAAAAGCCAGTTACATGTGTGATAGCAACAAGGCCGCTCTGCTGCTGAGCAGTAGGAATAACTCCCAGGTAGGAAGTTCTGGTTTCTCTTCCCTGCTGTGCACAGAGTGATGCTGTGGTTTCAAAACGTCTGAGCAGTGAAAGAGAGCACTGCTGGAAAAGAACAGAAATGGAAGATAACATCAGAAATCCAAGATGGCAGAGCTGGAGATGCGATTCAGCATTGGCCCTCATTATTCATGGGAGGTATTTCTAAATCTATACACACGTGATGTTTTCTGCATGCATCAACACAACGTTATTTCTGACACTAAGTTCAGCCGTGCTTGTTCAAATTTTGTGCAACATTTCTGTCACTCTTTTCGGAACTCAGGAACAGTAAGGCAACTTACAATTTTCAGCATCTATCTCTCTGTGCATGCTCAGTACTGCTGGAGACTATGCAGGGAAAGTTTGACCAGAGCTTTCTCAGAAAGCAGAATTTTAATGTAAGTGAGGTTTTCCTGGTTAACCAAAGGCTGAATATCATCAGCGGTATGGAGGGATTTTGTGTCATCTCTGCGAGTAATGAAGAGGCTGAAACAAAAGGAGCTGTACAGCTGAGCGTCGTAAACACCAATTCAGCAGCAGAGAGAGCGAGGCCTACGCTGAGAAGAGCTGTAGTGGACTTCGATAAACTACCTTTGACCAATCTTCAGATAAAGTTGGATTGTAGTCAACACAGAATCACACCGTGCAGAACGGCAGAGACTGCTTGGAGCTGATAACGACGGCTCTGTCTGTCTTCAGAGAGGTTACAGTTATATCATCTTGAGGACTGATATTAGTAGCTGATGGTAAGGCTCATTTTTCATTTGAAATGTACTGTTTTAACAGTGTCCAGTGAACACAGCACTTTTGTTATGTGTCTGGTTGCTCCGTTGTTGTCGGTGGAGGATGGTATTTGGCTGTTGTAAGCTGCAACGTTATGATAGTGGCCAATGTGCTAACAGGTTAACGGTGCTGATGTGAAGCTAACTGTTGTTGTTTATGAGTTTAACGTGGGCATAAATTGTGTAACTGACTGCGTGTGTAAGGAAAAGCGCAGCTTTTATTTTGATACTTTAAACCACTAACACGTGTCGTATGTTAAGGTCTACAAAGGCGTGGATATCGTCATTAGAATGGCACAACAGCAGGGACAAATTTTGAACCTGAAGCAATTCTTGAAAACAGACTATACCTATGTTGTTATATTTGTATGACATTTCTTCTATTACCTTAATTATTTCCAGCAGTTTTTAAAGTCAGAGAAATCCTTAATTTTAAAGTCAAAGGCTGCTGCAAAAGAAGCATGAACTGTTGCTGGAGGCTGCTGATTATTATTATTATTACATCTCCAGCTCCTCCTGGAGGATCCAGAGGTATTCCCAGACCAGACGGGATGCATAATCCCTCCAGCATGTTCTGGTTCTGGTTCTGCCCCAGGCCCTCCTCCCAGGTGGACATTCCCAGTAGACCCCCACATGGTGAAAGCGGGAGGCATCCTGAACCGCCTCATCTGGCTCCTTTCAATGCAGCTGTGAAATCCTAACTGCAAATGGTAAGTGTGTGGTTTCCCTGTGACTGTCTAGTGGATTATAATGTTAAAAATCAGTTTAAAGTGATTCAGTGACATCTATTTCCTTCAAGGATTCATGTCCAACGTTGTGCTGTGACTTTTAGAATAGCTGGTACTCTGCTGCAACCACACAATGACTAAAATCACTGAATGACTCACTGAACCCAGCCTTCAGTCACTCACAAATTTGTCTCATCTCATCAGGAAAGTATTGAATCATGGTATTGAATGAAATAATCTCACTAGTGTCACAGCTTTCCTCGGAGTTACAGCAGACGGAGAGAAAACACATCATGTCAGGGCGCAGACTCCCACACACTCTCTGAGCTGACTGAAACAATGTGGCACAGCCTGCGGTGTCATGCTTTGTGCTTAAAGTCAAAACCTTCCAAGAATCGGAGCTGAAGTGTGTTTTCTTTGTGACTGTGTTTGTGCCAAGTTGATATTTTTAACATGAACAACTCAGAAGTGTCTGCTACTGTCGTCATACTCTGTTTCCAGCTGGAAGGGCTTTTCTCTGGTTACAAAACTATGAGGAACCAATCACATTTGTCAATAAATTACCTGCTAAGCTAGAACTAAGCAGACTTACAGCACAGAGGAACCCTGGACTGAAACAGAGCTGGTGCAATGGGCCGATGGCTGTAAAGCAGGCTTAATGGCTGCAGCTTGAACTCTTTGGGAGGAAAATACTAGTGTTGTACTCAGGACCACACGATCCAGGACCAAGGCCTGTCCAAGACCAAAGTGCACTGCGACCTAGTCAAGACCAAAACTTGGGGGTCAAGACAAGTCAAAACCGAGACAAGATCAAGTCAAGATTAAGACTTTTAGGGGTTGAGAGCAAGGAAAAACCGAGACAAGACGAGCTCGAGACAAGACCAAGTCAAGACCGAGTCAAGACCAAATCAAGACCGAGACTTTTGGGGGTCTAGTTCGAGTCAAGACCAAGTCAAGACCAAGTCAAGACCAAGACTTTTGGGGGTCAAGACCCAGTCAAGACAAGAACGTGACAAGACCAAGTCAAGACCAAAACTTTTAGGGGTTGAGACCAAGGAAAAACCGAGACAAGCCAAGCTCGAGACAAGACCAAGTCAAGACCGAGTCAAGGCCAAGTCAAGATTGAGGCTTCTGGGGGTCGAAACAGAGTCAAGCCTGAGACAAGACCAAGTCAAGACCGTGACTTTTGGGGGTCGAAAACGAGCCAAGACAAGACCAAGTCAAGACCAAATCTTTTGGGGGTCAAGGCCGAGTCAAGACCGAGACCGAGACAAGACCAAATCAAGACCAAGTCAAGACCAAGACTTTTGTGGGTCGAGACCGATTAAAGACCAAACCATAAAAATGTAATTTAAAAAAACATGACAAGGTTGAACAGTTAAAGAGTATTCTCTCTCTAATTTTATTTTTCCTTTAAATAAATTTGACAGAAAAAAATAAGATGTGTCTTAACAAAAGTGTTCAACTAACTTCTTGTGAAAAATAAATCCTTGTATGTATTTGAAAGCCACTGACAAATCTGAAAATATTTTAAACATGTGAAAATGAGATGTTTATCTAGATTAGTCAGCTGAATGAGGCCTAAAGTGTTCAGGGGCATTTCTGACTAGAAATAAGATGGACTGATGTCGGAGTTTTTGCAGGTCCAGTTATTTGTTTTAGCAAGTGCTTCTCCTTATTATCACATTAATGAAGTCGAAGAATAGCAGATCAGTGCTGGTCTAGTCCGGTCTTGATGGAAAATCCCAAGTAAGGCCAGTCCGAGACTGAAGCAAGACCAAGACATTCAAGACCGAGACCATTCTCGAGTACAACACTAGAGCATACATCACTAAAACTGAGCCTGCTTGGGCCATAGATGGGCTCTGATTGATATCTTAAGGACTACACAAACTAGAAATTCAAGAAACCTGCAGAAACGTTCAAGATTTTAAAATGTGATCATTTTAAGGCAGGAGGTTTAGTTGTTAAAATGTGCAGAAAACAAAGGTGTTAGTTTCAGAAGCTCTCTCTAAGTGGCCTCGACTGTGCAGAGAATCCTTCAACAACCTCAGCATCTTCATGGATGCCATAATTGTCACCATGGATCAGTAACAAAGCCTTCATCCTCATCACAACAATCACATCTCTATCAGCATCATCTCCATTAAAACAGACAATAATACGCTTTAATTATCAGCCCCTTCATCATCCTTGAATCTCCACTGGGAACATCAACGCTTGCATCAAATCAGCATCATTATCGATATCAGTTATATCTCCAACAAAATCATGCAAAGATTTTTGTCATCTACAGAAAAACAAAGCATTGTTGATGATGTTTTATCAGCATCATGCAGCACTAAGTCTCTTTTTACTGCAGCCGGCAGTGAAACACAAACACACAGCCTGCATCTGATTAGCTCTTTCAACGCTAAGAGGCCTGCCAGCCTCTTTGCAGGCAATTATATGGAAAAATACAGCATAGGTGGACTCAGTGCTGCCCCCTAGCTTCATCCACATGGCACAAACCAGAGCCCAACATGAAACACAGACGGAGAGAGTGAAGAGAGAGAGTCTCAGAGGAGATGAGAAGAGAAAGAGAAGGCAAAGGAGAGGCTCTGTGGTGCAGCATCAAACACCCACAGCGTCCTCAGAGAGCAGAAACACAGCAGCCGGGATTTAAGCTGCATTTAGGAGGTCGATATACCTGGGTCGTTAGCCAGAGGATACTCCACCCAGAGACAGAGGCAGCAAAGATTAACAATCCAATGAGAGTGAGTAAGAAAGACATGCACCAGCTCCAACAACAAGCACTGCAGCAAAAAACCAGAGACGGCTCATACGCTCACACACAAACATGCTGGACAGCCGCCTTACCTTCCTGCACCGCCTGGAAAGGGTTGTTGGGCTCGATGAGTTTAATCGAGTGCGTGATCTTCTCGCTCTGCAGGATGTCGTCGCTCAGACTGAGGTCAGACACGGCGAGCTGGAACACCTCATCGTCCCGCACTGCGTTCTCCTCAAATATTGCACCTGCACAGGTAGAAACAGGGAGAGGAAGGAGATCAGAGAGGAAGCATGGATCACAGTTAGCCCACAACGAAGCTCAAATATAAGCCTGTAAACGTAAAGGTTGTTTGCAGTCATTGGTGAAGTGAAGCATCTGCATTTATGCAGATGCTGGGAGAACGTTACCTAGCTGACTGTATTGTTCCAACTGTGAGGTTTGCTGCAGGAGTGACAATGGTATGGGGCTTATTTTCAGGGTCTGGGCTAGACCCCTTATATCCAGTGGAGGCCAGTCTTAATGCTCCGGCATACCAAGGCATTCTGGACAATGCTATGCTTCCAACTGTGTGGCAACAGTTTGGGGAAGGGCTTTGATTCCTAATGTTAACATGTGGATGGATGCACTTAAGCATTAGGAAAGTAATGGGCCACGATGTGCAAAATGTCAGGATCCCGAAAATAAAATAGAAGAAACTGAGACAACTTTTTGGAAATATAGTTAATAATTAAATAACTGTGACAAGAGACAAAAAATGGGTGGAAAGTTGCAAGAATGGGTTCATGGTATTCATAAAGAAATGGCATAAATGGGTGGAAAGAGGCAAAAAAAAAAAGACAAAAAAAGTGGCAAGAAATGAGGATGAAGTGGCAAAAATGGGTGAAATGTGACACAAAATTTACAAAAATGGGGAAAGGTTGTAAAAGGAAGTGTTATTAAGGGTCAAAAAGTGTCAAAAAGCAGCTGATGTGGGCAAAAAGATGTTGCAGAAATGGGCATAAAAGGGGCAGAAAATGGTTGGAGAAGAGTGACAGATTGGGTGAAAATGGTGAAAATGGGATAAAAGTGGGAAAAAAATGGGCAGAAAGCATAAAGATAGGCAACAAAATGGGGGGGGGGGGGGGGGGGGTATGGGCAATAAGTGGATGAAAAAATTGGAATAAATTGGTCAGGAAAACTGCCCATTTGGGTTTTAGGTAGAATAAAGATCGATGGAGAAAATAATGAAAGTGATTAAAAAGTACCACAAATAAATTATGGCAACATCAGAACCTAATAATAGTTTGACTCTCTGTCCAGCTCCAATATGAAGTCACTGTTAGCCAGCATGCTAACACCAATGCTAATGATCAAACACACAGGCAATGATGTCATCAAAAAATCAGAACCAGGGAGGGCCCATTATCTGGGTTTATCAGGGGCCCATTCTCTGGGTTTATCAGGGGCCATTCTCTGTGTTTCAGGGGCTCATTCTCTGGGTTTATCAGAGGCCATTCTCTCGGTTTTCAGGGGCCATTCTCTGTGTTTTCAGGGGCCCATTCTCTGGGTTTATCAGGGGCCATTCTCTGTGTTTATCAGGGGCCATTCTCTGGGTTTATCAGGGGCCATTCTCTCGGTTTTCAGGGGCCATTCTCTGTGTTTTCAGGGGCCCATTCTCTGGGTTTATCAGGGGCCATTCTCTGTGTTTTCAGGGGCCATTCTCTGGGTTTATCAGGGGCCATTCTCTGTGTTTATCAGGGGCCATTCTCTGTGTTTTCAGGGGCCATTCTCTGTGTTTTCAGGGGCCATTCTCTGGGTTTATCGGGAGCCAGTTGATTCTTTGGGCAGGCCTGATTAAAGTACATGTATTTGAATACCATTCCCGTACAGTCCCTGTTGGTGTAGTGGTCCGGTGGCCAAATACTTTTGTCCATATAGTGCACCATCTCATGGAGTGTTTTTGACAGAAGACTAAGAGGAAGAATGAACATTAAGGGTTTCCTCTGGGATCCTTTGAGAAAAGTTACAGCAGCAAATCATAAATAAATTAAAGGAAAATCCAAACTATATCTTCATCTTTACATTCTCATTTCAAAAGAATCTGAAGACATTTAAAAATTACCACATGTCGTGCTGAGTTTCTGAACCCTGTAATCTTTCATTCTCCCTGCTGAAACTCAGACACGACTCACTAAAAACTTCATAAAGAATATTTAATCTGTTATAAGACGTATCCAAGCTGCTCCGTCTCTCTTACAATAAAGCTGCTTATTAAGAAGAAAAGTGGTGAAATTAACCATCAGCTACTGCAGCATTATTATATTTGACAGGCGATGTGAAAACACTGAGCCAAATGTGCAATTTGATGAAGTGAAACAGCCCTTTATGTTTAGACTGATGATCGCAGCATGGACTGACAGAGTGAAGGTTCAGTGATTTACTGTAATAACAAATGTAAATAAATCTGCTCTAAAGTCAGGATAAACACAAACAACAAGAGGAAAGGCAGCTTTCAGGGACTGAATGTGTCTCTAGGTAAAATAGAGCGCTGATATCTGCTTACTCTGTGTATTATAGCGGGCAGTAAAGAGGTTTAACAGGGCCCTGGGGTCATTTTGTCCCTGGACTCCCTGGCAGGTTAATCCGACTGTGATGTTTTATATGTTTATTTGACACAAACCAGTTATAAAAAGACTTTCCCTGCTGCTACATCAAACCTGCTGATGAAGCTTACATTATAGGAATGAAAGCACCTGAATGGCTTTGAGACAGACTTTCATTCCTGTTTTTGTTTTCAGCCCCAGGAGGGAGCTTTGAGTTTTATCTCAACAATAATCAAAGAAAACAGAACAGTCTACATTAAGAACCTGGAATACTCCACCTCCTAATGAAGGCTCTGCTTCCATGGAGCCAAAACCAGCCTAATGAAGACATGACAAAAACCAGAGTCTAGACGTGGACCAGTGCTGGTCCACTTTGTCTGGGACCATGTGTGGCAAGGTCCTATATGGGCCAGAGACACGTGGAAGCTGTCACTTAAATCCAAGTCCAATCTTAACTACTGTAGCTGTAATAGTTTAGACCAGGGGTCATCAAGTATGTTTGCATAGGGCCAGATTTAGTCTTGACAGAGTCTCTGGGGGCCAGACTTCCAAATAAAGAAAAATTAAATCAATATATTGTTCTGATTAACATATTATTTCATTAGTATTTGTAGTATTAGTATTTCTTTCAAAATGCAGGACAGTTTTAGTCATTACCAGTGAGATCTATGCTGATATATAATGCCGTAGACCACAAGGAGACAGGCGTGCCCACAGAGTTGGCTGGGCTCCTGAAGATCCCAGAGAATGGGCCCTCATAATTATGATTTAGCACCAATATGAACTCATGTTTCACACTTTTCACTACTTCACTGCTTCATTCTGCCATTTCTACAACATTCTGTGACAATTTTAACACATTTTTGCCATTTTTTGCGATTTTATCACTCTTTAACCCACTTTCGTGCCTTTTCACGACTTTGCCATTGGTTATTTTTGCACCATTTTCCACTTTGAACCCATTTTTGGTACTTTTTGCCCTTTTTTGCCTCTTTAACACAATATCTTACCTTCTTTACCTCCTTTAAACCATTTTACGTGCCTGTCTTATCCCTCCTTTATCCATTTTTGCCACTTTATGTCTATTTTTGCTCCTTTTCATTACATTTTTCACCATGTTTAACCCATTTTTGATACACTTTTTGCCCCTTTTTTCCTGTTATACTAATGGTTTGCTACATTTTAACATCTTTTCACCACTTTTACTGCAAGTTTTTGTCACTTTGTGCCACACCACAACCCATTTGGATGCTTAGCGCCCATTTTTGCCACTCTCTAACCCATTTTCACCACTTTATCTGGCCATTTTTGCCAGTTTTAACTCCCTTTTTAAAAAATATTTTCTAATAATGGCTGACAAGTGAATTTCTGTAAAAACAGACCAAATGTCATTCTAAAACTATTTGAATATCAATTGCTTTTGGGGTGGATTTAACAGCTGCAGACATTTAAAGCCAAAAGATGCTCTTAAAACCACTTTTTCTTTTCCTGCTTCTGTGAATGTAATGACCTTCTGGGGGCCGGACAGGAAGCATTGGGGGCCTGATATGGCCCCCGGGCCACCAGTTGATGATCAGTGGTTTAGACCCACAGAAAAAAGGGACTAGTGCCTCTCATTTTGAATTTGATGGCAGCAGCACCTCCCAAAAAAGTAGGGACAGGTCCATGGTTACAGTTGTGGAGCATCCCCTCTTCTTTCAACAATAAACATCTGGAAGTGAGACGTTGTCTGGATGAGAGATTGTTGCTCTAAAAGCTCTCTCTACTTTTCAGCATTGATAGTTCCTTTCCAGATGTTAGAGCTGCCCACGCCATAGGCGCTAATGCAACCCCATACCATCGGAGATGCAGGCTTTAGACCTGAGCCAGGAGAACAAGCTGGATGCTTCCTCTCCTCTTTAGTCCACAGGACACAGCGTCTGTGGTTTGCAAAAAGAATTTCAAATTGTAATTTTTCCAGCCACAGAACAGTTTTCCATTTTGAGGAGGCGCTGTATTTCAATCTTGTTAACATATGGCTACTTCTTTCCATGATCCAGCTTAATGCTGTGTTCGATTTTACTCGGAACTCGGAAAGATCCAGGTTGGAAATTCTGACTTTCGAGGTAAATGCGTTTCAGTGCGTAAGCTCGGAAAACATGGCTGGCCGCAGTAAGCTGATGTTTGTTTGGATGTTTTTCGAGGATCAAAAATTACTGTTGGGGAAATATATATTAGCTACTTGAGGGGGAGAGAGAAAGAGAAACTTCGTATGCTGTAAGTATGACTTGAACGCACCAGCGAGGGGAATCCTGCATGCATCATTGAACTTATACAGGCATCAAAGCGAGCTGTGCAGAGGTCTGTACTGTAGCTACACAAAAGCTGAGGAGAAAGTGACTCTCACGGTGTGCGACGCCATTTTGCAACGTCATTCCGACCGAGTCGGAGTCCAGAGCTCAAGGGCCGATCTATTGCACTTTTCAGATTTTGAGGTCAGATTTATCCGAGTTCCAAGTACAATCAAACGCAGCATTAATTGTCTTTTGTGGATGATTTTGATAAGGATATCTGGAAGTGTTCCTGAGCTCATGCAGGGATTTCCAGTACAGAATCATACCTGTGGATACGTGGGTTCTCTCTGGGTTCTCTGGCTTCCTCCCACAATCAAAGACATGCTTATTAGGTGAACTGGTGACTCTAAATTGCCTGCAGGTTTGAGTGTGCCATGCCACTGACCTGTTGCCTGTTAACCCAGTTAACAACAAAAACAAGCAATAATTCATTCTATACAACAAAAACAGTGAGCAAAAATAATGGTGGCAAAAATGGTCCCAAAGTGACAAAAAAAGTGACAAAAAAATGAGTGTATGTTTGGATAACCCAGTGAAGTTTGAGAAATCTCATGGCGTTAATAACACCCTGGACACTGAGATCATCCCAAAGTCTGACACTAAGGAGGAGGAGACTCACATCCTTATTGTGGAAGGCTTTCTGCTTTACACCTACGAACCTTTGGTCCACGTGCTGAACCAACGTTACTTTATTTCCATCCCATATGAAGAATGCAAAAAGAGGAGGTGCTCTAGGAACTACACAGTGCCAGATCCACCCGGCCTGTTCGATGGTCACGTCTGGCCCATGTATTTGAAACACAAGAAAATCATTCATCATGCATTTAATGACTTAAATGTGCATAAAGTATCAAAGAGTGGCAAAATGGGAAATAAGTGGCATTTATCTGCAAAAGGCAGCTTAAAAGGGCTTTCAGGATCACTGCTTTAGTCACTTTTGATGAAATAATGTCACTAATTACTAAGAAAAAATTAATCAAAATACACTTTTCATCGCAGGCTTCCCAAGGGCCCCTCCCTACTGTGGGTCCAGGTACCAGTACTCTCCCCCCCGCCCATGCTACGCCCCTGGATCTGACATCGGACATGATCTCTGCAGAGAAAGGTTCTGCAGCTCAGAATGATTTAAAGACCGTCTTCTATGATTTATACATCAGTGTCATGAATCCTGTGAACTGATGGAGTATTGAAGTCCAATGTCTGAGGAGATCAGAAGCAGACATTAAACTACAGGAAAGTGTGGATTTGACAAAGTGGTTCAGGTTTAAGTACAAGTGGGAAATCCTGAACGTGCACTCTGATTAATGGATGAGCAGAAATGGATTTTCCTGTAAATGGAAATACACGAGGAGGGCTGGAAATTCTAACAAATTGACATCTTGATTAATGAAACTTTCCATATTCTGTTTGAACAATTTGTCAAGCACGTTTAAGAGAAGATTTGCTCGGCGGCTCAGGCTCTCCGAGTAAATGAACTCAGCTAGGCGCCGCTAGATTTGACGGCCTTCTTCGCGAGCTGTGAGGGGGACTCTGGCTCCTGGACTTAATCAATCAATCACACCGTTTTCAAACTGCAGCAGGTCAATTAGGACTGAATCTTTTTGCACCTGTCAGAGATGCAGTGAGGTTTATACTTCTCCTTCCAGCAGCAGACCGGGGCGCCTCAAACTTCAACACACTTAATTAATAATGCGAGCTGAGGGTGGACCGGGCCGGCTCCGGACCCTCTGGTGCCTCTGTGAGCTCAAGATTCAACCTCTGTGAGTCATGAAGTCCTCTGAATCTCCCTCCTACTCTCTGCTTTGAGGAAAGAAACTAAATTAAAAGGGCAGGATCCCTGAAGCTCTAAAATACACATTTCTTCTCAGAGTCGTGCTTTAATTTGTCGGGAGTTTTATGATACAGTCCCAAACTTACTGAGAGGAATGTAAATGAGTTTTAGGGCACATCACTTCTCCAAAGATAGAGAGTTGAAATGAATAACTCTGACAGCTTTTTCTGTGATCAGCCAGAGGGAGACGAAACAACAAGCCCTCAGACCGAACCATTAGAAGGTCTCTGGCTTCTTTCAGACTCTCGGGATGTTTTTCTTGAGAAGAAGGCCTTCTGCTGGCATCAAACACATCCTCATAGTCACACAGGTCAATTTCAGACAAGCAGCAGAACTCAGTGAAGGAGTGCAGGTGCTGTTTGTATTGGGATGATTGTATTGGTAGGGTTTCAGGACCAGTCAGCCCTCAGAACCAGTTGTTTTTTTCTGCCAGCCCACATCTGGGATGTCCCATGACCTCCTGACGGAAAGTCTAGCTGGACTGATTTGTCGGCCTCCTCATCTCATCAGTGCTGTTCACCAGTAGTGGAGTGCTCAACATACGCTCATGTGGGTATAACCCATAAAGCAGTGGTTCTCAACTGGTGGGTCAGGACCCAAAAGTGGGTTGCGGAGCACTTTTCAGTGGGTCGCAAATGTGTCTAAAAAAAAAAAAAGGTGTCAAAAGTCTAGAAATGTACATGTTTTTTAAACCCTCAAGAATCACTCAGGACATTTTTGTCCACTTCCAAAAATCTACTATAAAAACTTAACAGATTCATATTTTTTCTGCTTTTTTCTGTGTAAATCTTTTAAACAACTTCAGCTGTGCTCAAAACTACCAAGCATTTAATCATTTTGAGGATTGTAACTCTTTAAATGCCAGTTTGATTATTTAAAGTCAATGTTGTTTTCATGCAAAAAAAAAAAAACTGTGATATCTTCTTTGAACCAAACTTTTGAATGGCTAGGGCATTACTTCTAAATCCAGCATGGCTATGTCAATGATTAGCCAAAATATTTACTTTGATGCATTATTAGTTTTTGTGCAGCATCCGATTTAAAATTTACTACCCTTTCGAGTCATTAAGGACAAAAACGTCCCATTGACTCCCATTCAAACCACATTTTTTTAACTCATAGCCACTGGATGGTATAATCATGCATTCTGTAATGTTATGGTTTCATTACTGAGAAAAATAGTCAAATTTGTCATCTTTACTGTTAATCACTAAAATCAGCCATTTCCCCATTATAGGCCTATGCCTGTCATTTGATGAGTTTTTGTGCTTGTGTTAATGAGCTTATTAGGCTGTTTTAAGATGGTGTTTGAATGTGTGCATGTGTGTGTGCAGGTGTGTGTGCATGGGGGGGTGGGTGTGTGTGTGCATGTGTGTGTGCGCATGTGTGTGTGCATGTGTTTAGTATATCACTTTTTTTTTTTGCTTTTTTCATAAAGAAAACAACACTGACTCTAAGTAATCAAACTGGCATGTAAAGGGTTAAAATCCTCAAAATGATTGAATGTTTGGTAGTTTTGAGTACAGCTGAAATTATTTAAGAGATTCATGCAAAAAAAAAAGCAGAAAAAAATGAATCTGTTAAGTTTTCATAGCAGTTATCTTGAATCTGAGATTTTCTATTTTGTTTTCAGAGATCCAGCTCTACTCTTAGAAATCTAACTTTAATTTTCTTTTCTTTTTATTCTGATTTAATAACAATATTTTGACTTTAATCTCAGATTTTTTTTTACAGAATCTAGGCCTTTTTTTGTCAAATTTCTGGAAAGAACACAATCTAAATTCTGACGTTAACATCTGAATGCTGAGATTAAAGGAAGAATTGTGCCTTTTTTCTCATAATTAGAAAAAAAAACTCTCTCCTGCCCCTCTAGGACTCATTGTAAACTGAGTTAGTTGGTTCTTTGTGTTAGCTCCTTGTGGTTTTTATTCTTATTTTATTATTCTAAGTTTGATTGCCACTCCCCATCATGTCTGGCTGGACAGATTCAAACATGTAATGCCATATTGTTCCCCTGATAGTGTGTCTGGGTGTGTACTAAACATTCCTCTGTTCCTAAAATGTCCACAAAACCTGGTGACAAAATTTGCTGCAGACATATTTAACTACAGATTGTTTGTTGCACCCTTATGCTTTTTTTTTCATGCTGTACAGGTACATGACAATTTTTTTTTAGTATGGAGATTGATGAGGAGTGAGCCATCTCACGTTCTCACGATCTTTGTTGTGGGAAATAAACATTATGCAATGAGGACAGGCAATGCAAGCTGTGTCGTTCAACTCAATACTAGGAGCATCTACCCCCAACGCTGAAAATAAGCCGCTAACTAATAATGCTAGAATCTATGAGAAAAGTCGACTAATTTTTAATACTGGTTCGTATTAGCTTGAAAGTTAGGCTCGGGTATGATTCTCGGGTCAGTGGGAGATGTGAACACACACATGCTCAAACATGTAACATCATGTAAGCCACAGGTATTCACCTGTCTCTCCAAAAACAGCAGGATGGACCCATTTCAGCCCCTGAGCCTCACAGAAGATGTGGAATGTGATCAAAATGATAAAACCATCCATAGCAGAGGGATTAAACTCCACCGTCTGCACAGAAATGTAGCTTGGTTGTCACAGTTATCATAGGCACAGCTGCAGATAGCTGAAAATCATGCTGGGACGGGTATAAAACAATGGTGCCTCATTTAAAAACACTCTAAAATCCCACTGGTATATGCGGCTGTATTACATGAACTTACAAATCCCTACAGCGATGTTAAAGATAAAAAGTAGTGTAAAAAGTGTTGCCTGACATTTCACCACATCAGTGGCACTTTATTATAAAATTCCCCTCCCTTGCATGAGCGTGCTTTGAGTCTTTAAGGTCAGATCATTGAATTTTCCACTGATTTGAATCATTTATAAATGCCACAGAAACAGGTAAGTCCTTGAAGTTGTAAAGAAAAATGTGTTCCACAGAGTCCGTGGCCTTTGCAGCATATTTGAAAACATAACTACAACACAAAAGAGCGGGAATTTCACACCAGCCTGCAGCCAAATGTTATTTAGTCAGCACTGACGCAGAAACATGTATTATATGGTGAATGTATAGATCCCTGATCATCAACTGGTGGCCCGGGGGCTATATCAGGCCCCCCAAAGCTTTCTGTCCAGCCCCCAGAAGGTCATTACATTCAGAGAAGCAGGAAAAGAAAAAGTGGTTTTAAGAGCATCTTTTGACTTAAAATGTCTGCAGCTGTTAAATCCACCCCAAAAGCAATTAATATTCAAATAGTTTTAGAATGACATTTGGTCTGTTTTTACAGAAATTCACTTGTCAGCCATTATTAGAAAATATTTTTTAAAAGGGGTAAAAACTGGCAAAAATGGCCTGATCAAGTGGTGAAATGGGTTAGAGAGTGGCAAAAATGGGTGCTAAGCATCCAAATAGGTTGTGGAGTGGCAAACCATTAGTATAACAGGAAAAAGGGGCAAAAGGTATATCAAAAATAGGTTAAAATTGGCAAAGATGGATAAAGGAGGGATAAGACAGGCACGTAAAATGGTTTAAAGGAGTTAAAGAAGGTAAAATATTGTGTTAAAGAGGCAAAAAAGGGCAAAAAGTACCAAAAATGGGTTCAAAGTGGAAAAATGGTGCAAAAATAACCAGTGGCAAAGTAGCGAAAAGGCACAAAAGTGGGTTAAAGAGTGATAAAATATCAAAAAATGGCAAAAATGTGTTAAAAGTGTCACAGAATGTTGTAGAAATGGCAGAATGAAGCAGTGAAGTAGTGAAAAGTGTGAAACATGAGTTCATATTGGTGCTAAATCATAATTATGAGGGCCCATTCTCTGGGATCTCCAGGAGCCCAGCCAACTCTGTGGGCACGCCTGTCTCCTTGTGGTCTACAGCATTATATATCAGGATAGATCTCACTGGTAATGACTAAAACTGTCCTGCGTTTTGAAAGAAAATACAAATACTGATAAAATAAAATGTTAATCAGAACAATATATTGATTTAATTTTTCTTTATTTGGAAGTCTGGCCCCCAGAGACTCTGTCAAGACTAAATCTGGCCCTTGTGCAAACGTACTTGATGACCCCTGGTACAGATCTCTGTGGTGGATAGTGGACCAGCTCGCTGCTGGATGAGTGAAAATCAGAGAAAGTTGCAGGTTTACTTTTTTTCTTTACTTTTTAGCAGCTTCAGCAAACTGACACTATAAACTCTGGATCCTTTCTGGATTTATTCATCTCAGAAAAGCTTCATGAAGACTGGCACGGGCGATGGCATTCTCAGATTTTATCAGAAGCACCTTATGCTGAAAGAAAAAGGAAGAAATATTCCAGACTTGTATTTCTGCAAAAATACAAGACGATGCGTCGTCCCTTTGAGGAACTTTGTCTTGGACTGCAATGCTACACACATTCAGCCGCCTCCAAGTTAAAAATAAAAGTAGCAGAAGCAAACAACAACCATCTCCATGTACATGAAGATACAAAACAGCTTTATACTGCACATTATTCACACTAAACAAGATTAGCATAGAAATACTGACAGTGGATTTTATTTATCCTGGACTACTTGACTTCATTCTTGTCTTGTGACCTTTTCTCCTCCTCTAATGCCTGGCCTTGCCATATTTTGTACTCTAGTATGCCATTTTTAATGGTTAAAATAATACCAAACCCTTTGTTTTTAGTGCAGTTCTTTCAGCACCATGGACAGCGACAAGCCTGCAGCTCCATCTGTGCAGCATTAACATTCACAGCAGCACTGATGTGATCTATAAACTCTGGATCCTTTCTGGATTTATTCATCTCAGAAAAGCTTCATGAAGGCTAAGACTGGCACGGGCGATGGCATTCTCAGATTTTATCAGAAGCACCTTATGCTGAAAGAAAAAGGAAGAAATATTCCAGACTTGTATTTCTGCAAAAACTACAAGACGATGCATCCTCTCCTTGAGGAACTTCATCTTGGACTGCAAAGCTACACACATTCAGCCGCCTCCAAGTTAAAAATAAAAATAGCAGAAGCAAACAACAACCATCTCCATGTACATGAAGATACAAAACAGCTTTATACTGCACATTATTCACACTAAACAAGATTAGCAAAGAAATACTGACAGTGGATTTTATTTATCCTGGACTACTTGACTTCATTCTTGTCTTGTGACCTTTTCTCCTCCTCTAATGCCTGGCCTTGCCATATTTTGTACTCTAGTACAGTGGTTTTCAAACTATTTTTCACCCAAGGCACACCTAAGGTTAAGCCAAAATCTCAAAGCACACCATATTTTAAATCAATATAAAATAGACTTTTAAAATAATGTTTTAGTCAAGGTGGCCTATAAAGGGAGATAAAGGGGAGAGCTTTCTGGGGCCCAGACAACTGGGGGATCATGGAAACGGCAAAAGTGGGCAAAAGGTGGCAAAAATGGGTTAAAAGTGATAAAAACAAAACATGGCAAATTGGGCAAAAAGTGGCTAAACAAAGTCAGAAATGGGCGGAAATTGGTAAAGTGGCCAAACAATGGGTTGAAATTAGCAAAAACTTGTTGAAAGTGGCAAAATAGTGGCAAAAATCGGTTTCAAGTGGCCTAAAAGAAGGGTTAAATGTTGTAAAAAGGTGGTAAAAATGGGTTGAAAGTGATTTTTTTTTTTTTTTAAAAAGGGCAAAATTGGGCAAAAAAGTGGTCAAATAAAGGCAAAAATGGTGAAAAAGTGGCAAAAAGGGTTAAAGTTGCTAAAAGGTGGTAAAAAAGGGTTAAAAGTGATGAGGAAAAATGACAAAAAATGGCCACACAATAGCAAAATTGGGTAGAAAGTGGCAAAAAAGTAGCAAAAATGGTTTAAAAATGGCAAAAAGTTCCAATACAGTAGCAAAAATGGGTCAAATGTAGTAATAAGAAGTGGCAAAAATGCTAAAAGAAAAAAAAGCTAAAAAAAAAAAAAAAAAAAGGCAGCAAAATGGTTTTCAAAAGAAGTGGCAAAATGGGTAGAAAAATCGGTTAACTTGTTAAAAAATAGCATGAAATTTATCATTTTGACACCTATTTCAACCGAATAATGGCTCGCCATGCTTTTCATCTCTTAATGAGGTAGCTGTTAGCCAGGATGCTAGCACCAATGCTACTGATCCAACACATTTACACTGATATCATCAATAAATCCCAACTGGGGAGGTCCCACTAGCTGGGGTTTTCAGGGGTCCAGCCAGGTCTATGGGCAGGCCTGGTTGCAGTGCTGTATTGTACAAATTCCCACAGCACACCTAGACTTGCCTTAAGTCACACTAGTGTGCCTTGACACACCATTTGAGAACCACTGCTCTAGTGTGCTGTTTTTATGATTAAAATAATACCAAACCCTTTGTTTTTAGTGCAGCTCCATCAGCACCACGGACAGCAACAAGCCTGCAGCTCCATCTGCGCAGCATTAACATTCACAGCAGTACTGATGTGATCTGCTGACATAAGAATAAACGATCCCGGCGCATTATTATGGATAATTTACATTTCTGACAGGCTAAAGCGATGGACAAATTTGCTGTGCTCTTGGAAAGCCGGACACTCGGAATCAGTTAGTCCCAGAGGAAGGGGAAATTAAATAAAGAGGCTGTCAGTCATCCGTACTACAGAGTATACAAAAGAGTGACATCCATAAGTGCTGCTGCTACAGGCTGACGGAGAGAGACTTCACTTCATAACACAGGCAGGATGAATCTGACTTCCTCCTCCAATCGTCTTTCTAATTGAAAGAAATGGTTGATTTCTGCTCTAAAAGTCAATTTAATTATACTAAGTCGCCTCCTTCCTTTCATTGCTCTCATACTGGAAAATCCATCCCGACTTGGAGGTTAATCAGAGGAAAAACACAAGGGCTGATTCATCTTTAACACAGTCTGTGAGGAGGAACGGTGGAAGGTAGAACCAGGAGAGAATTAAAGCACATTTAGCAGATCAGTGAGGTTGTTTTACACTCAGAAGCACACATTACTCTTTGTTCTTACATTTTATTTTACAATGACAGTGAGGAAGAGTCTCAGTGAGAGCGAGAGGTGATGACCTGGAGGAGTCAGCACCTAGATGAGAATACTAATGATGGAAAATGCAGCACACTCGACTTCTGATCCTCAAACTTAAATTCTATGTGTCTTTTGTTGCTCATAAACCTTTAATTTAGGATGGGACTGTTGTTGGTAAGCTGCTTAAATGCTATCGATTTATTTATAATGAGGAGTTTCTTTGATAAAACGTGAATAATTGCTCTGTCCTTTCTGTAATTATTTACTGATTGTGTGGAAAACTGATTGAGTTTTGTGCAACTTCTAATGACTATTGTAACTCAAAGCTTTAAAAATCCCTATTATTTTTCCATAAATAGGAAAAGCACAACAAAGAGCACTGCCAGCTTCATTAGAAGACTCTTTACCCATTATATGGTGGCCTTGAAGGTCAGCTGCAAAACCTTTAACTGATGCAACAATATTTAGCAAAAGACAGAAAGCTTTTGTGTCATGCAAAGAGAAAAATACTTGAAAAACATTTAATTAAAAAAATGAAAAAGCTTTTTATGTCTTCAACTTCCTGTTGAGACAAAAAAAAAAAAAGCTTCTGAACTTCTGGTAGATTGAAATTTACAGCTCCAGCTCAACCACAGAAAAAAAGGAACTTGCTACAGATCAAAAAGTCACTAAAAACAACTAAAGTGAAAGTAATTTGGTGTAATGTTTGATATTAAAGGGCTACTGGGCTGTCTGAAAGATTTTAAAGTGAAATGAGATGTTTAAAGGAGCAATGGTGGACTTATTTTTCATCACTGTGAGACAAAGAAGATGCTCCACTCAGTAGTGTTTGGCTGCCGTCCTGCTTATTACCTTAATTACAGAGAACTGCACTAAATCAAAGAATGCATTATTGTAATTTAAGTTGTTCTGAATCCAACAATACCCAGCATTTAATTTCTCTCCATGCAGTGTTTGAGACTGATCTCAGAAACAAAAGACGTTAAATTAGCTCCTTTTTTCAGAGAGTACATCAGATTCACTGTTCTCATCTGAGAGTTAGCATCCTCATCTCTGTGTCTCTGTTATTCTGATATGGAGCTAAACAAAGTTTTAAAAGTAGAATTAATTATGCAGAGCTTTAAAATGTTCCAAACACAAAGTAGAAAATCAACATG
This sequence comes from Cheilinus undulatus, assembly GCF_018320785.1. NCBI lineage: Eukaryota > Metazoa > Chordata > Actinopteri > Labriformes > Labridae > Cheilinus > Cheilinus undulatus. The sequence goes on along the minus strand of NC_054884.1, from coordinate 38,931,678 downwards.
GTTTACAATAAAAGCCAGAACTGTTGGGGATCTGTCCAAAAAAGCAGCAGAGCCGAGCTCTTATCATAATTAAACATCCAAACAAGGACGTGATGTTCAGCCGCCGAACAATGACGACTACAGACAAACGCCACACAGGGGCGTAGCACAGGGGGGAGAAGGTGCTGATTACCCTGGACAACAGAGGGGAGGGGCCCTTCAGAAGCCTGCCATGAGAAGAGTGATTTGATTTATTTTTTCTTAGTAATTAGTGACATCAGTAAAGAAAAAGTGAGTAAAGCAGTGATCCTCAGGGCCCATTATAGCTGCAGTTATCTGTACAGTTGCAGTTAAATGCCACTTTTTACCCATTTTGCCACTCTTTGATGCTTTTTGCTCATTTTAGCCACTTTTCACTCTTTTTTTTGCCATTTCGGGACCATTTTTGCCCCCTTTGACTTATTCTTTTGTAACTTCCCACCCTTTTTTGCCATTTTTCTACCAGTGTTGTTTTGTCCATTTTTGACACTTTTATGCTCCTTTTTGCATTTTTTTGCCCCCTTTCGCCTTTTTGCCACTTCTCTCCTATTTAAGCTGCCTTTTGCAGTTAAATGCCACTTTTTGCCCATTTTTCTCAACTTATTTCTGTTTTTTGCCCAGTTTAGTCACTTTTGAATCATTTTTTGCCACATTTTTGCCACTTTGGGACCATTTTTGCCACCATTAATTCATTTTTCGGTCACTTCCCACCTATTTTTGCCACTCTCTGCCATATTTTAACGTTTTTCTACCGATGTTTGCCACTTTCTGCCCATTTTTGACACTTCTTTTTGTCACTTCTCACTCATTTTTGACACTTTTATCCTGCTTTTTGCCTGTTTGCCACATTCTTGCCTATTTAAACTGCCTTTTGCAATTAAATGCCACTTTCTGCCCATTTTTGCCCATCTTTCTCCCAGTGTTTGCCACTCTTAGCCCATTTTTGATACTTCTTTTTGCTACTTCCTGCCTATTAAAGTTGCTTATTGCAATTAAATGCAACATTTTGCCCATTTTTCCAAACTTTTGTCTGATTTTTGCCCACTTTAGTCACTTTTCACTCATTTTTTGCAGCGTTTTTGTGTCTTTGGAACCATTTTTGCCACCTTAAACTCATTTTTTGGTCACTTCTCACCTATTTTTGACACTTTCTGCCCTTGGATGTCATTTCTCTACCGATGTTTGCCACTTTCTGCCCATTTTTACCATTTTTCTGCCAGTGTTTGCCACTTTAAGCCCATTTTTGACACTTTTTTGGACACTTCTTGCCTATTAAAGTTGCCTTTTGCAATTAAATGCATCTTTTTGCCCATTTTTCCAAACTTTTTTCTGATTTTTGCCCACTTTAGTCACTTTTCACTCATTTTTTGCAATGTTTTTGTGCCTTTGGAACCATTTTTGCCACCTTTGACTTATTTTTTGGTCACTTCCCACCCATTTTTGCCCATTTCTGCCCTTGTATGCCATTTTTCCACCAATGTTTACGCTTTCTGCCCATTTTTGACACTTCTTTTTGCCACTTCTTGCCTATTTAAGCTGCCATTTTCAATTAAATGCCACTTTTTACCCATTTTTCCCACCTTATTTCTGTTTTTTGCCCAGTTTAGTCACTTTTCACTCATTTTTTGGCCCCATTTTTGCCAATTTGGGACCATTTTTGCCACCATTTACTCATTTTTTTGGTCATTTCCCACCCACTTTTGCCCATTTCTGCCCTTTTTTGCCATTTTTCTCCAAGTGTTTGCCACTTTCTGTCCATTTGACACTTCTTTTTGCCACTTTCACTCATTTTTTGACACTTTTATCCTGCTTTTTGCAATTTTTTTGCCCAATTTTGTCACTTCTCGCTTCTTTAAGCTGCCTTGTGCAATTAAATGCCACTTTTTGCCCATTTTTCCCAACTTATTTCTGTTTTTTTCCCCAGTTTAGTTACTTTTTCTTCCCATTTTTGCCAATTTCTTCCCATTTTTGCCCCTTTTTCTCCCAGTGTTAGCCACTGTTGGAACATTTTTGCCACCTTTAACTTATTTTTATTGCTACTTCAAGCCGCTTTTTCCACTTTTCACCACTTTGATTGTGCCTTTTGCAAATGCATTTTTCAACAGTTCTGCTCTTTGGTTGAGCAGGGTTGAGTAACACTAGACTAAATGAATCAGTCCACAGACTGAAATCTGTATCAAATAGAGTAAAATACAACACTGATCCTCCCTTAAAAATGTCCAAATGGTTTAGTCCAGTGCTGGGAAATAATGCACATAAATTCAATTTAACCATAGTAAAAATGTTGCTCACAAATGGGGAAATTATGTGTCAAAAATACATTAAAATGCATATATATTTGTAAAAAAGACTCAACATATGTTGCTTGTCTCACTGGTCAAGGGGGGCCCTGAATAAATTACTTCTGGGGGCCCAAAATCCCTCGCTACAGCCCTGACACCGCAGCCTGCTTTATGCACTCCTTCCATATCAGCACAAAAATATGTTTGCCCTCTCTGTCAGACGTCATCAGCCGTGTGGAGCCAGATTTAGTGCTGCAGAAATAAACCGCAGGAATCCGCCTGGAGCTCAACTCCATCCTCAGCCTTTTTTATTTAGAAACACAGAAGCTTTCACATGAGACGAGCGCTTCTTTTCCCCTCTGTCACTCAGCCAATAATCATCACATGTAATGCAAATGAAATGTGCATCTGCTCCCATTACCTACAACCAGCCACTTTGGCACCTACCACCAAACAATTAAACAGCACGGTTCCTCCTCTGGAAGAAGGGCATTTAGATCCATGGAGCTGCTGCTGCTGTTAGAAAACAACTGGAGAGAGCTGAAAACTTTAAATTAAGCCTGGAGCAAAGTGTTGTACAGCAAATATAATCACTCTTTGTAAGCCGCAGTCGGGCTGTCGCTGTGTCTTCAGTATCTTGTGTGAAACACGCCAGTAATCAGGCCATGCTTATTATCAAAAAGCTCCAGCTGGCAAACATGCAGCAAGGCTTGGCTTAAGTTTGCAACTTGTAAAATTCATTAATGTCTTTTCTGCCAACAGTTACCCGGCGAGAGTCTGTGCATGTGGACATGTGACAGAAGTTTTTAAAAAAAACACAGAGCAGAGAGAGGAAAGAAAATCAGCATACAGAACCAAACCTCCATGACATGAAGTGACCAGAGAAAATATCTTAATACAGGACGGCAGAAGCTCAGCCCACAGACACTCGGCTTGACAGCTCAGCGTGGAGTGTGAACTTTTACCTGGAGGAAAGCCAGCTCACCTCCCGGGGAGTGCCGAGGTTACTCTGATCAAACCAAACCTCTCTCTGCAGGACCGGTGACCACGCCACAGAACCCTCACTTATCTCTATCTGTGCACTAATGCCTGTGTGCCAGTCCTCTCTGAGCATGTGCAGAGGCTTCTTTCTTTTCCTTAAAGGTATTCATAAAGTGTGCCTTTATCCTTAACCCTCAGGCATCACTCGGGACATGTTTTGTCCATTTGGGCAAATTTGTCCTCTTTGTCTGCTCACTATTTTAACTGTGTTAGTGCATATGGTCTCATTTTTTGTAACAAAGTTTCTTTCTTGGCAGATTTTTTAATTCAAATTTCAATTTCTCTAACAGGTCAGAGGAACACTGTGAAACAAATTTACTACCCTTTGAAGCCATTAAGGACAAAATGTCCACTTCCAAAAACTGCTATAAGAACTTAACAGATTCATATGTTTTCTGCTTTTTTTTTTTTTTGCATAAATCTCTTAAATAACTTCAGCTGTGCCAAAAACTACCAAACATTCAATCATTTTGAGGATTTTAACCCTTTAAATGCCAGTTTGATTCCTTAAAGTCAATGTTATTTTTATGAAACAAAGCAAAAAAAACCAAAAAAAACTATGATATGTTCCTTAAACCAAATGTTGGATGGTTGGGGCATTATTTCTAAATCCAGCCTGGATATGTCAGTGATTTGCCAAAATATTGACTTTCATGCATTATTAGTTTTTGTGTAGCGTCCGATTTAAAATTTATTACCCTTTTCTAGTCATTAAGGCCAAAAACGTCCACTTCCAAAAACAGCAATAAAAATAGAAAACATTAATTTTTTTTTTCTGCTTTTTTGGGTCAAATCTTTTGATTAACATCAGTTCTGATCAAAACAATCAAATATTGAATAATTTTCAGGATTTTAAACCTTTAAAATGCCAGTTTGATTACAGGATCGTCATATTTTTTTCTAAAAAACAAACAAAACATTAGTTATTTTCCAGTTAACTAATGTTGGCGGGGTAGGGGGTGTTTTTTTTAAATCAGTCCTAGGTATGTCCAACATTAGCCAAAAAATTTACTTTGATGCATTTTTAGTTTTTGTGCAGCATCCAATTTAAAATTTACTACCCTTTCGAGTCATTAAGGATAAAAACGCCCCATTGACTCTCATTCAAACCACATTTTTTTAACTCATAGCCACTGCATGGTATAATCATGCATTCTGTAATGTTATGGTTTCATTACTGAGAAAAACAGTCAAATTTGTCATTTTTACTGTCAATCACTAAAATCAGCCATTTCCCCAGTATAGGCCTATGCCTGTCATTTGATGAGTTTTTGTGCTTGCGTTATTGAGCTTATAAGGCTGTTTAAAGATGGTGTTTGAATGTGTGCATGTGTGTCTGCATGTGTGCATGTGTGTGTGCATATGTTTAAGGAAGATATCACATTTTTTTGCTTTTTTCCATAAAAATGAAATTGCCTTTCAGTAATCAAACTGGTATTTAAAGGGTTAAAATCCTCAAAATGACTGTTGATGAATGTTTGGTAGTTTTGAGCACAGCTGAAGCTGTTTAAGAGATTTATACAAAAAAAAGGGGGGGGGGGGGTATTAATCTGTTAAGTTTTTATAGCAGGTTTTTGGAAGAGGACATTTTTGTCCTTAATGACTTTAAAGGGTGGTAAATAAAGCGATGCCTGAGGGTTAATAATAGAATTCTGATTTTAATCTCAGAATTCGGATTTTTTTTTCCTCACAAGAAAAAAAATTGTCTCAATTTTTTTTTCAGTGGCCCCAGTCCCCTTCCGTCCACATCCCGTTACTGCCAAAAAGGAGATTTTTTTCCAGCTTGAAGACTGCTGGAAATACTGCAGGTGATGTAAAAATTCAGCTAAAATCATTGATTGAAAAAATTCGATATATCGTGTTTTAAAGAAGCCCTCGAGGCCCCGCTCCCCCTGATCTGCCCTGTATGATTTCAAGCATGTTTTTGTGTATTTTTACACCTATAGCTCATTTTCATTGTTCCAATTCAGATGACAAAATGATTCATCGTTGCATTTTTCCCTCGTGGTCGTTGATCTTCTCACTGTGATATTGTGGAGCTGGCTGAAGCTCACACCAACACAACCCTGTCATAACGTCACAGCCTGCTTTTCCCACTGCATAGATAAACAAGTTTCTCCAGGATGCTGATCGGCCAGATAACCCAACATCGAAATGAGCCGTGGGTTCAGCTGGAGCAGTAGAGGTCAAATGCTTTATCGACATTAGGAGGGAAGAACATATTTATCAAATGTTTGACAGCACTCACAAGAAGAAGAAACTTGTGAATCAGTGCAAACAGCTCACATGGACGAGAATCCTGATCCAGCCTGCATGAGCGTCAGGCAGTGGAGTTTTTAAACCTCACCGAGGTCAGGCTACTGAACATAAACCATGCAGTGGAGCATGCATCCTACTGGTGATAGGGCAAAGACCAAACTAACTACAGCATTCATAGAAATGAACGCTTCCTCCTGCTGCACAGGATAGAGAAGTTCATTGTCTCAGGTGCCTCTGTGTCTGAGCTGATTTAATGTAATTCTGTTAAACAAAGGAAAGTTGTTGACTTAGCACTCACCAAAGCTTTGATGATGAAGAACTCCATGCCTTTCACCTTCTAAAGGGCAGCATAAGTGCCAAAATCATCCTAATTTAATCAGACTGTCCCTACTTTTGTAGACTTTCATCCTGATGGCAGGGAAGGAGGCTGTGACTTCTCTGACTTTTAGTGATTTAAATCATATCCAGGTGTTGTTTAAGCCTCCAGCGTGACTAAAACTCCCAGTTAAAGTTCATACCTGAATTTTTCTGCAGTTTTCTGGTGATTCAAACATGTCGTTGAGAGGAGAAAATGGCTTGAAATATGCTTTGCTGACACACAACAAACTGAGAGAGAAGGGCAGAACAGAGATGATAAAACACAGGTGAGTCTCATTACACAGGTGGAGATAATCAGGACAGGGCTCAAACCCAAGGTATCACAAGGAAGTAAAAGTCGACATTACAGACGAGGAGAAAAAAACTACCAAATGAAGGAGTAAACTTTTCTCTGTGTGTGCCTGGTATGCTCCGTATATTTGCAGACTCCACTATGCCTCAGATGCATGCTGGTCTATTTTCAGCGCTGGCTGTGGCTCCTTGTGAAGCAGAAAAATGTACAATGCACCCATTTTACTTCCAAATACAACACAGTGCACAGACTCTTGATAGTAAATCATCATATCAACAATACAGTTCATCCTGTGGCGCAAATTCTCATAAAAACGACCCACTTTATTGAATACTTAATGCTTTTCATCATGTCTGTTCAGCATTCTTGCACTCCTCACACACCTTGCAACCATGCTATTAATGCAAACCACTTGAAAATAATAGTGAAAATACCTGACAAGTGCATTAATATATAAATGTCATAGTTTTGTATTTTTTCAGTTTCACTGAAGTCAAAATCCTTCGGCATATAGTGCCTACTAGGGTGGGACAAAAAATCAATATGGTGATAATCATCAACGTACCTCGTGTGATACGATTATCGACATGCTGGTGTCAAGTATCGACATTTTAATTAATAAAATAGGGCATTTCATACTCTCATCCAGGCTGGTTTGTCAGCCGGCGTCGCTACCTTAAGACACCTCGCAGGGGGCACTTACCACTTCAATGATGAAAGTTTGGACAGAAGTTAACTGGCCGAAGAAGAGAAAGTTTTCAGAGCAGCAGTGGCGGACAACGACAAAGTGAGTAGATCGATTAGAGATCCCCCAGCCTCATTTAAATCCAAAGTATGGTTACATTTTGGTTTCTACAACGTTGAAGGGACAAAAAAAACTCAACAAAGACTATGTAGTAGGTAAGAACTGTCTAACAAGGCTAAAGTACACGGGAAATACAGGAACATGCAGAGCTACTTGCAGCGCCACCATCCTCATCTCCTGGCTGGAAAAGCGGGTCATGCTAATGCTACCGCCAGCAATCCGGCTGCCGTGAATGCACTTTTCAGCACAACATCACGAGGTCAGTTGTGCAATTTATTTGCAAGGACATCCAACTCTACAGCGTGGTCAAAAATTAAGCTCAGGTTTATAACTCAGGTTTATAAAACAAGTTGCTTTAAGGACTGAGTAAAGAAAGAAAAATGTTCAAGGTTTGTGCAAAACAAGTTGACAGCAGTTAAATGCGTGATACACCCAAAAAAGTTCATCGGGCTTTAAAGACCCTGTAAAGTGAAATCAAAAGTTTTTGTCTTAACACTCTTGATATGTTGGAATATGATCACTGTACACATGTGACAACACTGAGATCTACATGTGACTGAATTTTGGATTGGGACTGTTAGAAAGTTTTCCACCTCTTTCCTGGCTTGGTTTTTGGGGCGGGGCCAATATGTGGGCTCATGATGTCACGAGCCCACAGTGGGGTATGACCCCGCCCCTCCAACACTACTATATAAAATCACAGAGCAGTTCATCTCAGGAAAGTCTGTTGTTAGCTGATGTCACTGCCTTTAATGAAAGTTAAAAGCTTTTTTTTTTTGTTCAGCGTGAGGCAAATTTGCCAAATCTATCTATCCAGTGGCCTACGGATCATTTACAGCATCATAGCAGAGATTTCAGCCAGAAAAAGGACTTTATCTCTTCCTCTGAAATCAACAAGAGGTCAAGAGACAGGCTAACAGCATGAGTGCTTTCATCCATTCAGATTGTAACTTTTTTTTTCATTTGAGAGGATCGTATTTCTCCAGAGTGGGTGTGGCTTCATCTCATTCAACAGACACATCCAGTGGCCTAGTTAAAGTCCAGACTTAAATCTGATTTAGATGCTGTGGCACGACCTTAAACAGGCCGTTCATGCTGGAAAATCGTCCAATGTGGCAAAGAAGAATGGGCCAAAATTCACCCACAGTGATGTTAAAGACACATTGCCTGTTTGCTTGCAGTTGTTGCTGCCAAGGGTAGAACAACCAGTTTTTAGTTTTAGAAGGATCTGGGCCAGGTAACAAAAAAATCATCATTTAAAAACAGCATTTTGTATTTCCTCAGACTATCTTGGTCTAATAAAATAAACTAACCTAAACCTGTTTTGACTGAAAGACTAGTTTGGATCTGACAGGGAAAAATGACTAATACTGGCTGACCGATGCTGTAAATCCAGGAGCAGATCTAATCCGAGCCCAGGAACACAACTTCTCCGTCTAATGATGGTCTCAGGATTCCAGAGTAGGGAACATCACCCTCTCTTGTCATTTTGTTGTCGTGAATACATCAAATCTAAAGACATTCAGTATCAGCACAAAACACAGCGACTTGGCAGCTTCAGCGTATGAAGATAAGAATCACAGTGTCTCTCAGAAACCTGTTATTACTCAGACCAGGATCCTCTCCAAGGCTGCTCTCCGCTCTCTGTCCTCCCACTCACATTTCTCTCTCTACCTGCGTGTCACAGTGAATTTGATGCAACACTAACATTTCTTTGTGGAGTATTCGAAGCCCTTGGGGTCAAACACCCTGCCTCTGCCAGGTTTATTGAATCCAAAGGTTGAGACTGCTGCATCATGTCAAAATGATGGTGTCGCCGCTCTCCCTCCGTGCCCGTGTCTGTATTTGTTTCTGCGTGTGCAGGTGGTGGAGGTAAATGGCCTGGCTAAGCCTCCGACACGAGAAGCCTTTTACGTCGCTCCCTAACCGGGAGAGTTCATCTTATTTAGCGAGAGGAGGCCGCAGCTGTTCATCGGCTCCGCCAGCCTCCACAGATTGGATTCCTGTGGTTAGAGCCCGGCCGCCGATAAGCAGGACTCCTCCTCTGTTAGGGACTACAGTAGCATCGTAAATCATCCCCCGCTGGATGCCTGGCTCATGGGACAGGGTAATCTTTTCTCCTCTGGTTCCTTATGAAAAGTGACTTGTTATCGGGCAGGCCTGAGGGGCGTTTAGAGGACCTTCAGACCTGGGAAACAGCCCACAGGAGACGGGAAGATCCACAACCAGGAAGAGCTATAACCCCAGTGCCAGTCGCATCACTTCCTGTAGGCTGACAGCAGCATTTTTCCAGTGAGATCAGGCAGCTTGTACATTCAGCCTGACTCACTAAATAAGAATCAAGCCCTTTAATAGGTAGAAAAATTTAACTCCATCTGCCCGTCTATCTGATCCGTCTCAAGGTCTAATTCACAAAGCATAAAGATGGTGCATGTTTTTCTACATAAACATAGACAAATGTGCCTTTAACGCCCATATAAGGGCATCCTGTGTAACATATTTGTTGCACAGGATCCAAAAGAAAAGAGGACACCAAGTTAGAAATACTCAGACCCACCCAGAGGATTAGTCGGGCCCCTGACAAATCCAGAGAACGGGTCCTCTCCTGTGCTGATTTATTGATGATATGAATGTATGTGTGCTGGATCAGTAGCGTTAGCGTTAGCATCCTGTTACCTCAGTTACCTCATTATGGAGCTGAATACTGTCAGGCCATTATTGGCTTCAGATGTAAAGATTATTTATTGTGTCACTTTTTACCCCCTCTTAGCCACTTTTTCTACATATCTTGCCACCTTTACTTGCCACTTTCCTTCCATTTTTGCCACTTTTAACCCATTTTAAGAATCCAATTTCACCACCATTTCTGCTCATTCTTACCACTTACACACCATTTTAACCACTTTTCTGCCCTTTTTGCCACTTTTCATCCATATTTGAGACTTTCTGTCCATGTTTGCCTATTATCATGCAAGTTTGCCCCTTTAGACCCAACCTCGTAGTTTTGGTGGCCTCTCTACTAGCCTCCTTCTTGCACTTATATGTTTCAATAACCTTTTCTCTGGAGAGTTCCTTTGCCTTCATGGTGTAGTGGCAGCCATGGTGTAATAACTGATTAACCAGTCATAAACCAGTAGCTGGTCTACTGAAACTAGTATCTTGTTGTTTGCTGTGAGGACTGAAAAATTCACCATCACCTTTCACGCTTGCTCATGCTTCACTCGTCTGACATTATTCGTTGGCTCGAGTCCATGGGGGAGGAAAGAGAAAGTGGCACGGCGATTCAAATCAAGTCATCTTTAAAGCTTGGAGGTATGAACACTTCTGCAGATTTTGTTGTGCGAAAGGACAAGAAAGTGACGTTAAAGTGTGAACTGTTCTCAGGCCAGAAACAATTTGTCACTGCTGTGAACTCCACATCAAAATTTTACAAGCACCTGCAAAGGCAACATGCTAACACCAAGCTAAAGACCCCCGGGCCCTGAGTGACGCTCAAGAAAACAACGTGACGCCAACACCAACCGAGTTGCTGAGGCTTGATTTTAAACAACAGGTATCAAAAGCAGATGAAGAGGATTGGAGTCCCTTCTTTGTTGTGTGCTGTTGTTGGTAAGTGTTGGATTAATCTTCATGTTTTCATTGGATATTTAATGACAGTGCATCTCAGCTGATGTTCCAGAGTAAGGCTAGAGAACTTTAACAAGTACCAACACTGATAAAGATGCTATAAAACTAGCTCTGGATTTAAGGAATGCGTCTGAAGTCTCGTCTATCGCCCCCCCCTCCTCAGCACTGATCTGTCTGGGGCTGGCTGCGTTCAGAGCCTCTCTTGTTCCCTTTAACCAGCTGACAGTCGGAGTCTGACTGACTTGGCAGCGCGACATGACGCCCAGATCAGATGTGACAGTGTTCCAACCTCGGCCCCCAAACCCCTGCCCGAGCATCTGTCTCGTCCAGCCGCGCAGCTTTATCGTCAGTGACACGTCCCAGTTTGTTTGTCCCTTCCTCTCTCCGCTCCCTGTGGAGGATCAGTGGCAGGCAGGCGGTGCGGCAGGGTGGCGGTGACGGTTGATCTCTAAAAGCACCGATACAGATTTTAAAAAAACACACAAATCAGTTGACGTGCTGACCCACTTCCTGTGTTTGTCTGTGTTGTCGGTGCTGTCGAGGTTCAAGAGTCTGCAGGTTTTCATCTCATCTTTTCCCACCAGCAGCTGGTTTCTCTAATTAGTCCCGCCCCTCTGCTCTGTGGCTGCATGTGCACAAATCAGTGCAGACAGCTGCTGCAGGGTTCGCTTGTGACCAGGGAGAAGACCACTGGTGGAGGATTGTGAGATTTGTCTGATTGAAGGTCAGAACCAGGAGCAGCGAGCCGGAGGAAACAGAGCTTAAATCAATTTTGGCCTTTCATTAAATTTCAGAAATCAAGATGTCAGCAGGTCCTCTCCTGATATGATGGACGCCCTCAGGGGGGCGTCTAATAATGTCTCCATCCAGAGAAGAGGAAGGTAAAGTTATTCTGAAAGGCAGACAAATAGCAGGTTGTCAAACGTGAACAGAAGCTCCAACCGACTGATGGATCTGTTTACTGGTGTGTTCAGACAATATCGAACTGCTGTTTGCAGAAAACAGGACGGAAATTTATCTCTGATGCACTTCAGTAAATGGACTGTTAACAAATATTAGCCAGCAATTATAGGCAAGAGGGGGAGAGATTACAGTAGTATCTAAAGGGGTGATTGTGCAGACAATGCCTCCTTGGTTTTAAAAGAAAATTTAAAAGAGAATAAAGAAATTGCACTTTAAAATCCCTGAAAATAAAAATGGAGGCCTACAGTTTTATGATTTATTGATTTCATTTATTTTATCTCTGAGCATGCATCTAGTCCCAGAAAGACCAAAACATTTTTATTTATAATCAGTAAGATAGAGAAGATATCAGGAGAAAGAGGGGGGAATGACATGCAAGAAGGAAGCCAAAGGTTGGTCTTGAATCCAGGCCACCAGATTGGAGAGCCACAGCCTCTGCAGGACACCAGACCTCTATAAATCAGTCAGTCTGTATTCCTATTCTTTTACTTTGAGTGCTTCTTAAAAAATGTCCTTTAAAAGTGTATTTTCTTTGAAAACACTAAGCATGTTAATGGTTGGGCTGCACATGGATGCAGTGGTGTAGTGGGACAGGAACCCGTCTGTCTGGGGCTGTTCCCCCCATGCCAGTTTCCAGACATAAGAGGTGTGCTAAGATGCATTGAAACTATACTAAATGAACAAACTATGTTTTTTTATATTTATGAATCATAAATGAAGGAAGGAATGAAGTAAAATACACATCTGGACTTCTACACATGCAACTAGTATTTATTTCATCACGGATGAGTTCTAATTTAATCACATTATTTGAGAGGTAAGTAAAAAAATGATAATTTCAACATTTAAATTTCCAAAAAAAGAACGCAAAACTTTTCAGCCTCTTTTTTTTGATCAGGCAGTTCCATACAATACCAAGCCATACCATACCATACTATACCATACCATACTATACCATATGAAACTATACCATACCATAGCATACTACACTTTACCATACTATACCATACCATACTATACCATACTATTCTATACCATATCAGACAATACCATATCATACCATACCATACTATACTGTACCATACTTCACCATATCATACTTTACCATACCATCCCATCCCATACCATACCAAGCCATACCATATATTACCATACTATACTACACCATGGCATACTATACCATACCATACTATACTGTACCATACCATATCATATGATACCAAGCCATACCATACCATACTAAACCATATTTAACTATACCATACCATATCATACCATACAATACCAAGCCATACCCCAATATACTGTACCGTACTATACCATACCATACCATACCAAACTATATCATATCATACCATACAATACCATACCATACCATACTATATCATACCATACCATATCATACTGTACCACACCATAGAATACCACAGAAACCCATACCATGCCATACCATGCCGAGCCATATCATATAATACCATACTATGCCATACCATACCATACTATACTATACCATATCATACCATACCATACCATACCAAACCATACCATATCATACCATACTATCCCATACCATACCATACTATACCATACCATACCACACCATACCATACCATACCATACATACCATACCATACCAAGCCATACCATATAATACCATACTATGCCATATCATATCATACTATACCATACCATACCATACTATATCATAGCATACCATACCATACTATATCATAGCATACCATACCATACTATATAATACTATATCATACCATACCACACTATACCATTATATATCATACCATACTATACTGTATCATACCATACCATACTATACCATACTATATCATACCATACCCTGCTATATCAAACCATACCATATCATACCATACCGTACCATACCATACTATACTGTACCATACTATACCATACCATACCAAGCCATATCATACCATACCATTCTATACCATATCATACTAAACTGTACCATACTATACCATACCATACCAAGCCATACCATATCATACTAAACCATACCATACCATATCATACCATGACTTACTATACCATACCATACTATACTGTACCATACCATATCATACGATACAAGCCATACCATACCATACTATACCATATCAAACTATACCATACCATATCATAACATACCATAGTATACCATACTGTACCATCCTATACCATATCATACCATACAATACCATACCATACCATACTATACTGTACCATACTATACCATAACATACCAAGCCATACCATACCAAGCCATACCATACCATACTATACCATACCATACCATATCATACCATACCAAGGCATACATACCATACTATACAATACCATACCATACTATACTGTACCATACTATACCATACCATACTATACTGTACCATACCATATCATAAGATACCAAGCCATACCATACCATACTATACCATACTGTACCATATCATACCATACAATACCATACCATACCAAATTATACTGTACCATACTATACCATACCATACCAAGCTATACCATATCGTACTATACCATGCCATACCATATCGTACCATACCAAGGTGTACATACTATACTATACCATATCAAACTATACCATACCATACCATACTATACTGTACCATACTAAACCATACCATACTATACAGTACCATACCATATCATACCATACCACGCTATACCATACCATACTATGCCATATTATACCATACTATACCATACTATACCATATCATACTATATCATACCATCCCATATCATACCATACCAAGCCATACCATACCATACTATACCATATCATACTATACCATACCATACCATATCATACCATACCAAGCCATACCATACCGTACTATACCATATCAAACTATACCATACCATATCATACCATACCATACTACACCATACTATACCATACCATACCATACAATACCATACCATACCATACTATACCATACTATATCATACCATACCACACCATATCATACCATACCATATCATACTTTACCATATCATACCATACTATATCATACCATACCATATTATACTATACCATACCATAGAATACCATAGAAACCCATACTATAGAATACCATAGAAAACCATACCATGCCATACCATACCATACCGAGCCATACCATATAATACCATACCATGCCATATCATGTTATACCATACCATACCTTCCTATACCATATCATACCATACCATACCATATCATACCATACCATATAATTCTAGACCACACCATAGAATACCATAGAAAACCATACCATGCCATACCATACCATACCATACCGAGCCATACCATTTAATACCATACCATGCCATATCATGTTATACCATACAATACCTTCCTATACCATATCATACCATACCATACCATATCATACTGTACCACACCATAGAATACCACAGAAACCCATACCATGCCATACCATGCCGAGCCATATCATATAATACCATACTATGCCATACCATGTTATACCATACCATACCTTCCTATACCATATCATACCATACCATACCATATCATACCATACCATATAATTCTAGACCACACCATAGAATACCATAGAAAACCATACCATGCCATACCATACCATACCATACCGAGCCATACCATTTAATACCATACCATGCCATATCATGTTATACCATACAATACCTTCCTATACCATATCATACCATACCATACCATATCATACTGTACCACACCATAGAATACCACAGAAACCCATACCATGCCATACCATGCCGAGCCATATCATATAATACCATACTATGCCATACCATACCATACTATACTATACCATATCATACCATACCATACCATACCAAGCCATACCATATCATACCATACCATCCCATACCATCCCATACCATACCATACCATACCAAGCCATACCATATAATACCATACTATGCCATATCATATCATACTATACCATACCATACCATACTATATCATAGCATACCATACCATACTATATAATACTATATCATACCATACCACACTATACCATAATATATCATACCATACCATACTATATCATACCATACCATACTATACCATACTATATCATACCATACCATACTATATCAAACCATACCATATCATACCATACCGTACCATACCATACTATACTGTACCGTACTATACCATACCATACCAAGCCATATCATACCATACCATTCTATACCATATCATACTAAACTGTACCATACTATACCATACCATACCAAGCCAACCCATATCATACTAAACCATACCATACCATATCATACCATGACTTACTATACCATACCATACTATACTGTACCATACCATGTCATACGATACAAGCCATACCATACCATACTATACCATATCAAACTATACCATACCATATCATAACATACCATAGTATACCATACTGTACCATCCTATACCATATCATACCATACAATACCATACCATACCATACTATACTGTACCATACTATACCATAACATACCAAGCCATACCATACCAAGCCATACCATACCATACTATACCATATCATACCATACCAAGGCATACATACCATACTATACAATACCATACCATACTATACTGTACCATACTATACCATACCATACTATACTGTACCATACTATACCATAACATACCAAGCCATACCATACCAAGCCATACCATACCATACCATACCATATCATACCATACCAAGGCATACATACCATACTATACAATACCATACCATACTATACTGTACCATACTATACCATACCATACTATACTGTACCATACCATATCATACGATACCAAGCCATACCATACCATACTATACCATACTGTACCATATCATACCATACAATACCATACCATACCAAATTATACTGTACCATACTATACCATACCATACCAAGCCATACCATACCAAGCTATACCATATCGTACTATACCATACCATACCATATCGTACCATACCAAGGTGTACATACCATACATTACCATATCAAACTATACCATACCATACCATACTATACTGTACCATACCATATCATACCATACCACGCTAAACCATACCATACTATGCCATATCATACCATACTATACCATACCATACCAAGCCATACCATACCATACCATACCATATCATACTATATCATACCATCCCATATCATACCATACCAAGCCATACCATACTATACCATATCATACTATACCATACCATACCATATCATACCATACCAAGCCATACCATACCGTACTATACCATATCAAACTATACCATACCATATCATACCATACAATACCATACCATACCATACCATACTATACCATACTATATCATACCATACCACACCATATCATACCATACCATATCATACTTTACCATATCATACCATACTATATCATACCATACCATATTATACTATACCATACCATAGAATACCATAGAAACCCATACTATAGAATACCATAGAAAACCATACCATGCCATACCATACCATACCGAGCCATACCATATAATACCATACCATGCCATATCATGTTATACCATACCATACCTTCCTATACCATATCATACCATACCATACCATATCATACCATACCATATAATTCTAGACCACACCCTAGAATACCATAGAAAACCATACCATGCCATACCATACCATACCATACCGAGCCATACCATATAATACCATACCATGCCATATCATGTTATACCATACCATACCTTCCTATACCATATCATACCATACCATACCATATCATACCATACCATACATACCATACCATACCATACTATACCATACTATATCATACCATATCATACCATACCATATTATACCATTCTATATCAAACCATATCATACCATACCATACCATACCATACCATACTACACTGTACGATACCATACCATACCATACTATACTGTACCATACCATACCATACCATACCATACTATACCAAGCCATACCATACCATACTATACTGTACCATACCATACCATACCATACCATACTATACCAAGCCATACCATACCATACTATACCATATCAACCTATACCATACCATACCATATCATACCATACCAAGCCATACCATACCGTACTATACCATATCAAACTATACCATACCATATCATACCATACCATACTATGCCATACTGTACCATACCATAGCATCCCATACTATACCATACCATACCATACAATACCATACCATACCATTCTATACCATACTATACCATAACAAATCATACTATATCACAACATACTATACCAAGCCATACCATACCATACTATACCACATCATACTATACCATACCATACCATATCATACCATACCAAGCCATACCATACCGTACTATACCAATCAAACTATACCATACCATACCATATCATACCATACTATACCATACTGTACCATACCATAGCATCCCATACTACACCATACCATACCATTCTATACCATACTATACCATACTATATCATACCATTCCACACCATGTCATACCATACCATGTCATACTTTACCATATCATACCATACTATATCATACCATACCATATCATACTATACCACACCATAGAATACCATAGAAACCCATACTATAGAATACCATACCATACCATACCATATAATACTACACCACACCATGCCATACCATACCATACCATACCAAGCCATACCCTATCATACCATACCATACCATACCCTATCATACCATACCATAACACACCATACCATATAATACCACACTATGCCATATCGTATTATACCATACCATACCATACCATACCACACCATACCATATAATACCACACTATGCCATATCGTATTATAACATACCATACCATACCATACCATACCAAGCCATACCATATAATACCATACTATGCCATATCATATCATACTATACCATACCATACCATACTATATCATAGCATACCATACCATACTATATAATACTATATCATGCCATACAACACTATACCATACCATACCATACTATATAATACTATATCATGCCATACAACACTATACCATACCATACCATACTATATCATACCATACCATACTAAACCATACTATATCATACCATACCATACAATACCATACTATATCATACCATACCATACAATACCATACTATATCATACCATACCATACTATATCAAACCATATCATACCATATCATACCATATCATACCATACCATACCATACCATACTATACTGTACCATACTATACCATACCATACCAAGCCATATCATACCATACCATTCTATACCATTTCATACTAAACTGTACCATACTATACCATACCATACCAAGCCATACCATATCATACTATACCATACCATACCATATCAAACCATGACTTACTACACCGTACCATACTATACTGTACCATACCATGTCATACGATACCATGCCATATCATATCATACCATACCATACCATACCATACCTTACCATACCATACCATACCGTTCCATACATTAGAATACCATACCACACCACATCACACTATACCATACCATACCATACCATAACGTACCACACCATATCATATAATACCATACCCTACAATCCCATACCATACCATACCATAGAAAACCATACCATACCTTACTATAGAATACCATATCATACCATACTATACCATACTATACCATACTAGACCAGACTTTACCAGACTATGCACACATTTTCATACGATCATTCTTGAACTTGCCATACCATACCAGACTTTAACATACCATACTGAATTATATTATACAAGACCATACCTTGCCATTTCAAATTATTTCCCACCAGACCCTAGCTTTCCATATTATTCCACACTATTTCCTACCATTTCCTACCATACAATATCCAACCATAACACACACTAATGGATTGTACCTTTGGGGAAATTTGTCATGGACTGCAAAAATATAGGTTTTCTGTTGAAGACATTATCAGAGGGGGTTAGGGTTCTTTAGATCCAGAAAAACTTTATCTTGCAAACCTGGAGCTTTTTGTTCATCCAACTTTTAGTCTAGTATGAAAGTAAAGCAGCAATAAACACCTGTAGTTACTGCAGGTCTGAAGTTGTTTTC
Organism: Cheilinus undulatus; assembly: GCF_018320785.1. Classification (NCBI taxonomy): domain Eukaryota; kingdom Metazoa; phylum Chordata; class Actinopteri; order Labriformes; family Labridae; genus Cheilinus; species Cheilinus undulatus. Next base: position 38,911,904 of record NC_054884.1, on the reverse strand, counting down.
TGTTCAATGATTTGAGCACTGTTCTACAGGGAGGCTTTCTAACATGGTGGATTAATGCACCAAGAGTGTAGTGAAGAAAGTCATTTAAAAAATAAAGCTGTAGACTACCTGTTATTCATGCACTGCAAAGGTAGAATAAGTAAATTGCAACATTTCTAAATAAATCTGAGAATATGTGCTTCCACAGGCAGGCAGAGCTGAAAATCCTGTTTGCAGAATAATAACATCTTGGATCCGAAAGGAAAAAAAAAAAAAAAAAGACTGGAGCCGCCTGCAGCTGGCTGAGGTTTACTGCTGCAGCATCACTCTGAGTGTGAGTTCACACGTCTCCATCTATGATCTGTACTGTGTGGACCTGCAGGGAACTGCTGCTTTAACCACACACTCTCACTACGCAACAAGAGCCAGGGTGTTGCAGGCTGGATTCACACTCACATGATACAACACTTATTTTCATGTTCATCCTTGAATGAATCGACCACAAGCTCCTCCTGGGGTTAAAAAGCATATTCAAGCTCTTATTGAGACCTTGTTCTGAAGCCCTACAGAGCTGTTTCTTTTTATCTGAGTATTAGAAAATCAGAAAAAGATAAGTGCATTAGCAGAACAACCTCAATGCTACCACATAAGGCTGCATTTAGAGAAAATAAGAGGTTCAAAGTCATCTGAGTTGCATGGCTTAGTACTGGGAACTGCCATTAAATCACCACAATCACAACAATGATTGTTTCTTTCTTTATTGTTGAGGTGATTTGCATTTTAAAGGGGTTTAAGGTGCTCAAAAACACTTGATATTCTGCAGGTGTTTCAGAATTTCTGTCAGGGGTTTTGCACAAAGGTTGTGGCAATATGGCTCTACAAATTCCAACAACAGAATCCTGGCATTAGTTGTATTCAATATGTATGAAATCTAGCAGGCAAATACAACATACCACTTTCAAGAAAACAGCAAGAAGCCTTTTTTAGGGTTTTTTACTGTGCATGTGTCTGTGCCGGCACATACATATTTGTGCCCTTGCTCCTGTTGCACATGAATTTAAATCAGATTATTAGTTATTATACACACTCATGAGTTATATACTGTGCACAGCTGCAAAAGGCCCATTCGTTGATTAAAATTTAAGAAGGCTTGCTTTGCTAACGCCCATTGTTGCACATCGTGTTGTTTCTTGTATACCTGCAATGGGACTGACAGAATATAAAAATAAACCACGTGATGTACAACTGAGCATTTGGGATGTGAAAAGTGAGCTTGTGTAGATGTGACGCTGTCCGTGGTGCTGAACTGACAGCTGTCGCTCAGAGAGAGTGAGGAAAAAAAAGACGCTGTAAATACACATCCTTCTCCAGCTGATTTCCAGCAGTTCATGTGAAAGCTCTATTTGTGCTCAAGGCACTGTGCATTTTGATGGATTCTGTGACTTTTTGTGTTTCTCTGATTGACTGGGACAAAACAATGCCCGTGTTCTGTGACCTTAGAGTTGATGTGTTGTGTCTTGTTTCCTATGGCTTCAAACTGAGGGACACAAAAGTGCCTCTTGCCTAGAGCGGCACATTTGCACGCACTGGGACTGCTTGTCCATTGCCTTAATTGTGTACTTATACAGTTTTTTAAGGGGGGCTATTTCTGATCTACAGATATGTACACCAACATAATTCATGTTTAGCACCTGTGTACAGGGGCTAACCAAGCAACAAATTTTATGCAATTTTTATAAATATTAATCCATTTTAATGCATTTTTTAACCATAATTTCCCCATTTATGAGCAATATTTTCACTATGGTTGAATTAAATTTACATGCATTATTTTGCAGCACTGTACTACACCATTTGGACGTTTTTAAGGAAGCAGCAGTACTTTTGATTTATAGAGATAGTGAACACTTTAACATTTTTTTTTCATCTGTACACTGAGGTAATTCACTGAACTATAATCAAACACATCAGTGTTAGTGTTGTAGCTGAATTTGCACCGAACTGATAAAAATCTGTATTTTACGGCTTTTAATTAGCTCAAACTGACATCTGCCTTGAAAAATCTTTTCTGAAAAGGTGGGGCTTATGTGACGTCACAAACTCTGTCTGGAAGGTAGAGCGTTACTCTAACTGACTTGACCATTCAGAGACCACTCCCATCCTCTGCACTGCTACGGCTCTGAGGGCTGTAGTAACGCCGCTGCTGGAGCAAACGACCTGAACAAGAAGTGCTTAGAACGACCACGGTCCGCCACCACACTATAGCCTGCGTCAGGGGACTCTTGAGGGAACAACTCCTCCACTTTAAAAGATCGCTATAAGGCAGCAGTGCTGTGGGGCTCTGTCTGTGTCTCTCTCTGACAAGGGGACATCACTGTCACTGCCGCCTCAACTGGATAACTCCGTCCTTTACCTCTCCCTCCTCTCAGAACCAAACTGCTCTTTTTCTGGGCATTTTTTGAATAATGGAGGTGGGCGGAGTTAGCTCTGAGCTGGGGGTTCACTTACACTTTAATAATGACACTAAAAACAAACAAAAATAAAAAGGAAACACTTTTCAATGTAGGCTTCTCAAGGGCCCCTCTCCACTGTGGGCCTGGGTAATCAGCCACCCCCCCATCCAGGTCACCTTAAGCTGTAGTATCTATACTTTACATTTAACCTGAAAAATAACCGCTCTTAACAAAGAAATAAATATTTTTTTTAACCATTGGTGTAGTAAATAGCCTTCTTAAAAATTTTAATCCCTTTTGTAAAAAAAAAAAAAAAAAAAAAAAAAAGGGTTAAAATTTTATGAAAACTGGTTAAAATTGAGCAAAATTGGTATGGATGTGCAATAAATTGCTAAAATGAAGTATCCAAAAAAGAAACTGTAAAATTGACATAAATAATGGTAAAAGGGGATTAACAAGTGGCTGCAATGGCTTTAAAGTGTTGAAAATTGGTGGGAATTGGGTAAAATAGGATGAAAAATGGATATAAATTTGCAAAAAAGGGTTAATTAAGGCAGAAAAATAGGCAGACTTTGGCAGAAATTGGTTAAACTGGCAAAAATAAGCATATCAAATAATGAAATGTGGTTAAAAATGATTATAATGAGCAAAACTAGGTGTCAAAAGTGGTTAATAGTGTCAATATCAGTTCAAAAAAGGCAACAATAGGCAGAAAGTGGCATGATTTGGTTTAGAAGTGGCAAAAATAGGAAGAAAAAGTGGTGGAAAGGGTTTAAAATGGACAAAAATGGGTTGTAAGCGGCAAAACTGTGTTGAAATTGACAAAAATTGGTAGGAAAATTTTATGAAAACTGGTTAAAATTGAGCAAAATTCGTATGAAGTTGGTAAAAATAAAAAAAAAATGATTAAAGGGGAAAAAGGGCATAAATAACAGTACAAGGGATTTAAAAAGTGGCTGAAAATGCTTCAAATGGGCAAAAATGGGTGGAAATTTGGTGACATGGGATGAAAAATTGATATAAACTGTCAAAAAAAGTGTTAACTGAGAAAGAAAAAAGGCAGATATTGGCAGAAACTAGTTAAACTGGCAAAAATGGGCATATTACATAGTGAAATGTGGTTAAAATAGGAAAAATTGGGCATAAAAAGTTGTAAAATGGGGTTAAAAGTGGCAATAATGGGTCAGAAGAGGCAACATTAGGATTAAGTGGCAAAAACAGGAAGAAAAAAGGGGTTAAAATGGACAAAAATAGGTGTTAACTGGCAAAAATTTGTTGAAAATGGAGGGGAAAAAATGAGGAAAATGGGTTCAAATTTGGCAAAATTTGTATAAAGTGGAAACAGTTTAATTTAAAAAATATTCGTTGTTTTCTTTGTGGGGGGGGTCTTGAGACTCCCTCTCAGTGTAACATGACCCCAATGGAGGTCCCGACCCCAAGGTTGAGAACCACTGCTCTAGAGAAGCAGTCAGCACTCATTTAAATGAACAATCTAAAAACTAGCACCATAAATGACATCTTTTAACAGTCAAGCCTGAGGGGTTATCTGGTTCAGAGATAAAGTATTTGACACTTTTATGAATATCATCAGCACTGTCAGAATTTAATGTGATTTTCAGTTAACAAACTGTATCATTTTTAACTCCAGAAAATCCCTCTTAAACCAATAAACTTGTCCCTTTGTATTACAGCATCCTTTGCTATAAATCCTTCCAGGAAATCAGTGCACAGTTAAACAATCATTTGTAGATCCGTGTTCAAATCCAGCGTCACCGCTTGGCATCGCCTCCACTGTTTGTTGTATTAACTGTTCTGTGTTCTCGCTAATCCTCTATCACTGTTCTCGGCTGTTTCCATGTGCAGACTGAACGCAGATTTTTCTCCCGAGGGAGCGAGAAGTATCCGTCCATCTGTGCGTCCATTCATCCCTCATCCACTCGCATAAGTGGCCAAATTACACTTGGCCAGAAGAAGCCTCTCATCAGTGTGCAGCAGGTTTTACAGCGAGCGTCATCTGTATGAATTCAGATGGAGAGCCACAAGCAAGCTTCAAGGGGGCAAACAAGAAAAAGCAGCGCCTCCTCTCCTTTAGTAAACGCTGGCATTAATATTCAGCACATCCTCTGTTGGCACTGGACTCAACAGTCTTCTCATGTGCTGGTGCTTTGTCATTATTACATGTTGCAGCCTATAAATCATGTTTATCAAACACTGGCTGACATGTTTCCATGATGGAGACGCTGAGGTTTCAAAGCAATCCGTCAATGTGTCTTCTGAAAACCAGAGGAAGTATATTCTTATTAGCTGAATGGCTCCCTCCTTCACCTCCTCTCAGCTAAAGCGTGCAGACCGCTGCAAAGCTGCCAGCAGGAGTCAACCCTTTGGTTGTAAGCCTGATTTCATCAAACTTCCAGATCGTAAAAATCATCTCAAGGCCAAGTGGAGGCTCTGAGTGGAATTAGCACAAATTAGGGAGTCTATGGGAAATGCATGCAGCCAGGAGAGGTGTCTCATTGAGTCTGCTCTACTCCCAGATCCCCCAGATCCTTTCTGACTGGGCTCCATTCTCCTCCAACTCATGCTTTTGTGCTAGAAAAGTGGCTTCACTGAAAGAGAATATATGTGTCAGGGCCATTTCTGCATTTAGTAATGGCTTTGTGCACCGACTTACCTGAGTCCTGATCAAGTCAGGGTTGTCCAAACTATGGCCCACATGCCAAATGTAGCTCACGGTCCATTTTTAACCAGTCATAGCACAGCAAAACATGGAGCTGAAGTAGTACTAGTTCATATTAGTCATGATTAACAAGCAAATAGCTTTTAATTAAAAATAGCTGCCAGAATGAACGCTGATATGGCCCACATCCTGCCTGACTGTAGAGCTCTTCATTTCAGCCACAACCGGGGAATAACAGGGAGCGCTCTCTGGGACCCCGCCAAATCAGGGGCCATGGAAATGAACCACTCTGATCAAAGCAACAGATTTTTTAATCTATGCCAGCGGTGTTCAAAGTGAGAGTGAGCCTCCCCTAACAACTGATCATTCGGTGGACCCCCACCCACAAAAAGGATTCGAATTTTTTTAGAAATTAAACAACATTTCAAACATTTATGTCTAATCTTTAAACATTTTTAATATTAATATATTTTGGATATTTTTGTTTGCAAATGTCCTTAAACATCTGCTGTTCCCCCTTATTTAGTTATAATGCCATTAAATACCCCTTTTTCATATTTTTTAGGTCATTTTACAACTTCTTTTTGTTTCTTTTTCCCCATTTTTTGCCACTTTTATCCCATCCTTGCCCTGTTTCCCCTTTTCACCCATTTAAGATACCTTTCATCATTGAATATCTCTTTTTTCCCTTTTTTTTTGCTCATTTTTGCGACATCTTTTTGCCACTTTTTTCCCAATTTTTGCCACTTTTTGCCCATTTAAACTGCCCTTTGCCATTACTTACCACTTGTTTCCTCTTTTTTTGCCCATTTTTGCCTATCTTGACTGTTTTTTTCCCATTTAAGTCACTTTCCACTCATTTTGTCACTTCTCACAAATTTTTGCCACCTTAAACCTATTTTTCCACTTTTTCTCCCCATCGTCACCCACTTTTTGCTACTTTTTGACCATTTTTGCCACCTTAAACCTATTTTTATTGCTACCTCAAGCTGTTTTTGCCTCTTTTCATCTCTTAGATTGTGGCTCTTGCAAAGGTATTTCCAATAATTTGGCTGTTTGGTTGAGTAACACTGCTCTATAGCATAGTCCCTATAGTAACTATAAGTTCACCCATTTTGCTCCATGCACAGCAGAGGTTGCAAAAGCAAATCACCTTTTTTTCTGGTTTATGGGCCTCCCCTGAAGCTCTGTGGCGCCCCCCAGGGGAGGCCCGCCTCACACTTTGAAAACCACTGATCTATGCTGTTGTATTAACTCTTCAAATTAAACCAAAGGGGGCAGAAAGTGGCAAAGTGGAATTAGGCTTTGAAAACATGGGCAAAGAGAAGCAGAAATGGGTGGAAAGGAGCTTTAAAAAAAGTAAAATTTGCAGGTTAAAAAGTAGGAAAAATGGATTAAAAGTGGCAAAATGTGACAGAAACTGGTAAAAAATCAATAAAAGTAGGTAAAAAAATGGTTTAAAATAAGTGAAATAGGATTAGAAATGATATACAGCACTCAGTCGTTGAGCATATCTTAACCTACATTAGATTTCACTAACTTTAATACACTCCAATCTGAAAGTGGCCCCACCGTCGTTTTATATTTCTGTATGTGGCCCTCAGTAATAGAAGAGATGATGCTGTCACCCAGGACTGCCAACCTGCACATGCAAGAGCTACAAAAGAGCCCAGAATATAGAGAAAAATAGAATAAAATACATTCATCCTCATCGCAAATGTATGCATATGTGTCTCAAAACATAGAACATCATCAGCTGGGTACGACTGCATTCAGTGCAGCCTGCAGCGTTACTCCACCTCTATATCGTAATGCACATTAAAGGCAATGATAAAACTTATAAGCTAGATATTTAGTCATATTGCATGTCAAATTTTACTGGAAGTGCTGCACAAGATGCTTTTAAGAACTGGAAAATATCACTTCAAGTGCACATTAAATGTCCTGCTATTGTTGCAGAATGTAAATGTGAGCCTTGTGCCACCTCTTTCTCTCTCCTCTGTTCAAGCTACTACATGAGTGATGAGCTGAAGCGTTGATGTCCTTACAGAAAAATAACCCCAGCTCGGTGTCTTCTGACTGCTCCAGAAACAGTCGTAGTCTAAGGGTAAGAAGTTAGCCTCTGAAGAAACTTCTCCAAAACATCAACAAACCAGATTATGTGCATTTCTTTCAATCATGAGTACGGGTGCTGCTGTTGCATTTGTATTTTATTCATTTTAAGTGATTCATTCAGACGGGCAAAGCTGCGGATGAAAATAGAGAATAATCGAGGAATGGATATGATGGAGGTGATGGATAAATGCAGAGAAGAGAAAGAGAGAAAGGTGCAGATGTAACACTGATTGCATGGATGCACTGAGTTTATTCTCCAACATTTGAATATTTAATGTGCAGGTATGCAACAAATGTGTAGTTGATTATTTCAATGATGCAGACGTGTATTTAGAATGCAAAAAAGGTGCCTAAGAGTGCATGAAAAGTGTCAAAAATGGAACTTGGAAAGAATTTGTGACCCCTGCTGGAGCTCCTGAAGGATCCTCATACCCAAATTCAAAATTTGAATTCTGTACTTGGTGCTTAATGTTCAACCAAATGATTTCTTTAAATGCAACTTGTACAACTCATCACCTGTTGTTGTTTCTGGGTCTGTTCAGCTGCTGTGTGGCTTTTGGATCAAACCAACTGTAGAGAGAGGAGGGGTGTCGCCTTTTGGGACAGTATAGCAGTGATTATAGCCAAGCTTTATTCAAAATAACAGCAGGGAAACAAAAATATATCTACAGAAGACCTGTTATTGCCTGTTTTTGCCACTTCTAAACCTTGCCACATAAGCCAAATGTTGCTTCTGTTGACCCATTTTACCACTTTGCATCCCCGATTTTTCCCATTTTAACCACATCTCACTATCTGATATGCCCACAATTTTGCCCTTTTTTAATCCATTTTAACCCATGTTTACCACCTTTTTACACATTTAAGCCTTTCAGGCCACTTGTAACTCATTATTGCCACTATTTTCACTCTTTCAACAAGTTTTTGACAATTTCAACTCATCGTTTGGCCACTTTTTTGCCAATTTTTGCCAATTTCTGAATTTTTTTTGCCACTTTTTGCCCAATTTTGCCACCTCCGTGACCCTGCAGTTGGCTGGGCCCCAGAAAGATCTCCCCTTTATCTCCCCTTATAGGCCACCTGACTGTAACATTATTTAAAAAGTCTGTTTTGTATCGATTTAAAATATGGTGTGATTGTGCAATACCTTTGTCATTTTTAGGGTACTGAGATTACGTTAAAGGGTGCTTTAGCATCTTTAAAGGGTCTTAAATCACCTTTAGGTAATTCAGAGTCATGTTACTTCCCAAAATGTGCGCTAAGGGGCCCTCTTGGAGCCAAAATGTGTGTTAAAGTGCCCTCTTGGGAGCCAAAACACGCAATAAAGTGCCCTCTAGAGCCAAAATGTGTGATAAAGTGCCCTCTTGGGAGCCAAAACATGTGCTAAAGTGCCATCTTGAGAGCCAAAATGCGTACTAAGGTGCCCTCTTGATAGCCAAAACGTGTGCTAAAGTGCCCTCTTGATAGCCAAAACATGTGCTAAAGTGCCCTCTTGATAGCCAAAACGTGTGCTAAAGTGCCCTCTTGATAGCCAAAACGTGTGCTAAAGTGCCCTCTTGATAGCCAAAACATGTGCTAAAGTGCCATCTTGGGAACCTAAATGCGTGCTAAAGTGCCATCTTGGGAGCCAAACGTCTGTTAAAGTGCCATCTTGGGAGCCAAAACATACAATAAAGTGCCCTCTAGAGCCAAAATGTGTGATAAAGTGCCCTCTTGGGAGCCAAAACAGGGGTTAAAGTGCCATCTTGGGAGCCAAAACACACAATAAAGTGCCCTCTTGATAGCCAAAACGTGTGCTAAAGTGCCCTCTTGGAGCCAAAACGCATGCTAAAGTGCCATCTTGGGAGCCAAAACACACAATAAAGTGCCCTCTAGAGCCAAAATGTGTGATAAAGTGCCCTCTTGGGAGCCAAAACGCATGCTAAAGTGCCCTCTTGGAGCCAAAACACATGCTAAAGTGCCCTCTTGGGAGCCAAAAGGCATACTAAAGTGCCATCTTGGGAGCCAAAATGCGTGCTAAAGTGCCATCTTGGGAGCCAAAACGTGTGTTAAAGTGTCCTCTTTGGAGCCAAAACATGTGCTAAAGTGCCCTCTTGGGAGCCAAACGCGTGCTAAAGTGCCCTCTTGGGAGCCAAAATGTGTGCTAAAGTGCCATCTTGGGAGCCAAAACGTGTGTTAAAGTGCCATTTGGGAGCCAAAACGCATGCTAAAGTGCCATCTTGGGAGCCAAAACGTATGCTAAAGTGCCATCTCGGGAGGCAAGACCCCCAGACCCCCTAGGGATTTATTTATTTATTTATTTATTTCTGTGTGTTCTTCACAGTCCAGCGTTGAATCTACACAGTTCTTGTGGATGCTGATCTTGTTTTGAGGCTATATAATGTGCCATTTGTAGAACATAGAAACATGTGTAAAATGCCCTTGAAAACACGTGAAACTTAGTGCCCTCTTCAGTGGAGATAACGCGCTGTATGTGCCCTTTTTTTTTTCTTTTCTGTGCACGCCACTGTAGATGTGTGTATGTGATTATACATACTGGGCATCTGGCCCTGGTGTGAGGCCTCAAACATGTTTATTCACTTCCTCTAAGCAAAATAAGGAAGGGCACCCTTAATAGTCTTTCCCTTGGGCCACAAAATCCCTAAATCCGCCCCTGTCCATGACGTTTCAGGGCTCAAACAGTCGCCGTTTGTCCCCTTTGTCATCCCTCTCTCTGGCAGAGTTGATTAACATTTCACTCACGTCCAATTCAAAGTTCAGGCTCAGATGAAGGGAGGCTAGGGAGAGAGGGATGGAGAAGGAGGAGGAGGAGGAGGAAGGAGAGATGGATAAAGCTCCGCACACCCACGTCGGGCTGCTTTGCAGGTTTCCTTCATGTGAACGTGGATGATGAAAGATGGATGCATGGATGGATCTGGAGGGATGGATGGGGGAGATATGGAGGGCTGGTGCGGCGCAACACTTTGCGGTCACTTCTTCCAAGGCTGCGCTGCATGCGTGCGTCTGAGCCTGGATGCAACAGCCTCCTTCCTTCCTACACATCATCCTGGCAGGGATCGGAATCACAATCAGCTGTCAGGATGTTTGAAAATCAGCGCATGCATGGACTTGTTCTCTCAAAATTCTGCCGCAACTCAACTTCACCCCCCTAAAAATCCTCAGTAACCCGCTCTGCTGCTACCACCTCCTGCTCTGAGGCGTCTCTGCATGCAGCCGAAGCCAAAAAAGAAGAAGAAGAAGCCTTACCAATGTGAATGATGGAGTCGGCGCTCACTGGGTTGCATTGCAATATCCACAGGGAATGAAATAACAATGTCAGCATTTCCATCTCCAGTTTGAGCCAAAAAGGCGCATCCACGGATCCACCTCGCTGATTTTGGCGTGTTTCTCCAGTGATGAGCAAATCCAAATTAAGCATAAAAAGGTGCGTAAAAGCAGCAGCAGAAGCAGCAGCAGCGAGGAGCAGTGTTGAGTGAAATCACCACCGAACAGTGAAAGACATACAAATCCCAAAACTGTTGGCCAGAGGAAGAAAAAGGGGCAGAAAAAGAAAAAGTAGAAGCTTCCAGAGGGCTCCGGAGAGAAACAAACCCGGGACACGGATGAGAGAAGACACCGTGGGTTTGTTTCAGAGGTTAAGATCCGCCAGACGAGCAGCTCTGACTCTCTACCTCCGAGTCTGAGACATAACACACTGCAAACTGCGGAGGAGAGGAGGAGGAGGAGGAGAGGGAGGGGAGGCTCTCTCTCTCTCTCTCCCTTTCACTTTCTCTGTGCCTCTATCCCCCTCTCTCGCTTTCTCTCTCGCTTCTCTCCCGACCCACGTGACTGCAGAGCCTCTATCTACGGCGCTGGAAGCCCGAGCGGAGAAACGAGAGGCGAGGGATGGTGATGGAGAGAGATGGAGGATGGATGGGGATGGATGCGCAACGCAGACGAGCCGTGTCAGGAAGGAAAAGGGACGCTCTCTCCGCGGGGTAGGTTCTGCAGGGATGGCCCTGATGCTGAAAGTGTGGGGAGGTCTGTGCTTGCCTGACGCGCTTTTTTCCTGTCAGCTGAAGTTGGCCAAATCAACGCTCAACCGCTGCATCGCCGCGCTGCGTCGAGGCTTGTTGAATGCTTTTGGATTTACCCAGCCTGACAGATGCGTTAACTCTGAAGTCATGCCCTCAACGAGAGGGATGAGCATGCCTCAGAATGATTTTTCGGCAGCTTGGAGAGGCTGTGGATGACGCGTGGCGCGCGGATAGACGATACAGATGGGGTTTGGATCGCTCCACACTCGGATGCATGCGTAACTGGCTCATGCCTGGTGCGCTTTCGCGTCTGGATGCGAGGTGAGAGAGGAGGTTCTGGCGCCGCCGCTGTGCGTAAAATCGCTCCCCACAGTGCATGCAGGGCTTTCTAGAACAGAGAGTGGAAGGAAGGGGGGGGAAAGAGGGACGCAAACTCGTCAGGGAAGTCAGCAGCAGTGATTCTCACATCGCTCTGACGCTGCAGGGTTGTGGTGCTGGTAAACGGCTGCTGCTGCGGGTCGAGCGCTCTGAACAGGTTCAGTGCAAAGTAGGGGAGACCGGGGTTAGCTGTCACACTCTTTACTCTGGGAGGAATCAGTACATCTTTCAGCAAAAAGGGTGTATACATTACTTTAAAAGCATGCTATGAAGCAGCAGTGCTTTTGCAACCAATTTATTCTGAGCTTATCATGGTGTTTGGTTGTTCCTTTTGTCATAAATGGAGTTAAATGGGGGGAAAGCATGGATTCTCCTTCGTAATATCCATTATTACTCCTTGTATCCATGCATTTGTTTAAATAATCATATTAAATCAAGCAAAAGGAGCATTTAGTGCTCTTAAACGACGTATTTTATGTTTGTGAGAGTAAGAGAGGGTGTGCTGACACTTTATGTCAAAGATTTTCATTGTGATTTAGTTAAATGTGTGACAACCATCCTCATCTGACCTCTTGACATGGCTTTAGGTCACTGATCATCAACTGGCGGCTTGGGGGCCATATCAGGCCTCCCAAAGCTTTCTGTCCGGCCCCCAGAAGATCATTAAATTCAGAAAAGTAGGAAAAGAAAATGTTGTTGGCTTTAAACGTCTGCAGCTTTTGAATCCACCCCAAAAACAATCAGTATTGAAACAGTTTAGAATAACTTAACATTTTATCTTTTTTATAGAAATTTACTTGCCAGCCATTATTAGTAAATGAAATAAAACAAAATATAGATTAAAGTTGGCAGAAATGTTGCAAAAATGGACGGATAAAGTGGCAAAAATGGGTGATAAGTATCAGAATGGGTTGCAGAGTGGCACAAAGGGACTAAAAATTGACAGGAAAAGTGGTGAAAAGAGGTTAAAATGGGGCAAACGATGGTAAAAGGAGGTAAAGGAGTATCAATGAGTTAAAAGTGGCAAAAAAAAAGTGGAAAATAGCAACAAAAATGGTTTAAAACTGGCAAAAATACAAGAAAAGTTCCAAAAATGAATAAAAGCGTGGCACAGTGGGGATAAAACATGCAGGAAAAGTGATCTGAAAGGGGTTAAATAATGAAAAAGAATTGGTTGAAGAATAAAAATTGGTAAACATATATCAAAAATAGCCTGGCAAAGTACTGAGAAGGGGTTAAAGAGTGGAACCCAGGGGCAATAATTGGCAAGAAAGTTTCAAAATAGGGTTTAAAGAGTGGCAAAACGGGTGCAAAGTGGCAAAAATATAAGAAAAAGGGGTTAAAGAATGTCAACAAGGGGTTAAAAGTTTCAAAAACGAGTTAAAACTGGTGCTAAATCACAATTGGGGAGGGGCCATGCCAATTCTGTGGGCAGGCCTGTCTTCTTGTTGCCTGCTGCACAATAATATCTTCAATCAGACCAAAAGATTTATCACATTTTTGTTTATTTGAAAGTCCGGCCCCCAGAGTTTCTGCCGAGACTAAATCTGGCCCTTGTGCAGATGTACTTGATGACCCCTGGTTTAGGTAGTTAGATTTTAAAAAAGGTGTAAATCTAAGCTATTACCTTCTACTTTTTTGGTTTGAGACGGACTTATCGCCTGGAAACTTGCGACACAAAATGTTTTAACCCATAAGAACAGCGACATATTCTGTTTTCTTTCAGCACCAGAAAAATGAGCTTGACCTGAGGCCAAATATTTGCTATAAACATGATGCAACATAACCCTACTATTTGGCGTTCATTAGCAATGTTACAACCAACCCCAGTCTCCCCTAAAATATGCTTATCCTCTCCTGGGACTGAAAGTTGCACTATCATGCGCATGTCTTGCCTCCCTGACCTTCCCTATGATGTCATTCCAGGTGCTTCCCGCCCAAGAAGACCGGCAGAGCGACGACAGAAGACAAAACTAGAAGATTACTACACCTGACCTTACAATTAAAGGATATTTCTTGCGAATGAACTTGACTCAGAAATGTCTTTTAATTGTTTGGCCAGGTGTAGTTTGGCGAGAACAGTTTCAACACCACGTGGGAGCGGACAGCTCCTCTGGAGTCATCGGGCAGATCCCTATGGAGGCCTGGAGGTGACAAATGTTAGCTAAATGTATCCAAGGATGACAGAAGAGATATAAAACAGTATGATTTGATGCTTGATGAAAAATTAAAAAGAAACACATGATGGAAATATTGTCATCTTGCCTCCATGTAAAATAAAAGTCAAGTTTTAATCATTCATTTGCTCTTTTCAGCGTTTTTGAAAACGCTTTATCTGAAGGAATTTGTATCATATGTGCAGAAATTTAACAAAAAGTTGAATGTTGTTGTCTCCAGGCTTAAAAATGATCCATGTGATCTTAAATGGCAGCAAAGAGCATAAACAAAAGCAGCTAATGAAGCTATACACCAATGCTTATGCACCTTACATGTGCTATTAAAGTTGTTTTTCATTCCTCATGCTTTTTAAGTATTATTTCATTATTATCTTTGTGTTTATCCTCATTATGGGTGGAAGCAATGATTGAAATTGGAGAAAAAGCCCTTTCTGATTAAATTGTTTGTAAATACAAGATTTTAGCACACTGGGCCAAAAAAGCCTCAACTTTCTGCACATTTCTGCTACTTTCCTGAGCTATATAGGGGAAAAAGGCGTTTTAACATGTCAAAATATAGCAGCTGTGTTGTAATAAGGAGGTAAGTTATTTTTCCCCAAGGACACAAGCAGAAAGACGACAAAAGAGAGAGCCAAGCTTGATATCTGAATGTCTAAAATAGATTTTTTATAAACTGCCAAGGCTCCCGTGGCTGAGGAAGAAAAATGTACCTGCAGAAAAAAAGTGCACAGGATCAAAGATCATAAGATTTATGATCAGAGACATCAAAAACAACAGAAGCCAGGTTTGATTTGCAGACTCCTGGCTTGTTTTTTTGTCAAATTAAAATGAGCAGCAACTATGAGAATGGGTGTTATACAGACAGAAAACGACAGGGAAGTTAGAAATTCAAGGCTGTCAGAGAAGTGAAGCTGGATATCTGATCAGCCAGGGTACCTGAAGATGAGGAGAAGAAAAATATCCCTGCAGAAAGAAATGCAAACAGAGATTCAAGATTTTAGTCACTGAGTTATTTTTAGAACTGCTCCATTTTTTTAAATCAGGGCTGTAAATGAGTGAACTGGCTGTGTTAGTGGGAATTCTGGTACAATTGGACTTTTTTTGGATAATTTTCCAACACATGATCCATGTCCAAAATACTGGAGACGTCCAGTTCAGGAGAAATAATGGTTTTATCGTGCTCCAAGGAGGAATAAACTTCACTTTCATGTAAACTGGTTCAAGACCATTTTTACCAGTAGAATCGAAGTTACATGGAGGTCACATTTAACCCTCTGGTATCGTATTTCTAATGTTGCAGCCATTAAGGACAAAAATGTTCACTTTAAAAGGCATTTTTAAAAATTATAAATATATTCCACACTTTTTTTGGTTTAAATCTTTTAGTCAACTTTAGTGCTGATCAAAACTGCCAATTATTCAAACATTTTTAGGCTTTTAACCCTTTAAACACCAATTTGAACAAACAATGTCACTGTATATGTAAATAAAACAGAAAAATGATTGTTTTTTTTCCTCTATAAATGATGATGTTGGCCACTGATGTGCCACCTGAGTCTCAAAAACAGCCCGATCAATCTTTAACAACAGCAGAATCTGCCTAAATGATCTTCAGTCAGCTTTAAAAGTGACTCCAACGTTAGAGAAAAGAGAAGCACTCCTTATCTAGGCGAGGATGTTGAAGCTGAATGGTAAAGTAGATGTGAGTGTGCAGAGTTTTGGCATAGAAGTTCAACTTTCTGCACATTTTTGTCAAAATCACATCAACAAATGTGCCGTTACATGAGAAAATAGACGTTTTTATCCATAATGATAACAAATCTGTGTTTCAGTGATGACAACAAGAATTACTGAAGCGTAGTGGTAAAAGACAAGTGGTCTGCAGTGATTTGAGGCAGTTCTTTCTGCACTGTGAGAAGAATAAACACAAAGATCCCCAACTGTAGTCATGACTGGCTGGTTGTTCTCTATGCTAAATGCATTTTTAGGTTTAAATGGCTCTCTTTAAGGACTTCAGCGGGTCATTTTTCACCCTTAGGACCAGGAGAGTGTACTACTGCTGCAACCGTCAGCACTTTCCCCCATTTTTAGCTTTGACTGATTTCAAATGTGCAAGGATGATTTTTCCAGGGAGTTTTTGTGAATCAGGGTTATAGATGGAGGTCTTGTGGATGTTACCGGGTCTGCAAATATTAAGATTTGGGGACCATTTATTTTGGGGCATGCACAAAGGCTTGATCATCTTCATCTTAAAGCCTTTTCACCCATATTTATGCGGTTCTATCCAGCCAAACCAATCAGCGTAAACTCTACCTACATACAATAATGAGCACCTACTATAGGATCATTTCCCACTGGGGTTGTTGCAGAAGCACATCACGTTAATTTTAGTTTTGACAGTTTTATACATCAATGTTTGGCACACAAAAAAGGTTGGAAAGTGGAAAAAAGTGGTAAAATTGGTGGAAACAGTGATGAAAAGATGTTAAAAAGTACCATAAATAAGTAGTTTAGACACCTGAAAGCAATAATAGCTTCTTCTAGCCAACTCACCAAGAAAAAAAAAAAAAAAAAACAGCTCCTTGGCCCACTTCAGGGCCCCGACACTCCAGCTGAGATCCACCAGTCTAGAGAACTTGATGCTACTGGTTAAGAAAACTTCCTATTGGTAGTTAGGACTGGCATGTTTGTTTGGACATCTTAGCATTGGTCGCAGGGATACATGAGTGGTTAAATCTCAAAATAGTGTATGCAGTAAGCTTACTTATTATTTTAAGTTGGAAAAACAAAACTTATTCTCTCATTTTGCCTTCATTGGAGAGACAGGAGAGTGTGGAATGAGCAACAGGCCAGACCTGAACCCAGGCCGCTCACGCACATGGGTGCAACCCAACCACTCAGCCGTCTGCACCCCAGAACATTTGCAACTTTACGATGCCATTATGCAGATTTTTGTCCAGTGCAGCGCACATCTGGGACAGGTGTTGATGGAATTAAGGACCTTGGCCAAGAGCCCACACTGGATACACACTCTGGAGACAAGATTCAGAAAAGCTCCTGCTCATAACGGTCTCTTTATGATCTCAGATTACTTTCTTATGGAGCTCATCTCAAGTTTTTAATCTTTTCCAATCAGGATATTTCCTTATAATCAATAAAGATAACATTGATACTAATCAGTCTGATCAGACTGAAGATGATTTTTTTCACCATTTATTAAATCAGACCAGACTTTCTTAATAAAGATGTCACATCATTATCCTCTAAGCATCACATTTATTCTATCTTATCTTCATCATTAGTGCAGTCATCATCATCATCCTCCATGTTTTATTCCTTATTTTAGTTCAATCAAATCAAAAGGCTGTGGCACTCTTAACATCAGCACTAAATCATGTCGTTATTTTTCTCCTGCTGTGTTTATGTCCGCAGTTTTAGGGTGTTTGGAGCATTATTGACTGTTGTTGTAATTTCCCAATGCACTATTTCACATGCATGCTTACACACACTCTAACACACACACTGTACACTAGGGCTCTCTGCTTCACATTGATGGAACATGACCCCTCCTACTGGTCGCTCCCTGTTACTGCAGGGATTTCACACAGAGGAGGCAGAGAGGACATGATGTAAATGTGGAGTATTTCCTTTTTTAGATAGTTTAAGTTTAAAATAAATGCAGTATATAGTCAAATTTGATCAGATTTCCACCACAGTACAGTCTCGTCATAGAGAATGAACACAAATAAGAAGAGCACAGTACATCACAGGTTTATCATGATTGCAGCATGATCATTTCTACTGAGCACGCTCTAAAAGTCTGGACTCACCAGTCACAACAGTAATCTCATAGTAATTATAGTAATGTGTTAAAGGGACAGTGTACAATTTATATGCCAACAGCATGTAAATTTACCAACTGCCATCAGTTAATTTCTATCTGATACTTTCCACCCATTTTTGCCCATCTTTAACCCTTTTTTCTCTACTCTATCCGTGCATTCTTGCATCATTTTTGCCACTCTAATCCCATTTCTGACACTCTTTTACCCCATTTGCTATTCCATTCAGCAACTGTTGCAACATTTTGCCACTCTTCATCCTCTTTTTACACTTTTTGCATGGTTTTGCAACAATCTAACCCCTGTTCACTACTTAATATGGATATATTTACAACATTTCTGCCACTTGTAACCTATTTTGACACTCTTTAACCCCATTTACTACTTCTCCAACAACTGTTGCAACATTTTGCCACTCTTCATCCACTTTTCATGCTTTTTGCATGGTTTTGCAACTATTTAACCCCTGTACACTTCTTAATATGACCATTTAAATAACATTTTTTGCCATTCTGTACCAGTTTTTGTTACCTTCCACCATTTTTGCCATTCTGTTACTCCTTTTCACTACTTTATCTGTCCATTTTAGTGATATTTTTGCCACTCAACCAATTTTTGTTACCTTCCACCACTGCCCTGATCAGACAATTCCATCTTGTTGGATAGATATTTGTATCTCTCATATACATATTGAACTAAAAAACTCACTAGATATCTGCATATTGAATAATTTCAGTTTAAAACTTCACCACGAGGCTGACATCACAGGTCTGCAGCGCTCATCACTGTTTCTATGCAGTAACCTGTTTCAGACTGGCAGCCAGTGTTAGGGCTGCATCTCAGAAACGCAGAACGTCTCACGCACAGAGAATTTTAAAATTTGAGGTCTCTTCTATTTTCTATTGGCACCATGAGCAGTTTTCTCTCCATTTGGACAGGAAAATGTTAAAAAAACAGAGCCATATTTACCTCGTTGTAGCAAATATTTACGTGTAGAATATGTTAGATATCTGTTTCTTGATGAACCAGATGAAGGCCACAAGCTAAAACGCGTCTGTTTATCAAAGTTGTTCCCCAGATGTCGACTCTTTATGAAGCTTCCCATTTCTACACGGTTCAGGTAAAGGTAAACACAGTACGAAAAGCACTTCCAGTTTACGCTTTTCAAAGTAAAAGTCCACTCTAGCATTTCTTTGGAGAAACTCCATTTGTATGTACATTATGCTTTTATTTTGAAAAGCTCCCGGCACGCTTCCACTCTACACTGAATCCAGTCACTTGTAGGGACTTTTGAGGTAAAACTGAAGAATGACAGAGCTTTGACAGCAGGGAGACAAAATCAACATGCAGCAAACTGGTGTCTGGTGAGAAAGCTGTTATGGCAGCAACAGCTGCAAGCAGAAAAAACGTCTGACAACGGGTACTGCATTGGAACGGGAAAGATCGCTGCAGCACTTTGACCTCACACAGACGAAAACATGGCAGCCTCCTGGTGACTTTATGAGCTCATATTTACTCAAAATGCAGATATCTGGGATATTTAGTGAGTTTTTTCATACATTTGAGAGATACAAAAATCTATCCAACAAGATGAACTTGTCTGATCATGCAGCGTTCCTTTTAAGACCCATTTTTGACTATTTTCCTCTTGTAACCCATTTCTGATACTTTTGGCCCTTTTTGTTGCCACTCCCAGCCCTTTTCACCAGTGTTAATTTCATGGACATGGCAGGATTGTGGTAAAAATCTCAAAATGAGGACCAAATTGCAGATAAACAAAAGTTTAATTGACAAAAACTCAAGAATTAACTGTAACAAAACTTAGTGAAAACAAAGTCCATCAAAAGATAAATTGCACAGGAGGCACGAGGAGTAACGCTGGGGAAGACATTCAACAATCTGACAGAGGACAGGAAACACAGAACCTAAAAACACAGGGAGTGATTACACATGGAGAGACAGGTGTGGTCAACGAGACTCAGGTGAAACTAGTGAGGGTAATCACAGTGGAAGGAAACTGAGGTCTTGTACACACGTATCCGGGTATCTGGGAAACCGCATATATTTTTATATGTTTAGGCCTGTCATCCACACAAAACTGCAGTTTTACCTCACTAAAAATGATCTTTTCTGAAAACTACGGCCAAAGTGGAGATTTTGGAAAACTCCGGTTTCGTGGTTTCATGTGTACGCCAGGGAAACAGAGTTTTTGGTTCTCAAACATCACAGTTTGCGCCATGTTTGAATCTCTGGCAGAAGAGACAGAATGACGGAAATTCATCCTGATTGGCTGGCACGGGTTTCACATCTGAAAAACACTGCCACCTATGGGTTTGGCATGCTTAGAGCAGCATTTAACGACGGATTTGCCGGTTACGTGTGGACAAGGTTTTTTTTGTAAACGATCAGGTGTGGACAAAAGTATTTCTGAAAATGAATGAAGGGGGATATTAGTTTTAGAAAATACCCAGCTACGTGTGTACAAGGCCTGAAGCAGGAAGAAAAACTGGAAACACACACACAAGGAAAGGCAACTACAAAATAAAACAGAAAACATGGAACATTTCACAGAACACTAGCAAGAAACACACTGAAGACAACAAGTAGTACACTAGAAACTAAGGAAACACTGCAAACACTGGAGGAAACAAAGACAACAAACTAACAACCAAAGGGAATACAAAGAACACAACACAAGGAGGGAAAAGGATTTACAAAACACACTAGAACTGTACAAGAAATAATGAAACACAAATTGTAATCAACTAAACTCTAGAAACATGAAATAACAAAGAGCACACAAACCATAGAAACAGAAGGGCTACAGAAACACCTAATAAACTAAACTAAATCAGGATCATAACACCACTAAAACTATGACTAAAAATGTTCATCAACAGCCTTTTTCCATGACAAAACCTCAACTAAGACCAACAAAAATAGATCTGTGATGACTAAAACTGACATGCTCCATAATGAACTAAATAAAATCAACATTACAGTAATTGTACTCTCCACAGAGTAATACAGACCTTTTCATCCATTATAGCTGTTTATTTCTTAATACTGAGTGATATTTAATCTTTTCAGAGCTGTTTTTCATTCCTTTTAGAAATGTTTCCTACTCAATACAGAATGACTTCTACTCCATTTACATTCATTGAGTAACGCTTATGTAGAACTGTATCTTATTTTAAATAGATTGATCCTCCTCTTTATAGAGAGCTACATTTTCCTTTTAATAGATCTTTTTTTTTCACCTATAAAGGGCATGGCAACAAAGGAGGTTTTGTTTTGGAGGTTGTGTGATGAATGTATGACAAGGACCCAGGAGCAGAGCATGAGATGAGGCAGTGAGGTTAAAGAAGGTTATTTGACAACAACAATGCAAATGATGGTGAGCTGGTCGGTGGTTGGCAGAATCACTGGCAGTGAGATGAAGACACTGCAAGAAAAGGATAAAATGGAGTTAGACAAGGCAAAAACACACCTAAAATCACAAGATCATCAAAGGTTGAAGAGGAGCCAGGTCACCTGATTAGAAGCTGTAGTCCACAGGTGTCTGAGAGCTCATCACCAGGTGAGGAGGTCTTGATTGCAAAAGATTAGCTGCAGCTGGGACTGGCTATGAGTAGCACCAGCTGAGCTGGAACTTTAGTGGGTGTGGTCAAAGTTTGACTCCAGAAGATTTTACTCTGTTTATTGCTGCGTTCCATTTGTACTGGGAACTCGGAAATACCAACTTCCCAGTCGTAAATTTAATCTGAAACACTCCCTGAAGTCGGATTTCCAACTCGGAAAGTCAGACGACCCTTATCAGCCCCGATTTGACCACAGCGTCATAATCCAAGATGGCAGCGTCATGCATCAACAGTAGAGAAAGCTCTGGTAATGTTTTATTTGTTTGCACTTCTGTTTTGTTTTTGTGAAATCAAATAAGCGGTATATGTAGTACTGTCCAACGTCTATCTGTGGACATGGCACTATGGTGTTTGGAAGTAAAATGCCGTGTTATGCATTGTTTTCAACTGGTATAGCTAACAAAAGCTAACAACGGCTAAACATTACAACAATAGCAACAACAACAGTTTTTCCAACTTGTTTACTGGAACGCCGTCAACTCAGGTGTGACGTCATTCCCAACTCCAACCTCTTCCAAGGTAAATGGGACGCAGCATTTATACTCCAACTCTGGTGGTGGCTGGTAATAAATGCACTCAGAAAAGAGTAGGCTTAAATTTTAATATTTTTGACTAGAATATTCTTTACTCTGGAAAAATTCTTCCCCAGATTTTCCTCTGTAGAATAACATGTGAGGACTTTTTATGGACTAAAACTAGACTAAAACTAAAAAGCATAGAAATGACTCAAATGTGACTAAAACTAAAATCTATTTACTTTAAAGACTAAAACCGTTTCACTGTTTCATCAAGCCATTTTTGCAACATCGTTGCCACCCTTAACCAACTTTTTACCACATTTAACCCACTTTTGCTACTTTTTTGCCACTTTTTGCACTATTTTGCTATTGTTTGGCCATTTCTTGCCATTTTCTCCCATCACTTTTAACCCCTTTTTACCACCTTGTACTAACTTTAACCCTTTTTTCAACTTTTCTGCCACTTTTGCCTTTGACCACTTCTTTGCCCTCTTTTGCCCTTTATCTTATCACTTTTATCCCACTTTTACCACCTTTTCACACAGTTAATCCATTTAGGCTAATTATAACCCATTTTTGCCACTATTTCAACACTTCAACAAATTTTGGCCAATTTCAACCCATTGGTTGGCCACTTTTTACCAGTTTTCACTCATTTCTGACTTCGTTTAGCCACTTTTTTTCCAATTTTGCCATGTTTTTTCATCACCTTTAACCTATTTTTGCCACCTTTTGCCCACTTTGCCATCTCCATGTTCCCTTAGTTGGCTGGGCCCCAGAAAGCTCTCCCCATTATGCACCCTTATGGGTGGCCTTGATGGCAACCATGAAGTTTGGTGGAGGAGGGATAATGGTATGGGGCTGTTTTTTAGGCCCCTTATCTCCAGTGAAAGCCAATGCTATGCTTCCAACTGTGTGGCAAGGCCCTTTTCTACTCCAGCATGACTGTGGCCCAGAGCACAGAGAAGGACTCTAGAGACATGGTTTGATGAGTTCAGTGTGGAAGAGCTCAAGGCTCTACAGAATGAATGGGCAGAAATTCCCTCCAAAAAGCCTTCCAAGCCTTCTAACTTGACTGCCAGTTTGTGGGAGTCTTTCTAGACGTGGAGTCAGCAGTAGCTCCTTAAAACCCGTTGTAGTGCCTGTTGTAAATGTGGAGTGCCCTTCAGAATGAAGCTCTGACTATTTTATGAGTTGAAGTATCTCAGAAGCAGAAGAGACTGCATTTCTCCTTGATGGAAAAGTTTATCTCCTGTTTGTCCTTATTAACTCAGCAGCTGAATCGACACAGGGCCACCGCTGATCACACGCCATAATCATCATCTCTCAATCATTAGAAATCATGTCAAAAGTCTGCTCACCCTGAACACACTCCTCTGGCTCCAAAAATAAAGCTCCTCCGCTTTCTCTCCTTCCATCTGTTTTGTCGGCAGTAACTCCAGCGTGGATGACAATCTAATTGCATCCTCATCTCTCTCCGGTTTAATGGGCTGTCAGGTAGCATCATTACACACTTTCATTGCTTCCCAGTCCAAGTCGCACGTTGACAATGTGTGAGGATTTGTTTCATGGAGGAAAGGTGCAGATTTTTGCAGCTTTGAAACGCGTCTAAACATCAGTTCTATCAGCCAAACGGTGCATGAATACATGAGAATGTTTAAAAAGAGCAGCAAACATTTAAACAAGGATAAACCTGTGACCTATCAGGACGTTTTTTAAGTTGTATTTTTCCAGCTACAGCGGAGATCGTATTAAATCAAGATGACTTAAACTCATGCCAGGAGACCCTAGACACATCACAACTCAAGCTGTAAAGTGCATGCAAAATAAAAACCATTTCACCCTTGTTGCAATGGAAATACACAATGGCAATACACAGACAAAAAATAGGCATAAAAAGGCAACAAAATGGGAGAAAAGTGGCAAAAAGGGGGGACGAAGTGACAAAAAAATGAGTTACATGTGGCAAAAGTGTGGGAAAAATGAGTGAAAAGTGACTTAAATGTGCAAAAAGCAGCAAAAACATGGAAAAAAATGAGTGAAAAGTGACTTAAATGTGCAAAAAGCAGCAAAAACATGGAAAAAATGAGTGAAAAGTGACTAAAATGGGCAAAAATCAGCAAAAGGTGGGAAAAATGGGCAAAATAAGCGTAAAAAGGGGGAGAAAGTGGCAAAAAGGGGAGAAGTGACAAAAAAATGAGTTACATGTAGCAAAAGTGCAGAAAAAAATGAGTGAAAAGGGACTTAAATGTGCAAAAAGCAGCAAAAAAAAAGGCAAAAATGGGTAAAATAGGTATAAAATGGCAACAAAATGGGAGAAAAGTGGCAAAAAGGGGAAGTGACAAAACAATGAGTCTCATGCAGTAAACCAAAGCAAAAACATGGAAAAAATGAGTGAAAAGTGACTAAAATGGGCAAAAATCAGCAAAAAGTGGGAAAAATGGGCAAAATAAGCATAAAATGACAAAAAAGTGGGAGAAAAGTGGCAAAAAGGGGGAGAAGTGACAAAACAATGAGTAACATGAAGCACAGAAAGTAGCAAAAACCTGGAAAAAAAATGAGTGAAAAGTGACTAAAATGGGCAAAAATCAGCAGAAGGTGGGAAAATGGGCACAATGAGCATATAATGGCAAAAAGCGGTAGAAAAAGTGGCAAGAAAGGGCAGGAAATGGCAAAAATAGGTGAGAAGTGACAAAAAAATGAGTTACATGTGGCAAAAAGCTGCAAGAGCATAGAAAAAATGAGTAAAAAGTGGCTTAAATTGGCAAAAAGCAGCAACAAGTGACAAAATAGAAAAAAAAAATCATTTTCAAAAGGCAGCTTAAATGGGATAAAAGCAGCAAAAAAAATGGCAAGAATGGGTAAAATAGGCATAAAACTACAAAAAAGTGGGAGAAAAGTGGCGAAAAAATGAGTTACATGTGGCAAAAGTTTGGGAAAAAATGAGTGAAAAGTGACAAATTGGCAAAAAGCAGCAAAAAGTGGCAAAATAGAAAAAAATAATAATTTAAAAAGGCAGCTTAAATGGACAAAAAGGGGCAAATAAATGCAAAACACAGGATGAAAGTTTCAAAAACCGGCGACAAAGAAGTGACAAAAAGAGGTGGGAAAAAGGGCTGAAAAATAAAAATGGAATAAAAGTGGCCAAAATTACAAATAAAGGCGATGGAAATACACAGACCAAAAATAAAGGTTGACTATTAAATCATTCTGTATGAGTGCAGAAAACAAACTGATTAAAGTGACTTGTGATGGATAGTTTCTGAGGTCAAAGTTTCAATTTTTTTAAGGTTTTCTGGGGAATAGTATTTCTACTTATAATAAAAAAAGAGCCACACATTGAGAATCACAGATCTGGAAGAACCACTGGCACCCAAGCTTTAACTTCTCTGCTGACAACCTGAGATGTTGCTTCAGTATTTCTCCATAATCTTCTTTCCTCATGATGCCAACTATTTTGCAAAGTGCACCAGTCCCTCTAGCAGCAAAACACCCCCTACAACATGATGCTGCCACCCCGTACTTCATAGTTAGGCAGGTGTTCTCAGGCTTTCCCTCCAAATGTGACGATGGTCATTATAGCCAAATAGTTCAGTTTTAGTTCCATCAGACCACAGGACATGTCTCAGAAGATTAAGCTCTGTGTCCTGGGTTTTTTATGTTGCTTTTGGACTAAAGGCTTCTTCCTGGCTGCGTGGCGTCTCGGCCCATGTGGGTCCAGGATTAGTTTCACCTTCACCAGCTCCAGCAGCTCTTTAGCTTCAGTTCTAGGGTTGATACGCAGAACTTCCTGAGCGGTATGATGCAGTATAATTGTCCTTCAGGCATCTGGAAAGTGTACCCAAGAATGAACCGGACTTGTGGAGGTCCACCATTCTCTTCCTGGTATCTTTGGATTTTCCCATGATGCCCCACAGACAGCAGCGTGTCTGAGGTGTGCCTCCAATTAACTCTGATGATGTCAATGAACCTATCAGAAGCTCCCAAAGCCATGACATCATCATCTGGGCATAGATAGCTCTGACTGGAGCTTTAGGCTTGGTCGATCCAGCTTACCCAGAAATCCTGAGCTTCTTCATCATAAACCTCTCTCTCCATGCAGAGATCTCCTTCTGTATGCCCCTCTGTCAGAGATTAAGGAGTAACTCTGGAGTCTCAATCTGCACGGATGTTTTTCAAAGGTTATCTGAGGCTACGCAGTGACATCAGCAGTCAAAGATAATCAAGTCGAGTCCTCGTTTCTCAGAGCTATAATGCCTTAGTCCACATTCTCTCCTCTCCTCAGTGTAATGTGCAGTAGAAGAGAAGAGGAGACGGTCATAATTTCTGGAAATGAACTTACTGAATACAGCGCTGAATGACAATCATGTCTGAGTTTATTCAGATGAGAATCAGAGAACGTTTCAGTGAAGACTGAGCGTCTCCATCCAGCAGCAGAGGAGCGGTAATCAACTCTCTGAACAGCGCAGTAATGTTGTGTAAATGAGGCCGAGCTGCAGGGAGCAGGAAGCTGATCAGATCACATCCATCAAGAGAGAGACGTCGGTCTGTGAGAAGACTTCAGAAAGACGTCACGGGGCTGGAGAGTCACTATAAATACTCTTGTCACTGTTACCCAGGAGCTTTTTCATGTTTTATTTTGAGTAAAATCTAAAATAAATAATTCTGCCTGGTGTCAGGAGCGATTTTTGATGAAGTACTGTACCGGTCTATTTTAGGGAAGCCAGGAATCAGAGGCCACTGTCTTGTTCAGTTACCTGTCACTCTATTTTGGTTCGCTTTGAAGGAGCGCTTTTCCCTCCGGGGATGATCCGTGATAAAGATCACATCTAAAAACCAAACTTCACTTCTTTTTAAAACTACGGGAATATAATTAAAACAAGCTCTTTTTTTCTGGAAGTTGTTTTTGCAGCCTGAATTATGCTAAGAACATGACCTGATACATGCAGACGCTTCATAACAGCTCTGCAAAGAAACTACAGACCTGATCACGCCCTGATGTAAGGTGTTACATCGAGGATAGCCATAGGGTGAAGTGGTTAAAAGCATGAGAAGCATGCCTCAGGCGATGGTGCCTAAGCATCAGAGGAAGGGTAGAACGGGCCGTGAGATTGACAGGATTGGTGCAGCATCTGCGGTATCGCAGGTGTTTTACAGTACTGCCGTGGTGGAGAGGGAGCAGAGCCTGAGGGGGAAGCAGTGAACTGATGCTGGTCGATCTTTCCATCCCTCAAGTGTGGTCGTCAGTTTTGGGTAGGGACTGAAGAACAGAGATTGGAGATGTAGACTGTCAAAACGAGGTTTCTCTGAAGGACAGGGTAAGGAGCTCAGAGTGGAGCCACTGCTTTTTGCATCGAAAGGATTCAGTTTGGGCACGTGATCAGGAGGTCTGGCTGCCTTTGGAGGTCCATAGATCGCTGCCTCTCGTGGCCAGTTCCACTGACCGTGCTCTGGTCTGTCCGGAGCGTCCCAGAAGCGTAGTCAGTCAACCTGAATGCAACACAATGCATGGACTCGCAATAGTAAATCATCACTGTATCAACATTATGTCTCATCCTGCAGCAAGCACCAACCTTTCAGCTTCATAATTTACTTTAGTCAGGACAGAAGCAATAAAATCATGGAATCATGGAGAAATGAACAGCAGATCATCCCATCAGCTCAGGGCTGTGCTGCGCTCTAGATATGCTCTCAGTGTGCAGAGACGCTAGTGTGTGTGGAAAATAAGATTAGAGTTGCCCTCAGAATTGGTGCAGCCTCTGAAAAACCCGGAGAAGGACTCCCACTATTGTGATCGATTGGTGCTAGCCTCCTGGCTAACAGTTCTCTCATTCTGGAGCTGAAAAGTGTGTCGAACTGGAACTGGATTCTGATGTTGGAAGAATTTATCCATCCCGCTTTTTGATCCATTTTCAACATGTTTTCATTCCATTTCTTTTTCCACCCATTTTTGCTTCTTCTTTTTGCCACTTTATGCCAATTTTAGCCACTCTTTTGCCACTTAACCATTTTTTGCTTTTTTTTTTTTTGGCCTGTATTGCATCTGTTTGCCACCACACGCCCATTTTGCTGCTTCTTTTTGAGCATTTTATTATCATTTTGCCATTTTTTGCCCACTTACACCACTGTGTTGCTACTTTAGGCCCAGTTTTGCTGTTTTTCCCCATTTCTTACTCTTTCTTACCAGTTGTTGCCACTTTGATCAAATTTCTTCTCACTTTTACCCCCTTTTTGCCACTTTTCATCCATCACATATTTGCCTCTTCATGCCTTTTTTGCCATTTTTTTTGCCCGTTTTAGCCCATTTCTGACACAAATTTGGCTTCTTTCTGCTCATTTCTTCATCTTCTTTTTGGCAATGTTATGCCAATTTTAGCCACTCTTTTGCCTCTCAACAGATTTTTCCTTTTTTGGCACTGCAGACATTTTTTGCTGCCGTTTTGCCACTTAATGCCCATTTTTGCCACCTCTTTTTGTGCATTCTAGTATCATCTGGTCAATTTTTCTCTCACTTTTGCCACTGTTTTGCTACTTTAAGCCCATTTATGCCACTTCCTTGTGGCACTTTTATATCATTTCTACCATTTAACCATTTTCCACTGTTTTGTTACTTTAAGCCCATTTTGAGACACGTTTTTGCCCACATCACACTTTTAACCCATTGTTGCTGTTTTTCACCCTTTCTTACCATTTTTGCCACTTTGAACCATAGTTTACAGATCTGGCCCTATTAGTACCACTACATGCTCATGTTTACCATGTTTGACCGCTCTTATTATCCAATTATGCCATTTTTCTGCCCACATTTGCCACTGCTTTCTACTGCTTTCTTGTAACACATTATGCTGTTTTCACCCATTCATAACAATTTTTTCAACCTTGAGCTGATTTTTGTTGAGGTTTTTTTTGCTATTATATGCCTGTTTTTACCTCTTTTTTACCAGTTTAGCCACTGTTTTGCCACTTTACACCATTTCTGTCACTTTTGTCACATTTTTGTGACTTCTTTATAAACACATTTTTCCCTTTTAACCAATTTTTCTGCTTTCTTACCATTGTTTGCCCGTTTTAGCCCATTTTTGCCTAAGTTGTGCCTCTTTTTTCTACTATCCAATTACTTTCCATTCAAGTTGTCTGTTTCATGACTTTACTTTCTGGCACATCATGGCTTAGCTATGAAGTCTGAAAGTACTTTTCTAATGGTTTACATTTTGAAAAGGTTACTGGATAAAAGAGCATGGAAAATAACATTCATTTTTTGTTCTTTGATTTGAGTGGTTATTATTCAGGTTGAAAATAAAAAATCATTTTTACAGATTAACTTTACAATGCACCGTGAATTTTCTGACGTCCATGGGCCCCCAGCTTGGCTGGTCCCCATGAAGCTCCCCCTTTCATCCCCTTCACCCCCCCCCCCCCCCACCCCCACCCCCACCCCCGTGGACGGCCTTGAATTGGCCTTGCAGAGCTGTTCTTCACTTCCTGCACCTTATCTGACTTTTGTGCATCATCAGGATCTGCAAACATCCAACCAAGGTCCAGCAGCTGAGCGGGAATCTGGTCCTGCTCGAGGTTTCTGTCGCTCAAATGAAGGTTTTGTTGCATCGGTAACTTCCAAATGTTGCAGAGCTGACCTCACAGTGGATTAATGTTGGCCCTATAAATGATAAACAAAGAGAACAGTCTAGATCTTTTATAAAGTGTTTACACATATTGCTATTGGTGATGTATGAATAAAGATTGATTGATTTAACATTTAACATCGTTTACAGTAGCTATATTGATGAAAACCTGTCAAAGTGAGTTTTGGAAATACTACAGCAAATGTTTTTGTCAGATTTGAAACTTTTCTGACTGCATTTGACCTTTAAAAACTAACTTTTATTTCTGATTTTCATGAAAACCGAGCTCTTCTTAAGGCCAAATCGTGTTCAAAAACAGAGTCATGCTGCACCTTTTCAGCTTCTGTCTGAAGTAGGAACACGATGTTTTCCTCAGAAATCAGCCTTTTTAGAGTCGACATGCTCGTGAGGTCAGGGTCTCTTCTCTATTCATTAAATTCAAGAAATTGATTTCACATTTTCCCCATCAGCATGCTCTTCAGCTGAAGGCAACAGGTGGAGCTCAGCTGTCGATACGATGAATCCTGTCAGACTTTTTGTCTCAGATTCTCAGAGATGTTCAGAGATGTGAGGAAAACACGCTGGATCAGAATGTAAAGGGGATATCAGGGATTTCTGAAACAACACAGTTCAAGCCTGACAAAGGGAAGACAAAACATAGACATGGGCCTTTTGATGAAAGATTTGTTCTGCTGAAAACAAATCCCATGAATAAAACAAAATCAACAGCAAGCTGATCCGAATGACAAGTCTTTTTTGAGTCTGCTAAACAAAAACTTCTTCTTCTGTTCCATAAAGATCCACTGCTGCCAGAGGGCCATAATACTAAAGGCTGAGGAGGAGACAAGAAGAGAGTTGTTTTGAGTTCATTACTGAGAGAAGCAGAGACGTGGCTGGAGGATTGCTCGTCCTTGGCTGAGAAATCTTTTGTAAGCTGTTGATCTCCTATTCCTGCTGTTGTATCTCCCTCACCATCCATTCATTGACCTTCTGTTCTGTCATTTAAAGATTGATCCGGCCTGCCTTCTTCCTTTCTTTAGTGAGATTTCTCAGAGAAAACTTCCTCTAAACACATCGATTTTAACCTTCTTCACCAGAACGACTTGAAGACAATTTCAGACAGTGATACTCAACGTGTGGCTCAAGAGTGGCTCTTTTGTGATGATCTGTGGCTCTTTTGCCTTATTTTAAAACATGATTCAGAAAACCTTAAGAAAGGGAAACTTTGCCCTCAGAAATTATCGAGTGCAAGTCGCACTGATCAGTTTAGTCCCTCACTTCTACAGTATAGGCTTCAATTGTCAGACTGAATTACTTGCCCCTTTTTCCTTTGTTGTCACTTAAAATCTGTTGTTGCTGCATTAAGCCCATTGTTGCCACTTCTTTTTACCACTTTCCAATTACTGTTGCCACCGTTATTTGATTTTTGCCACTTTTTCCCCAATTCAAGCTGTTTTACCCCACACTTGCCCATTTTCCCACCTTGTTGCTGTTTTTGCCCATTTTAGTCAATTTTCACTCATTTTTTGTCACATTTTTTCTGCTTTTTGATCATTTTTGCCGACTGTACTCCCATTTTTGGAGGAAATGTAATGTTAGATTCAAGACACTGTTTGTACAGAGGAAATGTAATGTTAGATTAAAGACACTGTTTGTACAGAGGAAATGTAATGTTAGATTAAAAACACTGTTGGTGCAAAGGGAATGTAATGTTAGACCAAAGACACTGTTTGTACATAGGGAATGTAATGTTAGACTAAAGACATTGTTGGTACAGAGGGAATGTAATGCTAGATTGAAGACACTGTTAGCAAAGAGGGAATGTAATGTTAGAGTGAAGACACTGTTGGTACAGAGGAAATGTAATCACAGCTGGTAAAGAGGGAATGTAATGTTAAACACAATTCTTGCACAATAGTTTAAAGGGTAAATTATATCCCCTTTAAGAAATTAGTGACAACTCAAAGCTGTAGGAATTTTTTCTTTAACCCAAAAACGTGTTGAAGAATGTTTTATCATTAGGAGGAAGAACTTTTTTCCTCCATAATTTACAGTTCCCTCTCTTGTGACATCGATCTTATGGGAACCAGTAATATTCATAATTGCATTACTGTGATGTAATGAACTTTTATCCATATTTCTGTCTTATATCATTATTTTGAAGTTGCTTTTAATGTAATCACTTGGCCCACAGCGCCCACATAAACATAAATCTCAGTAACAGGATATATTTCAGCTTTTCAGACCCCCAGAAAGGTGATAATAAACTCACCTTTTACTCTGACAGTAAGCATCTTTCCCCAGACGCTCATTTATCAGAGTTTCTCCTCTCTACTTTTAATTTGCTCTGATGGTGAAATGAAGATAAAATGAAGTTATTCAGGGGGGAAAAACCATCCTTCATCACGTCTGGATCCCCTGCTGAGAAAAATAAGGCTAACTGCAGAGACACAGTCTCCTCTCAGCCTTCTCACAACCATCCAACATATTTTAGTGACTGCAGAATTCAATTACTGCCACCGTGCATGCTGCTGTAGTTCGATAAGGGAGGAGAGAGCAGTCTTGGTATTACAGCAAATTATTAAGTGTTCTGTTGCAGGCATGATTAAGCAGCTGCGTGGGGGTATTAACCAGGAAGAAGCACGCTTTTTGAACTTTCCCACACCAGTTAAATAAATATTCATTTATGCTCTTATATTTTTAAAGGAGCAAAGACACCAAAGGCAAAGTTCATCACCAAATTTGAATTTATTTATTTAGTTGGCACTTTAGTTTAAAGCAACTTTCAAATGAAGGTTTTAAATATCCTCACAGTTTCTTACGACTAACTCTGAATCCATCCAGAGCTCGGAGTATTTCTTTCCCGTGTAATTTTCAGTGCAAGTCCCTCCTGGCACACAAGCGTCTCAGCTGGATTGAGATGCAAAGGGAAGAAGATCTAAACATTCCCATCTGACTCTGAGTCTCTAATGTCCATCTGACTCATACAGACCGATGCAAACTGGCCTGAAGTGTCTAAGGGGATAATATCACAATATTTATATAAGAAATACAGGACTTTTCATGCTCAGTAAGCCTACGTACTCAGGATGGTTGCAGAAATGATCAGTTAAAAAAGAAATACTGCACTGAACACAAGAGGTCTTTATGAAACTGCTTTCTTCACTTTCTATCTCAGCTCTTCTACCACATTAGCACCCAGTGGCTCAACGATGTGATGCACTGAGTGCATGAGTTAAAAGTGGCAAAAAATAACCAAAAATGTGTTAAAGTGGCAAAAACAGGCACAAAAAGTGCTAAAATGGGATTAAAAAGTGGCTGAAATGGCTTTAAAGTGCAAAAAATAGGTGAAATATATGTGAAATGGTATGAGAAATGGATATAAACTGGCACACATGGGTTAACTTCGGTTAAAATGGGCTAAGAGATGTGGAGAAAGCGGATGATAGAGGCAATGAACAACATAAGCAACAAAAGGCAAAAAGTGGCCAAAATTGGTTTAGAAGCAGCAAAAACAGGCAGAAAAAAATGGGTTTTAAGTTTCAAACATGCTAAAATCCCAACCACAAGGTTAAGAACCCCTGGTCTATACAATATTTAACACACAGCCAAAGAAGCTGTTGGAGGACATGGATAACTTCTTAAATGTAAAAGGTTCTGATGATGATGATGATGATAATGATGATGATGATGATGATGGTGATGGTATAGTGCAGTGATCATCAAGTACATCTGCACAAGGGCCAGATTTAGTCCCTACAGAAACTCTGAGGGCCGAAAGATTTGAACCCTCTTTAAACCACTTTTCCTGCATGTTTTATCCCCTCTATGTCACTCTATTATCAATTTTTTTCCACTCTTCTTCAATTTTGTCACTTTTTAACCCTTTTTCATTACTTTCTTGCACTATTTATTGTCATTTGTAACCAATTTTTGATACCTTTTGCCCCTTTTTTCCTCCTTTACCATTTTTTGACATATCTTAACCTCTATTCACAACTTTTTTTTTGCAACACTTCTGCCAACCTTAACCATTTTTTAAATATTGACTAATTTTGACAGTAAATTTCTGTAAAAACAGATCAGATGGTTAATTATTTTAAAGCTATTTCAGTGTTAATTGTTTGTGGAAAGGATTCAAAAGCTGCAGACATTTAAAGCAAAAGGATTCTCTTAAAATCTTCTTTTCCTCCTTTTCTGAATTTAATGATCTTTCGGGGGCCGGACAGGAAGCTTTGGGGGGCCTGATGTGGCCCCCGGACCGCCAGTTGATGATCAGTGGTATAGTGTAACCGAAAGAGAAAGTCAGCTCCTCTGTTTTGTAAATAACTTAGGACTGATTTTCTTGTGGGGGAGGAATTATGGGTTAAAGCTGTGCTGCAATATCGTTCTGGTGTCTGACGGTCTTAAACACACCATTCCTGAGGTGCATGCAAACCGGCCTGCTGTGTCACCTTTATGATGTTTCCACACTCAGGTGAATGGCTGCTGCTAGGAGGACTGATTTGCAGAAGCTACTGGACCTAACA
Source organism: Cheilinus undulatus (assembly GCF_018320785.1). Classification (NCBI taxonomy): domain Eukaryota; kingdom Metazoa; phylum Chordata; class Actinopteri; order Labriformes; family Labridae; genus Cheilinus; species Cheilinus undulatus. The sequence continues at coordinate 38,877,957 of NC_054884.1, read as the reverse complement.
GCCGTGACTTTTTATGAAACCAGTCATAATTATTAAACCAAACTCACCATCTAGACCAAACAAGGTCAAAGCCTCGGCGCTGACCGGAGTCAAGGTGTGTCTCCTGTCTGGAGATCCAGCCCTGTGTTCCTCCTACCCATCTCTTTTCTTTATCTCTCCTCAGCTTTAAGCTAGCTGGTGTATTTATTTATACATATCCTGCGGCTAGCTGGTAACACAGCAGTGTTGAAACTTCACCCTTGAATCTCAGCGAGTCGGCCTGACTTTCTACGTGAAGGTGACCTTAGTTTAGTTCAGCTCTTTTAGCCTCTGGTCTGAATCTTTGGCTGCAGACTTCAGACAGCAGATCAATCTAATTTATTATTTAGCTCACCGAACAAAATATGAACATGATGGGTATAACCTTAACCCCTCTACCCATCACCTCTGTCTGCCAGCAGCTCTTTCATAATGTACACGCCTCATGTTTAAGATACTCGCTGTGCAGATCAGCCAGCGTATCATTCTGATTATGGAGGCTTTAAAATGTTCAGAGCGTCAGGATAAATTCATAAAGTAGAATGAATAAACCAAGGTTACAATGTTTGAGTCACACTGTGCTAAGATTTCAGATTTCAGTGTGAAAAGTCCTCTATTACGGACCACTGCAGGTCAAGGATGGAGGCTAGAGCCCTCGTCGTGTTCAGCGAGACGTCAGCAGACACCAGCAACGATTTGAACTGAACAGACAGCTGTAGAGGATGCTGCACTACACTGTTGATGTGAATGGTAGTTAAGGGCTTCATATAGATCTATTAAAGCTTTACAGGACCAACACTGCAATACTTTTCCATGGTTTAAATGTGAAGCTTGAGTCACGGCAAGAGTTTTTTTGTTCAGGATTACTGAACAGAAATGTACGGTGGCCAACGAGTGCAAAAGCTCAGAATCGATCAAAGATTCAACATTTTTTCATTTTTATGTAAGTTTAACCATCGAACCACATGGTTTCCAGTGTATGCAGTAAAGTTGAAATGGCTTTATTATTGCACTGACTTTAAAAAAGTTGTAGAAAAGACAGTAAATAAAAACTTAAATGATATTGTATGGTTACTGCATTGCCTTTTGGGCTGAGCTTTCAGAGTAGAGTTTAGAACTGATGTGGATTAGAGGTAAGAAAAAAAAATTCATGGGTCTGACGGAGTGCTTGAGCGCTTTATTTTAGTGGACCCTTATTACCAAGTAACTTTGTTTTTAATAAGTGGAATTATCCAGAAATTTGTCAAGAATGAGGTGGCAATCATCCCGTAATATGTTGGAATTTTAGCAAGAAATAACCTGGAAAAATGGAAACATTAAGGAAATATTTACCTATTAATAGTGTATTAATTATCAAGTAATTCCTTGTAATATTTTGGAAATTATCTTGTAACTAGAAAAGCACTCAGAGAGCGCAGACCTCCGTCATTAGCCCTGTCTCCCAATAGTGAAGAATCCTTTAAAAAATTCCTGGATCCGTCCCCATGTGCCCCCCACCATGGTATTCGCCGATTACTCCCTCCCCGGTGGGGTGGTAACATGGAGAGGCAAAGCATTGGCTTTGCTACATGTGGACTGTCATGGTGGAAGCATTGCCTGCCGGTGCCAACAGATGTACTGACAGTCTCACCCATGGTCTCACCGGATGACTGGAAGTCATGGCAGAGGGTGAATATTCCTCTATTCCTCCCAGCATTGTGAATATTCTCGCTACAATTCGCTGTCTTTCTCTCTGTTACACTCCAACTCGTCTCCTTGCCTGGGCATGCGTCTTTCAAACTCTATAAACTCCAAAACTTTGAATAGAAACACACCTAAAAATGCTGCTGGGATTGAAGTTACTCATGTCTGCCATCTCCTGGTGTAAAGTGGTAACAGCGTAGACCTCCGCCATTAGCCCTATCTCCCAATAGTACAGAATCCTTAAAAAAATTCCTGGATCCAGACAGTGATCCAGATCAGTCCCAAAATCTAATCAGTTCTTTCTTATGCCATTTCTGGCATTTCCTGAGAATTTCATGAAAATTCGTCCATGACTTTTTGAGTTATGTTGCTAACAAACTAACTAACTAACAAACCCACCCGATCACATAACTTCATTGGCGGAGGTAAAAATACTTTGTAAAAATACCACCTTATTACAAGAGGACTGTCACAATATTGCAAGGAATAAATGAATTATTAATACACTATTACAAAGTAAATACTGGTAAAATGTCAACTTATTGTGTAAAGGTTATTGCCCGACGAGGCATCCAGGCTTTAATGAACAATATGGTGGCCTTAATGTTCTTAGGGAATGTAAATAAAGTTCTGGACTGCAGTAAAAGGGTGGGTCAAAGACATGAAGTAGCAACAGGAAATTAACGGATTTAACAATGAAAAGGCATGAAGACGAGTGATTGTGGTTGGTCTATAAACTTGTAAGTTAACATAAACAGTCAGCTGGTAGAAAAGCTTTGTTTAAGCAGACCAGCTGTATGAATAAACAGAATAATACCCCTCTATACACTACACCAGCGTTATTCAACCCTACTCAACCAAAGAGACAAATTGTTGAAAAATACCTTTGCAAGAGCCACAATCTAAGTGGTGAAAAGTTGCAAAGAAAGCTTGAATTATCAATAACAGTAAGTTCAAGGTGGCAGAAATGGTCAAAAAGCAACAAAAATTGGTGAAAAGGGGCGAAAATGGAGAGGAAAACATGGAAAAAGGGTCAGAAAGTAGCAAAATGGATGAGAAGTGACAAAAAATGAGTAATAGGGGGCAGAAAATGGTCCAAAAGTGGCAAAAACTTGGCAAAAAATGAGTGAAAAGTGGCAAAAAATGGGCAAAAAATAGGAAACAAGGGGTATTAAGTGGCAAAATGTAGCTTAAATGGGTGAAAAGTGATGAAAAAGGGCAAAATTGGATAAAAGTAAGTGGCAAAAAGTAGTGGCAAAAAATGAGCAAGAAAGAGGAAACAAGTGGTACTACAGGCAAAAGGTAGCTTAAATGAGTGAAAAGTGGTTTAAAAAACATTGTTAAAATGGGCAAAAATGGTATAAAATTGCCAAAAAGAAGTGGCTAAAATGGGCAAAAATGAGGAAGAAAGTGGTATTTATTGACAAAACGTAGCTTAAATGGGTGAAAATGGGGAGGATAAATGGTGAAAAAGGGCAAAAATGGACCACAAGTGGTGAAAAAATGGGTAAAAAGTTGGAAAAAAAAGGCTCAAAAATTAAAAGTAGGGAAAACGTGGTTTTTAATGGCAGAATCTAGCTTAAATGGCCAAAAAAAAATTTTTGGTCCGAAAGTGACAAAAAAAATGAGTGAAAAGTGACTGAAATGGGAAAAAAGCAGTCAACATTGGCAAAAATGGGCAAAAAATAGGAAACAAGTGGCAAAGGGTAGCTGAAATGGGTGAAAAAGGGCGAAAATGGGATAAAAGTGCCAAAAAATTAGTATGAAGTTACAAAAAAGTGTCAAAAATTGGCCAAAAAGTAGGGAAGAAGTGGTATTTAATGGCAAAAGGTAGCTTAAATGGCCAAAAATGGGATAAAAGTAGCAAAAAATTGAAAAAAAAAAAACAAAAGTGGCAAAAATGGGCAAAAAAGTAGGGAAAAAAGTGCTTTTTAATGACAAAATGTGAAACAAGGCAAAAAAGTTTCCCTTTTGTAAGGTTTTCTGGGGGGATAATATTCAAAATGAAGATTTTAAAGAGCCACAAATCATCACAAAAGAGCCACAGGTGGCTCCAGAGCCACACCTTGAGTATCACTGCATGACACAGTGATGGGATGGAGCTGTCCACCCTCTGCAGGTGCTGATTTTCTCTCACTCAGCTGTGTCATATTTATCTGTTTAAAAAGAGCACATTTTGGGGTTTATATTGTCTGTTTTTTGCTTTGTTTAAAGCATTTTTTCATGATCATTTAGAGGTTTTAGATTTTTACAACATGTTTGTTTCATTTGCAATACTTTTAAGTCATTGTTTTAAATGTGCTTCTTTATTTTGAATACCATACACTGTCTTCTTCAGAAAGGCCCTGTTTGCATTTTGTATAAGAGATGCATTTGGAGTTTTAGATCACAAATAATTGCACTTATATTTTGCATTCATGTCTTCAGTGACAGCCTGATATCAGAGCTTACTTGCCCTCTTCTTATGCAAACAACAGCCCATACATTATTTCTGCAGCTCTCTTACTCTGGCGTGATTCTCTGTGGTTTTATAAGGTGAATGATGGGAGTCAGCACCTATCTGAGAAACATTTTCCTTTGTTTCCATTCATGGTGTTTTAAAGATATAAAAATGATCCCAAACGGCACCACCTGCAAATCTGAACCGTGTGCACATTAAAACTGTACAGCTACAACACCTTTAACAAGTTAGAAATCTATATGAGAGTTATCTGAGTCCATAGAGAAGACGAGGTGATAAAAAGCTGCAGTTTTATCAATACCTGCCTGTCTGCTCATCTGCTGCACCGAGCTCTGCTGGATTCTTCCACTATTCACACATTCAGGTGTGTGTGAAAAGACCGTGTGTGGTGGTGAGTGTCTGAGAAAGTCTCGGAGGCTCTGCAGACTCGATTTGTTTGCAGAATAATCCTTCAAGAAGCGTCTAACACAACGGCCAATTGTGTGATGTGTTTGTGTCAATGTGTGGGTGCACATTATTCAGCTGTACTCTGAGTTTATAAAGAGTTATTGGGGGAATTGTGGTACAGTATAGTCACTTTATTTGGTCCTGGTTTCATAAGAGAAGGAGGAAAGCGATCATTACAGCCCAGCTTGCTGGGGTTTGCATTCTTGACAGAACACCGTTGTTATTTTCTACTTGATTAAACCCTCTGGGTCTTTTGTCAAACATTAGAAACTCGACAAGAATTTTAAGTCAAACACAGTCACGATGAATAAAGGAGGCAAAGCAATGAGAATGGTGGATGCAACAAGCCCTGGTAAGCAGTGGGTGTTTTCAACGAGACATGAAATACTTTGAAATAGCAGGACGATGATTTTTTCACTTGTAGAACTGCTTCCATCACAACTTACACATCAATTTTTGATCAGGAGCAGTAAAATGATCATAATGACACCAAATACTTGGGGACTATTTGGACGAATAATCAGGCCACGCCCCTACGATCTCCAGGGGTCAAACCAGGCCAAAAATCAGGCTGATAATCATCAAGTGTGCAGCCAGACTTCCTCTCTTCCTCCCCCTATCTCCCCTCTGCCTCATTCCCATTCTCCTCACACCTCTCTGTTTAGTGGCCTTCTCTCTTTCTATATTCTGCCCATTTTCTGCCTCAGTGGCTCCTCACAAACACAGACAGTACTGCCGTGTTCAGAGCACTGCGGTGTAATAAGAGTCCTCCTGGTGGACACACAGCATTAGTCACAGAGGTCTGAATACATGCAGAGATATTAAGATGTTTGTTTTAAGAGGCCTGTGTGTGTGTGCAATGGGACAAAGACGCCAGCTGATGAGGTTTCAGATAAATAAATAAATCAGGTACAAATGAGTTCTACTGCATCCTTTCTGAACACTAAAGGAAGTAGTCACAAGGTTGACACCAAGAAATGCTCTCTGTGATATTTAGGAGGTATGTAGGAATTTGGTCTGGCTTTGGAGCCCCCTGAAGGTCTGTGGTTGCAACGGCAACGTCATAAAACACATATACAGCATGCGTTTTGGTGGCACAGTCAGGAAAGACATTCTGAGAGGCCATATCGACTGACAAGCTGCAATTAAATGAACAGGTTTAGTACAAAAAGGACTCTGCTAGCATCTACACCCTGTTGTTTGTAAGCTTGCCTGCAATCTCTGTTCCAGTTCATCCCATAGGTTCTCCACTGGGGTTGAGGTCAGGGCTCTTTCTAGTCCTCCTTTGTGCTCTGGGCCATAGTCATGCTGGAATAGAAAAGGGCCTTCCCTAAACTGTTGCCACACAGTTGGGAGTGTAGCATTATCCAGAATGTCTTAGTCTGCTGAAGCATGATTGGCCTTCACAGGAATGATGTCAAACTTTCATTTGGTTCTGACGCTGGGATTATTTATTTGTGGTACTTTTGACCCATTTCATCCCTTCTTTTCATCCATTGCCACTTTTCTTTGTCACTTTTAACTCATTTTGCCACTTATTTACCACTATTAGCCAGTTTTTCTCTTTTTAGCCCATTCTTGCCACTGTATTACCATTATTTGCCCCTTTTTTGCAATTTTTTCCACATTTTGGTCATTTCGGCAGCATCTCTCTGCAACTTTTTGCCTTTTTGCCTTGTCATTTCTTGCCATTTTTTTGCCAATTATTTGCCAGACACAACCCATTTTCGCCACTATACACCCGTTTGTTGCATTGTTTATTGCCACCTTCTGGCCATTTTTGTCACTTTGTTTTGCCACCCTGACCATTTTGACTTTTCCTGTAGGTTTTTTTTTATTCAATAATGCCACTTTCAACTTATTTTGCTATTTAATGCCACTTTTCACATTTTTTGCCAATCTTTGGATTGTTTTTGGCCACTTTTAGCAGTTTTCACCCCTTTTAACACAATCTTGCCACTGTATTGCCCATTTTTGCTCCTTTTTTGTCCATTTTGCCATTTTTTTGCCACTTATTTGCCATTTACAACCCATTTTTGACACTTTGTTTTTAAACTCTACCCATTTTGCCTTTTTCTGTATTTTAATGTAAAAATGCCTCTTTTAGCCCATTTTTAATATTTTTAATATTACATATAGTATTTTAAGCCACTTTTATCCAATTTTTGTGACTTTTTGGAATGTTTTTTGCAACTCTTAGCCAGTTTTTGCCCTTTTTCAACCATTTCTGCCACTGTTTTATCACTATTTCCCCCTTTTATGCAATTTCTTCTACTTTTTGCTAATTTTGGCAACATCTTTTTTGTGACTTTGGGCTTTTTAGTCACTTTTTCTCATTTCTTTGCCCATATTTACCCCTTGTTATCAATTTTTGTCATTTCTTTGCCCATTTCCAATTTTTCTTTTTGGCCACTTTTGCCCTTTTTTTGTCCATTTTGGCTACTTTTTGGCCACTTACAGCCCATCTTGTTCGCCCACTTGTTGCATTGTTTATTGCCACTTTTTGCTCATTTTGTTTTGCCACCTTACCCATTTTACCACTTTCTGCCTTTTTTATTCAGTTTGGCCACTTTTCACCTATTTTTGCCATTTTTTGCCACATCTAACCCATTGATGCAATTTTCCAACTATTTGAACCCAAATTTGCCTCCTTAAACAATTATTCTGGGGTTTTCCTTCAAAAAAGTGGTCCCAGTTTTGTTTTTTGTTTTTTGTTTTGTTTTGTTTTGTTTTGTTTTGTTTTGTTTTGTTTTGTTTTTTGCTTAATGCATCCTGACATTTGTGCATATTTTGGCCTAGCTGTGAAGCCTGGCATTACTTTCCATAACATTTAGTTAAATGAACCCATCCACATTGTTAACATCACAGATGAAAGTTAAATCTAAGAATTGATTGATTGATTGATTTTTTTATTTTTATTTTTTTCTTTAAAAAGGGTGTTTTTTTATTCAGGTCAAAAAATAACCTGAGTAAAAACACTTGGCAGTGTGAGGTGATGTGAGGCCTGCATGCAGCTGCAGGTGACATCATCACAGTAGCACACCTGAAGTCACTGATCTCTTCAGAGATCCCACTTAGGATCACAAATGTTTGAAGACTGCATGGATAGGTGATGATTTTATGCACCTGTGTCAACCAGTCTGATTGAAACACCTGAATTCAACAATAAAAAGGTGGCCAAATACTTCTGTCCACATAGTGTATCTGAAGGGATGTGCAGGGATCTTTTTGTCCACCTTCTTCCTCAAAGCCTCAATGGTACCCTTCAGCAAGTAGAGTTGTACAGGAATTTTAAAAAGTCTGCTGTCTGCTCAAAAACTGCCGTATCGATGCGGCACATGTCCATTTCAGCCTTGAGTTGCATGATTAATGTGGAATTAGGAAGACGGTTGTTGTTGGCCTCTAAAAATCATCCACTGATGCCTGCAGGATGGACTCCATTGTCTACATGGAGCAGACAGAGATGGCCATGATTTTCCCTTCTATCTTCCTCTACCATACATGTTTATCCATCACTAATGCTGTAAAGTGGTCCATACAGCACAAGTTTCATAGAGCTGAAACCAGACGACTGTGGCACTCTGTTGAAGTAGAACAGACCCCAAAGTTACTGCACTGTTAGAGCAACTTTAAAATTTCTATTTTAAGGTGAAAAATTTGCATATTTGCATAGCTGCACATTTATGTAACCTTATACTCTATATTTAATGCATTCAATTAAATCTTCTCGGTGTTATGTAATATTTCAAACAGGCCTTAACTGGGCATCAGGTGCAGAGAGAGAACTCCAGGTGGTCTGACCAGCTGACCGGCCCAGAGCATCAAAGACCCGCAGCATTAAAACAGAGAAATCATCCCAACATGAGGGATCTGCAGCCTGTTTTTAACCTGATGATGCAATCTCTCTGCCGTCACATCTGACGAGTGTCACACATGCATGAAGTTCCCAGACTGGAGCGGCGAGTGTAAAATGTGAGAGGGAGAGCATTAAAGCAGAAAAGCCCTGCAGGTAAAGTGCAGCTTAATGCTACATTTAGCCTTGATGTAGCTTTAAAGGGCTCTGTTATGGGTAGAAGGCCCCTTCTGTGTGTCTCAACTACAGTCCAACATGACCTTAAATTCACACCATCATCATCTCAGCTAGAGCACACTAAAGGATGTGATGTTGTCCAGACAGCTTCTACAGAAGAATAGTGAACAATTTCTGGGTCCTTGTTTTTTTAAGTATGCTTTCCTTCAGTTTTTCATGCTCAAAAGTGTGATGAATAAAGCAGAAAAGACTGCCTGCCTAGAAAGAAACAGTGCATGATAAGACAAGTTTATGAAAATAGATATTAGCATCTCTCATGTCTATATTGAACAGGAACAGGACCAGACCAGGTGATCTCTGAGATATCAGGACATGACGAGGACCAGACCAGGAGATCTCTGAGACATCAGGATATGAAGAGGACCAGACCAGATGATCTCTGAGACATCAGGATATGACGAGGACCAGACCTGGTGATCTCTGAGACATCAGGATATGACGAGGACCAGACCAGGTGATCACAGAGACATCAGGATGTGATGAGGATCATAATACAGCCACTATATTTTCAGCTAGGCTCATCGTCTTGTTGCCTCTATGACTACATTTGCTTCGAATTACACAGAGTATCTTCTTAATGATTTTTCTCTTCACTACCTACTGATCATGTTCATAATTTAAAGATTTGATGGAGGCTTTATTCATAGAAACAGAAAGGACAGAGGACCCCTGAAGCCTCACACTACTACGACCAAAAAACTGATGACCGCCATGCTTGTGGCTCCACCGTGTTCTAAATTATGAATTGTACAGCTGATCATGTGGTCCAAAGGTCTTTTCGTAGAGGTCTGCTGACTACAGCTCTGATCCTTTCTCTATTCTATTTAATTTTGAGAAGGCAGACAGCCTCATCCTTCACTGCATTCAGCACACAGAGGCTCCAGAGTCTGTTGAGTGCATTGATCTGTCAGTCTATAAAAAGACTCTTCTCTTTTTAATGTTCCAGGCTTACGTACACTTATCAGCATGATTACAGCACACACAACCTCACTAAAGCTCTGATAAGTCATGATGTTATTGCAGCTTTCTGCATCTGCACTGCGGGGTATTGTGTTTGTTGTACAATTTCACCAAACATTCAGAAATAAAAGAAACAATCACACAGAGTATGAAGAGGCAATGAAGAAAATAAAGAAAAAAGACTGGACAGAGAAGAAGGAGAAAAGATAGAGCCACAGAGGAACGAGAGGGTTTGATTTTATTTCACATTTTAAAAGGTAATCATCAGAAACTAGAATTACTGCCTGGTGGTTAAATGCCACTGTGAGGTAAACAAGAGGAGGACGGTAAAAGTACAGTGGTTGGCCAAGAAGAAGGACGACGGGGGTCTTTAATTTAAGAGTTATAGTCAGTTTATTTAAGGATAAACTGACGCAGAGTGGACATGTGTGCAAAGTTTGAAGAAAATGTCTTAAAGTGTTCTGGACAGATCACTTTCATAGTCATGAGTTGAACATGAGGCCCACTGACTTTAACCTAGAGCCTCAGAAATCTCACCAGTCCATCCTCATGTCAGAGTCTGGACAAGTTTCAAAGGAGATCCCTGAAAGCTTCCTTGTCATGTTGTGTTCTCAGAAAGTGGTTGAACAATAGACCCACTGACTTCACCTTCAACCTATGACTTTCAAAAGAAAATTCCTGAAGGTGGTCTTGAGCAAGGGTTGAACCATGGCCACCAAGACTGCTCACAACAGTTTTCCAGCTGGAGGCCCAGTCCCATGCGAGAGATATAGAGCTACAATGTCAATGCTATGTCCCTGAAATCTGTGCCAGCTTTGAGCCAGATCTGGACCTAATGTCTCTGCTATGTCCCTGATATCTGTCCTAGCATTGAGCCAGATGTGGGCCTAATGTCAATGCTATGTCCCTGATATCTGTGCTAGCTTTGAGCCAGATCTTGTCCAAATGTCTCTGCTATGTCCCTGATATCTGTGCTAGCTTTGAGCCTGATCAGAGATGAATATCTAGGCTATGTCCCTGTTATCTGTGCTGGCAATGAGCCAGATCTGGGACAAATGTCTCTGCTATGTCCCTGATATATGAACCAGTACTGATCCAGATCTGGGCCTGATGTCAGTGCTATGTCCCTGATATCTGTGCCAGCAATGAGCCAGATCTGGGACAAATGTCTCTGCCATGTCCCTGATATCTGTGCTAGCACTGAGCCAGATCTTGTCCAAATGTCTCTGCTATGTCCCTGATATCTGTGCCAGCAATGAGCCAGATCTGGGCCTAATGTCTCTGCTATGTCCCTGATATCTGTGCCAGCTTTTAGCCAGATCTTGTCCAAATTTCTCAGCAATGTTCCTGATATTGGTGCCAGCTTTGAGCCAGATCTTAGGTAAATTTCTTTGCTGTACGATATCTAAAACTACCCTGATACCAAAGTCCTTTTGTTCAGATCTGGGCCAGATGAAGAGCTAATATGTAACCTACATTTGGGAAGTGAATGACAGCTCAGTTCTGGTGAGACAGCAGCGTCTTAACCATAGTGTTAAATTTCAGCACACCCGGTCTGCAAGCACAACGCCGCCCTGATGACTCCAGTCTTATTTGGTTGAAGCTCTAAGCAGGTGTGAATATTGATGAATTTTGTGAGTTGGGGCCGGATCCAGCTCAGAGTCAGCCGCTGTCAGGTACACTACTCTCATTCTGGACTTATTTGGTTCAAAGGGCGTGACTGGTAGGTGAAACCGGAGAGTTGAAGCCAGATCTGGCTCAGTCAGCTGCTATCTGGGGATGGCCATGAGGCCCATTCACCTTTACCTTTATGTACAATATCTAATGAGTTCATCCTTGGGTAAGAGTAGAATTTCTGCAACATTTAAGACAGTCCCTCAAAGAAATCTGGAGATATCAAATCAAACAGGTGAAATTTACTATTGCACAACCCAGAAACATAGTGCCTCTGCTCCTCACTATTGCTGACATGACACGCCTTGTAGTTGCCTTAACTAAACCCCGCCCATATCTACCGCAATTGTCTCCTCAATGATGCTGATTGGGGAAGTCAAATATTTCAGCTTGAAGCTTTGCAGGATCAATATGTTTGATGACAGACATGGAATCTGTTCGAACCACCAGCTTTGCAAGTTATGACTCTTGTCTGCAAGGAGGTATAAAATGGCTCAGGTTTCACATCGATATAAACGACGGAGCCACTAATCAAAGCAGTGAAAGTTTAAATCCAATAAAAAAGCTCTTTTATGATTCATCTGCTGTACGGTTCACCTGTTGGATGGATGGTGATGAGGCTCGTTTGTGTGTAGATCCATTCTCAAGTCTTTAATTCAGCAGATGAAACATTATCTTGAAGAGAAGAATAGCAGAGCTGACAGCAAATCAATCCTGCTGACAATAAAACCTGAAATACAAGAAATAATCAAGATAAACATCTTCACTAAAGATTCACGGTGAAAAAAGTCTTTCCATCACTTTACACAAAAACTTTTCTTTAACAGAGGAGCATGAGAGACGTGGCACAGATGCCAGTCACAAACAGAATAAATCTCAGTTTTTAAACCCTTAAAGATTAAACAAGATTGAGCCTGCTGCTTGAATTAGCTTGGCTTCCCTGCAAATCTCTGCATGACACAACAAATGCCTGTATTGATCAGCAGCACATTGATTGTAGTTGTCCTGATCATTAAAACCAACAAACAGAATTTTCACATTTGTGCAAAACTGGCAGGTTCTGAGCAGAGACAGCTCAAATACTCAAATTTAAAGAAAGGGAGAGTAGCGTTTCATTTGTTTGTACCCCCAGGGAGGAACAAGGTAAGTATTTGCTTGAATTTTTCATTCTCAGATCCAATGTGCATCGTAGTTTTAAACTGCAGCTAACTCTGGTTAATTGAGAGAACTAGTTTCTCTTTAATCAACACATTTGTTTCTCTGTCTTTTATTTTTTGCCCTCTGATGAACAGAAAGTGATTTTAAATGTCAAACCATGTTTGGAGGGAAGACTGAAATTAAACTAAATTGCAACAGTGATCTGAAATGTTCAGGTTTTAGGATTAGAAATCCCAAATATCTGAAAGAAAAGTCGACAGAAAAGGGTAAAAAGCTGTCAGACTCGCCGTGGTACGGTCTCCCACATGAACAAACTCAAACAGCATGCTTTAGTGGGGCGGAGAGAAACCGAGCTGTTGCAACATGATCCGACCCGGTGCAACACGGCGAGTGAGAGCAGCGCAGCAGTAAACACAGAGTTCCCTACGAGCTGGGCTGTAGCTGCTGGCTCAAACCATGACTTCTACCATGTTACCAAGAAAATCTGGAGAATTCAGTCCTCGAGGCACGAAGAGAAAACAGGAATCCAACTCCTCTCTGCATCAGTTTGATGGATTCACATGAAACTTTGTGCAAATGTTCCCAAAAAGGCGAATCCTCTCAGTCTAACATGAAGTCCACATTTAGAGTGAAAAGTCTGAATTCACTGATCAGGAGTCTCATTTTAACCTTAAGGATGCACGAAACAAGGCCTGGAACTGGCGTGCATTAAAGTTGGGATGGTTATGGAGAACTCTTTTGGTGTCAAGTGATAAAAAGTAATAATTATGTGAGAAAAAGAGGAAATTACAAGAAAGTGTGGGCACAAGTATGAATACCACTGCCAGGGATGTTCCTGCAATTTTTATCACATAATTTGAAATTTTATCTCATCATTTCAACTTTTTTTCTCAAAATTTGAATTTTATCTCATAGTTTTGACTTTTTATCATGAAATTTTGATGCTCTATCTTAAAATTTGAATTTTTATCTCATTTGTATGACTTTTTATTCTAATAATTCAACTTAATCTCATAATTATGACTTTTATCACCAAATTTTGTCTTTTTTTCTCAAAATTTTAACTTTTAATCTCATAATTTGAATTATCTAAAAATTATGACTTCTTATTTAATAATGATGATTTAATCTCAAAATTATGACTTTTGATCTCTGAATTTCAGCTTTTATCTAATAACTTTGACTTCTTATATTAGATTTCAAATTATTATCTCATAAGTTTGACCATTTAGTAATAACGATGACTTCTTATCTCATAATAAGGATTTTTATTTCATAATTTTGACTTTTTTCACATAATTATGACTTCTCATCTCAGACGATTAACTTCTAATCTCATTATTTGATTTTTTATCTCATAATTTGGTTTTTAATTTCATAATTTGACTTTTTTCTCAAAATTTCGACTTTTATCTCATAAACTGAAATTTGATCTCATTTTTATAACTTTTTATCTCATAATTATGACTTAATCTCATTATTACTTTTTTAATCTCCAAAGTTTGGCATTTTTTCTCAGAATTTTGACTTTTTATCTAAAAAATCAACTTCTTATCTCAAAATTTCAATTTTTATACCAGAATTTCAGGTTTTCCCCTCAAAATTTCAACTTTTTATCTCATAATATGAATCATTATCTCAAAATTTCAAATCATCATCTCATAAGTTTGACAATTTTCTCATAGGTTTTACTTTTTTATATAATTTGAATTTTTTATCTCATAATTTTGACTTTTGATATGAAAAATTCATCTTCTTATCTCAACATTTCAATTTTTATTTCTGAATTTTCACTTTTTATCTCATAATTTCAACTTTTTATTCCATGATTTGACTTTTTATCTCATAATTTCAACTTTTTATCTCATAATTCGACTTTTTATCTCATGATTATGACTTGATCTCATTATTCTGACTTTTGACCTGAGAATATCGACTTTTATCTCATAATTTTGACTTTTTATCTCAAAATTTCAAATCATTATCTCATAAGTTTGACAAATTTCTCATAACTTTGACTTCTTATTTTACAATTTGAACTTTGATCTTGGACTTTTGACTTATTATCTCATAATTTTAATTTTACTCACATATTTTGAATTTTATCTCATAATTGGAATTTTTATCTCTTGAATTTGACTTTTTATCTCATAGTTATGACTTTATCTCAGAATTCTGACTTTATCTGAGAATATCAACCTTTTGTTCTCAAATTTTGGCTTTTTTATCTCAAAATTTCAACTTTTTATCTCATAATCTGAAAGTTACTCACATAATTTTAATTTTATCTCACAATCTGAATTTTTAATTCATGAGTTTGACTTTTAATCTCATAGTTATGACTTTATCTCAGAATTCTGACTTTATCTCAGAATATTGACCTTTTTTTCTCAAATTTTGGCATTTTATCTCTGAATTTCCACTTTTTTCCCCAGATTTTGACTACTTATCTCACAATTAGAATTATTATCTCATAATTTCAAGTTTTTGTCCCTAACTTTCATATTTTTGTTTTTTAAGTGGTGGAAATGGGCTTCCATATGAAAGCTATCAATATCAAATAAGTACTATAAATTCATCGATTGTCCTCTTTCAGTCATTCTGCTGAGTCTTTGAGGTGAAACACCAGCATTAAGGCAGACAAAGCTTTGGAAGAGCTGCAAGCAAAAATCCTCCCAGCTCCCACTGATGGACAAATACCGTTTGTCTCATTCATACAAACAAAAAAGGTTTTACTCAAGCAGGCAGAGAGGAGGGATGTATGACAGCATATCTCTGAAAAATAAAGAAGAATCCATTTTTTAAATTTATAAATGTTAGAACTGAAGTAGGTAATTCTGGCACAACCGGCCGTCCTTCACTGGATGACCCTGAGAAAGACTACAAGCAGAAACGTGTCAGTCTGATAAAGTTGTTCTCTAAATCACAAGTGTTGAAGTGTTGCAGGAGATTTCAGTCTCCTTCTTCACCCTCTGTGCACCGTGGAAGTTGGCGAGGTTGAGCCAGAATTACCAGCTTCTTAAAGGAAGTTCATGATTTAAATTTACAACAACCAAAAT
Organism: Cheilinus undulatus; assembly: GCF_018320785.1. NCBI lineage: Eukaryota > Metazoa > Chordata > Actinopteri > Labriformes > Labridae > Cheilinus > Cheilinus undulatus. The sequence continues at coordinate 38,862,407 of NC_054884.1, read as the reverse complement.
GTTTTTTTCTTGACATTATAAAGTCTAAAATAGTCTGTTACTGAGAGAGTCAGCTGGAGGCCCAGGGGCTGGGTCATTTTTAAAGGCCCTTATGTAGAATACTTGTGCTTAAAGATGATACACACATTTTTAATCTAATAAAATTTGTGCATGTATTATATTTGCATGATCACTGGTCACATTACTTCCAGTTTGTCCTATCTCATTTCATATGCATAATTCAGCATACCTTTGGACATATTTTTGTGAGCACATAAGCTAGCAGGCAAAATGTCTCTGCTACTTAAAGATGCATGCCCAGAGAGTTGACAGCTCAACAGCAAACAGATGCAGAAGTTTTCATTTTAATATGCTTGTGCAAAGCCTGTATGCTAACTTTGCAATGACGGCTTATCAGTGTGTAAGGAATATGACATGATTAGGTGTTTTAAGACAAACAATGCCAACTTTGACATCAGGAGGGACCAAAACCAATAAATTGTCAAGTTTTGTCTCTTAGCAGGGCAACAGAAAGGCATCAGTGTGAAACCGTGTCCACTTTAAGGGCACAAAGACGGCACTTAGAGGCCTCCATAGAGGGCACCATGTCAAATGTTGCTGCTTAGACGCACCACAGCAGCACTTTGACTGCTTTTATAACCCTTGTGCCGTCCTCAAATTTACTACCGTCTGGACACCTTCGAGGCAAAAATGTACACGTACAGAAAAACTGCCATTAAATCAGCATACATCAATATTTTTTTCTACTTTTTTTTTCATAAATCTCTTAAACAACTTCAGACCCGCTCAAAACTACCAAACATTCAATCATTTTCAAGATTTTTTACCCTTTAAATGCCAGTTTGATTATTTGAAATATTTTATTTTTTACTACAAAAAAAACACAAAAAGTGGATTATTTTCCATTTAATAAATTGTAGAAAGATGGGGCTTTAGGGGTGATAAGAGTCTTGGATGGGTCAAAGATTAGCAACAAAATTGATTTCATTGCACTTGTATTTTTGGTGTAATGTCAGATTTACCCTCTTAACATCTTTGAGGCAAAAATGCCCCATTGACTTCCATTAAAACCAGGTTTTTTAATCTCACTGTCACTGCAGTATAAAATCATGCATTCTTTAATGGCAGCATTTCAATGTGAAGAAATCTAATGAAATTTGACATTTTTACTGTATTCCACCAGATTCAACCATTTACTCATTGTAGGACCATGCACCACATTCTTGTACTTTTGCCCGTTATATTATGGAGAGTTTTGTATAAGTTTAAAAGGTTACAATTCTGAGAATTATTGAATGTTTGGTAGTTTTGAGCAGGTCTGAAGAGATTTAAGGGAAAAAAAAGTAGAAAAAAATATTGATGTATCCTGATTTAATAGCAGTTTTTTTTTTTTTTTGTACATGTACATTTTTGCCTCGAAGGTGTCCAGAGGGTGCCCTCATGTTAAAGCTGGCACTACATAAAAAATACAAATGCAATCAAATCAATGTTGTTGTTAATCTTTGACCCATCCAAGACTCTCATCAGCACCAAAGCCCCATCTTTCTACTATTTATTATATGGAAAATAATTCACTTTTTGTGGGGGGGTTTTTTGGTAGTAAAAAATCAAATATTTCAAATAACCAAACTGGCATTTAAAGGCCCGTAAAGTGAAGCTAAATCTGTATTTAGGTTTGTTGTATGACAGGTCACTGTGGTATAAACCACCAGGTCAAGTTTCAGTCAAATAAACCATCTCTAAGTTGATAAAATTAAGCTTCAACATCATGAAAATGAGGCTGTAAAATCTGCTCCAGGATGGTGTGGGCGTGTCTGTTGAATGAGCTGAAGCCACGCCCACTCAGGAGAAATATGATCCTCTCAAATATAAAAATGAGTAAAGCACCCACACCTCTATCCTTCCCCTTAACCTTTTATTGACCTTAGAGGAAGAGACAAAGTCTGTTTTCAGGCTCATATCTCTGTTATGATGCTTTAAATCAGTGTTACTCAACCAAAGAGCCAACTGTTCAAAATATACTTGCAAGAGCCGCAATCTAAGTGCTAAGTTACAGGCAATAAAGGGTTAAAGTGGCAATAAGAATAAGTTAGAGCTGGCAAAAATGGTCAAAAGGGGCAAAAAAGTGGCAAAAATGGGCAAAAAAAAGGGGTCAAGACATAATTGACAAAATCTGGGTGAAAATGTGCAAAAATCCAGAGAAAAGTGGCAGAAAAGGGGCAGAAGTAGCAAAAATGGGTGAGACGGGACAAAAATATTAGTTACAGGTGGCAAAATGGTCAAAAAGCGGAAAATATACAGAAAAAAATGAATGAAAAGTAAAAAATCGGTTAAAAAAGGAGCAAAAAGGTAGGAAAAATGGGCAAAAGGCAACAAATGGGCAAAAAGTGGCAAAAAAGGGGGAATAAAATTGCAAACCGCAAAAAGCAGCATATACGTGGCAAAAATGGGAAAAAGTAGCAAGAGGAAGTAGCAAAAGGGGTTAAAAGCTGCAAAAATGTATTAAAAGTGGCAAAAATGGAAAAAAGGGGCAAAAAAGGTTCAAGGGCAATGGAAATACACAGACAAAGAACAAAATTAAAGCCTACTGTAGAAGTGCAGGAAACAAACTGATTAATGGGACTTGCAGCGGATCATTTCTGAGGTCAAAGTTTCCATTTTTATGGTTTTCTGGGGGAATAAAATTTCAAAGTGAGACATAAAAGTGCCACACGTTGAGTATCAGTGCTTTAAATGATCCATAGACCATTGTGGCTGATAGATTTGGTAAATTTATCTCACAGTGAACAAAAAAACAGCATTTAACTGACTGTTAACTTTCAATAAAGACAGTAACATCAGCTAACAACAGACTGGACTGAGACTAACTGCTCTGTGATTTTAGATTGGAGTGTTAGAGGGGCGGGGCCATTCCCCACTGTGGGCTGATGACATCATAAGCCCACATATTAGCCCCGCCCACATAAAAACCCAGCCAGGAAAGAGGTGAAAAACTTTCTAACAGTCTAAATCCAGAATTCAGTCACATGAAGATCTCAGTGTTTCCACGTTTACAGCGACTAGATTCCAACATCTCTAGAGTGTTAGGACAAAACTTTGGATTTTACTTTACAGGGTCTTTAAAGGGTTAAAATCTTGAACATTATTGAATGTTTGGTAGTTTTGAGCAGGTCTGAAGTTGTTTAAGAGATTTGTGAAAAAAAGTAGAAAAAATATTGATGTATGCTGATTTAATGGCAGTTTTTTGTACGTGTACAGGTGTCCAGAGGGTACAAAATTAATTGAGGGAGTATGACTGACATTTAAGAGTAAAACATGTTGGACTTCAAAAATTTACCTAGAAAGAAAAGTTCCTGTAAAAATTCATGCCACAAGCTGTAAAACTGACAAAATGATCACAAATTTAAAATAAAAAGGTGAGAAAAATGGCCAAAAAAGCCCGAGGAGAGCACAAGGGTTAAAAATATTAGTGTTGCTTTGACAGTTTATGAACCAGCATGCTTTTTGGCTCTTCTGACTTGCAGTACTCAGATGTTTATCTTTTAGCTCCAGATATCAGCTAATGTAGAAGGAGAAGGACCAAAGCTGGCGTATTTATTGACACTTTGCTTCACAAAACTAAAACTTGACTCGGTGGTGTTTGTTTGCCTCTCCTCTCAGACAGGAACAAACGTTGGTGCTGAACTCTGACACCGAGAGGAGTAAATAAAAGTCGTCTGCAGGCAGAGTCGAGGGTTAGTGCACCCAGCGAGGCGAGCGTGTTAGCAGAGGCTGTGAGTGCCTGAAGCTCCACACAGATTATTAATCACCTTCTCCAACACCACAGCCTTTTCTCTGCAGTCCAATTAGACGAGCATCAGTACAAAGCTGCTCTCTCAAACTTTAACAACACAACTTTGGGAGAGTTACGGGTTACTTTTAGAAACATTTCACCAGAGTTGATTGTAAAAACTGAAAAGAGGCATCTCATTCACCAGCAGGCATGTTTTAGCTTGTTCCGGTGTTTACCGCCGATCTTACCAGTGAGTGTTTGACTTTCCTGTTAAAACTCTGCAGCAGAGTTCAGGAAGTGAATGGAGAACAACTAAAGAGCATTTCCTTCATCCTTAATGTCCCATCCGAACGCTCCTCACCCGTCTCCCTGCTGCTCCGCCTGATTAGGCCTGACACCAACATTCACTATTCATTAGGAGAAGTTAGCAGGGACACGGACCAGGGTACGCTTAGAGCACAGGTGGGGATGGGAAGGACATCGGGACCACAGACACACTGTCTGGATGGTAATGAGTCTTAAAAAGTTCAGGGAGGAGGGTCGTGATAGAGATGAGAGGAGCTGAAAGTGACGGTGCAGGAAGTTATGTCATCTCGGAGTTACACTTTATGTAAATAGGTGTTTGTAGGCCAGATTGGGGTAGTGGGCCTTAACCTATTTCCTAACCTTGTAACCCTCAGCCATCACTAGGGACATTTTTGTCCATTTGTGCACATTTGTCCTCTTTCTCTGCTCACCATGTTAACTGTGTTAGTGCACATGGTCCAATTTCTGTAATAAAGTTTCTTTCTTGGCAAATTTTTGAATTCAAATTTCAATTTCTCTAAAAGGTCAGAGGAACACTGAAACAAATTTACTAACCTTTAAAGCCATTAAGGACAAAAATGTCCACTTCCAAAAAACTGCTATAAAAACTTAACAGATTAATTTTTTTTTCTTTTTTTTTCATAAATCTCTTAAACAACTTCAAATTTGCTCAAAACTACCAAACATTCAATCATTTTGAGGATGTTAACCCTTTAAATGCCAGTTTGATTACTTAAAGTCAATGTTGTTTTCATGAAAAAAAAAAAAGCTAAAAAAAAAAAAAAAAAGTGATATCTTCCTTAAAGCAAATGTTGGATGGCTGGGGCATTATTTCTAAATCCAGCATGGATATGTCAATGATTTGCCAAAATACTGATTTTGATGCATTTTTAGTTTTTTGTGTAGCATCTGATTTAAAATTTGCTACCCTTTGGTGTCATTAAGGACAAAAACGTCCACTTCCAAAAACAGCAATAAAAATAGTATAAATTCATATATTTCTGCTTTTTGGGGTCAGATCTTTTGATCAACATCAGTTCTGATCAAAACAATCAAATATTGAATAATTTCAGGATTTTAACCCTTTAAAATGCCAGTTTGATTACAGGATGGTCATATTTTTTCTAAAAAAAAAAAACAACAACAACAACAACAACAACACCCCCCCACCACCACACACAAACATTAATTATTTTGTGCTGTGTCCCAGCATGTGTTTTTGGTTCACTGTAACATCCGTGTTGCCAATGCTTATAAATGCTAGCCTAGTCTAAGAGTGAAAAGAGGTAATTATTGTTAAATTCCTGGGACTGCAACCACAGTTTTACCGTTTCGTATTTTATTTTGAAAATCCACAGCGGAAGTTTGCCTTGCGCTGAATGCGGTGCACTTTAGCAAACGACGTTATGCTGTTGGAAGTAGCTGCTCTGAAAGTTCAGACATAAATCCTGTTTTAAATGTAAATTCTGTGGATATAACGCATAAGCATTCATCTGTATTCTTGCAGCAGAATGCTGGAAGAAACTGCAGCTTCACTGCTTTGTTGGAGACTTTTGATTCCGTTTGTAAGAGCTAGTAGTGCTAGCTAGCCGCCGCTGGCTGTAAAGAGTGAACGTGACCGATACTTTCTACCGTCTTTTAACTGGAACTTTCCACCTGCTGTTAATTCACAACTGTGGTTGTGTGTGCTGTCCCATGTTTCCAGGTATGTTCAGATTGAGCTGTTCTTATTTTGTTGTACTGGTTTTGCTGGTTGAAATGATAGTTTATTGTGTTTCTGATACGTGTTTGCTGTGGCATGTTTTCACCACTAGATGGTGCTATTGACTTAATCTTGGTTCTACAATGCTAAAAGGCGCTTTGGCCCGTTAACATTGTGTTTTTATGCCTGTAAACCATGGGTGTAGCACAGGGGGGAAAGGGTTCTGATTACCTGGGCCCTCAGTAGGGAGTTTTGATTTATTTTTTCTTAGTAATTATAGGGACATTATTAAATCAAAAAAGACTAATGCACTGAGCCTCACTGCCAATTTAGGCTGCCTTGTGCAGTTAAATGCCACTTTATTTACCATTTTGCCACTCTTTCATGCTTTTTGCCAGTTTAAGTCAGATTTCACTAATTTTTTGCCACGTTTTTGGTCCTTTGAGACAATTTTTGCCACCATCCACTCATTTTTTGGTCAGTTCCCACCATTTTTGCCACTGTTTCTTCCCATTTTTGCCATTTTTTCTCCCAGTGTTTGCTGCTCTTAGCCCATTTTTGAAACTTCTTTTTGTCACTTCTCAACCATTTTTGACATGTATCCTGCTTTTTGCAATTTTTTGCCCATTTTTGCCCTTTTTTTGCCACTTCTTGCCCATTTAAGCTGCCTTTGGGACCATTTTTGCCACCATTAACTCATTTTTTGGTCACTTCCCATCCATTTTTGCCACTCTCTGCCCTTTTGCCATTTTTCTCTCAGTGTTTGCTGCTCTTAGCCCATTTTTGCTACCTTTAACCTATCCTAATTGCCACTTTTCACAACTTAGATTGTTGCTCCTGCAAATGCATTTTTCAACAGTTTGGCTCTTTGAGTAACACTGGACTAAATGAATCAGTCAACAGACAGAAATCCACATAGAACAGATTCAAAAATACATTAAAATGCAGATATTTTTATAAAAAAGACTCAACATATGTTGCTTGCCTCACCAGTTAAGGGGGCCCTGTGTAAATTCTTTCTGGGGGCCCAAAACCCTGAGCTACAACCGAGGGCTGGGGTATTAATTGTAAATTAGATTAAATCACAATGTGGCCTGCTGCAGTTTTCAAACTGCAAAAAATTGCAGTATTTCTTTTAACCTAAATTTGTGTCCAAATACCAGTTTTAAACTAATTTTTGCAGCAGAGATGTTGCATTACATATCATGCAATCATTCAGGAGCCATTTTTTTAGATTTGTCTACAAAAATCCTACCCTCTTCATTTTTGTGTGTTTTTCTTATTAAATATAAAAACGACCAAAACCCCTCAATGCAATAATTCTTATCCAATTTGCAATACGAGTCAAAATCATCAGAATTGTTCAGCCCTAGTTTAGGAATAAAAGAAAGTCAAGGAATAATCACATATCAAATTGCAATTGCTTTATTGGGGGAAAAAATCGCAATTAGATTATTTTCCAAAATTGTCCAGCCCTAATACAAACACTGCAGTAGTCAACGCTGAGTGGGAATAGACGTTTGAACAACTTTATGTTAATTCTTCACATTTGTGGATGCATGTGTGCCATGTTTTCCAGAATAAACCAGACCAGCTCCATTCATCCTGCCTCCTTTCAGCAGCAGAGCATGATAGGAAAGGTCACATCAGCGTGCTACTTAAGTTAGAGCTTCTTTGCTTTTTGTTAATCTTGGAAGGCTCCTTTCACATTCCTCTAAAGTGTTTAAAATTGAAGATTTTGCCTTTATTTAGATAGGACAGATCCCCCAACCGCTGTGTCGGGGACTACAGCCCTAAAGCTGAGCTAAACAAGCGCCACAAAAGTTTGAATTAAAACAGCTTGTTTTCATTATTTTGTGATATTAAGGTTTATGCCTACTCTAACAGTGTTGCCAGTGTTTCACGGGGTTTCCAGTCGTATCAGTTGTTAGCACATGCTAAAGATTGATTTTTGTAATGCTGCAAAACGTTGCATGTAAAAGAAAAGGAAAATTGTCGTTTTGTGCACAGTTTGTTTTGAGAGGAAGAAAATTCTAACTTTATACAGGACAAGTTAGTCCGGGAACTGACCTCACCTGCAGGGCTTGTTATACATGCAGACACAGAAACAGACCATGTGAACACGTGCAAGTGTGCTCGGGTACAAAACAATGTTACTAATGTGAAAGCAGGCCAGCAGGGAAGAGTGGAGGACAAAGCTATCGCACCCAGGCACGGTACAAAACAATCACGCCCGATGTGAAAACACACTTAGTTCATTCTGAGTGATGCTGGCGTTGTGATTTCTGAACGGGACTCTTAAAGCTGAAGTCTGAATCTGACTTTAACATGGGGTGTGAATGTGACTGCGTCTGCAGACAGCCTCGGGTTTTTACACTTTGGTCGGACATAAAAGTGACTCATTGAGCAGTTTCGACGACGCTGCAAATGTTTGCATGAAAAAAGAGAAAAATTATGGGGCAAATTCTTCAGTGGAAGAACACTTTTGTTTGTTTTGTCAAGATTCTGGCTTGTTTATTTCATCACCCAATTTCCATATACTCCACCTGCGCCGTGTCCTGATTGCTCAGTGTTTTCCTCCAACCAACAAAATGAAGCGTATCTGGAGCGCAGTGCAGTCCAGATTAGCTTGAGACTCGAGATCACAGGAGAACTACAAATTCACATGGGAATAGTGCGTAAACAACAGATTGTTTTGCCTTCCTGGGGTTAATTGGTCATTCATGATCCCTTGATTGTTTTTGCTTCTACCTCAAAAATAAATTTTGTCTTGCCAATGGCGCCATAGTAGCTCTGTGACCCACTGACCTCCTGATGATCTGTGGCTTGTGCCGCAGTATGAGACATTGATATAGTGATAATTCACTGTCAGGGGTCTGTGCATTGTGTTGCATTTTGAGTTGACCGGATGCTTGCGTGTTTTTCCAGGTGTTTGGATCGATCTGTTCCTCATGGATGGACTGGAGCGCGTGCAGTGGAACTGCAGACTGTTTAGAAAGGATGATTTGCTCCGCAGTGTACTTCTTGAGCAGATCATGGTGCAAACATAGGATATGGAATTGAAGGTAAGATCCAAACCGCAACATTTTTCAGTAAACAGGAGTTTTTGAAAATTTTATTTAGGTAATGATTTCTCATTAAAGGGGACCTATTATGCAAAAATCCTCATTTAGGCTTTTCTAACAAGATTGTGTGCCCCTGGCCTGTCCACAATCCTCTCAAGTACCAGAAAATCCCCCCCCTCCCCTTCAGAAAATGTGTGCTAAAGCAAGCCGTTCTCAGATTTTCCCTTCATGATGTCACATGGGGAAAGCACCGCCCCTAGGATTGGTTGGCGTGCCCCACTTTGCCTCTCAGCTGCCAGCTGAGATGCTGGGTAGCTCAGTGGGTTGCCCTGCTGACTTTTGTCTGGGAGGTTGATGGTTTGAATCCCAGTCAGGTCCTAAACTTTGGATAAAAGTGTCTTTAACATCAGGAGTGCCTCATCCATTCCCTGAGAGGGGTGTGGTTAGGGGCAGAGTCAGAGAGCTGTTTACCATTTAAAGCCACAGACACAGAAGCAGCTCCTTCTGAGCAGGGCTGATACAGAGGGGGTTTTTAGACATGCAAAAATCCAATACTGGAGTGTTTTTTCAGCAACAAACTTCACAGGCATGTTTTGGGGACCTCTGAGACCAATATTAACTTGTCTCAAAAGGGTAAAATATGTCCCCTTTAAGGAGGTGCCATGTGGTACCAAAGTTGGACCAGATGAGGGGACACAGAATCCTGTAATTAAAAAGCTGCTATCTCTAGGGATGTCCCGATCAGATTTTTTCACTTCTGATACAATACCGATATTTCAGCCTTGAGTATAGGCCGATACAATATCAGCACAAATCATACATACTTTTATTACTTATTTTGTAGTATGGAATGTTAGAAAAGGCTTGAACAAGTGATATTACTCAGAGAACAAGTCAGCAACAGTAGGTACGAGAAAAACTGACCCATTTATTGTTAACCAATGGGTTACATAAATTTTGACCTTAAACATAAGCACATTCTACAATTACATAGAAAAATCAAAAATAAATTAGACAAGCCTGTCTATACTGTGTTTCTTTCTGTGAGCATGAATGTGTGGGGACAGGGTGTGAAAAGCCGAAATGCTTATCTTCCTAAAAAAGAATCTCCACATCATGCTCAGACTGCAGAAAGTGAAGATGGAGGAGTAGGAAGGGTTTTGTTAGGAATTTAGTTAACTGACTGATTATTATTTGTTTTCTACTCTTGTTGTTAGAGTGAGATGTTTATTTTGAAATTGGAGCTGTGGACTCTTAACTTTGAGCAGTTGGACAATAGACAATATTGTTTTTTTTCCCTGCCCTCAGTTGTTCCCACCGTATACTGGCAGTAAAAAATAACTGAGGTGAACTTCATTTGTTATTTTGCTCTTTAAAAGTATGATTTGTTTTTATTGAATTTATTGAGGTCATTTTTCAGGCTTGTCTAATTTATTTTTGATGTATTCTATTCAACTGTAGAATATGCTTATTTTTAAGGTCAAAATGTATGTAACCCATTGGTTAAAAATAGGCTCAAAGTTCAATCAAGCGTTTAAACCCGACATTACTCACCACTGACAGGGGCTCGTCATCGATCTTTTCTGTTATAGCTAATGCCTTTTTGCCGTCCCGTGGGAGTTTATCACACTTTCCAAATGTTTCGGACGGCGTCGGTTGTTTGAATGAGCCAGAGCCTTGTTGTTTCTTCGTGGTCTTGTGAAAATCCTCATGCTGTTTTTTGTGATGCTTCTTCAAATGCCCGATAAGGTTGGTCGTTTTAAACTTCCCCGGTTTTTTGCCACCACGGGGAACTTGTGCATGACAAGTTTTGCACTCAGCTGCAACGTCTTTATCTGACTTTAACGAAAAATACTGCGACACAGCCGACATCACTCCTACTCCTTGCTACTGTGTTAGCGGTTAGCACCGGTTAGCACTCAAGCACGCTGTTGTTGTGATCACGTGGACTCTGCATGCTGGATCCTGCGGTGCTGCTGGATAGAAGTGTTGGAGCGGAGTCTGGAATGGACTGCTTGTATCGGAGTGCTTAAATCAGAGATTTTAGATGTAATCCGATATAATCCGATAGTCGTTTTTTTGCTGATATCAGACCGATATCCGATATCAATATCAGATCAGGACACCTCTAGCTATCACAGCAACCTGCGCAGTGTTACCTATGCATATTGACCATTTGGTCAAAATTTAGTTATTTCTTATTCCAAAAAGCCAAGATAGAAGCAGCAAAGTGTCAAATGTGGGGCTACAAATAGTTGTGTACAAATGTGTTACATCATAGGAGGATTAGCATATACTTCAGTACTGGTTTCAAGATCTTAACTACAGTTGAGACCACTAAAGCTGAGATTTTAAGGCCTTTAATGAATGATGTTACATCCTATCAGCAGGTAAAGTATTCCAGAGAAATTAGGCACAGTAGACGGAGGGTCCTCCAGCCCACTGACTTCATTTATAAGCATGGAGGCAGACAGGAGCTCTGTACTCTGAGAACCAGGGCATGAGATGGGATTACTGCTATAATAAGATCAGACAGATATGCAGGGACGAGCCCATTAACAGTTACAAAAGCACCTCAGAGTCTGATTTGACATGAAGAGGGAGCTGGTGAAGTGGAGCTAAAATTGGTTTAATACATTGGTTAGAAATATTCTGATCTTTGGCCGAGTTCATGTTCGTTGCTCAGATCATCATCACGTAATTCATCACATTTTTGTGTGAGTGTAGCTAATGATAAAGTTGTGATTTCCAAATTCCTCTTTAACTCTTCACACATGGTCTGAGATTTACACTGAGTCCTGCTTCCTGTCCTTGTGAGTCTGGGACTGTGCAGATGCCTGGATGTTAATTAAACTGACTTAGAGCCCTGACATTAGACTGACTGACGGGTGAGGTGAACAGCAGAGCACACCAGGCAGTAAAACTTCTGAATCACACACAAATAAATGACAGAGGAATCTATACACACACTCAGGGAAGGACACACACACAGACTTATAAACACCCACACACACAGAGTGCTTCACATTGAGATAATAATGACAGCAGTGAGAAGAAAATCCCGACCTTACCTCTGCACCACCACTGCACTCAGACAGCAAATCATCCATCAGCCACAACACTTCAGAAGAACAGACAAACACAGTGACTGCTGCTGTTCCTAAAGGAGAGCTCCACTGTTAGGAGAACTTAGGTCTTTGTTTTGAGTCGTTTCAGTCATTCCTGGGAGTCATTAAAATAGTGTGCCAATGAAGTAAAAAGCAGCAAACAAAACAGTCCCAGGCCATCACACCACCGCCATGTTTGACTGAAATGTTGTGTTAATTTTCTGAACTTTAGTCTAGTCAGTCCTCAGAATATTTCCCAAAAGTCTTGGGGATAATCAGGATGTTTTAGTCAAATTTGAGACAAGTCAGCAATAGTTCTGGCATAGGAACTCTCTGATGGATGCCATTTTTGCCCTGTCTCTTTCTGATTGGCTGGATGGATGCTGCGATCAAATCTTTGTCTGCAAAAGGCACCAGCCATGGTTGATGGCATCAAGGATAGTGCAGGGGCCTAAAGTGCCATCAGTGGGGGTTTGCTCATTTAAAATAATGGAGGCAAATGTTTTGATGCAGGTTGCATGGCAACAGTATACCTATTGCGCATGTGGCATAGGTATACTACGTAGGGATGCCCGATAACTATCGGGCTGATAGTTATCAGGCCGATAACAGGAAATTATTATGTCATTCCGACAAGTCCGATATCATGACGACGAGCCCCAATAACATATATATTTTTGTCAGCACGGTAGTGCTGGCGTTTGTTTTCTTTCTCACAAGACTACACATTCCAAAACAGCAGGTGGCGACGCAGTACACGACCCGCTGTTAAGCACCTGAGAAGAAGAGGAAGCAGCCCCTGTGCTAAAATGCTAACAACACGGTGGCATTATTCAGTATTTAGGGGGAGGAAAACACAACCATGTGTGTAGAATTTGCCCTGCAAAGGTCGCAAAGAGTAGAAAGAAGTCCTCGATGGATCTTATAAGTCACTTAAGAGTCATCATCCTAACGACGTTAAAACAAAGCGTCAGCAGCCACTAGCCTCAGCTGCAGCATTAGGACCGAGTCAACGGCTAACACCAGGCAGAGCGCTGATCGTAAGCAGGCATTGAAAATTGCAGAAAGTTTGCCAGAGTCAAAAGGCACAACGTTATAATAACAAAATCAGTCTGACAGTCTCCTGATCCATCGCTACTTTCATAGACGTGTACCTGCCTGCTCTGTTTGACGTGGTTTCATTCAGTCTGATCGACATTAGGAACATAAGTTGCTATATGACTTATGTCAGTGCATATTTTTAATCTTTATGTAAAACATCAGCTTGCTTTAATTCTGGCTTAAGCAGCAAAAAAAAAAAAAAAAAAAAAAAAAAATAGAATAACCAGACCCCCAAATATCTCCATTTGTTAAGCATAACAGCCTGTTATCATTTGATTTTATGGGGGAAAACCTGTCAGTTGTTTGTGTATGTTGTACTTGGTACACAAATGTTTAACTAAGTTATAAAGTTATAAAGTGTTAACAGTTATAAAGTCAGAATAGTTCTTTGTTTTTTGCAAAACACGAGTGATATTAGTTAAAATTAGTTATAAATATCTCTGCTCACTACATATTAACCCCTTCTTACCCCCAGATGTGCATAAACACATCAAATAAACTTCTTTTGTTAAATCAACAATTGAAAAAAATATATTGGTTATTATCGGTTATCGGCCACCAGGAGTTGGAAATTATCGGTTATCGGTATTAGTTCAAAAAATACTTATTGTGCATCACTAATACTACGCTATGTTTAACACAATGATTTTCAAGAAAGATGCGGTTTGCTGTCCACAACAGATTTGTTCACTCTGGGACCCTGTTTCAAAACGTAGCATTTATGGCCTCCCAAATCGCCATTTCCGTGTGGATGAAACACCAATACAACAAAAAAATTTTGCATATACACCTGAATTCATCTCCGTGTGGACGGGGCCTTAGTCTTGAAAGGGTTAAAAAGCCATTTGGGACCCCAACCAACCACAGTGAGAGCCATTATCCACAAATGGAGAAAATTCAGAACAGTGGTGAACCTTCCCAGGATTCTCTTGCCTACCTAAAGAACTCGAAGAGCACATCAACATCTCATCCAGGAGGTCACAACAGAACCCAGAACAACATCTAAAGATTATCCCAAACACTTTTGAACAAATTTACTATGTACTGGTGAAACAATAGATGAACTTTTTGGAAGGTGTGTGTCCTGTTACATCTGGCATTAAACTAACACAGCACTTGATTAAAACAGTCAAACATGGTGGTGGTAGTGTGATGGTCTGGTGCTGCTTTGCTGCTTCAGTACCTGGACCACTTGCTGTAACTGATGACACAAGATTGATGGAGTTAAATGCAGCCCAAGCAGGCTGCAAAATGAGTTCCAAGGAGGTTCGTCTGCTGGTTCCATGGTGGCCCCACCTCTGACTGCCTAAGAGGAATCTACATCTCTAGAGATGGGGTCTCATTTTAAATTTCCCATACAAGTCCTATCTACAACCCAGGTTTCCCCCTGCTGGCCATTAGAAAGAATGCAGACTAACTCTGTGTCTTACAGTCCATGGAGATCCTCAGTTTGCAACACTGTGATTCTGCATCCACCGCCTACACCTGCAGAGTGTGGAGATGGCGTGTTCGGTCTGTGGAGAGTAGAGGAGAATCTGTCGGTATCACAGCGACACCACATGCTGAGAAAAACCCAGCCCCTCTCTTCAGACCGCTCTCTCTCTCCATTGAACATACAGCCAGAGTCTGTTTGTGCTCCTCACAAAAAGAGAGGACAGGCGATTGTACAGAGGAGAGAGCGTGTTTGTGGTTGTTGTGAACCCAAAGCCTGTGAATACCTGAGCGAGGCAGAGCCAGAGGAGATAAAAAAATAAATAAATGAATGTGTTGAATGTATTGAACAACAGAAAAGAGGGACTGCTGCAGAGAGAAAGATGAAGACGGATATCTGCCTGGTTGTGAAAAATTCATTTCAAGGCATCAGGCCATGCCGTAAGCAAGTTTGGCTTTCAATGATTAATTTATCTTTACAGCAATCCCACAGGAGGAGTGTGTGTGAGCATGCGAGTGTTTGCTCCACCGCCTCTCCCCCTCAGGATCGTTGTAGCCGTCGGCAGCACAGATACACAGGAACACAAAGTGCTCATAGGTATGAGGCTGCAGTAGAATATAGGTACCATACCTGTGTTTGAAAACGTGTCCAAAGACGAAGAAACACACCTGACTGCATGATTCAGAGGAGATGCACGCTGCAACGGCTGTCAAAGTTTTCAGCACACCAGTATAATATTGTTACCACATGTTCATGAATGATTCAGTCTGTTTTGGTATCAAAAGAACCAGAGATTAAGATTTGTGTATTAAGATTAACTCAGACTACTAATTACAAATATAATGGCTCAGAAAATTCATGAAATATTTTGGGTTTAGAGCTATTTAGAGTGAAAACTGGAGCTGAAGCTTTTCTGCTTTTCAGGATCTTTATTCTGCCTTATTTACATTCATATTTAAATTTAAGGAAGAAAAGGTCCATGCAATGCAAATCAGAGGCGAGGAAGACTGGACATCTGTCATAGAAAGCAGCGACTTTCCCCAGAACCTAGGAACCCTTTAGGAACTCTCAGGGGTGTAAATAGGGATTTTGGGCCCCAGAAAGACTTTACACAGGGCCCCCCTTAACCGGTGAGACAAGCAACATATGTTGATTCTTTTTTTTACAAATATTTATGCATTTTAATGTTTTTTGAAACATAATTTCCCCATTTATAAGCAACGTTTTTACTATGGTTAAATTAAATTTACTTGCAATATTTCACAGTGCTGGACTATACCATTTGGACATTTTTAAGGGTGGAGCAGTATTGTATTTTACTCAGTTTATGTAGATTTCAGTCTGTTGACCAATTCATTTAGTCTAGTGTTACTCAACCAAAGAGCCAAACTGTTAAAAAAATGCATTTGCAAGAGCTACAATCTAAGTGGTGAAAAGTGGCAATTCAGATAGGTTAAAGGGAGCAAAAATGGGCTAAAAGCGGCAAATACTGAGAGAAAAAGTGGCATAAAATGGCAGAAAATGACAAAAATGGGTGGGGAGTGAGCAAAAAATTAGTTAAAGGTGGCAAAAATGGTCCCAAAGTAGCAGAAATATGGCAAAAAATAAGTGAAAAGTGACTAAACTGGCCAAAAAACAGAAAAAAGGTGGGGAGAAATGGGCTAAAAGTGGTATTTTGTATCACATGGCAGCTTAAATGGGCAAGAAGTGGCAAAAAAGGGGCAAAAAATTGGAAAAAAAAAAAAACAGGATCAAAGTGTAAGAAATTGGCAAGAAGTGACAAAAAAGTGGCAAAAATGGGCTGAAAGTGGCAAAAAAAATGAGTGAAAAGTGACAAAAACTGGGTAAAAAGCAGAAAAAAGGTGGGAAAATGAAAGTGACATTTAATTGCAAAAGGCAGCTTAAATAGGCAAGAAGTGGCAACAAAAGGCAAAAAGGGGCAAAAAGTGACAAAAAGAAGTGACAAATATGGGCTAAAAGTGGCAAAACTGGGAAAAAAAATAGCAGAAAGTGGCAAAAATGGGAGGGAAGCGAGCAAAAAATGAGTTAACTGTGGCAAAAATGGTCTCAAAGTGGCAAAAACGGGGCAGAACATGAGTGAAAAGTGACTTAAATGGGCAAAAATCATCAAAGAGTGGCAAAATGGGAAATAAATGGCATTTATCTGCACAAGGCAGCTTAAGTGGGCTTTCAGGATCACTGATTTAGCCACTTTAAATTTAATAATGTCACTAATTATTAAGAAAAAATAAATCAAAATACTCTTTAATTGCAGGCTTCCCTTTTCCCCCCTACTGTGGGCCCAGGTAATCAGTACTCTTTTTCCCCCTTTTTCCCCCCTGTGCTACACCCCTGGGAACTCTATCCTTTTCCACAACAGGAACCAGGTTCTGAATTTAGTTTGGGGTTTAAAAAAATCTGCCCTTTAAAGAGTTTCTTTTAAGTGGTAGTACTTTCCACAATCCCGGGATCTGTGAGGAGTGAGGGTGTAGTACTGAACATTTTTGATTGGTACCCAGTACGATTTTGATGCTCAGGCCCCACTGAATCCGTCTATCTGTGACCAATGGAGTGTTGTGCTGCGCCCACATCTGTTGCCTACAACGTTCTTGTAATTGAGGTGTCTTCTTCATACAAAACTAATCTCCATAAGGTGTAACCTGAAATTCCACATCCGGCAGCTTATGACAAGAGGGCAGAGATCACGGGTTGATTTGCCATTCATTCCATTCCACATGATTCCATGATTTGATTGGTTCTGCCATGGGTTAGAACACTATATTAAACGATTTTGCTACATGGTTTCATGTAAAATTTGGTGGCTTTCCACCTCAGAATTTAACTTTTCTTTATCAGTGGCGCCGCTGTAGCTCGGTGACCCGCTTACCTCCCATTGACTTTTTGCTCGTGCTGCAGGATGAGACATGATGTTGATATAGTGATGATTAATGACTTGGCATCGTGTTGTATTTTGAAGCTGATTGGGTACTTTGCATGTTTTATGTCTGTTTGGATCGATTTGTTCTACATTGATCAATGTGGTTTGGCAGTGGCCAGCACTGAAAAACATTCCTGCAGTGTATCTCCAACAAAGCCATTTTGTACATACAATCCTGCATATTTCTCGATGCATACCAGTAAACAGTATATTTAACAGATTAAACAAAAATATTGATTAATCCAAACAAAATAGCCCTAAACACAAATCTTCTTGACACCTGTATGAATGATTTCTGAGTGTTATGTCATGATTTTAGTTAATTTGTGTAGATCTGATTTTGACAACCTCAGAGCAGACAGAGCCTTGCGCCTCCCCTGAATTGTCTGGCATCTCCCTAACGGGGTCCTGGACCCCAGTTTGGGAATAAAGGTCCTAGCTGTAAGTTCTGGTTTCAGACCACACTGGTGTAGCAGTGCAGCATTCACATGTAGCTCTCTAATTCCATTTCAAAGGTGAAAATAAGTGCAGGAGGCCTATATATAATCCATGCAATATACACAGTTGCTACAGAGAAATGATGAATGCTTCATAATGCCCCAAAACTGAAGTTGCGGCAGAATGAGAATTTGATCGTGCTTGCTATTGAATAGTCCATGTGGATGGCTGCTGTGCTGATTTGAAAATCTGTCATTTCACAGCCATAATACATACACATTTTCTATAGTAAATGAGGATGAAGAAGCTAAAGAGACTGTCAAACAGGTTTATCCAAGAGGACACGTAGGACCACTGCTGTGTTGTAGAACTTGAAGTTATCTCACCTGAAGCTCTGGTCACAAAAAGCCACCGTTATAAAACTTTTTTTCTCAAACAAACACCATCAGATGGTGACCTCTCCGTGACCTCCTGCCTTCAGCTGATTCAAAGCTCCGTCTGTTTCCTCTCCTGTCGCTACACAGTGGGAGTCCTGCTCTGTGCACAGAGTTCAAGAAGAATCTCAGCGTACTCCATTTCTCCTCGCTGTCTCTTCACCTCTCGGTCTCTCTGTTCTTCTTCTTTGTTACAGCCGGCAGTAACAGACTGATTGTCTCCACAGCGACAGGTTTCAGTGCCTGACATCAGGTAAAATCAGAGGGGACGACCATCAAGGTAAGCATGCAGGTCAGTGAACTAATGAGTTTGAATGGAAATCCTTACTTGAATCGCTTTAAAGTCAAAATGCTACTAAAGAGGGTTAATTATTTTCCTTTAAACCAATTACAAACAAGTCTGGCATTTACCCTCAGGTGGCCTGTAAGTATTTGTCGTGTGGTTTCCTCCTTTCTCTTACTGGAGAGAAATGCAACACGTGATATCTAGAGGCTACTTGGCTGGTACAGGGCATTTGCAGAAATGTCATGTCACCCACAGAACTCCAGATGGCAGATGGGAAGTGATTTCAGCATGGTAAAGGGCTTTAAAATCAACAAAGTTTTGAGCTGTTTGAGCCATGTCAACTGGTTAAATCAGACGAAATTGGACACTTTTGTGTCCTGAAAGTAGCAACAGATTAAGGCCACAAGTTCAAAAAGCTCACAGAGAAACAGGGAGACATGGATTTAAGAAGATCTGTGTTCACTCGTGCATGCAGTGAAAGGTACAGTCATTTAGTCTCTGAACTTCATAGAGTTTATTACCACTGGAATGGCTGTGAGAGACCAAATATGTCTCTGCTTGTGGAGCCAAAAGGGAAAGATAATGCTTGATTCGTCAAGCAATGCAAAAGAGAGTACAGAACAACTACACTTCATTTTTCTGCCTTCAGTCTGGCAGTAGCCGCGAGGCTGTAGGCATGTTGTTTTTAAGATTGCTGTCCATCTGAATTAATTTTGTGAGCATGACAAGGCAACTCTATGCTGACTCAAGGATAATCTCACTTGCTTATGAACACAACATCTCAAGAACATTTTTAAGCCATTTTCTACAAACTTTGCACAAGTGTTCACTCTGAATCAAGGGCAAACTTCATGTTGGAGGTCAAGGTCGCTGGACCTCATGTTTATTCGTAGTTTGCAAGACCTCTACGAATAAGCTTCCACACCCAATCACAGCTCGTTCTCTGAACACAGCAGTCGATTCAAAAACAACGTACCCCTCACCAATCCCTGCTTGCATTAATGCTGTTGCATCACGCTGCTGCTGCTGGCAAAGCTTTACCTCCTCCACCTCAGCCTCATCCTTTTATAGCATGAAGCTTGTTGCAACTTTATATTCTTTGTATTCATGCTGCTGTGGATTAATTGCATTTTTAACTAGGGATGCACAATATTATCAGCAGTGTATCGTATCGGCCAATAATACCTTAATAATTAAGCGAACATGATGAAGCCAGACATGCGCCAACAACAAACTCAACATGTGGGCTGTGTGGGAGAAGTTTGAGGTGTGGGAACAAGACAGCTAAGTAGCTGTTTGCATCGCTTGTAAAGTATATGTGATGCGAGGAGGAGCTCGACAACATGCCTTTAATGTAACCAGTTTAATTTTGCATCTAAAAAAACATCACCCTGATGACTACAAGGACTTAAATTTATAGGTCTTGATAATCAGCCTTTCAGCGTGGTAGGATATACGGGCTTCTGCGGGCTATGGATGCGTATAGAGCCCCGCTACGTTATACCAGGCACTTACAGCCTTTCCTGAACTGCAAAACTTGGTTTCCAGGTTTCCAGTCATGTTAAAGGGATACTTCAACATTTTGGCAAATTCGTCTATTGCCATAATTCCTATAGTCTTAGTAATAGGTTCGTTACCTTCAGTTGTCGGTGCAAGCTATTTTTAGATCGCTGCTGCAGAGTTCAGACCTGCTGTGCCAACTCAATGTAAGCGGGCGGTATTCCAGCTTTCCCTCATCAAACTCATCAAATACACAATCCAACAACCCCAAAACACTCTCGTGGACATGTTGTGACCTGTACATTCACCACGTTATGAAATAATCATGGAACATTACGAGACGTAGATGTTTTAAAGCTAAATGCAAAGCTGGAACTACACTCCAGACATGGCTGCTCCGCCCAGTGGTTTACTCAAGAAATAGTTCCAAGTATTTGCTTCGTGCGTCGTAATGTTACATAATTATACATTATTATTCCATAGCGTGGTGAATGTGCAGGTCACAACTTGTCCACGAGAGCATTTTGGGGTTGTTGGATTGTGTATTTGATGAGTTTGATGAGGGAATACCGTCTGCTTACATTGAGTTGGCACAGCAGGTCCAAACTCAGCAGCAGCGATCTAAAAATAGCTTGCACTGACAACTGAAGGTAACGAACCTATTACTAAGACTGTAGGAATTAAGGCAATGGACGAATTTGCCAAAATGTTGACGTACCCCTTTAAAGCTAAATATATTAGCTTCACTACGGATATATGGACACCAAGTGTTCCTCATGTTGAGCCTCACTGCCTCAGTGGATAGATGAGGATTTCACTCTTAAAGAGCCTGTCCTGCACTCACAGGATTACTCTGATTCTCAGTTTTGATAACATGTTTCAGATATGGAAAATAGAGAAAAAGAACGTGCATGTTTTGCTACATGGCAGTGCGCGAAACCTGGCAAAAGCAATGACAGGCTTCTGTGTGTCACGTCTCCCGTGCATGGCACATACTCTGAAGGTGTCCTGTCTCCAGTATTGGAGATGTGGGTGTCACTGTGTTGTTACAGAGCTGTTTACAGTGAAATACCCATTAAACTTGGTTGTTTAGTTAGTTTTTGCTGTTTAAAGCAGAATCTGGAGAACTACTTAATTTGAAGTTTTATTTCTTTTTTTCATCATAGGTTGTAAAGAACTGAAAATGGTTATTTTTTTAATTTACAGCATTAGTAAGTCATATTTACTGAAATCAAAGCTATTTAAATCAAAAACATCTTAACAGGCCAAGTTCCATGTTAACATAGGAGCCCTTCTTTGATATCACCTTCACTATTCTTGCATCCATTGAACTTGTGAGTTTTTGGAGAGTTTCTGCTAGAATTTCTTTGCAGGATGTCAGAATATCCTCCCGGAGCTGCTGTTTTGATGTCAACTGCCTCCCACCCTCATAGATCTTTAGCTTGAGGATGCTCCAAAGGTTCTCAATAGGGTTGAGGTCAGGGGAGGATGGGGGCCACACCATGAGTTTCTCTCCTTTTATGCCCATAGCAGCCAATGACACAGAGGGATTCTTTGCAGCATGAGATGGTGCATTGTCATGCATGGAGAAAATTTTGCTGCAGAAGGAACTGCTCTTCTTTTTTGTACCATGGAAGAAAGTGGTCAGTCAGAATCTCTATATACTTTGCCAAGGTCATTTTCACACCTTCAGGGACCCTAAAGGGGCCTACCAGCTCTCTCCTCATGAATCTGGCCCAAAACAGGACTCCGCCCCTCCTTGCTGACATCACAGCCTTGTTGGGACGTGGTGGCCATCCATCAACCATCCACTACTCCTCCATCTGGACCATCCAGGGTTGCATGGCACTCATCAATAAACAAGACTGTTTGAAAATGAGTCTTCATGTATTTCTGGGCCCATTGCAACCGTTTCTGTTGTGAGCATTGGTTAGGGGGGGCTGAATAGTAGGTTTGCAACTGCAAGCCTCTGGAGGATCCTACACCTTGAGGTTGGTGGGACTCCAGAGGCACCAACAGCTTCAAATACCTGTTTGCTGCTTTGTAATGGCATTTTAGCATCTGCTCTCTTACTCAGACAGAATTTGTCTGTCAGAAACCTTCCTGATTATGCCCTTTATCTGCAGGAACCCATCTGTGCTCTGAATCAGCCACAAATTTCTTCACAGTACGATGATCACGATTAATTTTTCATGAAATATCTCATGTTTTCATTCCTTGTCCAAGGCATTACACTATTTGACACTTTTTGGCAGCAGAGAGATCCTCTTTCTTTCCCATATTGCTGAAACCTGTGGCCTGCTTAATAATGTGGAACATGTGGAACAGTGCATTTTGAGGTTTTTATTTTTTTTTAAATAATGGTTGTCATTATGAAGTTTGTTCAAAAACATCGTCATCAGCTGATGACTTGAAAAATACTCTGACTGTCATTTACATTAATATTTAGGAAAATTAGAGAAAAATGTCATTTGCTCAATAATATGGAAAGCAGTGTATATGGAGTTTCCAGCCATGCACTCCCTGGGAAATCAAGGCATGCTGTTTGACTAACCCCTTTTGAGCAGAGCCTTCTCCACAAAGTAAAACTGCATTCCTGTTTAGCCATAAAATGGTTAAATGTTTGATGAGTGTTCCTGAATAAAAGTTTATAACCATTCTATCCTCTAAAATTGTTTATCTCAAAGAAAAATCTGTTCACCTCACAGTCAGTACAGATCAACTTTTGTTCTTGCATTCCAGGAAGAGAAACAAGTGTCTGATGATGTTTTGGTCCGATTTCTCTCAAAGTACTGAATGAGAAATGAGGCGGAGAGCATACAAACTTTCTTCTCACTCTGCTGTGACCATCCAGGTCTCGTCTCCTCTCCTTCTTCTGTTTTCTTTATTTATACATCTGTCTGTCAATCCTTCGCTCTGTCAGACCAGGCTCTCCCTCCTCTGAACCATGGACCGGCAGGAACCTGCTTTTCCCTCACAAAACTCCAGGGGGGACACATTTCAGCTCTGCACGTTACATTATTGATGAGGCGTCCCATTCCCCTTCCCGTCTCTCCCCCGAGGCTTCGTGCTGAGGGACGCTGAGAGAAAACAGAAATCTCTGAGGGATCCTTCTGCATCTCAACACAGTGCAGAGTGACTGCAGATTCACACAAGTGAGGGAAAAATGCAAGCTTCTGTCAGCCTGATACGGCACCAAACCAACAAATTCTCTCACTGCAGAGGCAGGAACAAGCCTTAGTACATCCAATGATATTTTAATGATTAAATCCAAACTATGAAGACTCAAAGACGAGAGACAAGATTACTTTCACTTTTATATCCCAACAGTGGCCCCTAGAGGCTGAAAAATTCACTACAACTCCATAACAAGAGCTTTGATGCAGCATTCATCCTGATCTTCACAAATCAGGCCCGACATTCAGGCTGCATCTGATGGATATTTATGCTAAGTTGTCATGGAAATGAATCTTCCAGTACTAGATCTATGGCAACATGTGATGCCATAATAGTGTGTCCCATTGCTATTTTTTCATACCATCTCAAGCCCTCATGGACTCATGCACCTGATGTCATTAAAGTCTGTGGGAGCTCAGTGCTGAGGTTTCAGGGTGAGAGATTAGGATCTGACCCAGGCATGTGGTCACTTGGTATGGCCAAATAGTCTAGGTGTGCATTTGGAAGATTATACAGTTTGAACTCAGTCAAAATAGTTTGTGGCCTGACACATTTTTAAAACAACTTACAACATGAAAATCATCTGGTGTGTTGTCTTGCCACACACCAGATATTTTTCAGCCAGATTTCAGGTCAGATTTGCCTCCCCAACAACTTGGGGGGTATCCTGATTCGAAATTTGTCACAAATGACTACTTTTATGGCTCACAAACACACAAAAAACAGCTATACCTTTATCTCAGCAAGGGTGTCTCCCTTTTTTTCTTGCTGCAGCTGTAACACTCACCAGGACTTCCAACTTCTTTTAAACCGCTGACAATTCCATATAATGTGCAATAATCATGAACGAGATGTTGAAAAGTCAAGTTCAAGTACTCCTGGGAAAAGGGACCAAAGCTCTCAGACTTAGGGCATTTCCTGACTATTTTACAGCCATAATAACAAAAAATGTCCAAATCGCCATTTTCAGACTCAGTAGGTAAAGGGTTGAATACTTTATATGAAGGTGTTTTGGTAAGAAGTTGAAACTGTCCTTATTTCTGTGGTTGCTCAAACAAGTAAAAGTGTTTTGGATGGTCTAGTGTCTAGCAAGCAAAAGCCACAATAATACTGTCGTTATTAGCTTATTCTGCCTGAAGATTTAACCAGAATAAAGTCTAGATCAGTGGTTTTCAAAGTGTGAGGCGGGCCTCCCCTGGGGGAGGGGCGCCACAGAACTTCAGGGGAGGCGTAGAACCATAAACCAGAAAAAAAAAGAAGTGATTTGCTTTGCAAACTTCTGCTGTGCATGGAGCAAAATGAATAGACTTACAGTAACTTTAAGGTAGTGATACTCAACGAGTGATTTGTGATTATTAGTGGCTCTTTGATGTCTTCTGAAATATTATTCCCCAGAAAACCTGAAAAATGGAAACTTTTTGCCCCTTTATACCATTTTTTGACACTCTTCATCCATTTAAGCTACCTTTGGTCATTAAATACCACTTTTTTCCTACTTTTTGCCCGTTTTTGCTACTTTTTCCAACTTTTGCCCTTTTGTAACCTTTTTAATGCCATTTTTCGCCAATTTAAGCATCCTTCTGTCATTAAATACCACTTTTTCCCTACTTTTTGTCCATTTTTTGCCACTCTCGACTGCTTTTATTAACCAATTTTTTTAACTTGTTTTTGCCACCTTTGGACCTTTTTTTTTTTTTTTTTGCCACCTGTTACTCATTTTTTTGGTCACTTCTCACCCATCTTTTTTCACTTTTTATCCCCATTTTTGCCTATTTTCACCCATCTTTGCTGCTTTTTGACCATTTTTGCCATCTTTATTTTATTTTTATTGCTACTTTAAGCTGTTTTTGCCACTATTCACCATTTAGATTGTGGCTCTTGCAAAGGTATTTTTCAATGGTTTGGCTCTTTGGTTGAGCAGGGTTGAGAAATGCTGCTTTAAGGATTATCAGAGCAGAATAATCAGGTAGTACTGAGGATAAATTCATTACTGAAACCAAATAACTGATTACCTGGTAAAGACGGATGTTTAAGAACATTTTCAGACCAAAATATCAAAGATATAAAGTGTTGAAAAATTTAAAATTAGACATAAATGTTTGAAAATATAGTTAAGTTGTTTTTTTAAATCTGAATCTTTATGTGGGTGGGGGTCCACCAAATGAATGATTTTCTCTTAAGGGAGGCTCACTCACACACTTTGAAAACCCCTGGTGTAGATTATTATCCTCGATGAGGGTATGCTTCTGTTTGCTTCATTCAGTCATTCATTTCCTCACTTCTGTTGTTCAGTGGGTCGATAAAGTGCCCCAGTACAGGGCTGCTGTCCATGGTGCTGAAACCTTTTCCCCTTCACAGCTGCAGCAGTTTTTGCTTGTGTGCTGTCCATGGTGCTGAAATGTTGTTTCCCCACAGCTGCATCAGGTTTGGTGAAAGAATGGGGGCACTCTCCGTGGTGCTGAAAGGAACCAAGAGGGCTTTAATTGCAGTTTAATTTCATTGTTTGGCTCTGTAGTTTAGTTGTAGAATAGCCTCCTGAGGCCTGAGCTCTTAAGAATACATTTCTAGTTTCTCCCACTTATTTGGGATCAGTAGGACTTGATAGGTGTAGAAGCTCAGCCTTGTCTCTGAGCAGGAAGTAGTTTTGATCAAAAATGGTGTCCACAAAGTCCCATAGTCCCTGCAAAAACTACTGAATCAGTTTTAAAGCAGATGTTTTGATTGTGTGTTGTTTGGGGTCTTCAGTCAGTCAGAAATTTCCAATAAAAATCCCATGTAAATTCCAGAAATACTCTTTTTTTCTTGATTCCAAAGAAAATAGAAATACATTCCACAATGATGGAAAATCAATTTTTTGTGAAAATACTTTAAGATTTCAAATCAATATTCCCCCCAAAAAGCACATCAAATTCCTTAATATCTACAACTAGTTTCCCAAATTTTGATGATAATGCCTGGAAATTTCCTGACAAAGTCCTCCAAACATTCAAACAAAATTCCACAAAAATACTTGAAAAATTCCAGGGCAAATTACCCCCAAAACTTTGTATTTAACACTCCAATAGTATGTAAACATAAATTTCCATGAAAATATTCACACTAATTCCCAAAAATATAAGAACAAATTTCCTTAAACTTGGGGAAAAATTCTCCCAACATTTCAAGCAATTAACTAAAACCTGAATGGACATTCTGGACAATTATCTCAAAAAACTCCAACGGCAGAAATTATTACAGTATTGCAGTTAAGCCTGAATGCATGTCCTCTTGCCTGAATGTATGTCCTCTTGCCTGAATGTATGTCCTCTTGTGGGTCTTAGAAGGTTAAAACTGCTATTCCAGTTATAAGTCAGGTCCTGAAATGACTTAGAAGTGGTCACAAGAGATTTTTAAAGAAATGCATTTTTTCAAAGAGATCTGAGGGTTTCTTGTTTTTTGCTTCATTTGGCAGAATTTTATTCCCTCTTTGATTTAATGGAGGATAGTGTTAACTAAAAGAGCAAATAGTCTTTAAACTCAGTGCTGTTTAATCCAAAGTTTGTGATAGATGAGAACAACTGCTGCTGCTGTTTATCTGTGTACAGGTGTCAGCAAAATACCTGAAATGGTAGCTCTGTGAGTGTCTGTGTGTCCCTGCTGACTATTAAAAGTGGAGCAGCAGCTGGTTGGAGCTTCTGTCAGCCCCGTTATTAGACAACACAGCCTTTCTAACTCACTGTTGGGCGGTTTACACACACAGGGGAATAGGACGGATGCGCACACACCTGCATCGACTCCTCTGTTCCTCTAACAAGTGAAATAAAAAAGTGGAAAAGTTTGGGAGAACACTGAACAGTAAGGCACACTACAAAGGACATGGTTGGGTAATGAGTCAGCATTGACAACCCAGTTTGACCAACTGAAGGCGATATACATTTAACATTTAACTATACCTATTTAAGTGCTCTTTTTTTGTCAAGTGTTACCAAGTTTAGATACTACATTATTCCCTTTTTAATTCATTTTTTCAAAAAAGCCTTTTATTTATGCCTCCATCTCAGTTTTCTTTTAAAATAAACTTTTCAATAACAGACCTGTAGAGTCCTGGTGGTCACAGTAAAGTCTAACAGCTCTTCCTTTCTCTTCTCTTCCTCACCACATGAACTCAGAGATGAATAATTCCTCTCATTACGGAAAACTATCCTAATTGTGATCATGTTTTTCTTCTTTCAGTAGCATTAATATTCTCTCTCCGTCATATTACCCATCGGGATAATGGGGAGGCAGTGTGTTGTTAGGACTGGCTACCTGCAGAGCTCAGCGGGACACTGCATGCTAATCTGAGAGGAAGAAGAGAAAGAGCTGATTCATGTGCTGAGAAAAACAGCTAAAGCACTGAAATTATTATGTACAAGGATTTTGATGTGTTTTCATATTCATGCAGCGGCTGTTTATCGGGATGGGAGGCTCCAAGGCTGTTTCACTGTCAGTCTAAAAGTCATTTTAATTTCACCTCTTTTTGTTTCATCAGCAATTAAGAAGACAAAGTTTGTCTGGAATTTTGATACTTTTCTTCACCATGTGTTTCAAACCATGCAGTGTCCATAACGTTAATTCTCAATGATTAAATAAAATAAATCTAGTGTGAATTAATCCTTTAACGTTACAAGGCATCATTATTGAATTAGAATCATTCGACTGAAAGCCATGGCAGGAGTCTTAATGTACCGTTTTATGTACAACTTTAATTCCAAAAAAGTTGGAGCGCTTTGTAAAACACCAATTAAACCACAATACAATCATTTGTTAACCTTACAACCCCAGATTTCATTCACAATAGAACATAAACAACATATTATATGTTGAAACTAAGACATTTTACCAATTCATGAAAAATATTACCTCATTGTGAATTTGATGGCAGCAACACATCTCAAAAAAACAGGGACAGGACAATATATACCATTTTGTAGCATCCCCTACTCTTTTGACAACAGTCTGTAATTGTCTTGGAGGTGAGGAGACCAGTTGCAGGAGTTTTGGGAGAGGAATGTTGTCTCCTTCTTGTCTGGTGGAGGATTCCAGCAGCTTGGTCTTCTTTGCTGGATTTTTCCTTTTCTGAAGCTCCAAATGTTTTCTGCTGGTGAAAGATCTGGACTGCAGGCAGACCAGTTCAGGACCCGGACTCTTCTCCCGTGAAGCAATGCTGTTGTGATGGATGTGGTTTGTGGTTTAGCATTGTCTTGCTGAAATAGTCGAGGCCTCTGACTGGGTTTTGAACCTCCTGTCTCCCATACTGGGGCTGCATGGTGGCACAGGGGTTAGCACTGTTGCCTCACAGCAAGAGGGTCCCTGGTTCACTTCCCGATCAGGGCCTTTCTGTTTGCATGTTCTCCCTGTGCATGCGTGGGTTCTCTCTGGGTACTCCGGCTTCCTCCCACCACCAAAAACATGCTCATTGGGTTTATTGATCACTCTAAATTGGCTGTAGGTATGAATGTGAGCGTGCCTGGTTGATTGTCTCTATATGTCTGCCCTGCAATTGACTGGCGACCAGTCCAGGGTGTACCCCACCTCTCGCCCGATGACAGCTGGGATAGGCTCCAGCACCCCTGCGACCCCGAACAGGACAAGCGGTGCAGAAATTGGATGGATCTCCCATACTATAGTCACCAATACAATCCACTAAACTATCCAGCCAGAGATTTCTCCAGATTCTCTGAATCTTTTGATGATAATATGGACTGAACCTTGGCCCATCTTTACATCTAAGGGACTCTCTACCTCTCTAAAATGCTCCTTTTATACTCAATCATAATACTGGCCTATTTCCAATCCAATAATTAGTTGCAAAATTCTCCTTCAGCTGTTTTTCCATTAGTACCACTGACATTTTGAGCCTTCTGTTTCCCGTCCCTACTTTTTTGAGATGGACATCTTTTTTGAGAACATCTGATATGTTGTTTGTTTATGTTCTATTCTGCATAAAATATGGGTTTTATGAGACTTGACAATTGTTGCAATCTTTATTTACTTTTTTTTTTTTATTTACATTTTACACAGCACCCCAACTTCTCTGTAACTGGGGTTGTAAAATGTTCCAGTTCCCCTCCTATATGTCCTGTTGTGGACTCGTCCTCCTAAAGTGAGACAGATGTTTCTTATACCATTTTCGCCGCTGTATTTGTCAGACTTCCCCTCCTCTTTCTGCTTCCTCCAAACATCTGCAGACAGTAAACCTCGGTCAGCTGCAGCATCTCTCCGTCTCAATCTTTAAGGTCCTGGATGTTATTGATGAAGCTCTTCGAGCAGCTGGAGAGACTGTAGGAATCCTTCAGTCTATGAATAATGTAAACTTTGGAGAGCGCTTTGACAGGATGTCAAAACATGTCATTTTGAACTCTCCAGAAGTTTGGCTTCGACTGCTGGAGAAACAGCAGCTCTGTTTCCTTCATCGTCGCTGTGACAGACGTGTGAGCAGCGTGAGCCGTGAACAGCTGTCAGTCAAATCTCCTGCATGTGATAAGTCAGCGAAAAACAATGCAGGCCGAGAGGAGGCAGCTAAGTGCAGCTCACAGAATCTCAAAGGCTTCAGCTTAACACGGAATGACCAACAAAAGACAAATAAGTACGAAATTTTTAAACTAGACATGGTAGAAATGTCTAGTTTAACTCTTGGCTTTCTCTACAGCAGCTCCACACCACATCCTGATGGGTCACAGAGCAGCTATCGGCCTTCTGTTGGCGAGATGAGGCCAATCATCGAGCCTCACACATCACAGAATCAGAGAACACATGAAAACACCCACAGGTGCAAGAAATGGACAGATTGACCACCAAGGTTATTCCAAACACATAAAATAGCCCACTATGAGTCCAAGGCTGCAGAGCTCTAATGAGTCAGTGTTTTATTATTTAGCAGCCTCTCTGTCCATGTGTGTTTCAGCGTCTGCAGGATGCAAACTACGGGGAGCCAGAGGGAGCTCAGCTCTCCTTCATAAGACATAAGCTCTCCTCTAAGCAGGATTTGTGAAATTTGGGGGGGTCTCTCACATATTGACACTTTACTACTTTATTTTTCTGACTGCTGTTGATGAGGACTGGCTCACTGGTTGGCAGCTCAGCCCTTTTAAAATGCTGGTGTGCAATTGTGAGTGTCATTCAAGCAGCACCCTGCAGTGTTGACAGATGAAGCCAATGCAAAAGTGGAAAAAAAACTGCAGTTCCTCTAGTGTGGACTAGAGGCTGCCTGCAGAGTTAACATTTTTACAGCAGAAATATACACATGAAATGAGATAAACTTTGTTTATATGTGTTTATCTGAACAGAAAGATGGTAAAGAATGTAAAACCATCATTGATCTCACAAACATGCAATAACTTTATAAGCCGCAGTCCATAAAAATTTAGATTTTATCCAAAAAAATAATTTAATGCCTCAGTTCTCTGGCTCAATATTTCACCTCCTAGACTTTCTCTGAGACAGAACAGGGACACAACTAATGATTGTTTTTAATTTGTGTTTAGTGATCAGTGTTTGGTGATTAAAATGTCAAAAAATGGTTTAAAAATGTGATCAGTGTTTCAGAGACATCTTCACATATCTGTATCTGATGTTCAGCTCACTGTCCAGGAAGAAGAAGAGAACAAAGAAAGAATAGTTACATTCTTATATTAGATATAGGCTGCACAGTGAAGCAGTGGTTAGTGGTGGCAACTCACAGAAAGAATGTTTAAATCTTCATCAGACAGGAGCCTTTCTGTATAAAGTCTACATGGTCTCACTGTGCATGTGTGGGTTGGCTTCCTCCAAAGTTCAATTACATACTTATAAGGTGACTCTAAATTGAACATAGGTGTGAGCATGGCTGGTAAGTTTGTGTCTATGAGTGAGCCCTGTGTGATGGATGGATGGCCAAGTGGACAGGTGTGTGGATGGATGGATGGATGGATGGATGGATGCAGGGATGGATGGATGGATGGATGGATGGATGCAGGGATGGACAGATGCTTGGATGGATGGTCAAGTGGATGTATGGATGGATGGTCAAATGGACACATGGTTGGATGTATGTATGTATGTATGTTCTTTGATGAATGCCACCTTTGCAGCACGGTTGGGGAAATTTCCTCCCTGCTGGATATTTTATAGTCAACTATAAATGATATTAGAATTTAGGAACAACAACAACTCAGCCACAAAGCAGGAGACCATGTAAAATCACAGAATGGCGTCAATGACTGCTGAGGCATTTGGTTGGTAAAAGTCTCCAACATGCTGCTGATTCCATAGCTGAACAGTTCTGAACCTCTACTGGCATACTATAAACACTAAAACTGCACCAGGAGCTTCATGAATGGATTTCCATGGCTGAGTAGCTGCATGCAAGCCTCACATCACATCACTAAGTCTAGTGCTAGGCGTTGGATGGAGTAGAATAAAGCACACCGACACCGGGCTGTGGAGCCGTTATGGCTTAGGATCCCACTCACACATAGAGCACTGAAAGTCACAACTGATTATAGTCTGAAGAATTAGACATATCAGCAACAGTTTGTCCTTTTCCTGAGTTTTTCCAGTGAAAAGGAGCTGGAGAAGAAAACGTTAGCACACAGGAGGTACAAGATGTTGATCACAGATGTATGAAGCAAAAAAAACAACTTCTCTCTGTCTTTGGATCTCTCTCCTTCCCTCCTCCTCTCTGAATCCTCTCTACATGTTTATGCCCCTCCCTCCTCCTGTCTTCACTTATTCAGAGCCACAGCTCCCTCCATCGGACCGTCGATGTGCAGACACTCAGTATATCAGTTTGTTCTTTTCTACATAAGAGGGTGTGACAGGATCCTACTTTTCAAACTTGGAACCCTGAAATTTTCTTGTTAAAGTTTGAACTTTCAGGCAATGCAAGTTTGCATAGTATTTTGGGTTTTTGTGGGTCATCTTTAACTTATTTAGAATGCTCCCACACTTTTGGGAGCCATCGGGAATCTGAAAGGATTTAAAGATGCATGCATAATGAGACAGGCCACTGTAAATTTATTCATGCACACAGAGGAGATTGATTTAGAAAGTATCAGTTATTTCCAGAATTGCAGTCCAAGCTTTTATTGGTTATCTATTCAGAGATAGACTATGAATCATGATTTATTTTGAGGACACAGAGTAATTAATCTAAAAGTTAACTCCCACATACAGCTGCACTGAATGATCCTTGTTTCATAATCAAGTGTTCCACGGTTTGATTGGCAGTCTAATCCTAATGAAATGATGAATATTTGACTCTTTTGAATCATCTTCAGACTGATTTTACTCCTGTCCTCCTTCATGACATTTACCATAGCATTAAGGCCCAAACTTCCCTGATACCTTCGATGTAATCCTTTATTATTGTTCTGATTGAGCGCCCCCTGGTGGCACATTTTACAAACTTTGCATTCAAGTATATAGCCCCAACAAACAGCCTCAATAGCTGATGTGTTGGTGAGTGTATTGAGTTATAATTCAGCTCCTTATCCTGCAGCTCCGCTCCCTCTCTTTCCTTGAGGCAGTGTTCATAATCCGAGCTGACGCCTCTGACATCTCGTCTCCCTCCCGCCTCGTTCATCTATAATTAATCGTCAGTTGTCGGGGGTTACAGGTGCGGCGTCAGCGTGGCACAAACAGGTAGAGGTCACAGGGTCAAGTTATCACGGTGAGAAAAACAAGCCCGAGTGAATCGTCCATCAGAGCAGCAGACAGCCGAGAAAACCAGCAGAGACAAGAGTTCAGTGAGGCCTAGAGGACGTCCGAGAAAAAAGCAAAAAACTGAGAGGAAGTAAATCAGATTTGGCAGCAAGGAAGAAAACACTTGGCATAATTCAACTACAAGATCATTCGTGGTAACAAGCTATGCTTGCCCCTGATTGGCTGAGAGTTGTCTCAATCAGATTTCAGCCACATTAAGCATTTGCACAATCACTGCCAGGCCCACCCACAAATTTGGTTGGGCCCCTGACAAACCCAGAGAATGGACCCGTGACAAACCCAGAGAATGGACCCCTGAAAAACCCAGAGAATGGACCCTGATGAACCCGGAGAATGGACCCCTGATAAGCCCAGAGAATGGCCCCTGATAAACACAGAGAATGGACCCCTGACAAACCCAGAGAATGGACCCCTGATAAACCAGAGAATGGCCCCTGATAAACCCAGAGAATGGCCCCTGATAAACCCAGAGAATGGCCCCTGATGAACCCAGAGAATGGGCCCTGATGAATCAAGAGCATGGACCCTGATAACCCCAGAGAATGGCCCCTGGTAAACCCAGAGAATGGACCCTGATAAACCCAGAGAATGGACCCCTGGTAAACCCAGAGAATGGACCCTGACAAACACAGAGAATAGACCCTGATGAGCCCAGAGAATGGCCCCTGATAAACACAGAGAATGGACCCCTGACAAACCCAGAGAATGGACCCTGATGAACCAAGAGCATGGACCCTGATAACCCCAGAGAATGGCCCCTGGTAAACCCAGAGAATGGACCCTGATAAACCCAGAGAATGGACCCCTGGTAAACCCAGAGAATGGACCCAGATAAGCCCAGAGATTGGGCCCCTATTTTGCCTTTTTAACCCATTTTTGCCACTTTTAACCCCTTTCTACCACTTTTTACGCCAATTTCTGCCTATTCTATCTGCATTTCACCCTGGTTACCTTGTTACCTGACCTCCACTGGCCCCTCTTTTGACTTGACCCTGGAAAACTTTTGGGCATCCTTGCTCAGAGTCCCCCAGAGTCTGTTCACCTGCAGGTAGACGCTGTTTAATGATGTTATTGATTGTTTCGTGTGGGTTTGTGTACCGACACGTGTTCAGCCTGCTGAGGTGAAACGGCAGCAAACACATCTTATGGATGGATCAATAACCTGTCTGATCAGAGAAGAAGAAGAAAAGAAAGGAGTAAGTAGTATTTTAGTAGAGTTTTAACAAAAAGCACCTTCACTCTAAGCTTTTTAGTCTTATTTTTATAAAGAAATGTGGTCCAGATCCAGTGGCAGATTTAGCAATTTTGGGGCCCTAGGCAAATACAGTCATGGCTTCCTCCCTTTAAATTCTTAGTTATCAATTAAAATGACTGTTAAGAAATGTTTTTGGTATAGAAATGTCTAGGCAGATTTTTAGATGTCCAGATCTGTGCCTGTCCAAAATCCTGTCTCTGAGCTCTGCAGTGAGGCCTTCTATGGAGAGTCCACATCAGTAGACTAGATGCCAAAATGCACCAGTTTAATCAGGTTTTTCTCTAAAACTCAAATACTAATAAAGCTTTCTGCAAGCTAAACATGGTGCAAACACATGTCCAGTTCTTGATCTTCAAAGTAAAAGCTCAATTTAGCATTTCCTTGGAGAAAATCCCGGCGATTGTACAGATTGCTTTTATTCTGATTTTTTCTGGCCATACAATGAGTCGAGTCATTTGTAGGAAGATTTTATTAGGTAAACTTACAGAGAAAGATTAGGTTGTGACAGCAGAGAGACTCAGCACACATGTACCTGGTATGACAGTCATGATGGTGCATGCTAGAGCGGACATGTATGCAGCAAATCATGCAGCAAGTCTGAGGCAGAAGTTACCTGGAAGAACGCTTCAAGCATGAGCACAGGAACTAAAGGTGCACAGAGGAAATGTAAGCGTGACAGGACAGTTTTGAACACAAAGGCAGGTTTTAATTGATTTTTTTATTGAGCCCAAAATCTATAAGTCATGCGCTCAAAACGTTTAAATGTGCTCTTTAGTTTTGCAACAATAATGACTGCTCAGAGAAGAATCAATATTAAACATTAATACTCACATTAACTCATAAAACAGTCACAGTGAGGGGCCGATAGAGGAGGATGCTCTTTCATTAGTGGGACCACACGCCTGATTAAACTCCTCAAGGCCACACACATCAGAGGAGCCTCCTGCTCCCTCTCCAATCACTGATCATTGATCAGCACGGCCCAGCTTCTGTGTCTAAAGGAGACACAAAAAGGGAGGAAGGAAGGATCTCTGCTGTGAAATGAGACAAATGACTGTGGCAGGCCTTTGTCTGTGGGGTTGTTCTTCCATGTTTTTGAGTGCAGAGTCATTGATCTCAGTGTTTTCTCTGTGTGTGCATCACAACATCAAAGAGTTTCAGTCACATGACCTCACGTCCAGCTGCTGTTGGGTGGTGTGGGTGAATGTCAGCAGTTATTTCTGCAGTCCATGATTCAGCTGAAATAAAAGAAAAAATCTCTTAAGTAGTTTAATGCTTTTATTTCATTATTTACATTCAAAATCCAAGTCCTAACCATTAAAAGGAGTTTTACTCATGCATCTTGTATTCTGATTTATGCCTCATTATTTGATGCCCACCTGTAATGGCTATAACTTGAGCATGAGGCCCCAGGCGACTGTCCAAGACTATGCATAATGAAGGAAAGGTGGAAACCTTTCCGGGCTCAGCCACATGGGGGCCCCTGGAGGTCAGCAAGATCCGGTCCATAGCATGCATGATATACGGCACAATACATGCAGGAAATACAGCACAAAACATGCAGGAGATATAGCACTAAACATGCATGAGATACAGCACAAAACATGCATGTGATACGGCACAAAACATCCACTGTATGCAGAGCAAAACATGCATGAGATACAGCACAAAACATGCATGATATGCAGCACAAAACATGCAGAAGATAAGGCACAAAACATGAGATACAGCAACAGAACAGCAGCTTCAATCACCTTAATCAGTCAGAGTAACATTAAATGTGTACCTCATTATTTGATACCAACTTACAGTGACTTGTATTATGAGGTTCCTTGGAGTAAAAGGCCCCAGGGTAACTGCCTACCTTTGCCTGACGGTCTTCTGCACCTAGAAAAGTTTTCATTGTGGTTCTTTTCTGTTACTGAAGTGTTGTCCAGTTCTGATTAAACTGCTGCTATCACTGCAGTAATGCTAATCTCTTTACTGGCTGCCACTGTTTACGGGCTTTCAGTAGCTTCAGCCACATTTTGCCTGCAGCTACTGCCTCTTTCTCATCTTTGCTTTGGCAATAATCGCTCATCTCTTTTGATGGACTGATTTTTAAAGAGGATGAAAAGTTTGTCCTTTAAACCTCTGTAAAACATTTGTACATTAAAAGCAGATCTAACTATCATTCAGTGATTATATGGAATATTTTGGATGTTGGACCTTTAAATAGATTTATTTTCTCTTATAAACAAACAGCAGACGTGATCAGTGTTTCTCTCTGATGTAACTCACTGAAATCAATCAGACATTAAAAAATCCTCTGATAGCTCCAGTCAGAGATGTTTTTACCTCTCTGACCTTAAACGCACCAAGAAGCATTGATTTAAAGGTGTCTATGTTTTAAACTCCAACTACAGAAGAATTCAGACGAGCTGAATTCAGTCATAAATATTTCACTGATGTTTCCAGTCGGCCAGCATTTTTTTTTTTTTTTTTTTTTTTTTACTTAGAAAATAAAGTAGATAAAAATAAGAAAGGCTGCTGAAACTATGATGGCTGTCTCTGCAGTGATGAAAGCAGAATAAAGGGTTTGATCTGCGACCTGTGTCTGTTTTCTGGCTTCAACGAGCCGTTTCATTGTCTTTAATGAAGCAGAGCGTGTAAACAAGCGGAGCAAAACCGCCCCCCTAACGAAGAACTAGTCCTTTATAATCCCTCAGGTTTAAACCTGGGTTACATCTCCTTACATTTGATAGAGTGTTGATGAAACAAAGGTGAGAATTATGACTCTGTTTCACTCTTAAGCGTGTTTTATTGATAATCCACCATTTTTCATATATGGTAGGTCATAAAGCAGGGGTCCTCAAGCACATTTGAACAAGGGCCAGATTTAGTCTTGACAGAGATTCTGGGGACCGGACTTTCAAATAAACCAAATTTAGATAAATACATTGACCTAATTAACATATTATTGTATTAGAATTTGTATTTTCTTTCAAAATGAAAAAAAATGGCAATACCAGTGACATGTATCCCTATTATCTTTAATGCAACAAACCTGCTGGCAGAATTGGCTGGACCCCTGAAACTCCCAGAGAATGGACCCTCCCTAGTTGTGTTTTAGCACCAATATTCATTAATTTTTGACACTTTCTAACCCATTTTCACTACTTTGTTTTGCCATTTCTGCAAAATGTTTTTGCCACTGTACCCATTTTTGATCATTTTTGCAACTTCAAACAAATTTTTGCCACTTTTCACCCATTTTGCCTCTCTAGAAACCCCTTTTCACTACTTTGCCAGGATATTTTTTTGCTAGATTTTTGCCACTTTTAACCCATTTTTGATACTTTTTGCCCCTTTTTGCCTCTTTCACCAAATTTTTGTCATTCTTTTACCCCTTTTTTACCACTTGTAAAAAAAGGGGCAAAAAATGGGTAAAAAGTTGCAAAAAAAAGTGTCAAAATGGGCAAAAAAGTAGGGAAAAAGTGGTATTAAATGGCAAAAGATAGCCCTAATAGGCAAAAATGGGATAAAAGTGGCAAAAATGGGCCAAAGAGTAGGGAAAAGT
Source organism: Cheilinus undulatus (assembly GCF_018320785.1). Lineage (NCBI taxonomy): Eukaryota > Metazoa > Chordata > Actinopteri > Labriformes > Labridae > Cheilinus > Cheilinus undulatus. The sequence continues at coordinate 38,824,612 of NC_054884.1, read as the reverse complement.
GGTTTTCACAGGCAAAATGTTGCTTGAATGGGTGAAACGTGGGGAAAAAATAGTGAAAAAGGGCAAAAAAGTTTCCCTTATTTAAGGTTTTCTGGGGGAATAACATTTAAAATGAAGACATAAAAGAGCCACATGTGGCTCTAGAGCCACACGCTGAGTATCACTGCTTTATATATTATTCAAACCTTCAAGTAATATAATAATAATAATACATCACACTTATATAGCGTTTTTTTGGACACTCAAAGACGCTTCACAAACAAAACAAAACAAAGGAACAAAGGGGCTCAAGAAAATGCAAGTTTGAACAGGTGAGTTTCGAGTAGTGATTTGAAGTTTTGTATTGAGTCTGAGTTCCTGATGTTTTGTGGGAGTGAGTTCCATAGGGTGGGGGCAGCTGCAGCGAAGGCTCGGTCCCCCAAGGTCCGGTGCTTTGTTCTGGTGGTGGGAGTGAGGAGGTTGGTGTTGGCTGATCTGAGGCGGCGGGTGGGGCAGTGCTGCTGAAGGAGATCAGTAAGATAAGGAGGGGCCAGGTTATGGAGGACCTTGTATTGGATGCAGTATGGTATGGGGAGCCAGTGGAGTTGTTTGAAAATGGGGTGATGCGGTCTCTGGAGTGGGTGCGAGTGAGGAGGCGGGCGGCAGAATTCTGGATATATTGCAGTTTTTGGAGATGGGTGGAGGGGAGACCATACAGGAGGCTATTGCAGTAATCGAGTCTGGAGGTGATGAATGCATGGATGAGGATTTCAGCAGCGGGTTGTGAGAGGAAGGGGCGGAGTCGGGTGATGTTGTGGAGTTGGAAGAAGGATGTTTTGGTGATGTGAGTTATGTGCGTTTTGAATGAGATAGTGGAGGCCATGATGAAGCTGAGGTTGCGTACAGAAGGTGAGGGGGTAACAGTGTGACCATCAATGAGGAGGGGGATGTTCTGAGCTGAGGGGAGGAGAGCTTTAGGACCGGTGATGAGAAGTTCTGTTTTATTGCTGTTGAGTTTGAAGAAGTTATGATCCATCCAGGTGTTGATATCAGACAGGTAGTGTGTGATGGTGGAGACAGTAACTGGGGACATGGATTTGGTGGATTTGTAAACCTGGGTATTGTCGGCGTAGCAGTGGAAATGAAGTCCATGGTGACGGATGATGTGGCCGAGGGGTAACATGTATATGATGAAGAGAAGGGGCCCGAGCACCGAACCTTGGGGAACACCGGTGGTGACAGGGAAGGTGTGAGATTGGACATTGTTTATGGAGACGTAGTGGTGGGAGGAAAACCAGGAGAGTGCTGTGCCAGAGATGCCAATGGATTGTAAACGGTGGAGGAGGATGGTGTGATCAATGGTGTCAAATGCTGCGCTGAGGTCAAGGAGGAGGAGGATGGAAAGGGAACCAGAGTTGGCGGCGAGGAGGAGATCATTAGTGACTTTCAGAAGGGCTGCTTCAGTGCTGTGATGGGGGCGAAAACCAGATTGGAATGTTTCAAAGAGCTGGAAGTTGAGAAGATGTTGTTGGCGTTGGGGGATGATGGCGCGTTCTAATATTTTGGAGAGTAGGGGGAGATGGAGATGGCTCTGAAGTTGTCCAGGTTGTCAGGGTCCAGGCCAGGTTTTTTCAGAGGGGGTGTAAATGTAGCTAGTTTGAGAGTGGGAGGGATGTTTCCAGAGCTGTGGGAGGTGTTTATGATGTTTCTGATGAGTATCTTCTTTATTTTATTTTATTTTTTACAAAAATTTTACCTTTCTTGCTCATGCATTTATTTTTCTTCATCAAAATGAGAATATGAGAAATGATCATCCCCTTCAATAAAGGGGATATCAAAATTGCTATATGAGCCAAAATGGCAGTAAGATATTTTTATTCAAAATTTAGCCCTAGTTTAACTTATCTAATATTGTACTTGTTATAATATAGAATGATTTCTTACTCATGTTTGTTGAACAACAGAAAAAATGAGGAACCTAAATAATTGCATTTCAAATCACAATATTGCAGGAAAAAATTGCAATTAGATTATTTTTGTATATCGTTCAGCCCTACCCCCCGCACATGAGCCTTAAAATTAAAACCACAATCAAAGCTCATCCCAAGGTTTCCTGCTTCTTGACATGGGTTTAGTCCTGTTCTGTGAAGTATGGGGGTCCGTTTCTCTCCCTGAGCCTTGGTTCCAATAATTTAAACTTCTGTTTTGTCCTGGTTTAGCTGCAAAAAATTCTGTGACATCAAGGCTTTTATATCAAAAATACAGTTAAAAAGTGAATCTATTTGTCTGGTGTCATCAGGAGACACGGCCACATAGAGCTGAGTGTCATCAGCATAGCTGTGAAACGAGATGCCGTTTCTCCTGAATGACAGGAGAAATTTCTTAAATCTATCAGCCACAGTGGCCTTTAGGTCATTAAAAGAATCATAACAGAGAAATTTGTGCCAGAAAACAGCATTTTTTTTTATTTCAGAGGATCATTTTTCTAATGAGTGGGCGTGGCTTCAGCTCATTCAATCAACACGCCCACACCATCCTAGAGCAGATTTTACTACCGTATAAAGTTTATTTTCTGCCTTCAGCTACTTGAGAGTGAGTTTTTGAAGTAACACAAATAGTAATGCATAAAAATCAATGTTGCTGCTAATCACTGACATATCCCAGGCTGTAACAATTCAACACAAAAAATACTTTGCATGTAGTATTCTAAATATAATTTATTTTTCTGTTTATTTCAGTGAAAAACATGGTGGCATCATGACACAAAAAACTGGCATACAAAGGGTTAAAATCTTAAAAAATTGTTAATATTTCATTTCAATAATTAAGTCACTTGTAGGTGGAAAAAATAGCTCAGTGAAGGTAGAATAAAATATTAACCCTCTGGTATCCCTACAGATTGCTGCCTCATTTTCCTCCTAGTGTGCAAAAAATACACCGGGCTATTACTGTAAATACAAAAGTTATATTAGTTTATTTTTAATTGTTTAATTTTGTCCTTGCTTCAGTAACTTGTGCCATTAACAAAAATACCAAATACTCAATAATTGTCATATCTTTTAACCCTTTAATTGCCATGTTTGTAATGTAAACAAACAAAATTTTTTGATGACAAAAATACAAATTGATTTTTTTCAAGACACTACATTGAAAGTTAATAACATTTATGGATGATTGTAGCCTGGCATATGTCATTGATTAGTAGCAACATTGGTTAAAATGCATTATTAGGTTTTTTGTGAGGTCAATTATTCTAAAATACTCACGTTTTTCACCCTTCTGCGCAAAAAATGCACACCTTTAAATCGTGTTATAAATATCATAAATTTCGAAATTGTTTTACTGTTATTGAATTATATTTTTCTCATTTAAGGTCAGCCCTAATCATAAATGTCAAATACTCATTCATTTAATTTTTTAAATCCTTTAAATGCCATGTTACGTTGATAATGTGACTGCATTTTTAGATGCAAAATACACAATGATTTTTTGGGAAGTTACTACATGGAAATTAGATAACTTATTTTTTGATTATTGCAGCCTGGCATATGTCATTGATTCATAGCAACATTGGTTAAAATGCATTATTAATTTTTTTGTGAGGTCAATTATTCTAAAATACTCATGTTTTTCACCCTTCTGCACAAAAAATGCACACCTTTAAATTATGTTATAAATATCATACATTTCAAAATTGTTTTACTGTTATTAAATTATATTTTTCTCATTTAAGGTCAGCCCTTATCATAAATGTCAAATACTCATTCATTTTGATTTTTTTAACCCTTTAAATGCCATGTTTCATTGATAATGTGACTGCATTTTTAGATGCAAAATACAAAAAAATCATTTTTGTGTATTTGTGTAAGTTACTACATGAAAATTAGAGAATTTTTTTTTTGATTATTGAACTGACACACTCACAGACTCACACACTGATCTGCATTTAAACAAAACCTCAGAGAGTTAGTGAGAAGGGGAGCAAAGGGCAGTCTAACACTGAAATCTGGTGGAAAAAAACATGTATTTCCTGCCCTCGCCCATATATGGTAAAAGTGACGTCACCGGGTAAAAAAATGGTCTAGGTGCAAATGTAAAGCCCCAACTCTCAAATGAAACCCAGAAACCAGAAAATGCATGATCCATGCCTTAATGGTGTATAGATCAAAAGAAGTGGTTTAATGGGTTTCAATGGGGATTTTTTGCACACCAGGAATATTAACGCTATAAAAGAGGTTTACTTTATTTCTGTTGGCCTGATTGTTGTGGCTGGGACAGAATTTTGAAAATTGTGCGAAAATGAACAAAAAAATTCAATACATGATAATATTAATTGTGAAAGAGGTCAGAGGTTTTTAAAAAAAATATCAACTAAGTGTGCCTTTTTGTCACAAGGGGTATTAGAGGGCTAATATTTTTTATAGCTACAGTAAGAAGAGTGCATTTATTGTGTTTAGCAGCTTGAGTGTGACTGATACATAAACAATCCCTAAAGGTTAAATGGAAACTCTCTTTCCTCTGAAAATAAAATTAAAACTACCTTAAACACATTGGTGGGAACCAAAACTGACAACATTAGGAAGACTTTGTTGCCCACTAGGGGGCGTTTCTATGAGCATGAACGCTATAAATACCTTCATTTAAGCTTGTCAATGTGTCTCTCCATGTCTGCAGGGAAATCTGCACTAAATACTCGGACATATGAGCTAATTCAGCTGCTGCTGTGGCTTCTGGTCGATGTGATGTCAATAAAATGTTGAATAAAAGACGGCTGTTCCACTTCAGGATTATTTCCCCCCAGAAAAGTGAGCATCTTTCTGTTCTCTGGAACTTTTTTTTTTTAAGTTATAAAAATCCTGACTAGAGCCTGCTGTTCTTTATACATTCATTGGTCTCTTTATCCTCTGTCCTGCTGTTTCTAATCTGAAAGCATTCTTTAAATCTGTTTGGACAAGAGCCACAAAAGTCGAGGTAAATATTCTAGAGCTGTGGTAGAAATATCTTTGAAACCCTTCCACAGGTTGTTGTGTTGCTGTGATATCTGTCAGCTCATCCTATCATATGAGTTTTAGGGCTGATTAAAAGCGCTGTGGCTCCCCGAGGAGAGCGCCTGATGCTGACTGACAGTATCTGGCAGCCTCGTATCCTCTGGAAGGACTCTAATGGGATTTAGCAGCGTGTCCTGAGCGCCGTGTGCCAGCACTCTGCTGACCGAGCCTTTACAGACGCCACAGCATGGCGGCGGGTCGCCACAAAGATGGCTGCGTGACACACAGGAGCATAATGGGCTCCTTATGGCCAGGAGGACCCTGGCTGTCTGAGGCTGCGGGGTCGTTTCTTTTGACTCTCCGCTCTGCAGCACGTGGGGAGGTTTGGCTTCACAGCTCAGATGACAGTTGTTGGCACACTCCGCTTTATTAAAGCCAATGAAACGGCTCATTGCAGCCAGCGGACAGACACGGGCCACAGATCAAACCACCACACCGCCATGACAGACCCGTATGGATGACACCTATGCTACTTTTATGTCCTCTGAGCATTTGGGACATCCTGCTCCTCCAAAGTTCATTGCGAAAGATCTCAAGAAAACTCCACAAAGACGCAGAAGTTTTCACAAGAACAGACATGTTTGCATCTTTAAGCCTATTTGTGCACAAGTGTTTACACTTCTTGATAACTTTTGTTAGACATTAGATCATCATTAGCTCCTAAAACAACTACCATGTCAGGGTTTTTAATGCAAATACTGCAGGCAAACAAAAAATGCAAGGACTCAGAAAATAGCTTTTCTCGATGCTGTTACTGAATGGGAGGAAACTGAAGACACAAATAATACAACAATGATAAAAACAATTAAAACAAGCCAGAAACACATGATGTAAATTCCACCACCAGGGGGCTCTCAATCACAATGATAACTAAAGATGACAAGTAGATGAATTTCATGGATGACTTTCACATCATGGGGGTGAAAAGCTGCTTAAAGTGGCCGTCCTGGTTTGTGCAGCAAGCTTGTGAAGTGGGGCCACATGAGGATCTCTGGGCCTTCAGACCCCAGCAACCAGGGTCTGAATTTAGTTCTGGGTAAGATATTCCCAGTTCAGGGGGGCAGTACTTTCCAAAGGTCCAGGAACTATGTGGGGGTTGGGCTGCAGATGTTTCTGGTTGGTCATTCGGTCTACAGCTACATTTCCCCCTGGTCCTGGTCCTGGTCCGTTTTAGAGCTGAAGACGGCCCAAAAGAGAGACAAAGGTCTTTAACAACCCCAGTGACCCATTTGGATCAAGCTTTAGGTAACCATGACTGGGCCTTCACACAGAATTGTCAGGGCCCCTGAAAAACCCGGCGGATGGGTTTACTCCAGTAGTGATTTATTGATAATATCAGTGCACATTGTTGGTCCAGTAGCATTGGTGCTAGCCTCCTGGCAAACAGTTACCTCATTTTGGAGCTGAGAAGGGTTTCAAGCTATTTTTGGACTCATCATTTTTTTCCTGCCACTTTTTTAACCCCTTTTCATCACTTTTTACGCCCATTTTGCCACATTTGTTTTCATAATGTAACCTTTTTTTGCCAATTCCGTTTTAATTTTTAACCCATTTTAGCCACTTTTTTCCTGTCGTAACCCATATGTGCTGCTTCATACCTTTTGCCTCTTTTAACCAATTATTGCCACTCTTTAACAATTTTTCACCACCTACTTCTGATTTTTTGCCCTTTTTGCTTCATTTTCGCCACTATTTAACTGCTTTTCACCATTTTACCACCCATTTTTGCAATTTTTAACCCACTGTTGTCACTTTTAATGGTCACTTTTTACTGCTTTTCACCATTTTACCACCCATTTTTGCCATGTTCAGCCAGTTTTGCATATTTTAGCCACCTATGCCCACTTTTCACCATCTTAACTGCCTTTTTTTCATTTTTAACCCATCTTGGCCACTTTTACCACTTTTTTCCTTTCTTAACCTGTATACTGCTTCATTCCTTTTGCCTCTTTTAACCAATTACTACCAGCTTTAAAAATTTTTCACCACCTACTTCTGACTTTTTTTTTGGCCCTTTTTGCTTCATTTTTGCCAATATTTAACTGCTTTTCACCATTTTACCATCCATTTTTGCCACTGTTAGCCACTGTACGCCATTTTTAACCCATTGTTTAACCTCCTTTTGCCACTTTATAACTGCCTTTCACCATTTTACCACCCATTCTTGCCACTTTTAGCCAACATATGCAATTTTTAACCCATTGTTTTAATGTTTTTAAAATGTAAAACCACTTTTTTGCAAACTTTTTCTTTCTAAGCCCATATTTGCTGCTTTAACCTTTTTTTTTTGCCTCATTCAACCCATTGTTACCACTTTAACCCAATTTTTGCCACTCTTTAAACACATTTCACAAGTAACAACTGTCAGTTTTTGCCATTTTAAACCTTTTGTAATAACCTTACATTTTAAAAACATTATATGGGACAACAGCATCAATAAATAAAAGTCTTTTTGTTGCTTTGATAAAGTGATTATTATTCAGGTTTAAAAAAGCAGGATATCACAGCTTCACTTGACAATAGCCCGTGATTTTGCTGACCTCCTTGAGGCCCCGGTTAGGCCGGGCCCGTGACAGTTCTCTCCTTTACCCCCCTTTATGGGCGGCTTTGACCATGACTAGCATAAATGAGAAACTACGCAGACTTTTTAAAATCAAATTAAAATGATTCATAATGGTTTACAGAGACTGTGCCCATCCGTTGACCCAGACCATTCATTAGCATGCATCCAAAATCGAGTTAAAATTAAAGCTACAATTACCAAAAAAAGCTGCTGACATTTATTTGGTTTAACTTAGATTATGGTATCTAAATACAAACGTTTTTGCTGTAATAAGTTAACTTTTAAAAAAGTCATGATTTCATACGTAGTTGAGCTCATGTCATAACGTCTTAGAGGACATGTTTGGCTTTCTGAAAAGTTTTTAAAGGCTAAAAAAGTTTTTGCATCCTCTGCTTTCCAGTGAAATGTATTACTTCTTATTTTAAATGCCTGAAACATCCTAACATATGCAGATGAACCAGATTTTAGACTTGGTGGATCTTTAATCACACTTTGAAGATAAAACAAGTGGAGCATCTTTACATCCCACCTCCTCTCCTCTTCTGCTTGGTCACCTCCGTGGATCTCTCCTCAGTTAGGCGCTGAGACGCTTCTAATCCTCTTTTGATGAACTTGGTTAATAGACCTCCTGTAGTGGACTTTGGCTCTGTTCATTAGGCAGCACACGACCCTCTCCACGCCCCCACACCACGCACTGCGCGTCCCCGAGGCCCCCAGCCCATAAATTCACCCATCAAAGAGGAAAAGTTGAAGGAGAGTAAACTGTCTGTTTAGTGGCCTTCTCATTCATGATGCCGCCCAGTAAAAACCTCTTCGCGCCCTTCATCAGCCCCGGAGGCTGTGAGCGCAGAGAGCCTCCGTGCGCCATCGTGGAGCTCCGGCTGGGTCAAGCTGCCGGGACTCTGCACTACCTCCAGCCGGATAAGAGCGCTCTGGAGCGGGCGCAGAGACGGCGGCGCCTCGCTGCCAACGCCCGGGAGAGGAGGAGGATGCTGGGGCTCAACGTCGCCTTCGACCGGCTGAGGAGCGTCATCCCCAACCTGGAGAGCGACAAGAAGCTGTCCAAGTCCGAGACCCTCCAGATGGCGCAGATCTACATCGCCACCCTCAGTGAGCTGCTCCAGGAGGGAGACTCGGTAACGAAGCGAGAAACGAGGACCCCAGAGGCCACAGCAGCCCCGCAGAGACCCAGACCTCAGACCGCAGGGACGCCAAGGCCGGGCAGAGAGATCCAGACCGGAGGCCAGGCAGGACCAGAAGAGGAGCAGAGGAGATATGAGGAGGACATGTGGGAGAGACCGAGCGGGACCAAGTGACTCTAACCTGAACGAGTTTGAACTTTTGTTTCTATTTTCACTAAAGACTGTTTTCTCTTTCTGTTTGTACGAAGAGACGTCGAGGGGAAGATTCCCGGGCTCGAAAATGAAGACAGGTGACGTTACGACGTCCTAAATTACGAGAATTATGAACAAGAAAGCGGTTTTCAATAACCGGAACAGGAGCTGTACGGTAGCCCAGAAAGGTCAACTGCAAAAACATTTCTCTTGGTTCCAAACAAAATGCAGAATTATTCAAATAAACGCAAAACACGATGAAATACATAAAACAAATATCTCATTAAAAACATTTGATGAAATGCAGACATTTCAGAAAATTTAACAACTGTTTCTCAAGTTCAACTATTTTTTTATTTAAATAACTGTTTGTGTTACATAAAGTGCTTTTGAAGCTTCTGGTCATTTTTCAACAATTCGTGAAATGATTCTACATTTAAACAAAAATAAAAAAGACATTTTTACATAGTTTTTTTAATGCCCTTATGGTCAAATGTTTCCTGCATTTAAAAATGTTTTTACATTTAATTTAATGATTTGGTGTGATTATTGAATTCAAGGAAATATGTTTACCTCCAAATCAAATTTTTTTGCATTTCCTAAAATGTTTTTGTGTTTCAAGGCACCCCCCCCCCCCTTACATTTGTTTTTTTGTTTTTTTTTTTTCACAAAATGTTTTGTTGTTGTTGTTGTTGTTTTTGTTGTTGTTTTTTGCATGAGGAAATGTTTTTGTTTCAATCTTTTTGCCACTCAAGTTGGATATCATTGCATTTAATGAATGATTTCTGCATGTAAAGTGTTTTTTTTTAATTTCGTACACAGAATTTGTGTTTCCACAATGTTTTCTCGCATCGTCAAATGTTTTTCAGTTTAAAGATTTTTTCTTAGCTTTGACAGCAAGTGTGAAAGGATTATGACTTTAAGAAATCATTTTTTTTTTTTATTTCAATCCCAGGAAATGTTTTGGGCTTTCAAAAAGTTTTTGCATATCAAGAGAAGTGTTGCTTTCTGAATTGGTTTTGTATTCATGAAAATTTTTCACATTACATGACATTTTTTATGTTAAAAGTTTTTGTTGCAGGATTTGTTTTATTGGGTCATGAAATGTTTTGTACCACAGAAAATGTTTCTACACCCAAAAAAAAAAAAAAAACATTTTTTTCCTTTCCATTTTTTTGCATTGCAGGATTTTTTTTTTGTTTTGTTTTTTTTTGCATTTCATAACATTTTTCCATTCACACATTTTTTTGTTTGCCAAAATGTTTTTGTCACACACTTTATTTGCTCTCAAAGATTTTTTTCATCTAATGCTATTTTGGAGTTAAAATGGTTTTTGAATTAATTTTTTATAATTCACAAATGTAGCATTTCATCACATTTTTAGCACTTAACAGAATGTCACTCTTCAGGAGATGTTTTAAGTTTGTATGGAAATGTTTTTCAAGGAAATTTGTTTTAATATGTTTTCTTTATATTACACAAACTTTTTGTGTCAAAAAAAATGTCTTTTCCTTTCAGTAGGACTTTGTACTTTTTGCATTTCATGATGTTTTGGCGTTTCAGAAATGTTTTTCCATTTACTGAAATGCTTTTGTTTCAAGAATTTTTCCTGGAGTTTTTATTTTTTCACTTGTATCAGATCATATCATTAAAGAATTTTTTTAATATAGAGATCTGCTTTGTACTTAACTTTTAGGGCCTCCGTACATATCTATGTGCAATGTTAAATTTTCTTTGTAACTCAAGCATTTGACTGTTGAGAAAACTTTTCATCAATGAAGGGGACACAGAAACTGGAGAGATGGAGCAGGAAATACTGAAAGTAGCAATTTTTATTATTTTAAAATTATGTACAAGTAACCAAAGACATCGGTCTGCAAATTGGTACAAAGATCAAGTTTTCCTGCAGTTGGCTTGTTAAGAAGCTCTCTGTCTGTCTGTCCAAAAACAACAACACGACGGGGAGAAAAGGCTTTAGAAAAAGAAAAATAGAGTCAGATTCAGAAATCTACCGGTCTAAATTTAAATTTAACCCCCCCCACACACACACCGCCCGCCATCCCACCCCGCCCCTATCACCCGCCGGCCTCTCCTCCTACACGAGGAAATCAATCTATGTACAACAAATATGTACAAAAAAGCTCGTCCATTCATTCTGCAGACGTCTGTGAATAAAGCTCTTGTAAACTTTCAAACAAAAAAGGAGTGTAACTGTGTTTGAGTTTGAACATGGTGATGACAAGATGAACGGGGTGTTTGATGACACAAGCTGTTAACTTAAAATAAAGAGAACTTTATGAACCAAAATAATAAAAAATACTATTAAACATCCTCACTTTACAGATCTATAAAACCAAATGAACAAAAACATCTCTTCTCATGCCAAAATCAAATTAAATAACTGCAGGCTTTCTGGGGGTACACTTTTTTCAGCAAAATCACTGACAGGAAGAAATACATTTTTCAAAGTAGACGTGACTTTGCTCAGAAGAAGCTTCAGTTTTTGATAAAATATCAATCATTTTATGGAGAAAGTCTCAGAAGATCTTCACTTGAATAAAATCAGTTTGTGAAGCATTAATTACAACATTGTGAATTATGCGATAATTAAATCTCTTTCACATCCTCTCTCTGTTTCACCCTCCCTGCTTCCTTTACACAGCAGAGTTTTTAATTATCAACGCGGCGACCCTGGAAAACAGTCGACACGATACCATAATTTTAAACTTCCAAATATAGAAGTTCTCATAGAAATCAACTGATATAAAACTGTTTTAATAACACGCACAAATCCACCTGCCACGTTTTGATATGGACAATTTTGAGCCTGATTTACCACTCTAAAATCATGTGGATTCAAGGCTCCCCTTAACCGATACTTTCTCCAAATAATCCACAAATGTGGTGTTTTTTAAGCAGGATTCATCACTCAATTTTCAGCCTGACCAATGTCAGCAAAGGCCTGATTATCTGGTGGTTTTAAAAATCATCTTGCCCGATTTACTGCAGTGCGACTCTCTCTGAACACAGTGTGACTCTCTGCTCCGCCCTCCGTCTCAGCCTCTATCCCTGCTACCTGTGTAATCCCCAGTTGACAAATACGTCCCATTAAGTCTCTTTAGCATCTTTTAAAAGGGCACACATTAACCCCAGTGTCTTTTACAGACATAGAGAGATCGGAGGAGATGTACAGCGATGTCTCCTGGTCCCTGAAAGTTTCGCTTTAGGCTACATCCTGGTCTGTGGACTAATGACAGCCTCGCAGCCCTGCATTAGCATTTTCACCAGTAAAATAACCTAAATATCAACAAAAAACAGGAAATACAGAGGGCGAAGTGAGTAGACACTTCTGGCTTATGAATAGTAGAGGAGCTATCTGATTCTAGATAAAAGTCTTAGAATATGGCATTTATTTAACCTTTTATTACTATAAACAGAATGCGATATTTCAGTGTGCTTACTGTACAGTTAAACCTTTCTTTTGTGGAGGTTGGAAATAAACATTTCTCAGCTAAACTGAGCCGTTTTGGATGTCTAAGAGGTCCCTATTTTGCTGTCATATTAAGACAGGTATCCATACCATGTAATTTAATCTAGTTTCATATTCAAATTCAAACTTCTGACCCTCAAACTCTATCGCCCCCTGTTTTAAATGTAGTTAAGATTTGGAAACTGTCTGGTGTTTTGGCAAGCCTTGAAAGTTTAAAAACCCTGGTCTAAGGTGTAGCCATCCTATCATGCTGGACTGATCTGACCTTATCCAAGGAATCTGGAGATTTCTTAAATTACATTTAAGTTTAAAGAGTAAACTTTGGGATTTCCTGTTGAAGTTCTGAGTCTAAACAACCAAACATGAAGAAAAAAGAATGAACTTGTTCCCTGTGATCCTCTGTGCTGCTGCTTGGGTTCAAACTAAAGAGAAGCAGTTAGCTTTAACCTCTCTCTCCAGCTGCCTCTGTGCTGTAATTGAAGGCTTTTCTGCGAGCGGCCAGCACACACACGTGGACGGTAATTCAACAGACCTGAGGGAGGACAGGTCAAGACCTTGAGGGCCCGGGTCCCACTGAGACGCAGAGCTTTGATGTGGAGCGAGAAGGCGATCGATTCTTTTAAAGGAGAAAGTTTTCTGAAAGCATGTGGAGTGCCTCAAAGTTTCCTGAGAGTTTCACAACCTCTAGGGTCATTGTGTTTTATTCTCAGGTGTGCTGTTGGCTTCAGACGGGCTCCGGTGAGCTCGGCATGCTGGGAGAAGCACAGAACAAGAGATTCGAAATTGGGTAGGAGGCTGAAAAGCTCTCAGAGAAAATTTCTGGTTATATAAAGGTGAAAAACACCTTAAACTGACCCCATGCAAACATTCACAGGCAGACCCGTCATATAATACAACTTAAACTTCACAAAACCTGCAATTCCAGATCTGAACCCTGCGCTCCAAGGCCAGCACAGATCAATACTTTTGATTTGTTGGCCTCAGACCGCCTCCTTCCGACAGAGTGGAGGGGTCAAAGTAGCAAAAAGAGATGAAGAAGAAGAACACGGCATGTAAAGCAATTATTTTGGTCAGTAGTTTTTGCTTTTTTCACACCACTTGAGTTGTTTTGGTGATTATCAGCTTCAGAGGCAGAGCTGGAGGGCACGCCGCTTTGATGACAGGCTGGAGAAAATGGCAGCTCCACTCCAATCTGCCGGCAATCGATGCGACAGACGGGGTGTTTTTAGGAGAGAGAAGAAGGGAGGGCGGAAGAGTCGAACCGTGAGGAAACTTTGAAGGGAAATCCATCAAAACTGATGGAAAAATAAACTCCATCTGAGCAAATTTTATCACAAAAATGGGAGGGAAAAAACTCAATAAAAGTAAAATCATGACCACAGCTGGACTCAGAGGACGACGCCTGCTTACGAAACAGAATTAAGTTCATCTTAATTAAATTCAGTGATCATGTTTGGGCTGCTGAAACTAGAAAAACATGGATTTTCAGATAACTAGAAGATAAAGAGGATGTCTGTTCACAGCACAGAAAGGAGGAGGAGGAGGATGATGAAGATGTGTTAAAGAAAACAAACTGCCTGGGTCCAGCAGGGAATAAAACTTGAGGTGATGATGGTGATGAGGATGAAGGAGATGGTCGTGGTGAGACAGGCTTCTCTCTAGCAGTGCTCTAGGTAGTCGATGATCCGAGAGATGGACTTCTGTCCCGTGGTGCCGACGTCACACTGCAGAGAGAGGAGAGGAAAACCCACACAATCAAGAAAATCTTCAACCTAAGAGGAGTTATTTTAATGTTGCATGTCTGTATCATTCTTTTCTATTGGCTGATCTGGAGGTAGAGGATGTAGGCGGTGCCAGCTTTCATCACCACAGAGCTCAACAACCAAACACTTCAGCAGTTGCCTATATCCAGTATTCCTGAGTTACCGTGGGTCCCACCAATCAAGAGACGTCTCTAAGGTTGTGTGTCATGTAGTGCTGTTAGCTGAGATTGCATTACAGTCAAAATATGAATCCATTCTAATTAGGGAAAGCAGCATAGACAGAATAATGTTGTGGCTGACAAGGACAGAAGTCTTATCGCTCTCCTTTCCTAGCCCAAGGCGGATGAAACTCAGCTGAAACTCAAAATGCACCAGCTTCTGTGCTGAATGTCATTGCACATTACTTTCATAAAGTCCACCTGACACAGCCTTCATCCAAATACTTCCAAACTCAGTTGTTCCTGTGAGATGCTATCGATGCTTTTGCTCACAGTTTACATCCAGGTAGTGCAGCATTTTGGCTAGCAGTATCCATCAGCCAGAGCCACAGTGGCTGCTCATGTTTAGCGGCTGTGTCAAAGTTTAGAAAGAGAGTTTTGGAAGGTTCCAACCAAGGTTATTATAGTTAACTAAAACTAACTAAACAACTAAAACTAAAATTCAAAAATCTTTTTAGTTAACTGAAACTAAATTAAAACCAAGTTTTACCAAAAAAATGAAAACTAACTGAAACTATATAGTGCGCTTACAAAACTAAATATATAATTAAATAAAAATGGAGACAAAATATCCTTAGTTTTAGTCTTTGACACAACCATACTGACCGGCACCTACACCAGAGTCTGGGAGGCTAAAATAGCCTGATCTGATTGGTTAAGACTTCACACAGTGGTAGTTTTATGTCTGGAGTTGTATTCAAACATCATCATTAAATAAATAAATGAATGATAAGTGAACAATGGCCTGCTTTAATATGTTTTAAAAATGTCTTACGCTCACTCAGCCCCGACATCTATCCGCAAAAAATAAAACTAACACTTAAACTAATAAAAACTTAACTAAAACAAAGCATTTTTACAAAATATAAACTAAACTAACAAACCATCAGTAAAAACTAATAAAAACTAAACTGAAATTGAACAGATGAAGTTAAAACGAAATAAAAGTAAAAACTAATGAAAAATCCAAAACTATCATAACCTTGGTTCCAACAAACTTTTGAAAATCAAAGACTTTCTAAGGCCTTAACAAAGAAAAATGTAAACGTTTTTGTGCAGAAAAAAACTAAAAGAATAAAAGGTGATTACTCAGTACAAAGGAGAGAGCAGAATTCTCTGAGAAAACATTGTTGATTTTTTTTCCTTTTAATTTGATGATTTCAGGCATGTTTAATGCCCTGAATCTTTCAATGTAATATATCTGACATCATGACATATGTAAGAAGCTTATACACAAAAAAGGATTAAATTTACATGAATAATGCTAAAAATGAAGATTGGATGAGGACAAGTCTTAGTCAAATGCATTCTAAAATTCTTGAGCTTATCACTACTAAAAAATAAGACTTAAAGACTTTATGGCCTCAGATTTCTAAAGTCCAATGTAAGACTTACTTAGACTTTTCATGGGAACCCTGATTCGACCTAGATTACAGGCCTAAATTGATAACTACAGTAGAATTTAGTTTAACCAACTTGTTTTCCAGGGAACCAACAACTAAGAATTCTAACTTGCACATCCTTTTCTTACTATAGTTTTTATTGTAAAAGAATATGTGCTTTAAAAACTACGTCTATAGAAGTACTATAACAGCTGTGACTTACCGTGAGGTTCATGAAGTTGAGGAACTTTTTCAGCATTTCTGTCATGATGGAGAAATCTCCTTTAGGCAGGTTTTCTCTCACAGTAGTCACATTCAACTGGAAGAGAGAAAACACAGAAAGTGAGTTAAGAAACAAGATTTACATGGAAACAGAGTCAGAGGATGGACATCAGTGAACTAGGGCACTGAAGAAGAGTTTGTTCACTATTTACAGCTAAAAATTAGCACAAAATTATGAGCATTATGAGCAATATTTACAGAGTACATTTGCATGTCAGGTAACGTGTGTTTGTGACTCACCGGGCTCCCCTGACACAGGCAGCCCAGCAGCAGTGCTGTGTATGAGGCCACGATACTGTCCTCCATGTGCTTCCCTGCGTGCTGCAGAGCTGAGAGGACAAACAGACAAACATGGTCGTGTTATATTTCCTAAAATGACAGAACTTTTCTCTAAAAAAAAAAAACTACACGAGCATGCTCATACCTTTGTTGAGGTCCAGCTCCTCGTCCTCCTCGTCCTTCTCCTTCTTCTTGCTGTCGTCTTGTCTCTCCGTGTCGTTGTTGTCATTGGCAACCCACTGGATCTCGCCGCCGGTTTCCTGCCACTCTCCGCTCTGATCCAGTGCAGGCTTTGGTGCTTCCTTGATGAGGTCATCAGTCTGCGCCTCAGCCAGAACGGCAGCTCGCTCCCGTTGGAGGAACAGCTGAAGGAGACAGATGGATAGATAGATAGTTGGTGGTTTGAAAGAACTAAGAAAGCTCCATTAAAGAGAAGAGGAGTCCACTGAACATCAAGTAACTGACCAAAGGAAAACCTGGTTGCATTTTGTCCTGCCCAATTTGTATTAAGGCTGAATACACGACAACTTCTCCATCTGTCACTTTAAAACCACAAAACTGTCTAAAACATGTGTGTCTACTTTTTAGACTATCTCTTATTTTAGCAGGTTACCACCCCTCGTTCCTCATTTTGCTCTTGCTCTGACTCTGTATGCCATCAGGCTGCTGCTGATTCTACCGCTGACCTCACATGAAGTCAGTCTGGATAAGAACATCAGCACAATCTGATTATGCGGGATGATTTGATTTAAATGGCACTTTGATGGTGCTCATGGGAAACTGAGCAGCCGCAGTAGTAAAGATCAGAGGAGACAGCTGAGACTAGAGATAATACGACTATTTATTCAAAATGTAAATGAGATGAGCTTCAGAAAGTTCTCAAACAGCATCTCCTGCTGAGGCTGGTGTTGTTTCTATTGTCTCCAGAAGACACTTTTTGATTTAGAGTTAAATTATTTCAGGGTTAGCCTTCAACTTTCACTTTAGACTGCTGTTCAACTTTCCAGAAGGCACTATGGTACTTCTGCACAGTTTAAACTTTGATATAATGGCTGCAGCAGGCTGTTAGCAAGATGCATTTCTGCAACAAGGCTGTAACAAAGCGCCATCATTAATTCTCCTCTGACTGCTCAGTTTGGCCGGTGGACCAGCTCTTGGAAGAGTTCTGGTTGTGCCAGACTTGTGCTAGCTTTCCCCAGATCTGTGCCTGTCAACAATCCTGTCTCTGAGCTCTACAGGCTGTTCCTTTGACATCATGGCTTGGTTTTTGCTCTGATATCATTGTCAGCTGTTAGGCCTTCTACAAAGAGGTGTGTGCATTTTCAAATCAAACCCAATCAGTTTAATTTAGCACAGGTGGACTTCAGTCAAAGTGTAGAAACATCTCAGCAAAGATCAGAGAAATGGGAGGAACCTGAGCTACATTTATAGTGTTGTTGAAAAGGGCCAGAATCCTTAAAAATGTGATATTTCAGTTTTTGCAGAATTTTTTAAAAATCTTTTTTGACTGCTATTCTTGGGTAATGAGTGTAGATTTATGAGAATAAAACGGACTTTAACTGTAGCATAAAGCTGTAACATAAAAAAGTGAAGGGGTCTGAATTCTTTCTGAATGTACAGAAGAAAACAAAAAATACCAACACCATAGAGCACTGATCATCAACTGGCGGCCCGGGGGCCATATCAGGCCCCCTAAAGCTTCCTGTCTGGCCCCCGAAAGATCATTAAATTCAGAAAAGGAGGAAAAGAAGATATTGTGGTTTAAAGAGTATCCTTTGGCTTTAAATATCTGCAGCTGTTAAATCCATCCCACAAACCATTGATATTGAAATAGTTTTAGAATGACTTCACATTTGATCAGTTTTACTGAAATTTTACAGTCAGAATTAGTAGATATTTGAAAATAGGGTTAAGGTTGGCAGAAGTGCTGCAAAAATGACCAGGTAAAGTGGTGAAAGAGAATAAAATGTGGCATAAATTGGTTAAAGAGGGGAGAATGGGCATAAAGTATCATAAATTGGTTAAAAATGACAGAAATAGTTTTAAAAAAGTAAAGAAAATGGGTTAAATGGGCAAAAATAAAATAAAGTGTCAAAAATGGATAAAAGAGTGGCACAAAGGGGATAAAACATGCGGGAAAAGAGGTTTAAAGGGATTAGCGAATGGCAAAAATTGGATTAGAGAGGCAAAAAGTTTCAAAGATGGGTTAAAAGTGGCAAAAATACAGAAAAAATAGCCTGGTAAATAAATGAAAAGGTGTTAAAGAGTGGCACACAAGGGAAATAGTTGGCAGAAAAGTTGCAAAAGGGGGTTAAAGAATAGCACAAGTGGCTGAAAAGTGGCAAAAATTGCTTAAAAGTTGCAACTATTGTTGAAAAAATGTAAAGAAAAGAAAAGTGGCAAAAATAGATAAGAGTGGCACAAAGGGGATAAAACATGCAGGAAAAGTGGTTTAAGGGGGTTAAAGAATGGCAAAAATTTGTTAAAGAGGCAAAAGGGGGTTAAAATAAGATCATAATGGTGCTAAATCACAATTGTGGAGGGCCACTTCTCTGGGGCCAATTCTGTTGTCAGGCCCATCTCCCTGTGGCCTGTTGCATGATAGATAACAGGGATTGATCTCACTGGTAATGCCTAAATATGTCCTGCATTTTGAAAGAAGATACAAATATGTTACCCAGACCAAAATTATGATCTAATTTTTGTGCATTTGAAAGTCCTGCCCAGACTTTCTGTCCAGACTAAATCTAGCCCCTGTGCAAAGGCACTTAATGACCCCTGCCATAGAGGCATACATTGTCCAAACAGTTAACTTTAAAAATGATGGCAGTGGAGTGGCGCTATGGCACTTTATTGGTAGTATAAACAAAGTTAACACAGGCAGTACCTGTACAAGTGCAGCGATGGCGCTCAGCGGCCCGGTGCTGGTGATGTCCTGGTGTGGGGGGCTCATCAGGACGGTGGAGTTGCAGGGACCCTGACCTCCCTCCATCTCCATCTCCATCAGACAGTACTTGTTCCTGGCACTGTACTCCACCAGGTTGATCAGCAGGCCCAGGCCCTGAAAACAGCAACAACAGACACATCTGTCAGATCTACATATTAAGGACGAGCCTTTTAAGGCAATTTACACTGACAAAGTCACTGTAAACTTCTCAGAAAACATTCGAATTTGTAACAGATGAACCAGGATTTTTATTTTAAGTTTGATAGTAGCCAATGATGACATTTTATTTTAACAGGCTAATAAATTCAGGATTGCTTCATGGCAACCTGGCTGGTAGCTGAGAGGAGGATCAGGAGCGCCACATCTATTTCCTGAGAGGGGCAGAGTCAGACAGCTCAGTAACATTTAAAGACACAGAAACAGCTCGTTCTGAGCAGGGCTGAAACAGAGGGGTTTTTAAACATGCAAAAACCCAATCCTGGAGGGTTTTTCCAGACACAAACTTCACAGGCATGTTTTGGAGACCTCTGAGACCAATATAAATGTGTCTTAAAGGGATAAAACGTGTCTTAAAGGGATAAAACATGTGACCTTTAATGTGCATAACAGCAGCTAAATAAAGCAGGCATGCTCACTTTCTCTGTCTACCTGTTTGGGGCTCTAACACTAGCTGTGTACAGCACCCGATCAACTCAGTTTGTCTCGAGCCTTGCATTGCAGTGGTCTGTATAAAAACTGTTTAAACAAATGTTTAGGTGCATTTTAACTCACAGCTCACTTGTTTTAAGACCACAGAGATACAAAGATGTGGGCTATGCCTTTCAACAAGGTCAGGGAGGCTGCTAGGAAGACAGCTAATATGTACACTCACTGGTATCTGTGCTAATGCTAGGCTAAATCGATGACAAACACACCATTTCCTGTAGGTTCTCCACAATAAAAGACTATATTGTGATCTTAATCTAGTGCTTTTATTGTGACGAACCACATCAGAAAATAGCAGCTCACACCTCAGCAGGAGAGAAATGAAACTGGTGCTGATACAAAGAAGTGAACCCAGAGAGGCTTTTAAAGTCATTTTTCTGGGATTTTATGCTCAGACATGAGTGAATAAGAAGGGTTGTAGCACCTGAATATACATTTAGATTAGTTATTCCTTTTATTTTTATAACAGCCAAACATAATTCCTTTATCACAAAGAGCAAAAAGATATTAATATCCTGACATTTCTGCTCTCTTCTTCTTTTATTTGATGGCAGTCTGGTGGTAGTACAGCTTTACGATCACTAGAAACTACTGGATATCCGTGGAGTACTCACCAGTACTCTGATGTCGAACCGCTGCTCCTGTGGGAGATACTGAGGGACTTTAAGGACACAGTTCAGAGCCGTCACTATCAAATCCTCCTGCTCTCCCGTCTTCGTACTGCCCCACTCTGCACACAAACACATGAGTACACAGTGTAAACAAGCACAGGCCACTTGGTGTTTATTATTTAACAGTCAAATCAAATTAATGAAGCTTGTAGTGTCGGCGAACGTCTTGTAAACTTCTTTATGAGGCATGAATCAGGAGCAGAGGAGCTTGTTTTAATCAGTGTGTGCATGCTAACCGTTGTCATGTGTCAGATTGAGCAGTACTCCAATAATGGCCCTCATACAGTCCTCCACAGCCTTCCCCACCGAGGCTCCGTCTGAGTTCAGCTCCCTGCTGTAACACTGGATCATCGCCTCACACCGCCGCAACGCCCTGAGAGAAAAGAGGAGAGTTTAGAACATGGCCTGCATGAAAATCAGTGTTTGTTTAGATCAAGAGCACACAGGATGAAGGATGGAGCCAAAATTTTCAAAACAACTTGGACCGGTTAACTAGTTTGTTTGTGTTCTGGGACTCTCTCAGGAGGAAAGGAGGTTTAACTTTCTCTCTGTGATGATATTCTCAGTGCTTGTATACAGCCGTGTAGCTCTGTCAGTACCATCTGCGTCCAGCATGTGGCGCTCCAGCTAACTAAGAGTACACTAGTCAAGCTTTCATCCAACAGTGACAGTGATTGTTATGAAGTACCCTGAATGCAGGACTATGACCAGTGGAGTAAAAGTGGAAAAAAGATGTGCAATAGCGTGGCCTGCACCACTTTGCATTTTAGCATGCTTTTAAGCTTCTGTGTCAGGTATATGCCGTAGCTGTGCTGTAAATCCAGATGCTCGTCAGCAGTGTGAATTTTATGCCAGTTCCTGGTCCCGCTGCTACAACTCCTGATCGTTTGTGCACAGGAAAATATGGCAACTGAGACGGATCAAGTAATGTTGAAGTTAAAGCTGATAGATGTTGATCAGCAGTTGATTATACTGTAGTTACTGTAAAGAGGGAAAGTAGATTTAACTCATTATAACTCTACAGCCATCTGTCTCACTCTAGAGTGATTTTAAAATGGTGTGGGGCGAGAAACATTGGTGCGCCTTAGGAAAGTCTAGGTGTGCTGCAGGAATCTGTTTAACCAAATGTTATTCATTTATAGGGGTGGAAATCAGTAGTGGCCCCACGATACAATATTATCGCAATACTTGGGTCACGATTCAGTATTATTGCAATTTTAAACATTTTGCAATACAGTGAATATTGCAATACCTCATATTGTGATCTATACAATTTTTCCAACTGTTTAGCTGATTCAGCATTAGTCTTGCCCTCATGTTTGTCATATTTCTGCAGTATTTTATTTTCATGCAGCACTTCTTATAAACCAAATGTGTCATGTCCATCTAATTCGAGCCCTGCAGCCATGTTTGTTGTACTAACTTTCTCCTGCTCTATGACCGTCACCTCATCCGACCTCACTGGACAAACAATTGATTTTATTTTTCAATTATCATAGACTTTAGTTCATATTAGCAAATAATTTGAAAAAATCAATACTTGGTGGACAATACAATACGATATATCACCAGACAAAATATCGAGATACTATGCTGTTTCTATTTTTTCTGCCACTGCTATTAATTTAACAATATAACTGAACAGTCACGTGATTTAAAGAGCTGCCTCCTTTATAGCTTAAAGCTTGTTGCACCCTACTGAATGTAGGTTACAGTATTGATTTATTGTTGAATTTGTTGAAAAATGCAAAAGTTGATTAATTATAACTGCATATTACATCACAATCATAATATCAGGAGAAAAATCCCCATTAGATAATATTTGAAAATCGTTCAGCCCTAATCTAAAGGCATATCAAATGTAGGGCTGAACAATTCTGGAAAATAATCTAATTGCGATTTTTTTCAATAATATTGCCACTACAATTTGATATGCAGTTATTACTTGAGCTTCTTATTCCTAAACAAGGACTGAACAATTCTTTAAAAAATAAAAAATAATTCTAATTCTGATGATTTAGACTCGTTTTGCAAATTGGATATTAATTGTGGCATTGAATGGTTTTTGTCATTCTTATATTTAATAAGAAAAAAGTACAAAAATGAAGAGGATAAGATTTTTTTGCCGACTATTCTAAATGCATGATTATATGATATGTCATGCATAACATCTCTGCTGCAGAAAAGAGTTTTAAACTGGTATTTTGACTCAAATTTCAGGTCAAATAAATATTGCACCTTCTGCGATTTGAAAATTGCAGCAGGCCATATTGCAATTTAATCTAATTTTCAAATAACTGCCCATCCCTAATCAAATGTACATTTAAAAACAAAATAAGGCATGACAGGCTGTGCAAACTTCATGGGTCCTAGCATTTTACACAGGTGTACTGTCTCACCAGTGAAACAGGAAGTAGCCAACCTTTTAGTCAGAAGTTATGAATCAAAAGTGTCTCTTGCATGACAGATTTTGCCACGCTGTTTTCATGTAAAACTCCTCTTCCCACCTAAAGGACAATAACTTCTTTATAAGTAGGGCTGAACGATGTGCAAAAATAATCTAATTGCGTTTATTTTTCCCAGTATTGCTATTACAATTTAATGTGCGATTATTTTGAGGTTCCCCATCTTATGTGTTGTTTAACAAACACAAGCAATAAATCACTCTTTATTAAAAAGAGCACCATATTAGATAAACAAAACTAGGAATACATAACTTAAAAAAAAGAAAAGGCATTTTGATCCTTATCTTTTTTTTGTTATTCTTGTTTTGAATTAAAAAAAAAAAAACAGACATGAGGGAGAAAAGTAAGATTTTTGTAAAAAAAATAAAAAAAAATAAAAACCACAAAAGAAACTCTGTTTGCATATAGTGTAGAGCAGTGATAGTCAACATGTGGCTCTATTATGTCTTAATGTGAAATATTATTCCCCCAGAAAACCTTTAAAAAAAACTATTTTTTGCCATTTTCACCACTTTTCACCTATTTCAGCTATCTATTGCCAGTAAATACTGCTTTCTTTGGGGCCATTGTGCAAATTCTTTTGCCACTTTTTCCCCATTTATTCCACTGTAATCCAATTTTTTGCCCTTTTTGACCATTTTTTGCCCATTTAAGCAACCTTTTGCCATCACATAACACCTGTTTAATTTTTTCCAAAAGTTTTTGCTTCTTCTTTTTGCCACTTTTTTCCCTTTTTTGCCTCTTTTTGTTTAAATAAGCTGCCTTTTACCATTAAATATCACTTGTTTCCTTTTTTCCCGAATTTTTGCCTCTTCTTTTTGCCACTTTTTCTCAATTTTTGCCCTTTTTCACCATTTTTTTGTCATTTTTTGCCCATTTAAGCTACCCTTTGCCATGACATACCAGTTGTTTCCAATTTTTTTGCTCATTTTTGCTACTCGTGACTGCTTTTTGCCCATTTTAGTCACTTTTCACTTTTTTTTCCACTTTTGGACCATTTTTGCTACTTTCTATTTTCCACATTTTCTCCCGATTTTTGCCCCTTTTCATCCATTTTTGCCACCTTTAACTTATTTTGATTGTACTTCATGCCATTTCTGTCACTTTTCACCACTTAGATTGCGGCTCTTGCAAAGGTATTTTACAACAATTTGGCTCTTTGGTTGAGCAGGGTTGAGTAACACTGCTGTAGAGCATAAAACATCTACTTCAAAAAGCTGTATCTGGTATTCTGAGACATTTCAGGTTAAAGAAATATTGCACTGTCTGCTATTAGAATATTGCAGCAGGCCATATTGCGATTTAATCTAATTTGCGATTAATTGCCCAGCCCTATTTAAAAGAAGGAAAAAGTTAAGCAGTCAGGGTTTAGAAGACAAACATACTAATAAAAATAAAACAAATGTTAATAAATCTACTAGCTTTTAGCTACACGGTGTGCAGGATCTTGTATCTTTCATGCTATCAAATACATAAGACATAAAATATCATCTTTAGTTCATCACTATCACAACCAAACAGCCTTCACATCTAAATGTCATCTACTCTCATCTCAGCTCCACTCTTTTCTTTCCTCTCTGACTCCATGATAAAACAGAGCAGCACTGAAGACGTGTCCACACACAGCGGAATCGGCTGCAGGAACAGAAAGGGTGAAGCAGGTCAGCCGCCTATTGTAAATAACCAAATTAAACCTCATGGCTGCAGAGACTGAACACAGAGCAGAAACTAGAGTCAAAAAGACAAAACAGGACAGAGCAAAAGGAGGGAAATCAAGGAGGAAATGTTTTTTTCAATCAATATTGACCAATTATATTGAAACAAACCCTCCTGTCTGCCCTATACCCCTTTAAATGCTTTATCTTTAAATCTTGAAATAATGCCTATTCATTGACTTACATTCCTAGTGAATACAGAGTGGAAGTAGGACTATGTACACAACCTTTAAATAGAGAGTGATGCTGCAGGAAAAGCAGTATGATACTGTGCAGGATATTATTATTGTCTGTCCAGAGAAAGTTTGGTTCCTGGTCGGAAGCAGATGGGAATATTCAATAACCAATAGGACTTTTGTTTCTGTGTGTGCCGCCTTAAACGATGGTTTGGGGATAATTGAATTAATCCTGCAGACAGCTGAAACACTCAGAGGGGCAGAGGGGCGAGTTTGGGTTGAAACAATCAGGGCAGCATGTGCAGAAACAAAGACGAGAGGGTGACTCTGAGAAAAGTGAGATTTATAAAATGTAAAAGTTAGGGATAAAGACGAGGAAATTATGATGACAAAGATATGAAATCCTTGAAACAAAATGCCTGAAAACACAGCCTCAGTATTTGTGAATACTGTGTAGATGTAGAGTTTAGGTGGCCATAGTGCTCGCTCCCTCTCCTGCTCGCCCTGTAGTTTGGGGGTTAATCGAGTTAACAGAGAGGACAGCTGAATGTTCAGACCACAGCCTGTGTCACCCACTGAAACAGCAACTCTTTGTTGAATTATTTAGCCTTCCTCCTCGCCCTCACCCCCATCCTCACCCTTCGATCCTGCAGACCCTCTACAGGGGCGAAGGGCCGGTCACAGAAAGGGCAGAGGAGGGATGAGAAGGTAAAACGTGACACTGTTTGCAGGGCGTATACTTTTTGGTGCATCAACTTCTAGCCATTTTACCACAACCACGTTAACATAAGTAAATAAAGTGAAAATAAGGACTTTCTATCCTGGTATCAGTTTGATTCAGAACTATAACAGGTGTTCAGCTACTACAGGAAGTATATTTTGTGGATTTGTGGACACTAGGCAGTGCTGTTTTGATTCTGTAAACAAACATTTTGACAAGAAATGTCGTTTACCAGCTGTTTTTCATGACTATCAAGAGACGTTAACTTCAATGGTACTGAAATTTTTTATAATATGTATGTAAAACGTTCAGTTGCTTTAATCACTGTGAAGTTAGACGAGGCAATCCTCATTTTCTGAATCAAGAACAGAGAATCTTTTGTTCACTCTAGTACCAGGCGTGGAGAAAACCCTCTCCGCCCTGACAGAGGTGCCCGGGACGCACAGGTAACAGCGTGCCAGCTGGGACAGGAGAGGATACCTGGACCGGAACGTTTTCCACCATGACAGCGGGTTACTGTCGGCGTGCAGCACGGTTTTACTCTCATACATCAGCATCTCTTGATGTAGCAAAGCCTCACTCACCACCTTCGCGATAAACATCCCCAGTGGTGGCCATTGCTGCGCCTCTGTGTTTTGGTTTGAAAACTTTATTGTTCATCATGTCCTGTGTCATGTGACGAAACATTTGGTTCCTACACCTACAAATGGGTGTAGAGGCCACCGAGAGATGGGGGGAGACTCGAGAATGATTATAAACAGCAAAAATGTTTTTAAAAATATTCAAATTATATTGGAACCCCGAAATTCATTCCAGCAGCCTTTGTTGAGAACCAAAGCTCCATAGAAATACACCAACCCCTTGAGGACTTAAAGGAAGATTGCAAGATACTGAAGATGTGCTCATTTTGGTCTGCCTCATCTCATCCATCACAGCTTCTGCCCTACCAAGTCTCGGCCATTATGTTTTATTGTCTCTTTACCGTCCTAAAAGATGCTCACAGAATACAGTGTCTGTAAAGACAGAAAGCAGAGGAGAGAGACAGCGGTTTCTCCTGGTCCCTCTGAGTTTTTTCTTTACATGCCGACCTGTGAACTGATGACAGTCTTTACACCATCGAGATCAGTGTTACTCAACCAAAGAGCCAAATTGTTGAAAAATAAATTTGCAAGAGCCGCAATGTAAGTGGTGAAAAGTGGCAAAAAAAAGGTTGAAGTAGCAACTACAATAAATTAAGGGAGGCAAAAATGGCCAAAAAGCAACAAAAATGGGGTAAATTGGGAGGAAAGCGTGGAAAAAGGGTCAGAAAGTAGCAAAAATGGGTGAGAAGTGAAGAAAAATGAGTTACAGGGGACAAAAAATGATCCAAAACTGACAAAAAAATTAATGAAAAGTGACTGAAATGGGCAAAAAAGCAGTCAGGAGTGGCAAAAATTGGCAAAAACTAGGAAAAAAGTGGTATTTAATGATGAAAGGTATATTAAATGGGTGAAAATGGGGAGAAAAGATGGTGAAAAAGAGCAAATATGGGATAAAAGTGGCAAAGAAAAATGGGTAAAAGTTGCAAGAAAGTGTCAAAAATGGGCAAAAAGTGGTATTAAATGGCAAAAGGTAGCTTAAAAGGGCAAAATGGGATAAAAGTGGCAAAAATGGGCAAGAAAGTAGGAAAAACGTGGTATTTAATGGCAAACGTAGCTCTGATGGATGAAAAGTGGCAAAAAAAGATGAAAAAGGGCAAAAATGTTTCCCTTTTTTTAAGGTTTTCTGGGGTAGTAATTTTTAAAATCAAGACATAAAAGAGCCACAAATAATCACAAAAGAGCAACACGTTGAGTATCACTGATCTAGACAAACACTGGTGTCCATCCTGGACCTGTAAATTTTCAAACATATTTAAAATGTACGATTCCTGATCGGGAGGCTCTGACTCAATCAGGAGCAGCAAAGAATCCTATAGACACCCCAAGGCTCGAAATTATTCAGAAAAATAATCAGTTGTGACACCCTTATGTTATTTTTTATTTTTATTTTTTTTAAATATGAACTTATTTTGAAAGCAGTACCATAAACTTCTGGTTTAAAATTTTTATGCTAATATTTGATGTTTTGAGTTGATGGATTACACTGTAATTGCTATTGCAATTTTCTCCAGTATAACTGCAGTTGCACATTGTGCATCCCTGGTGCTGAAGTATAGACATGCATGTCTGTTTCATATGGTATATCTTGACAAGAGAGGTCCAACGCTCTTCCTCTCATCACAGAGTAAATCTAGTGACAGTGTCTCAGCACTTTTCATCACCCAACAGCAGGAATACTAACGTGAGCAAACTAAAGGGGTCCCTTAATTGTGTGATTGCTGTATCATTGCAGGCAAAATCAAACAATCAATAAAACAGAAAATTTAACTACACTGGAGGATAAAACTGACTGAAAATGGTCAGACTAAAACGACAACACCACTGTTAGCCGGAGGGCAGAGACACAGACTGATGCAGGGAGAGACGGCGAGCACACAAAGGTCGGGTCACTTCCACAGCGGACTGAACCCTTCGGGGCTGAGGTCAGAGGTCAGAGCTCAGCGATGTGACTGACAGGAAGTCATGACCAGGAAATTGGACAACAAAACGGGATAAAAATATGCATAATAACCAGCAGGCACACTGAGTCATGCTGGCACAGACTCTCACACCAATACACAAACACACACACAACACACACACACAATACAGTAGAGCTGAGTCAGACTGGGTCTCTGACTGCAGTCAGCCGTGTTTTTATGTTTAAAATGCTCTCAGTGCTTTTCATCTTGGTATTGGATGACAAAAAGGACATTTTCATTTCTGCTCATTGACTTCTGGGTCGAAGTATGGGATGGGAATTGAGGAGCATGCACAGAGCACCAGGTCCAGTTTGGGACTGAATAAGGTATGAGATGATCATTCTGCAACTGCATCGTCAAAGCATTAAAGTCAGACTTTCTGGACTGGATTTTTCTCTAACTTGCTTGTGATCATACGGAGCGTTGACGAGAAGAAAGAAAAAGGGGAAATAAAGTTGTTCCATTACTGGAGCCCTAAGACTACCAAGAGAACAGCACATAGCAAATCTGCCATTATAAAGTAAATTACAGTCTAGAGTCAGAGGCGTAGACTGCATTTATATAGCAGTTTTCTTACTTTGCAGAGGAGACGATCAGTGATGAGTCTTTGTAGGCGATCAGGTAGCTCTGGTTCTCTGGGTTGTGGACTGTCACCTGCAGGAACACAAAACAAGAAAAAACTTCTCAAATTTCAGTCCCACCTGCATTTAAGATGCTCTCTGTTTCTTTGTCCTCTGTGAAACAACAAAGGTGTAAACTGTCCTGTTCTGTGAGGATTTCCATAGCGCTTAGCAGAGTCCAAAACATTCAGTTTTTTGTTCTAGAACCATCTCTTTTCTGTGTTTGTAATCCTGTCAGATAACAGCGCTGTAGTAGAGCTCTCTGCCTGCAGAGGTAGCCTGAAACCCACAACCTTCATGCTGCATTTTCCACCTTCAGTGCTTATTTATTGTCTTTATTTGAGGAGTTTTGTCATTTATACCTGAGCTCTGCAAGGTTCATTTACTTTACAGAGTAATACTGTCATCTTTAAATGGTGCAAAATGGCCTCATGAGGGAGAAAAGATGGCATAAAGTGGTATATTTGTGTACTGGAATATTGGTCACAGTGGTATAGAAGATGCAGCCAACCATTCAAATGAAAAAAGCATGAAAAGTGAGTCTGATACTCTGGATTGCATGGTACTACCCCAACAAGACCCCCTTCCCTTTCAAATGAAAAAGGAAAAAATAGTTGGGTTATGACATGTCGGCTGATTTACTCATTTTACTTTAGCACCAGCCTCTGCTCACATGTTCTTACAAACAAGATTGTAGAAGTTTAAGCTTCTCAACCGAGCTTCTCATGAAGATATTACTCTGGTATGTTCAATACCGAGGCTGCCTCTATGCCCCTGCCACCGTTCAATATTTGTATAGATCCTTACAGTGAATCTTACTGCACTGCTCTCAAAAACAGTGTGGATGGTGTAGACCAATAAATCATTTTTTTCACAGCACTGTGATTTTGATTCTGTTCAGGAAAATTCCCTCTTTATGATGATCTGGTTGGGTAATTATTATAGCAGAGGGAGGGACAGATAGTCAATAGAGATCTACGCTGACTGAGCACAGTGCGGCCTTGATGAGCTGGTCTGATCGATAAAGGAAAGATGGCCGCACATCCTTCAGAAGTTGTCTGACTTTAACCTTGGTGAAAGTCCTGCTTGTTGCCCCTCAGAGAGTGGTGTGCCAACACAGGACACAAATTTATACAGAGATTAAAGTAGTGCAAAACTGTCCAGTCCCTTCCACTGATTCTCAGTTCACTGTTGTTCATATTAGGGTTAAAGAGCAATGTGCCAGGCAGTATTCATCAATCATTCAGCCTAAAGCTGCCTTAAAACATAATTTCTGTAACGTTAAAACTGTCTAAAAACAATCTCCCAAAAACCTGAGGGTTGACATAGTAGAGCCACTGTAAAAAAAAATGGTAGGATCAGTTAATTTTCAAGTATAAACTCAAATTTTTTCAGTTTGAAATGTGTCAATACACCAAAAAATAGATTTTAAAAGTCAAACATTTGCAAGAAAAAAACTCTATAGATACAAAAGTGGAAATTATCTGATTGTACAAAGGACAAACTTTCCACATTAACTAAAATGTGACTAAAACTAAAAAGGATAGAAATGACTAGAATGGGACTGAAAACTAAAATACATTTCATTTAAAGCCTAAACCTAAGATTGAAATTAAAAATAGCTGCCAAAATTAACACTGCAGCGTAGGAGAGCCACTCTAAAAAAAAATGACAGGATCAGTTAATTTTCAAGTAAAAACTCAAAATTTTATCAGATGAAAATTTGTCAATTACGGAGCCCGGGAGATGACATGAACGTGTTTAATTATTTAATACACACACGCGTTTTATTCGTATCTCGTGCGCGCAAAGTAGTTGATACTGTATACGTTAAACACATATGCGAAATACAGAGAAATTGCGCGCATGAAATAGGAATAAAACACGCAGGCAAGATACTAAAACACACACATGCGAGATACTGAATCACACACGTGAGACGTGTTTAATTCATATCTCGTGCACGCGAAATAGTCTACACTATATAGATAAAAACACACATGTGAGATACAGAGAAATGTGTGCACATGAGATACCAATAAAACGTGTGCACAAGATACTAAATCGTGCGTGCAAATTAAAAAAATAAACATGTTCATGTCACCTCCAGGGCTCCGTAGTCAATACACCAAAAAATAGAGTTTAAAAGTCAAACATTTGCACTGAAAAAACCTCAGAATTTTTATGGATATAAAGTGGAAAATATCTGATTGTAAGGAGGACAATCATTCCACATGAAGCAGCTTTTCTTGCACAAGTCCTGCAGCTGAAAGCCTCATCACATTATAGTTTTTACTGCAACTGACCAGTAGGAAAATATTTGTGATTTTAGCCCAGAATTATCTCATAATCATCAACATGATTGTTGGATGTGTGGTGGAGGGACGGCTGCACTGCTCTGTTCAGAGAGAGGGACAGTGAAAGTTTTGTGTCTAAACATGCTCATATTTAGACGAACGATGAACCAAACAATTTGATTTTTTAGCTATCGAGAGTTCAGAGCTCTGTGAGCCGTAGATGGATAGACAAGACTTGGTAAGCATCATGCTAATTCTGCCAAACATCCCACACCTGTAATTTAGATGCAATAACTCTTTCAGTGTATTTTAAAGGTACAAGTTCGATCTTTTCAAGGCCCACTTTAAGCAACTCATGATTCCTGTACCAACTACCAAAGGATCAGACTTTAAGCTTTTAGCCGACAAAGGCAAAACAAGCATCCCTAGTTTTATACGGCATCAAACATCCCTTTCATCTGTGTCACACTTACACTCTCCAGCACCCGTAAACACCTCTCTGCTCCCCACAGAGCTGACACCAGCTTCTCCTTATCTTCCTCCTGGTTTAAATTATTAGCACACTCCTTCACTGTGGAGACAACCAGAGAAGCAGAATTAGAAATGGGTAATTCATCACAAATTATTTCCACTATTATGAGTCAAAATGTTGAAATTATCTTCAACCTTTATCTACTATGTGGTCCAGCCCTCCCAGTAGCCGTAGTTCCTCTTTGAACCAGTCTCCTGCTCGCTTCGATGTCAAGGAGAGTAATGTTTCCATGGCTAAATGACCCGTCTACAGGAAGAGAGGGGAGACAAAAGGAGTTAGTTTAAGAAGTTTTACTATGATGAATTTCAGAACTTGTGAGGGTTGAATGCTGGTGAAAAACAGCAGAAACTAAAGGCTGAGAAATGCTGTAGATATTTAAATCACTACAGATCTTCAGCTCTGCCGAAGCAGTAGCAAATATCTTGACACATGTGGGTGGCTGTGAGTCATCCTGACTGAAGAGCTGCTAAAATATCATTACTCTGAGCTTTCAGCGAGAGGTGTAATACTCGGAAACTGTTTCAAGGCATTTTCGCCCATGATATGATCCACTATGGCAAGTATTTACACAGATGACCTAAATAATGAAGCAGAGCCCAGTTTAAGCACCGTTATGTTCTGTAGGTCCAGGTGTTTGTTGTGCACTGTGTCACAGAGCTTCCTGATCCTCTCCTTCATCTTGGCGATCTCCCTGGCACTGAGCTGGCTGGTGCAGTCCACCACCCCCTGGTCTTGGTCTAGCTCAAGCAGCCGGATCATGAGGTCGAGACACGATCGGTCCAGATCCATGTTCAGTCGGTCTCTACTGAGGATGTACATCAGTGACGCCGTGCACATAGCCAGGTTCTGCAGAGATTTAAAACACAGGGAATTGGTGAGGTTGCTACAAAACAAGGGAGTGTCTCCCCCTAAGCCAGGGGTTCTCAACCTTTTCAACCCAGGACCCCCAAAATAAAGGTGTGAGGGACTGGGGACCCCCACTGCACTTGAAGGTGGTTGAACAGAATAGTCATGTGCAGACAAGGCCATTGGGGGAATGAATGGGAGAGCTTTCTGGGGCCAAGCAAAACCTTAATCCTAACCACTCTTATCAAAGATTTTTTTTTAAATTCATTTGTGTAGTAAGTATCCCTCTTAATAATGTATATCCTTCTTTTAAAACAGAATTAAAATACATTAAAAAAAGCTAAAATGGGTTAATAGTGACAAAAATGGTGGGAAAGGTGGTGGAATTAGATTTTAAAAGTAGCAGACATGGGTTAGAAATGCCAAAAAAATACATAAAAGTGGCAAAAAAAATAACAAAAAATGGGTTACAGTGGAAAAAAATGGGAATATTAAATGGCAAAGGGGATTCAAAGGTGGCCAAAATGGTGTTAAATTTGCAAAAATAGGTGGAAATTTGGTGAAATGGGATGTAAATTGTGACATAAAAAGTGGCAAAAGGGGTTAATAGTGGCAATAATGTGTTAACAGAGCCATCAGTAGGCAAAGTTTTGTAAGATTTGGTTTAGAAGTGGCAAAAACATGGGTTTTAAGTTGCAAAAATTGGTTAAAATTAGGCGAAATTGGTATAAAATGGCAACAGTGTAATTATAAAATGTTTTTAGAGTTTTTAAGGCATCTGGACACCCGCTCTCAGTGTCCCCAACGTTGAGAACCCCTGCCCTAAACAAGGAAGAGGAACAAAACAACCAAGCAGAGATCACAGAGAAGAGCTGGTCTCAGCTTTGTAGTAAGAACAAAATCAACGCAGCAGCTGGAACAAAACAACTGGTTGTCTCATCACAATCACAGCTATAAGGCTATTTTCACTGCATCACTTCTTCCTTCTAACTGAGGCTGAGCTTGCAGATTTAATTCTTTTGCCCTAATAAACTTACTGTGAGTGGTCCAGATGCATTTATTGTCATACAATTATTTACAGCAGTCTCTAATCATTCCTCTAGATCCCATCTGAGGAGACAGAATCGGTTCATGAGTGCAGGCAGATGCTTACCGGGAACTGAGGAGCGTCATTGAGAGTTTTGAAAATCTGAGCCACCTTCCCTCTGGCCCTGAGGTGCATCCTGAAGCTGGGCATGGCACAGCGTGTAGCCAGGCTGATCACACTGAGGAAAAAGCAAACACAGACACGTAACATCAGTAAATGATGATGAAATATCTATTTGATAGTATTTGCTCAGGGTTGGTGTGTGGTTATGTGAAACAAACAGGCCGTGCCAGCAGCAGAGCATGTTGTTTCCAGCAGGGGGCGTTGCAGCGGCTCTTACCTAAGGCAGCGTGTGTTGAGAGGTTGTCCTGTCTTTAGACCAGTCGCAAGATACTCAAAGTCATCTGTAAACTCCTGGTTTTCTCCAAACTCCACCACGTCGTTGAAGTGCTTCACATGCTGGACGACTGTATACAGCTGGAAGACACAGAGACAATAATAAGAAGTGGAGACAAGGAAAGAGGAAAGTCCAGCTGGATTTGAAAGGGATGGTACAGTACATGTTTTCAGTATTACTGCTCTAATCATTAAGGTTAAAGAGTTTGTCATTTACACATCTAAGTGAAAAGACTCTGTGTACCTCCTTGTGCTCTTTGCGACATTTGAGTGCAGTGACAGCGTCCTGGTAGAGATCCGTGGGGACGGTTACACACTTGGTGACCTTGGGTGGAGGTGGAGGAGCCTTAAACACATTGTCATCCTTCTGAGTCTCTGTGGGCTCTTTACTGGATGCTCCAGCTGCTACTGGAGGCTGGAAGAATGAAGAGTAGACAATAATGAAAAATAATAATGCATTGTAAACTGCTTCAAAGAGATTGTTTCAATGACTTTAACTTCTTTGTTAAAGGCTGAGACTTTAACGCGCGAGTGTGTTTAAGCTTACAGGTGCTGCCTGTGGTCGTGAGAAGAAGGGTGGCGGAGGCTCCTCTTCGCTATCTACCGTCCAGTGTCTGGCGTTGTACACAGCTTTGGTGGGAGACTGGAACATAAACACAAAAACAAAAGACATGAAACATCCCCACACTTGAAGTGCATTGTAGAAACATTTCAACTGAAGCAGTTAAAATTAAACACTCGTAAGCGACGGTATGTAGATATTCACACTTTGACTCCCTCCACAGGTCTTTGAGTGCAACAGCATTGTAGTAAAAAAAAAAACCTTCCCTTAGAAATGTGGATTGTTGACAGACAAAGGGGGTGAAGACTTAACATTACCAGAATCTGGACAAATATGACTGCTAGCATCAACAGCCCATTGTCAGCATGGGAAGGATTTGTATGTGTATCCAACTGTTGCCATGATTAGCTGCGCCTAACACTGGAGAGGCTAACTGCTACATGCTAGTTGAGATAGGTTTGTAAGCTCTAACTCATAGACTGAAGAAAATATTGGACAAAGCCTGAGTGATATCAGCCATTCAGTTACGAAAAGAGACTTCTGAGTCCACAGTGGCCGCCATATTGAAAATAACTTAACTCAACTTAGAAACCTGCTGGTCTTAAACCTGCTAATAAACTCTGGATCATTCTGGTTCGTAATCATATCAGCTACACCTCTGATTCTGCATAACTAAATATGATTTTCAACCTAAACTGGAAGAGTTACAACAAAAAATCTTCCCGTACAAAGTGTGTGCCCATAAAGACATTTCTGCTGTAAAAATCTACTGCGATTTTGCAGACAGCCTCAAATGAAAACATGCGTCACTTGCATGTATTTGTTTGCAATTTCACATTTGCTTCATTTTCAAGCATGGAGGTTTCTGCTAGATTGGCAACTTGACAGACTGACAAGGAAAGAGACAACTTTTTGGTTGATGAATTCATGGATTTGCAAACCAGCCACATCTTTGGTATGATTACTTTGTTCGCCTGGTAAAGCTGCAGTACATGAATAAATGATGATACAATTAATGATGAAGCCTAATTATTTAAGCAATGATGCAGAATCTGTTATGAAAGATATCTGTATGGATGTAGACACTGTTATTAAACTGTTACTTTAATTTGGGAAAATATTCTAACCGCAATTTCTCCCAATATTGTAACTGTAATATATAGCTATAAATATAAATGTATAAATTCTTCATCTTATGTGTATTGTTTCAAAAACACAAGCAACTAGAAAAGCACTTGGAGAGCGCAGACCTCCGCCATCAGCCCTATCTCCCAATAGTGAAGAATCCTTTGATAAATTCCTAGATCCGTCCCCATGTGCCCTTCACCATGGCATTCACCGATTGCTCCCTCCCCGGTGGGGTGAGGCAAAGTATAGGCTTCGCTACAGGTGGACTGTCATGGCGGTATCACTGCCTGCAGGTGCCAACAGATGCACTGACAGTCTCAGCCATGGTTTCACCAGACAACTGGAGGTCATGTCAGAGGGTGAATATTCCTCTATTCCTCCAAGCATTGTGAGTATTCTCGCTACAATTCACTGTCTTTCTCTCTGTTACGCCCCGACTTGACCGGGCGTGCGTCTTTCAAACTCTAAACTCCAAAACTTTGAATAGAAACACACCAAAAACATGCTGCTGGGACTGAGGTTCCTCATGTCTGCCATCTCCTGGTGTAAAGTGGTAACAGCGCAGACCTCCACAATTAGCCCTATCTCCCAATAGGACAGAATCCTTTAAAATATTCCTGGATCCAGACAGTGATCCGGATCAGTCCCAAAATCTAACCAGTTCTTCCTTATGCTATTTCTAAAATTTCCTGAAAATTTCATCAAAATCCGTCCATAACTTTTTGAGTTGTGTCGCTAACAAACAAAGAAATTGACAAACAAACTAATTAACTAACAAACCCTACCGATCACATAACCTCCTTGGCAGAGGTAATAAATAATTCTATAATTTAACAAAAACAATATTGGATAGATTAAACTAGGGCTGAACCGAAAAATAATCTGCATATACTGCAAATCCAATACTAACTTGTTTTGAAGGGAATGAAAATGTTGACATTATTGTCATTCTGATAAAGACAAATATATATGAAAAAAGGAAAGGAGAGGTTTTGTTCTAAAAAAAAAAAATGAAACTTGAGTTCTTCTTTTTTTATTATTTTGACAAATACTTCAGGAAAAAGAAATATTGCACCTTCTGTATTTAAAAAAAATCTGTCCTGACAAAACTAACTAAAATGAAATGAAATTAGAGACAAAATCTTTTTGACAGCAGCTGATTGTCTGACATAAATACCCAGACCCAGAGAGAGTAAAGTGACCTGATTGGATCGCACAAGACTTCACACAATGGTTAATTTTAGGTCTTAAGTTGTAAAAAAACATAAAAATTGAATACAGAAAAAGAAAAGTGAAGAGCCCTTCTGGGTCTGGCCCTTGACATGTCTCCCATATTGCTAAAAAAAAAACCTAAAACTAATTTTAAAAAACCCTCAAATTAAGTATTTTTTCAAAATCCAAATTAAAAAAAACAACAGGAAAACTATAACTAAACTGAACTCTTACACAAAAGGTAAAAAATAAATACAAATAAAAACTAAGGAGAGATCCAAAACTATAATAACGTTAGTGTGAACTAGGTCAGTACAGTTTAACACCTTTCTTATAAGAAAACTGCAGCCTGTTGCTAAATTTACTTGGTGCTGAAAGCTGGCAGCCATTCTCTAGCATGAGGTAACTGTTCTATCAGAGCATTGCTTCTAAGGGTTTTTAAATCCTTAAAAATGATTAAAATTCATGTTTATTTTTTACAGAAATCCTTCGCCTTTCTTTTGAGTTTGTCTTGGGGGATGCTGTGTAAGAGCAGCATTAAAATGTCCATGTTGAGGTGGAAATGTTGTAAACTGTTGCTTGAACTGGCTACAACCATTTAAAGGGTTCAATACAAAGAAATCAACTGTAATGGTTGCTTTTCTTCTGTTATCATCTTATATAAAGAGTTGTGGGTTTTCTAGAATACATTTTCATACTAGTGTACATAAAAGATGTTGAAAAGCAGCTCAACCTTCTTTTCTGTTTCTTTTATAAATAACTAAATAAGGAGGGGGAAAAAAGCATTTTGCCTTGATAAAGTTTAAGTACATGCAATTTCTTGTGCAGAGAGAAAAAGACGAGAGGTGAAAGAGGAAGAAAAATCAAGACAAATGGATGCACATGAAACTGTTGAGCATCGGCCAGCACTGATCAAACAGCAGGACACGCAAACACATTTAAAACAAACACACAGCCCGTAACACCAGCATCAGCCCTCATCCCTTCATCCTTGGCTCCACTCCTGTCTTTTTTAGATATTTTTGCCAAACCTGTGGTTGGTGGTTGCCGGGGTGTTCATAATGAAAAACAAAAGAGGGATGGGCAGGACAGAAGGAAAGAAAGGGAGAGGAGAGAGAATTGGCTGAGGAGAGGAGCGCTGAGGGAGGTGAGGGGGGGATTTTGCTCCACGGGGTTAATAAGCAGAGACAAAAGAGGAGTTTGGGAATAAGCTTGGCTGTCCTGGAACATCAACACACCGAATTAAAGACTCCTACAATAATCTGAATGACACAGACGGACACCTACCCTATCCGCCCCGCCCACCTGCTGCCGAGCAGCATGGGAGAGATGAGAGTGGAGGAGGAAGGTGGGCGAGGGTGGCCACGGTCCTGCTGTGGACACAGAAAAGGTCCTGCATGGCGGGTCATTTACAGAAAACTGACTTTTACTGGAGTCAACAGAGCAAGTTTACAAAGAAGTGGAGTCTACTTTCATAATCAACTTGTTTCTTTTATTGATGCAGTCATCAACTGCTAAAAAGTCCTGGGCTAAGAGAAAATGTTGATAAGCCGGTTATAAATCAGTGTTGGAAAGGGTTTGTTTTTAAGGGTTAACTCATTCAAGCACTTGTTACCAAAAAATTCAAACCCTTTAACTCTGCTGTTCTAAAGCTCCAGGTAGGCACCGACACATAATATATGTGTTTTGTTTAGCTGCTTGGTGTGTTTGCTGGCAATCCTGTTCACATGTGCGAGCGGGAGGCAGCGAAAGCATTGTTTAGTCACTGTGAAAAGGAGACAATAGATCTGACTGCAACCTCCGTCTGTGAGACTCTTTCAGATGAAATTCCTTTGGCATTTGACTAGGCATGGGGATCGTTCATTTTTATTGATAGCCTCATCGATACTCCTTATTGATCTGAGTCCTTATCGAGACCACAATCGCTATAGTTTGGTAGAAAGACTAAATGAGGACAAATATTTACACTCAAAGTGGTCTATTCTGAGAAGTGCTTGAGTTAAAGACTCACATCTATTTTTTATCCCTCAAATACAACACATTCTTCATATTCACAACTATATTTATTGAAGTTTCTCATCAAAAACTAAATTTTCCCAATTTTATGTGACATTTAAACATATCATAACATATCGAGTATTGTCATCTAATTTACTGAGGTTACCTGAACGCATCATATTCTCTGTCTTCCAGGTCGTTAAGTTCGCTAATTAACTGCCGATTCCACCGCAGATTTCGACTCTGGATTAATATTGTTAACAAACAGGACTGTCTCAAAGTTTGGGAGCACTTTTCAGCATTTATCTGAGCAGCTGAGGAGGAAAACTGTCTTGAATCAGCTGAAGAGAGTGAAATGAGTGTCTATTACTCCCAGTGGACAAAACCGATGTGTTTTTAGTTTATGTCTCCCTTGAAAGAACTGATGTATTTTTTTACACCAGTTGCATCTTAAAATGACGTTACGTCACAGAGCCTGTGAGACTCGACAGCAGTATCAATAAGCTAAAACATTATTGATTTTCGGGTGTTAGAAAATACAGAACCATTTCGATCCTCGACCCTACCTTTGACATAGATCGTCCTGACCTCTCTCAATCTATAAGCCCTCAGGCTGTAGCCATCCATCAGACCAAGCAGTGTGGGCACATAACTCATGAACATAACAAATCAGCTGTTTAGAGTGAACTGGCATCTTAACATGACAACTAGATTAAACCACAATTTATCCTCATGTAATTTTCAAATAATAAAAGAGGCAATATTTTTTTAACCTAAAATGTGTGTTAATAAACCAACCTGATACATTTTTTTGCTGGATTTATTTACATAATTGCATTTATCCAACTGCAACTTTTTCCAATTGTTCAGACCTAATTTAATCTATTTAACATTGTGTTTGTGAAAAAATAAGATGAGG
The DNA here is from genome assembly GCF_018320785.1 of Cheilinus undulatus. Lineage (NCBI taxonomy): Eukaryota > Metazoa > Chordata > Actinopteri > Labriformes > Labridae > Cheilinus > Cheilinus undulatus. The sequence continues at coordinate 38,784,675 of NC_054884.1, read as the reverse complement.
AGCTTAAAAATAATTGCATTAAATCTCAGTTGCAATACTGGAAGAAATAAGCGTATTTATATAATTTTCATAAATCATTTGGCCCTATTAGAAAGTTGCATGGAAACTGCACAGTGTCCCTCTCTTACTAAATGAGTGAACAATCTGTTCACAGGACAGGAGAATACAGCTCCAACTGTCACAAAGAGCTCACTAGGAACAAAACTCCAGTCCCTTTATATGACCCCTTTACTCCTCCGTAGTTTCAGCTCAAAGCTGCAGCGCTCGTCTTTTACACTCGCCTGTCTTTGAGAAATAAAAAGATATTAGAAATTGAGTTCTTAATAATATTTGAAGCACCATTAACAATGCTGCTCTTAGTGTTTTCTAATCTACTGCTATTCATTCTTAGGAAAACGGAGCCCTTTTTTCAGTGACAGATAATTTTCATGAAAGTAACTTCTGCCAGATCACTTGGTTTGTAAAACTAAAGTATTATATTATTTATTAATTCAAAAAATAAATGAATATACTAACATGTTAACTCTGTAACGTGTTACCCCCTACACTATTTGTATAACTGTTGTCAAAGTCTATGTGAAGTTTAAACCAATGATGCAAAGATCCAGTAAAGATTTCTCGCCTTTCTGGTGTTTCAAGAGTGACACAAAGTGGGAAAAAGTCAAATATTTTAAATTGGCAGAATAAGTTGGGTCAGACTGACAAACTTCAATTATTTATTTTTGGATCATTTGGCCCAGTATATTTGTGTTTTGACATTTGAAAAGTTTGGCTTCATTTTTGTTGGTTTTAAGGAAAAGACTGTGCAAAAAATGTGTTAAAAAACATGCAGTGCTGCACAACTCATAAATGAGATTAAATCCCAATATGGCGTGCTGCAATTTTCAAATCACAGAAGGTGCAATATTTCTTTAACCTGAAACTTGTGACAAAATACCAGTTTAAATTTTTTTTTTGGAGCAGAGACTTTATGCATAACAGATCATGCTAGGGCTGGGCAATTAATCGCAAATAAGATTAAATCGCAATACGGCCTGCTGCAATTTTTGAATTGCAGGAGTTGCAATATTTCTTTAACTTTTAATGCCAAAATACCAGTTTAATAAATCATTTTTTTGCAGCAGCAGAGATTATATGCACATTATGCAAACATTCAAGTGTCAATTTTCTTTATAATGGTTTTCCAAAAACCCTCCTTTTTGTGTTTTATGTATGTTTTTCTTAATCAAAATGAGTGACATTAAAATGATAATGCCCTTAAACAAAGCAAATGACATCACATTTGCAATACAAGCAAAAATAGTTAGCTCATTCTATCTAAAACTGATGAAGCCTAGCATTACTTCACGAAAGTCATACCCCAGCTGCAATCAGCTGGTAGCCAGCCTCACCTCCCCCACCCCAGCCACCTCCTTTATAGCTTAAATTCTGTTGCACCCTCATATTCATATTGTTGCTACTATGGATAATTTCTTTGGAAATACATTCTTTGTTGTCAATAAAAATGGTCCTATTTATGGAATTATTTATTGCTTGAATTTGTTGAAAAATACATAAGATGAACCCAAGAATAATCGCATATTAAATCGCAATCACAATATTTGGAAAAAAAAACGCAATTAGATTATTTTTGCAAATCGTTCAGCCCTAGATCATGCAATCATTTAAGCTGCATATTTTTAGAATAGTGTATAAAAACACTATTTTCTTTATGTTTTTCTTGTTAAATATGAGAATTATATTAAAATGGACCCCCCCCCCCCCCCCATAATACAACAGTTTATATCCAATTTGCAATATGAGTCGAAATCATCACAATTAGATATTTTTTCAAATTTGTCCAGCCCTAGTTTGATGTAATATTGTGTTAGTTATAGTATAGAATGAATTATTGCTTGTTTTTTGTTGAATTAAGAAAATAATCAAATATTCAATCGCAATACTGAGTAAAAAAATTGCAATTAAATTATTTTCCAAAACCGTTCAGCCCTACTCCACAGTTTGGTAATAATGTGCAATTGCAACTATACTGCGACTGTGATATATTCCATAAGAGCCATGAGTCTATTTGCTTGGTTATCAAGAAAAATGCAGAGAAAAATGATAGTTTTGGCCTGTGTATTTCTCAACTCAAAATAAACAAATATTAAGTTGCATTTAAAAACACAAAAAAACACATAAATACAAGCTCTTTCTATAAAAAAAGAAAAAAAAAGATCATAGTATTTATAGAAAGTGTAAATGCAGTGGCATGATTCTAAACTTTAAAGTCTTTCTGCTGGCATTTTTTTTAACCTTTCAAGTACAACTTAATACAAAATAACTGCAGCTTTTTGTGCATTTATGTAATTGCACAGCCTGGCATCATGATTGCAACTGCAATTGTTTATTTGTTTATTTATTTATTTCAAGGATAGCCCCTTGAGATGCATCATCTCATTTTCAAGGGGGTCCTTACAAAACAAATACATTCATCAGTAGTACAAAATCATAATTAGAGATAAATCCAAAACACAATACAGAAACATTTAAACATTTTAATTAGATTAATCAAGCTGCGTAAACTGAAAGTATAAAAAAAACATTCATTCATTCATTCATTCAGCCACAAATACAAATGGCAGATTAATAAAGAACATAAAGTTTTTCTCCCTTTATTTGTGGGGTGATAAAAACTCTATCAGGGGTTCTTTAGAAAATAAGAGGAGCCACAGTGAAGTTATAGAGGCTCGCTGTTATGGAAGCAATAACTGTGCATCCCATAAAAACGTCCCCCGTATAAACCAGACAGCATCTTCTAAATATGGATGAGTCCGTCTGGGCCGTATCATTATGGTAACATCTAATAAAGCCCAGCGTCCTCAGCTGAATAACCAAACAGCTCTGCAGCCCCGCCAACACAAAGTTTACTGTAATTGAGGGAGAGTTTTGACAACTCCTCCATAGCCTGTTCCCTTCCAGAGGCTATTGTTTTTATAATGAGCCCAACTCTGCTCTGCCTCTACATTATGTTCACTGAAAAGAGAGTGAGTGAGCCAAAGAGTCCAGCGTTAGAGAGAAAAAGTGTTTGAGAACATGGGGGGAGATGAAGTAGAGAACATTATTCTAGGAGGTAAAATGTAAAGACAAAGCGTTCAAGAGGAAGTGATGGAGACAGAGAGGAGAGCACATTATTCAGCTGATAGTGAGGAGAGTTATTATGAGAGACGGGGCATGAAACGGGAGAATGAGACAGAGTACATTAAGTACATTATTGAGCTCCTATGGGCGATGTGTCTGCTCAGACTCTTACAGCTGGTCTGCAGCTGACAGATGCAGAGGAAATTAACTTTATATTTGGTGCTCTGGGCAGAAAGGAAACTTTTCAACAGACTTTTCTCTGCAGCAGCTGAGGCCAGAGATATACTTGCTGTTTAACCTTGGGTTCACATCTGGCTGTGTGAAGAGCACCACTGTAGATATACTCGACTGTGCAGCATGTGCATACCACTAGAGGGCACAAGACAGAGCTCAGGCTGTACAGCCACAGTAACTGAACTATAGACATGGGGATACTCGAAGAGGCTACTGTGATATTAATCATGAGATCAATGTGGAATAAACCCTCTGAAACATAAGCTGTTATCTGGCCATTTCTTACCTGAAAGTTTTGTCTTAAAAAGCTTGTAAACATAAGCCTTGTGGTGCACAATCAAGCCCTAAACATCCTTTTTTAAGGCAACCTGGGCTTTTAGAATGTGTGTGCTGCAGTAGTGTAACTGACATTTGTAAAAGTCAACTAGAGATTTTTACGTGTGCCATGAGGTAAACAGTAATGACCAAGACTTTCTTGTACAAACTTTTTCTCCCATCTCTTGGGAACCAAAAAGTGAAAAAAGAATCATTATGTGTCAAAAAGTCTTCAAATTATTCATATTCACAAAAAAGGGCTTTGCACTTCTTGGTATTTGCACTTTTTGTGCCATCATTAAAAGCAGGTCCTGTCTGCAGTGACACAGAGGGCCACATCGCAGCCTCACTATTACAAGCTATTCAGGCCGTCTCCTGCATGATCTAAAGCGGGGTACACACATAAGGATTTCCTAAATCTTAAGAGATGTTTTATCTGTTAGAGACCCCAGACATGAAGATAAAAAATCAGGCATTGAACAGTTTTGATCGTACTGTGTGTGGTGTGTTCCAATAATCTCAACACAGCACACCACACACATCATGATTCTGTCCCACCACCAATCTATAATCTTGTCCTCCAAGCAAGAAATCTCGTGTGATCACACTTGATCTAACAAAAACGAAGAAGAAACATAGCAACAACCGGAAAACACAACGAGCAACATGGAAGAGGACCACAAGAAGAGGGAATGATGGTGTTCTTGGGACTATTTTTAATGGAAAAATCCAGAACTGAAAAAACAGGAAAAGACTGTGGAGAAAATCCTGGAGACAGCGCAAACAAGGACTTTATAGTCTACTGGGTGAGCTAGAGGTGAGTTGTTGTCAAATGAAGCTAACTGCTGGTGTTATTAGCCTAGTAGCACTAAAGCCTAAATGTAACTTAGCTAAACAAACTTTATGATGCTTCAGCAGGTCAGCCATGCTTGTTTTTATTTAAGCCGCTTCCTTGTTCCATAGCCAGCTCGCTTCTTGATTGGCTACATTCCGTTCCACGTCACAATTCACAGAGTCAAAACTCGGGAGTCATCGGCTTGCCACACACACGAAGATTTTTGGTCGTAAATGTTGAACAGGTTTAATACTGCCCCGACCGTTTTTGGAGCTGATTATCAGGACAAATTCACTCTTAACACACCTCAGACCACAGGATAATCTGATAGCATAATCTTATAAGACATAAGATAATCGGGTGTTTGCCATCTTTGGTCGGGAATGGGGAAAATCGGGACAAAAACAGCCCAATTATCTTTATGTGTGTAACCTGCTTAAGTCTAATGACATGCACAATATGATAAAGCAGGGCGCAATGACAGGACAGCCTGCCATTGGTCATCGCAGAATGGTGGATAGAACTTTCCACTAGCAACAGAAAAGATCGAAAAACTGATTAAAAGTGGACAAAGAGACATTCAACATCGGAGTTACTAGTGTGGATTTATTCTTTAAAGACCCTGAAAGTCACCCAAGTTCCAGGCTTGCTAGAAAAGCCTCTGTAAGGGCAATGAAGGCGTGGATAGCATCATCAGAATGGCACAAAAAAAGTAAGTGGCTACGGCTGATGGTTCAAAAGCTATTTAACTTTTTATAACCTCTGTTTGTCGTCATATACAACATCATGGATTCAACAGAATCATCAATAATGATCAAAAACATTACATTTGGCACAACAGGCTTCATGGATCATCATGCATATGTGGAGTTAACACCACCTTTATATTGCTTCTGTAAACTCAACCAGGGAGTAGAAGACAAAGTTTGCTTTCAGGCCAAATCCTAAACCAAGTGATACATCAGATGTTAAAATATGAGGGTTTAAAGTTGGCTGAAAACAAAGAATAATCTCAACCAAGTGACTTTCTGAAACATTTTCAATTCATACCCATGATGAGTTTCTAAAGACTTTCATAACTGCTGGTCTGGAATAATTCTATTGATCTGTGGCATCTATACAGAGGCAGTGAGCTCTGAAGACGTATCAGCCTAGTCTGAGTGTAGAGGAATGACAGGCCATTAGTACAATGATAAATAAAAGAGAGAAGCCATTCAGAGATGTTCAGAGACGACTCATTCTCTCCTCTCATTCAGACATCAGTAAATGAGGGACGACTATCCTGCTGCAGATTTAATGCCGAGTCATCCTGGGTTTAGGAGGGCAGTCCTGTCTGCACAGGTACATGCTGACAAAGACTCCAGCTGATGTGGGTCAAACTTCTTTGTTCGTATGGCCAATATTTTCAGCTGATATGGGCAGATTTTTACAGCCCAAATGTTGGTCGTAAATATCAGCAGAAATTTTCATATCTGCCAATAACACAAACTTTCTAAATAATATCTGGCAATAATGATATCAGGCAGGCAACGCTGTGCATCACTAGTCACTACAATGATCCCAGCCATCACTCCAACCAGCTATCTGTTTGCCACACAAGTGAATCATCTGTTACAGGGCAAAAATCACATTCTTGACATTAAATCCCCCCTGAAACAGTCTGACGCTGTTTAAATAAGGTGAACATAATGATAAAAGTTACATGCAATGAACTACAGGCAGACTGGACATTGGACCCCACAGTTGGGCAGCGCTTGTCCTGACCTGTAGTCACACTTTCTCCTACTGGAACTTGTGCTTTGGTTGGGTAAATGTAAAACTCAAATATAAAAGATTAAGATTTAAAGTTTATTTGTAGAGCAGAGGGCCACATGGTAGCATTAGGTCAATGGTCTACTTTCCCACTGGGTGTAAGGTGGGTGTGATTTTTAGTGGGTGTTCCTCTTAAAGCTTACTTTATCCAAAAAATCTACGCTTTAAGGCTCAAAGAGGCCAGCCTGCTTACCGAACAGATCCATCAACAGTTGCAGAGGTCGTATTGCAACAACAAGAATGTAAGGGGGTGTGGTGTAGATAAAGTATTGTGAAAATAAATATAATAAACTTTGCTGTATTTTGAATACTGTGAATAAAACTTGCTGGGGTCTGACCTTCTTCTGTGCACTGAAGATTCTCCTGAAGGAGTCCGGGTTCTTCTCTGCTGGTTTGCCCTGAGGTGGCCTCCTTGGAGCCCCGGCTACAACCCTGAGGCCTTCCTCTGAGAAGTCCAGGACATCTGCAGACAGAAAATACTGTCACAGTCAACCAATCTTCGAGCAGGATGGATGAAAATCTTTCTAAAGACAAGTTACGTTTCTTTCACACACTGATAGCACATTTATTAACACCTCGCTCTTACTTCTGTTTAAAGATTTCTTGCATCATATCAAGAAAGTTGTACTCAATTAAAAAAAAAGGATAAACTTTTAAATAGATCCTGAATCTCTCTGTAAAGTGAAATGATTAGCAAGAACTGTGTTTTGTCTTCTTTGACTACTCTGTCTCTGTAATATTCTGCTGTTTGAGAGTGTCGTTGGTTCTTTATGGCCTTGTTCAGACAACATAAACACCACACTGACATTTCACACTGATTGGCTGCTGAGGATTAGCTTAGATAAGACGCTAAAGGATGCATGGTTTGTTAGTGTTGTTGGGAATCATGCTGTGTGGGAGGACGGGTTCATGCTGTATGCTGGTATGAGGAAAAAACAAAGTACAGCTCCTAGTGCTAATGGTGTGGGCGTTCTGCTCCGTGTTTACACATCAACATTACACAAGCAAATGACCTCTACTTGGCTCTAGATTCTGAAATGTTGCCTCGTTATGTTAGAAACCTTTTCACACATAAATAATAGCTTTAATATGCGCTGTAACTCAGAAGTATTATTATTTTTTTACCTGCTCGTATCCTGCTTTCCTGCCGCTCTGAGTTCTTCTTGTTCTCCTTGAATGTTGGTCTTTCCTGGATCTCCAGTCTTTCAAAAGGATCTGGCGGCTCGTCATCATCCAGCATTTCTTCTTCTATGGTGATCACCGGGGTGGCCTTGGCCATGGCGGCCTTCTTCGCCCTCCTCCTCTCTTTAGAGCTCTTACCGTCGTCATCATCGCTGTCGCTCATGTCGTCAAAGCCAAAGTATTTTATCTTGTAGTTGGATCCGCCGTCTGCATTGTCTGCATTGTTCTCCTCTTGGTGGGTGTCTGCGTCGTCAAAACCAAACAGCTCCAGTTTGCTGTCCTTCTTTGACTTGGTCTGGGTCTGCCTGAACCTAAGGGAGAACCAGCACACAGAGAGAAGCATCTAGGCTTAGTGTGGAAGTTATGGACTCTCTTTTTATCCTGCAGTCAGTGTTGGGATTTGTAGATATCAAAGTTTGCCTCTAACTGTGGGGTCAGTGACATGTTCAACAATTCAAATAGGGATGCACAACACTAGATTTCATATCTTCTGATACTGATGATAAATTTTCTTGGACAGGGTGGACTGGAAACATCCCACAGCTGCAGAAAAACTGAGTTATTAAGCAAAACCATGTTTTGGGCACTTAAGAACCCTGTGCAGCTGCACATACAGATGTTTACATACTTGATTACCTACAGTAGGGGTGAATCCTTCCACTAAAGCCAGGCATACACTGTGCGAATTTAATCAGATTCAGCCACAAATTTTGAGTCACACAACTCACTTGGAAGTCATGCCGACTTTTAGTCTGATTGGGCGTCATTTGTCATGCTTTGTACCGGGGAATACAACGGCTGACAATGATCAACCAATCACAGCTTGACCCGCTGCTCCTGACTGGTCGGATAGATTTCTGGCATGTTTGATATTTTGGTTGTACGACTACAGACACTCCCACAGTCAGAGCAAAAATGCAAGTAGATAAAAAATCTTTGGGGGATTTTTCTCCTTTGTAAACTGTCAGAGAACAATCTGAATTACCATGACAACAGTTGGAATGACTTTCTGATCCCTCCCCACCCCCGCTACAATACAGGAAATAAACGAGCAGGAGGTATTAACCGCAGACCTGCAGCTGAAATGGATGGTGATGCTGTTCGTGTGTGTGGGATAGAGAGAAAGAGGGGAGAGAGAGACAGAGAGGGTATGACTGGAAACACTTCAACCTCGGTGTGTGAAACGTTTTTAAAAAGGAGTATCTGCAGATTTCTGTCACAATCCGTCCCGACTTCACTCACACAGCATGGGCACTCAGGTCGGGCACGACCATCACACAGTATAGTGTGAGCACATAAATGGTGTGTGATGGTCATGTGTCATAAGCGATTCAGACGCACAGTATGAGTTGACATTCTGCCATGCCTGTCGTAGGGTCGGCTTGACATGCTCCAGTCTGCAAAAGCATGGACAGATGAATGTATTTTGGATGTGTCTGGCTCAATAGAGCTGTCCTTTAGGTCAATGGTTCTCAACTTTTTTGGCCCCTGACCCCCAAAATAATGGTGCTAGAGACGGGGGACCCCACTGTACATGATGGTGGTTGAACACAGCCATGCACAATCAAGAATAGTCATGTGAAGACAAGGCCGTCCATAAGGGGGATAAAGGGGGAGGTTTCTGAGACCCAGCCAAACTGAGGGCCCATGGAGGTCAGCAAAACCATGGTCCATTGTGAAGTTAAGCTGTGAAAACCATAATTTATATTTGACCTAAATGTTAAAAACATCATTAAAATGGGTTAAAAATGGCTAAAATTGGTTAATAATGGAACCCAACTGGTGGAAAAGGTGATGAAATTTGATTTTATAGAACATTACTGCATTAAAAGTGGCAGAAATTGAATAAAAGTAGCAAAAATGGGTCCAAAAAGTGGTAGAAGGGGCTTATAAAGTGGCTGAAATGGCTTATAAGTGCAAAAACTGGGTGGAAATTAGGTGGACTGGGATGAAAAATTGATATAAACTGGCAAAAATGGGTAAAAAAAAAAGTGGATGATGGAGGCAACATAAGGCAGAAAATGGCAAGAATTGATTTAGAAGTGGTAAAAACAGGCAGAAAAAAGTGATGGAAAGGGTATAATGAACAAAAATGGGTTTTAAGTGGCAAAAATATACTTAAATTGATTAAACTGGTGTTACAAAGTCATAAAAAAGGATTCAAATTTGGTCAAATTGGTGAAAAGTGGCAACAGAGTAATTTAAAAATATTCTTAGTTTTGTTAAGGCATCTTGTGACCCCCTCTCAGTGTCTCACGACCAGGGGGTCCCCACCCCAAGGTTGAGAACCACTGCTTTAGGTAGTGAAGAAATTATTCACAATCAAAGCCTAGGGGCATGCATCTCAATAGCGTTTTGATATGCGATTATTCCTTAACTTTGTTTTATCCCAAAACAAGGGCTGAACAATTCTTTGAAAGTGTTTAATTCTGATGATTTTGATTCATATTGCAAATTGTATATGAGTTATTGCATTGAGGTTTTTTTTATCATTCTCATATTTAATAAGAAAAAAAGTACAAAAACGATGAAATTTTTTTTGTGGACAATTATAAAAAATGGCACCTGAATGATTGCATGATATGTCATGCATAACATCTCTGCTGCCAAAAAAAAAGTTTTAAACTGGTATTTTGACACAAATTTCAGATCAAAATATTGCACCTTAGTGGTTTGTAAATTGCAGCAGGCCATATTGTGATTTCATCTAATTTCTGATTAATTGCCCAGCCCTAATTAGAATCATTATCAGCTGTCGTTTTCTGTCAGAGTTATTGTTGACAAAGGTTAGTCATATTTTTTTTAGTCAATCTGATATTTGATGTCAGGATTTGGAGAAGTCTGTGTGGCCCTACTGTCTGTTGTAATCTACAGAGAAAGTGGAACTTCTAACCACATTAATCTGCCATTTGCTTCTCTCTGGGTTTCCTTCTCTAATGGCGTTCTGTGGAAGTCTAACTCTGGCTTTTCTCCTCATTAGTTAGTGCATCCAGTTACACATTAACTTCCTGTCTTTTTAAAAAATAAACACAAAAGTGTCAAAAAACATGCCGGGAGCATCCCAGACCCTCAGCCTCTCTGTAGTACACAGCAGCGTGGAGCTGCTCTTGCCTTCTGGGGAGGTTTTCCATGAGTGTGTAACATCACTTCAAAGCTATAACATCAACATTATCCTGCAATATTTTGATGAGTACTTCACCAGACCATAAAGAAAAGAGTATGTCAATTTAATTAACAGCAAATGAAAGTTTAGAATACCTCATGATAGATTTGGGACAGTTTCACCAGAATATTTTCAGTGCTTATACAGTATACATTTGGGCGTACAAGTATCTGCAGTGATTTTAGTCCTTATTATTTCTTTCCTTCTTTCCTTTAAGACAGTGATACTCAACCTACTACTCAATAACTGGGTGAAAAGTGGCAAAAAATCAGGAGAAGACGTGGCTATAAAGGGCAGAAAGTTGCAAAAATGGGTGATAATTGACAAAAAAAAATAAGTTACCAGTGATAAAAATGGTCAAATACAGCAAAAAAATGGCAAAATATGGAGTGATAAGTGACTGAATTGGGCAAAAAGTGACAAAAAGAAATGTTAAAATCGGCTAAAAGCAGTTTAAATTGATTAAAAGTTGGCAAAAAAGAAAAAAAGATTAAAAATGGCAAATAAGGGCAACAGAAATATACAGACAAAAATAAAGGTTAAATACATTAACCCCTTAACGCCTGTTGTTGCATATTTGATACTTACTTTTATGATACCTCTATCAATACGCTCAATAATTTAGTCAAAAAAACTTCTGAATACAATCTGATAATTGATAAAAATTCCCTCAAGTGGATCATCAGTTATAAAAAAACACCTAATGAATGAAATGAGATACTAAAAATATATTTGTTACATTTATTGAAACTTTGATTTTTTCAAATTTCAGTAGGAAGTTAAATGAACATTTAAGTGCCAAAAAATGAATTTTCTGGCTATTATTTGTGTTTTCAGGCTTTAAGGGGTTAAAGCCTACTGTATAAGTGTGGGAAACAAACTGATTAAAGTGACTTGCAACAGATAATTTCTGAGGTCAAATTTCCCCTTTTTAAGGGTCCCTAGGGGAATAATATTTCAAATTAAGACATCAAAGAATCACATGTGCCTCAAGAGCCACACGTCAAGCAACACTGCTTTAAGAGAACTAAATTAGTTAGTGGTTCGACACTATTGCCCCATATTGCCATAGTTTGCTGGAAACTAAGGATGGGTAAGCTGCACAGGTTTAACATCAATATAGCCAATATTGCCCTTTCTGACAGTCACTGTCAGCAATATACTAAACAGAAATCCCCAGCAGATGTTTACCTGTCCTCTCATACCAATTTAAGTCTAACAGACCTGACTGAGATTCATTATTGTGAAGATGTGACCTGTTGAGCAAACTCTAATCGGTTAAAGATGAGAGAACATACTGGAATTATGGGGGTGTTACACCAAAAGAAGTCATTTTAAAAAGCCAGTCTTAAGCCTTTCATAATGGGTGCATTTCTTGTTTTTCATTACTCTAATCAGGAAAATGTAAACTGCCTAAATTGCACTGCATTGGCATGGTATGGTTGCTCATGCATGCACACAAGAGGTCAACTTGGACATGCTGTATAACTGATAAAACCCGCTGTGCTAACTCTTAGAGACTGTGTTTTTTGTAACTACACCTGTGCAATATTACCTGGCCTGAAGGGGGACTTAAACTCCAGAAGAGTTCAATCAAACAAAACAAAGATAAAAACAGTACAAAACCTCCCAGAGTGTTTTTCTACCTGGTGTTTTGTTGTTCCATCTTTTTCCGTTGCCATCCTGCCTCTCCCAGCTCCGTCGTACTTCCAGACCCCGCTCCACTGCTACCACTAGATGCCGTTGTTTCTGTGCTAAACTCCTCCACTCCTCGGTTCTGGATAGTGACATTGCACTTTGAAACCGAAGAGGGGTGCAGCACTGTGAAGTCCCTCGTCCGTCCTCTGCCCGGCCCACCTCCAATGACCGTCGTCTTATTACTGCCGTCAGACGTGGTTTTAGGAAGCTCAGGGAAAACTGTGCTAGCAAAGACACTGGAGTCCGAAGCTTTCCCAGAGCCCTGTTTGTTCGGTCTCCTGTATGTCCGACAGTTTGAGTTTCTAGTAATTGATGAGGACGAGGAGGTCTGGGAGTAATCTGACGTCTCAACTAGGAAGTCCGAGTCGCCTCCTAGGTCCTCGCTCTCACTCAGGCTCTGGAGCCGTGGGGGAGACGGGGGCTTTTCCTGTCGGGTCTGCCGTACGTCAAAGCTGCCCGAGGTGATGCCTGTTGAAGCCCAAGAGAGTGTGGGGGCGGGGTTACGAGGTTCCTGACTGGGCGATGGTGGACGGAGACCTACGATGGCATCCCACGAGTCATAGGTGGACTCTGCCTCTGAACCTGTCTTCAGGGTAATGGTCTGTGCCAGCGGCTTCCTATCACTCTCTGAAGCGTTTTGGTACCACGAGTAGCTGTGCTGGTTCTGAGACATTGAAGGACTCTGCTGGGACTTCCCTGTGGAGACAGAAACATCAGAGTCAGTTCAGTCAAATATAAGCTGGGCCCATCAAGTGTTTTTAGGTTTTCAGTATGATCTGAGCTGACTCCACGCTTCTTAAGATGATCTATCAAATATGAGAAGGAAATAGAGACAAGATAAACAATATGGATGATCATTTTAAGCAAAGTGGTCGCTCAAAAGTCACTGGCACTTCTTTGAACAGCCTCATTCACCTCAAAGACAGCATCTATGTGCATGTGTACATTGTAACATTTACAAGACCAAGCAATCTAGTGCATTATCTACTAGAGTTGGGCGGTAAACCGGTTTTAATACCGTCACCGCTCACCAGTTTGTCAAGAGCCCAGCACTGCAGGTCTTCTTCTTACAATGGCTTGAACAACCGTTTAAAGGTCTAATTTAACTTTTGACTTTCTTTTCTAAGGTGACAGTGAGTCAAAGATCCAGGCTGCGATGTTAAATGAGGTCAGAAAAGCTGCTGTAAACTAGCTGCAAAAACTCTCCACTACAGCAGCCAAAGCTAAGCTAACGCAATGCTAAGCACACCACCTCCGTCAAGCCCTTCACAATAAAAGTCCACAGCTGTTATTTTTATGAAGGGCTTTTATTGTGACACCTTCCCCAGGAAACGTTAGCAGTCATTAGCAGCTAAGCATACCTCATCAGGACAGAGATGAAATGTAAGACCTGGAGTGCAGATAGACAGAAGCAAACCTAGAAAGACTTAACAAAAAAAAAAAAAGCATTTTTTTTTCTGTGCTCCTATGCTTAGACATATATCATGTATGCCATCAAAGGCTTGTTTTAAGCCACTGATCATCAACTGGCGGCCCGTGGGCCACATCAGGCCCCCCAAAGCTTCCTGTCTGGCCCCCGAAAGATCATTAAATTCAGAAAAGGAGGAAAAGAAGATTTTAAGAGTATCATTTTGCTGTAAATGTCTGCAGCTGTTAAATCCATCCCACAAACAATTAACACTGAAATAGTTTTAAAATGATTAACCATCTGATCTGTTTTTAAAGAAATTTACTGTCAAAATTAGTCAATATTTCAAAAATGGTTAAGGTTGGCAGAAGTGTTGCAAAAAAAGTTGTGAATAGAAGTTAAAATGTGTCAAAAATGGTAAAGGAGCAAAAAAGGGGCAAAAGGTATCAAAAATTGGTTGCAAATGATAAAAAATAGTGCAAGAAAGTAAAGAAAAGGGGTTTAAAAAGTAGTGATTTGAAGGGGGTTCAAATCTTTCAAAAACTGGGCTAATGGGGCAAAATGGGACAAAAAGTATCAACAATGGGTTAAAAGTGGGAAAAATGGTTTTAAAGATGCAAAAAATGTTGAAAAAATGTAACAAAAGGGGTTAACAAATGGCAAAAATGGATAAAAGAGTGGCACAAAGGGGATAAAACATGCAGGAAAAGTGGTTTAAAACGGGTTAAAATCATGCAAAAATTTGGTTAAATAGGCAAAAGTATCAAAAAGGGGTTAAAAGTGTCCAAATGAGTTAATATTGTGCTAAATGACAATTAAGGAGGGCCCATTCTCTTGGATTTTCAGGGGTCCGGCCAATCCTGTTGTCAGGCCTGTCTCTTTGTGGCCTGCTGCGTTATAGGTAATAGGGATAGATCTCACTGTTAATGACTAAAAGTGTCCTGTAGTTTTAAGGAAAATACAAATACTACTGCAATAATATTTAAATCAGACCAAAATGTTCATTTAATTTTTGTGGATTTGAAAATCCGGCCCCCAGAGTTTCTGTTGAGACTAAATCTGGCCTTGTGCAAATGTACTTGATGGCTGCTGTTTTAAGGGGAGACTTTGGATTGAAAAATATTATCTCCTTTAAATTTTGTAATACCGTGATATAATACCATTATCGTAAAAGGCAAGAAAAATATTGTGATATGATTTTTAGGCCATGTCACCCAGGCCTACTACCTACAATCACTGACTGTTTAGTTCAACTGTTGCTTCATAGTTTGCCTGACCATCTCTCTTCTCTCTGTTTCATTAAGAGGTTTTAAGGGAGTTTTAATCATGTTTTATGCTAATTATTAATATTAATCTATACATCCTGTTAAGTGCTAACTCTGACTAAAGCTGTCTTTTTGTAAAAATCCTCCAAGTCCTGTAGGTTAGCTTCCGCCTTACATAGCTCTAAGCAGGTTCATCTCGCACTCACACTGTAATAGGTGGAATTTGTCATCTTCTACTGAAGCTGCAACTCCACTAATGTTTTATGGAGCAGACACTTTAAATTTATAATGTTACTGTCCTCAGCTAAATTGATGGTGCTACTTTAATGAGCTCTCTCAGCCTGTTGGAGCATTGAAATAACAAATGAAAAGACAAATAAGTCATTTAAAGGTCCACGTTAAGGCTGATCATGGCCTCTGTTTAAGAAAAACTCTTAAAACTAACTTTACTGTGTGCTTTATATTTGGACTTTAATTAAAAGCCAGTCTATTGTGTCCACATTTCGCATTCTGATATAAAACGAAGTGGAGCGCGCTACTACCTGCTGCTCTGCACAGCATTTGCTCTGCAGAAAGATGGTTTGCATAACGGCTGCTCCGCTGCAAACTGAACCTTAACACACTGAAAGCAGGTCAACAAACACAGCTGGATCGGCTTCAGAGCCTCGCGTTAAACGCTCCTTCACCTGTTGGTTTATTTATTCAAGGAACCAAAGAGTTCTGAACCTACTTGCCAGAACAACCCACAAGCTCTGGTTATTAACACCCCGTAGCCACTTCTGTCTCCATGGATAACAAACGGGTGGTGATACTGAACTCCTCACTGTGAGCTAAGACAGGAAATTACTTCATGGTGAAACACAAATGTATTTTTATCTGCTCTGTAAAAGAGCAGGATTTGTAAACCTCGTGCCGAAGCATAAATGCAGCGTCACTGTTTCACCACTCTAATGTCATTTAAAGCAACAAATGCAAACATTTCAATCTTGGCAAACTTCTCCAATCATAAAAAAGAGGCGATTGTAAAAAATGAACAGGGATGGGAAAACAGAATACACTCTATTTCAGTTAAATTCATTGTGATGTATTTAGAGAGCTTGATCAGTGAGCACATTTACAGGAAATTAACTGCACCACCAACGAAAATCAATCAGCTGGCATATGTATGTCCAATTCTGCTTTGGTAGGTGGCTACACATCCCCTTTAGCTAGGCGCTACTGGACCAAGTTCTGGTTGACCTTGCTTACAAGTTAGTAAGCAGCTATGTGGTTGTACACATGGCCAGCTTTACAGTTCAGTCCTTCTCGTACATGACCCACACTTCGCTTTCAGTGTGCATGCAACGCAAGCTATGACTCTAGCTCACTGATCATCAACTGGCGGCCCGGGGGCCACATCAGGCCCCCCAAAGCTTCCTGACAGGCCCCTGAAGGATCAATTAATTCAGAAAAGATGCTGTGGTTTTAAGATTATCCTTTGGCTTTAAATGTCTGCAGCTGTTAAATCCATCCCAAAAACAATAAATATTGAAATAGTTTGAGAAATGACTTAACATGGGATCTGTTTTTACTACTATTTACTGTCATAATTAGCAGATATTTAAAATTAAGGTTAAGCTTGGCAGAAGTGCTGCAAAAATGACTGGGTGAAGTGGTGAAGAGAGGTTCAAATGTGGCAAAAAATTGGTTTAAGAGGGAAAAATGGGCAAAAAGTGTCATAAATTGGTTACATATTACAAAAAAGTAAAAAAAAAACAAACAAAGAAAATGGATTATAAAGTGGCAAAAATATAAGAAAAGTGGCAAAAATGGATAAAAGAGTGGCTCAAAGAGGATAAAATATGTGGGTAATGTGGTAGAAATGGGTTAAAGAATGGCAAAAATTTGGTTAAGGAAGCAAAAAGGAGCAAAAACTATCAAAAATTGGTTAAAAGTGGCAAAACTACAACAAAAATACCCTGGCAAATTAGTGAAAAGGGGTTCAACAGTGGCACACAAGGGAATTAATTGGCAGGAAAGTTGCAAGAGGGGGCTAAAGAGTAGCAAAAAATGGGTGAAAAGTGGCAAAAATTGGTTGAAAGTTGCAACTATTGTTAAAAAAATGTAATGAAAAAGTGGCAAAAATAGAAGAAAAGTGACAAAAATGGATAAGAGTGGCACAGAATGTATAAAACATGCAGAAAAAATGTGGTTTAAATGGGTTAAAGAATGGCTAAAATTGGCAAAAAGGCAAAAAAATACTGATAAAATAATTTGTTAGCCAGACCAAAATATTTATTTAATTTCTGTGTACTTGAAAGTCTGGCACCCAGAGTTTCTGTCAAGACTAATTCTGGCCCTTGTGCAAACGTACTTGGTGACCCCTGCTCTAGCTTCTGCTGATACCTGCAGGGAGACAGCCTAACTGGTGTGCTTAGCATTTCAGCTGTTTAACTTCCAGGTCAAATCTAGACACAAAGGCTATGGAGAATGCTTTAACACCTTGTCCATTTTGGGGGGGGCAGGCCAGGGGCACATATTTGTGTTAGAAAAACCTGATGAAGTGATTTTGCATAATATGTCCCCTTTAAGTCAGACACACTGGCTCCAAGAAGGGTGTGTGATGAGTGTGAAGTGGACAGCCTTGATCCTATATTATAACTTTCAATCTAAAAAATAATAGGAAACTCAAACAGAACAAATCACAGTGGTTTTCCAAAAACATCTGGAAGAAAACCCCCATGCTGAGTAGATTTCATCTTGACCTCAGAGTGGAAATGATAAGAGTCTTGTTGTGAGTGGGGGGTACCAGCTGGAGAGTCAGACTTCCCTTTTGGGGATTTTAACTAAACTGTGATTCAGGGAATGGCTGCATGCTTTCAAAGCACTGAACTGAAAAGGTTACCAACAGTTCACAGTAAAACTAAAGGTTACGTATTGAAAAGCGATCAATCTTGAGCAGATCGATTGAAAAATGCCAACTCACCATGGCTGGTCAAGTTTTCTCAAGAGGTCTGTTAATGCAGAAATATTGCTCATAGATTGTAACATCCAATCATGTTTTCAAAAAGCCAGCAAAATAAAGGCACTGCAGGTTAAAGCTTTCACTTTGTTAATTTTCTGGGCTACTTGCCATAAAAACTAGGGTTTTAGATGCACTTTAGCACCTATTTCTTCCTCTGAAAAACTGGCTTCATCATGTATACCAATCCACAATATTCTAGCATAAAATGCTAAGACCTACTGTCATGGCACCATCATCACACAGTGCATGCGACCTCACAGTATTGAAAATTCAAAAGCAGGAATAGATGCTGCAGTGTGAGGTGCACTTAATAAACTGTGTAATTTATACCCTAGACGAGTGGTTTTCAAAGTGTGAGGCGGGCCTCCCCTGGGGGACGCCACAGAGCTTCAGGAGAGGCGCGGAACCATAAACCAGAAAAAGGGTGATTTGCTTTGCTAACCTCTGCTGTGCATTGAGCAAAATGGATAGACTTATAGTTAGTATAGGAACTATGCTATAGAGCAGTGTTACTCAACCAAAGAGCCAAATTTTTAAAAAATACCACAATCTAAGAGGGGAAAAGTGGCAAAAACAGCTTGAAGTAGCAATAAAAATAGGTTGAAGGTGGCAAAATGGTCAAAAAGCAGCAAAAAATGGGTGAAAAGGGTGAAAATGGGGAGAAAAAGTGGAAAAACGGTCAGAAAGTAGCAGAAATGGGTGACAAAAAACTGACAAAAATAAGTGAGTGGAAAGTGACTTAAATGGGCAAAAAACAGTCAAGAGTGGCAAAAAATGGTCAAAAAAAAGAGGAAACAAGTGATATGTAATGGCAAAAGATAGTTTAAATGGACGAAAAGTGGCAAAAATTGAAAAAAAAAAAAAAGAAAAAGGGGGGATGGGAGAAAAGTGGTGAAAAATTGGGAAAAGGTGACAAAAAGACAGACGAAATGAGCAAAAAAACTGGAAAAAGGGGAATGAAAGGTAGCTTAAATGGGCAACAAGGTGAAAAAGGGCAAAAATGGGATAAAAGTGGAAAAAATGAGGAAAAAGAGGCAAAAAGAAGTTTTAAAATGGCCAAAAAAATATGAAAAAGGGGTATTTAATGGCATTATAACTGCATAAGAGGGAAAGGCAGATGTTTAAGGACATTTGCAAACCAAAATATCCAGATATATTAATGTTAAAAAGGTTTAAAGATTAGACTAGATGTTTGAAATGTTGTTTAATTTTTTTTTTAAATTTAAATCCTTTTTGTGGGTGGGGGTCCACCAAATGAATTATTTCTTCTTAGGGGAGGCTTACGCTTCCATACTTTGAAAACCCCTGTCCTAGATTCAAACACCTAAAAGCACAGGAACTTTAAGCTTTGAGATTATTCTGTCTTCTTTCATTAAAAATATGACAAATATAGCCATTAACTGACAGCAGGAACTTTGTCTTTCCTCAACATTTGCCTTCAAGTGACAAAGATTTTTTCCAATCTTCAAAATTCAGAGTGCCGGACATCATTCTGGAATAGAAAGAAAAGTCTGAAGCACCTACTGGCTCTGGTGTATTATTCTTAAACAGCTAACTATGAAATATCTGTACACCTAAAAAAAAAGTCATATTTACTGAGTCAACATCGCCAGACTTAGTGAGCAAATAACACAGCTGTTGACGACAGACTCTCAGTTAGACTCGGTGTCACACAGCTTCACTTCTGGAAGCGTCACTCTCAGCCCGAGTGCTCACTGAGGCACAGCTTGTCGTTCAGAGTCAGCTGGAGTGGTGCACGTCTCTGGCAGGTGTCCAGCAGCGGTCACGAAAAGCTGAGGATCAGGGAAGCTAAAATCACGACACTGACTCTAACGGACTGTGTGAGAGAGACCCAATCACACTCGCATCTTCATTTTTGTAGAGGACGAACAATGTAATCATTGAGTTATAAAGCTGACCCAAAAAACACCAAGCACTAGATATTGTAATGCTTAAATGACTTTTCCCAGCATAATACAGGGTTTTTAGTCTTCAGCCTCATGCAGTGTGCTGTGATGTCTGCTGAAAGCTCTGATAATTGTGTGCAGACCCATGCAGAGTCATCATGAGCATTGTGTTTTAGGGGTCACTCAGTACGTCATCTGGAAAAAAACAGAAATTAGTCAGCATCTGTGAGCCATCTGATTCCACGGCAAGATAAGCACAGCCCTTCCCAAACATAGGATATTTGTGCTGAAGTAAAGGGCAGTTAGTGTGAGTGGTCACATATGTCTTTTTAGGGCTGTTTTCAATCCTTCTGGAACAACAGTCGAGATCTGTGACCCATCCCGCATTGCAAGCTGTGTCCTGTACACTAAGGTTGTCTCGATTGATTGGAAACAGATGATTTTCATTAAAAATGCATGAATAGTAGACTGGGATTCGTGCATATCGTCACCGAGGTCCACACTAAACCCGACGTTGAAACTAGTCAAGCTGTAACGAAACTGTGTCATTGTTTGGACACACAGTGTAGAAATGTAAGAGAGGAAGGTTTAAAACAGGGGCGTCAAACTCAATCACAGCAGGGGCCGGATTCTGAACTTGGGTCTAACCTGAGGGCCGACCAGCGTCAATATTTAACCATAAAATGTGGACCTTATTTTTACCAGTATGAATTATGGGGGTAAAAAACTTGGCACTGATGAAAAGTGATTTTGCGATTAAAAGGTCAACATGGTAAGTTAAAAACTCAAAATCTGAGATAAAACATCAACTTGTAAGTTTAAACGGTAAAAACATGACATTTAAAGTCAAAATAATGTTTTTATAGGGCAAAATATGAGAAAGAACACTGAAACCATGAATTTTAAAAGTCAAAAACTGAGATAAAATTCAAGATCATGATTTTTAACAGTCAAAATATGAGGTAAAGATCAAAATCATTAGTTTCAAATGCCAAAACATGAATTAAGATTAAAAATTGAGTCTTCAATGTTAAAAACTGACAAAAAATGAAAGTTAGAAGTTAAAAAGGTCAAACCCTCACATAAAATTCAAAATCATGATTTTTAACAATCAAAATATGAGGTAAAGATCAAAATCATTAGTTTCAAATGCCAAAACATGAATTGAGATTAAAAATTATTTTTAAAAAATGACATTAAATTAAAGTTAGAGATAAAAGTCAAAATCATAATTATAAAAGGTCCAAAAACTGAGATCAAATTAAAAATCATGATTTTAAAGGATACAAAACATGAGATATAAGTCAAAGTTGGGAGTTGAAAAAGGTCAAAACATGAAATAAAAGTCAAAACCATGACTTTAAAAGGTCAAACTAGGATATAAAATTTAAAATTATGAATCCAAAAGGTAAAATTATGAGACAAAAAGTAAAAGTTATGAGATGTATTTGTTCAAATATGAAATAAAAAGTCAAAACCATAACTTTTAGTCATAACTGTACGATGCAAAATTGAGAATATAGAGAAAACATGAATTTCTTTTTATCAAATTATTTTTACTGTTTACTTTGTTGTATTTTTATGACTTAACAAGAATATTATAAATCATAAAGGTTAAGTTTACATTTTTATACTGGAGGAAATCTGCAGACCTCATACTGATGGGCCAGTTATAGTAAAAATATCATATGATCTGGTGGGCCCTATCTAACTGCACCACGGGCCAGATTTGGCCCCCCGGGCCTTGAGTTTGACACCCCTGGTTTAAAATATGTCAAAATTGTGATTAGGTGATACAAGCCTACATCCAGAGTATCATGGCAAGAGTAAAGGCCTTTGCACAGAGTCCATTTTTGTGTCCATCATTGTGTTTTTGGAGCAGATTTGATTTTTTTTGCCGTATTCGAACTTATACAAAGATGGTGCAACCCAGAGCAGGCACCTGCAGCTAAGAGAAGCACTGCGTGTGCAGTGAAGTGTAATTATATAGGCTAACTGCTCTGCCAGTACTAAGCTGATAAGCTCATGTGAATTAAATTCAACTGGAATGTCTCCTCTGCTGCTGCTACTGCTGCAAGTCAACTCATCCTCGTCTTTACTCTAAACAGCCACAGCAACATCCCCCGAGCTTTGTTTAGACTCGTATTAGTTAACGAGGCTAAATTATGTCATGATGTGTTTAAGTTTGGCTCGGAAAAGTCCCTATTAGATGAAGGTGAATAAAATATCATGATTTGTTCTTTAACTTTAGCAAAAAGAAATTTAGATTTCAGTGAGAAACTTGAATAACTGAAGTTGCCTGGAGGTGAAATTAGTTTGTTTGCAGCAATATACAAAAAATGCTTCAGCTGCATAAATGAGTTAAGTATCACCTGATGAATGATCCTTGTCGTCAACAAAAAACCCAACTGGGGGATCACTACTGATATCTATCATCAGACTGAATTTTAAACAATAAATAAAGACATGTAAACCCTCAGATCATTTCCATTTTAAATGGTTCTGATTCTGTGCATTACCTATGCTGCTGCTGTTAAAGAACCGAGTCGTGTCCTCCATCACCCTTGACTGGCTCCTGTCGTTGGGCAGCCATGACATCCCTCCAGCAGACGCCGAGATGTTGGATCCTCCCTGAATGACAGATCTGCTCCCCGTGTCTAGAGAAACACCCGGCCATTCTGCCAGAGGAGGCTCCGCTGAGGCCGGCTTGGCGGGTGATGACTTGTTGCTTGTGCGAGATGAAACCGGTTTGGATTCCTCATCGCTGTCAAATCCAAACGGATCCTCGAAGCCATCTCCGGACGGACGGGGTCTTTTGTTAGCTCCCAAAACAGAGTCATTCTTGGGCGCGCCGACACGCTTGGAGCCCACCTTGGCTTTGTAGGTTGTATCACCCCATTTGGTACTGAGGGTGCCTCTCTTGGTGGACAGAACTTCATCAAACTTGGACGTGCCCTCTCCTCCTTTGCGGCTGTAGGTTTTACCGAATCTGGATGTCATTGTTGCATCTGGGTCATATTCTCTAAGACAGGACGACAGGGAAGTAAAATTAGTTACAGTTTATGAGAACATGAATCATGGAAATCATGATGTGAGCTTTTCCTTTCTTTTACTGCTATGTTTACAAATTCACACTCAGTGTCCTTGCCTCTGTCGAGGCGCTTTCGGCTGAAAATTTCACGTTAAAAAAGATCGATCTCATGTTGTTCTAGATATGTTGCACACTGACACCAAAACTTTCATCCTTCATTATTTTTAGTCTGTTCATCTGTTGAGTCAGTTTATTACCTTCTTACTCATTGATTGATCTCAGTGAGTGGGGGCTGGATCCTTTCAACGAGAAGATTTGTGTTCTATTTTCTTTTTTCTTAATTAAAGCAAGGCAAAATAATACACAAGCATTGTGATCTTTCTTTCTGCAACTCAAAATGAGATATTAAAAAAGCACATTATGTTTTCTGAATGATGCAATTAGTTTATGTAGGCTTGAATATGGTGGTTAACAATTGAAACATACAATCTAAATATCAAGTCTTTCATGTGTGGGGTCTCTTATGGAGAAAAAATCTGTTAATTTTTTAAAACATCTAATGCTGGGCTTACACCAAAGATTTTCACAGTCACAGACTAAAAACTGAAAGTCTTAAGTAAATTTTAGAGTCTTACTGGAGTCACAGTGTGTTCCCATCACCTCTATTGTTAAGTTTAAGGTGGTAATCTGCGCTGCTTTATATCAGTCTTTTCCTAGTCTTCGACTTGCGATCATATCAAGCGTGTTTGATATGATCGTAAGTCGCAGTGACATAACACTATCAACAACCAATAGATGAGCGCTGACAAAACCGTAAACAGGAAACCTGCCGGTCAAAACAACCACAAAAGCAGCAGAGCGGCAAGAAACACCGGCAGTGACACGTCGAAGGCCCCGACCAATATGGACCGTCCAGAAAGAGGAGCAGCTGGTGGAGCTGTGGGCAGATCAGCCCAGCCTGTTCGATGTGAAAATTGCATGGTGGGAAAAAAATGCTAAAAGAATCTAGTAGTAATCTTGTAAATACTGACCATGCAAGAGTCACAGTCTTTGTAAAATCTCAGTCTGAGACTAGGCTGTGACTAAAAACTCTAAAAAATTGTCTTTAGATGTGAGCAGGTGTGAGCTGATAGTTTTCCAAGAGTCTTTTCCAAATCCTTTCAGTGTTTTCTGATGTATGGGTAGCATTAGTGTGTGTCAGTCTTAAGTAAATTCCACCATCAGGACATTCTAAATTTTAAACAATAACAACAGATGACATCAGGGGTAGTTGGGAATGCTGGGAGTGATTCCCTGCTACTCCACCCCTCCACTCTGCAAAATGAACTCTGAATAGACCAGTCAGTCTAATGATTATGGCTGACACCTCCCGCTTGGTTGGTCAGTCTGAGAGCTCTCCAAGGGGCTTTCACCTTAAATATGATCAGTCTTTGTGTGCAGTAACTATGAGATAACATGGATCTCCAACCAGGTTGTTTATTATGAGGTGTGACTTAACCTAAAGTGAAATGCAGCAGCTGTTTTCTGATGAAACGTCAACTCATTTTGTCACCAAATGCTCATGACCACCATGCATCATAAAAGTGAAACTACTGGCCATTTTCTTGTTGATGGCAGAAAGCTTAAACCTTGTACAAGTGTTTATTCTTTACTTGGTGCTTGATGCTTTTTAAATTGTAAACAAGTGCAATATTTCCCCCTCAACAAATACTTAAAAGGTAGTGGTTCTTAAAATTCCTCAAGAAAGTAAACTTAGCACAAAAAGTAAGGAAATTCGTGTTTGGTATACTATTTCTTTGTTGTAACAATGCTTCTTGGCAGTAGCTTAAATCTTATACTGTTGGAAAGCCTGTTTATTACCCTTTGAAATGGAGCCACATTTGTAAGGATCATGCATTTGTGGGATGAGCAGCAGAGCTGAGTATGTGGGTTGCACCCATGAAAAATGTGCCAAATCTTCTCTGCCAATGCCAAACAGCAGATTCTGCCATTGACTCTTGTTTGGTGTTTGGTGGATTGGATGATTGAAGTTTGAAGAAACAAGACATATTGGCAATTTAACAATTTATTCATTTAAGAAACAGGAGCCTCAGTAGCGTGTGGAAGAACCATACACAGCCACAAAAGCCTGGCTCCTCCTCCTCATGCTGGTCACACACTGCTGTGGGATGGCATCCCATTCTTCAACCAGCATTTGTCGCAAATCAGCCAACGTGGTTGTGTTGGTCACTCTGGTAGAACAGCACGCCCAAGCAGATCCCACAGGTGTTCAGTCGGGTTAAGGTCAGGACTGCTGACAGGCCGTTCCATCCTCTCCACTCCCAAATTCTGGAGGTAGTCTCTGATAAAGCCCGCTCCGATGGGGAGCGTGTTGTCATCTTGGAAGATAGAGTTCTTGCTGACAGGGTGAGAAAACTGTATTCTTTGAGTGTCGTCCTTTTGGGACGCCCACTTCACAGCCTGTCTCTGACATTCCCCGTTACATGGAACTTTGCCTTCAGTTTGGAGATGGTACTCGGGCTCACTCCAAACAATGCTGCAGCTTGGTTTTGCGGAACACCAGCTTAAAGGTTGCCCTGTTGCACGGGCCCTATCCAGATCAGTCAAACGTGGCATGCCAATTTCTGAAGCAGACATCTACTGACCACTGTAGCAGGGCCCATGCTCACAGGGGCTGGGGTACCAGAAGCTCAACACAAGAGTGAATAGCAACAGAGAGAAGGCAGAGAAGATCTGGCACATTTTTCATACTCAGCTCTGCTGCTCATCCCACAACTGCATGATCCTTACAAATGAGGCATCATTTAAAAGGGGAATAAACAGGCTTTCCAACTGTATAAGATTGATTACCAAGGAGCATTGTTACAACAAAGAAATAAACTACCAAACACAAATTTCCTTACTTTTTGTTTTAAGTTTATGAGTACACAAAAAGCCACCCAATTACAAATTTCAGTAATTGCAATTTATAACTTTCCACCCCTGCTATTGCGGTTACAATAATCGCCATTTTTTGTGCAGCCATGTCCAGAAACATCTCTCTTTGCCTCTATGACTAAGAGAGAAATCAGTCACAATACGACATTTTTGACAACAGTAAAACAATCGTTTCCTCTGATAATATTCACATTATATAAAGTATATGTCTGTTACCTAATAGCCTGGTTATTTAGCTCGCTGTTTGACAATTTAAAACGGTGCTGGGCGTGAGAATTACCAGCTAACAGCTCTTGCATTTTTAGTCAGCTGTTATGACAACAAGGCTATTTACGGTAAGCTAGCTCTGAGCTAATGGCGCTAAGTTAATGCTGACAGGATGGTGCAAGGGAATTTGTGAAAATACCGCAAAACACACTCGTAGGGGTGAAACAAAAATATCAATATGTTTGGGCAATAATAGCTCGAGACACTTGTTACGTAGAAGTAAAATGGATAGCTCGAAGTTACTATTTACGCTATCTCGAGCGCTTGCCGTTAGCATTAGCTGTTAGCATAACGCTCAACAGAGGAGACAGCAAACAGTTAGCATGATGCAGCTAACAGCTAACAATAACTACAAACTGACATCATTTCACGCCATGAGGTAACAGCCAACGCGAGGCTTTTCCTAAAAGTAATAATTACGTTCTGATATCAGTTTCCCCACTTACTTGGTGAGCTAAAGGAGCCGATCCGGACGAAAATCACTCCCGACCCGTTAAACTCACTCCGGACCGCCGGGCCTGCTTCACTGATTCAAGCTAGCTGCTCAGTATAAACAAGGCCGAACGGAGGCTATTAACGGATAATAAGGTGGTTCTGGATGATTCAAAGATTACAAGTCATCCAGGCTGATGAGGAGGATTTAGTTTATAATCCCAGGTAAAAGAATGGTTTGCTTTTAGTGAGCTAAATTGTACTCGATTGTTTCCTCCGGGTTGCGACGAAAGCTTCCATTGGACTCCCCCGCTGCGTCAAGTTAGCGGAAAAAGAATAACGCGACCGGAAGTAGCACTACCGGTATCTATTCCTAAAAAATAAAAGTGTAATTTGAATTTAAACAAAGGATACAGAGCGAACGTGTATTTATTTATCAAATCAAATTATCATAGGAGCTCCATACGACGGAGTATGAGGGCCACACGAAGAGAAAAAAATAAAAGAATTAAGTTTTTTTAACATTACTTGAATAAAGTCATAATATTACAAGAAAAAAGTCGTAATCTTACGAGACTAAAGTCGTAATATTACGAGAAAAAAAAGTCGACTTTATTCTCGTAATATTACAACTTTTTTCTTGTAATATTAAGAGTTTTTCTTTCCTAATATTACAACTTTTTCTCGTAATATTATGACTTTATACTCGTAATATAAAAAAATATATATTCTTTTCTTTTTTTTCTCTTCGTGTGGCCCTAATACTCCATTTTAGAGCTCCACATAGTTCATCAAGCCAAAAAACTTTTAAAAATGAAACAATATCACAATTTTCTTCATCTCTTGGCCATTTGTGAGACGATTATTGAATGGATTGTTCTGAAGTAAAAAGAAAAAAAACAATAATAATAATAATAAAAATAATAATAATAAAAGTATTATTATTATTATTATGCTTTTTACCACAAAAATGAACCTGAAATGCATAAATGGAGAGTAATAGTGATTTAAGAAATAATTAGCAACAAACAGGAAGTCGTCATGTGATTTTTCTGGTGAGAAAAATTATGGCTTTCACCTTTTGCTAGTTTTCATCTTAAGGTCATAAAGATGTCAAAACGTGTGCATTTTTCAAAGTTTTGATGTAAGACAAAAATTTATGTGAGGCTGCAAAGGTTGTCAAAATTACGGAAGCGGATTAGGGCTATTTTTGATGGAGAAAACAATTTTGGGCAAGTCGAGATTATTGTCGAAATGCCGAGAATAAAGTCAAAATTAAATAATAAAATAAAGTTGAAACACAATTTTGAGATTTAAGTCAAAATGATGAGAAAGTAGAAATTTCGGGAGTAATGTAGAAATTGTGAGATAGACTTCTGTAATAATCACAAGTTTCGACTGATTCTCATCATTCAACTTTATTCTTGAAATTTCAGCATTATTCTCGTCATTTCGACTTTATTCTCAAAATGTTCCAATTTTTTTTCTTGTCATTTCGACGTTATTCTTGAAATTGTGTTTCAACTTTGTATTAGAAATTTTGACTTTATTCTCAAAATTTCAGCTTTATTCTCGTAATTTCAACTTAAATCTCGCCTTGTCCAAAATTATTTTCTCCTTCTTAAATGGCCCTGATCCTCTTCTGTAGAAAATAGTTATATATCATTTCTTTAGTTTTTTTATTTTGTCTTTTTTTCAATTAGGTAGATTTAATGCAGTCCCATCTATCTGGAAGCTGTTGAACAGGAGAAATCTCTGTGCACAAGAAACAAGGCTAAAGGTCAGTATTGGATGCTGGTGTGCATATAAGGCCCTCTCAGGGGCCCCTGCATTAAAACAGGCATGATTCTGTACTGGAAATCACTGCATGGCATCAGAATCACTTCCAGAAATCATCATTTGTCCACACAGTTCACCGTGCCATCCTCAAATGTCTCAGTTTCAACATGTGATATGTTTTTTTCTGTTCTGTTGTGAATAAAATATGGGTTAATGAGATTCGACAATCATGGCATTACGTATACTTCATAGAGCATCCCAATTTTTTTTGGAATCAGGTTTTATATCCTGATGGTTTTTCAGTATATGGAGTGGATTAAGCATGATAACCATCATCTCATTAAAAAGGTGACTTGATGGTGGTGATAAGTCATTTGGCCTCTGCCAGAGTGGATCCTACAGCTGCTGTATGCTGGATGTCAAAGGCCTAATTGTTTTTAAAGGAAGCACTGCCAGCACTGATGCCAGCCCCTGTGCCAGTCGATTCTTCAGCACTGTATGACGCCTGAACACTGCAGGCGCCATCATGAAGCTCTGCCAGCTCCTCAACAGCCAACGCCTGCCTGGGGGCTGGTTTGCATCCTTTAAAAAAGACTCAGATCTGCTCTTTATTGTGTATAATATCACACCCCTCATGGTACAGTATCTGCTCATTGGCTGGCATGACGGCTGATGCTGGCGCAGGAGCTGCAGCATGCCACGCAGGGATTTCAGCCAAGCTCAGCACTCGGCAGTAACAAGTCTTGGAGGTTTGAAGATGCGAGGCTGAACGCCAGGCTGACCTGACTGCCCTGAAGAAACAGACAGCCGTCGCAGGGTGCATGTCAACAAGCTCAGGGATCATTTCAGGTCCTCTGAAAAGTTCTGGTGCCACTTCTCCATTTCAACATCGCTGCCTAATGACACAGAGACTGATCTAACACAGCCTAACAGTTTCTAGAGGACAATCAGATTGTGGAGGTAAATTTAAAGATGGATTGCATGATAAAATATTTGCTAAAGGAAATAAAATGAGCCGGGGTACCAAGCAAAACCCTGGACAGGCTCCAGTTTGTCCAAAACTCTGCTGCTAGACTTCTCACCCCCACTAGACCCTGGCAACACATCACTCTGACCCTCATCCACCTTCACTGGCTCCCTATCAAGTCCTGCATCAGCTACAAAGTCCTCCTCCTCACATACAAATCTCTCCATGCCCTGGCTCCTCAGTACCTTTCTGATCTCCTCCATCCATACACACCGTCCCGCAACCTTCAGTCTTCAGACACTGGCCTACTTTCCGTACCCAAGACCAAACTCCGAACCTTTGGAGATGGAGCGTTCAGTGCTGCAGCCCTCACCCTCTGGAGCACTCTTCCTGCAGACATCCGTAGCGCTCCATCTCTGGACATTAAAAAAAAAGGCTAAAGCACCACCTGTTCATCACAGCCTACAGCAGGGGTCATCAAGTACACCAAAGGCCGGATTCAGTCTCAACAGAATCTCTGGGGGCCGGACTTTCAAATCCACAAAAATGTTAAAAAATGTTTTATATTATTTTAGTCATTAGCAGTGAGATCTATCCCTGTTATCTATAACGCAGCAGGCCACAAGGAGACAGGCCTGACAACAGAATCGGCCGGACCCCTGAAAATCACAGAGAATGGGCCCTCCCTAATTGTCATTTAGCACCGATATTAACCCATTTTTGACACTTTTAACCCTTTTTTGATACTCTTTGCCCCCTTTTGCCTCTTCAACCCAATTTTTGAAAGATTTTAACCTAATTTAAAACACTTTTCCTGCATTTTAAATCCCCTTTGTGACACTCTTTTATCCAAGTTTTGACACTTTTCTTTTTTTGCCACTTTTAACCCCTTTTTATCACTTTTTGAAACATATTTTGCAACTCTTGAACCAGTTTTTCCCACTTTTAACCCCTTTTTGATACTTCTTGCCAATTGTTGCCTCTTTAACACAACTTTTGAAAGATTCTAACCCCCTTCAAACCACTTTTCCAGCATGTTTTTCCCCTTTGTGCCACTCTTTTATCATTTTTTCCTCTTTTTAACCCCTTTTCATTACTTTCTTGCACTACTTTTTTGTCATTTGTACCAATTTTTGGGTACCTTTGGTCCCTTTTTCCTCTACCATTTTTGCCACATTTTAACTTCTTTTCACCACTTTATCTGGTCATTTTTGCAGCACTTCTGCCAACCTTAACCCTTTTTCAAAAACTTACTAATTATGACAGTAAATCTCCGTAAAAAAACAGATCAAATGTTAAATCATTCTAAAACTATTTTAATGTTATTTTATGGGATGAATTTAACTGCTGCAGACATTTAAAGCCAAAAGATACTCTTCAAATTTTCTTTCCCTCCTTTTCTGATTTTAGCAATCTTTTGGGGGCCGGACAGAAAGCTTTGGGGGGCCTGAAGTGGCCCCCGGGCCGCCAGTTGATGATCAGTGGCCTATAGTCTTCATTAAACCACCCTTACACTCATCCTATCGCTCACATAGTTTGTCCATGTCTGATGTGTTTCTTGTGAAGTGTCCTTGGGTTTCTTGAAAGGCGCTATATAAATTCAAAATATTATTATTATTATTATTATTATTATTATTATTATTATTACTAAGGTTGTGTTGTTTTCTTGAGATTTTGAGATACCAAATTACTATCTAGACAGGTCTAGATCTCAAGAAAATGACCAAAATTAACTTATCATGGACAAACAGAGTAGTTTTTACCTTAAGCGTTCTGTAAATCACAGACTTTTTCTGATAGTTTTTCCAAGGCAAACCTTCGTAACCGACTGTAAACAGCTCTGAGACCCACTCAGGATCATTGTGAGACTGACAAGGGAAGCAAATTGAAAGGAAGTAGCACCCCAGCTCCGTTCGTGCATATTCCAAAAAACCGCAAAGTATGACCCACTCATCTCCGCCTCTGATTGGCCTACCCTGATGAACAATGAAGTCCACTTACAGTACTATGGGTGGAGCGAGGTAGATGTCTTTGCCATCCTTTAGTTTGAAAAATGCAGCATAGTGCTGAATGATGCACATCAGAGGGGACTGAAAAAAGGCTCTTCTCTGCTGCTTCACTCCTCTGTTTACATGCATTTTAAAGGTCAGGCATTGGTTTGCAAAGGTGTGCTACTTTTAACCCATTTTTTGATATACTTTTTGCCCCCTTTTTCCTTTTATACTAATGGTTTGCCACATTTTAACCTCTTTTCACCACTTTTACTGCGAGTGTTATGCCACTCCACAACCCATTTAGATGCTTGTTGCCCATTTTTGCCACTCTCTAACCCATTTTCAGCACTTGATCAGACCATTTTTGCCAGTTGTAACCCCCTTTTTAAAAAATATTTACTAATAATGGCTGACAAGTGAATTTCTGTCAAAACAGACCCAATGTCATTCTAAAACTATTTGAATGTTAATTGTTTTTGGGGTGGATTTAACAGCTGCAGACATTTAAAGCCAAAAGATGCTCTTAAAACCACATTTTCTTTTCCTGCTTCTCTGAATGTAATGACCTTCTGGGGGCCAGACAGGAAGCATTGAGGGGCCTGATGTGGCCCAGTTGATGATCAGTGCTATAAACCAAGACCTTTTTGCTCCAGGCTTATTTCAGTGAATTTTCTAGCCTTATAGGTGCAGAATTTAGGAAGCACTTTGTGTCTTTTGAGACTTGACTGACAAGTTAAAGAGCAGGAGCACATGTTACAGAGTCATTCACCTGCTATTAAAAGAGTGCGCTCTAACTTTGATCTTTGAGCTCCACCCATGATGTGACTCACACCAGGAAATACCGGTAAGCCTGTCTGCTGTCAGGGAACACAAAACTCCAAACACACAACCTCAGAGCAAAAAGAGACTCCCGCGGACCCAGCAGAGCTTCAGGAGGGATTGCTGGGGGGTTTTAGGAAGTTTACAGAACTCCCGCTGACACAAGAAGCGGACTCAGATCCTGGATTTAGAGAAAGGAACTGAGCTTGAAGTGAAAGTGACTCTGAAGGAGTTGTGGGGAGTGGCACCATCTCCTGTCTGCTTGCTGTGTTTCAGGGAGGAAAATGGCCTCTAGATCAGAGGAAGACTTCTGCTGTCCCGCCTGTCAGGACATCTTTAAAGACCCGGTCCTGCTGTCGTGCAGCCACAGCTTCTGTAGAGCCTGTCTGCAGAGCTGGTGGATGGAGAAACAATCCCAAGAGTGTCCTGTTTGTCGGATGGTCTCCCAGTGGAGCGATCCGCCACGCAACCTGGCCTTAAAGAACCTGTGTGAGGCCTTCCTGCTGAAGCGAGGTCAGGGGCCAACGGTAAGACCAGCAGCAGTCTGCCATCTGCACTCAGAGAGACTTAAACTCTTCTGTTTGGATGATCAGCTGCCGGTGTGCGTCATCTGTCGAGATGCCAAAATACACACGGATCACAAGTTCAGGCCTATCGAAGAGGCCGCTCAAGATCGTAAAGAGGAGCTGCAGAAATTCCTGAAAGCCTTACAGGACAAGCTGAAGGTTTTTCTTGAAGTGAGAGTGAATCTGAATCAAACAGCAGAGCACATCAGAGTCCAGTCCAGACAAACAGAGAGAAAGGTAAGGGATGGTTTCAAGAGGCTGCACCAGTTTCTGCAAGAAGAAGAGGAGGTGAGGATAGCAGCTCTAAGAGAGGAGGAGATGAAGAAGAGCAGGGCGATGAAGGTGAAGCTGGAAGATCTGAATAGAGAGATTTCAGCTCTGACAGACACCATCAGAGCCACAGAGGAGGAGCTGAGGGGTGATGATGTGTCATTCATGTTGAACTACAAGGACGCAGAGGAGAGAGTTCATCAGGGCCTCCAGCTGGAGGATCCAGCTCTGGTTTCAGGAGCGCTCATAGACGTGGCCTCACACCTGGGCAACTTGAGCTTCAACATCTGGAGCAAAATGAAGGATATTGTTTCCTACAGTCCCGTGATTCTGGATCCAAACACCGCCAACGCTGAGCTCATCCTGTCTGCAGATTTAACCAGCGTCAGACATGGGAAGATACAGCAGCTTCCTGAAAGCCCAGAGAGGTTCGAGTGCTGGGACTCAGTCCTGGGCTCAGGATTCGACTCTGGGAGTCACTGCTGGGACATCGAAGTCGGGGACAACAAAGACTGGGAGGTAGGGGTGTTGATAGAATCCGTGTGCAGGAGAGGGTTCACGGGGTCGACGGTGTGGAGTTTAGACTTTAACAACGTTAAATACAGAGCTTTCTCTCCAGTGGATAAATACACCAACCTCCCCGTCAGAGAGAGGCTGAGGAGGGTCAGGGTTCATCTGGACTGGGACAGGGGAAAGCTGTCGTTTTATGATCCTGAGAGAAGCACACACTTACACACTTTTACACACACATTCACTGAGAGGATGTGTCCATACATTTGCACCAGGAGCACGCATCCTCTGAAAATACTGCCTGTAAAGATCTTTGTATCAGCACCCAGCTAGAGATGAACAGAACAATGAATCCTCTCGAACTATCAGTTTACTTCCTGAAGATTTATTTTGGGGGGTTTGTTGATATTTGATAGGACAGTGCAGGGACAGAGCCACGGATCTCCGGCCTGTCCTGCTGGAAGACCACAGACTCGGTAGATAAGGTGCAACCTAACAACAAGGACTAAGGGTGTCCAAATTTTAGTCTATGGCTTTAAAATCCCAGTTTTAAAATAGTCGGGGCACTGTGTAGCTGAGATATTCGACCATTTCATGACCGATTTCACTTAGCTCATTCTGAATTTGATGACAGCAACACATCTCAAAAACAGTTTGAAAACACCTGGAAAGTGAGGAAGAATGCTGTCCCATTCTTGTCTAATGAAGGATTCTACCTGTTCAACAGTCCTGGGTCGTCTTTGCTGGATTTTTGCTCCCAGTGTTTTCTACTGGTGAAAGGTCTGGATGCAGGCAGACCAGTTCAGGACCTGGACTCTTCTCCTGTGAAGCCATGCTGTTGTGATGGATGTGGTATGTGGTTTAGCATCGTCTTGCTGAAATAGTCGAGGCCTTTCCTGACAGAGACGTTGAGATGGGGATCGATTGCTTCTCCCTGGTTTACTCGGTCTCTTTTGATGCTGAAGTTGAATTTATTGAGATGTTGAATTTTTTTTTTTTTTTTAATTTAATTGAGCCAGGAGAACAAGCTGGATGCTCCCTCTCCTCTTTAGTCCACAGAACAAGGCGCTGTGGTTTCCTCTGACCACAGAACAGTTTTCCATGTTGCCTCAGTCCATGTTAAATGGACAGCACAGAATCATATATGTTTTTATGCAGTGGCTCCCGAGGGCCCCAAGATCCCCTGCATCCAAAACTGACCTTCAGCCCTGTTCAGAAAAGCTGGGGCGAGGGCAAACAGCAAAAGTAGGTTAACTGTGGCCAAAAAAAGTTAAAAATAAGCGGCAAAAAATGAATTAATTGTGGTAAAAATGGCAGAGAAAATGGGTTAAAAAGTGGCAGTGTTTAGTGTTAGGATGCCAAAGAAAAGCAAAAAGCTGCAGGAACAGGATAAAAGTGGCAAAAAAGGGCAAAAAGCAACAAAAATTGGTTACTTATGGCAAAAATGGATGAAAATTGGTTCAAACAGGCCACAGAAGAGTAAAAAGCTGCAGGAATGGGTTAAAGGGAGAAAAATAAGGCAAAAAAAGTGGCCAAATAGGAAAACAATAAAGGGGGGAGTTAGAAATTTAGTCAAAAGTGGCAAATAGAAATTGCAAAAAATGGCACAAATTGTTGAAAAACGGCAGACTTGGTTAAATGATGTAAATGTGAGTAAGTAAAAATGGGCAAAAGGTAGCAAGAATGGGTTAAAGTTCCAAAAAGAAGAGGTAAAAATGGCCACAATGAATAAAAAGAGACAAAAGTGAGTGTTCTAGGCCAAAAAAGCTTTTTAAAAAGTGCCAGAAATCAGTCAAATGTAGCAAAATGTGTCAAAAATATGCAGCCAAAATGGCTAAAAGTGGCAAACCAGAGTAAAACAAATAGATAGGCTGATTAAGAGTGGCAGAAATGTTTGATTCCTCTGACCACAGAACAGTTTTCCATGTTTCCTCAGTCCATGTTAAATGAGCTTTGGTCCAGAGAAGACAGCGGTGTTTCTGGATCCTGATCACATATGGCTTCTTCTCTCCATCGTCCAGCTTTAACTGTCATTGCCAACAGCCAACTGTGTCGATAGGCAATGATTTCTGGAAGTTCCTGAGCCCATGCAGTGATTTCAGTACAGAATCATGCCTGTTTAATGCAGAAGATCATCAACATCCAGTACTGACCTTTGACCTTGTCCCTTGTGCAGAGACATTTCTCCAGATTTTCTTAAATGCTCCTTTTATACCCAGCCATGTTTCTGAACTGTTAACAATGAACCTTATTAGCTGTAAAATGCTCCACTAGCTGGTTTTTAGTAGTACCACTTACTTTTCCAGCCTTCTGTTGTCCTGTCACTACATTTTTTTCAGATGTGTTTCTGCCATACCATTTAAAATGAGCTGATTTATTTTTTTTAATGAAATAAAAGTCAAACCACCTGATCTGATTTAAGGAGCCTTCATATAAAGGTTAAAGGTGCAGTGGGTAAAACTGGGAATATCAGCAGTAAAATCCTAGATTGGGATGCTCATTTCTGTAGCAAATAAAGGAAATTAAAAGAAAACGTGTATCTATTATTTTGTTCCAACTGTGATTTCATAGAAACGTGCAAAATTCAACCTCCCACCACCAGAGCTCTACCAATCCTTTTCTCCTCCTACTCCCCATAAGAAACTGTTAGAATGACGAAAACAAGGCTGTGAGGGTATGACATGTGAAGACGTGCTTTGTCAGATAGTTTCGAAGTGGGAAAATCACCAGGACTAGATGGTAGTACAATCTGATGTTATACAAGTTTTTTTGATTACATAAAAAAATCCTCTTGTAGAATTTTTAAAATTTTTTATGTGAGATTTGTAGAGAGATTATTTCTCTTCTCTTATAACAAACAGTCAATGTAAAGATCCAGCTAAACTGAAAAATTGGAGAACTTGAACTTTATTGTGTTGTGATAATAGAATATTATCTAAATGCACTGCCTCTGGAATTAAAGGAGCAATCCAGAAAGTTGCAGATAAGGATAAGAATAGCATTATTAGGGAATATTTATCAGAGATAGTACAAGACACGGGTGTCAAACTCAAGGCCCGGGGGCCAAATGCGGCCCACGGTGCAGTTTTATCCCAAATCATATCTGAATTAGAACTGGCCTGCTGCTATGAGGCCTGCAGATTTCCTCCAGTATAGAAATGTAAATTCAACCTTGAAGATTAAAAATAAAAAATCCAAAAAGTAGAGAGTAGAAATAGTTAGATAAAAAGTCAGGAATGTAGGAACAAAAATAATTTGTGTTTTCATTTCACATTTTTATTTTGCACCCTAAGATTACGACTGAAACTTAGGATTTTGACTTTTAATTTCATATTTTGACCTTTTTCTCTCATGTTGTGACCTTTAATGTTTGCATTTTTTCATTTTAAATCAAATCTTAACCTTTTGAACTCCTAACTTTGACTTTTGATAATATTTTCACTTTTCAAACTCCTGATCAAGAAATTAATCTCTTATTTTGACCTTTCAGAGTCACAATTTTGAATTTTATCTTCGATTTTGACTTTTAAACTCTTGGTTTAGTATTTTATCTCATATCTTGACCTTTAAACTCGTGATTTTAACTCTCTATCTCATATTTTTGCCTTTTAAAACTTTATTTTGACTTTTGGTTTTTTATTCCAACCTTTAGGACTTATAAAGTTTTCATCTCAGATTTACTGATGCTGTGATATTTCATCATTTTGACTGTTTTTTTTTTTTTTTAGAAATCTTAACCCCTTAAAGCCTGAAAACACAAATAATAGCTGAAATGTTCATTAAACTTTCTACTGAAATTTAAAAAAAAAAAAAAAATCCATAAAATATAACAATTATATTTTTAGTATCTTATTTTATTCATTAGGGGTTTTGGTAACTGATAATCCACTTTAGGGCATTTTTATCATTTATCAGATTGTATTCAGAAGTTTTTTTGAGTAATTTATTGATCATATTGATTAGATAGAGGTATCATAAAAGTATGTATCAAACATGCGACAACAGGCATTAAGGGGTTAAAATCATTTATCATCACTGTTTAATTCCCCTATTATTCATTCCCTGTGAAAACACGGTTGTCAGTTTTCGGTTAGATCTGGACCCTGTTAGACCTAAATTCAGATTTGGGCCCCTGCTGTGATTGAGTTTGACACCCCTGCTATAAAACATCTCTTAAAAATGATCAAACACAAGAAATGTGGTTTAATCTCTGCTGCTGGTTTTGAAAAGTCATCTGAAACAGTAAAACAGGAGTACATTTTTAAATGTTCAAAATTCTTCAATTTTTCTAACTCCTTGATAATCTAGGTAACAATACTGCACCACAGTCTGAGAAGCAAAATGATCAATAATGGTTATCTATCAGACAGTTTTTGCTTATCAAGGTGAGTCAGACAGGGTTTTCCCTATCGCCTCATTTATTCCTGTTAGTAATAGAAACACTAGTGAAAAAAAACA
Source organism: Cheilinus undulatus (assembly GCF_018320785.1). Lineage (NCBI taxonomy): Eukaryota > Metazoa > Chordata > Actinopteri > Labriformes > Labridae > Cheilinus > Cheilinus undulatus. The sequence continues at coordinate 38,746,702 of NC_054884.1, read as the reverse complement.
GAGATATTATGATTATTAAAGGTTTAAGCAACTATAGACCAGAATCAAAGATCTGGCTGTATGCAGATGATGCTGTCGTCTTTTAATCACCCTAAAAAAACTGTTTAAAAGCCCTACTCAAAGACTTGATGATGTTGCTTATGATAAGTGTATTATTTTGCAAATCGGCTCCCTGCATGGATCCACATTCAAGCTTTCGTCACCGGTGGTCAGACGGACCAACAGACAAACTTGGCATTCATATTCCAACAGATCAACTGGTAAAAATTAACTCTGAAAACAAGCTTGAAAATATGGAGGAAGTGTTAGGTCCATGGAAATCAGCACAGTTGTCATTGTGAATTTCTCAGCTTAACTATTTGTTGATGTCTCTTCCATCACCTGATGATACTTAAAAAAAAGCCTATCTACAAATAAATGATTAAACGATCTGATTTAACCTCCTGAGACCTGGGCTTTATTAGTTTCTCTGACTTATCTGGGATAAGTAGGAACTGATAAGTTAAAACATCAGCCTTGTCTCTGAAAGGGAATTTCTTGGAAATTTTTATTTCCAAAGTCTAAAAAAATTCCTTTAAATTTCATGAAATGTCCTTGTGAAATTTCTGTGAAAATTTCAACATTTTTTTAAAGTATAACCTGATAAGTACCCCAAATTTCTTTAAATGGTCCTAAAATTTTCCAGTTAAAAAGTGGCATAAAAATTCTATGAAAGATTTAAAGCAAATTCCCCGGAGAAACTTGGAAATTGCTCCTAAAATTTCTCAGCAAAATTTTAAATAAAATGTACAAATAAATTCCTGAAATTCCATGAAAATACATCCAAACAAATTCCCTGAAATTTCCATGAAAGTTCATGAACATTTTAAAGAACAATCCCTACCTCCCAAAGTCCAGATCCAGTCCAAAAAATATGCAATTAATATCCCAAATTCCCAAGAAAATGCCAAAGAAATTCACAGAAAATATCCCCAAAACTTTCAATGACACTCCCCAAAATTTGCAAACATATCCCCAAAATTTCCATGAAAATACCTGATAAATTCCACGCAAATTCTGCTAAATATCCAAACAGCAAATTATTCCAACATTCAACTTCAGTGGACATTCTAGATCAGTGGTTCTCAGATGGTGAGGCACACTAGTGCGCCTTAAGGCAAGTCTAGGTGTGCCGTGGGAATTTGTACCATACGTGATTACTACAAATTAATGGCAAGAACTGTAACCAGGCCTGCCCACAGATCTGGCTGGACCCCTGTAAAAACCCCAGAGAACGGGACCTCCCCAGTCTGGATTTATTGATGATATCAGTGTGTGTGTGTTGGATCAGTAGCACTGGTGCTAACAGTTACCTCATTAAGAGCTGAAAAGCATGGCAAGTTATTATTGGGTTGAATTGGTGTAAAAGTTATTAATTTGTGCTATTTTTAACCAAGTTAAACAAATTTTCTACCCGTTTTTGCTGCTCTTTTTTGGAACTTTTTGCCACATTTAACCTATTTTTGCTACCTTTTTGCCATTTTTCGTACAATTTTGCTGTTGTTTGGCCATTTCACTTTTGGCCATTTCACTTTTAACCCCTTTTTACCACCTTGTAGTAACTTTAACCACTTTTTGCCACTTTTGCCCACTTTTGCCTTTGACCACTTTTTAGCCCACTTTTGCCCTTTTTTCTTATCACTTTTATCCCATTTTTACCACCTTTTTACACGGTTAATCCTTTTAGGTCAACTATAACCCATTTTTGCCACTATTTTGACACTTTCAACAAGTTTTGGCCAATTTCAACTCACTGGTTGGCCACTTTTTTTTTTTTTTTTTACCAATTTTCACCCATTTCTGACTTTGTTTAGCCACTTTTTGCCATGTTTTTTCATCACCTTCAACCCATTTTTGCCACCTTTTGCCCACTTTTGCCATCTTCATGATCCCCCAGCTGTCTGGGCCCCAGAAAGCTCTCCCCTTTATCTCCCCTTATGGGCCACCTTGACTGTAACATTATTTAAAAAGTCTGTTTTGTATCGATTTAAATATGGTGTGCCTTGAGATTTTGGCTTAACCTTAGGTGGGCCTTGGGCGAACAAGTTTGAAAACCACGACTATTATCTCAAAAATTCTAATAGCAGAAATTTTAACTTTTGTTGTAGGAGAGCTAAAATGTGATGTCCTCATATGTGTATGCAGGGTCTTAGGAGGTTAAAGAGACCTCTAGTGAAAAACATTTATGTCTCAGTGGGACATGGTTCAATAAAGGTTATATAAAAAAGACTCTTCAATCAAACTGATTTGAAGTATAAAAAACAAGAAGAACAAACATTCGTCTGGACAGACGACATTATTTAAAAGGCAGAGCCCTAAAGTGTGAGAAATAAACTCTACCTGCATTCTTTTTAATGGCCAGCAGGGGGAGACACAATCCCTTGAATAAATCCTGACCAACAGGAAGCGAGAATGAGCCCATCCTGAGAACTTAGAAGGAGTTTGTGGTCTCTAGTTTCAAGCCGTCTTCAGTACTGCATGGTCTTCAGTTTATAAATGATGGTTCTAGCAGAGAGACAGCCAGACTGGATTTTAAAAACCCTCAAACTTTTTCTGCTTTTCTCTCCAGACACTTTCTCAGCTTCAGCATTAATAACAACTTTATTTATATAGCACTTTTAAAAACAGTTCTTTACAAAGTGCCTTGCACACAGCAAGAGCAAAAACTCAGGGGAAAATAAATATCAACAATCAGGACAGAAATGGAGCTCTGTAAAATCAAACAAGAAGGGAAGAAGATGATGTGGACACAGTGGAAAATAACAAAAATGAAAATGACACAAGTAGATCTTGAATGGCAGTTACAGTAGAAGATTATAAGATCTAAATTATAATGGAGTCAGTGAAAAGTAATGATTTCGATGATAATATTCTGACAGATATCATAGGATGTGGGAGAAGAAGAGAGTTAAATACATATATTCAAACAAACAATCAAACAAATACATGAAGAGGGGATAAAATAATGGTAAGATTCAAGACAGAAATATAATAGAAATGAGGACAGGTGAGTGAGATTTAGGTAGGTAAACACGAGATAATAAAGCAAATGAACATGAGATAAGAAAGAGGGGTGTAAAATTATAAAAATAGTAAGAGTAGCCGTGTAAATAAAAGAGAAGTAGTAAAATAGATATATAGTTAGAAGGGACATCACATAAAAGCAAGTCTGTGAAAGTGAGTTTTAAGGAGTGATTTTAAAGGTGTCACTGAACCCGCCAGACTTATCTCCTCAGGCAGGTCGTTCCAAAGTCAAGGAGCCCTGACAGCGAAAGCCCGGGTCTGTGTGGACGGGGCCTCAGAAAGAGTGAGGGAGAGAGATGCGCTCCGTCGATGGGCGATTGTACGTGCTTCTCTGCAGCTGATTCTTTTTTAATCATTCAGATTAATAGGTTGTTTGCAGTCACATGATCTTCTTGGCCCGTTTTTGCACAAGGCACTGTTTTTCGTTTTTGATGTATTCCGTGACATTTTTGTTTCCCCTTTAACGCCAGAACAACACCCAGTCTGCATTCTGGGACCTGAGGATTTACAGATTAAGCACTGCCCATGAATCTCTATTATTAGCCTATAAAATGGCATGTTTTCTCCTGGGGGGAGGGAGAAGACACAAAATCAATGCATCTCTATTTTTGTGCAGGCATGAATTCTCAGGGTTTTGCGGGTGCGGGCGGGAGGGTAACACACACATTGCAGATGCAGGTGGTTATGATCAGAAATTCAGCGGGAGCGGGCAGGAACGGGATGAAGAAAACAGTCCCGCACAGGGCTCTAGTATCAAGGAAGCTGGCTACGACTTCCTCGTGTCATGTGACTCCTGAACCAGGGACCGTGTCAGAAGCATCTCACCCGGGCTGAGGACTAAAAGAGAGGAGGATCAGAGAAGCCAAGAATCCAAGATGCTTGAAGTCCAGTGTTTTTCAGTTTCCACTTTCAGTGCTTCCATCTGCTGACCAGCTTTATGAAGATGCCCAATACCTGGTTCCAGGACCATGATGTTCCTGTGTTTGATTGGCAGCAAACTTCCACACCTGAGCCCCATAGAGAATCTCTGGGGTACTGTCAAGAGGAAGATGAGAAACACCAGACTCAACAACGCAGACCAGCTGAAGGTTGCTATCAGAGCAACCTGGGCCTCCATAACACCTCAGCAGTGCCACAGGCTGATCGCCTCCATGCTAGACTGCAATGATGCAGTAATTCATACAAAAGGAGGCCCGACCAAGTACTGAGTGCATAGAAATGAACACGTATTTCACACAGCCTGTCGTAAAAATACTTTTTATGGACTTATGTATTATTGTTGTTTTAAGATACACTATATTGCCAAAAGTATTCGCTCACCTGCCTTGACTCTCATATGAACTTAAATGACATCCCATTCTTAATCCAGAGGGTTTAATATGATGTCGTCCACCTATTGCAGCTATAACAGCTTCAACTCTTCTGGGAAGGCTTTCCACAAAGTTTAGGAGTGTGTTTGCTGGAATTTTTGACCATTCTTCCACAAGCGCGTTTGTGATGTCACACACTGATGTTGGACCAGAAGGCCTGGCTCTCAGTCTCCGCTCTAATTCATCCCAAAGGTATTCTATCAGGTTGAGGTCAGGACATCTGTGCAGGCCAGTCAAGTTGATCCACACCAAACTCTCTCATCCATGTCTTTATGGACCTTGCTTTGTGCACTGGTGCACAGTCATGTTGGAACAGGAAGGGGCCATTCCCAAACTGTTCCCACAAAGTTTGGAGCATGGAATTGTCCAAAATCTCTTGGTATGCTGAAGCATTCAGAGTTCCTTTGACTGGAACTAAGGGGCCAAGCCCAGTTCCTGAAAAACAAGCCCACACCATAATCCCCCCTCCTCCAAACTTTACACTTGACACAATGCAGTCAGACAAGCACCATTCTCCTGGCAACCGCCAAACCCAGATTCATCCATCAGATTGCCAGATGGAGAAGCATGATTTGTCACTCCAGAGAAGGCATCTCCACTGCTCTAGAGTCCAGTGGCGGCGTGCTTTACACCACTGCATCCGACGCTTTTGCATTGCACTTGGTGATGTATGGCTTGGATGCAGCTGTTACCATGGAAACCCATTCCATGAAGCTTTCTACCACTGTTCTTGAGCTAATCTGAAGGCCACATGAAGTATGGAGGTCTGTAGCCATTGACTCTGCAGAAAGTTGGCGACCTCTGCGCACTATGCACCTCAGCATCTGCTGACCCCGCTCCATCATTTTACGTGGCCGACCACTTTGTGGCTGAGTTGCTGTCGTTCCCATTGGCTTCCACTTTGTTATAATACCACTGACAGTTGACTGTGCAATATTTAGGAGTGAGGAAATTTAGAAACAGTCTGCATACCTAGATGCTTGATTTTATACACCTGTGGCCATGGAAGTGATTGGAACACCTGATTTCAATTATTTGGATGGGTGAGTGAATACTTTTGGCAATATAGTGTATTTTTTAAGGTATATATATTGGTTTTCATTAATTGTAAGCTTTACTCATCAAAATTAAAGGAAATAGACACTGAATTTTACACTCTGTATGCAATGAATCTGTATGCTATAAAAGTTTTACTCCTTAATCTGAACTACTGAAATAAACCAACTTTCCATGAAATTTTAATTTGTTAAGGTAAGGCAACTTTATATACATACATCTATTTTATATCTAAAGGAAGAGGATTAGGGCCACTGAAAACTTTTTGGCGCAGTTATCTGTGTGCATATTAAAAGGAAAGTTATGAAGAAGGCTGCATAGTCACGAATGTGAAACCAGATGCTGCAATAGACTGTTCAATGCTGCCAGTAATGTCTGTTTATTTACTTTGGATCCTTTTTGAAAACTTGTTCTCCAAAGCTAGAAACTTCCGTCACGGTACGTGCAGACATAGAAGACCTTAGATATATGTGGTTCCACCTTACTTCCTGTACAGCTCTGTCATGTAGGCTGAAGTGTCTGAGTAACTCCTGAGCACCTCTGAACGAACATGCACATGTGTGCGGTCTGCTTTTGCTGCCATCTGACTCTCTGTTGGCACGATGAAAGGAAGTAGAGATGATATTCTTCTGCTGCGCTTGTAAGACTGCATTTCCCATCATCCTTTGCAAAGCTGAACTTGCAGTGGATTGGTGGGTAATATGTGCAAAGTTTGTAGCATTATGACTGTGCAGGCATGGCATGTGCCTTCAAAATAAAAGCATAAATGCATTGACCAAAAGACGTCTATAGTACGGAGTTAGGTCAAATTAATGATTTGATATTTACAGAATAAAAGGAAAATATTCTGCTGTCCACCACCATGTACAGAAAATATTCCTGTTCTCTTGTTCTGATACTTTACTAAACTGGTTTTATCATTTAGAAGAGACAGAGGTGTTAAACACTTGACTGCAGTTACTGTTGGCATTTATGTAGGCTTAAAAAAATCTATATAAAATGAAAGATAAAAGAATCAAGAAAAACAGAACCAGAACCAAATGACACATTAACATCAAAATATTGTAACCCTTTAGAGTTCCTCTAATATCCTACTACATTTGTCCATAAGGACAAAAATGTCCGTTTCCCAAACCTGCTGTAAAAATGATATACAGAAATATTTTTTCCATTTTAAATTAGTCAGTCATTTAAAACTACCTCAGCCTGAAATATACTACATATCAAATAATAATTACATTTGGGAATTTTAACGCATTAAAGGGGACATATTTTACTCCATTAAGGCAAGTTTATATCGGTCTCAGAGGTTGACAAAACATGCCTGTGAAGTTTGTCGCTGAAAAAACACTCCAGTATTGGATTTTTTATATCTAAAAACTCCTCTGTTTCAGCCCTGCTCAGAACGAGCTGTTTCTGTGTCTGTGGCTTTAAATGTTACTGAGCTGTCTGACTCCGCCCCTGACTCCACCCCTCTCAGGAAATGGATGCTGAGAGGAGGGTCAGGAGAGCTAAAACCATTAAGTCCTGAAATATTTTATAAATAAGAAGAATGCGCAATAGTCAGGTTATAATCAGCATCAATATACAAAATTAAGTCATCAGCATATTGATGAATTTTACCTTTAGAAACAGTTCATACAGTATCATTTACATGAGGGCTGAAAAAAAACAGGACCTAGAGGAGAACCTGGTGGAACACCGGTTCAGAAAGCACAAAATTCAAAGTTGTAACTGAGGAAATAAACCACTTTTTTAACCTTTCCAAGGATCTGAGAGCATATCAAGACATTTAAAGCAATCTAAAATCTGATTTACTTAAGCTCTTATGCTTGACAGCTCTCTGGGGGTCAAACGTGAAGTATAACCCTCAGACACGCCCCTTCACAGGTGTCCCATGGGGACAATTTTTACAGACCCGACACGCCAGATGTCTTAACATGATTTTTGAAGACCGTGACTATTTATCACCATTGTCACTTTTATATTTACATTTCTAAGATTCATTTTCTGGCATTAAACATTAATTCTTATTTTTCATCATGATAGTTTACGTTTCTTATGCCATTTTGTAAACACTTATTGATTTAAAGGTTTTTTAAATCTATTACCAATTTTTTATCATTATGATATTTTTTTCACATGACATATATCAATAAATGATTATGTTTTATGGCTTCTTTTCATTTATTCTTTTAGTTTAATTCTCTCTTATCTCAGTCTTTTATCTTTTTAAATTTTTATTGAAATTTAATTGGTGTACAATCCATCTCTGAATCTTTCAATAAAATTAAAAAAGTAAAATCCTTCCATTTTGCCCTTCACCTTCTCTTCTCTCTGGTTTAGCACACGAGTTTTTCATAACATTTTCTCTTTATTGATTGGTTGAATGATTGATAAAGCCTCACATTTTAAAGTTATGCATGTATGTGGAAGTGTGGTTTGACCCATGGGCCATGAAAAAGGGTCAATTTGGGCAAAGTTGTATCATTTGATTGGGTCTCCTTATGGCGCCCCCTGGTGTTTAAACGTCCAGATGTAGTTTCCTAAAAGTCGAAATATAATTGTTACTTGCATTTAACATTTACGACGGAGCATTAGGGTCACACGAAGAGAAAACAAATTGACATTATGTAAATAAAGTCATAATATTACGAGAATGAAGTCGTAATCACCAACAGACGTGCTCGGTTTTCCTACATCATCTGTTTTAGAGAAGACTTTACTTTGAAGTCATTTAGGAAGTTTCGCTGAAACCATTGTTGTCAAACGCTTTTATTTTGAAGGCTGAAACCGGAAGCGCGCTGTCTGTGTGCCGTTACTCTTTACGCTGGAGCCTGACAGCTGCCACACTGGACTCGGACTGAGCCGAACTGTGTAAGTAAACCCACAATCCTCCGCTTTTACAGCCTGCCTGCCGTCAGATAGTCCAACCGTGCTTTACCCAGTCTAATAATCGACCTCAATAACGATCATTATTCGGTTTAACGCGACGAACAAACGGTTAATGGAGGCGGGAGGGGAAATCAGTCGATGTTTTTAGGCCCGTGATAACAGTTTGATGTCCACAGGGAGGAATAGAGGTCTGATGGCTGTTTAGATGGGCTCATTTCATACTCTTCATGTTTAAATCGGCTACATTAAAATCTCACAGCGTCACGAGTGGACTTATAACCCTGTAATTACACGTCGAAAGCCCTGTAATTACACAGCACATATATAGGCCGTAGACTGGTATTATAGATGTGGAATAAAGTGTCGTTTCATTGGTTAAATTTGGCTTTTCTCCACACCATGACATGCTTACAGTATAATCCGTATTGCATGCCCTACAGGTACTCGGATGTCTGTGAAAGTGACAGAATGTCTTTATTCCTCTCTCTTTGTGGCGGTAAAATGATGATTTTGCATGCATTTTGAGCTTATTTGTATATGATTATGATATTTCACATTATGTTGGATTTATTCGGCATTATTTAGCATCAGGACTTTTACTTTACATTCTTCCTGCAACTGTAACAACTAGAGATGCCCTGGTCGTGCGTTTTGACACTGACACTGATCATATTCTGTGTTGTGTGTGGTTTAAGCTGGCTCAAATCCACTCTGTAGCTCAGCCATCATGGCTTACGCTGGCATGAGCATTTCATATTAGTGCTACAACATTGGTTGCAGTGCGATTTTCTGTGTTATATTGCCAGTTTCTAATCCAGGAAACCATGGCACCTGCAGCTGAGTGCGAGTTGAGGAAGAGGAGATAGCAAATATTGAGCAACAACTGATTTGACTGAAATTATTGCAAAAAAAAAGAGAGGACATAAAGGAGGAAATGGATTTAGAGGGAGTTTTTCCTGCACGATGACATCATTAGACATAAATGAGGAAGAGCACCTCCAGATTTTTTCAAGCAGATTAGGCAAAGTGGTTTCATTGTCTGCAGTCACAAAGAACTCACAGTATACCTGCAGACATTACTCAGGGATTAGTAATTCCCTGTGCTACCCAGCGGACCAATCACAGAGCTTGTGTTATGTTGATGCAGTGACACTGTGGCGTTAAAGGAGGTCAGACATGCAGCTCTACAGCAATTTGGATGGTGCATTTAACTCTATAAGAACAAAGTTTAAACCCATTTCAGTGATCATTTGGGTCCAAGTGTCTGGTGTTGTTTTAAGTGGAGTTAAAACATCAACACTGAACTAGTGTTAAAATTCAAACTCCATCAGTGTCACAGGCATCATTTAACTCTGCCTTAAGTAATGAGAAGCCCCTCACTGCAGTGTGCAATAGGGGGCGGTGCCCAACGTTGGGCATCGCCCACTTAACGCCTTACCCCTCCTATCAGACCTGTAGGGCACTAGAAAAAAGCACTGAAAAAGATAGTCTGCAACCCGCTAATGAAACAATCCATGCAATACTTAGAAGTGTTAAACTGAACAAGCATCGTACAAAAATTATGATAATATTCAGCATAACAACGATATAAGTGGGATAGATTGACATTTGAATTTTATGTGATAAAAAAACGTTTTGATTTTTTTTTTAATTGAGTACTAAAAATCAGATGAATCTATCTGTGAGTCTTAAATTTTATACGTAATAAACTATGGTGTTATAGATTAAAAAATATATTTTAAGAAAAAGGAAATATTTGTGTTCATTTGTAGCAGTCATTCACAGCGATAGCTGGTTAGCCTGCTAGTAATCCTGAAGTAAATACAATAAAACAAAGAAAATGCATGTTTGAGCATGAAACACGTGAATGCCGTATGTGGGGATGAAAAGTGCTTAGCAAATGTATTAGACCACCTGTCATATTTGTCTCAGAGACCATCCAGCATCATGAAGTGCTTTAATGCGGACTCTTTCATTTTCAGTCAGCTCTCCACGTTTTACCATTTTCAACAGGAATGAGGAATTTCAAACTGAATTCACCCAAATTTGAGGGGCTTCTCTGAGAAGTCAGAAATGAATCAAGCATAACATTCAACCACTGAAACTAATTTTTCTGCACAGGAATGCAAGTAAATAACTATAATTTGACATATAAATCAAGAAATATTAATGTGCTTTACTATTTTTTCAGTTTTTTTGTAAACCAGTAAATTTGAAAATTCATGGATAACAATAATAATTATATTTTAGAATTAAAAATATCATTTGGGTTAAAGAGCTTCTACATATTGGTGTATTAACCATTGCAGAAACATAAAAAACTGATTTTTGTAATTACCAATGCTGTTAATTTAGGGCAGCTGTGGCATAAACCTTACTTTGGTTAGGGTTAGACTGGTCTAATACATTGGTTAAGCACTGTATATATAAATGATATATATATATATATTTAAATATATATTTAAACAAATACTCAAATGTTTTCTTTGATTGGTAATTTCCCTTCAGAATTATTTTTGTAGCGTACTGTTTACTTCCTGTTTATTTAAGTGGAGGACAGCTTGAAAGTGGGCGGTGTCAAATGCTCATTAAGCATCGCCTACTACTGCACATTGCATGCAGGGCTACTAGACTTACTGGGGCAAAATGAACCAAAGTTCAGGTAATATTTAGCACCAAAATATGTTAAAATCTACACTGCAAATTTAACACCCTGAGTTAAAATGAAAGCTGTCAGGGGTATTATATGAGAACCACTAATAAAGTGTTTATCTTTAATACACAGTGTTAGATTTTTTTACATTGTAGAGTGTTCTTTTAATACAATATCGTTAAATTTCCTTTTACATCGGATGTAGATATGATGCTTTTAAACTCAATTATTTACATAGTGCAGTGTGTTAAGTAATTTAAAATCATATTTAATAATATACCACCTCACATTGAACTACAAAAGCAATCTGAGGTTTATTAGGGCAACTGTAGGGAAATGAGACAAGGACTGCAAATTAGCCATGGCTACAAGTCTTTTACACCGCTTTCCACGTTTTTATGCAAATGACATTTTTCTCTTATTTTCCTAAATATTAATGCAAATGACAGTCAGAATATTTTTCAAGTCATCAGCCGTTAGAGCATAATTCAAATGTTTATTTTTTTAAGATTTGTTTTTGGGCCTTTTCATGCCTTTATTTGATCGAGGAGGGAGAGTGGATAGACTCGGAAATAGGGAAGAGAGTGGGGAGAGACATGTGGTAAAGGGCCACAGGCCGGATTCGAACCCGGGCCGCCCGCGTACATGGGTGACACCTTAAACCACTCAACCATCTGCGCTCCCCAATCCAAATGTTTTTGAACAAAGTTCATAATGATAACCATTATTTAAAAAAAATAAAAACCCCAAAATGCACTGTTCCACATTATTATGCAAAACAGAGTTTTAAAAGATTATATTGGTTGTAAAGAACTGAAAATGGTCATTTGTTGTATTTGCAGCATTAGAAGGTCATATTTACTGAAATCAAAGCTATTTCAATCAAAAACATCTTAACAGGCCAAGTTCCATGTTAAGCGGTGAAAGCGGTGTATACATTGCATCGGTTGTACTTTAATTAAATGCAGCAGTGCTTGTGTATTTTCCCTGACAAATAAAATGATGAATAAAAATAAATGAGACAGACACATATCTAGAATGTGCTACACTCATGGTGCAAAAGTGTTCAACTTTAAAAACAGCACTTCGCCCGAAACATGAGCAAAGTAACCCCAACAGTGATCACTGTGCAACAGGCAACATCTAAAAAACATCTGAAAACATCTGAAAGATCTAAATCAGACCCTGCACAAAGGCATGATGGGAAAACCCAGATGTGAAATGGCAGTGGGCGGAGCTTGGATCAGTTGACTCCCTGCAGTGTTAGATTAACACTGAATGGAGTTCAAATCACACTGAGTGTTAACATTAACACTGAAATGTTTCACACTGAGAGTTCAACGCTCCAGTTTTAACCTCTTCTGAAGCTAAGCTATATCAGGGATCAACACGCTATTTCCGATGAGTTCTTCAAAATAAAAGTCCATTATTATCAATTTGTTTAAGTGCTTTTATTATGAATGCCCACTCAAGGAAATGTGGTGTTGTCAGTAGCAGTTTGAAACCCCTCAGCAGGGGAGAAATGAAACTTAAACCTACAGGTGCAGTTCAGCAGAAGTGGACACAGAGAGACTAATCTCTGTGATCTTCGGCAGCAGTTCAGTATGTCATCACAGCTTTTTAATGGGAAAAGGGAGATTTTAACACCATAATATGCAAGTAGATGCTTTCTCTTTTTTAATTTGTAATGCCACATTATAATATCAGTGCTAAGGACAAAAAATACCAAGATATGGGCCACATCATCCAGTCCTGTCATAAGACAGCCTTATGTCCCCATGTTTAGATAGCTAATTAGACTTTATCCTGCCATTAGAACACAGATTTCTGTACTGAAACAATATCTTTTTCTAACAGGATTAACCACAAAGATTTTGGTGTATCATAACAACCCTACTTTGAGTTTAGATGAGGTTAAACATGCACTAATCTGACCTCCAGGTTTGATCAAATCTGCATGCGTCCTGTAGCGTGTGGGAGCCAATGAGGGAAACAGATGCAGAAGTCACAACAATGGAGTCTTAAAACATGGCGGTCACATCAAGACATCCTTTCTCTCCATTGTCAAACACCTACTCTTTTTCGGTCACGTGTTCTTCGTTTCTGCAGAGGCTTGAGAGGTTTGACCCCGAGGCTCGCTCAGAACAACCACTGACAGTAGACGTACTGTGTGCTCTAGTTCAATAAGAAAACCTTCCAGTCTCAGTCTATACGTGAGACCACAAGTCTTTCATGTTGCTCTGCCTCTGAACTTTCCACCACGTCACTGCACCCAGTGACAGACTGAATGAGCTTTCACATCAGTGTGTACTCTCACAGCGTGTCACTTAATAATCCAGCGTTTTCTCCTGTGTCTGTGAGGGTGAACATGAGTGGGTTAAAGGGAGGATTGCTATGATACAGCCAGCACCTGCTCTGTTGATCTCTGAGTGCTTTAACCAGCTCCGCCCTTGTCTGTCGCTGTCACACTAACATATGCACAGGTAGAGGTCATAGTACCTCCTGTTAACTGTCCTTCACCGTGAATGCACCACTCTTCAGGTGTTTCCTCACACGCTGAAATCTGTCTGCTTCAGTGCGGTCTATAAACAGCCTAAAACTGAAAGTTGCACCAAAAAAAGGATGCGTGCACTCATTAAGGTTTTCCATTTTCATAGTGTTCTGTGCAGCCAGTCTTTCACACATTTTGTCTAAAACTCAAGTGGAGGGGAATGAATTTTTCTGATTCTTGGGGGATTGTGGACAGGCCAGGGGCACATATTTTTGCTAGAAAAGCCTGAAAAAGTGTATTTTGCATAACATGTGACCTTTAAGGGGTTAGGAAAATTTAAGGAACCACTGTGTTAGGCAGTGTCCTGAAGTTTGACTGCAGTTTTTAATGGTTTCATGCCTCTTCTTCTCACCTGTTACATGAAAGATTAAGATTTCCCAATAATATCCATTAGAGATGCACAGATTGAACAGGGACTGACCATCATCTGCAGATGTTTATCTAAGCTACATAATTGTTAGATTAAAATCAATGCACATGTTGTGTGTCATCTCTGCCATAGAACCAGTGTCAGATTACAATGTTGGCAAGCAGACAAAAAGCATTTTATAATTTAAAATTCTACTGAAGGATTCAGAGTGAATATGATCAATAAAACTGAGCTGGACGATTTTCTTTATGAGAACACTGTGGTTACACAAGAGCAACATCCAGCCAGCTATCCCTCCTTCATCCATCCATCCATCCATCCATCCATCCATCCATCCATCCTTCATCCATCCATCCATCCATTCTTCATCCATCCATCCATCCATCCCTCATCCATCCACCCATCCATCCATCCATCCATTCTTCATCCATCCATCCATCCTTCATCCATCCACCCATCCATCCATCCTTCATCCATCCATCCATCCATCCATCCATCCATCCATCCTTCATCCATCCATCCATCCATCCATCCTTCATCCATCCATCCATCCATTCTTCATACATCCATCCATCCATCCTTCATCCATCCACCCATCCATCCATCCTTCATACATCCATCCATCCATCCTTCATCCATCCATCCATCCATCCATCAATCTATCATCCATCCATCCATCCTTCACCCATCCATCCATTACCCATCCATCCCTCCATCATCCATCCATCCATTCATCTAGTTTTTTAATCCAGCCATCCATCCCTCCTTTATCCATCCATCCATCATTCATCCATCATCCATCCATCCATCCATCAATCTATCCATCATCCATCATTCCTTCACTCATCCATCCATTACCTATCCATCCCTCCATCCATCCATCCAACCATCCATCCATCCATCCATCCATCCATCAATGTATCATCCATCCATCATTCCTTTACTCATCCATCCATCCATCCATCCCTCCATCCATCCATCATCCATCCATTCATCCATTTTTTATCCAGCCATCCATCCCTCCTTCATCCATCCATTCATCCATCCATCATTCCATCCATCATCCATCAATCCTTCATCCATCCATCCTCCCTCCCTCCCTCCATCCATTACCTATCCATCCCTCCATCCATCCATCCAACCATCCATCCATCCATCCATCCATCCATCCATCAATGTATCATCCATCCATCATTCCTTTACTCATCCATCCATCCCTCCATCCATCCATCCATCCATCATCCATCCATTCATCCATCCATTCATCCATTTTTTATCCAGCCATCCATCCCTCCTTCATCCATCCATTCATCCATCCATCATTCCATCCATCATCCATCAATCCTTCATCCATCCATCCTCCCTCCCTCCCTCCCTCCATCCATTACCTATCCATCCCTCCATCCATCCATCCAACCATCCATCCATCCATCCATCCATCCATCAATGTATCATCCATCCATCATTCCTTTACTCATCCATCCATCCCTCCATCCATCCATCCATCCATCACTCATCCATCCATCCTCCCTCCCTCCATCCATCCATCCATCACTTATCCATCCATCCATCCATTCATTCATCACTCATCCATCAATCTATGATGTGACACTTGAATCTCTGCCTCTGCAAAAAAATGATTTATTAAACTGATATATTGACACATTACAAGTTAAAGAAATATTGCAACTTCTGTGATTTGAGAAATGCAGCAGGCATATGTGATTTAATTTAATTTGCGATTAATTGTCCAGCTCTACCGCTAATTCTGTTAGGGGTGTTGGGGGGCTGGAGCCTATCCATGAGGAGGGGTTCACCCTGGACTGTTCACCAGTCAGTTGCAGGGCTGGGGCTGACATGTAGAGACAGGAAACCAGGCACTCTCACACTCCCATCTACGGCCAATTTAGAGGCACTAATTAACCACTAATTAAAAGCTTAAGTATTTACTAGCATGTCTTTGGTATTGGAGCAATATGTGAGAATCTTGATTTTCCAAAAAAATAATTTCCCAGCCCTACTTAAAATGAATCTTTGACACATATTTCACCTTAAGGTGACATTGTACCTCCAACGAAATGTAGATTAAATGTTCTGTTGTGCAAGGTAACAGTAAATGTGACATTTGTCCTCCTGGCAGCGTTCCTGTGATGCCCCAGGGCGGGCTGAGCTGGCTGGGGTTGCGATGCCTTACGTGGACCGACAGAATCGCATCTGCGGCTTCCTGGACATCGAGGAGAATGAGAACAGCGGCAGGTTTCTGCGCCGTTACTTCATCCTGGACACTCAGCAGGGCAACCTGCTGTGGTTCATGGACAACCCACAGGTGAGGCCAAGCCTGGTTTTCATAACAGCTCTGGTATCCTATGATGCTAGCAATCTTTAGAATAACAGATTGTGTTTAAAACATCTCTGGGTGGTCAGAAAGTATAAGAAAAAAAGTCTAACAACCTGAATTCTGTCACTTATTTATTGTATTGTTTGTACCTGATGGATGAATGGAGGTGCAGCTTTATTATCAGGTTGAGGAAACATGTCTACTGCAGACAGTCACAAAAATATCCTGATTTTCTTCTTACTGGGAATTGTTTTAAACAGTTCATTTTAGTTTGAATAAAATCAACCTGCAGTGACTGGTAACCAAGAGAGCATCTTAATTTTGTCAGGACAGCTCACACAAGTGTCCATTTTTGTTCTCGGTGACTTTCAAAGTCACATTTTTATCTCTGTTTTAGTAGCTTGTAGTCAAAGAGGTGAAACTCATGCATATGCATGATGTATATGCATGGGAGCAGCAGAGTAATTCTTCTTTCTGAGCTCGATGGAGGAGGTAGGAGGAGAGAGGAAGGTAAATACGTAGTGAGGAAGTTTGTCAGACAATGCTGCCCTGCCCTGACTTTAAACACGGTTGGATGAAACTGCAGAAGAAGACTCACACCCATGCAGATTCCTTATCAGAGCATCCAACTGTTTCATAGGTGCCAGACAAAGAGGAAGTGGAACAGAAATGCGAAAGGACTGGTAGTATCTTCATTAGTGTGGGAAATTCCTGCAACATTTCAGCCACGTGCTGCAGGTGCAGAGAGGTTGACCGAGGATATTGATGATTTCACTGCTTCTGGTTTTCTTTTCAGTCGTATTCATAGCAAAAATACTGCTCTATTTAATAGTAATGGAGACACTCCATTCAATAAAGTTCTATTTTATCGCCTGTACAAACCAAACACTTCTACAAGCTTGGAAAATAGAATCATACAGATGTAAATATTTACAGGATCTAGTTTCAAGTCTTGCAAAAAAATATGTTTTTTATGATAATGAGGACTCTTAAAACATACATGAAGGGGTGCATTTAAAATGCCATCATATTTTGTAGAATATTTCATAAAATTGTGCTGTGATTGTGATATTCATGTGAAAAATGTGTTATTGAGTGACTTAAAGCATGGTTTTAGGATGTTCCTGTTTTTCTGGGAGGGGGAATAAAGAGTGAGCTTTCTCTCTTCCAGAGGAGATTTTAATCCCAGTGGGATTTCCAGGTAAAATAAATATAAGACAAAATCAAGATAAATAACATATTTTTGCATTTCTTTGTTCAGAATCTGCCAAAGGGTGCAGAAAATGTGGGATCTCTCAAACTCACCTATATCTCCAAGGTTAGTCCTCTGCGTCTCATACTCGTAAAAACAACATTTTACTGTGTCCTGATGGGATGAATATTCACCCCCCTTTAAAGCCCCTGGCCTAATTCAATAGAAGTCCAGTCAGTGAAATGAGGATCACCTGAGTGCAGTGAATGTGTCTCAGTGATTAGTATAAAGACACCTGTGTCCAGTCACTGGTTAATCAGTATTCCTGGCTACCATTACACCATTAAGACAAAAGAACACTCAAAGAATAGGTTATTGAAAAGTCTAAGTCAGGGGGTGGATACAGAAACATCTCCAAGTCTCTGAATATCCCCCAGAGTTCAGTTAAATCCATCATGAAGAAATGAAGGAATATGTCAAATGTGTAAATCTGCCTAGTTCAGACCGTCCTCACAAACTGAGTGGGCGTGCAAGAAGGAGACTAGTGAGAGAGGACACCAAGACACCTATGACTACTCTGAAGGAGTTCCAAGCTCCAGCTTCAGAGATGGTAGAGACTCTGCAGACAACAACTGTTGGCCGGGTTCTTCACCAGTCAGAGCTTTATGGGAGAGTGGCAAAGAGAAAGACACTGTTGAAGAAAACTCAGATTCAATCTGGACTAGAGTTCACCAAAAGGCATGTGGGAGACTCCATGGTCAAGAGGAAGGAAGTTCTTTGGTCTGATGAGACCAGAATGGAGCTTTTTGGATGCCAAACACTGACATCACCACAAACACACCATCCCTACTGTGGTGCACGGTGGTGGCAGCATCATGCTATTCGTATGCTTCTTGGGAGTTGGTCCTGGAAGTCTTGTAAAGGTAGAGGGTAAAATGAAAATCCTGCAGGACAATCTTATTCAGTCTGACAAGGAACTACAGCTTGGGAGAAGATTTAGGGTGCTCTCATATTAGACACAGTTGTTTTGAACCACGTCGCAGCACAGTTCCTCCCCCTCCCCCTTCCCCTCGCTGGCTTGCTTTCACACTAGCAACATCGAACCGCACCCGGGCCCACTTGCGCATTTACTCAGTCTGAAACAGTAGGGGGCAGTATGCATGTAGCTGGTTTACAACCCCGCCAAGGAGGAGAAAGAAGAAGAAGCTACCATGGCAAAACCCCCGGGTCATGACCTGAGCGAAGATTGTTTTTATTTTGACCTGGCAAAAAGTCCATCCTGCAGCCATGGATGATTTAAAATCACTTTTTTAGATGCCAGCAACTTCGCTCTTTGTATCTGCACATCTACTACAGCTCAGAGGATTAAATGGGCTCACGCTGTGCATATACAGCAGTTTTTGAGGTGACAGGAGACTTTTATTGCCTTTGCGCCTCCTCTCACTGACTGCAACTTGTGTTCATCTGTAATGTGAGTCACAATAGACCGTTTATAGACTGGATTCTCATGATTTCCGCCCTTTATTAAGGATAATTGTGAACAAAATGCCACACTGTGGAAAGAAGTTTAGTTTTTATGATGACGTCATAAAGCTGATACGACACTCTGTCCCGTATCTGGGGGCGGTTGCATTCACATCTAATCCGAACCGTGCCAGAGTCCACTTGAATTGCCCCTGAGACCACCTCCCTAAGCGAGCCTGGGCCCGGTGCCATGGCGCGGTTCATTTGCATTCACACTACCCAAATGAATTAGACTTTGGGCTCAAGTGCACTCAGATCCGGGACCAGGCCAGATGTGTAAAAGTGAAAGCAACCTTATTTTCCAGCAAGAAAATGAGCCAAAGAAGAAATGGTTTAATACAACAAGGAGAATGTCCTAGAGCGGCCGAGTCAAAGCCCAGATCTCAATCCAGTAGAGTTTGTGGCTGGACATGAGAAGGACTGATCACGCCTGATCCCTGTGCAACCTGACAGAGCTTGAGCAGTTTAGCAAAGAAGATCAGAGTAAAATTCAGTGGTTGAGGCCTATCCACACAGACTCAGAGCTGTGACTCTACTAAATACTGACATGAAGGGGGTGAATATTTATTAGGTCACTTATTTTACATTACAGATTTTTATTTAATTGAAATTGAAATATTTTAATTTATTTTTGTATTTTTGCAGTCAAAGACTCAAATTATATCAACCATGATAGATTTATAAAATCAGTAAAATTGTAAAAAATCCAAGGGGGTGAATAATTTTTATAGGCACTGTACCTTGTAAAATAATGAGATTACACACATCTTCACTTGTATTTCACAAATTTTACATATAAGTAAAAGCTGACATGCTAAAATGCTAAATTAGGACATATTATGGTACATATAACGTTTTTTTCTGTCGTTGATGGTCAGGATATCCTCTTGTTTATTTCTTTCTTCTCACATTTTCTGGATGACTCTGATAGATAACTTCATCCCATTTAAATAAGTTTCCAACAACACTTATGAAATAAATAATCAGACTGAATGTTTATGCTCTTGTTTTCAGGTCAGTGATGCCACCAAACTCAGACCAAAGGCAGAGTTCTGCTTTGGTGAGTCCATCCACATTTTTGTCCTTTTTCTTAGGCTCAGACCTCGCCTATGGTTCAACATGTACCTTGGTTTTATGGTCATGGATTTTGGTTTAGAAATATCGTAATGGCACGGACTGTCAGAGGGTTTTTTCTCTTGTACTCCTGCCTTAGGCATTTTTGGTTAAATCTATGGGAGCAGGAAGGGTTAAGGAGAAAACTCAGCTTTGAAGGACAAGCTAACTGTACCTGCCATGTGATACACGGTCTTCTAAATCAGTGGTTCTCAACCTTGGGGTCAGGACCCCATTGAGGGTCACAGGACACTGAGAGGGGGTCTCCAGATGCCTTGAAAAAAACTAAGAACATTTTTTAAATTACACTGTTGCCACTTTACACCAAATTTACCAAATTTTAACCCTTTTTCATCACTTTTTAACACCACTTTTGCCAATTAAAACACATTTTTGCCACTTAAAACCCATTTTTGTCCATTTTGAACCCTTTCCGTCACATTTTTCTGCCTGTTTTTGCTACAGCTAAACCAATTTTTTGCTGCCCATTTTTGCCTCTGTTGACGCATTATTGCCTCTATGAACCCCTTTTTACACCCCTTTTGCCCATTCTAACTACAGTTAACCCATTTTTGCCAGTTTATATCCATTTTTCATCCCATTCCACCTAATTTCCACCAATAGTTTTGCGATTTAAAGCCATTTAAACCATTTTTATCTCATTTTTGCAATTTTTAACCCATTTATGTTCTTTAAAAATCCAATTTTCCCACCTTCTCACCATTTTGTGCCATAATTAACCAATTTTAGCTATTTGTAACCCATTTGAATTATGTTTTTAACAAAAGATTTTTTCATCTATAGATGGCTAAATGAATAAATAAACATATTTGTTTCTTTGATATGAGTGGTTATTATTCAGGTCAAATATAAAGTATGGTTTTCTCAGCTTAACTTCACAATAGACCATGGTTTTAGTGAACTCCATGGGCCCCCAGTTTGGCTTGGTCCCAGAAACCTCCCCCTTTAACCCCCTTATGGACGGCTTTGTCTCCACATGACTATTCTTAAATGTTCCTGGCTGTTCAACCACCTTCTAGTACAGTGGGGGTCCCCGGTCTCTGGCACCTTTATTTTGGGGGTCGTGGGCTGAAAAAGTTGAGAACCACTGCTCTAAATGTAAAATCTACCCACATGACTGATGATAACTGCAGATCCTGGATTGAATATTTAGTCCCAGTGATGAATTTCCTCATCCAGGTGTGCAAACTTACAGGCACAGACTAAAAGAGACAATTCAAAGCAGCATAAATAGCAGTCCAGTGTGGTGGCCACCATCAGAACTACTCTTAAATAACAGCTGGATGGCATCACAGAGTCTGCATCGATGTTTTGTAAAGGGTTTTTTTGCCCTTTTTTTGGAATTGCTAAGGACCCCTTTTCCTTCCATCCAGCTGTCTCTACCTCCTTCACTCCTCGCCATCCAATCCTCCGTCCTCGTTTCCTTCCTCACTCGTTTCTCCCCTTCCTCGTCCCTTTTCCTCTCCTGTTAGCTTCATTTCCTCCCTTTTGTCCCTCCCTGCTTGTTGTTGTTCCTCTGGTGGCCAACGGTAGCTTTTTGTCACTCAATTGGAGGAAACTGTACAATATCCCCGACCTGACCTGTGTGAGCATGTTTGCATCTGGATGGGATGTTAGCACACGAACACTCAGGCTGACATCCTCTGCCTCGGAGTAACCAGAAACAAACGGATATTTTTAGCTCATGATTTGCATGAAGCTCACTGTAGTTTTCTTCTCCCTCCTGTGGTTTCTGGTTGAATTTTTCTACAGAAACAAAGAAAGGAACCATCTCTGTTTTTTAATTTCTCTGCAGTTATCAACGCAGGAATGAGGAAGTTCTATCTGCAGGCCAACGACCAGCAGGACTTGGTGGAGTGGATCAGCGTTCTCAACAACGCCACCAAGATTACTGTGAGCATGCACTGATGGATCAATAGGTGACCCTGTTTCTGCTGCTGTTGGAGCCCACTCTGTGTTTGGCTTCAGGCAATGGCAGATGGAAAATTACCCATCAGGCCAGAGCATAAAGGCTGAGCTGAAACAGAATAAAACGGGACAGAAAAACCGTCTCCGCTGTCAGACGCTGATGTTCGGTATTTATCCTCATATTTGCTCGCTGTTTGATATGGAGAGCTCATGCAGAGGATTTAACACAGGCAATTAATTCATTACAACACTTCAGTTAAAGCAATGGGCTTTTATTTCCTTCACCCAGCCTTTATTTAAGACAGGCTTCAATATGAGAATGGCCTGTCATTATTTTTAAACTTAACTCACAGACAGCAACAATTTGAAAGGTTCAACTTCCCATAGGGTACAAGGATTCAAGGGTCTAGGCGCCAACAGTCCCATAAAATATGATGGTTCAGGCCCTAGGGGTCCAGATCCCAAATAAGATACAAGGATTCAAGGCTGCAGGGGTTTCAGACCCACATCCCACCTAAGGAAACAAGTTTTTGAGGTCTTTAGGGCTCAAAATATGAAAAGATTTGGGGATTCAGGGCCCCAGGTGTTAAAAACCCCACATGTTTGATAGTTTGGGGTCCTAGAGATTTCAGGGTCCAAAATACAACCCACATTCCTAAAAAGTTGAGGTGCTGTGTAGAATATGAATAGAACAGAATGAATAATTTATTAGGATAATTTATTCCCAATAGAACATAAAAAACACAACAGATGTTGAAACTGAGACATTTTACAATATCTTGAAAAGTATTATCTCATTTTGAATTTGATGGCAGCAACATATCTCAAAAAAGTAGGGACAGGGCCATGAAAGGCTGGAAAAGTAAGTGGTACTTTTAGCATTTTGAACTAATTAGGTTAACATATCTGGGTATAAAAGGAGCATTTTAGAGAGGCACAGTCTCTCAGAGGTAAGGATGAGCAGAGGTATGTTGTTGATGTTCTATTGTTTAAAAAAAAATGGGTTTATGATATTTACAAATCATTGCATTTTGTTTTTGTTTACATTTTACACAGAGTCCCAATTTTTTCGAATTGGGGTTGTAAATGAGGGTCAAAGACCCTCTGGGTTTCTGGCACGTCAGATAGAAGGCGTTACATATCTGTGGTATGGAGTATATTCCCCATCAGTGTGGCAAACAACCTATGGAGGGCGAAAGTTCAGAACCTCTCTAAAGAAAAGCTGGAGCATTATTAGACAAATGTTAATACCGAACAGAATGACAGCAGAAATGAGACAAGCCCAGAGGTACAGAGCTGTTGTTGCTCCTGAAAAAAGACCAAACATGGTTAATTTATCCCACTAAAATAGCTGAGTGCATTTTTAAAGACTAAAAACTATGAAGGTACTGATAAATCTTTAAAAAATCTACCAGAAAATAAGCTTATGGCAGCTTCATTTTGAGATTGCATTACATGTCTTTAATAAGACAAGAAAAAAAGCAGAATGGTTTCTTTTTTATAGGTGTACTACTGAGAGTTTCTCATGCGCTGCTGGTTTTCTCCTCTTGTGTTTCTAGGTGCCAAAGCCAGGCGAGGGCCAAACCGCCAATGCAGAGACTCCCCAGGAGGTCCTGGGAGCCATGAAGCAGGTCTCCTACAAGACTGAGATCATAGGAGGGGTCCCTATCATCACTGCTACACAGGTAACAAATAGAGTCATGTGCGTAGCATTAGCAGCTGTTAGCAGAAGCAGCTTGGCAGGTCTGATCCTGTCTGTGATGGTATGCAACACCAACGTGTGACCGAGCTTGCATCAACACAGGCGAGTGACGGCAGGCTGAAATTCTGTGGCTGGAAGGTCAAAACTTTGAAGAATGAGCAGGAACAACAAGCTGGGGAGATATGGAGAAGGGTTGTCATGGTGATACCTTATTGATAAAAATAAAATGATAGCAATGTACGTTTTTATTCAACTGCAACACAAACTACAGTCCAAAAAGATGCTTTTTCCCTCTTCTCTACTTTTTCAGATTTCATGTTTTATATTCTGAGAATATAATGACGCAGTGCCTCCTAGACTGTGATGAACTGCTGTGTATTTGTGTGTTTCAGGAGCAGGGGGAGGGGCAGAACGGGGCAGAGCGTGGAGGTGTAAAGCGGGGTCAGAATCAGCTGCCCTACTTTCTGTCCAGAGGAGTGCAGGACCAGGGCGTCATCAAGGCTGGATACTGTGTCAAACAGGGAGCTGTGGTGAGAGAAATACACAAACACTGCCTATTAATAAGTCTAAAGCTTCAATTATTTGTTTGTGTAAAAGAAAATGGAGTGCATAAAAGTTAGCTTTGTAATTTGAAATGCTTAAAAACAGCCGTTGTAACACCTTTCTATTACTGGCTGACAAGTAAAATATGTCAAGTCATTTTCAAGGATTTAGGCATGAAATACAGTGGGGGGTGCTGCACGGCAACGCAGGGGTTAGTGCTGTTGCCTCTCAGCAAAAAGGTTCCTGGTTTCTGTGCTGAATTTGCATGTTGACACCGTGCATGCGTGGGTTCTCTCCGTGTACTCCAACATCCCACCACCAAAAACCGTTAGGTTAATTGGCCGGAGGTGTGAGTGTGAGCGTGCCTGGTTGTCTGTCTCAGCCATGCAATTGACTGGCGACCAGTCCAGGGTGTACCCCGCCTTTTGGGTAGGCTCAAGCCCAGCAGTGACCCCTAATGGGACAAGGGCTGTTTTTTAATTTGCCTACTGCATACTCCTGCCAAACGCAGTATGCAGTATGTATTGCACACTGCAATACATACTGCGATCATACTGCACTCAGGGTAGTGTTTCTATTTGATTTTTCGGGATTTTTATAGCCGTTGTTTTTAGCTTAGCATGTATACTGCAGTAAAGGGCACACTTGACAGCACCTTTCCGGCCGTTACAAGCCATAACGGCAAAACAAAAAACAGCCGCGATTTTATTAGTACTTCCTCTAAGGAGGTTATATGATCGGGTGGGTTTGTGCATTTGTTAGTTTGTTAGTTAGTTTGTTAGTTTGCAACATAACTCAAAATGTTATGGATGAATTTTCATGAAATTTTCAGGAAATGTCAGAAATATCATAAGGAAGAACTGACTAGATTTTGGGACTGACCTGGATCCAGGAATTTTTTAAAAGATTCCTTACTATTGGGAAATAGGGCTAATGGCGGAGGTCTGCGCTCTCCAAGTGCTTTTCTAGTTACAACTTATTTCGCTATAGTACATGTTAAAAAGGTAAAGATAAAAGGTAATGGCACTTTTTGTAACAAACAGCCACTTCAGTGAAAGTGCCACCGCTCTCCACTAGTACAAACTCTGACCCAGTGCTTTGCATTGTGGGTAACAGTAAGCGAAGCAGACTGGTCCGATGCATACTGTGAAATTTTCCTGAATCAATACGCACTGCTAGTATATTAGGCAAATTCAAAAACGGCCAAGGTGTAAAAAATAGATGGATGGAGACCCCGACAGCTTGTCTCAAGATATACTTATTCTGATTGTTAATATGTTTAAATCTGAAATAGTTGTCTTGGAAAAACAGCACGTCTTTGAATCACTCCTGTCAGAATGTTTGATTACAGAATTAACAGAGCAGCATCGCCTTGTGTCAAAACTAAGAAATCATGCACACGCTCCATGTTCTATTGCATCAGGAAATGGATTTGGCTCTCCTGATATGAGAGGAGGGCGGAAAATTCGTCCAAGCTGGGAGGGCCAACCGAACCTGGGGGTGGAGCTAACTCCCCACATGACATCATGAGGGGAAAATCTGAGAATGGCTCGTTTCAGCACATATTTTCTGAAAGGTGGAGGGGGGGGGTGAATTTTTCTGATTCTTGGGAAGACTGTGGACAGGCAAGGGTTAAATACTGTTGCTAGAAAAGCCTGAAAAAGTGTATTTTGCATAATGACCTTTAAAGATCCAATGACCATTTTCTTTTGCATGACCCTCACAAGAAACATAAGATTTCATTCTATGGGGTCCCAGCAGCTCCAAACCTTTATGTGGAGCTTAATCATTGGGATCTGTTTCTTTGGATTATGGAGAGAGATACACCCTGCAGTCTGTTGAAAATCCTAGCAGTACTTTACTTGTTAAACTCATTTACTTACTCTGTTCGTAAATGGCGGAAATGTTTGGAAAATGCAAAGTTATTTTCTCAATGCCTTATTAAATCAACGTTTTCCAAGAAAATGTAAGTCATCTAGTAGAGTTAAACTTATAAATAAATGATGAATGTTTCTCCTGTTTTTCTCAGATGAAGAATTGGAAGAGACGGTACTTCACACTGGAAGAAAACGCTCTCAGCTACTACAAATCTGACCTGGTGAGAAAACATTTCTGTGTTTTAAGATTTATTTGAGTGAATGGACCCTTTAGGAAGACTGCAGCTGGCTGCATCAGGTTGCTGCAGTCCTCTTAAGCCCAACGACTGCTGGTTTATTCATTCAGCTTCATAAGAAACACAAACACACACAGCTGGCTGAGACTTGATGCAACAAAAAAAAGAGGAGAATGTTCACAGACCAGAAAAGCTGATGCACATTAAACCATGAAAGAGTAGAAAAGTCAGGCTCTTCTCTGTGTGTTTTCTTTCCCTTAGATAGCTGTGAGTCTTGACATGCTGCAGCATGTGTCCTGAATACCTCCTGACATGATCCACGTGTGGAAAGATTAGCAAGTTCTTAACGCCGCCTGTCGGGACACACCCAGTATGAGTGCTTTTGCAGACTGGCTGTGTGATCATGCCTCTACATTTTCCACTGAAGGTTTGCAGAGTCACACGCTGAAAGAGGGGTCAGGGCGTGAGTGAAAATATAATGCAGTTGTGGACACTGATCACCTAAAAGCTTGGTTCAGCCTCATGTAAGACAGCTTTAATCCTCCAAGGAGGAAGTCTATGTTCATGTCAGACCTGGGGCTCCTCTTTGGCATGTTATTCCCTGCTATCTAAAAGTAGAGAATCAGTGGTTGATTGCTTACAGGAACTATGCATTTAGAAGTCTGCCACATGACCTCCTATGCAATAGCATTTAAAATGCATGTCAATACGGTTTTACATTGCCTTGCCTGTGCTTCTCTGAAAATCTGCACTGCAGTCTTCTTCCTTTTAAAAGAAAATATCAAGAATAGAGGAGGAAACACGGTGCATCTCAAGATTTTAGTATTCATGAAGAATTGAAAGACCGAGAATTGTAGCTTTGCATGTATTAGCCGTCAGTTCATCTATTTTCTCAAGAATCAGAACCGAGTTTTATTGCCAAGAACGTTTTCCAATACAAAGAATGTGACTTGGTGTTTGGTGCAATAAAATAACGTAGAATAGATTGAAGTATTTAAAGACTGTAAACTTAAATAGATTATTGTAGGAAAATATAGAAGCAATTAAAGAGAGAAAATACAGTATGAACACCACAAAGTATGTGCAAAGATGCAAAACTGTACCAATGTGCAGGTTTACTGCTGATTAGGTTATCGTGCAATTTTCTAAAGTAAGCATGCATTATGTTTTATTAAACATGCATTAATTTTGTCTACTGATTCTAAAGTTCAGTTAGCCTGTAATGTGGGGGGAGGGGGGGGCTGGAGTACTGCTCATGATGCTGACAGCAGAAGGGAAGGCACTGTTCTTGTGGTGGGAGGTTTTGGTTCTTATAGACTTCAAAAGTCCATGTCCAGGTTAGGAGCAATGGGCTGCCATTTCACCTGCATGCCTCAGAGTCCTCGAGGTGTACAGGTCATGGAGAGATGGTAGGCTGCAGCCAGTTACCCTCTCTGCAGAGCAGATGATGTGCCGCAGCCTCACCCTATCTTTTCTTGGCTGCAACACACCAGACGATGTAGATGTGCACCATTATGGTCTGTGGCAGGCTGAGTTTGCTCAGCTGCTGCAGGAATTACATCCTCCATTGGGCTGTCTTGATAAGGGAGCTGATGTTGAGCTCTAACTTGAGGTCCTCTGTGATGACGGTACCAAGGAGGTGGAAAGAAGCTTGAAGATTCAAAGCTCTAGGTGTGAAAGGTCCTAAAAAATATGATGGTTGCAGGCCCTCCAGCCCCCATACCACCTAAAAGATATTAGTTCAAGGTCTCTGGGCCTCAAATCACCATACAACTTAATGTAATCCTAATAAAAACCCCAAATATATGGAGATTTGAAGACCAAAAGGTCTTAGGTTCCTAAATATATGAGGGCTCCAGACCCCCAGGGTTCACCCCAAATCTGAAACGCCACAACTGCTTCACATATTCATAGACTGGGATATATTGCATGTGCATCTGGACAACAACTTATAGACGGTGTTTGAGAAGGGCAGAACCTTTGAGAAAAACTCTGAGGGTGATTGGTTGAATGTTCAGTCTGTCACACTCATTATGGGCCAACCGTTCTTTGCCGGTTCTTATCAGAAGGCCCTGATTGCTGCATCTAAGTAGCTCTCTTCACTGGCCACCATTGTTTACAATCTTTCTTCACCTAAACCACACCTGTAGCCACCGCCTCTTCTTCCAAATGATGCTGATTGGTCCCGTCATTCCCTGACCAGGAACAAGCCTATCAGCTCAATAGTCTACAAGATGGATCTGCCTGATGGCAGATGTGGAATTTGGCCCCTCTGTCCGCTTTGGAAAGGCTAGGGTCTTCACCCAGTTGGACTTCCCTGGAAGAACTCCAAAGGGGGTGAACTAGGAATCATCGCTTTCTCTGAGTGCAACCAACCTTCTGAAGAAACCCATTTCAGCTGCTTGTGTCACATTCTCATTCTCTTAGTCACTACCTCTAACCATAGGTGAGGGTTGGAATGAAGATCAGCTGGTAAACTGAGAGCTTTGCTCCCTCGTCACCACGTCAGTCCCAGGAAACAGAGGTTATACTGCACTCACTTTATCTGTCAGCTTCCTGATCATGTTGTAGCTGCTGTGAAGTGTTAATGTTTCTTCTCCTTTCCCTGCAGGAGAGGGAGGCACTGAGGGTGATACCGTTAAAAGAGATTAACAGAGTTCAAGAGTGCAAACAGAGGTCTGTGATCCTTCCTTAGCATGTTGATAGCATGCTTTGTTCCTGCATTCATATCAATTATTATAAAAATGTTGCTTCTCATGTCTCTGTCCTGTATCCTGCAGTGAGCTGATGATGAGGGACAATCTGTTTGAAATGGTCACCAGCTCCAGGACCTTCTACATACAGGTAACACTCACGTTCACATTCAGAAATCCAGTTAAACTGCCTGCAACTCTGTGCATGAGATGTACTGTAAATTCAGTGAAAAAGTTGCTGTTTTAATACCCTTTTTCCTTATTATCATATTTTATTCCTTTATACTGGTGATCATCAGCAGACAAGGCCCATAAGGACAGATAAAGGGAAGAGCTTTCTGGGGAGGTTTGAAAATCATGGTGCAGTGTATCAAAACAACACATGAATTTCATTTATTGTTGCTGTAGTAAAATACAGCTCTTTTCACAATATAAAGCCCTTTTATCAAAACATACTTACATTTATTAATGTAAACAATGTGTGCACAGCTACCAAGGAATAACGCAAACCATGGGGATTGTAGACATGTCAGTACACAACTTTTGTCGTTCTTGAAAAGAAAACAACTCACTGCACTGAACTATTAGGAAAGCTTGGCCATGACCAGCACAAATGTCAGGATGCCAGACAATAAAATAGAAGGAACTGAGGCTTTTTTTTTTTTTTTTTTTTGGAAATATAATGAATAATTGTAAAAAGTGAGAAAAGCATGGGTGAAAAGTGACAAGAATGGGTAAAAATACTCAAAGGAAAAAAAGGCATAAATGGGTTAAAAATGGCATATTTGGGAAAAATTGGCTCAAATGGACAAGATGGGCAAAAATTGGCAAGAAATGGAAGCAGGAAGTAGAAAAAAAATGGGTTAAATGCAGCAAAACTGGCAAAAAATGTTACTGAATGGGAAAGGTGATGAAAGTGGCAGAAAAAGGCAAATGTTGCCCAAAGTAAGCAAAAACTTGCAAAAAGATGCAGCAGAAACGGGCAAAAAAATGGTAAAAAGATGACAGTGATGGAAATGAGTGAAAAAAAGCATATTACCAGGAAAAAAGTAGCAAAAGGTTGAAAAAAGTGGCAAAAATGAACCAAAAGTGGCAAATAATTAACCGTAAATGGCAAAATTTGTCAAAAAGCATCAAAAAGTTGAAAAAATAGACAAAAAGTGGCAAAAACAGTTAAAGGGTGGCTTAAGTTGTCTAACATGCAAAGATGTAGGAGAAAGATGTAGGAGAAATGGGGGAAAAGGGGGCAAAAAGTGACAGAAATGGACAAAAAGTGGCAAGAAATGGACATGAAGTATTAAAAATGGGCATAAAGGTGCTGAAATAGAAAAAAGAGACAAAAATGTCAGAAAAGGGCAAGTAGTGCCCAAAGTAGGCAAAAACTTGCAAAATGGGCAAGAAAGTGGTGAAAAGATGAAAGTGATAGAAATTTGTAAAGAGGGTAAAAGACAGGGTAAATGTGGCCAAAATGTTAAAAAAAAAAAAAAGTGGCAAAAATATGTGACAAATATGGCAAAATTTGGCAAAAGCAGCAAAAAATACCAAATAGACAAGAAGTGGCATAAACAGACAAATAAAAGGCAAAGGTCGGCTTAAGTAGGCAAAACGTTGTGAAAAGATGGCAACAAAAGGAGCAAGCAATGGTTAAAAAAACAGAAACTGGTGAAAAGTTCAAAAATGGGATAAAAATGGCAAAAATGGGCAAAAAGATGACCAAGCGTGGCTAAAGTTGCACAGAGATGTTACAGAAATAGCAAAAGGTTGCAAAATTAAGCAATAGTGTAATAATGGATGAAAAAAAGTGGTTAAAATGGTTAAATACAACCACAAATAAATATTCTCTGGGTTTATCAGGGGCCATTCTCTGGGTTTATCAGGGTCCATTCTCGGGGTTTATCAGGGGCCATTCTCTGGGTTTATCAGGGGCCATTCTCGGGGTTTATCAGGGGCCATTCTCTGGGTTTATCAGGGGCCATTCTCGGGGTTTATCAGGGTCCATTCTCGGGGTTTATCAGGGGCCATTCTCTGGGTTTATCAGGGGCCATTCTCGGGGTTTATCAGGGTCCATTCTCTGGGTTTATCAGGGGCCATTCTCTGGGTTTATCAGGGGCCATTCTCGGGGTTTATCAGGGTCCATTCTCTGGGTTTATCAGGGGCCATTCTCTAGGTTTATCAGGGGCCATTCTCGGGGTTTATCAAAGGCTATTCTTTGGGTTTATCAGGGGCCATTTTCTGGGTTTATCAGGGTCCATTCTCTGGGTTTATCAGGGTCCATTCTCTGGGTTTAT
The DNA here is from genome assembly GCF_018320785.1 of Cheilinus undulatus. Taxonomy (NCBI): domain Eukaryota; kingdom Metazoa; phylum Chordata; class Actinopteri; order Labriformes; family Labridae; genus Cheilinus; species Cheilinus undulatus. Next base: position 38,715,309 of record NC_054884.1, on the reverse strand, counting down.
CAGGGGCCATTCTCGGGGTTTATCAGGGGCCATTCTCTGGGTTTATCAGGGTCCATTCTCTGGGTTTATCAGGGGCCATTCTCGGGGTTTATCAGAAGCTATTCTTTGGGTTTATCAGGGGCCCAGCCAATTCTGTGGGCGGGGCTACCAGCAGACATCAAACATAACCCAGTGCTGTCCAACATTGGCTCCTTTTCACTGAGGTTTTGGAAGCTGCTTCTTCACTACTCAAACCATGCTGTGTTTAATAGTAATCCAGACCAGAAAGAGGGTTTGCAGCATTTTCTACCACCAATTCTGCCTCATGAGGTCATAATCCAGTATTAAGAACGGGAACAAGCCTTCCTTTTTCAGCCAGGTCTGCTCCCGCTGTCGACTGTTTAAGTCCCGTCTTTCCCACGCTGGCTTCTGAGCTCTTAGCTCAGTGGCTGTGACTTAATATTTAATTCAGTATTATAAACTTTTTATCCTTATTACTCTAAATAATCTTACTGCTAATGCCTTTCTGTGTTGAGGTTCTCTGCCTGGTCATTTGACTGCACTACTGGTTTTAAAGATTAATATAATCAGTAATGCTGTCAGTCATTAAAAAAAATCAAACTATTTAACCTCAGGCTTTGTATTTAATCAATTGGATATACTCTGGCAATAGAAGAACTCCATTAAAGGTACTTTTCCCTCTCTCTCCTCCTCTGCTGGTTTTCCTCCATAGGCCGACAGTCCAGAGGACATGCACAGCTGGATTAAAGCCATCTCAGGTGCAATTGTGGCTCAGCGTGGCCCGGGACGTTCTGCTAACACTGTAGGTATCCTGTCAAAGTCATGCTGGAGAATGTTTAAGAGGAAATCAACTCTAAGGCTCTCAGATTTACACGAAAGAAGGAAATTTATCAGTAGATAAAACGTAGTTTTGTGTTCAGAGTTACCAAGTAATTCAAGTTTATCTGCTGCACAAATAAGGAATTAAAAAAGCCAAGTTAAGTCATTTAAAATCAAGAGAATCACTTTAATACCAAATATACTCGTACAAGTTTGTGTCCCTCTAGACATTTCCATCTTTTTTTCATTATTTCAAATGTATATCTTTAAACTGCTCTGCAAAGTCACATTTATCCTGTTTCAGTCCCTTTAGTCTGCATCCTTGAGCTCCATGTTGATCATGTGTTTTCTGGGAAAATGGCTCCACCTGGTGTCAGAGAGAGTTACAGCAACAGACATCAGCTTATAGAGCAGTGGTTCCCATCCAAGGGTCTAGACACCCCTAGGGGGGGCCCAGGACTTTGTCTGCTCTGATGTCATAAGTACAAACATAATGTACAACAAGGTATTCGGGCCACCTTAAAAGACAAAATAAAAAAGACAATTCAGTCAAAAGTGGAAGTTTTGGGGGAAAATAGATTTTTTTGTGCTTACACAGTTGTATGTTTGCAAGAAAAAAATCTGAATTTTAGAGTTAAAACAGTCGTACATTTTCGTGAAAAAAATGTAAAAATATCAGAAGTAAAAGCATTAAATTTTGACATTAAAATCTTGAAAATTTCAGTTTTTTTTAAATCATGAATAAACAACATCGTAAAGTCCAAAATTTACAAGAAAACAACTGAAAACAGTGGTTAGATTTTTTGACTTTTCTGCTTTATGATCTCAGAAAATTCATCATTTAGATGAACTGAAATGATGAAGATGAGCCAGCATTTCAGCGCACACAGAGACAGATGCATCGGCCTTTTCCATTTTGCACACATGGACTATCAAGGAGGTTATTTAATCTGTCAGAAGAATCTTGTAGCCAGCGGGCTCTCTCACTGACCTTTACACCAAAAAATCTGATTGTTTACAAACTTCCACGACTTTTTGAGGTCAAAAAAACTATTTTTAAATAGTTATAGTTATATTTAATAGTTACATTTTTAAATTATCGTTTTTTTAAATGAGAGATTTTTGAGTTTTTTCTTGAAAATTAACCAATCCTTTTGATTATTTATTTGTTTTTAACATGGGCCGTAATACACTGTCATAATAATGGGTAGATTATACACAGATCTTTAATAGATAGATTACACATAGAACTTAAATAGATAGATTATACATAGATCTTTAATATATAAATTATACACAGATTTTTAATAGATAGATTATACATAGATCTTTAATAGATAGGTTATACACAGATCTTAAATGGATAGATTATACACAGATCTTTAATGATAGATTACACATAGAACTTAAATAGATAGATTATACATAGATCTTTAATATATAAATTATACACAGATTTTTAATAGATAGATTATACATAGATCTTTAATAGATAGGTTATACACAGATCTTAAATGGATAGATTATACACAGATCTTTAATGATAGATTATACACAGATCTTTAATAGATAGATTACACATAGAACTTAAATAGATAGATTATACATAGATCTTTAATATATAAATTATACACAGATTTTTAATAGATAGATTATACATAGATCTTTAATAGATAGGTTATACACAGATCTTAAATGGATAGATTATACACAGATCTTTAATGATAGATTATACACAGATCTTTAATAGATAGATTATACACAGATCTTTAATGTATACATTATACACAGATCTTTAATGATAGATTATACACAGATCTTTAATAGATAGATTATACACAGATCTTTAATAGATAGATTATACACAGATCTTTAATGTATAGATTATACACAGATCTTTAATGATAGATTATACACAGATCTTTAATAGATAGATTATACACAGATCTTTAATGTATAGATTATACACAGATCTTTAATGATAGATTATACACAGATCTTTAATAGATAGATTATACACAGATCTTTAATAGATAGATTATACATCGAACTTTAATGGATAGATTATACACAGATTTTTAATGGATAGATTACACATAGATATTTTTCAAAAACAACTGTATGTTGGGATTTTGTCAGTGAAACAATGAAAACTAATGTATACTCATTCAGAGGGATCCCTGGTGGGGTTTAGCTTTCCTTAGATGTTAGTCGGGGGCCCAAAGGAAAAAATGTTGGGAACCATTTGTTTAAAGGATAAAACATTGCATATACTGCACATCTGCCTGACCTTTTTCTACATGGCACGCTGTGTACTGAATGTCTGGTGGGTAATTGTTTTTATTACGCTGGTTGAAATTGTGCTCTCTCTGTCTGAAAAGTGTTTTTCTCTTTTGTCTCTTGCATCAACACACATTACACCCTAACACACAGACACACACAGACATGAAAACTCCTGAATATTTTTCCTGTCTCTCTCCATTCTCTCTCTCCCTCAGGCTCTTCTTTCTCTTTTTGAAGAGTTTCTTTCCAAAACAGCACGACGAACCCTCGAAAGGAGAAAATACATTTCTAAAGTTTTGACGAGATGCTTATATGGAAACTACTATCATAATAATCCCTGCTTGGAAGAAAAGTCGACCAGTTCCAACAGAAAATGCTAGATTCTGAGCTGTTTAGTATTTTTGAATCTCACATAAACTTTGCTGATTATGTTTTTGACTTTTCAAGAATATCTCTTAATATGTACATAGAATTAGTATACTAAGGAGTAAAACCATAGTCGCTCAAGGAGATTTATTCTTTAATAAAAGTAATATTTTAAAATATCTCTGAAATACAAGTCTGAAGAGGCCTAATTATCAATGTGCATAGCATCATACAATGCAATGAAAAGTATTCAACCTCTGAAAAAATTATTTCTTTAGACGCTGTGAGGCCCCTCTTCCATATGAAATAATATGTAAATGACTTTTGATAGAATAGTTGTGCACATTTTCCAGATTTTCAGCTCCATCTAAAAACATGTGCTCTCTTTGGTAAGAAACCTTCTCCCTGAAATTCACAAGTTGCTGCTTTAAAGTTGCATGTTAGCATGTACGCTTGCGGCTCTCTCCCTCTGCAGATTGATGTTTTGGAAAGAAGCTCTTCTCCTCACTGTAACTGAGCTGTGCTGTAAACTGTTGTTTTCAGATCCGTCAGGCCAGAAGGCTGTCCAGCCCTTGTATACAGAGGTATACTCCATTCTGCAGTGGTGAATGCAGCACGTATGTGACCCCGTGTCCTCTCCCCAAACTCCCTCATTCACCCCCAACCACAAGCCTCTAACAGACCGAGCATTTAACCCGCACGCTGCAGGAGTTCTTCTCTGGTTCTGTGTCCAGATGAGCCTCTAGTAGCCTTCATTTCAGAGCTCAAAATCCAGAGTGAGCCCTGTAGTAATCATCCAGAGAGCTGCTGCTAACCACATGGTTGTAAAGACTCACCACCTGCAGCTGAAGCACTGGAGCAACCACCTATGATCAGAGCTTTAGCCTGCAGGAGGTCACTCCTGAAAACTAGCAGTCATGCAGTTAAGGAGTGTTAGTAAGAGTTCAAAAAATAATACAAATTGGAGATCCTATCTGTAGCTTTAAGGCAGATGTGCTTGCTTGACACTGATGATTCTTTCATCTGGATGCTGTTTGTTTGCAGCATCTTCATCCTTCATCTCTCTCCATCATCGTCTCCTTATTGATCTTATTAATTTAGAAACATTTGCAACTTTTTTTTCCTTTTTCATTCTTGCACACTTTATATTTTAACTTTCCTTTTCATTCTCTCACCATTAACATTCATTTCTAATCTTTTTGCCTCATCTCAGCTGTGTTTTATTTAACTTATGTGTCATTACTCACATCTTATTAACATTTACAGCGTCCGTGACTCCAGCAGGACTGTGCACAAAAGCCCTAAAATCACCCTGAGCTCTCCTTCCTCCTGCTAACCCTCTGCCCTGTTGTCTTTCTGTTTCTCCTCCGCGTGTTTGTGCGTGCGTGTGCACCTGTGCGTGCACCTGCTTTCCAGAGAGTGAAGTGTGACAGTGACGTACTAACCTTCCCCAAATGAGCCCTGCTGCCTACTTCCTGCCCCTCCACCGCCGCTCATCGTCCAATCACCAAGCCCCACTGCCTCTCCGCTTCCTTAGCAACCGCTGTTTGATCCTGTCCTGCTCCTTGGCAACTGCAGCATCACTCCTTCGTACGTGTGGCTTGTAACTGCATGAGCACTCGTGTTACACTCACGATGCACAGCTTTATTCTTTGGATGAACATTGTGTGATCCCGTCTTTCTCCTAATAAGCTGGCAGGTAAAATCTAACGACAATTCAGACTCATTTCTTCTCAGTTTAGGTTCCATCGCAGCTGTTATTGTAGGGTAGGCTTTGTCAGACTTCCTTCGTGATTCAGATACAAAGGTGGTGGGTATCGGCCGATACTGAGAACTGATCTGATACCAGTGTGAACTTTCTGGACTGACTGTGCAGACTAGCAAATTATTTCAGACCTATATTTGACTCAACAAACAGAATCATAATGTACAGCATCTCTGTGAGCCTAAAGTTGTTTTCCTGCTAAATATTAAAGCAAGAATAATACAGGGGGCTGCATCACAGGCTCTATTTCCCTCTCCATTATGCTCCATTCAGGCAGCATGATGTGATTATAGAACAGCCTGCTATTGGCAGACAGACCCTCACAAAGGGTAATCAATATGACTGTTAGCACCAGTGTTAATTTTGTTGACTAATTATTTTCATTATAGTTTTTGTTAATAGCCTTTTTTCCCCTGCTGAAAACGAGACAGTTACTAATGAAACAAGTGCACATGGACAAAAACTAAAATGAAATTAATTGACATTTTAGTCAACAAATAAAAACGAAACAAAAATGTTTGACAGAGACTTTATCCAGTCAGACCTTATTTAATCATGTAGAAAGTAGGGGCAAGTTAGGCATATATCCAATCACAGCTACTTTTGGCCGTGTGGAAAGGTGGATTGAGATACGGGGGAGATCCAATCGCAACTGCTTTTGCTGCGTGGTGGCGGGGTAAGTTGGGGAGAGATCCAATCAGTCGACTAAATTTACTGTAAATTTCGTTGACTAAAATGTGGGAAGTTTCATCAACTAAAACTACAATAAAACTAAAACAATTTAGATGACTAAATTATGACTAAAAATAAGTGGTATTTTTGGCAAAAGACTATAACTAAAACTAAATTTAAAAAATGCTGTCAAAATTAACACTGGTTAGCATTCAGGCTAACTGTAATAAATGATGGTAAAATAATATCGGGTTTACTGGTGTGGATTTAATAATCAAAGTCCCCAAAAATCACAGGAGTTCCAGGCTCACTGAAAATGCTGCTTCAAGAAATTCAAAGGCATCAATAGTAGGGATGGGACCGATCCGATACAATATCGGTATCGGGTCCGATATGGATGTAATTAATAGATCGGATATCTGACTGAGGGTGCCGATCCAAATCCATTCTACATTTTGCGGTTGACCATGAACGCACCACAGTCTAACAGGAGACAGTCTGTGTGTAACTGAGCTAGTATTAGTTAGGATGTTCTTAGAGGTACAATTACCTAGTCAATTAAATGTAAATCTATATTTAGAATAGTCAAAACTAGTCTAAAGACGAGAGATCACAAAGAAGAGTGGGTGTGACGTTAGCCTGATAACGGGCGGCGCTAGCATTGAAAGCTAGCACTGCCCGCCTTCGTTCCTCTTTGCAGATTAATATCGTGCTTTGATATTTGGCCTCTTTTCACTTCAGGTGAGTAGTCATACGTAAGCTTAACCCTCGACAGCCCACCTGCCACTTTATTTCCATTTACTACTTTGGAAAACTGCCATACTGTGGTCTTCCTACTATACGCTAACAGGTTAGCTGTTAGCCACCGCCGTCCTTCTCATTGTTTACATCCTGTGAAGGGTCAGAGAGGAAGGCTGTGGCCATTAACTGAAGCTACAGCGGTCTCTTATGGCGGGGGTTCATTAAACAGCATTATAGACAGGGATTTATAACTTACACTCACTTGTTATTTTTTGGATAATGTTGATATTTTTTAGTATTAGTTCAAATAAATTTGTTTGGAATACATTTAAATTCAATTCATTTTTGTTTGTTTGTTTGTTTGTTTTTTGCTTTGTAATAAGAGGAGCTGGGTGGTTTACTACAGCCTCATGTAACCTCACATATACCAACAACAATAATAATTGTTTAAAAATATATATATATATTTGAATCAGTATCAGTATCGGCACATATTTATCAGAATTGGATCGGAACTGAAAAAAAGTGGATTGGGGAATCCCTAATCAATAGCATCAATGGGAAAACACAACAGCTAGCTTCAAGAGGAAAAACAAGTAAGAGGCAGCGATTTATGGTTCAAAAGTAACTAAAAACTGTAGTTGTGCATGCAGCGTTTTCTGGCAGCAAAAGAGAATTGATTTCTGGTTAATCCTGCTAACCGTTAGCGTGGCTAATGAAGCAAAATATAGAGCAAAACGTATCAGTGTGTAAATTTGTGTACTCACCGATATCAATACTTGCATTCTTATCAGTATCGGACGTAATTCTGATACTGGTATCGGAATCAAAACAACCCTATTTATTGCTATATTTATAAAATATTTGTAAGCTGACAATATGTACCTTTAGCACTTATTTTAGTGGTCCCGAAATGCCTAGTAATATATTGTATTATGTGTAGTATTAAGGTGGTAATTGCCTTGTTATAAGCTGGCATTTCACCACGTAATAACTAAGGACGTATTCATCCAGAAATAATATGTTAATCATCATCATATGATAATCATGTAGAGGTGATATCGTCAAAATTGTCGAGTAATTGGGTGGTTTTTAACCAGGTAATTTCGTGCAAATAAGATGATAATTCCCAAGTAATTTCTTTATTTTGGGGCTACAAGTCCTTCCTGAATAATTTTCAAGAAGTTCTTATAGTTCGGGCCGTTACATGTTGAGGATGAAACAGCACAAGAATGTGCGAACTTTGTCAAGCCTGTCTGTGTACATCAGGAGATTCTAAATCATTATTATTGCCGTCAAAGTCTGCTTTATTTTTTCTTTGATAAACAGTGATATTCACTGCTTGTCAAAAACTGATGCAGCGAGTAGCTTCTTATTTCTTGAAAACCTGTGGTCATGGAAAAGATGTTTGTCTGTTTCAGAAGCATCAAATTTTTGGCATGCAGCAAAGAAAGCATCTAAGGAGATCGCTGAAACGGCTGAGATTGGGTTAAGAACTGTCTTAGCATTATTAAAACCTGGAAGGATAATGGTGAGCCATCATCTTCCAGGAAGAAATGTGGTTGGAAAAAAATCTTGAATGATCACAGTCGGCGATCACTTAAACTTTTTGTGAAATCAAATTGTAAAAAAAAAGAAAATAACAACAGTAGAATTCATGGCTATGTTTAATAGTGAAAGTAAGAGCATTTCCACTCGCACACACAATGTGAAGGTTACTCAAGGGATTAGGACCAAACAGCTGTGTAGCCTTAAGAAAACCACTCATCAGTGAGGCTAATCAACAAAAAGGCTTTAGTTTGCTAGGGAGCATAAAGATTGGACTCTGGAGCAATGGAAAAAGGTCACATGGTCTGATGAGTCCAGATTGATTCTGTTCCAGAGTGATGGGCACATCAGAGTAAGAAGAGAGGCGGATGGAGTAATGCTCCCATCATGCCTAATGAGTATTTCATTGTATTGAAGTCCCGTTCCATTGGCAAAAACACAAGCATCGGCCTCAGACAGACTGACTTAAAACTCAGCAATAGGGAGTGTTTTGGTTGGCCTGATATGGGCTCCTCAGGAGTAAAACTGAAATAATCAACCGTTGTTCAAATATTGCTTGGCCAAATTACATTGCTAGTAGAAGCTTGCATTGACTTCCTACATGCTTAAAACAATGTATAATTTGTGCAAATTATTTGGATGAAATGAAATCACATCTGGCAGCTTTTATCAAACTTGGACCACATTTCTGGATAATGTCATTACTCTATTAGCTCAACCTGAAAAGTACCAAAACATCCCTTTAAATGCTGAAGAACCCAGCAGGTATAGAGATTCCATATTGAGGATAGTAGGAAAGGAGCGGCAGCTTGACTGCTATCGCCATGAGAGTCTGGAGAGTCAACAGACCAACCAAGCAACAACACAAGGTGAAATAATTACAAGGTATTAATAGAACTGAATGCATCTTCTTCTCGAAAGCTGTAGAGTCGCCCCCTACTGCCCAAAAAGATGCAGATTCATGGTGCGTTTGCACCTCGACCACCTCTAATGTAGATGCTAGTCTGTCCATTCTATGCTGTTGTCACTAATGCCCTACAAACTCCAAGTTGGTGCAGAAATAATCAGGTTTAATGAGTTAATTTGTGAAAATTGTGACCTTAAATTCTACTCTGTAGCCTGCAGCTTTATTAGAAAAGCCTGTCTGACTGAGTAGAGGTTAAACTGCTTTCCCTTTTGCTTTTTCTCCTCACTCTGCACCATCATCCATGAGCCCAGTCCAGTGAATCATCCCTGTAATCCATATGCACACCCGTTCATCTACCCATGCCTCCATCCATCATTCACAGCCGTCTCACTCTGTTCTGTCTCTCACTTTCTCTCTCCTTTTTCTCTGCAGGAGCGCAGTGACCACTCCCCAACATCCGCCTCCATCTTCTACTACCCCCTCGACGCGGAACCACAGCTCCCCCAGCCCTCCTCCGACCCCTCCTCAGCGGGCCATGAGCCTCACTCTGGACCCGCAGCACCACCAGGAGAACTTCCTGGGCCTGCTGCCATGGCGGCTGAGCGGTGTCCAGTCGGTTATGCTGCCCCTCCCCTCGGCTCGATCTCGGCTGTCACTGCAGGAGACGGTGCAGACTTCGAAGTAAGGGAGGTCGATTTGCCGTGGAAGCGGCGCAGTGAAGTCGCCCAGCTGTCGTTTGTCGACAGCGGAGGCAGCGAGGAGCCGAACGGTCGCACCACTGAAAAACCCGACCTGCAGATAACCCTAATCTGAAAACCTATTGATTAAGTTGATGGACAATCTAGAACAACACTCTTCTACTCAAGCTCCTTGTGCTGAGACTGTTTCGTGCTTAGAAAACTACCTGACCGGCCAAACGATCCTTCCACTGAACTTCCTGGGACCATTTCTTTGTACGTTCGTGTGTGCACATGTGGAATATGACCTCCTTCTGCTGTTTTTCTCTACTCACTTGTCTTCCTGGATATTATTTACAAAGAACCGCTGCAGACAAACAAAGCCATGTTGTCAAGCAAAGAAAAGAAAAATAACTTATTGTACATTTTGTTCTTTCAGTTGTGCAAGACACCATGAGGCAGATTTCCTGGTTCATGGGTGAAACAGACAAACCAAAGTTTGCAGCCATGCTTTCTTTCTTTCTTTAGCTTGGGTGTTACGGGCTGTTCAAACTTTTAGAAGTTTTATATGTTTGTGTTTGACTCTGCTGAGAGACTGATTAATCCAGCTCTTCAGTTCAAGTTTAAGACAATCTCCACTCATACTGTTCATAATCTAATCCTGAACTGGGGAAATCATCGATTCACACATGCACAAAACTCCTGAAAAGTTGCACACTGAAACGGAAGACACCAGGTGCTCCAAACATTACAGAGGTAGGATAGAAATACCTAAAAATCCTTTGTTGACAAAAGCTGTCAGTTGATTTTGTTGGTTGTGCACATTTTTCATGCTGTGCACGAACGATATTGCCTGTTAAGAGTGAGCCATCTCACATCCTAAACATCTTTGTTGAGAGTAGCAACCGTGGCGTGACACACAAACGTGACAGAGCATAGTGGCTGTGACCTGTGGGATGTCCTAAAACTTCTAAACTCTGGGAGCGTCTACCTTCCTTACTGCAAGTAAATGTGTTAAAATTCCTGCTGCAAAGTTGTGACTGAAATAAGTAACCATTGAATCATTTTGTACATGCACTCCAGTGTATTTATGTAGAACAGAGTTAGACCAGAGATGTACTTGCTGCGAACCAGGGGTCTCAAACTCATTTTGGGTAGGGGGCTGGATTTGCTCCAACAAGATGTCCTATGGACCGGACGATTTTTTTGCAATATCAATACGACCAACAACGGATATAAAGGCTGCTGTAATGTTTCTAAAGAGAAATAATCCAGTTTTAGATGCAGATACCATTTAATGAGTGCTGCATGTTTGCACACAAAAGGGTTAGGGCTACCTTAGAAAGAGAATTTATTGCAAGAAATCTAAACAGGTCAGGCAAAAATGTGCTGCCCTTGTAACATATAGCAGTTTTTACAGATTTTCCTGCATGCGAGATAAACTGGGGCATCTCTGTGTGTCATTTTGGATGCATTTTAGCACTGCACCAAGACCAAATATGCCGACCTCTCATATCATAGGACAGCCTGTGTCCAGATTAGGATTAAATGTTTAGTTATAAAGTATTGTTTTTATTGTTATGAGAGGAATTTTTACCATTTGACAAGACCTGTAGTTAAATACGCCACAGGGTTAATAAACGATGTTCCTTTTAAACTTAAGTGATAAAGACCACAATTTCACTTCTTGTTGACATAAAATTAAATCGTATGTAAATAAAATAAGTTGATATTGGTTTGGCATTACAGACTGTAATAATGAGGGATTAAATCAGAGGGGAGATTGAGCTGAGTCGCTCACCAAAGTGAGATACAATGTCTGAGTTTGTGGCTGACGGAAAACTACACAGGGGAAACATTTGTCACCCTGAGCACAGCTGTTTTAATCCCACTCAGGGGAAGAAGTTTGGTTTTACAAGGCAAAAAACTCTGGATGCCTTTATATAGACTTATTTAAACTTCTATCCATATCTCTGACCCTTCCTGTCACATCACTGAGCTGCGATGTAAGTGTCGTTTAAAGAATGAGTTGAGGAAAAGCAGCGGAGACGCTCAGACTAGCACCCTGGTACTACAGGCAATAAACTCAAGCCGTTTTTACACAGAGATTCCGCAATAAAGGCGAAAAAGGAATGCCCGTCTCTGTTCAGCAACAAGCAATTAACACAAAGATGTAACAGAGCCATCCACGCCCAAGCTTACACGCATACCTACACATGTAGGTATGTACCTACATACATACATCAGATGGCAGCTGCTGCCCGAGCTGCAGCTCGCTTTCAATGAAATTTGAACCTCTAGATTTCTCAGTTCAAAACATATTTTCTAAATAAAATATGGGGAATATAACATGAACATTCATTTTGATCTATTTGATCCAATAGACTTTTTTCCCTCCATGTTTCTGAGTTGGAGGTCCGACTTTAAGCAGTGTCAGCGCACGTATTTACGTCTGAGGTCGGAAACTTCAGAGTACTGAGCTGACTTGAACACATCATGCAACTTTTCAGATGCTGCTGTGAGCACATAAGCTTTATGGAAACGTCGCATCGACAGCGTAGCTATGTGTAGCCCTCTGCGTAGATGCGGACCCCTACGCCGCAGCCTGATGCGCACCTCTAAATAATCCTAACTATGCGTCGCAGTGACGCAGACCGCAAGGGCTGTGATTGGTCCGCTCAAAACGTCATTTCCAGCAGTTGCTTTTTCTGGTCTTTCTTCCTGCAACACCATGTTTTTTAAAGTTTTTGTGGAGCGGTGCGAGTGTTTAAACAATGGATCAAGTCGAAGAGCGAATACTCGAGGAGGTCCAACTCCAAACACACCCGCTATACCTCGGTCACCATTTTTTATGCCCTGTCCACATGGAGACAAATTCGGGCATATACACAAAAGTTTCTTGTCGTATCAGCGTTTCATCCACATGGAAACGGCGTTTTGGGTGACTGTAAACGATACTTTTTAAAAACGGGTCCCAGAGTGCATAAATCCATAAACGACTACCGTTTCGTCTCCGTGTGGACAGCTATCCGCATCTTTCTTGAAACGATTACGTCACGCACAGCGTAGCTCCCTTAAGGCACCTGCGCGGGTCTGACTAAATAAATAATAGCAGACTGCACGGTTGTGTTCATGCTGCAGAATCTACTGAGCTTGTTATGGCTTTTACAGAAAAATCTAATGCTCCTTTACCACCACCGCGAATCGCACACACCATACGTACTTAAATCCACCACGGAGAACAACCAGGAGGGCAACTAGAACAAAGTTTGTGTCATTTTTCTGTGATGTGGCATTTTTCCCAGGCGTGGCATATGCACTACAGCGTTTACAGTCGTTTCCAGTGGTTCCATGATTACGTGGATATTTCCTGAAACGATCCTGTCTTTACGGAAAACTTTTTCAAAATGAAACTGCAATATATCGTTTTCGTCTCCATGTGGACAGGGCTTTGGTGTGATAATCAAGGATTCGGATGTGACCCCTCTGAAACCACACACACACACACACACACCCTAGTGGCATGGTGGTGAATTGCAGAGCGTCGCGTTCCCTCGACGCAGAACTTCGAATGGTCAATGACAGTGTCACGTCTACGCCGTCGACGCAATGCAGAAGCATGCTTGAGTCCCATGCTGTGAACTAAGCAGGAGTAGATGCATCATGGCTGCCACACTCCCCTGCTGCAGCACCAAAGTTGTTGCTAACTTTGGGGCTAACTCTTATTTAACCCAATGTTTCTCAACCTTTTTACTGTTGAGGCCCCCTTTAAAAATGTGAAAAACCTGAGGCATTTTGCCTCAATAAGACCCAAGAAGAAATTGTAGAAAATCTATCTGAATAGTTGGCTAATTGAGTCAGTGGATAATCAACAATCGTAATGGTCTTTTGCTTCCTACCTGGAGTCCCTGGTCACTTCCCTTTTAGTATGCCTGTTTTTTCCTAACACCGTTTTACATTTCATCTACATTAACCACAATGAGCAGCTAGTCTTGTTGTTCCCTAATATGTTCTGTAATGCACATATAAAGCAAACTTAAAGAGCATTTTCCTTTTAACTCCAGTGGAAATGTTGCCCTGTTAAACAAGGTTTTAGCTCTCAGTTATCTGAGTGTTGGTTTTATCTTATCTTTAAATCTTTGAGATGCCAGAATATGAAAGCAAGACAAAAACAGTTTATGTTTTCCCAGAGATTTTTTTTAAAGATTCAGGCACCTTTTAATCATTTAACCTCCAAACCTTATAAAAAAAAAAAGAGTATTTGAAGCTGTTAGATTTTATGCCAGCAGGTTCATTTCAGTGTAAATGCTGCACTCCGTGGACTCACTTGTGGAGGCAAAATACTGTTTAAAGCAAAGAGTTGAACTTCATGGAGCTTTTCTGAATTATGCGAACAAGCTAGGTAGCATAGCGGGCTGATTTTGTTACCTGGCACCAGCACGATTCTGACGATTCTGAGCCCCACAAATATCAAACAAAGCATCCAGCAGTCCCCTTTTAAAGGACAAGCCTATGAAGGTAAAAATGATGGCGACACATTCACTCGCTCAGGTTTCCGCTTACGATGCAACTCGCGATTATTTTTACAATCCATTCATCAGCAGACTATTGCTTCATCTTCAAACATCTTTAAAATGCTTCTTTCTTTGTTTAACCAGCAATTGAAGTCCAAAGAAATGAATCTGCTTTCAGAAGCAACAGAGAGGCTTGAAAAGAAAGATGTGTTTGTTTTTATTGTTGCTCTAGGACAGAAAGCCTTTTGCAGCTGCTGTTTTTACTTGTAAAAGATTTCCTGTCTGTAGAAATGTTGGGTCACTGATGATGGGAGATCTTAAACTGTTGTCTAAAGCAGTGAGGTGTGATAACAGATTTAAATGTTGTTAACTCTCCACCTACAGTCGCATCTTCACAACTGATACAATATCTATTAAAGTTTATGGGTTTACATGTATATGCACACAGGAAAAGTGTATTTATAGGATGCTAATGTTCCTGAAAGGAGGGGTGTTAAACCTTTAACAAGCAAAAACATAAACTGCACCAAAAGACTGACATGGGACTTTGCTGACAGGTTAAAAAAATAAATAAATAAAAAGTTTTGAGTATGAGTGTAGATGTGACTACTGACAGAGGCATTATGTAAAGGATTCACTGCTGTGGACTGAAGGGTAAAAAAGATTTTCAGGCAAAACTTTACAACAAGATACACAGATTATGGTATAGTTGCCAGGTAATGATTGAGTAACTAACTGCTAATTGAGCAGGTACTGATGAGTAACAAGCTACACATTAACCAAGAATAAATGAGTAACTTAGGCCTCGTTTACACAACAACGTTTTGCTACATTTTCCGTTTTCGTTTCCAGAAAGTTCCACGTCCAGGTGGCAAGGTTTTCAAAATGATCTCCATTCCCATGAGACTGCGGGAAACACCAAAAACGATATAGTATACATGCCGGGCCAGTAGATGGCAGTGTGATTCACGTGTCTGCACCCTTCAACGGCGTATGGGTCAAGTCAGAATCTGGTGCAGGCACGAAATATGTCTCTGCTGATCCAAGTGGTGGTGAAGTAAATCAACACTTTGTTGGAGAGTACAGGTAAATTCAAAAGAGTGAGGAGCACGAACAGTACACCGGTGTCGGCCATCTTTGTTTTGTTTTGGGCTTCTCATCCGCGCATGTGTTATAAGCCTACTCGTGCATGGATTACTGCAGCCGCAGTGCGCATGTCTGTTTTCAGAAAATGCTGGTTTCCCTGTTTACATGGAGACAGGGGTGTTTTGAAAAAACTTCCACCCTGGAGCCCGTTTCCAAAAAGTTCCATTTTCAGGCACCAGAACGCCATTGCCGTGTAAAAGGAAAGCCAAAACGCTACAAAACTTTTGCATTTTCACGCGAAAATGTTGTCGTGTAAACAGGGCATTACTGCCAGTCAACCTAGAAAGGAATAGGCAACGGTTGTTAACTTGGAAGCAGATAAGTAGCGAACAGCTGGTTAAAGGAGAAACAAACAGGTAACCAGCTGCTGGTTAACCAGCAAAAGAAAGAGAGACCGGCAGCTAATTTAAAAAAAAAAAAAAATAAGAGTAACTACCTGCTTGTTCCCCTAAAAAGTACAAAATACAGTAACTAACTTCTTGTTACCAAGGGTAAGAATGGTGACAAACTGCATTTTAACAAGGGTGAATGTGAGTAACTAACTGTTTGTTAAGGAGAGTAAGAATAGGAACTAACTGATGTTTATCCAAGGTAAATGTGAGTAAGTAAATGCTAGTTAACTCAGGTCAGAATGGGTAAATAAATGCAAGTTAACCAGGGTCAGAATGAGTTAGTAACTGTAAATTAACTGGGGTTAGAGTGGTTAACTAACTACTAGTTAACTCAGTTAATAATGGGTTAATAACTGCAAGTTAACTGGGATAAGAATGGGTCAATAACTGCAGGATAACTAGGGTAAGAATAAGTACATCACCACTAGTTACCTGGGGTCAGAGTGGGTGAATAACTGCCAGTTAACTGGGATAAGAATGGTTAACTAACTGCAGGTTAACTCAAGTCATAATGTGTTCAGAAATGTCAGTTAACCAGGGTAAACATGAATTAATAACTGCAAGTTAACTAGGGTAAACATGAATTAATAACTGCAAGTTAACTAGGGTAAACATGAATTAATAACTGCAAGTTAATTAGGGTAAACATGAATTAATAACTGCAAGTTAATTAGGGTAAACATGAATTAATAACTGCTAGTTAACCAGGGTAAACATGAATTAATAACTGCAAGTTAACTAGGGTAAACATGAATTAATAACTGCAAGTTAACCAGGGTAAACATGAATTAATAACTGCAAGTTAATTAGGGTAAACATGAATTAATAACTGCTAGTTAACTAGGGTAAACATGAATTAATAACTGCAAGTTAACCAGGGTAAACATGAATTAATAACTGCAAGTTAATTAGGGTAAACATGAATTAATAACTGCAAGTTAATTAGGGTAAACATGAATTAATAACTGCAAGTTAACCAGGGTAAACATGAATTAATAACTGCAAGTTAATTAGGGTAAACATGAATTAATAACTGCTAGTTAACCAGGGTAAACATGAATTAATAACTGCTAGTTAACCAGGGTAAACATGAATTAATAACTGCTAGTTAACCAGGGTAAACATGAATTAATAACTGCAAGTTAACTAGGGTAAACATGAATTAATAACTGCAAGTTAACCAGGGTAAACATGAATTAATAACTGCTAGTTAACCAGGGTAAACATGAATTAATAACTGCAAGTTAATTAGGGTAAACATGAATTAATAACTGCAAGTTAATTAGGGTAAACATGAATTAATAATTGCAAGTTAACTAGGGTAAACATGAATTAATAACTGCAAGTTAACCAGGGTAAACATGAATTAATAACTGCAAGTTAATTAGGGTAAACATGAATTAATAACTGCAAGTTAATTAGGGTAAACATGAATTAATAACTGCAAGTTAACTAGGGTAAACATGAATTAATAACTGCAAGTTAACCAGGGTAAACATGAATTAATAACTGCAAGTTAATTAGGGTAAACATGAATGAATAACTGCAAGTTAACTAGGGTAAACATGAATTAATAACTGCAAGTTAATTAGGGTAAACATGAATTAATAACTGCTAGTTAACCAGGGTAAACATGAATTAATAACTGCTAGTTAACCAGGGTAAACATGAATTAATAACTGCAAGTTAACTAGGGTAAACATGAATTAATAACTGCAAGTTAACCAGGGTAAACATGAATTAATAACTGCAAGTTAATTAGGGTAAACATGAATTAATAACTGCTAGTTAACCAGGGTAAACATGAATTAATAACTGCAAGTTAACTAGGGTAAACATGAATTAATAACTGCTAGTTAACCAGGGTAAACATGAATTAATAACTGCTAGTTAACCAGGGTAAACATGAATTAATAACTGCAAGTTAATTAGGGTAAACATGAATTAATAACTGCTAGTTAACCAGGGTAAACATGAATTAATAACTGCAAGTTAATTAGGGTAAACATGAATTAATAACTGCAAGTTAATTAGGGTAAACATGAATTAATAACTGCTAGTTAACCAGGGTAAACATGAATTAATAACTGCAAGTTAACTAGGGTAAACATGAATTAATAACTGCAAGTTAACTAGGGTAAACATGAATTAATAACTGCAAGTTAACTAGGGTAAACATGAATTAATAACTGCAAGTTAACCAGGGTAAACATGAATTAATAACTGCAAGTTAACTAGGGTAAACATGAATTAATAACTGCAAGTTAATTAGGGTAAACATGAATTAATAACTGCTAGTTAACCAGGGTAAACATGAATTAATAACTGCAAGTTAACTAGGGTAAACATGAATTAATAACTGCAAGTTAACTAGGGTAAACATGAATTAATAACTGCAAGTTAACTAGGGTAAACATGAATTAATAACTGCAAGTTAATTAGGGTAAACATGAATTAATAACTGCTAGTTAACCAGGGTAAACATGAATTAATAACTGCTAGTTAACCAGGGTAAACATGAATTAATAACTGCAAGTTAACTAGGGTAAACATGAATTAATAACTGCAAGTTAACCAGGGTAAACATGAATTAATAACTGCAAGTTAATTAGGGTAAACATGAATTAATAACTGCTAGTTAACCAGGGTAAACATGAATTAATAACTGCTAGTTAACCAGGGTAAACATGAATTAATAACTGCAAGTTAACTAGGGTAAACATGAATTAATAACTGCAAGTTAACAAGGGTAAACATGAATTAATAACTGCAAGTTCACTAGGGTAAACATGAATTAATAACTGCAAGTTAACTAGGGTAAACATGAATTAATAACTGCAAGTTAACAAGGGTAAACATGAATTAATAACTGCAAGTTAACCAGGGTAAACATGAATTAATAACTGCAAGTTAACCAGGGTAAACATGAATTAATAACTGCAAGTTAACTAGGGTAAACATGAATTAATAACTGCAAGTTAACTAGGGTAAACATGAATTAATAACTGCAAGTTAACTAGGGTAAACATGAATTAATAACTGCAAGTTAACTAGGTAAACATGAATTAATAACTGCAAGTTAACTAGGTAAACATGAATTAATAACTGCAAGTTAACTAGGGTAAACATGAATTAATAACTGCAAGTTAACTAGGGTAAACATGAATTAATAACTGCAAGTTAACTAGGTAAACATGAATTAATAACTGCAAGTTAACTAGGTAAACATGAATTAATAACTGCAAGTTAACTAGGGTAAACATGAATTAATAACTGCAAGTTAACTAGGGTAAACATGAATTAATAACTGCAAGTTAACTAGGGTAAACATGAATTAATAACTGCAAGTTAACTAGGGTAAACATGAATTAATAACTGCAAGTTAACTAGGGTAAACATGAATTAATAACTGCAAGTTAACTAGGGTAAACATGAATTAATAACTGCAAGTTAACTAGGGTAAACATGAATTAATAACTGCAAGTTAACCAGGGTAAACATGAATTAATAACTGCAAGTTAACCAGGGTAAACATGAATTAATAACTGCAAGTTAACCAGGGTAAACATGAATTAATAACTGCAAGTTAACCAGGGTAAACATGAATTAATAACTGCAAGTTAACTAGGGTAAACATGAATTAATAACTGCAAGTTAACTAGGGTAAACATGAATTAATAACTGCAAGTTAACTAGGGTAAACATGAATTAATAACTGCAAGTTAACCAGGGTAAACATGAATTAATAACTGCAAGTTAACCAGGGTAAACATGAATTAATAACTGCAAGTTAACCAGGGTAAACATGAATTAATAACTGCAAGTTAACCAGGGTAAACATGAATTAATAACTGCAAGTTAACTAGGTAAACATGAATTAATAACTGCAAGTTAACTAGGGTAAACATGAATTAATAACTGCAAGTTAACTAGGGTAAACATGAATTAATAACTGCAAGTTAACCAGGGTAAACATGAATTAATAACTGCAAGTTAACTAGGGTAAACCCAGGTAACCCAGGAAAAATAAGTTACTGATAAATTTCAGTTAACTAGAGAACAAACAAATTAACTGCATGTTAACCAGGAACAAATGAGTTACCCGCCACTTGTTGGCCTGAGATCTAACTATTATTTAACTAGTGAACAATCTACTGCTAGCTTTTAGTCGATCATCTAACGGGTAGTTAGTACCCAAACATTTTTTGATCACCTGTTGCGTCGCTCATCTTGTCCCTGATTGTGAAGCGGATCGTCACTTTAAGGGTCAGTCAGTTCTTCACCATCACCTGATTAAGCTCTAACAGTTAGTTACTCATTGATTACTCAGTAACTCGGCCAGTTAAAGTGTACCTTGTTGTAGAGTTTCTGTTTTCACTCTGCTCACCAGCTCTTCATACCTCACCTGGCTCTGGCTCTGGCTCTGGCTCTGGCTCTGGCTCTGGCTCTGGCTCTGGCTCTGGCTCTGGCTCTGGCTCTGGCTTTGGCTCTGGCTCTGGCTCTGGCTCTGGCTGCATCCACATCCACATCCACGTTGCTGTTCCTCTGTGACTCTGAATAAACATTGATGTTCCTGTTTTAAAGATGTGGGCAGACATGAAACCAAACTGTTGACTTGTTGATCTGTAAATGTTGTTTTTGGACTTTAAAGCTGCTTCAGGGTCACACATCCAAAAAGTCAGCAGCCGTTTTTTTTTTTTTTTTTTTTACTTCCTGTTCGCTCTGGATGGCGAGCGCTGCACACTCTGTGTTGGTGGCTGTTTTCTCTGTTCTGACGTGTTTCAATAATTTTATTATTCACAGTGATGAGACGTGTTTGAGGAAAATCAATCTACATGTTTATGTGTTGTTTACTGACTTTTATAAACACGTGTGCATGACGGCATGCACACAAGCCCCTCCCTCCACCGCTGTTGTTCCCTGTTAACATAAGCTGGTAAAGTGCCTGTGTTGTTCTTTCTAAAGAGTGGATGAAAAATGACGACATGTTTGACCCTTTTTAGTGTGTACTTGATTCTACGACCATGTGCTCTGTTTATTAAAAGAAACAGATTTGAAAATAGCTCTGCTATCTGGTGTCTTCTTTATGTTTCAGGTGGACTGAGAAGAAAAAAGATCATGAGAAGAAAGATGCGAGATGTTTGAATGTCTAAATCTCTCAGACAGGTGTCATAAATGCAGAGGTATAAAAGTTTATAAAATAAGGTTGAAAGGGACTACAGGGATGTGCAAATTAGAGTTTGTGAAGTCAAAAGAGACACTGATGTTCCTCTGAGGTTCCTAAAAACATGACATGGATAATTAACCAAGGTTCATTTCTGATCCATTTGAGTCAGTTCAGTCCATGTTAAATGAGCTTTGGTCCAGAGAAGACAGTGGCATTATTTCTGGATCCTGTTCACATATGGCTTCTTCTCTCCATGATCCACCTTTAACTGTCATTTGTGGATGGCATGATGAACTGTGCTGACAGTTCCTGAGCCCACGCAGGGATTTCAGTACAGAATCATGCCTGTTTTTAATGCAGTGGCCCCTGAGGGCCCAAAGATCATCAGCAATCTTTTGATTTTATGGACTCTAGATGGTGGGATAGTTAAAGTCTTTATGTTTAGAACCATTTTATGAAATTGTTGCACAATTTTTTACAAACTCTGCCTCGCTAAAATTCTCCTTTTATACCCAGTCATGTTGCTGACATGTTGCCACTTAACCCAATTAGTTGCAAAATGCTCCTCCAGCTGATTATTGTTACACTTACTCTTCCAGCCCTTTGTTGCTCTGTCCCAACTTTTTTGAAAAAATCAAAAGGAGCAAATATTTTTCACAAAAGAGTAATAAGGTCATCAAAAACAAGGTCTTAAAGCCTCTCTTATTCAACTTTTAGCTTTGAAGAAATGGAGTTCAAATGTGACATAAACCTTTAGAGTAAACTGAGTATAAAGAGGGAGATAAGTGTGAAGAGGAGAGAGTTTGCTGCCTTCAGTTAAGATTAGATCTTTGTGTCTCTGTCCACACTGTGTCAGTGTTTCCAAACGTTTTAAATCCTCGTGCATATTTCCCCATCGTTCGTTCTGATTCACGGCTGCAGGAAGTCTCCATTCTTGGTGCTGTTCCTCATCAGGTGGAGCTCGTCCAAATAAACCCTTGTTCCTCGTTAGGTCATGTTTCTGGAAGATGGCTGCAGAATGACAGTCCCACAGCAGCGCAACGTGCTGCAGCCCCGTCCCTGTGCTCCAGGAGTTACATAACGGGAACATCATCGAGTGATTGAGACATTTATCTGAGCTGATGAACACAGAGCTCAGAGCTGGTGGAATGACACATTGAACCATGGAGACCCTCAGCATCTCTGGAGTCTATTATCACATTATCAAAAGCCATTCCTCCTTAGCATTCTGTGTTTGTTGTGATTAGCTGGGACATTCTTGGGCCTTAATTATCACTATTAGTCTTTATAGTTCAGCTTTATTAGTCTGGGAGGAATATCTCTGCTTCTTTTCCATCATTGATTTCTTCTAAACGCTGTGTTCTCATTGGAACATTGAATCATAGAGAGCAGACTCATTGTTTTAATGCTCTCCATAGACTTGTTGCTCCTCTGGCTGCGTCCCAGTCAGTGATCTCAAACATTGTCCTGTTTGGTTACAAAACACAGATCATGGCGAGCTGAATGGAACCACTCCTTATACATTTGTTCATGATTGCAAAGGCAAATTTCTAACAGGAGCGTGACGGCACAGATGATCAGGAGGAGGCTGAAAAAATGTCTGGAAAGATTCATCAGGATGAAGACTTGGTGACCAATCACATTCTAGATCTGTCCTACACTAGCTCTAGATAAAAGATAGCCAAACACACTTCTCATACCAGATCCAAGCTGATGTTTCACCATCAATCCTAAAACAAAACATGCTTCTAGAGCAGCGATGCTTAATGCACAGCTCTAGAGTCACATGTGGATCTTTTATGTCTTAATTTGAAATATTATTCCCCCAGAAAACTTTTATAAAGAGAAACTAAAACCTCAGAAATAATCCATTGAAAGTCACATTTATCAGTTTCAATCCCCACATTAATACAGTTGACTTTAATTTTCAACCTTTATTTGTTGTCTGTACATTTCCATTGCCCTTATTTGCAATTTTTTGCCTTTTTTTCTTTCTTTCCTTTTTTTTTTTTTTTGCTTCTTTTAATTCATTTTTACTGCTTTAAGCCCACTTTTGCCATCTTTTTTTGCCCATTTTTACTACTTCCATCCCATTTTTGCCACCAGTTTCTTTTATCCTACTTTTTGCTATTTGAATTTTTTCCCTTTGCCACCATTTTTTGCAACTTTTTACTGCTTTTTGCCATTAACCCTCGCTCCCTTGTAGTTTTAAGCATGGTTGAGGCCAGTGTGTCCAGAAATGGGACATGCAGATAAGTGATAATAAAATAATCATTTTTCAACATTTCTTTTTTACTTTACTCCTTTAGATCTCTTCAACAACTCCAACCCTGACCACTAAAAAAAATTAAAAAATTAAAAAAATTAATGTTACACCCTTTTTATGCCAGTTGTTGTACACTATGTCACTGTTATTTTTTATGGTAAAAACACAAAAACACCATATTTCCCATATAGAATGATCCAGATAAAAAACATTTTTTAATAAATACAGTCTGGACCATGTCAGTGATGACTAGTAAAATTGATTTTGATGTATCAATTTTTTTTATATAGTGCCAAATGCCATATTTTAGCCCCATCTGTCCTTGTTTGTCCATATTCTGGACGTACAGAAAACTGTTAATAAAACACTTTTTTCCAAATTTTTTTAAACTTTCACTGACTCAAATCTCTTCCACAACTTCAACCCTGACCATTAAAAAAAAAAAAAAATTCAAAGTTACACCCGTTTTATGCCAGTTATTGTCCACTATGCCTATGACTTGGATTCAGTGAGATAGCGTCCATGCTGAACAGATGAGTCTATCGGAGCCAAAAACACGCCAGTTTTACCATCCTTTTCTCAGGCCTCCTCCTCTACCAAATCATATGCGAGTGAATGTATTTGTTCATGTTAGGTTTATTTTATGTACAGGCATAAAAAATCAGAGGGAATATGTAAGATATGAATCACGAACATGTGCATTTCCACCTCTAACCAAAATGTGACCACGATTACGCTCATTAAGCACATATATAAATTTACTGCATCTTTGAGATATGATATATTCTCTCCTATTGATTGAAAGGACCCGTTGTCAGGATTGGTAAAAACTCAAAAGGGAAGGACTCAATTGCAAAGGCACAAAAAAACTCTTTAATTAACTAAAAATGCAAAAACTAAAACAAAAGTGCTAACAAAATCAAAATGCACAAAAAGGCCAAAATACTAAACCTAAAGATCACCAAAAGAACACGAGGGAACACTGTTTGAAAATCACAAGAGGTTACACGCAGGGGAGTCACAGGCAGGATATGCAGACGAACTGACACAGACACAGGGAGACCCAGAAACTAAATAGACAGGGGGTGATTAGACACTGGGAGACAGGTGAGGCCAATGACACAGGCGAGGGAGAACAAGACACAGGTGAAGGCAATCAGGGTGGAGAAAAAAACACAAGGGCAGGAAGAAAGCCAGAGGACACACACGAGGAGAAGAAAACTACAAAATAAAACAGGAAACACCGAACAGGAGCATGTGGAACACATGGAGGGAAACTGACACAACTTGAAACTAAAGACAAGGGAACACAGGAGGTAGAAAAACAAACATAAGGAGCACCAGAAACCCAAGTAACTAAAAAATTAACACAACTAAACCCAAACCATGACACCCGTGCATCCTCATGCATGTCCATCCACTTGCTATGAAGTGAGGGAAAAGTTGAAATTGTCCAAATGTCCCCCTTTCTTAGTCCCAGACTGCAGAACTTGGAAGTAGCATTTTCGACTGTAAACACTCCACTTACAGCATGTCCTGTTGTAAACATAGACGCAGATTTGCACCCACGTAGGAGCACACAAACTTTTCCTTACACATATAGCCCACTCTCAGACATCCATATCTAGTGGCATGAATTGTTTCATTTAACTCTGATGATGTTTAGTGGGTGAAATAGCGCTTCAAACACTCTGAGTCCATGGAAGATGTACTGCATGTGCGTTACTGAAGGGGTTAAAATGGTGTGCTGGCACTATCTGCTGGATCACTGTGGAATGGTGAAATTTAGAGCCCTGGTGATCGAGTGACTGCATAGAAAAGGTTGCTGTATGTTGTTTTGGTGCCATAGACACACAGTCAAAAAATGTGTTTTTAATGGAAGTCTATTGTCCAGATTTTGGACAAACAAGGATGGATGGAGCTATTTGGCATCAGTAGAGTTCTATGGGCAACACTTTTTTGTTTGTTTTTTTTAATATGAAGGAAAATAATAACTTTAGCCAAATTTTATGTCTCAATCGATAAAAATGTGACTAATAACTTAAAATAATGATGATAGAAATGATGAATGTCCTCAAAATGGATATAGTAGGATCTGAGGGTTGAATGCCTGTTTTCAGCATTCTAGCCACTCTTTGCTGCTTTGTTTCCCCACATTTTTGCCCATTTTAGTCACTTTTACACTCAATTTTTGCCACATTTTTGCTGGGTTTTGATCATTTTTTCCACCTGTAACTAGTCTTTCGGTAACTTCTCACCCATTTTTGCCACTTTCTGCCTTATTCTGCCGCTTTTTCTCCCTGATTTCCTCTTTTTGCCATTTTATGCCTACATTACCCATTTTCACTCCTTGTTGCCACTTTTTTGCCACTTTTTTGCCACTGTTTGACCATTATTTGCTA
Organism: Cheilinus undulatus; assembly: GCF_018320785.1. Classification (NCBI taxonomy): domain Eukaryota; kingdom Metazoa; phylum Chordata; class Actinopteri; order Labriformes; family Labridae; genus Cheilinus; species Cheilinus undulatus. The sequence continues at coordinate 38,689,644 of NC_054884.1, read as the reverse complement.
CCTTTAACTTATTTTTCTGGCCACTTAAATCAGTTTTTGCCACTTTTCACCACTTACATTGTGGCTCTTCCTAATGCATTTTTCAACTATTTGGCTCTTTGGTGGAGCAGGGTTGAGTAACACTGTTCTAGAGGATGCATTTTGGTTAAATACATTCGCCCTGAAAAGAAGAAGCATAAAACTTGTATGAAGCGACCGTGGGAACCTCTCACATTTACCTTTATTTATGCTCCATGCAGATGATGGAGTCCATCCTGGAACTTTTTTTGAGATGCCATCAACAACCCTCTTCCTGTTTCCACATCTATTCTGTGATTGGATGAACATTCAGAAGGCTCCATCCGTATCCGGATTCGTATTTAACGTTGAGCATAAATGGGCCTTTATACCTACTTTTGACAGGGACCTTAAGTAACCCCACTTTAAAAACACCAAACTATCCCTTTAAAGGCTTCTGCCTTCAAAGGCTTGAATGTGTATGAAAGGATCTTAATGTGAGTTTTGAGTGGTTTGACAGCTAATAAAGCAGTACGACTGTTTCTCATCATAAGACAGTCATAACTTTAGACCGAACATGACGGCGTCATTTTATAGGACTTTGCTCCCAAGGCCCTGAGCTGTGAGTTATTTATGGAAATGTTCAAACTTGATTATAGACAGACAACATCAGAGCCAGGATCCATACGTGTAAACACTGTCCTGACTTCATTATGTAACATCTGCTCTCCTCCAGCTGTTACAGTTAGAAACTCCACGACGACGTTCTCCCAGATCAGGTTTAGTTTATGTGAAGATGAGGCTTTGAAGAGAAACTATCGCTCAGATATTTATTTCTGAGAACGATACGCCAAACATGGAGACGGTGACGTCTGCTGCAGATGTTTCAGCAGCTGAGTGAAAACACAATAAACTCTGACTTCAGGAGGCCGTTCTCCCTCATTAAAGCAGGGGGGATCCTTCATAAATCCATGTGGACAGTGATAAAAATGTCCTTCATGCTCTGGAAGGTTCCTTGTCTTACAGTGAAATGTAATCCTGGCGTTTCTTCTGTTTTTGAGAGCACTCTCATCACGTCATCTTCCTGAATTTTACTATGAAACACATCACTGATTCCACTGTTAGATCCACATAAACAAATCCTTCGAAAGAGACGCTTTATTTTCCAGTTTTGAGGCCAGGGTGTCCTGACAGGAGCTCTAAAACTAACTACCTTCTTCACGCTCTGTTACTGTTTAATGCTGCTTAGTGAAAGATGGCGTCACTTTCTTAAACGAGGCATAAATCATCAGAGACCAAGTCTGTTCAAAAGTTAAAGGTTCACTTCAGTTCAGGCTTCCCAGTCCTGCCAAAGACCACATATCACCAAAACCACAGAGCGCCAGCATTAACGGCTCTGCTGGAGCGAACGGCCCGGCTCACGTGGAGCGACTCTTCCTCCTGAAATAACCTCTGAAAGCTGAAGTTTGATGAGACAGTGTCACAGAGAATGGACCCCTGATAAATATAGAGAATGACCCCTGATAAACACAGAGAATGACCCCTGATAAACATAGAGAATGACCCCTGATAAACACAGAGAATGGACCCCTGATAAACATAGAGAATGACCCCTGATAAACATAGAGAATGACCCCTGATAAACACAGAGAATGACCCCTGATAAATATAGAGAATGACCCCTGATAAACACAGAGAATGACCCCTGATAAACATAGAGAATGACCCCTGATAAACACAGAGAATGACCCCTGATAAACATAGAGAATGACCCCTGATAAACACAGAGAATGACCCCTGATAAACATAGAGAATGGACCCTGATAAACACAGAGAATGACCCCTGATAAACACAGAGAATGACCCCTGATAAACATAGAGAATGACCCCTGATAAACACAGAAAATGACCCCTGATAAACACAGAGAATGACCCCTGATAAACCCAGAGAATGACCCCTGATAAACACAAAGAAAGGACCCTTATTAACCCAGAGAATGACCCCTGATAAACACAGAGAATGACCCCTGATAAACCCAGAGAATGACCCCTGATAAACACAAAGAAAGGACCCTTATTAACCCAGAGAATGACCCCTGATAAACACAGAGAATGACCCCTGATAAACCCAGAAAATGGACCCTGATAAACCCAGAGAATGACCCCTGATAAACACAAAGAAAGGACCCTTATTAACCCAGAGAATGACCCCTGATAAACACAGAGAATGACCCCTGATAAACCCAGAAAATGGACCCTGATAAACACAGAGAATGGCCCCTGATATATCCAGAGAATGGCCCCTGATAAACCCAGAGACTGGACCCTGATAAACCCGGAGACTGGACCCTGATATACCCAGAGAATGGACCCTGATAAACCCAGAGAGTGGACCCTGATAAACCCAGAGAATGGACCCTGATAAACACAGAGACTGGACCCTGATATACCCAGAGAATGGCCCCTGATAAACACAGAGACTGGACCCTGATATACCCAGAGAATGGACCCTGATAAACCCAGAGAATGGACCCTGATAAACCCAGAGAATGGCCCCTGATAAACACAGAGACTGGACCCTGATATACCCAGAGAATGGACCCTGATAAACCCAGAGACTGGACCCTGATAAACCCAGAGAGTGGACCTTGATATACCCAGAGAATGGACCCTGATAAACCCAGAGAATGGACCCTGATATACCCAGAGAATGGACCCTGATAAACACAGAGAATGGACCCTGATAAACCCAGAGACTGGACCCTGATAAACCCAGAGAGTGGACCCTGATATACCCAGAGAATGGACCCTGATAAACCCAGAGAGTGGACCCTGATATACCCAGAGAATGGACCCTGATAAACACAGAGAATGGACCCTGATAAACACAGAGAATGGACCCTGATAAACACAGAGAATGGACCCTGATAAACCAGAGAATGGACCCTGATAAACACAGAGACTGGACCCTGATAAACCCAGAGAGTGGACCTTGATATACCCAGAGAATGGACCCTGATAAATCCAGAGAATGGACCCTGATATACCCAGAGAATGGACCCTGATAAACACAGAGAATGGACCCTGATAAACCCAGAGACTGGACCCTGATAAACCCAGAGAGTGGACCCTGATATACCCAGAGAATGGACCCTGATATACCCAGAGAATGGACCCTGATAAACCCAGAGAATGGACCCTGATAAACACAGAGAATGGACCCTGATAAACCAGAGACTGGACCTTCCTCAGCTGTGATTTATTGATGATATCTGTGTTTGATCAGTAGCATTGGTGTTACCATCTTGGCAAGCAGTTTCCTCATTCTGGAGCTGAAAAGTGTGCAGAACTTTTATTGGGTTCTGATGTTGTAAAAATTTATTAGCCTCATCATTTTGCCATTCAACCTATTTTTGCTTATTTTTATAACGTTTTGCCTACTTTAGCCACCGTTTTTCAAATTTTTATTCATTTATTTTTTGCCATTTTCTTTTAGAGCTTTCTTCACAGCTTTATGCCATTTTTTTTACCATTTTCACTCATTTCAGACACTTATCTATTTGTTTTCCCCTTCTTGCCTATATTTGCTTTTTTTATTTTTTTATTTTTTGCTCCTTTTGGTCATTTTCTACCACTTTTTGCCCATTTCTGCAACACCTTCTTACAAGTTTTGTCTATTTAAGCTTTCTTTTGCCATTTTCGCTCTTTTTTTTTTTAAACCATTTTGCCATTTTTGCGACCAGCACCACCATACTTGAGTAAAATGCTCCATGTTCTGCACCTGTGTTAATCTTAATTAGTAATTAGTTTAGCACTGCATGTATGTATATCTCAGTCTCACTTGGATCCATCCCATCAGCCCACTCTGATCTCAGGCTGTCAGAGCGTCCTGAACTCACTCACTCGTTCTCTAACACTAAAGAGCTCCCATTACATAAGCTGCCCTCTCCATGCTGTGATTTACATGCAGCTGAGGCTCTATCAGACTGTACTTCATCTTATGAAGCCACAAATGAACACTAGAGAAGATGAATGGGAGCGAAAGAGGAGCTGGCTCTGAGTTTATGTATTAAACGGGTCCATGCTGAAAGACTTCAGAGGAAAGGAGCAATTCTGAGAAAAAGACAGAAAGCAGAGAGCGTTTCCAGGATTTAAAAACAAGCCATGATTTTAGTGGTTAGGACATCTTATTAGAAAACAAGTAGTCCTGCCATGTTGGTGTAAATTTGGCCCAAAAGACATCAAAATTAATCTTCTAAATCTGAGCTAAAGTACTGGTACATGAGTACATTCAACCATTACTGTTCCTGTCAGTTTAATGAGAGTTTTCTCAGAGTTTTCATTTGTAAAGTAGCTTTCAGTTTAGAAAGCAAACAGTTTTGGGGTTAAATTCCTCAAAATATAACTAATATTTGATATGTATATTTCAGGCTGAAGTGGTTTAAAAAAACTGACTCATTTAAAGTGGAAACAAAATTCATGTATGATATTTTTACAGCTCATTATAAAAAGTAAACATTTTTGGCCTGAGGACCATGAGTGTGAGATTTTGTTGTTGTTGTTTAAATATGACACTGCGAAAAAAGATAATTCATCAAAATCAATGTTGCTGCTGCAGATCAGTGCCCCATCTCAAGGCCTGATAAAATGAATAATTAGATACCCCTTGAAATGTATTGCATAGAAATTGTTGTAGTTTTTTTGTTTTTTCACGATATAAAAACAGTGGAGTTGTGTGAACATAGCGTCCTTTAAAGGGTTAAAATCCTCAAAATATAACTTAGATTTGAAATGTATATTTCAGGCTGAAGTGGTTTGAAAAAACGGACTCGTTTAAAGTGAAAACTGAATTCAAGTATGATATTCTAACAGCTGATTTTAAAAAGGGAACATTTTTTACTCCTAGGACCACGAGTGTGAGGTTTTGTCTTTTTTTTTTTTAATCTGTCACTGCAAAATAAGTAATGCATCAAAATAATGTTGCTGCTGCAAATTTTTTGCCTCATCTCAAGGCCTGATAAAATGAATAATTAGATACTCCTGTTTTTTTTTTTTTTTTTTTGTCAATTTAAAAACAGTGGAGTTGTGTGAACATACTTTAAAGGGTTAAAACCCCCATAATATTTATTGTATTTGATATGTATATTTGAGACTGTAGTAGTTTTAAAGACTGACTTGATTAAAGTGGAAACAATATTAATATAAGTTATTTTTATAAAAGTGTTTTTAGAAGCAGACTTTTTTGTCCTCAGGGAAAAATGCATTATATTAGGATATTAAAGGAATTCTTTAGGATTAAACACCTTGAGAAAATAACAAAAAAGCAACATTGTTGCCCTGACCCACACTTGCAGAAATTGAGTAGATATCCAAAGGCGAAGCTTTGCTAGGTAGGAATTCCTCTGAGTTTTAACACGTTTGGCTCACTAGAGCAGCTGGCGAAATCCAAGAAAGTGCAAATCTGCCTGCAGTTAGATTGCACTGACATTGGTTCAACATCTTGCAGCAGATAAACTAAGGATGAGAGAAAGAGTAGACTGGGAGCCAGCTTGTCAGGTGTTCTCAGTACGGTTGTTTGAGTTAGTCTGAACCAAACCAGGCCACGCCAGGTGTAAAAAGGCCCTCAGATCAACCAACACCTCTGCAAAATAAAACCTGGATTATTTTTCTTTTTCAAGGGTTAACAGGACGAGATCTCTGCAGATTTAATTCAGTCATCCACAAACACAAAGACAGTGTCTCTGGATCCTCACATGATCTGTTCCTCGTTGCAGACCTGTCCTCATTTGACTGTGTGATGGGAGATTAAGGATTCGTCATTGTTTATCTTAAAGTCGACTAATCAGCATCAAAGGGCTGATGGGAAGAAAGCAGCCTCTGTGTGAAGCCACAAACATGATAAAGTGGGAAACATGATGTTTTAGTGAGGCCGTAAGTGAGGACGTAACAGGACTGTCGGGCAGATGGACGAGCTCTGAGTCATCAAGAGAAAAACTCACAAAAACACACAAAACGCACACGCACACAAACACTCAGACGCTCTACACAGCTGCATGTTAGCCTACGCCAACTCCGACTTTGTTGTCCTCACTTTTGTCTTCTTTCTCACTCTCTCTTTCCAACTCGGACACGCACACACATAAATCAGAACATTATTGCTGACTGACTCAACCTGACTGGAATTAGATTGGTGTTCCACACTCACACACACTCTCTGTTTCCAGGAAAAGTGGCGTGGAGCGTTTGAACGGCCTCCAGTGGACTTCACGTCATAAACAGGAGTGATGAGCTTTCTAAAAGATGCTGGAGAGAAATGAGAAGACATTTCCAGCTCTAATACATACTATGTCTGTTCATTGGTCAAATAACATTTTAAAGTTATGAGTGTGAGGCTAATAATGAGCCACAAACCCAACATATAAGCAACCATAAAGATTAGCTCACAGTATGTGATCAAAAGAAGACATTTTAAACTAATATTGTCCAACCTTAACTTAGACAAACATGACATGATTGCAAACTCTTCTAACAATGTAACGTTTCCACTATAACTCACTGTGTTTCAGTGTAGTCTTCCATTTTTCATGCCTATTTGAAGATGCAGATACTCTGTTGTCTATAAGACAGTGATAATCCCTTACCTGCTACGGATGCAGTTCTTTTTTTCTCAGCGAAGTCCATCCAACCTTCAATGCATGCATCCATCCATGCATGAAATGCATTAGTGCATGCATGCATCTGTCAGGCCATCCATGCATGCATCCATTAATCCATCAATGCGTCGAACAAATACTCAATCTATGCATGTATCCATCCATCGAATCATGTATCAATTTATTAATCAACCAATGCATCCCTCAGTTAATCCATCCATCCAGTCATCATCCATTATCCATCCATCCATCTATCCCTCCCTCCACCCATCATCCATCCATCCATACATACATCCATCCATCCATTCAATCATTCATCCATGAATCCATTCATCCATTCATCCATCATCCATCCATCCATCCATCCATGCATCCATCCATCCATGCATGCATCCATCCATCCATCTATCCATCCATCCATTCATCCATCCATGCATCCATCCATCCATCCATCCATCCATCCATCCATCCAGCTGTCTATCCACATGTCCATCCATGCATCCATCCATCATCCATGCATCCATCCATCCATCCATTTATCCATCCAGTCATCCATCCATGCATCCATCCTTCCATCCATCCATCCCCCCTCCATCCATCATCCATCATCCATCCATCCATGCATCCATCATCCATCCATCCATCCATCCATCCATGCATGCATTCATCCGTCCATCCATCCATCTATCCATCCATTTATCCATGCATCCATCCATCCATACGTCAATCCATCCATCCATCCGTCCGTCCATCCATATGTCCATCCATGTATCCATCCATTATCCATGCATCCATCCATCCATGCATTCATTCATCCATGAATCCATTCATCCTTCATCCATCCATCCATCCATCCATGCATCCATCCATCCATCCATCCATCCATCCATCCATGCATCCATCCATACGTCCATCCATCCATCCATCCATCCATCCATCTGTCTATCCACATGTCCATCCATGCATCCAACCATCATCCATGCATCCATCCATCCATCCATCCATCAATCCAGTCATCCATCCATGCATCCATCCTTCCATCCATCCATTCCTCCCTCCATCCATCATCTTTCCATCCATCCATCCCTCCATCCCTCCCTCCATCCATCCTCCATCCATCATCCATCCATGCATCCATCATCCATCATCCATCCATCCATCCATCCAACCAGTATTGTACAACCTTAGCTCCTAGCAAATGTGAGATGACTAGGACTAGGAAGACATGGTTTGATGAGTTTGGTGTGGAAGTCTTCTGAACCAGACCTCAACCCCATCCAGCACCTTTGGATGAACTGGAATGGAGATTGAGAGCCAGACCTTGTGGTCCAACATCAGAGCCTGACCTCATAAATGCTCTGCAGAATGAATGGGCACAAATTCCCACAGAAACACTCCAAAATCTTGCAGGGTTAATCCTCTTCTCTGTCCAAAAGTCTACAAAAACAAAAACAAAATCCAAGCAGCCCAACGTTATTCCCCTTATCAAAGACTTAAACACTGTGTGACTTCTTCTTTATACAGGTCAATAAATTGATGATAACATTGCCTAATAACTGCTGCTGATTATATAACAGTGTTGTAACTCATCTCCCAGAGGTCCCAGGATAAAACCTAACTACAGACTTCTTTACATAATTGAATTAAAGCGAGCAGAGCTGTTCTATCCAAGCTCTCTCCAACAAACGCTGCTCGCTGTGACACCAGCTTCACATGACAGGAAATCAAACATTCAACATCCAGAGTGTGAGGAGAAGAATCACATTGTGCTGCTTCCCCTGGAGCATTCATTATTATATAACAGAGCTCAATCATTTCTGAGGACCACATACACTTTTGGCAGCATGTGTGTGTTAAATTCTTCCTTATGTTCCTGGAGATCTCAACAAGGTTTACACAAACTCTGCTGGTGACTCACAGCGGCCCTTAAAGAGCCACTCTGGCTCTTTTAAGGGTCAATAGCACCTCTTCAGTGCACTCTGAGACACATTTTGGGGTTTAATGGAACTCTCCCCTTGTTCAATGCCTCTTGAACTCCTAAAAGACGGTCAAAGTCCGTCCAAGGCTGCTAGAACGTGGTCAGTAACCCGTCTAAGGTCATTGAAGGCCAATGGAGCCATGATGGTAATCTATGAGTCAGGACGTCTACTATCCAAGGATGCCAAAATAGCAGGAAAAACACTCAGTCAAAGCCTCTCAGCCAAAGCAGAGTCAAGCACAGCACAACCCCAATTACAGAAAAGTTGGGGCACTGTGTAAAACGTAAACAAAACAGACATCAAGGAATAGCAAATCTCATAAACCCATGTTTTATTCACAACAAAAAACATATCAGAGGTTGAAACTGAGACATTTTATCATTGCATGAAAAATATTGTCTATTTTGTATTTGACGGCAGCAACACATCTCAAAAAAGTAGGGACGCTGCCATGTTTATCACTGTGGAGCAACCCCTCTTCTTCTGGGAAGTGAGGAGATCAGTAGCTGGACTTATGAGAGAGGAATTTTGTCCCAGGATTTTAGCTGCTCAACAGTCCTGAGTCTTCTTTTCTGATGCTCCAAATGTTTTCTGTTGGTGAAAGGTCTGGACTGCAGGTACCCAGACTCTTCTCCTGTGAAGCCATGCTGTTGTGGTATGTGGTTTAGCAACATCTTGCTGACAGAGATGTTGTCTGGATGGGAGCATATGTTGCTCTAAAACCTCTCTCTACTTTTCAGCATTGATAGTTCACACCATCGCCTCTATTAGACTCTAATGCCAATGTGCAGCCTAATTTACAGTCCATAATCTGTGTCTCTGCAGCCTGAGAACACCACTAACAGACAGGAAAGCCTTTACAGCTCTTTAACATGCTCACAATCTGACAACAAGCTGAGCAGAGGAGGACAGAATCACTTGAAACGCTGTGCGTAATAACAGCACGTAATTGGAACGATGAAAGCAAACAGAGCTTTTAGACTTACGTTTCACCAGGATGCTGCTCTTGTCCCTTTCATCCAAAAATCCATCATAATGGGGATATTCCACAGTGGTCTGCTGTTCTCTCTGTCACCTCGCTGGTTCAACAAGCTAACAACGCGCGAATAATGGCACAAAATGTTTACTTTCCGCTGACACAGCACTACATGCCAACGTGACTACAGGAAGAGAGAAGGACAAACGCAGCAGATGCTTCAAGGAGCTTCCATTTTTTTCTCTCTCTCTTTTTGAAGCCACAGAAGAGAGAGGAAATTTGGGATTTTTCTTCCAGTAATGGATTACTTTTATGAAAATGTAACTTATAATGGGATTACTTGAATTGTAAAACTAACACGTTACGTTACTGGTTACCCCAAAAAAGTAATCTGAGTACTCTAATGGATTACTTTGTAACGCGTTACCCCAACACTTTTCAAGCCTTTTGTTACTCCGTCCCTACCTTTTTGAGATGTGTTGCTGCCATCAAATTCAAAATGAGCTAATATTTCTTATGAAATGGTAAAATGTCACAGTTTCAACATCTGACATGTTTATGTTCTATTGTTAATAAAATATGAGTTGATATGATTTGACAATGATTGCATTCCGTTTTATCTACATTTTAAACAGCGCCCAGCTTTTTTGGAATTGAGATTGTTAATAGTAAGCCTTATCTATTATCTATTGTGTCTGGTTTGTGCTTTTTCGAGAATGCTTTATTCTGAGCTTTCTTTGCTTGGTTATTCTGAATCAAGTCATTTGTTGAGGGATTTATTAACATAAAATCCTTTATTGGGGTAAAAAGTATGATAAAAGGCAGCACACAGGCAGCTGAGATGACTGTGCAAGCGTAAAGGGACACGTGCTGAAGCCATCACGCAGCAAACACGCACTCTGTCTGAAAGGGCATAACTGGGGTGATGAAAAATATGTGGTAGGCAAAGAAAAATCAAACATGCATTGATCGTCTTTGTCCATGACTCAGCAAATGGAATAAAATGATATTTTCAATTTCCAAAGCATCAGCGACATTGACTAATGAGAGAAGAGCACGCTCTGTTCATGTAGGAGTTCCAGCATAAACAAACAAAAGTGAGGGAAGAACGACGTTGGTGCTGCATGAGGAGCAACAGGACAGAGAAAGAGTTAGTCAGGCTCCCTGCAGTTATGACGGGCCGAAGACGGATGACCATGCAAGACTGAGAAAGAAAAATATTGACGGGAAATCGCAGATGCACTTTGGCAACTCAGGGAGTTACCACCATTAGCATTAGCATCAAGGTAGCATATCAATCCTCATAAGGTTTGGATATACAAACAAACATAATATAATGCACTAAATACAGTTAATGGCACAAATTTACAGCTCGTCTGTCCTCACAGAGAGACAAAAAGATGGTGAAGTTCAACCTCGCCCATGAGTGCATCTAATCAAAGTTGCCCACAGATCTCCCAACACTGTATAAGTGACAGGGTAAATACCCCTTTGACTGTAATGAGCTGTGGATCACCTTTGAATCTCATTTTTAAGGGTCCTTTCTGCAGCATTGTCACCTCGCTGACCACTAAAAAAGCTGAAGAACCCACGAGAACATCTAAGGATCCACAAAACCCAGTTCAAGAGCCCCTGAAAGCCTTAGTCAACATGTTCAGATCCCTGTTTTCATTCATGCAGAGTTTCTGGGAATCATCGCCGTGGCTCCCTCTCTCTTGTGTTCGTCTCCATGACGATAAGGGTGGCAATGGTTACACACGAAAACAGAGAGACAGAAAGATGGATGAAAACCCCCTCTGCATCACTCCTCACTGACTGATGGGATGCAGCAGGAGCAGCTGGGGACGAAGAGCATTTATAACAGACTCAGAGCTGCTTTGGACTCATCAGTGCCCCTAGAGGTTGAGATGCTCATTACTGGTGTTTGGTAGAAAGTTTAATATTACAGAGAGAATGTTTTACACTCTTTCTAGGAAGGAGAACCTCAAGAAGAGATATAAGAGGGATGTGTCCCTTTGTCGTTCTGCCTGTGTTACTTTGATTATGACTTTATATGTCAGTTTTCATTTTAACATCTTTTCCAGTGGCTTTACAGTTAAATGTTCATTTTTTCTGCACAGTTTGTGAAAATGAGTAAATGAGTGAAAATGGACAGTATCATGAACAAGGACATCCACCACAACATCTTAGTGCATAATGGAATCCCTTCTGGACTGAATCTGATTGGTCGTGGCGTTCATCTACAAACAAGACAATGACCCCAAGCATACTTCAAAGCTGTGCAGAGACTATGGAGTACTGGAACTGATGGACTGGCCAAGTCAAAGTCCAGATTTGAATCCTATTGAACAAATTTGGGATTTGGTAGATTCAAAGATTGATGGCACAAAAGTTTCATCTAAAGCAGTGATTCCCAACCTGTGGGCAGTGGCCCGCCAGAGGGCCGCAAAGGTATTGCAAGTGGGCCGCCAAATCATTTCCAAAATAGTATGATTTTGGTGTGGGGGGGTGTAATTATATAAAAATAAAAATATACAGAATAATGTTTTAAATGTTAAAACTCAGTTATGTTTAAAAGGATATTAAAAATGTTCAAAATTTTTTTCATTATTTTGTTTTGTTTTTCCTTCAAGTATTAGACGTGTAACAAGCGAATGAGAGATAGGAACTTTTGTTGTTATCTAGAGGTTATTGTGTGGACAGCTCCTTGAAAACTGTAATACTGAAGGTGTTGCAACATGTTACAGATGCTGTGTTAGCGACTGTGGAGCTTCCAACATGTTTCTCCTGTATTCAGTTCAGTCCTTTATGTTCAATCTTCGATTAAAAAAAAAGGCCTGAGAATGCATTATATGGCCTCCGTATTTATGGGGTTGGAGGTGCGCCACGAAAATTTTTGAGACTTAAAAGTGGGCCCTGAGTTAGAAAAGGTTGGGAACCACTGATCTAAAGCAAGTCTGTGGGAACAGCTAGAAACTATTTGGAGCTCAATAACTAAAGAGACTGTGGAAAAGTCCATAAAAACAATGGCAGCAAGAATGCAAGCTGTTATCAAGGCCAAAGGAGGCCATACAAAATATGAAGTTTTTTAGTATTATGTGTGAAAAAGGACTTTTTAGTTGTTTCAGTTTGTTATTTGCCAAATAAATAATGATAACATTTTTATTTTTAAACAAGTTTTTGAAAGATTTCTAAAATATTTGTGTTTTCTCATTTTTATGACAGGGGGTCTAATACATTTGTTAAGCACTGTACATGTACTTATTTGGCCTCATCACTGGGAATTTATTATTAAAAATATTGATGAGAAAATTAGTATAAGCAGCATTTGTATGTATTATTTCTGATTTGTTTTAAAGCAATGGAATAATAAGTCATCCTGAATATCTAAAATGGACCACATGTGGATGGCTCTCCTTGCATTAGCCCAACTATCAGATGGTCAGTCCATTCATACACTTCCCCCTCTAAGTCAGATTTCTCCCTCCATACTTTTTGCTAAAATCTGCCTCTTCACAGCGTCCAGTTTGGCTGGAAACTGTCCCGACTGTAACAACACCAACACCGAAACACTCAGCTCTCTGTGTTCCATCAGCTCGGTCAATATTTGAACATATTTAACCAACAATCAGCGCCACAGTCGTCCCTCCACGCTGTGATGTGGCTGCTCGGCCTCAGCGGGGTTCATTTCCTTCTGGCTGCTCTCAGCGCTGAGCTGATGCTGTTGTATAATACGCTGTTGTGTCAGATAGAAAGCTCCGGAGGCTGCAGAGTTTTAGAGTTATTACTGGAGGAAGCCAAGAAAACCCACCCTGAGTCTGATCCCTGAAGGGTGGGTGGGTGTGGGTCTGGAGTTAATGCAGTGACACATAAATCAACGTGATAAAGGACGAGAGTGGGAGCGATTATTTACTCACAACAGAGAATATTATTAATGAGTTTGAACCAACATAGAAGGAACATGTTCTCAGTTTCTCTGTGTTTGATGGATGTGTTTTAACGCCGGAGTCTGAAATTATTGCATTTAGATATATCTAGTGTACTGTAAAATTGTGGCTCCTGATGTCCATATTTCCTGTTGCTATGGCAACTGAAAGAATGCACAAAACAGAAACTCAAGGTTGGGAAATTGTTATCATGATGATCTAAACACAGAAAAACTATTTAAACTTTACATCTATTTATTTGGTGCATTGGTTTTGAGAAATAAGGTGGTTCATTGAGAATTTCAGGTTGATTTTTATTATTCCATCACTGACATAAAGTAAGAACACATAACTTTTCCACCTTAAAATCATAGTTTAAAAAGTGATTTAATCAAACAGTAAATTTCAATACCATATTTTATTTCTAACCTGAACAATAACCACTCTCATTAAAGCAACAACAATGAATTTTATTAGTTTATGCTGTAGAACAACAGCCCTTTTCAAATGCAATGGGGTGGGCACACTGACTAAAACATTTGGAAGGTAATGTTAGGCTTAATAGCCAAGCCATGAAGAGCACAAACATCAGGATACCAGAGAATAAAGTAGAAGGAACTAAAAAAAAACTATATCGGCAACATCATCAATATAAGTGTAAAGACAAAATTGGCAAAAATTGGTTAAAAGTGTCAAAAATTGATGGTAATAAGTTGTAAAAAGTGGTCAAAGCGTGGAAAAAATAGGTTTAGAGAGGCAAACATGGGATTAAAGGCACAGAAGTTGTTTATGAAAGGCAAAAAAAAAGGGGCAATAGGAGAAAAGCATTTAAAATTGGTAGAAAAAAAGATTTCTAGGTTGCGAAAAAGGACAAAAAAGATGGTAGTAAGTAATAAAAAGTAGTTAAAGTGTTGCAAAAATGGGTTTAGATAGGCAAAAATGGGATTGAGAGCACAAAAAAATTGATTAAGAAAGGCAAAAAAGGGGCAATAGGAGGCAGAATTGTCAGATAATTGTGAAAAGTGGTTAACGGTGGTAAAAAAAAAAAAATTAAGTTGCAAAAAAGGAGAAAAATTGACAAAAACAATGGTATTAAGTTGTAAAAAGGAGTTAGGGTGTGGCAACAATGTGATTTACGGCACATAAATTGTTTAAGAAAGGCAAAAAAGGAGCAATAGGAGGCAGAATTGTGAGAAAATGGTGAAAAGTGGTTAAACGTGGTAAAAAAGTTTTTCCTAGTTGCAATAAAAGGACAAAAAGTGACAAAAAATGATGGAGAAAGTTGTAAGGAGTGGTCACAGTGTGGCAACTTAAGGCACACAAATTCTTTGAGAAAGGCAAAAAAGGTGCAATCGCAGGCAGAATTGTGAGAAAATGGTGAAAAGCAGTTGAAAGTTGTTATAATGATTTTTTAGTTGCAATACAAGAACAAGAAGTGACAAAAATGATGGTAGTAAGTTGTAAATAGTGGTTCAAGTGTGGCACAAATAGGTTCAAAGAGGCAAAAATGGGATAAAGAGTCCAAAAAACAGGTTACGAAAGACATTAAAATGGTTAAATGAGACAGAAATTGGTGAGAAATGGTAATATTAAAAAATAGGTTAAAAGTGGCAAAATGTACACCTAAAATAATGAAAAGTGGTTGAAAAGCACCAGTGATGAAAATGAGTTAAAAGTTCTCTAAACCAGAGTCCTACTTATTGTGGCTTTAAATGCTCACGCTCTACACTGTGAACCTTTGAGACCTGGATTGTGGCTATATGTTTTCAGTTATTGGAGAAAATTGTTTGGACGGCTTGAAAGTTCAGCTAAAACATAGCAGTTCACCGAGTAAGACATGCATAGCAGCAGCTGCATCAAGCTGATCTCCTCACATCCACGCCTCCATTCAGTGTGATATCTTCCCTTGATATACCTGTATAGGACTTTGTCTGTTCTCACCCAGTCTGACTCCTCTGATCCATGTTTTACATGGATTTGTTGGGCCAAAATTATCTCACAAGTCTTCACAGCTGAGGTGAACCCTGAGGGGACAAGTCATCCAGCACCTGCTGATGTGAGCCAAACTTTGCTCTTCATATCTCACATAATTTAAGGCTATGTCCTTCCAGTTCAGACACTAGAATGGAGTTAGATGTCTGAAATAATGTGGGGCTGTTTTTAAATCTGAAAGAATGTGAAATGTTTCCACCATAAGGAGAAGCACCTACAGTATAACCACAGAGCTGCGGGGCTCCATCAAATCGAGCGTTCCTGACTGTCAGATGATGACATAATAACCACCCGATGTCACTAATGGTGAAATAGAAATCTCCCATCGATTGAATAATTCCAAAACAAAGCTGAGGGTTTGCATCAATGCTGACACAAAGACGAGGTAAACTTCTGAATGGCTGTATTGATCTGTATCTCTTATTGGAAAAATCAATCATGGCTACCAGACCTTATCGATCAGAGTTCAATATGCATACAGGGTCATTGGCAGCTTAGATGATAAGAAACAAAATAGATTTTAAATAAACTAGAGCTGTAAAAACATCAAAATGATCAATCATGAATTTTCTTAGAATTTGTTATTTGTTGCATCCTTTTATTTTAGAATTCTATTTCACACTCAGAACTGTTCCTTTTCATTTGGGATTTTTCCACCGGCTTTAACTGAGGGTAACTGACTTCCTGTTTAACAGAGGAAAAATGAACTTGCCATGGATTGGAAAGGAAATGACAGAAAATTAAAAAGGTTAAAGAGTGATAAGACGGATGACTTCTGGCTTGTCCACTGAGCTGTTTAGGAGTTTTTTAAAGTGAAATGAGACTTTAAGGAGCAGTGGTGGGCTTGTTTTACATCACTGTGGCTGCAGGGAGGCGCTGATGTGGCTGAACCAAAGCGATGAATACACTGATACACCAGACTGACTCTTTCTTTCTCACTGCATGGATTTATTTCACGCTTGTCTAGGAAAGCTCCCATACGACGTGTTTGGGAAGGGCAGGACTTTTTCAAAAATTCTCTGAAGGTGATAGGACATTCTGTCACATTCCTTATGGACCATCACAGCAACAATGAGGAGCTCATCAGCAGCTCAAAGTTGATGAAGCTTGTTGGTAGATCAACCTCTTTGCTCCTCTTTCAATAAAAAAATGCCATCTAGATCTGATAATAACTGGCACTAAAGCTATCCCAGCAGAGAGCTTCATCTGCAGCACTCAATGCTTCTGGCTTAAAACCGTGATTAAAAACTATTAGTGCACTTAATGTGGACCTTAATAGATCACAAGTGTTTCCATTATTCTAGACAGCCCTATAGAACCAATATATGAAATGTAAAAACTAGGGCTGTTAACAATCATACCACTAATTTTGACCACACAAGGTCCGCGGGCTCAGGCAATGTACGAGGTTTGCTCGAGGGCTGCAGCTAGATGCCTCTCTCACGATTAGCATTAGCATAGTTAGCACAGTTTTCATAGCTTTAAATAAATGCTAACAAACACCACCTTGAGGCTCACAATGTCAATAAACAACTCAAATAAACCAAGAACATAAAAGCTCACTGTTGGTTCCACTCAGAGACTGTAGATAGAATTGGACAAACCCCATGTGACGTCAGTCGTCTACTTACAATAGGCGGACTCAAACGGCTTTTGAAGCCAATCCATGAAGGCTTCCATGTTGAAATCGTGGTCTCAACCAAGCTTTGGATCAACCTAACGGCCCGCCCACTAAGCGCGACTTCCTGTCAGCCTGCTAGCTAGCATCCCGATTGACAGAAACGGAGCCTCTGCCTGCCGAGCTATCTGTCAATCAAATGAGACGCGCCAATCAGCTTTCATCCTAAATATAATCCAAACGATCGTGGTACAAAAAAAATCACCCCCGTACAGTGGGAGCACAATAAGACACTAGCTAATGAGACACGTTTGGTGTTTTGAACCAGGCTGTAAACCAGTTTATTTCTAGTGTCAAAACTGGCTGTTTAGCGTGTGTCCAGACTGGACTTCCAGTGTTCCTGCAGCCAGCCTCAAGTGGACGCCCGCGGTATAGTAATTTTTTGCACTTCCACATTGACTTCATGTTTCAGGACCGGAGGTTGCTGCTTGGGCAAAGCACATCTTTGCTAATGTTAGCAAAGATGCCAACAACAACAATCAGATCAAGTCGTGGTCATACCACTCTGTTCAGCTTCTTCAGGACAGTTTTCTTCTTCAGCTGCACAGATAAATGCTGGAAAGTGTTCCCCAACTTTGAGACAGTCCTGTTTGTTAACAATATTAATCCAGAGTAGAAATCCACGGTGGAATCGGCAAAATTGACGTCGATTAGCGAACTTTACCAGCTGAAGACGGAAAATATGATATGTTCAGGTAACCTCAGTAAATCAGACGGCTGTATTTTATATGTTATGATGTGTTCAAACGTCACATAAAAATGGGAAAATTTAGTTTTTGATGAGAAACACTTTTAATGTGCCGTACATAGAATTAAAAGAATAAATATAAAACCCTTGACAATAACAACCTTTAAAATCTAAAACATAAAATTGCTGTGATTAATCGTAATTAACTTCTTTTTTTTTCTTTAGTTCCCCTACATGTAGCACCAAAAAGGGCCATGGACCTGAAGGGGGAATACCCCAGGATCATTCTTCTAGTCCTGAAAGGCAACATTCAGACATGAAATATTATAATTTTATAATATTGAAAATCTTTTTCTCATTGTTAAACACTGAAATAATATGAATTGCAACCTGTTGTGGCTACTTCGACTTGTCAATATGTTTTAAAACTTTTTTTTTTCCAAAATTTAAATGATATGGGTTCTTGTTCATTCTGTACCATTATGGAACAGTGTTGTCTTAAGGCAGGGGTGTCAAACTCAAGGCCCGGGTGCCAAATCAGTTACAGTTACACCTGGCCTGCTAGATCATATCCTATTCTTATTCTAACTGACCCTAAATATGAGGTCTGCAGATTTCCTCCAGTATAAAAATGTAAACTTAACCTTCATGATATGACATATCCTTAAGTCATAAATATGTGGAAAAATAAGGAATAAAAATAATTAGAAAAAAAATAAATGTGAGAAATTAAATTAATTTTTTCTATTTTGCATTTTACAATCATGACTTCAAACTATTATTTGGACTTTTATTTATTTATTATTTATTTTCAATTTTTTATTTTCACTTTTTATCTCATATTTTTAGCTTTTCAATTTATAATTTTGTATTTTTATCTAATTGTGTAACTTTTATTATTTCAATTTATTATTTCAACCTTTAGCTCTATTTTGACCTTTTAGTTGCATCACACATGATTGTGACTTCCTTTCTGATACATTTGCCTTTTAAAAGCCTTATATTAACATCTAATTTTGTGTTTTGACCTTTTGAACTAATAAGTTTGACTTTTTATCTCAGATTTTGAGCCTTTTAACTAATCATTTTGAATTTTTAAATCTCACAATTGTTTATCATCAGTGCTAGTTATTTCCCCCATAATTTCTTACTGGAGAAAATGAGGTTAACAGTTTGATTAAATGTGGACCCTCCCTTTAAAAAACAAAACAAAGCAAAAAACCTATAAAAGCACAGGGAACTATGGATGCCGTGTCCTGTGGACTAAATCCATTTATTATTATATTATTTTTAAAGATTTATGTGCGAAAAACAGAGGGCTGGGGAGACACATGCAGGAAAGTGCAAAGGGCCGGATTCAAACCCAGGCCACACATTACTAAAAATGCTGCTGTCTTCTCTGGACCAAAGCTCATTTAAAATGGACTGAGGAAACATGGAAAACTGTTCTGTGGTCAGAGGAATCCCTAACTAACTAACTGACTAACTAACTAACTAACTAACTAACTAACTAACTAGCTGACTAACTAACTAACTAACTGACTAACTAACTAACTAACTAACTAACTAACTAACTAGCTGACTAACTAACTAACTAACTGACTAACTAACTAACTAACTAACTAACTAACTAACTAACTAACAATCTAACAAACTAACTAACTAACTAACTAACTAACTAACTAACTAACTAACTAACTAACTAACCCATTAACTAACTAACTTTCTTTCTAACAAACTAACTAACTAACAAAAAACTAACTAGCTGACAAGAAATTAGCTAACTAGCAAACAAAATAACAAACTAATTAACCAACTAACTAACAAAAAAAATAACAAACTAATATCTAACAATCTAACAAACTATCTAACAAACTAATAAACAAATAAACTAACTAACTAACTTACCAACTAACTTACAAAGTGACTACCAAACAAACAAAAAACTAACTTAATAACTAACTAACTAACAAACTGACTAACTAACTGACTTACTAACAAACTAACTAACAAATTAGCTAACTAGCAACCAGACAAACAAACTAACAAACAAATTTACCGACTAATAAACAAACCAACAAACCAACAAACCAACAAACTAACTAACAAGCTAACTAACTTACTAAACTAACTAACTTTCTAACAAGCTAACTAACTCACTAACTGACTAACTAACTTACTAACAAACTGACTAACTAACTAACAATCTAACAAACTAACTTACTTACTAACTAACTAACTAACTAACTTACTTATTGACTAACTAACTATCTTTCTTTCTAACAAACTAACTAACTAACTAGCTAACTAACTTACTAAACTAATTAACTAACTTTCTAACAAGCTAACTAACTAACTAACTGACTAACTTACTAACTAACTAACAATCTAACAAACTAACTTACTAACTAACTGACTAACTAACTAACCCATTAACTAACTAACTTTCTTTCTAACAAACTAACTAACTAACAAAAAACTAACTAGCTGACAAGAAATTAGCTAACTAGCAAACAAAATAACAAACTAACAAATTAACCAACTAACTAACAAAAAAAATAACAAACTAATATCTAACAATCTAACAAACTATCTAACAAACTAACAAACAAATAAACTAACTAACTAACTTACCAACTAACTTACAAAGTGACTACCAAACAAACAAAAAACTAACGTAATAACTAACTAACTAACTAACTGACTAACTAACTGACTTACTAACAAACTAACAAATTAGCTAACTAGCTAACTAACAAACAATCAAAGAAATTTACAAACTTTTGGGGGTTTTTTTGGCTTTTTTTGTTTGTTTGTTTGTTTGTTTGTTTGTTTTGTTTGTTTTGCTTTGTATTGTTTTTTGGTAGAAGCTTTTGCTGTGAAATGTTTTGCAGCTGACCTTCGGGGCCACCGTAATTACGTCAGTCACTGCAGACTTTCTTCCCTGCATGCATAACTTTGGGACTTTATAAATCACACACCTCCACCACATCATCCCCTCCTTCTCTCTGACTGACGTCACACACGCCCACCAATCAGCTGCTGTGTTTATCCTGCAGCTTTTATAAAGCAGACAAACTTTGCACTGCATCAGTGTGCTGCCTGTCTCTCTACCTGAGAGCGAACTCTGAACCTCAGTGTCTCTGTGTCTTCATCTCTTCTTCCTCAGTCCTCTGTAGAGCTTCCTCCTCTCTGTCCCATCATGAGTCTCCGGTTCGTCCTCTTCGTCCTTGCCCTCCACCTCTGCTCTGATCTCCTCTCCGAGGCTCGGATAACCAAACGTCTGGCCATCGGCTGTCCAGAGAGGTGTGACAAGTCTCAGTGCCCGCCGATCCCCGCGGACTGCCTGGCCGGTGACGTGCTGGACCAATGTGACTGCTGCCCGGTGTGCGCCTCCGGAGAGGGGGAGCAGTGCGGAGGGACCGGGGACCGGGAGTGCGCAGAGGGGATGGAGTGCGTGCTGACCGATGGGGTCGAAGCGTCCGCCACGGTCAGGAGGAGGTCGAAGCCCGGCGTCTGCGTGTGCACGGGCTCCGAGCCGGTGTGTGGCAGCGACGGGGTCTCCTACCGGAACATCTGCGAGCTGAAGAGGGTCAGCAACCGGGCGATGAAGCTGCAGCAACCCCCAGTGATCTTCATCCAGAGAGGAGCCTGTGGTAAAGGTGAGAGCTGTGTGTGTGCGTGTGTTTGGATGTGAACTCAGATGACCTCTGCAGACTAGACTCCGCTGACTGAACTGAAAAGTTGTCATTCACCCTTACATTCTCCCAGATTATCACAGGAAAGTTTTAGATTTTCAGTATAGCTCAAAAGCAGAACTTTTAGTGAATTCTGGATCAGGTCTTAGCTGGACGTTACAATGACTTATAATTTCGAAAGGAATAAATAATTTTTGCAAATATCAAAGCATCAACAGATCTACGAGCACAGATCATTGTCCTGCTTTGATCAAATAAACTCAGGTGAACAGGTGAGCATCTCCATAAAGCTTCTCAGCAGATGGAAGCACGGAGAGCTCTAAAATCTCCTGGTAGACGGCTGAAAGCTCTGACTCTGGACTTGATTAAGACCAGTGGACCAGCAGCAGCAGATGACATGGACCCCATAACCATCACTGACTGTGGAGACTGGAAACACTGGACTTGAAGCACCTTGGATTCTGGGCCTTTCTGATCTTGATCCACTGACTCAGCCTCAGTCCAGTCCTTGTGAAGCTCCCCTGACTTCTTGAATCTGCTTTGTTTGGCAGTCCTCTGGAGGCTGAGCTCATCCCTTCCATCAACTTTCCATGAATGTGCTTTGATACAGCCTCAGAGAACAGCCTGTCCTTTCAGCAGGGACCTTCTGTGGCTTACCCTCCTTGTGGAGGGTGTCAGTGATTGTCTTCTGGACATCTGCCAAGTCCTCAGTCTTCCCCATGATTGTGGTTGTGAACTGAACCAGAGGGAGAGAATAGAGGCTCAAGAAACCTTTACATATTCTAATATTTTTGAGAAACTGGATTTTTGATTTTCATGAGCTGTTATCAAACAAGATTAAATAAAAAAAAAAGTCCTTAAAGGTTTCACATGATTTTAGAGGAATCAAGAACATATGGAAGTTTCACTTTTTGAGGTAAATCATAAGGAAAAAAATTACATTTTCCTGACATTCTCATTTTTTGTGATGCACCTCTGAAATATGCGTATGGAAGCCCATTTCCACCGCTTAAATAAAAGTAAAATGTCAAAGTTGGGCAATTCTGGAAAAAAATAAGAACACTAAGTCATAATTGTGAGATTAAAAAAAGAAAAATTATGACATCAAAATTTTGAGATAAAAGTAGACAATTTGGGGTAAAAAGTCAAACTTAGTGGATAAAAAGCTGAAATTATGAGACAAAAAGTCAAAATAATGAGATAAAAAGTCATAAATATGAGATAAGAAGTCGAAACTACGAGATAAAAAGTTGAAATCATGAGAAAAACACTCATTATAAGATAAAAAGTTGAAATAATAAGTTAAATATTTGACAAATCAAGAAAAAGTCATAATTATGAGCGAATAAGTCAAAATTATGAGATAAAGATGTAAAATTATGAGTGAAAACATTGAGAAATTAGAATGTCATAATTATGAGGTAAAAAAGTCAAAATAATGAGATTAAAAGGTTGAATAAATGAGAAAACAGTCAAAATATTGAGATAAAAAGTCATACTTATGAGAAAAAGTCAAAATAATGAGTTTTTAAAAAGTCAAATGATGAAAAAAAGTCATAATTATGAGGCAAAGTCAAAATAATGAGTTTTTAAAAAGTCAAAAAATGAGAAAAAAAAGTCATAATTATGAGAAAAAAGTCAAAATAATGAGATAAGTCATAATTATGAGATAAAATGTCAAAATAATGAGATAAAAAGTCAAAATTATGAGAAAAAGTAAAAAAATGAGATAAAAATCCATTAATATGAGATAAAAAGTCAAAAATATGAGCTAAAAAGTCAGAATTATGAGATAAAAAATCAAAATAATGAGTTAAAAAGTCATAATTATGAGGAAAAAAGTCAAAATAATGAGATAAAAAGTCAAAATAATGAGATAAAAGTCCTTATTATGAGATAAAATTTTAAATTATTGACTTTTTTCCTCATTATTATGACTTTTTCCTTATTATTCCTTATTATTATGACTGTTTTCTCATTATTATGACATTTTCCTTATTATTCCTCATTATTGACTTTTTCCTTATCATTCCTCATTATTATGACTTATTCCTTATTGTTCCTCATTTTTATGACATATTTTCTCCTTAGTCTTCATTATTATGACTGTTTTCTCAATATTCCTCATTATTTACTTTTTCCTCATTATTCATTATTATTATGACTTTTTTCCTCATTATTATGACTTTTCCTCATTGTCTTTTTCCTCATTATTCCTTATTATTATGATTTTTTTCCTCGTCATTATGACTTTTTTCCTCATTATTATGACTTTTTCCTCGTTATTATGACTTTTTAATCTCATTTTATAACTTTTTCCCTCATTATTATTACTTTTTCTTCTTTGTTATGACTTTTTCCTCATTATATGACTTTTTTCCTCATTATTATGACTTTTTTCCTCATTTTTATGACTTTTGCCTCACTAATTTGCCTTTTTATCTCATTATTATGATTTTTTACCTCATTATTATGACTTTTTTCCTCATTTTTATAACTTTCCTCATTATTATGACTTTTTCCTCTTTGTCATGATTTTTCCCTCATTTTTATGACTTTTTCCCTCATTATTATGACTTTTCGTAATTTTTTTGACTTTCCTCATTTTTATGACTTTTTTCCTCATTTTTATGACCTTTTCCCTCATTATTATGACTTTTCCTCTTTGTTATGACTTTTTTCCTCATTTTATGACTTTTTCACTCATTATTATGACTTTGTACTTCATCACAATGACTTGGTATTCTTTATTTAGATTTGCCTAACTTTCACATTTTTCTTTATTAAGTGGCAGAATTGGGCTTCCATACATACTCGACCTGTTTTTTGGGAGATGACGAGGCGTCCCAGATTTGGCCTCGATTGTGGTTTACTCTGACACATTACAGGATAAAACCATTAGTTTTCAGGGCTGACAGCTCTGGAACTTAGATCTGCTGGATCAGACTATAGTCATGCTTGGAGTATGCAGTCTGACCTTGGCATGAGGGCCGTTTAAAGAACATTTTGATATTCTGATGCAGAAAGGCATCAGTGTGAAGTATCTGCCATTGATTAGATCATTAAAAGATGAAGTGTCAGTCTATTTCTGTTCTTTCCCATATCATCTGGGAGCTTTTCCTCTTGGCATCGTCTTTCCAATCACTGATCAGTCAGATTTCCAGCAGTGCCTCACACTGCACCAAACTCTAAAGATGGTGTCATTTTCAGCCCCCCTTGCTCTCTCTCACTCTCCTATGTTATGGTTACAAGGTCATAATGTCTTGAAATTAGTCCAGGATTTCCTGAGTAGCTGCCCTGTGCTGCAAAAACAAACAGTGTTTCCCTTTCAGTGTGTGTTTAACAGAAATGAAAGCATATTTAGAAGCAGCACACACTCACACACACCCTGGAGCTGCAGCTGAGACCACACTAATATGCAGAGTCTCGGGTTCAGCCAGGTCAACGGATTTCTTCTGCTTTCCTCCAGTTTTCCTAATCTTCTTCTCTCTCATCTTCGTTCCTCTGAGGAAAACAAAGATGACTATTAAGCTATCTCCTCTTTTGTTCATGGCCCCTCCTTTCCTTGTCTTTTTTAGACACTTATCACTTTCTTCTCTAATGTTTTAATCCTTTCCAAGTTCTCCTTCTTCTTCTCTTTTCTCGTGCCATCATTGATCTGTTAACATGGGCGTCACCAGGATTTCCATTAAAAGTGTCCCATCAGGCCCCTCATCTACAGCCTCAGTCAACTCTGAGATAATGTCTGTTTCACAAATAACTTAGTAAATGCTTCAGATTACACTACACTCTGTTTGAATGGTGCAGATATTGGAAATGTCACAGCATGCAGGAGTTTTCCTTCAAGTGTTGGTATTTAAACAAGAAATTACCCACTATATGAGGTGTAGGGCAGCCAAAATATGTCCAGCATACATCCAGGTCCCCAGGAATAATACATTTAGCCACCTTCCTCATGTTAAGATGCCATATCGTTCTATTTTGTCCGCGAGCAGGTCTGCTCAGCACCCTGCAACCGGGAAAAACAAATGCACACGGGCCTGTATTTAACAATCTTGTTTGCATGCAAGTTGCTTCTGATGGCACAGAGTCAAATCTTCTCTTGCACATTAAAAAAGAAAATTGATCTCTTCTGTTCTAATCATGTTTGTACACTGACACCAAAACTATCGTCTGTCATTATTTTTCAGGAACAGGTTTGATTTTATGTGACTTTTGCATCAGTCCATGTCATTTAGATGGTGATTAATGATTCAAAGCAGCCTCTGCTGCTCCCTTTTCTTGCACTGTAACCTCACTTTTTGTGATTTGCATGTGTGTTATGTGTATAATAACCATGGAAATATAAAAGATAAAGGCATATGTTTGAAGGACTAAATTTGTCCAATTCTTCAAAATTTCACAGTGAAAACAGATAAAAAGCTATGGACTCAGTGTGCAAGGTTCGAGTGCATGACTTTTTTTTATTAGGGATCTGAAAAAAAACATCCATAAAAAAAAAACTTTACTTACAAAGTATTTTGGGACAGCTTGCAGCACAGGAAAGGCCAGAAACCAGGAAAGGCATTATTAACAGCTGAAACTCATCTATGAAACATAAACACCGGTTTACTTTTAAACACACCTTACAGACAGCAGTTTTTATTGGGCGATTGCAGCTGATGCAGAGAATACTATGGTTCATCACAAAACATGGATGAGATACAGCAACAGTACAGCAGCTTCCAGTAACCCTCTAATTCCACATACTCCACCTGCACCATGTTCTGGGTGCACAGAGTATTGCACTAACGAAGTGTTACTCAACCCTACTCAACTAAAGAGCCAAATTGTTGAAAAATACCACAATCTACGTGGTGAAAAGTGGCAAAACGGCTTAAGGTAGAAATAACAATAAGTGAAAAGAGGCAAAAATGGTCAAAAAGCAACCAAAATTGGGAGGAAAAGGTGGGAAAAAAGTTCAGAAAGTAGTAAAAATGGATGAGAAGTGACAAAAAAGGAGTTACAAGTAGCAAAAAATGGTCCAAAGTGGCAAAAATGTGCCAAAAAAATGAGTGAAAGGGGACTTAAATGGGCAAAAAGCAGTCAAGAGTGGCAGAAATTGGCAAAAAATAGGAAACAAGTGGTATTTAATGGCAAAAAGTAGCCTAAAAGGGTGAAAATTGGTGAAAAAGGCCAAAAATGGGATAAAAGTGGTAAAAAGAAGTGGCTAAATGGGCAAAAACCAGGAAAAATTTGGAATTGAATGACTAAAAGTAAATTAAGTGTGTGAAAATGGGGAGAAAAAAATGTGAAAAAGGGCAAAATGGGATAAAAGTGGTAAAAAATGGGAAAAACATAGGAAAAAAGTTATTTAATGGTAAAAGGTAGTGTAAAAGAGCAAAAATGGAATAAAAGTGGTAAAAACTGGAAAAAAATGGAAAATGGGCAAAAAAGTAGGAAAAGGTGTTAATTTGATGCAAAATGTAGCTTAAATGGGCAAAAATGGGATAAAAGTGGCAAAAATTGGAAAAAAGTGGCAAAAATGGGCAACGAAGTAGGAAAAAAGTGGTATTTAATGGCAAAAGGTAGCTTAAATGGATGAAAAGTGGCAAAAATGGTGAAAAGGGCAAAAAAGTTTCCCTTTTTTAAGGTTTTCTGGGGGAATTATATTTAATATTAAGACATAAAGAGCCACAAATAATCACAAAAGAGCCACACGTTGAGTATCACTGCTCTATCGGCTTGCACCCTTAACTTTTGGATGCATTTCTAGAGCACAGCCGATACAAAACCTGAAGTTTTCACAGGACTACTATCAAACAACTTGTTTTCCTTTTTTTAAAAAGGAGGTAAAGGTACTTTTACAACGTGCAGTGGAGTGGTGCAGGAATGAGTCCTAAACGTTACTTCCAGGTATTGTCTACAAAATTATGTCATCAATGCACCACTCTGTAGCAGCACTATTGTTAACCTTTGGCCTTTTTGCAGGCATTAATGTTAACCTTTCAAGTGAAATACTAATAATACAATACAACTCTGCAAAAAATTACGTCAGTCTTTTGCGCAATTATATAATCGCACGGCCAGATAGCGAAATTGCAGTTGCATTAATTTGGCAGCACTAGTGGAGCGTGTGCAGTGGAGCTGAAAAGACTGACTAGAAAGGGAGCTCTGTAGTGTGCATTAAGTGCAAATTGCTGTGCAGAGTATGTGGAAATTATGGGTAGCAGTTCCAACTTCATTGCAACATCTATGGCAATGACAAACAAGCTGCATCTGTCATGATAAGCCACCTTAATACCACACGTCCTTATACAATTAGAGAAAGTAGTCTTTTTTAAAATATAAATATGGACATTTATGTGCAAGAATTGTAGCTTTCCAGACGAGTTAAGCATCATGTTTATTTATCCATTAAATCTTCTCTTTACAATAGCAGTAATGACTCAAAGAGTAACAAACTGAAGCAGGGATTATATTTTTATATCAGGTTCATTATCAGCCCATCCTCCTTTAAGGCCCAGGGTAATCAGCCCAACTAAATGCCCTCATCTGTGCATCCAAAATGGGCAAAAGAATGACATTACTTTCTCCATCTTTCCTCCCTCTTCACCCTTTTCATCATCTAATATTAGTTTTTCTTTCATTTCCTCTCCTCCTCATCGTTTTATCCATCTCCTTATCACCAGAGGTCACCCAAACTTCCTTCTTCTCTCTTTTCCCTGTGGGCCACTGTGGCATCACTTCTATCAATTTTATTTAAGCTTGTTCATCCGAGGACAGAAAAGCCTGAAGATGTCAGTCACAAACAGAAAATGCGCACCA
This sequence comes from Cheilinus undulatus, assembly GCF_018320785.1. Lineage (NCBI taxonomy): Eukaryota > Metazoa > Chordata > Actinopteri > Labriformes > Labridae > Cheilinus > Cheilinus undulatus. The sequence goes on along the minus strand of NC_054884.1, from coordinate 38,661,250 downwards.
TGTTCAGATTTTCATATTGAATCATCTCTCGGAGCTGATTGGTTCCTTGTGGAACTTCCCCGTCAGACTCAGATCTAGGTCAAACGTTTATTTAACCCAGATTTGATGTTTTTCCTATTATCGTTTGTCTTTTATTTTCCCGTTTCCTGCTCAGACTTGAGCGCTCTCAGTGAGATTGACAGGCTTGGATACAGAATCAACAAAACACTCGAACAATGACTCAACGCTTTCAGGAACCGGAGGAATTCTTTCCCAGTTCAGGCTCGTCCAGCTCCAAATAAGATTTCCCATTAAGTGCAAACAGAAGTATTGTTTGATGATGTGGAGGCTCGTCGGAGCCAGACAAGACTTTACCGCCAGTTTGTTTCAATAAAGATCACGTAAATGTTCCAACACTGCTGATCATCACACTAAGGAACCCAGAGAGTTCACAGAGATGCAGGAGTATCAACGGTCCTGCAGACTCTGAATGCATGATTCAAGGACACCGACCTCTCAGCATTGATTGTTAAATGTCCCTGCTGCAGCCTCACTCACTGACTCAGAGCAGGGCTCACTTTTTTGACCTCAGGTTGTGCAGAGTTGTTATGACACCTGTAGTGTGTTCTTAATCGGGTTTCTCTCTCCTCACCTGACTGGCTCCATTCAGCTCACTTCAAAGTTCCAGCAGCTGCACGCCACTGAACCTCCAGCCAAATACGCAGCCCGCCAAACACTCACAGAAACACGTCGGTGTCTCCCAGACGTTTCAGTGCGGCTGAGGTTGAAGAGAGCGTTCACAACAAACAGCTGCTCCGTCCCAAACTCTGCAGCAGTCTGAGAGGAGGCTGTTAGAAAAACACCGGTGTGTATCAGGAGTTTACTCAACTAGAGTCTGAAATGTTTTATAAAAAAGACCACAAGATAATAGCTATCCTACTGATTTTTTTTTATATAAATTCAGTGCAATTACATAGACATGAGTATCCCAGTTAAAACCCTTATCCTAGTTTGGATCGTATTCAGTTTATGGTGTTTACATGCATCCTGGCTTCTGATTACTGCATTTTAATCCTGCAGACACCCATGATGATGATGTGTCTTTCTGTAAAGACTCAGCATCCTTTGGCCAAGAGATGCTGTCTCCAGTTAGACCATCTGCTGTGGTCGACAGCTGCACGCTGACCAAGCATCTCATCCAAGATTTTATCAAATCTGAAAGATACAGGCAGAGAGCGACCGCTTTTGTCCTGATTTTTGGCCACATAGTCATTTTTCTGTTCCTTTCAATTTGACATTCCGCAAATTGTGGAAGCGGCATTTTTCAATCATAAGCGAATGCTTTTCCTGAAATAATATGGAAGTTTAAAGGGATACTTCAACATTTTGGCAAATTCACCCATTGCCATAATCCCTGTAGTCTTAGTAATAGGTTCGTGTCCTTTAGTTGTCGGTGCAAGCTATTTTTAGATCTGGGGGGCTGATATGCCAGCTGCTTTGCTAACGCTATGGAGACCTACGGTATTTCCAGCTTTCCCTCATCAAACTTATTAAATACACAATCCAACAACTCCAAAACACTCTCGTGGACAAGTTGTGACCTGCACATTCACAACCAGCTTCAGATGCAAAAGAGCAGCGGCTCTTTCCAAGTTCTACTTGGGGGTCCGAGCTCCTCACCACATCTCTAAGGCTGAGGGTGGACACCCTCTTGAAGAATCTAATTTCTACCTTCTGCACCTGCAGTCCCATTGTTTTAGTCGCTAACCAGAGCTCATGACCATAAGTAAGTGTTGGAACAAAGACAGACCAGTACATTTAAAGCTTCGGTCTCCATCTCGGCTCCTCTACACCACAAAAGTCCGGTACAGAGTCTGTGTTAATGTGAATGTTAAACCAATCTTCCTGCAAATCTCATGGTTCATTCTACCCTCACTTTGAACAAGACCCCAAAATACTTGAAGTCCTTCACTTGGGGCAGAGACTCATTCCCCAGCCACAGAGAGCAATCCACCTTTTTCTGGCAGGGAACCAGGGCCTTATCCAATCTGCTTTGCACTCAGCTACAAACCACCCTGATGCATGCTGGAGAAAATATAAACAATGTTTTCTTAAGATTTACAAGAAATTAGACAAAATTTTAATGAGGGTCTGCACCATGTGGGGGTCTTTGTATGGCAAATTTTTTTAAACCCCTGATGTTATAATTTCCTCCTTTACCACAGATGTTTATCACGATGAATCCTCAACGAAACTGCATTTTATTATGGGATGCCCCTCTTTGCAATAAAGAGAACAGCACTTAAAAATATCTAAAAGGATAAAAGTTAGGCAAATGCCACATTTACACTTGTCTACAATTTTTACCTCTAAGGGAAATCAAACAAATCTGCACAGTACAAACAGACATGCTATTTGATTGATGCATGTTAGCTGTTATTTAAAGCTTAACAGCTGGATGAAGAAGAAATGATGCGAAGCAAAAAGAGATGATAGAGGAATGAGCTCAGGGGCTTCACTTTGATAAGATCTGCAGACGGCTGAAAAATATGTGAAACGATTGAGCAGAGATAGAGAACATCACGATCCTGCAGATCACTGACCCAAGGACACTCAGAGAGACATGTCTCCACTGGATCTTTGCTAGTGTAGTCATGTAGGAAAAAGCTAAGCTGAACTTTATACGATGCTAAAAAGGTTTGATATATTTATGACCTTTATCTAAGATGTACGGGTTGCATAAGTATTGAGATATGGTAAACATTTGTTGTTTAATATTTGAATGAATGACAGAATCCCCCATACATAAGCAGTTTTCTGTTTAAACTTCTCTGGAACTTAAAATGCTTTTACACAAGCATGCATACTAAATCCTTTACATTCTGTTCCATCCAGCCTGCTTTCACTGTGTTTATTACCTCCGCCAAGGAGGTTATGTGACCAGGTGGGTTTGTTAGTTTGTTTGTTAGCAACATAACTCAAAAAAATCATTGGTGGATTTTCATGAAATTTTCTAGAAATGTCAGAAATGGCATAAGAGAGAAATGATTGGATTTTGGGACTGATCTGGATCACCGTCTGGATCCAGGAATTTTTTAAAGGATTCTGTACTATTGGGAGATAGGGCTAATGGTGGAGGTCTGCGCTGTTACCACTTTACACCAGGAGATGGCGAACATGAGTAACTTCAATCCCAGCAGCATTTGTGGGTGTGTTTCTATTCAAAGTTTTGGAGTTTATAGAGTTTGAAAGATACACGCCCGGTCGAGGAGACGAGTCAGAGCGTAACAGAGAGAAAGACAGCAAATTGTAGCGAGAATACTCACAATGCTGGGAGGAATAGAGGAATATTCACCCTCTGCCATGACTTCCAGTTGTACGGTGAGACCATGGGTGAGACTGTCAGTGCGTCTGTTGGCACCGGCAGGCAATGCATGACAGTCCATCCATAGTGAAGCCAATGCTTAGTCTCACCATGTTTCCACCCCACCGGGGAGGGAGTGATCGATGAATGCCATGGTGCGGGGCATTTGGGGACGGATCCAGGAATTTTTTAAAGGATTCTTCACTATTGGGAGATAGGGCTCCCAATAGTGAAAAGTGCGCTCTCAGAGTGCTTTTCTAGTTCTGTTTAATCTGCAGAAACCATCACTTTTTGGTGACCTAATCATCTCTCACAGAAGTAAGAGAGTGCATGCTAAACATAAGATAAGATAAGATATTCCATTATTAGTCCCACAAGGGGAAATTTCAGATGCATGCATGTCTAAAAATGGACACATTTTCTTCAGCTCCATTGTGTTGCTGATAAGAAGTAGCTCTTGATCTGGCTGCCATTATCAGTCTAACGGCCTTAAACTACAGTATTCACGGAGACAGAAAAAGATAATGCTGCGAGATTATTTGCGTTTTGTGACTCATTGAGTTTGAATCATCCTGGGCCTCTCCTGATTGGACAAAGTTTTCTTCGTAAACTGACTTGACTTTGTTTAATGGTGTGTAAAGTCTTTATATACAGCTTTTACGTCATTCTGCTCAGAGAAAACATGTTCTCAACACCAGAATGGACAGATGGGGGAGAGTCTCTTCTGACTGGTCCCAGCAGGCTGGAGTGGGATGGTCTGACTCACAACCAGCCGGGCGAGCAGAGAAAGATGTGCAGCTGTGACTGATGTTTTAGCACAGCTGGAGTTAAACCAAAGAGGTTATGTAAGGTGATAGCGAGGTTTACACATGCTCGATTGTAGTTCAGTCGGTAACATCTCTTCTCTGCTATCTCTGCGTATTGCTGTCGAGGCTCTGAGTCATTTCCGCTGTTTTATAAGTGGGAGCAGAGGACGCTCCACAGCTGCTCTCCAACTTCACTTCAAACATCTGGATTCAGTTTAACACAGCAGCTACAGTTTGGGTCTCATCACACAGGCATCAGACATAACTCAGAGAAACTTCATGTCTCATAATAAGAATTTACAACGCTTTCTGAAGTTATCCTTATAAAGATGTTGACGTTTTTATCCAGGCTGGCTGTAAAAGATCACAACTGTTTTATCTGAAGGTGTACATGAGGTCAATGGGTGTTCTACAAACCTCTGCAGGTTTCCAGTGCTGCTGCTGAACTACAGATCTGCTCGCTGCAGAACGGTCAGCCAAAAGCTTGGTGTGATTCAGCAGATCACTGACAGCTTGTCTTTATCCCTGCAGGTCAGCAGAACCCCGACAGTCTCCGATACAAGTACAACTTCATCGCTGACGTGGTGGAGAAGATTGCACCTGCTGTGGTTCATATTGAACTGTACCGCAAGTAAGACACACCGCATTAGAGAAGTCACAAATACAGCTGGATTCCTATTGGCTGAGAGCAAATTCTAAAGAATAAACAAAATATGATCTACATAAGGGGGGTCAAACTCAATCACAGCATGGGCCAGATTCTGGACTAAGGTCTAACCTGAGAGCCTGCCAGGGTCAACACAACCTTAAACTGTCAACCCCATTTTCCTCATTTTCACCCGTAATAACACATAAAAAGACAGACCTGATGCTAAATCATTTGGAAATCCAAAAAAGTAAAAATGATGAGTTTAAAGGCTCAAAATCTGGGGTTAAAGGCCAACTAAGGTCAGAACACAATATTGAAAATAGAAAAATAATGTTTTAAAGAACAAATGTATGAGTAGAAAGTTGAAAGCATATGTTTGAAAGGTCAAAATATGACTTAAATTTAAAATTGTGTCTAATAGATCAAAATATGGGATTAAAAAGCCAAATTAAGGAGTTGAAAATGTCAAAATATTAATTAAAATGCAAAATAATGACTTAAAAAGGTTTTAAAACATGACTTGAGTTTAAAATTGTGAGTCTAAAATTTAAAAATATGAAATTAAAAGAAAAAAAATGACTAATTCAGAATGTCAAAATATGAGCTAAAGTGCAAAATAATGACTTAAAAAGTTAAACAAAAATATGACTTAAATTTAAAATTGAGTCTGAAACATCAAAATATGATATAAAATTTAAAATAATGAGTTGAAAACATAACAATATGACTAAAAATTTAAAATTGTGAGTCTAAAATTTAAAAATATGATATAAAAAGTAAAAATGATGAATTCAGAATGTCAAAATATGAGAAAAATTTGAAATCATGACTTTAAAAATTAAATATAGGATTAAGTAGCCAAATTAAGGAGCTGAAAATGTCAAAATATGATATAAAATTCAAAGTAATGACTCTAAAAGTTTTTTTAAAAATTGACTTAAATTCAAAATTGTGAGCCTAAAATGCCAAAATATTATATAAAAGTAAAAACGATGAATTTAAAATGTCAAAATATGAGCTAAAATTCAAAATAATGAATTGAAAAGTTAACAAATATGACTTAAATTTAAAATTGAGTCTAAAATTTAAAAATATGATATAAAAAGTAAAAATGATGACTTTAAAATGTCAAATATGAGCTAAAGTGCAAAATAATGGCTCAAAAGTTAAAAAATAATACTTAAATTTAGAATTGTGAGTCTTAAATGTCCAAATACAAGAAAAATTTGAAATCATGACTTTAAAAAATGAAATATGGGATTAAAAAGCCAAATTAAGGAGATGAAAAGGTCAAAATTTGAGCTAAAATTCAAAATATGACTTTAAAAGTTTAAAAAAATATGACTTTGATTCAATTGATTATGATATAGAAAGTAAAAATAATAAATTTAAAATGTCAAAAAAATATGAGCTCAAGTGCAAAATAATGACTTATAAAGTTAAACAAAAATATGACTTAAATTTAAAATTGTGTCTAAAACATCAAAATATGATATAAAATTTAAAATAATGATTGGAAAACATAATTTACAATTGTGAATCTAAAGATAAAATATGACAAAGTATAAATTATAAGCTGAAAAGGTCAAAATATGACAATAAAAGTCAAAATCATTAGTTTGAGTCATACTCTTGAGATGCAAAATTGAAAATATGAAATAACACAAATTAATGTCTTTCCCCACATTCTTGACTTTTTATCTAATTTTTCTTACTAATTTCACATTTTTATGGCTTAACAAGGAGATTTTAAATAATCAAGGATAAGTTTACATTTTTATACTGGAGGAAATCTGCAGACCTCATACTGGTGGCACAGGTAGAATACAAATATGACATGATCTTGCGGCCTTCATATAACCATTCCATGGGCTGGATTTGGCCCTTCAGGCCTTGAGTTTGACACCCCTGATCTACGTGATGGCTCATATGGTTCTTAACTTTATTGAAACCTGTCCTCTTATTCCCAATAAGGCCCAATATTTATGTGCTATATCATCCATGGTATATCCTTTTTTTATATTTTACAGTTTTATGTTTTTCTCTCAGTTGTTTTACCTGTTGTATTTTCTTTAACTGTCGTGCACCTGCTGCTACATGCTGGTGCCTTCTTGTATCTCTTGGTTGTGCAGCACTTAATGGTTCAAAACGGTGCAAAACACAGAGCTATAAACATGCACTCAAAATAACAGATTTCACCACAATTGTTTTACTTACTCATTAGTTTCTGTCTCCCTCTCCTTCTACTCAGGATGGTCTTTACAAAGCGTGAAGTGGCTGTCGCCAGTGGCTCCGGGTTTGTCGTGTCAGAAGACGGACTCATCGTCACAAACGCCCATGTGGTGGCCAACAAACACAGAGTAAAGGTAAAATATCCATAAAAATGTGCAGCAGTCAGTGTCCCCTTGCAAAGCAGATGGACGAGCTAGACACAAATGTGTGGAAATAAGTTCTACTGTGAGCCAATAGCAATGCCTGCTACCAGTGTAGCGATTAGCTCTGATGTAGCTACAGTATAGAAGCAGTTTTATCAGAACTGGACCACAGTTCTTCGGTAAATATAGAGCAAAGAACGGAAGCTTTTCATAATGGAAGAGATATTTTCGCTCATCTCCTAACAGGCCTCAATATGAGTTTACAATATGTAGCTAAATGTAGCTCTAGAAAATCATTAGTCTACAAGAGGGTGTGGCTGCAAACCTTTACAATTGGTCTGACCTCGGAGCGAGAAGTTACTTACATTACCCAAGTGTAGATTTTCCACCCACCATCAGAGGTTATGGTTTTGGGGTTAGGGTTAGGCACCTGAACCCTAAAGGTGAGGGTTAGTTAAAGGTAAGGGGTAGGGGGAAAAAAGTTAAAATAATACACCACAAACTGAGGAGAAACCCAACGGTTGCACCATTGTAGAGGTCTGCAGCCAGATGTCTCTTGCAGTTTAATCAGACCTTGACCACATTTCTTTCTTGATTCCAGAGCCAAGAGCCACAGCAGATGCATCTCTTAGCAGAGAAGATGTTTTTGCACGTCTTCTAAGAGACTTTGGCATGAATTTTAGTTGCCGATAAGCTTTGTCGTTAAAGCACTACAGCAGGTGTATAGCTGAGGTTAACACTGGAGTCATGTATTCCTGCTACCTTATTTTGTCCTGCTGCTCTGATTGGCCTATGATGTTGACTGACAGAATGTTTGTCCAATCACCTTCCAAGAATGTTTTGAAAAGTCCTGCTCCTTCAATACACTTTTTATGGGAGCTTTCCCAGAAGAATGTGAAGTGTATCGATGCAGTGGGTGTATGAGACGATTTATCTGGTGTGTCAGGTTAACCCCTTAAGTGGTATACAAGTGGTTTGTAATGACAAAAGGTAGCTGAAATGAGCAAAAAGGGGGGAAAGAAGGTGAGAAGTTGCAAAAATGGTCCAAAAGTGGTAAAAACGTAGCAAAACAAGAGAGAAAAGTGACTAAAATGGGCAAAAAGCAGTCAAGAGTAGCAAAATAGGGCAAAAAAGAGGTAAAAAGTGGTATTTATTGGCAAAAGGTTGCTTAAATGGGCAAAAAGTGGTGAAAAATGGTGAAAAGGGCGAAAATGGGATTAAAATGGCAAAAATTGGGAAAAAGTGGCCAAAATGGGAAAAAATAGAAAGAAAAGTGGTATTTAATGGCAAAAGGTAGCTTAAATGGGCAAAAAGTGGTGAAAAATGGTGAAAAAGGGCAAAAATGGGACAATTAAGTTTGACAGTTAAAGCTTCCTTATAAGTCTGGGAAACAAACTGATTTATGTGAATAATTTCTGAGGTCAAAGTTTCCCTTTTCTAAGGTTTTCTGGGGAATAATATTTTAAATTAAGAAATAAAAAAAATCACAAAAGAGCCACACGTTGCGTATCACTGATTTAAACAATTCCATGTGAAACTATGTCCAAATCTTGGTCCAAAGAGGGTCAACTGGACTCAACTGAAGTACTTAAAGAGGCTTCTTCAGTTCTGCCAAGAAATGACATTGCAGGCATTTAACCCTTTAAAGCCTGGAAACACAAATAATAGCCAGAAAATTCTCATTTTTTGGAACTGAAATGTTTATTTCACTTTCTTCTGAAATCTCAAAAAAAATCCAAATTTCCATCAAATTTAACATGTATATATTTTTTGTATCTCATTTGATACGTTAGGTGTTTTTGGTAACTGATAATCCACTCAAGGGCATTTTTATCATTCATCAGATGGTATTATACGTTTTTTTGACTAATTTATTGAGCATATTGATTAGATAGAGGTACCATAAAAGTATGTATCAAATATGATCTAACAGGCATTAAGGGGTTAACTAAACTTCTTGTTATGCATTTAAAACAGTTCTTTATACACTTTAAACAACAAGCTTTCCTACAGGTGGAGCTGAAGAGCGGTGCCACATTCGACGCCAAAATCAAAGACGTGGACGAGAAGGCCGACATTGCTCTGATCAAGATCGATACACCGGTAAGCAAAGACACACTGATTTATCTCACTTTTAAAGAGTTACTTATGAGCTTTAATGCTTTTATTTTGATAGGACAGTGGATAGGGTAGAGGGAAACCAGCTGGCGGTCAAAAATCAAACAACAGCCTCTGTTCTCTGGGCATGACCTTACTGCTAGCCCATGAGCGTTCAACTGATTTGTCTTTTTATTGATTTTATTTGGACGTTTTGGTAAATTTAACAACAAACTGACCTCCAATTTGCTGCCATAAGTGCAGTCTGTTTTGCAGACATGTTAATCAGGCTTAGCATGTTAAAAATTCACATATGGATGATTATTTAGAAGTGCTGACTTCAAGAAAAAAAGCTACAATCACAGCAGACAGTCTGGCTGCAAAACAAAGGACTCAGCATTGTTATGTTTGCTGTAAGTCAGCTGAAAGTCTCAAATTTGACCTTGATTTTGATTTATTTGTATTTTCAAACATATTTTATTGTCACATTTTCATGCTGAAGGTCATTTAAAACTTTTAGTCGTAACTTTGTCGTGTCAGATGAGGTCATGCAAGTTTAAAAGTTGTGATAAAAAGTTTTCTAAAATTACACAAAAATAGTCATTTTCCAGAGTAAATGTTCTGAAACCTGTGATTTAACTGTGCTTATAATATGCAGTCTGACCTCTGGCATTAGACAGACTCGTCTCTTCTCATCCCTGGACTTTATTTTCCAAAACATCTTCAGGTATTTATTCCTGTCTGGACAGAATGATTTCCTGAATGTTCTGTAATTGGACAGCCTGGTTTGGATCTCTGAGGCAAACATGTCAGCAGATTCCCTCTGTGACTCATGGCGGAGGATATCTTAAAAGCAGGCCAGGAGACAGAGGGAAAGTTTCCCTGAGGGTTTATTTGGGTGTTCATTGTTTTGTAGCACTTTGTCTCTGTCTGCTCATGACTGGGCGAGTGTTTTTAGTTCAAAGAAAGTTTCCATCAAAGTCTTCCAACGGAAAAACATTTTTAGAATAAGAAGCGGGAAGTGTTGTTTTTGTGCTGACAGTGTGGATTCAGAGCTGTAATATCCTGCACTGGGTCAGACAGTTAAAGGAGGATTACGTCCGTTTTTAGGAGGAAACCTGGAAATATTGACTGCGGTTCATGCACTTAAATGAAGTCCTCATTCTCACATCATTAAAAATGCTTTGTACATCTCTATATCTTCCAGCGAAATAGTTAAAAAAATTATGACAGATTATAATAATATCAAGTTATGTGCATTTATCATATTAAGTCCTAACTAGATCAAAATTGCAATTTCAGCTGAAATTACGTGGGGATGCTGAGAGCTGAATAGTGGAAGAACTGCTGAAAATAGCCAAAAGCAAAAAAAGAGCTGAAAATAGCATAAAAATAGCATAAAATGGCATAAAAGTAGCTGAGAATGGCATTCAACTCAAAAAAGGATAAAATTAGCTGAAAGTAGCCTAATAAAAGCTAAAAATACCCTTTAATTAGCTGAAAGTAGCCTTAAAATAGCTGAAAATAGCATATAAATAGCTGATCTTGCCCTGTAAGTAGCTGAAAATTGCATTCAATGGCTGAAAAAGCATAGAAATAGCTGAAAATTGCATAAAAATAGCTATATTTTAAAAATAATAAAAGTTATGATGAAGAAAAGGAATTTTTTTTAAGTTTAAACGGTGTCGATATGACAAAGTATGAAGAAGGAGATAGCCGGTGCAGAATAATAATAATTAACAAAATGGCCGACGCGAATATCAATAGTGTGGATGCTCACTAATTATGAGATTAAGATTCAATATTATGAGGTAAAATGTCTAAATTCTGAAATTAAAAATAATATAGGGGAAGAAAAATGGAGAATTATGAAATAAAAAATGAATTTGTCAAATCAAAAAAACAATTATGTGAAGAAAAAGACATAATTATTGAATGAAATATCAAATCATGAGTAAACATTTGAAAACCTGAGATTAGAAGCCATTATTATAGGAAAAAAGGACTAATGAGTAAAAATTCAATACAATGTAATAAAAGGTGATAAATATTGAATTAAAACTCTAAAGTGAGATTCAGCATTGAGACAACAGTCAAAAAATGGAATAAAACTCAGCAGTTATAAGGAAAGAATGAACAATTATGATAAAAAGTAGATTAAAATCAAAGTTTAGGTCAAATGTATGAAATGAAAAGAGATTATTGGTTAAATAAATGTAATAACTTTTATAAATATGAGTAAAATGTGAAAACCTGATATAAAAAAGATGTTATTATGAATCAAAAGGTAATAAAATTATAAGTGTGATTGAAAATTATAGATATTAAATAAACTTTTTAATCATGCAATAATTATTAAATATGAGGGAAAAAAATTTAAAATAATAATATCATGACATAATGGTTATGAGTAAAAAACGAACGCATAAATTTGAAATCCCGGGGCAAAAAAAGACATTATTATTTTTATGTGATAAAATTTGAAATTATGGAAAAAAATATTTCATAGAATGTGATCAAAAGTGAGAAATATTAAAGTAAAAGTCATAATGGTGATATTGAGATTTCCATGCAGATATAAATGGTTAAAATTATTAAATAAAATGTTATTTTTATGTGGAATTGCAAAACTAAAAATTTTAAATATCAACTCAGAACTTAAAATTATAAATAAAAATGTAATACAATGTGATTAAAAATGACAATTATTGAAATAGAAGTCATAATGAAGATATTTAGATTTCCATTAAGAGAGATAAAAGGCTAAAATGATAAAATAAATGCCATAATTGTGTGGAAAAATGTAGAATTACAAAATTAAAAGCAATAAGTATCAAATCAAAAGTTGAAATTATGACATTTAAAATGATTCATTGAAAACTGAAACCAATTATGATTATGAGATCTGGTTTTAAACTTAAACGTTTTTCTTAATAAATTGAAACCTTCTATTTCTGATCAGTGTATCAAATTACCAGAAAAGGATTAGATGTGAAAAAATAGTACTAATTTCTTTTATATTAATTTTATATTATTCCCCTGTTCTATCTGGATGACAAAGTTTGAGCTGCTTTTTTATCAGTCTTAAATGTTTTTTTTCTCCTTGCAGTGCTGGGCTACCATATCCTCTCTGAAATAAACAACTGAAAGACATAAAATTCAAAGGCGTGTGTGACTTAAGCTGGGTAAATAGGAAGAAAGCGAGCAAACAGGCGTTAAATAAAAGGAAATTAAATTAAAATCCAGCTGTTCTTATGAAAGCAGACAGGATGTATTATGCAACCTCGATCTGGGTTTTGTTTTCATGCTATTAGAAACAGGATCTAAGAGCAGAATGATCCTTAAGGCTTTGAATGTTGTTATCAAATTACTTTAGGAAGCATACAAGCATGCACAAGATCATAAACGTATGATATACTACTGTCCCTGCTACGCTAAAGAGCTGTAGCAGCAACTAAACAGGATTTTTATTTCTCATAACACTTTTTTAGTTGTTTGATTGAGCTAAATGAACATCTAAAGACCTGAAAATTGACTTTTCAGAGCAAATAAATCCCACATGATATCAAATGTGCTGTCAATTGTAGTAGAGGATAAGATTTTAGATTCGCCTAAATGTAATTGTGCAGCTTCAGGCCATGGAATGAGACCTTAATGATTCATGTTTGGCAGGAAATGCAGGTGGGAGTTTCCCATGGCCTCATCTGTTTAAGATTTGACACACACTTGATGTAAGTGTTCCAGCTGTTGACAGCAACTTAAAGATATGGGTGTGAGGAGTTTAATGAAGGCGGTTCAGGTGTGGTAGGGATTAGATCTGATGTTTGATAGGCAGAATGAGAACAGCCAGCACGCTGCAGGATGTGATTTCATGTTTGTCGGTCACACACAGACTAACACGGTTTTCCTCGGGCCTGTTTGGGCGAGGCGGCGAGGCGGCAGGGTGTAACTGCAGCTTCAGGGGATGAAATTGTGCAGAAATCGACAAACTGCTCAGTACTTGTGGTTGTGGTTAACATGAACAGAAACCAATGTGTGTTTCTGAAGCGGTGACTTCCATCCCTCCACCCTTCCACTCATACAACCCAACAAAACAAACCCAGTCATACTCACAGGGCCACGCTCAAGGTCATATTCTCATGACTTCTTACATTTTCCATCAGTCAATATGTGAAAATTTTGACCTTCTAGAGTAAAAAAAAAAAAAAAAAAACTTTTTTGTTTTGTCATAATCCAGGAACTCAAGTTTTAGGTATGCAAGGTGTTAAGGATTCATCACAGGTCCAGAACCCAGGACTGGAGAGTGGGAAAGGGTGGCCAGAGTCAAGCTTGACACATGTCGACACACTCACTCGGCAGCCAAGGTCAAGCTCGACGGCATATCTTTCTGTCCGGGCCTTTTCACACACCCGGAGACCTCCTGCAGTGTCCGGGCCCTTGAGACATCCTTAGCATGACCAAGAGCTCATGGTAACCCCATCCCTGCCTGACCCTAGGCCGAGCTTAATCACTACAATCTTCCCTTACTCCACCCTAAAGGTGTGGACTTTATGTTTTTTAACCTGTTGTTTTCCAACGCCCCTGGTGACATGCAAAGACTGGGGTTGTGTCGATCCTCCTTCCTGCCCTCATTCAGCTTACTCGCCACATCTACGCCTCAATCAGCCTCAAATTTTGGCCCAAGTATTCTTAAAGGTTCTGCACAGTGCTCTATGTGTACTGATATTCATATACAAAGCTCCTACCCAGTCCTGGGGTTGATTCTACGCGATGCTTTGGAGCCATTTTGCAATGCATTTGCACAAATACACCATCACACAAAACTGTGAACTCTCAAGTTCTGAGATATGTGGACATTTTTGTGAGTTTTTGACCATGCACCAATATGAACTCATGTTTCACACTTTTCACTACCTCATTGCTTCATTCTGCAATTTCTACAACAGTCTGTGCCGCCTTCAACCCATTTTTGCCACATTTTGCTATTTTATCTCTTTAACCCATTTTTATGCCTTCTGGCTTCTTTGCCAATAGCCATTTTTGCACCGTTTTGCCACTTTGAACCCATTTTTGGTACTTTTTGCCCTTTTTTGCCTCTTTAACACAATTTTTTACCATTCATTAACTCCTGTAAACCATTTTCATCCTTTCATACTAATGGTTTGCCACATTTTAACCTCTTTTCACCACTTTTACTGCAAGTTTTTGTTGCTTTGTGCCACTCCACAACCCATTTGGATGCTTAACGCCCATTTTTGCCACTCTCTAACCCATTTTCACCACTTGATCTGGCCATGTTTGCCAGTTTTAACCCCCTTTTTAAAAAATATTTACTAATAATGGCAGACAAATTAATTTCTGTAAGATCAAGTGTCAGATCAAATGTCATTCAACAACTATTTGAATATTAATTGCTTTTGGGTGGATTTAACAGCTGCAGACATTTAAAGTCAAAAGATGCTCTTAAAACCACATTTTCTTTTCCTGTTTCTCTGAATGTAATGACCTTCTGGGGGCCCGACAGGAAGCTTTGGGGGGCCTGATATGGCCCCTGGGCCGCCAGATGATGATCAGTGTCCTAGGGCCTCCCTGGGGTATTTCATATGGGGCTTGAACCTCTAAGACCTTTTTTGTGGCGAAACTCTTTGTCTTTGACACCTAGGACTTTGAGTCCTTAAATCTAATGGGGACTTCGGCCCTAAAGGAATCCCTAAAGCCTAAAATCTTAACATTTTATTGGGCTTTCAACCCTTCAGTTTGAACCTAGGGCTTGAACCCCAAGGGCCTGCAACCCTCCTAATTTTGGTGTCCACTGACGCCTAGGGCCCTGATATTCTTATGTTTTATGGTCTGTTGAATGCTCGCCGTTCTATGGAGGGCTTTTAACCCTCAGGGCCTTGAAGGAACCTTTAAAGAATCTTACTCCTCTACTCAAAGGTGGATCTCTGAAGGACCCTTTCTGTTAGGTTGCCATCCTGCTGCTTTCACTGGTAAAATAAGAACTTGTTTGATCAGGCATTTTGCACCTTAACTTCCTATTTTTGAGTCTCTTATACACCAGTACTGCTATGTGAGTTTCTGCCACCAACGTCAGCCTGTACTGTGCTTTCTGAGGCAGGTATCTGAGCAGGTATCTGAGCATGTGCAGACAGGAGCTCCTTGGTGTTTTCTTGACTCATGCTCTGAAGCCTCAGGGCGATAATTCCAACTTGATTTAAGGTTGATTATTTTTCATAACACATGTTCATGAGCTGTTTGTGGAAACTGCTCTAAGCTGATTTGATAAGATCAGGATGTGACAGACCAGGCCAACTACAGTTTATCTGATCCAAACCACCGCTACCATCACTTTCATCTACTATAACTGAGACAGGACCACTTCTGCTGATGTATAAGGCCTTCAGCCCAACACTGGAGAAGAATAAATCCAGCCTGAGTGATGCAGGATTTACGGTTTTCTAAAGAGCTCAGAGCCACAGATTTTATGCCCTCAGCAAATTCCTCAGAGAGTTGGCATTTCTCTGCTCTGTTTGTTCAACCAGACATCAACAATGTCTGGGTTTGCCCGCCGTATTAGCGGGGTCGGGTTTTAGGATCCAAGACAGAGAGGAAAGAGTGGGAGGCAGACGCATAAGTCCCCAATTAGAAAACAACATTTAATGCCCTATGTATGAATTATTTATTTTTATGTATGAGCATTGCCCAGGCCTGGATCCCTTGTAGAGGTGGACTTGAGCACAGTTCACATGGACTTGGGAACGATATAGTCCACATAAATGTGGCTATTGTCACATGGTGCTGATGCTGCAAACATGGGAACACACAGAATCGTCCAGAAGGTACAACTTCTGATGGTACAAAATATACCTGGTTTTAAGCACTCATAGATTACTGAAAACAAACATTAGGAAATCTAGCTGCAGAGCTCTCAGCGACTCTCATTTACCCTCCAAACATGCTTACGCAAAGCTCAAACTCTCTGCATGGTTAGACCCACTTCAGTGAGGAGTTTCTGAGTGATGTGGGTTAACTAACCATGCAACACACTTACTGTACTCAGATTTTACACAAGATGGATGAATGGACAAGAGAGAGGGAGATAATGAGAAGGAGAGAGAGACGGGTGACGAATAGAGGACCCACAAACATAACCACAGCTTTGTGCCTTGTTGTGGTCTTTGTGTTTTGCTGCGCTGCGCTGGGGTGGCGTCTCCTAAATTACTACCGAGCACGGCCGCTCGGCTTTGTAATCTCTCCCTGGACAAAGTGCTGTCATCCCACAAACCACAGAGCAGGAAACATGGTCATTTTCCTGGTGGGCGGAGCTGAGTGGGCTGCGTGTGGGACCGGCGATTAGAGTTTTGGTTGTGGTTCAGTACAGGCGAACAGAGGAGCTTTATGTTGAGCCGATGGAGTAAAGCTTTGATTAGAGCCGCCGAATGAGTCCATTCATAACCAGCTTGTTTTTGTCTGTATGTATTTGGTGGTGATTAAGGGGGGCGTCAGATAGTGTGCGTGGGTGATTGACCTCAGTAGAATTACAAGTTCTACTTCCTGTTAGGACTCAGTACTCTGTTAATCTAAAGCTGAAACTTGCAGGTGGATTATTTAAATCAGTTCTCACCAAAATTAAACAGTTGAATAAATCAACTGTTGGAATGAGAAGCGGTCAGCAGTCCTGCAGCTGAAATCACAGATGTAGTGATCTCTATAAACAGATTTCTGCATTGAAATGAAGCCAACAATTTGTTCTAACATTTAACCCTGTGTTACTCAACCCTGTTTGGCCAAAGAGCCAAACTGTTGAAAAGTACCGTTGCAAGAGCCACAATCTAAGTTGTGAAAACATCTTGAAGTAGCAATAAAAATAAGTTAAATGTGGAAAAAATGGTCCAAAAGTGGCAAAAACGTGGCAATAAAAGAGAGAAAAGTGACTAAAATGGGCAAAAAGCAGTCAAGAATGGCAAATTAGGGCAAATAAGAGGAAGCAAGTGGGATTTAATAGCAAAAGGTAGCTTAAATTGGCAAAACAAACAGTGAAAAGGGGGAAAAATGGGATAAAAGTGGCTAAAAGAAAATGCAAAATGAGCACATAAAGAGGAAAAAAGTCGTATTACATGACAAAGGGTAGCTTAAATCAGCAAAAAGTGGGGGGAAAAAGGTGGACAGTTGCAAAAATGGTCCAAAAGTGGCAAAAACATGGCAATAAAAGAGAGAAAAGTGACTAAAATGGGCAAAAAGCAGCCAAGAGTAGCAAAATAGGGTGAAAAAGAGGAAACAAGTGGGATTTATTGGCAAAAGGTAGCTTAAACAGGTAAAAAGTAGTGAAAAATGGCAAAAATGGGATTAAAGTGGCTCAAAGAAAATGCAAAATGGGCACAAAAAGAGGAAACAAGTGGTATTTAATGACAATAGGTAGCTTAAACGAGCAAAAAGAATGTGAAAAAAGGTGAAAAGTTGCAAAAATGGACGAAAAGTGGCAAAAAAAAGAGAGAAAAGTGACTAAAATGAGCAAAGAGCAGTCAAGAGTGGCAAAATAGGACAAAAAAGAGTATTTATGACAACAGGTAGCTTAAATGAGCAAAAAGTGGTGGAAAAAAAGGTGAAAAGTTGCAAAAATCATTGCCTGTCAACACAGTTGGCCGTGCCATCCACAAATGACAGTTAAAGCTGAATCATGGAGAGAAGAAGCCATATGTGAACAGGATCCAGAAACCCCGCCGTCTTCTCTGGACCAAAGCTCATTTAACATGGACTGAGGAAACATGGAAAACTGTTCTGTGGTCAGAGGAATCCAAATCTAAAATTATATTGGCACAGTTCTAAAGACTGCATTTTTCAGCAAGACGATGCTAAACCACATACCACATTCATCACAACAGCATGGCTTCACAATAGAAGAGTCTGGGTCCTGAACTGGCCTGCCTGCAGTCCAGACCTTTCACCAGTAGGAAACATTTGGAGCATCACCCTGAATTTCCACATACAGCATGTGCGCCGCGCACCGAAGCGCCGCGGGTTTGCTCTGACCGAAAGGCGAGCAACCTCGGCCACTGGAAGCAAGCCCTGATTAGCAGGGAGAGATCACAGGAGAACTGCGAGTTCACGCAGGAATAGCATGTCAACAGCGGACTATTTTACCTTTTGGGGTTAATTTATCATAAGTCCATGATATTATTGCTTCCTCCATTGAGTGAGTACATTAGGACGCTAAAAGGTCAATGTTTGCTTAAAGGATCTGTGGTTTTATGCAAAATTCTTTGGCTAAATATCCCCAAAAGTTAACTTTTCCTCGTCAATGGCGCCATTGTAGCTCTGTGACCCACTGACCTCTCGGTGACCCTTTGCTGTCGCTGTAGGATGAGACATAATGTTGATATAGTGATGATTTACGATGGGGGGTCCATGCATTGTTTTTTTATTTTGAAAGAACTGGATGTTCTACACTTGTGACTTCCGTGGTTGGTGCTTTCTGAACGACAGTGAACTTACGAGGTTTGGCAGCAGCCGGCGCTGAAAATAGACCTGCAGCGTATCTGAAACGAAGCGGAGCAGAGTGGCACTCCAGGCACGCGGCACTGCCGGTCTGGAGCGCCGGCTATGGAAATGCTCTGATAGACTAGAGAGGGAGCGAAGTGCTCCGCAGTACGAGCCAGCGTTCTGCGGTGCGCATGCTGTAAATGGAAATTGGGGGTCAGAAAACAAAGAAAAGATCCAAAACTGTTGAGCAGCTAGAATCCTACATCAGACAAGAACGGGACAACATTCCTTCCCCATCAACTGGTCTCCTCACTTCCCTGATTATTGTTAAAAGAAGAGGAGATACTACACAGCAGTAAACATGGCCCTGTCCCTACTTTTTTGAGTTGTGTTGCTTCCATCAAATCCAAATGAGCTTACAGACTTTAAAAGTTAGGTGAGTTCGTCTTGGACTCACCATCTTGCTCTGATTTCAAACATTATTTATGAAACCTTAAGTGCTAACAGGCTGCAGTCGGTTTCATAAGAATAACTTGAGGCTGCGTAAACACCCACTTTGACCTCGACTGCTGGCTTCTGTTTTTATTTTTCTTTGTCATATGTCATGACTCATCCAAACCGCATCATTCCTTTCTCTGCCCGTCTCAAGCCTGAACTCACATAAATGCAGACTCCACACGCTAAGGTGTTGTTCATGTACCAAAGTGTTGGGCATACCTGTGGGTGTAGAAATGTTTTTCATGTGTGTCTATCAAACTCTGAAAGAACGCAGCAAAGATTAGGTATGTGCTTTGTCTTCCTCAGCTGTGCAGAGACGTCTTCATCACTCCACAGCTGCTCTGAGATGTGAAACACATCAGCATCAGCCTGCATCTGTTTCTCCGTGCTGTAATCTCTTTCTCCGCTTCGTTTCATGTGCCAGTCATTCCTACTTACTCCCCTCTCCCTCCTCCTTTTCTCTCGCTGGCTTACTAAACCGAAGAAAAGTGGGTCAGATTCTCCAGGCTCGTTACTTAACAGAGGAAATGGGCAACACATGTGTCCGTCATCACCGGGGGAAACAGACAGACGCTTGTCATGTTCGATGGAGTGTGCCGTTGATGAAAGCTAGGTCCTAACATCGCGGCTGCTTTACGTCTCAGTTTTTCTGTCACATCTGGGGCTGAAGTAGGTTAGTAGGACGGCATGCAGCAGGCCAGCACATGGTTCGTGGAGGGTCGGCCAATAAGCAAACAGCACGGCTGAGGTCTGGAGCCAAACTGTCTTAAGCTCTTAGCTGCACTGAAAAGTTTGTTCCAGAACTACAACAAAAAATCTCTGTGCTGCGGACCAAAAAGTGATTTCCCCTTTGGCCTACCTTTACAGAACAGTCTGGAAAAGAGTTGTACAGTAAAAGCTGAAGGGCTGTTTAAGACAAAAGGAAGTGAGAGCTTACTCTGGTGTCAGGGCAGGCTAGTCAGTCCTTGTCAGCAGAGGTTTAGCCTAAATCTACATGGATAAGTCCTATTTTAGAATAAAAAAGCTCATAAATATCTCCTTCAGTAAGACGTTCCACCCTTGGTGGCAAAAACTACAAGCAAGCATTCGCAAAACTTGCCGTGAGTCTTTCACATCACTGTGGAGGAATTTTGACCCAATTTTGTCTTTGCAGGATTGTTTTAAATCAGCCACATTGGAGGGTTTCCAGCATAAAGGTCATGCCACAGCATCTGAATCAGACTTAAGTCCGGACATTGACTAGGCCACTCCAAAACCTTCATTTAGCTTTTTTAGTCCATTCAGGTGGACTTGCTGGTGTTTTTGGGCTCACTGTCCTGCTCCATAACCCATGTGTGCTTGAGCTTAATGACCGGACATTCCCCTTCAGGATTTTCAACTACAGAGCAGAATTCATGGTTCCAGGTCCAGGTCCTGGTCCAGACCACCACACTACCACCACCGTGTCTGACTGTCGGTCTGATGTTCTTCTGATGACATGCTGTGTTAGTTTAACTCCAGATGGAAAAAACTTTAGTCCAGTCAGGTTCACCACTAGGAATGGGCGGTAATAAAGCAGATTTAATAAAACGGCTGCAGAGGCGCACACTTGGCTGACTGTGCTTGCACATGCATGCCAACAAACGCTTGTAAAACCTGGTTTTTAAACACCTGGCGTTAATACTGTAAACCCTGGAAATACCCAATCCTATTCAACACTGTTCACAGTTTTCTCCGTTTGTGGATAATGGCTCTAATCATGAATTTCTGAGCCCCAGAGCCGTAGAAATGTCTCTGTAGCTCTCCCCAGACTGATACATGTCAATAACTTTGATTCTCATCTGTTCTTGAATTTCTTCAGAAGCCACAGCGCCACCTAGTGGTAGCTAGCTGTACAACAATTTCTGCATAACAGTTTTGTATCTTGATTTTCAAGATTCAAAGGTGCATATCCCTACTAGAAAGTGGTAAATATATGATATGACCACTATTGCTGTGGGCTTTAAAGTCAAGGGGATGTCTTGGAACATGGACTTTGTTGCTATCACCGTTATATCTAAGGAAAAATCTATTACTGCCTCACCTGCTTCAAAAGCCACTGCTATTTACAAGCTTGTAGTTTAATCTTTAATGGGGAGGCAGTGTTTCCAATAGATTTCAGTTAAACATGTTTAAAACACCAGTGTGGTTATGAAAGTAGGCTCACAAATTGACCAGATGTCAATGTAGGAAGGTGCTATTTCCTGTTCTGCCCCTCGGTCTGGCAGAGGTTTCTCTTTTCTTTTTTATAAATTCATCCTGTAAAACGCTTTGTTTTTGTTATAAAACCCTTTTATGAGCATGTTCTGACCAAGACAGGAGGCTGCACATTAAATAAAGCTCCAGACAGACACAAATAACAGAGTAGGCCGAGGCTTGTGTAGGAAGACAATAGCAGGGAAAGTTTTGTTTTAGTGATTCATGTCTCTGAGTTTCTTTCTGGCATTAACAGACGAGTGGAGGCCTGTTCCAAAGAGTTTTTCTTATTAACTTGATTAAAAAGGCTCTATAAATTTAATTTGGTAGGATTATTCCCAGTGTGTTTGACCATGTGTTTCTAATATAAGCTCATTTTAACAAGTTATTACTTATGAAAGTTTTTACATGGCTCTTGAAGTTCAGTAACTGAAGTTTTTGGTGTTTCTGTCTAAGAGTGTCGCTGCCTGTCAGGTTCTGTCAGCTTCACAGTGCTGGAAACTTCCGTCAGAGGGATGGAAATCTAATAGTCCCATTTTTTTTTTTTCCCATTTTTGCACTTTATCATCCCAGAATCATGTGATGCTCAGGCTATTAAACACTGATGTGATTCAATGCCTCTGCACCAGCAACAGATTTTAGAGGTCAAAGATCAAGGTCATTCAGATTCATGTTCATCCTTCATTCATCAGATTCCAACCAATCACACTACAATAGAAGCACCCCAGCCTTTCTTCTTGAACTTTCAGTGATGTATGAAATTTCCATTACAGAGGAAGCCTCCTTTCAAAACATTCTAAAATCATTGCAGCCCAAACCAGGTCATTTTAACAGCTTTTCTCCCTTATTATGTCAAATCCATCCATTAAACCAGACAATGAGGTTTTTTCCTGTAAGCAGACTGTTTCTTTTGCTTTATTAAAAATTTAGCAGGTCCGTTTTTTTTTTTTCTTTTATCCTAATCTTAACCCCTTAATGCCCGAAAACATAAATAGCAGCCAGAAAATTCTAATTTTTTGGAACTGAAATGTTCATTTAACTTTCTACTGAAATTTTAAAAAAATCCAAATTTCCATAAAATTTAATAAATATATTTTTAGTATCTCATTTCATTCATTAGGTGTTTTTGGTAACTGATAATCCACTTGAGGGCATTTTTATCATTTATCAGATTGTGTTCAGAAGTTTTTTTGAGTAATTTATTAAGCATATTGATTAGAAGTATCAAAAAAGTATGTATCAAATTTGCGACAACAGGCATTAAGGGGTTAAATGGAAGTCCAATCCAATTATATTCAGAAAGTTTTAGCGTGTATTTCTGTTCTGACAGAGGCGGTGTCTCAGTCCATGAGACGAGCCTTTAGAGATGAACAGTCTGCAACCAGACCCCTGTGGAGCTTTGGCACTCAAACTTGCAAACAGTGGAAGAGAGTAATCGTGGTCCATCACCAGTAAACAGCACAAAACATGAATAAGAAGATAAAACTTAAAATACATGATGTAAAATCTAGACTATAAGTTGTCATGGTATATTTACGATGGAGTATTAGGGCCACACAAAGAGAAAAATAAATAAATAAATAAATAAATAATTTTTGACATTACAAGAATAAAGTCATATAACGAGAATAAAGTTGTAATATTACGAGAAAAAATGAGTAATATTATGAGAATAAAGTCATAATATTACAAGAAAAAAAGTTGTAATATTACGAGAATGAAGTCGTAATATTATGAGAAAAAAAGTTGCAATATTACAAGCAAAAACATCATAATATTACGAGAATAAAATATTACAAGAAAGAAAGTCTGCCGGGGTGCCACCTCCATTAAATTGAGCAATGTTGTGCATCTTGTGAAGCTATACTTTAGTATCGGTTTCACAAATAAGGAAATACTTTCTGCACATCAGCATCAAATTATTATTAGAATCAGGACAATACTCCGTCATAGATCCGTGGCACCGGCAGGCTGTCTTTCTTGTAATATTTTATTCTCGTAATATCACAACTTTTTTTCTCGTAATATTACGAGTTTTTTCTCGTTATATTACGACTTTATTCTCATGATATTATGACTTTATCCTCATAATATTATGAGTTTTTTCTCGTTATATTACGATTTTATTCTCATAATGTCCAAAAAAACAAACAGATTTATCCTTTTATTTTCTTTGTCTTTGTGTGGCCCTAATACTCTGTCGTATATATTAGATACAGGCTGTTCTTCAAATCTCCCAAAGAAGAAAACGGGTTTAAACCATCCTCTTGCACGATAAGCTCACAGCCTGCAGAGATGAGACAGACTTAGTTAAACCAGTTCTCCACACAGTTTATTTACTTCACAATATACTCCTTGTTTTCTTTAAACGCACAATCTAAATCCCATGCAGTGTGATGGTGGCAGCTTGTGGTCATGACATGGCGTGTTTTAGCAATTTACACTGGTATAGAAGTTGCCCCAGGATATGAGCCACAGCCCAACTTTCAAGTGTGTTATACACCAAATTTCATGGTATAACACAGGAGCTGTAGTTTCTTAATGAACATGGACAATTTAGTGCAAAAATTCTCCATATTGTACATTTAACACTTTCAAGACAATGTGTAAATACTAAACAAACTTACAGCTTTACCAAGTCAGAAGAAGCTGAAGGAAATGAGCAGAGTCAGGGTTAGAAATCAGAAGCACAGACTCTGACGAACACTTTGGTCAGTAAGGGTGGAAATGATTTCGGTTGGTGTTGGAGCTGTGGATGGAGAGAGGAGCCTGGTCCAGACTGAGAGCTGATTCAGCTCTCCACACAGGAAATCCACGTCTGTCTCCACCAGCTTAGAGAGAATAAACTGCTGTTTACCTCTGTGTGTGTGACTGTGTAAACCTTGTTTAGTGTGCCCTGCTAACTCCACAGTGAGCATGCTGGTGTACAGGAGTTTCTATATCTCTACATCCTCTGAGATGCAAAGTTCTTGGTAATTCAGGATAAGTGGGCAGTCAGCAACGAAAGATTTACAAAACTTCATTATAAAAAGAGTTTGTCTCTCATTTTCTTACCACATTTTTGTTTCTCTCTCGTGTCTTTATCCGAGTAGATGAAGCTTCCCGTGCTGCTGCTCGGCCGGTCAGCCGACCTTCGTCCCGGCGAGTTTGTGGTCGCCATAGGCAGCCCGTTCTCTCTGCAGAACACCGTCACCACCGGCATCGTCAGCACCACCCAGAGAGGAGGGAAGGAACTCGGCCTCCGTAACTCAGACATGGACTACATCCAGACCGACGCCATTATCAACGTGAGTCGAGAGAGGCAGAGAGAGCATCAGGTGGAGAGGGGAGATGCACGAAACTCTGAACATGACAGAATTTAACGGGGTTTGTTGTTGAATGGCGCACCTCACACAAGACCCAGTATGCCCATACCATGCTGGGGCATACTTGCCCCCCCTCCACAGCAGTCCTCTGCAGTCACATTGCTTCAAACCCAGCCAGACCTGAGAGCGTATACATCATGACATTGACCTATGGCAGGCATGAAGCTTACAGATAAGGCACAGACAAAATGAAAGCAACTTTACTCACTATGATTTGGTCAGATTGACCCACTAGCATTCACCCAGTGTCAAAAAATTATATTTATATTGCTTATACATCATATCCATGCTGTGCACCATAGCTTGTGTGCATGCATGAGCCATAGCACTGTGCTGAGGCTCACCTCATCCATCCATCCCAGGACGAAATGTACGGAAATTGAGCACTCGTACTTGCAAACGAACTGGACTTTGGGGGTCAAGCATGCTTGGGCATTGTTCGGATTACCAAGTGTGAATATGCCAAAAATCTAAAGATATGATCAGCCAAAATCTGCATCCTCTTGCTGGTTAGCTGGATATTGGAAAACGTTTTAAAAAGTAATAAAAAAAAAAACAGATCTGAGGATGTAGTGTTGCATAATGCAATACCAAAGTTAAATGAGGTTAATTATGTCTGCTTCTTTGTTCTCTTGCAGTACGGCAACTCTGGAGGGCCACTAGTCAATCTGGTAAGTGAAACGTAAATACAAACAAGTATTTAACTCAGGCTCTTAAACTTATGATTCAGCTCACAGAGGACTCATGCTTAATGCTGTAACCGATTTTTAATGCATGGGGGTCATATGGCCCAGCTCAAGATTTTTTCCTAATTTAACAAAATAAGCACAGTTGGAGTAAAACACAGGCACAAATGTGAACCATGTGTCAAAATTGTGAAAAATCTGGCTGATCTGGGGCACAGGTGGCTGACTGGTTAAGGTGTGCGCCCCATGTACGTGGACAGCCTGGGTTTGAATCTGGCCTGAGGCCCTTTACTGCATGTCTCTCCCCTGCTCTCATCCCTGTTTCTGACTCTATCCACTATCCTCCTCTATCAAATAAAGGCACAAAAATGCCCAAAATAAACCTTTAAAGAAAAAAAATCTGGCTGATCTAATGAAGCCAGAATGACTCCAAATGAAGAGCCATTTGGGAGCTGAAAGAGACAAGTCTCCTTGCCAAGTTTAACCAAGTGATCGAAATCAAACACAGTGGTCGAAGCTGTTACAAATCCGCAGCCTCACGTCATCCATCCTGCTGGCGAGGGAGTGGGCATTAGACCCCCTTCACTTTTTTCCATTTTGTTATGGTGTTAGTTGTCTCTAAAACCACTCCTGTGTTGTCTTGTCTGTGGTCTTAGGCCCTGTCCACATGGAAACGAAAACGATATATTGCCGTTTTGTTTTGAAAAATTTTTCCGTAAAGACGGGATCGTTTCAGGAAATGTCCGCTTAAGCATGGAACCACTGAAAACGACTGAAAACGCCGTAGTGCATATGCCAAGCCTGTACGTGGCGCTGTATTGCTGTCACGGAAATGCCCTACAACAGAAGAAGAAGAACACAGAAAACTGACGCTAACTTTCTTCTAGTTGCCTTTCTGGTTTTCTCCACGTTGGATTTAAGAACATATGGTTTGTGCGTTTCGCGGTGGTGGTAAAGGAGCATCCGTTTTTGCTGTAAAGGCCATAACAAGCTCTTTAGCTTCTGCAGCACGAACACAACCGTGTAGTCTGCCATGATTGTTATGGCCAGACCCACGCAGGCACCTTAAGGGAGCTACGCTGTGTGTGACGTAATCATTTCGAGACAGATGCGGATAGCCGTCCACACGGAGACGAAACAGTAGTAGATGAAACGCCAATACGACAAAAAAAAATTTGCGTATACGCCTGAATTCGTATCCGTGCGGACGGGGCCTTAGGGTCACTGTCATGTTGGAAGGTGAACCTTCCACCCAGTCTGGGGTCCTGAACGCTGCAGAACAGGTTTTCATTGAGGAAATCTCTGTGCTTTCCCTCAACCCTGACCAGTCTCCCAGTCCCTGCTGCTGAAAAGCACCCCCACAGCATGATGCTGCCACCACCATGCTTCACTTGGGATGGTATTGGGCAGGTGGTGAGCGATGCCTGGTTTCCTCCAGGGGGTTGGGTAGCTTAGTGGGTTACATCGCTGACTTTGGTATGCAATATCAATGGTTTGAATCCCAGTCAGCATGGTCAGTATTTAGCTTGGGCTCTTGGGCAAGATTCTTATCTCCTGGAACAGCTGTCTACCTTACAGATGTAAGTCGCTTTGGATAAAACTGTCTGCTAAATGACATTTTAACATTGTAACATTTAGAATTAAGGCCAAACAGTTCAGGCTTGGTTTCATCAGACCAGAGGATCTTGTTTCTCACAGTCTAGGGTGCTTTTTTGCAAACTCCAAGTGGTTTTTTTATATGTTTTGCATTGATTTTCATCATTTTAGTTTCATACTGCATTTGTCCAGTGGCTCTGATATCAAGTCTTTCTGCTTAAATATTCAATTTATCCTAAATTCAGTGTAACTTTGGCTCAATGCATGATATTTTCCTGTTGCATCTATTACTTTAGTCTTAGTTTGCAGTCACACTGTGCTATAAGTGACTTAAGCAGGATAAATATCATGTTTTAAATGGTTAAATGAAAATTTGGTTTCAACCTTGTTTGCATCATGGTTTTACTCTTCATATAGCTGCTTAACATAAAGTTTTGTAATGCATATTAAATTTTAATGACTATGACAAGATTTTAAATGTCTTCACAGGGTATTTAATGCATATTCTTTTCATAAAAATGCATTATATAAAGTAATTTTGTTGGTCTGTGTCTGAGATTAAATTTTATCTAACTCTTACATCATCTCCTTCTTTTTTATAAAAAGGACAAAAGCGGAGTTTCGTATTACTGGGAGTGTTTTTATATAGTATTGCAAAACAGAGAGACACGTAACCTCAGATAAACAAACACCTCTGCCCATAAAGTTCTTATTAGACCAAGTGAATAAAGAGTTTGAGTAATGCCTGGCAGACGCTCGCAGTCCACAGCTGACTCTGATTACATGTTTGTTTCCAGCCGGCTCTTACTTAACCAAATGATGTGGCATCAAATGTGGCGGTTTCATGAGCTTTGGGAGGAAATTTAGTTTTTATTGTCGAGTGTTTGAGGATTAATGTGTGGGCTATGTGTGTGTTTCTGTGTGCTCCAGGACGGAGAGGTGATCGGAATCAACACTCTGAAAGTCACAGCAGGAATCTCCTTTGCCATCCCGTCAGACAAGATCAGACAGTTCCTGGCAGAGTCGCATGACAGACAGGCCAAAGGTTGGACACCAATTGCACTCCTAACATTTATCACAGTGTTTATCTGAAAAACAGAATCATGACCAGGACGGAGGATGAGGCCAGCAGTGAAGATCTTCATTTTAAACTCAGGTTTTTCAGTGTTAATAACTTTCCTATCCATGGCGACTTCTGTTCTGTGGTTAAGCTTCCGTCATTACTTACCAGAAATTCCTTATTTTCTTTTAAAGTAAGAGCTGTCCGTTTGTCAAAGAACAGTTTGTCGAGTACGTCTCTTATCTTAACAGTTATCCTAACTTGAATTACTTAGAGAAATAACTTAACGTGGACATCAGTGAGTCATTTTGTACATGCACTCCTGTATGTTTATTGATGTATAAGAGTCTTAAACAGTGTATTTGACAGAACAAGCACTTTGAAGTTGTCTTCTAGCTCTAAAGCCAGGTATTCACTGTGATTGCAGCTGCTTCAAACATGAATTAAAAGTTCACTTGGAAGTCACATGACTTTCAGCCTGGTCCTGCATCGTTTATCATACAGTATACAGGAGGACATGATGGTCGACCATGGCCAGATCAACTGCTCCTGACTGGTCAGATTAAATCTAGCATGTTTGATATTTGCACACAGTAGCAGCAGAACCATAAATTCTCTGACTTCGGGGCATTTTCCTTGTAAACTGTTGGAAAGTAATCTGACACGCCAGATAGACCACTTCATATATCCACTGCATGGATATATTTCACATTCATCTGGGAAACCTTCCACACAGAGTATTTGGAAAAGGCTATCACACTAGGGCTGGGAAATTAATCGTAAATTAGACTAAATCGCAATGTGGCCTGCTGCAAATTACAGCTTGGAGAAGTTGCAATATTTTTTAAACTGGAAATGTGTCAAAATACCAGTTTAATAAATCTTTTTTTTGCAGCAGCAGAGATTTTATACACATTCTGCAAACATAAAAGTGTCGTTTTTTATAATGGTTTACAAAAATCCTTCTTTTTGTGTTTTATGTATATTTCTCTTAATCAAAATGAGTTACATAAAAATGATAATGCCCTTAAACAAAGCAAAGGACATCACATTTGCAATATGAAAAAATAGATTTGCAAAAATAGTAAGCTCAGCTTCACCTCCTCCACCCCAGCTGCCTCCTTTATAGCTTAAAGCTCGTTGCACCCCCATATTCAGATTCATGCTACTTTGTATTAACTGCTTCAGAAATAATTTCATTGTTTTCAATGCTCAAGGTCTTATTTATGAAATTATTTATTGCTTGAATTTGTTGAAAAATACATATGATTGACCTGAGAATAATCGCATATTAAATTGCAACTGCAATATTGGAGGGAAACAATCACAATTAGATTATTTTTGCAAATCATTCAACCCTATATCACGACAAATTGAGGTGGCAGGCATGCTGAGCTCCAGTGCTGACCTGATGTACGCGGCGCTACCATAGTGTTTGGCAGAACTTGTCGGTGACTATAATTCATGCCAAAGCCTATCAGTAGTGAAGATAGGTAGACCTACTAAACATCCCTGCTAAGAGAAGCTTTTGTTTTTTTCTCTTTGCTCATTTTAATAATACTTATCTTCCACTTGGTAGGAAATTGTTCTAACTTTAATGATGATGACTGCAAAAGATGCAAAAATTAACCAATTATGGTTGACAGCTGTTTCTATACTATAGCTACTATAGCTCAAGTGTAGCTAACTGCTACACTTGCGGCAGCCATAGCAGCTCACAGTCCTCAAATGAAGCTAACTGTTTCTGGTTTGGCACAAACAATTGTAGACTGGGGCTTTGCAAGGAAGATTAAAATCTTTGTTCTTTTCTAGGTCAGCTATACCAACATGTATATTTTTGTGTTTTGCAGGTAAAACGTTTCAGAAGAAAAAATATATCGGCGTCAGGATGATGAGTCTCACTCCAACGTAAGTTAAATCAATCTATTGATGCATGTTATGATGAAACTGATTCCTGTGTCTCTGTGAGGTTAAACTTCTCTGCTGTGCAGCTTAAATCTGAAACTCCCACAATGAGACAACAGATCAAATCTGATGAATGGAATGGATGTTTGCTAATCTGTACTCCACACATAACAAGAGTGGTGATCATGTCCAAGCTGTGACTCACATTTATTTATCAGCTGTCATATTACAAGTTTAATAGGAATGTAAGTCAACCCAAGCCACACCAACATCCTGTAGGTCAGTGTTACACCCAGGCTGTCCCATAGGAAACACCCCAAACATAAACCAGTTCCACTTTATGACATTTATTTATGACTTGACCCATTTCCCTCAGCTGATACACTCACAAGGCCTCATCAAAATCAGATTTTTTGGTGTTAAATTTTTCAGCTTGAGCATCATTATGATTCAGAGCAAAGCTCTACATACTGGAGTCCAAACGGAGACACCATTCCTTCACTCTGAGTTAAAATCAGTCTGGATCTCTGCTGACAGTACAGAACCTCATGTTTTGGCTCTTTTCCTCTCAGGCTGGCTAAGGACCTGAAGGAGAGACAGTCAGACTTCCCAGATGTCACCTCAGGGGCGTATGTCATTGAGGTCATCAGCCGGACTCCCGCTGAGGCGTGAGTTTCTGTCTCTTTTTCCCACAGTGTGTGCAGTTTTCCGTCCACCATGTCAAATCAAGTAACCGTGTCCACAAGCAGTTCATTAAAATCACAGCACGTTAATGTTAAAGACATAAATGACTCGTTTTCAAGGGGGAGTTTGCAATTTTTCAGACACCTGTGCAAGAAATAAAATCAGTTAGGGATGAACTATAGTGGACATTTGTTGATATATCTAATATGACAATAATTATAAATTCATCTTAGCTGATAGGGATGTAAAAATGTGGTTCAGAACCAAAACTTCAGTCCTTAAACACACTTTAAGTTTAAGAAATAAGCATGAACAGAAAGAAGACTTTAGCTGATATAGGTCTGCTGGTTCTGCCTACAGCTTCACACACATATTGGTATAATTATAGTAGAAATAGGCTGATACTCACAGCCCATATAGCTGTGGTAAATACTTTCATTGTAAGCTAATATCTGCTCACACTGATACCACGCCTATGATGTCATGCATCCCTAAAATCGGCACTACACAGCCAGAGAAATTCTAGGAAAAGGACTGTTGCTCTCCCATCTGCCCAAGGGGACAAATACTTCATCTCCCATAATGCATTGTGCTTTCCAAGGCTACTCCCAGGCTGTCCCCTGTTGGATCAGCTTGACTATTACCTTTGTAAAGTGGTGAAATGTCAATAGAACACAGGTTTGCATTTGTGGACCCGAGAACAAAATATGCTCAGACCAGGGGCATCTAAAAATGTTAAATGAATAAACATTGAACATTGAATTCACATTCAACGTTAAATGAACGTGAAAATATTTCACATTCATCTGGGAAAGCCCCCATAGCTCCCGTTTGGGGAGGGCGGGCCTTATTATAATGTTCTTAGTATGTAATTGGACGAACATTCTGTCACATTTATGATGGGCCAATCGGAACGACAAGACAAAACGTAGTTGAACACGTGCAACTTCTGTTCAAACTCTGCCATCTCATATGAACAGTGGAGTCAGTAGTCAGCAGTCTTCCATGTGATTGTGGTTGTGTGTACTGAACCAGAGTGAGAGAATAAAGGAAACTGTTGAAGGTATTTGAACCCCACCGATGATGTTTGGACCCACTAAGGAATATGATTGTATATTTTGATCCCCTTCCCTTATTTTTCCTTTTATGCCACTTTTAATCAATTTTTCTGCTTTTTAAGCCCATTTTGCCACTTCTTTTTGCCCCAGTTGTCCTTTTGGGTCCTTTTTAGCTAGTTTTTACCTCTTTTATCCTGCTTTTTTGCTATTTGCAAATTTTCCACTTTTTTTTTGCCATTTTTTGCCCATTTTAGCTGCCTTTTGCCATTGAATGCCACTGCTTTTCCCCATTTTTGCCACTCATGCTGCTTCTATCCCATTTTAGTCACTTTTCACTTATTTTTTGCAATGTTTTTACTGCTTTTTGACCATTTCTTTTGCCACCTGTATCTCTTTTTTCTATTAATTTTGCCACTTTTTCTCCCCATTCTTTCCATTTTTTACCCAGTCTTGGCAATTTTATGCCTATTTTCCCCTTTTCAGCCATGTTTTGCCACTTTTTGAGCATTTTTCCTGCTTTAAATTAGTTTTATTGCCACTTTAACCCTTTTTTGACACTTTTCACCACTTAGATTGTGGCTCATGCAATGGTATTTTTCAACAATTTGGCTCTTAAGTTGAGCAGGGTTGAGTAACACTGATCCAGCATGACTCAGAAGTGAGGTGCTTTGTATGGATTCTTTGACAGGGGTGAGCCTTCATGTAACCCTAGTTCTGTTTATTTAATGCAACACAATCCTAACTTATATTAAATTAAATTTATTATAAATTTATTATATTATTATTTTCTTTTAAAACGCAGGACATTTTTAGTCATTACCAGTGAGATCTATCCTGATATATAATGCTGTAGACCACAAGGAGACAGGCGTGCCCACAGAGTTGGCTTGGGCTCCTGAAGATCCCAGAGAATAGACCCTCACAATTATGATTTAGCACAAATAAGAACTCATGTTTCGCACTTTTCACTACTTCACTGCTTCATTCTGCCATTTCTACAACATTCTGTGACACTTTTAACCCATTTTTGACACTTTTTGCTAGTTTATCACTCTTTGACCCACTTTTCTGCCTTTTCACTACTTTGCCATTAGCTATTTTTGCACCATTTTGCCACTTTTAACCCATTTTTGGTACTTAATGCCCTTTTTTTGCCTCTTTAACACAATTTTTTAACATTCATTAACTCCTTTAAACTATTTTACTTGCCTGCCTTATCCCTCCTTTATCCTTTTTGCCACTCTTTGTTGCTTCTTTTCATTACTTTTTCCACCATTTTTGCCCCTTTAAACCCATTTTTGATATACTTTTTGCCCATTTTTTCCTGTTATACTAATAGTTTGCCACATTTTAACCTCTTTTCAACACTTTTACTGCAAGTTTTTGTTGCTTTGTGCCACTTCACAACCCATTCAGATGCTTATCGCCCATTTTTGCCACTCTCTAACCCATTTTCATCACTTGATCTGGCCATTTTTGCCAGTTTTAACTCCCTTTTTAAAAAATATTTACTAATAATGGCTGACAAGTGAATTTCTGTAAAAACAGATCAAATGTCATTCTAAAACTATTTGAATATTAATTGTTTTTGGGGTGGATTTAACAGCTGCAGACATTTAAAGCCAAAAGATGCTCTTAAAACCACATTTTCTTTTCCTGTTTCTCTGAATGTAATGACCTTCTGGGGGCCGGACAGGAAGCTTTGGGGGGCCTGATATGGCCCCCGGGCCGCCAGTTGATGATCAGTGTTTTAAAATATGCTGACAAGCTCTGCTAGAGAAAAAAAAGTGAAAGAAAATATTCCAGTAGGACTCTGCTAGTGCCTTGACAGTCTCCTTCATTTCTCATTCATGTCAACGCATGTGACAGAAAAGAAAATGGATTCATGTCCACAGTTAAAACAGCAGGTTGCATGGCGCTGCTTTGCTCTCATCCGGTTAGGGCTCTCAAATAGGAAACAGCTGCTTTTGTAGCTGATGCTTGTTAATGTTGCATGCTGAATCAACTCCAGTTTGGATAGGTGAAAAATCACCGCAGTTACCAGCTCTCTTTAACATCTGTTTAACTATAATAATCACTGACACATTTGTTAACACGGTGACTCGTTAGACCGTAACACCATCTGGTGTTACTTCACCCTCTGCTGCAGCAGCCTCCTTCTCCTCTGCACATAAGTACTTCCTCCAACATTACAGTATTCAGAGCTTCTTTCTTTCATATCAGCACTGACGATGATCTCTTCTTTCACCATGTCCTCTCACCAGCTGATCTCAGATATTATGCTAGGAATATTCTGCGCCCCCTCTCTTTATAAATGATACACAGCCCATCAAAAATCCTCTCATTTCCTCTTCAAGAGAAAGAAAGAGCATTGCATGCTGCTTGGTCCCAGTCGTATTCCTGCAGGATGCATCCTGGCTTTGCAAAGATTCATACATCCACATTAAAGTTTGTTGAAAGCAAACCTCAGCCATCCACCTGAGAAAACAGCTGCTGGAGTTTGTTTACTTGTTGTCTGGCCGGTTTATGAGAAACACGGGTTAGAGTCAGGATGAATATCTGATCCTGCTGAAAGGACATTCATGAGATCTGAACTCTGCGTGTGTGGAGACGGCAGCGTGCAGAGTTCACTGCTGCTCTGAAAGCTGCTTTTGGAGTCTGGATTAAAGTTGGCAGTTATGACAGATTCATGAATGTTTCCCACCCAGACCGTCCAACTCCCTTTGGCCGTGGAGACAAACGGCTCTAGTCATCTTTGAACTGGTTTCTCTTTACTCTGGAAGTGGAGTTTTACATTTTTGAATAAAAAGAGACCTCATTACAGTAGAATATTAAACCGTTACTAATCATTCACAGAGAGAGAGAGCATGTCTGCACCAAAAATAAAGCCTCTAAGTTTGTCGCCCCAATGCAAGAAGGGATTTTAAGAAAGGAACCAGTCTCTCTAACAGGATCTGGTTCTTATCGTTCACAAAAGATATTTGCCACTTCACCGTATCCTTCAAAAGCATGTTTTTTTCAACATAAGGGAGAAAAACTGTTAAAGAGGCACTTAGCTCATAGCTAATTGGCCCCTATTCAGTCTTAACACCACCAGCTTCACTGCACACATGCAGGGATATCAAGCCGCCAAAATGATGTATAGGCTGTTAGAATAAGAAGCTGGTAGTGAGTTTTGATATCAGGTTGTCACTGAAGATGTATTTTTAGTACATAGTGTGGATGAAGGTACTTAGGTGCAGTCACATGGTATCTAAATTCCCAAAATGCATTGTAAATGCAAGGCCAAAATGTCTCCTGTTGTCTTTTGTGTTTTGATGCATTTTCTCTTAGTAACAAATGACATTAAATCAAAAGTGACTAAAACAGTGATCCTCAATGCCCATATAAGCTGCCTTGTGCAGTTAAATGCCACTTATTAACACATTTTGCCACTCTTTGATGCTTTTTCCCCATTTTAGTCACTTTTCACTCATATTTTTGCCACATTTTTGCCACTTTGGGACGATTTTTGCCCCCGTTAACTCATTTTTTGGTCACTTTATGCCCTTTTTTGCCACTTTTTCCTCCCATTTTGCCATTTTTCTCCCAGTGTTTACCACTTTGTAGCCAATTTTTGCCACTTTTTTTTCTGATTTTGACAAGTTTAGTCATCTTTCACTCATTTTTTGCCACTTTGGGACCATATTGCCACCATTATCTCATTTTTTGGTCACTTCCCACCCATTTTTGCCACTTTCTGCCCTT
This sequence comes from Cheilinus undulatus, assembly GCF_018320785.1. Classification (NCBI taxonomy): domain Eukaryota; kingdom Metazoa; phylum Chordata; class Actinopteri; order Labriformes; family Labridae; genus Cheilinus; species Cheilinus undulatus. The sequence continues at coordinate 38,625,687 of NC_054884.1, read as the reverse complement.
TTTTTGCCATTTTTCTCCCAGTGTTTGCCACTTTAAGCCCATTTTTACCACTTCTTTCTGTCACTTCTTGTCCATTTTTGACACTTTTATCCTGCTTTTTACAATTTTTTGCCCCTTTTTGCCACTCCTCGCCTATTTAAGCTGCCTATTGCATTTAAAAGCCACTTTTTGCAAATTTTTCCCACCTTTTTTCTGATTTTTGCCCAGTTTAGTCACTGTTAATTCATTTTTTGGTCACTTCCCACCCTTTTTTGCCATTTTTTCTTCCCATTTTTGTCACTTTTTCTTTCATTGTTTGCCACTATTTGACCATTTTTGCTATCTTTAACCTATCTTAATTGCCACTTTTCATCACTTAGATTGTGGCTCTTGCAAATGCATTTTTCAACAGTGTGGCTCTTTGGTTAAGTAACACTGGACTAAATGAATCGGTCAACAGACTGAAATTCGCATAAAATAGAGTAAAATACGATTCTGCTCCTGCCTTAAAAATGTCCAAATATGCTAATTTAATTTAATTTAACCATAGTAAAAATGTTGCTCACAAATGGGGAAATTATGTTTCAAAAATACATCAAAATGCATCGATATTTGTAAAAAAAGACTCAACATATGTTGCTTGTTTCACCGGTTAAAGGGGGGCCCTGTGTAAATTCTTTCTGGGGGCCCAAAATCCCCAGCTACGCCCCTGCCTTACTGCCATCCATTTAGTCTGATTTGTCCAGTTTTGTCAGAAACTGTCAGAACAAGGGCAGAGAGACTTAGAGAAATCAGAAAAGGTGTATTTGCTCTTCTATCAGTCTGCTTTTGCTTGGCTTTGTGATCGTTACGGATGGGGCCTTCCACGGTAGCCGTTAGCTGGGATGTTGCTGTAGAAAAGCGGCAGTTTAATAGGCTCTATGCACGCATCACTTTCGCACTTGACCTTGGGCCATTCCCAAACTTCTGGTCAGGAGATTGAACGCAGAAGAGAACGGTGTGTGGTAGCACGGTTTGTTGCAGTTTACCCGGTGTTTGCAGGAGTTACCTGAGCTGACTGTCAATGGCGAATTAAATTTAGCTGAAGATGTACAGTGCGGCCAGGAGTGCTATTAACCCATCTTTGAAACTGGTTTATTGGAACTGGAACACAGACGAAAGCTGGTCTTGGCAGAAAAGATGTTTTTGCACATCCCCGAGTGGCCTTGGCATCAATCAGATTCACAGAGAAGCTCAGCCCTTATCAAGTGCATGCACACGTCATATGTCTGACTCTGACTGGCCTGTCATGAATGTGACAGATTGAATGTTCCTCTCATCACCTCTGGAGAATTTCTGAGAACCCCCCCCAAACACTTTCTATGGGAGCTTTCACAGATGAATGTGAAACGTATTCATGCAATGCATTTATGAAACGTTCTATCTGTCAGGTTAGCTTTTGACTGCTGACAGAGCTTTGGGTTTTAAACTTTTTTTGGTTCCTTCAATTCTCAAACCACACACTAGGTTCTAACCTGGTCTTGTTATTCATGAAGGGGTTGGAAAAATTGTTTATTAACAGACAGAGTGATTCACTCTGAAGGAGAGAGCGCTGCAGGATCACGCCCAGTAGCATGCACATAAATAAACACATAGAAATCATTGGTAATGCTGCCTAAAACATTATGAAATAAAAGCCACCATGGTTTCTGCTGAAAGTTACTGTGCTATGAGATATACTTACAACCTACTATTTAAGGTGGAGAACCTGTTTTTCCACTTTAACCTATTTTTAGTTGTTTTGACCTCCGCCAAGGAGGTTATGTGATCGGCAGGGGTTTTTTGTTTGTTCATTTGTAAGTTTGTTTGTTAGCAACATAACTCAAAAAGTCATGGACAGATTTTCATGAAATATTCAGGAAATGTCAGAAATAGCATAAGGAAGAACTGATTAGATTTTGGGACTGATCTGGATCACCATCTGGATCCAGGAATTTTTTAAAGGATTCTGTAGTATTGGGAGATAGGGCTAATGGCAGAGGTCTGCGCTGTTACCACTTTACACCAGGAGATGGCGGACGTGAGTAACTTCAATCCCAGCAGCATTTTTTGGTGTGTTTCTATTCAAAGTTTTGGAGTTTATAGAGTCTGAAAGACGCACGCCTGGTTGAGGAGACGAGTCAGAGCGTAACAGAGAGAAAGACAGTAAATTGTAGCGAGAATACTCACAATGCTGGGAGGAATAGAGGAATATTCACCCTCTGCCATGACTTCCAGTCGTCCGGTGAGACCATGGGTGAGACTGTCAGTGCAGACTGTTAGCACACGTAGTGAAGCCAATGCTTTGCCTCACCGTGTTTCCACCTCGGCGGGGAGGGAGTAATTGGTGAAGGCCGTGGTGGGGGGTGCATGGGGATGGATCCAGGAATTTTTTTACAGGATTCTTCACTATTGGGAGATAGGGCTAATAGCCGAGGTCTGCACTCTTTGAGTGCTTTTCTAGTTTTGCCACTTTTATCTAATTTTTCGCCACTTTTAACTCATTTATGATCTTAAAAAAATCCAATTTCACCACCTTTTAACTATTTTTGCCATTATTAACCAATTTTAGCCATTTTTAACCAATTTAAATGATGTTTTTAACAAAAGTTTTTTTCATCTAAAGAAGGCTAAATGAATAAATAAAGATATTTGTTTCTTTAATAAGAGTGGTTATTATTCAGGTCAAATATGAAATAAGGTTTTCAAAGCTTAACTTCAAAATGGACCATGATTTTGCTGACATCCATGGGCCCCCAGTTTGGCTGGGCCCAGAAACCTCCCCCTTTCTCCCTCCTTATGGACAGCCTTGTCTCCACATGACTATTCTTGAATGTTCATGGCTGTTCAACCACCTTCAGGTACAGTCGTAGTCCCCAGTCTCTGGCACCTTTGTTTTGGGGGGTTGGCTGAAACGGTTGAGAACCCCTGCTTTAATGCAGTGTTGTGGAAAACCAGCAGAAACTGTAACTGCCTAGCACGTATTTGTTTGCTAAATGTCTCGACTATTCCTCTTCTTATGTTTTTAAACAGAGCTGGCCTGCGGGAAAGCGACGTCATCATCAGCATCAACGGAGAGCGAGTCACCTCCGCCAGCGACGTCAGCGCCGCCATAAAGCGGGACGATCAGCTGCGAACAGTGGTGAGGCGAGGAAATGAGGACGTCATCCTCACGATCGTCCCGGAGGAGATCGAGCCTTGACCTCTGACCTTCACGAGCAGCAGTCGACCCGACCAGTCAACCAATCCCGAGCTGGCTCTCAGTGTTTTTCAGTCAATCATGAACACTTTGAAAAACCAAGCAACCAATAGGGTTGTGTTTGTGTCTGGGGCAACGTTGAAGAACTTGTAATTATTAGCTTGTCTAGCCTCCATCTTCACGGTCGGACTCTTCTACCCCGAGAACTGGCGCCCCCCCCCCCGTTGTCGTAGTAGTTCTAGTCTTTCCCTAATTTACTTCACTTCATCCCAGATCTTTTTATTCTACTAACACCCTCTGTCACTACAAAATGGTCACTCTAGGCTGCCGTAGCTCTGTTTCTTTGTGTGTTCTTGATGGAATATTTTTATAGAATTTTGTCTTTATGTGTTGGATGACGTTTTTCAAAAAAGGGAATAAAATTATTTGTTTAAAATGTTGTCTTTATTGAAATATAACTGGGTCAGTCAGCAGAAGGAGACCCAGGAGAGAGTAAATATATGACTCAAATACATAAAAACACTTTGACTGGTGTAGACTCACTGATAGGGGCATATAAATCACAGACTAATAATATGAATGCTTGATAATGTATGTAACTGAGAGCCAATGAAGCAGAGGGTGATGGATCCCAGCAGTGCCGCTCCGTTCACCAGGAAACAAACAAAACATGATGAGAAAGAGCGCCATCATCTGCTGGCGTGGCCTCCCTTTGTGGCGTGTTTCACCAAGTTCACCCCTGAATGACACGGCCTGTTGGCCCAGAGCGTCCATGTATGTAGAAGTTTCTGTGTAGGCCCAGAGAGGGGACGCTGTTATGCAACACATGACACAGTTAAAGGAGGTTAGTGATATGTTTACTGAGCAGAGGTTTCTGGGAGTTCAGTGGATGTACAGCCCCAGTTCCAAAAAAGTTGGAACACTGTTTCAAGTGTCGTCAGTGATTGTCAAATCTCAGAAGCCCAGATTTTATTTACAATAGAACAGCGGTCATCAAGTACATTTGAACAAGAGCCAGATTAAAGTCTCAATAGAAACTTTGGGGGCCAGACTTTTAAATACACAAAAATTAGATATATATATTTTGGTCTAATTGAAATATTATTTTATTAGTATTTGTTTTTTCTTTCAAAACACAGAACATTTGTAGTCATTACCAGTGAGATCTGTCTCTTATCTATAATACAGCAGGCCACAAGGAGACAGGTCTGCCCACGGAATTGACTGGATCCCTGAAAATCCCAGAGAATGGGCCCTCCACAATTGTGATTTAGCACCAGTATTAACTCATTTTGACCCCTTTTTGCTTTTTAACCCAATATTAGCCATATTTAACCCATTTAAACCACTTTTCCCTGCAGTTTTATCCCCTTTGTGCCACTCTTTTATCCATTTTTGCCACTTTTCTTCTATTTTTGCCACTTTTTAACCTCTTTTCATTGAATTCTTTCAACAATTGTTGCAACTTAAAAAAACAATTTTTGCCACTCTTCACCCATTTTTGCTACTCTTGAACCCCCTTTTTGCAACTTTCCTGTCAATGATTTCCCTCACGTGCCACTCTTGAACACCTTTTTACTAACTTGCCAGGCTATTTTTGATACTTTTTGCCCATTTTTGCTTCCTTTACCCAATTTTTGCCATTTTTTAACCCATTTAAACCACTTTTCCTGCATGTTTCATCCCCTTTGTGCCACTTTTTTACCCATTTTTGCCCCTTTTTATCTATTTTTGCCACTTTTTGACTTCTTTTTTTCATTAACTTTTTGAACCATTTTTGTCATTTGTAACCAACTTATGACACTTTTTGCCCCCTTTTCCCTCTTTATCCAATTTTTGCCACATTTGAACCTCTTTTCACCACTTTATCTGGTCATTTTTGCAGCACTTCTGCCAACCTTAACCTTAATTTTAAATATCTACTAATTATGACAGTAAATTTCTGTAAAACAGATTAGAGTCATTCTAAAACTTTCACTATTAATTGTTTTTGGGATGGATTTAACAGCTGCAGACATTTCAGGCCAACGGATACTCTTAAAAGGACAACATCTTCTTTCCGCCTTTTCTGAATTTAATGATCTTTCGGGGGCTGGACAGGAAGCTTTGGCGGACCTGATAAGGCCCCCGGGCCACCAGTTGATGATCAGTGCAAAAGAACATAAATCAGATGTTGAAACTGAGACATTTTACCATTTCATGAACCAATATCTGCTCATTTTGAATTTGATAGCAGCAACACATCTCAGAAAAGTAGAGACGGGGCAACACAAGGCTGGAAAAGTAAGTGGTACTAATGAAAAACAGCTGGAGGAGCATTTAGTGACTAATTAGGTTAACTGTAACCTGACACGCCAGATGGATCCATCTTGTAAACCTCTCATAGACAGCGTTTGAGAAAGGGCAGAGGATTTGAAAAAAAATCAGAGTGTGATTGGATGAACGTTCTGCCACATCTTTACGGGCCAATCAGAGTAACAAAACAGGTGACATAGCCGCAACTGAGGTGTGTGTGCGCAGCTACGGAGGAATAACACGAACCATGGGGACTGTAGACATGTCAGTACACGACTTTTGCCGTTTTTGAAAAGAAAACAACTCACTGCTGTTCTTTGTTCTTCTTTTAAAGGGATACTTCAACATTTTGGCAAATTCGCCCATTGCCATAATTCCTATAGTCTTATAACAGGTTCAATTCCTTTAGTTGTCAGTACAAACTGTTTGTAGATCTGGGGGGACCGATATACCAGCTGCACAGCTACTGCTAAGTTAGCAGACGGTATTTTTTGCTTTCCCTCATCAAACTCATCAAATACTCAATCCAACAACTCCAAAACATTCTCGTGAATAAGTTGTGACCTGCACATTCACCACGCTAACAAGCTCTAACGTCTGGAAAGGAACTATCAATGCTGAAAAGTAGAGAGAGGTTTCAGAGCCACATATGCTCTCATCAAGACAACGTCTCTTTCAGCAAGACAATGCTAAACTACATACCACATACACCACAACAGCATGACTTCACAGAAGAGTCTGGGTCCTGAACTGGCCTGCCTGCAGTCCAAACCTTTTACTAATAGAAAATATTTGGAGCTCTTTAAAATCTGTCAAAGGAGTCCCAGGACAGTTGAGCAGCTAGAATCCTCTGCAGACAAGAATAAGACAACATTCCTCTCCCAAAACTCCAGCAGCTGCTCTCCTCACATTTACAGCCTATTGTTAAAAGAAGAGGGGATGCTACACAGTGGCAAACATGGTCCTTAGATTTGTCTTTTGGGGGAGTTTGGCAGCCCGCCCTGATCCCTGCTGTACTGAGGCTGATGATGCAGTCGGTGGATGGGATGTCTCCATAAACATTAACGTCCAGCCACTTCACCTTTTGGCCCTCTGCAGCTGGAGGGTGATGTGAAGACACACGTTGATCTTCTATGCTGAACTCTCCTGCTCCATATTACTCTAGGGCAGTGTTACTCAGCATGGCTCTGGAGCCACATGTGGCTCTTTCCTATGTCTTAAACTAAATATTATCCCCTCAGAAAATCTTAAAAAAGGGAAACTTCTTTGCCCTTTTTTCACAGTTTTGCCACTTTTCACCCATTTAAGCTACCTTCAGTCATTAAATACCATTGTTTCATATTTTATTTTTCCTGTTTTTGCCACTTCTTTTTACTTCTTTATCCCATTTTGCCCATTTTAGCCATTTTTTTGCTACTTTTTTGCCCATTTTGACACTTTTTTGCCACTTTTCATCCATTTAAGCTATCTGTTCACATTAAATACCACTTGCTTCCTGTTTTTGGCCCATTTTGCTACTTTTATCCCATTTTTGCCCCTTTTCACCCATTTCAGCTACCCTTTACCACTAAACGCCATTTATTTCCTATTTTTTGCCCATTCTTGCCACTTCTTTTTGCCACTTTTATCCCATTTTTGCCCCTTTTCCCACTTTTCATCCATTTAAGCTACCTTTTACCACTAAATATCATTTATTTCCTATTTTCCTTCCTATTTTTGCCACTCTTTACTACTTTTTGCCCATTTTAGTCACTTGTCACTCATTTTTTTGCCACATTTGGATTATTTTATGTCATCTATGACTCATTTTTTGTCACTTCTCACCCATTTATTGCTACTTTCTGACCCCTTTTCCTCCCCATTTGCAAGCTTTAACTTATTGTTATTGCTACGTCAAGCCGTTTTTGCTTCCCCACTTCGATTGTGACTCTTGCAAAGGTATTTTTCAACAATTTGGCTCTTTGGTTGAGCAGGGTTGAGTGACACTGCTCCAGCGACTCCCACACTTGCAAAAGCAACAACACCAGACCTTCACAAAAGTTCATCTTGAATGCTTTTCAGCTCTGGAAAGAAGTGAATGTTAATGCCATTGATCTGACTGATTGATTGAAATCACATGTAGGAAGGGCCTCACTGAGCTTCTCAGGGGCCTTAATATTTCAGTGGAAAAACCATGTGAGGGTACATCTGATTCCGAACAAATCGCTAGACATAGGTGGACCACATAGGTGGTTTATTTCACATTTATGGGTAGGCAGAAACTCCAGATACCCACATATGAATGCAAAATACTGAAAATGTGGGTTTTTCCATGATATGCATCCTTAAAAGTTGTCAAATGTGCAAAATGAGGAGTTCCTCCTGCAGGGTAAACAGTGAAAACAACAGAATTGTTAAGTAGGCATTCTGGTCAGATTGGTTGAAACTTATGGCTTCCTTAAACTTCTGAGGAAAGAAAATCCATGTGCATAAATCTCCTAAACTGTAAAGTCAAGCAGGGTCAAGAGTTTTGATGAACAGCGTCATCAGTTTTATGTCTTAAATGCATGCTGATGTCAGAAAGACCTGCCCTAATGAGGAGATACAGATCACTTTTGCAGATGTAAAGTGTCTTCTAAATTGTATTAGTGAGACTGAGATTTAAAGAGGTAGTCCTGTCACCATCTTGTAGCTTGGATGTGCAAAGACTTATGTAACTAATGTGGAGGAGGCTGGAGAGCTTACACACGAACACAAGATTAGCTAAGAGATGATTCTGGTCCGGATAATTACTTAAACTCTCTTGGAAATAAAGATGGTTGACATTTACCAGGGGAGATGATGAATCTGCCCCAGTTGGACGAAACTCTAATGGAACCCTGTTTGTTCTGATCGATGGAGCAGGTTTTTCTCTCTTCTTCTGCTGACTCAGTGTCTGTTTCCACATGGCTTAAAAAATATCCAACATGATTTTATAATTTGGTGCCCTTATTTGGTAAATGTGTGACTCGTTTGGGGTTCAGTGTCTTGGCATTGATTATCTCTGGTTTCTTTTCGTGTTTTGGGATCAAAGCTGACACACAGACGGTTTCTGTGCAAGACTCACTGCTCCAGTTTAAGAAGACTTTCATCGACCTCTGTGGTTAATTGTTTGACCCATTTATGAGTCAGCGTTACTGGAAGATCTGCGGGAAACACTGCAAGAGCAACATTTTCCTTCCTTTTGCCACCATTGTCAAGAAACCTTGACTCATGTTTTGACAATAAGATGCAATGTACCCATTATCCACACTAAATCAAGGATGAACTGACCAGATTCTGGAGGTCAAAGCTCAAGGTCACTGGGTCTTAATTTCCACATGATATGACTGTGAAGTGAGACGCATGGACACGAATGAAGTCCATGATGTCATTAGCAGCTAAGAAAAAGAGACATTTATCTGCATAAATAGATGTTTATTGCTATTTACTGCAGTACAGTTATTAAAAACATCAACATCACTGGTGAACAGTCATTAAACATTTACATTTTCAAGTAAGCTTTATGTTACAGACATGTACATTATTTAAAACATTACTGTGCTGTATTAAAACCTTTTCTCATCTGTTACACCATCTATAAACTCTGTTAGAGTTCATTTTGAAGCCAGAATGATGTAAACCGAATAGCTGCAGCACCACTAAACGAAACAGTGAACAGCAGATCAGTGCAGATACGAAGAAGTGTAAATAAGATCAAATGTTGGACGAGGACGACAAGAGGACTGCATGGACTGTGCATCGATGGAAGGAGTGTTTGCATGCACATTTTACTGTAAATAAATGGGAATACCACTAAGGGGTGTACCACAAAGGGGGATTACAGGGTCAGACTGGTGTGTCGAGTCTAAATCCAAGTCCACATGTAGGCAGGTATTTTTGAAAATGGAGGTTTTTCTGTGCACTTCAGCGTTTCTTACACATGCAAGTGGAATTTTAAGGTACTGAAAAAGCAGTTTTTGGAAGCTCCATCCAGAGTGTAACATCACATTGTACACCAGTTTCTCTGTTTGATGCCACTGGTGTGGGGTGTTAATATCCTTAATTATTATGGCAATGGTGGGCGTAGCCAAACTAGCACATGCATGCATCCATCTTCCTCAGTTTATCCGAGGTCGGGTTGCAGAGGCAGCAGGTGAAGTAAGTCAACCCAGACGTCCTTCTCCCCAGCAATGTTTTCCACTTCCTCCTGAGGGATTCCAAGGCGCTCCCAGGCCAGATGGGAGATAAAATCCCTCCGGCGACTTCTGTGTCTGCCTCGGGGTCTCCTCCCAGTTAGATGTGCCTGGAAGACCTCTACAGGAAGGCGCCCAGGAACTAAACCACCTCAAGTGGCTCCTTCCAAAGTGAGGGAGCAGTGGCCCCGTCAGGCTCCGTCCACACGGAGACAAAAACGATACATTGCCGTTTCGTTTTAAAAAAAGTTTTCTGTAAAGACGGAGTCATTTCAGGAACCACTGAAAAGACTGAAAATGCTGTAGTGCATATGCCAAGCCTGTAAGTGGCGCTGTAACGCTGCCACGGAAATGCACCAAAGGAGAAGAAGAAGCTCACAGAAAACTGACTCAAACTTTCTTCTTCTTTAAGAACATATGGTTTATGCGTTTTGCGGTGGTGGTAAAGGAGCATCAGATTTTGCTGTAAAAGCCATAATAAGCTCAGTAGCTTCTGCAGCATGAACACAACCCTGTAGTCCGCCATTAATGTTTTGGTTGGACCTGCGCAGGCGCCTCAAGGGAGATAGGCTATGTGTGACATAATCGTTTCAAGAAAGATGTGGATAGCTGTCCACACCGAGACAAAACGGCAGTCGTTTATGGATTTATGCACTCTGAGACCCGTTTTCAAAAGTAGCGTTTACAGTCACTCGAAACGCCGTTTCCGCGTGGATGAAACGCCGATCCGACATAAAACTTGTGCGTATACACCTAAATTCATTTTCATGTGGATGGGGCCTCAGATATCCAAGCTCCTCTGAGCCCAGACACCCTCGACCACTCAAACCTCTAATCTCATTCTTTCAGTCATCACCCAGACTTCATAACCATAAGTGAGGGTTGGAACATAGATCGACCGTTGCCTTCTGGATCAGCTCCCTCTTCACCACAATAGTACGGTACAACGCCTCCAAGACTGTTGATGCTGCACCAATCTGCCTGTCAATGGCACGTTCTTCATTCTACCTTCACTCGTGAACAAGACCCAGAGATACTTGGAGTCCTTCACTTTGGGCAAAGACTCACTCCCCAACATTGAACACTGGGACAACACTGAAAATTAAATTGTCAACAATGGTGGGAATGTTTTTGCACACAAAGACATTGTTGCCGTCTGTCAGTGAGCTGCTTCGCCTGTGCAGTGAAAAGCAGACTGTTATTGACATGGTATGTTCTTTACAACACGCAACAGTGCATTTTCATGTGTGGACAGGATTATTTTAAAAAACAGAGGATGCAAATCTTGGCCAGATATCTCTAACTGGAGCTTTGGGCTTTGTCAATCCTGCTTACCCAAAGAAAGACCGGATATGTTGAGCTCCCTTCATGGTACACCCCTGCTGATGACACTAACCTGGATCAGATCACTTCACTGCATTAGCCTTCAGTAATACCGTCTCTGAAATCTTACTTTTTTCTCTGGCTGGAAAAGAAAAGTTCAAAATCAGCTTGACTAAACATGGACCTTTGTTGAAAACGGTCCTCCAGCCTACATTTCATACAGCTGAAAATACTTGCAGACACATGAATTGTTTTTGGTATCAGGATGGGAAACCTCTGGCATTTTTTCCAGTAAATGTGCATCATGGTAACCAGCCTACAAACCTAGACTGTCCTACACTCAGGACATTGACTTTTGCTGTCGAGCAGAGTTGCAAACATTTGCTATTTTCCCAGAGATAAAAGTTAGGCAAACTGTTACAAAAGATGGATGAACACTCGTAGTTCAACACACGTTTACATTTAGTGGATTATTGCTATCACTTAGTTGTTTTTTTTTACCTTTTCTGCCTCCTCTTAAACTCAAAGGTTGATTTTTATGGCAAAAAGGCTCGCAGGTCACATGTTTTGTTAGTCCTTTAGAGGTTTTACACTCAGTGCACGGCTGGTGTTGCAGCAGTCTGCTCTGACGGCCCGGGGGACAGTGCATCACCTGCTGGGTTGCTCATCGCTCCCTGGTTGAGGACGCTGAGAAGAGCCTTCTCCAGCTTCTGCTCCAGAGCGTCGAGACGGCGGTCCACGTGCTCCTTTAGTCTCCTCTCCATCTCTTCAAGACGACGCTCCATGGCTGAGTCCAACTCCCTGCAGAGTGGCAGAGCAAAGATTAATGTTTGGTCAAAGCAGAAAGATGGAAGAGTGATGCAACGAAAGTCTGCACTCATGCAATGGGAAATAAGTCCTAGAGCAGCAATACTCAATGTGTGGCTCTGGAGCCACATTTGGCTCTTTGGTGATTATTTGTGGCTCTTTAATGTCTTAATGTGAAACATTATTCCTTAGAAAAGGGAAACTCTGACCTCAGAAATTAATCACATTAATCACTTTCTTTCCCAGACTTGTACAGAAGGCTTTAACTGTTAAATTTAACTACCCCATTTATCCCGTTTTTGCCACATTTATCTCATTTTTGCCCTTTGATGCCACTTTTTGCCATTAAAGCTGCCCTTTGCCATTAAATACCCCCTTTTTCCCCTACCTCTTTCCAATATTTGCCCTTAACACCACTCTTATCCCATTTTTGCCCTTTTCACCTTTTTTTTGGTCAAATTAAGCTGCCTTTTGCCATTAAATACCATTTTTTCCAATTTTTGCCCATTTTTGACATTTCTTTTTGCCACTTTCCCAATTTTTTCCCTTTTTCACCTTTTTTTTTGCCCCTTTAAGTTGCCTTTTGCCATTAGTTACAGCCTTTTCCTTTTTTGCCCATTTTTGCCACTTCTTTTTGAAACTTTTTACCATTTTTGTCTCTTTTGTCCCATTTTTGCCCCTTTTCAACATTTTTTCACAATTTTTCACCCATTTAAGCCACTTTTTGCCGTTATATATCACTAGTTTCCTCTATTTTGACCATTTTTCCAACTTCTCTTAGCGACTTTTATCCCATTTTTGCCCTTTTTCACAATTTTTTGCCTATTTAAGCTACTTTGTGTCATTAAGTACCATTTTTTTTCTGTTTTTTTGGTACTATTTTGCCACTTTTGACTGCTTTTTGCCCATTTTAGTCACTTTTCTCTAATTTTTTTGCCACATTTTGATGATTTTTGCCACCTTTAACTTATTTTCACTGCTACTTTTAGCCGTTTTTGCCACTTTTTACTGCTTAGATTGTGGCTCTTGCAAAGGTATTTTTCAACTATTTGGCTCTTTAGTTAAGCAGGGTTGAGTACCACTGTCCTAGAGCATTGGTTCCCAGAGTTTTACACAATCTTGAAAGCATTTAGGAAGACTTCAGATTAAGCACATCACATCTTCCACTGCTTAAAAGGATGATTAATTATTTAATATCAGTTCAATAATCCCCGTTTCTCACATGTATTAACAGCAAGCCTTGTCTAAACAAAATTTCCAGTTTTTTTTAACAAGTCTTATGACAACCTGTGTAAAATATAAGAATAAATGTCCATGATCGACTTTGTATTGAAAACGAGTAGGAGTAGCGATGCAGAGAAAGGGCAGAGGAGGTAACCCGTGTCTGATTCAAGAAGCCACATCAGAAGCAACCTCAAACATAAACACAGAAACTCAAACTAAACCACCCACACAGCCATCGCTGACCACCCTCTTCCCCTGACCTCAAACCCCCGCTGCATCCATCTTACTCAGCCATATTTCTCTAAGTCTGAAACATTCAGACAGCTGACTTTGGGTCGGTTTAATCCTAACCACCTGGAGGAATGTCTTTAAACCAGGATGATTTAGAGGACTTTCTATTTATTCCCACAAATTCAAACATTTCCAGTCATTTCTAAGTCTCTGAAGTTTTGATTTCTTAGCATTTATTTCCACCCTCAATGATACTGAAGAAATTAAAACCACCTTCAAGTTTTTCCCAATCCTGTCACGGCAACCAGAGTACGTTTCTGTCTGACCACTGCTGCTCATCTGTCTTAAATACACAATATGTAAATTCAACTTGAGGGGGTTCTTAATCAAAATGATAACAAAGGGTGAGTAGCACTGGTGAGCTCTGCTTAACTCTGTAACCAAAAATCTTCATTTCATGGATGAATTTCACATAATAAGGGAGAAAAGCTGCTAAAAGTGGCCTTCCTGGCTCTTGCAATGAACTACAAGCAAAGCAATTCTACAGCAAACTATGAAGGCTACTTTTAACAGCTTTTCTCCCTCTCTATGTGAAATTCAGAAACGAAAGCAAAATGGTGCTTTATGTTTTAGTAAAAATATCTTACTGAGGGCATTTCAAAGCAACAAAATAGAGAAATAGGCAACGCTGCATTTCTACTTGGATAGGAAATGTCAAGAATGGCCACACTGGGGGGAGGAGGTCAGTGTATTTTCCAGCAGATCCATTTCCTGGTTGAAACCAGACTCAAAAAATGGGAGAAACTCTTGTTGTTCAGCTTTTTCGTTTTTGACCAAAAAAGGACCAAACAGAAAAACGAGCTGTTTTTCCATTTTTTCCATTTTGGTCACAAAAAGTGCAAAAACATGTTTTTTTTTTCTCCCAATTCTCCTATTTTGTTTTCTTCATTTAATGAAATACTTGAGGAAAAGGAAATCATGTGACCATTGGGAAAGGTGAGCATTTCAAAATAAAAGCCTCGATGTCAAAAAAGAGCCATCCATTGTCTTTTACAGTATGATAAGAAATATGCTAAAGATAAGGAATAAAATAGAAAATGTTTTCCTTGATAATCAAGCTAGCAGACTCATAATACCATTTATGCACTATGTTGTAATTGCCTCCACAAATTGCAATATTGTCCAGTAAAATCACAATTACACATCACTGTAAGTAGGTAAGAATCACTGGTTAGGAACTTAGGATCTAGCACCGCTGACAGCTAGCGAATACCCCCTTAACTCAGTGACTTATCATTATCGAATGATTTTATCAAAAATATGTCATCAGTAGATCAGACGCAGTGCTTCTAATCAGGGATCCGATCGCCAATGGTGTCTGCCAACCTTGCCAAGCCTGTGAAGTGCAAAGATCACATGTCTGTCATCAGGTGGAAACATGCTGCAGAGACACAGACTGAAATGATTGAGCCAGACTGATCAATCAGCATCTGTGGCTATGGACAAGATCACCACTAAATGATGGCGATTAGCTCAAATGTAGCTACAGCTGCAGTTGTTATCAGAACAGGACATTTCTTTATTTAAAGGAGAGAAAAGAACAGCACTGAGGCTTCTTCTTGAAGACAGGATGTTTTTCTCCTTCTAAGAGCTGCACACGCCCACTATCCCTTGTTTTGTTGCTCTGATTGGCGAATGAGACAGAAAGAATGCTTGTCCAATCCCCTTCCAAGATTTTTTGTAAAGGCTCTGCCGTTACCAAACATGCTTTACTGGCACTTGCCCAGATGGATGAGACACATCCCATGCATGTGAAACAGTCAACCTGACGTGTCAGGTGCGGTGTTCTGCAGCTGAGAGAAGCACTGTGTGCCCCATAGTGTCGGAATATAACTGACCTGGCAGCCAGTAAATAATAAACACATCAGCAGTTACAAATTAGACCATATTTTAGCTGAGTATACGACCAAAACAAGTTTTGAAAAGAAGAAAACTACAAGCTCTACATAGTGTTAAAATAGGCAGGGCTAAAATAAAAAAACATTAGAAGAAGAAAAAACACTTTCCTGCTTCCTGGAATCAGATTTAGAGTATAAAGCTCTCTAGCCAGCTGAAGATGTACCGTTGAGCTGCTTCTCTCCTCGATGTGGAGTCACACTCAGCTGACATTCTCTCTGAACCCACATGTGCTGCCCCGCTCTGACAAAGAGTCATTTATCAAACTGCTGCTGTGGAGGAACAGCTCGTGCAATCAGCTTTCTGTTGTAGAATGATATTTTTTGTCAGCTTTAAATCTAGCTAACTGATGCTCTGTCCTTGTAGAGGTGCTGGCAAGAAAAATTTAATCTATCCTACAAGGCCTGGTGCATTTTGCCAGGATTTGCAGTATGATTTAAACATACAGCAATGCTAAATGAGCTCATTGTCTCAGTATCAGACCCCTCCCTGCACTGGAAACCACTGGCCAGACTGCTGTGGTGTCAGAGATTTCAGTATGCTTTCTGGACTAGAATCCTTAAAAAAATAGAGGTAAACTCTGACACAGTTTGCCTGATAATAAGGTGTCTATGACTTTCATTTTGTTCACTTTGTACTGATATTGTTTGTTTGATATTGTCTTAAAATTCAAAATTCTGGCATCATGACAGCCCTAATGGCTGCAAACACTAAAAAAGTAATCCAAAATTTGTGATGGTTCAGCTCCAGACACTTGAATATGAAGCATCAAACATGTTGGATATATATTAAAACTGAAGATGTGCAAAGTGCTGACAAGATATATTCTATTTGTCAGCAGAGCTTGTTGAAAACTCGTCAGATATGATGGACAGAATTCTGTTAGCAAACAGGCTCTCCCTCTCTGTGGCTGAAGTCTGACTAACAGCTTCTGTGACAGATGGAGGAGTTTGTGTTTCCAAGTATGAGCAGATGCAACTCACGTAAACAAGACACATTGAAACCAGTCACAGCTCACAGGAGCTGACAATAAATGCTTTTCAAACATATCAAACATATGTAAGTTCTGACTGTAAAGTAAAATATGGCAGATAAAAGTAGGGCAGTTAGAGAGCCTTGGCAGATAATTCTATAAAGATTTGCACCAACTAAATCAAAATACACTGTTCTCCTTAGAGGAGAGGATAATTTAACCTCATCTAACTGAGCTGTCAGGATGAGACAGAGTATCTTCAACAGAAATGTATTTACAGAAGTCCTAAGCACACATACAAACAAATATTCATTATTTACTACTATAGCAAGTAAATTTTGGTTGTTTTCTCCAGATCTTGACTTATCTATCTTTCTCAATCCACTGTCTCTTGATTCTCTAGGGTGAAAGTAGGCCAGGCAAGTAAACTACAGTTTTTCCAGTTCCAGTACCGGGAAAACAGCCGATACTGCTTAAAATGCAGGTGTGGTATTGGTGAGTACACTAGTTTATGCACCGATCTGATACTCTTTGGTTTAGCTTTATATTCTATTTTTGGCTTAGCTCTATATTTGTATTTTGCTTCATTTAGCCAAGCTAAATGTGAGTGCTATAAACCAGAAATCAATTTTTCTTCACTACCAGAAAACATGTCATGCATGAGCTACCGTTTTTAAGAAGAAGCAAAGGACCTACTGCAGCAGCAAAGAATGGTGGCTGCATGTTGGTTTTTCTCTGAATGTGATCATTTAAATGCCTTTCAGACCGGCGCTATCGTACACGACAGAAGGTGACACAGTTTGTCTAAAGTAAATAACTTTTGAACCATAAATCGTTGCCTCTTACTTGTTTTTCATCCGTTGTGCCTTCCCATTGATGCTATTAATGCCTTTGACTCCCTCGCAGCAGCATTTTCAGTGAGCCTAGAGCTAGTGTGACTTTGGGGACTTAAATGATTAAATCCACACCAGTAAACCCGATATTGAATGTCATTTTTTCCATTTTAACCCAATTACCAACCTTCACTGACACTAGTTTGAATGCTAACTGAGCTTGAGATGCAGCCCTCTGTTTTATTAAACCCAATAATCAGCAGAAAAAACAACTGTAGGCTCAAAGAGATGCTGTACATTATTATTTTATTTGTTGAGCCATGTTCTGAGTCAAATATAGGTCTGAAATCATTTGCTAGTCCGCTGAGGTTGAAATTGCAATTTCCAATTACAAGGATGAAAATTTTAAAGAGTCAAACTTGCAAAACAACACCAAAAATGGATGCAAAAGCAAAGCAGCAGTGGTTAGAGGAGATGAGATGTCTGCTAGCTGTGTGGACTTCGGATGAGCTACGAGTGCAGCGTTGAATAAATCATCAACAAACTAAAAAAAAATTACCACCAACATAAAAGAAGTCTTGGCTGCAGTGGTGATGGTCTGCTATAGATTAATCCACACTAGTCATCCCTCTCCTTAGTGACATTTTCCTGCTTCCTCTGAGGTTTCCATGGCATTCTAAAGCCTGATGGGATACGAAACCCCAAGTTCTGCCCTGATGCCTCCTCCCAGCTGAACTTTGCCTGAAGCCCTCCGCAGGAAGACGGCTAGAAGACCTCCTGATCAGATGCTTCATCCACCTCAACTGTCTCCTTTTGATTTAAAGAAGCAGCAACTCTTCTCTGAGCTTCTCACCCCATCTCTAAGGCTGAGCCCAGACGCTCTCCTGAGAATCTCATTTTGACCCCTTGCATCCACAATCTCTTTCTTTAGTCAGTAACCAGAGCTGAAGCAAAGATCAAACTGTAAATTGAAAGCTCTGGCCACCACTTCAGCTTCCTCTTACCCACATTTAACTTGATTTTTTTTTTTTTTTCAAGAATAATGCTGGGTATCTGCTTAAAACAAGTTCATTTCTTAGGACTAGAGAAACAGACTTAAATTACTTTCTAACCACTGAAAACCAATGAGTAGTTATCCTGAAATAATGACATAAATCAGTCAAAATCTTGAGAAAAGAATAAAAATGTACTTTTTTAAGAAAAACTTAATAGAAGCAAATGCATGGATGTATGTCCTCTTAGGGCCTCCATACACACTCACTATTAATAAATACAAAAATGGTAAAAGTAATAAGCTTTTTCTCTTCTCTTTAGATCTTTAGAAATCATTACCTGCAAGCAAATATTAATACAATACAACCTCTTCTAGCAGCACTATTATACTAATTTATTTACCATGGTGTGTGGGCCATCATTTATCAACTATGATATTTTGATCTTGCCTGTTTCTAAATCTTCAGTTATCTTTTGTTGCAATGACATAATTTTGGCACAAGAGGGGGCTATTTCATCTGTTTACAGATCATAGTACAGATCTCAGCTGATGAAAAGTGATGGATTTAAATTATTAAAAAAAAAAAAAAAAGAAAGAAAGAAAAAGATATTACAGATGTCAATAAAGTTCCCTTCAAACATCCCGGTACAGTTTAAACATATGGATAGCAGAGCAGACTCACCATGAACCGTTTGTCATCTCCTTCTCCTTCTCCGCCATCAATGCAGCGTCGTCCAGCCGCAGCTTCGTCACCTGACCGCAGACGCTCTGGAGCATGGGCAGAAACTCAGGGCTGGGGCTCAACGCCTGATCGTTTCCCTGAGCGTTCAGGAAGTGCGACATCATCTGTGTCAGCTGGGCGTGGCTTATGGGGCCTCTGGGCTCGGCGCTCACTAGAGAAGGGGCACGGCATCACAAGGAAGTTGTTGCTTATGTCATTAAAAACTTGAGGCAAAATTAACTTAATTAGACAGGAAGACCGAGAGTAGTTAGACATGCAAATAGCAGCCCTTTAATCCCAAGGTAGTACTTCTCCCAAATCTTAAATGCCAAGTTGATCCATGCAGACAACAAGATATCCAGTGCTGTAATTTAAAAAAAATAACGATCCATACCTTTAGACTGAGTGTCTGAGGAGGCAGAGCTGTCTGATGTCCCACTGGGACTTGAAAGAGACTCATCTGCAGGCCTTGGGGAGCTGACAGGGGGCTGCCAGCACAGAAAAAAGGACTCAGTGTAATGCACAGTAATCAAGCTTGTATTGATGCATGGTGGACATGCTTAAAGAAGGACAAATAATTAATTTAATCATAGTTAATGCTTTATAGTTAAGCAGTAACTATGGTGCTCATTTGCTGCGTTGAGAGAAAAGCACCGATAATACTGGTACCCTGGAGTTCATTGGCTGAGGATGGCTGTTGAAGGCTGCTGGGGGGATGTTGGCTCCTTGGACCAGGGCAGAGAGACCTCCACTACCCATCAGGAGAGGAAAGAAGCCACCAAGAGAGCCAGTCTGGTTCTAGAAAGGAACACAAGCCAACAGATGTTAGCATTTCTTTTAGAGTTAATTTCTGTGGAAAGATGCAGATAAAAACCTGCAGTTTCTGCTCCAAAGGGCATAGAAATATTAAGACAGAAGTTAAAATTCAGCGATCTAAAACAAAGAAATATCAAGAAGTTCAAGCAAGTAGTCATGGTGGTCAACAAACTATCTAACTAGTCTTTTCACTTCTACCAGTGGTGAAATTCTCTTTTATTTTCTGCACAGGTCATTGAAAGTGTGAAGCTACTTTCTGCTACATGACTCCCACCTTCTGCTGGAACTGCACCATGTCCATGAGGTTCTGAGCTCCAGGTGAGAGGCTCTTTCCCATCTCATCCACTAGACTCTGCACCTGCTGCATGTCAATGCCGAGGCCTCGAGCAGGGGACTGCTGAAGAGCCTGAAGGCCGACGATGACTCGACAAACCAACACACTTTTTCTACCAGCCAGAGAGAGCAGCTGATGTACAGAGGGGAGAGGAACACAACACTGTGGTTAAAATAAAATGAACTCACTACATTCATATACAACAATAACGGAATGCATTAACTGAGGACCTGAGGAGCTGATCCAAAGTCAAAGATATCTCAACAATTTTTATATGAAGGATTTCAATTATTTTGAAGAGACATTTATAGATGTACACGAATCAATAGACAGGTGACCAGAACCAGCTAATATTCAGGCTCCTCAGGATTTTTAGGTTATTGGTGATCAGCTCTCAAATCTACCTGATTCTGTGCAAATCAGACTTCCAATTGCATGCACACATCAACACAAACACTGAAGCTGAAATGTTGACTCTAGGTTCAGGCTGATTTATCTGTGCCCATAGGTAGATGAGTTTGGCAGCCAGTGAGACTGAGCATCCATTATGACACACAAAATACAAAACTGAAGTAAAACAATCAACAAAAAGACGAATAAATGAATGATCTGTTTAATTAGGCCAGGGTAAAAACAGGTTTAAGACTAAAATGAACAAATAAACTCTGTCTACATGTGCATGTGTAAAACCTCAAACCAACATCCAGTGCTTTATTAGGAATTTCCATTTGCAACAATGTGTGTTTTTTAGAACTTATAGTTCTGTAAAACAGGAAAAATTGAAATTTGGCAGTCAAACCTTAAAACACTGGAAAACCAAAGTATAGAAAAAAAAATGCAATCAGTCCATCTCAAGTCCTCTGTGGAAAAAACTTGGACATAAATCTAAAGTGATCTTTGCATCTCACCTTCACTTCACATGTGGATGATGGATTCTCAAGCATCAGCTGTTTCCTGTAGAAAGGTCCTCTGTCGGAACTGTGAGCAAAGAAGAGAGAAAATGCTGCTTTAACATCCTTCATTTCTCACGTTATTAGATAAAATCCATCAAGTATTGATATTAACTGCATACATTTAAACTGAATTAATGCTTTCTGTTAAAAATATATAACATACATACTGTATTGAATAAAAAGAAATATAAAAGAATCAGGGTTGTCAAGATTGACTGCATTAATCGTATTTAATCAAGGTCCGGAATAAGAGCTCTAATGTTCTTTCAAACGTGAGTAATCTCACGCTTAACCTGCTTTTTATTTTTTATTTCTTATTTTTTAAGATTTATTTTGGGCATTTTTGTGCCTTTATTTGATAGACGAGGACAGTGGATAGAGTTGAGAACAGGGACGAGAGTGGGGGAGAGACATGCGGTAAAGGGCCTCAGGCTGGATTCGAGCCCGGGCCGTCCGCATACATGGGGCGTGCCTTAAACCACTCGGCCACCTGCACCCCTTATCGGGCCTTTTTGCACGTTTTGGTTCAGCCATGTCAGCATCTCCCTGCAGCAGCAGGGATGTTAAATAACTCTACCACTTCCCCTCAACATCCCATTTCACTATAAAACAGCTCAGTGGGCAAGTCAGAAGTCATCTGAGCTGTCTGTGTTTCCTCTACAATCCATAACAAGTCCTTTTTTCTGTTGTTGTGTTAATGTTAAAATCTTTGCTCTGTATCCAAACAGGGAGTCAGTTATCCGTAGGTTGAGACAGAAGGAAAATCAACAATGACACAAAAACAGTCGTGGTCGCAAATTTTTTTTAAATGGGATAAAATTGATGTGATAAATCACAATTAACTACAGAAATCCTGAGATTATTCGCGATCAAAAATGTTAATGACTGCCGTAAAAAGAATGCTACTGCCTAAACTCAAGCTCAGGGTCAGCAGAAGTGACTATCTGGGTTCACATGGGAGACTACTGTGTTTTTTCTTCATTACACCTTAATTCTTCAGAGCCTCTGTCTATCCAAATTTAGAAACAGAACATCAATGTTGTCTTTGAGGACTTACACAAATCATGACTTCACATAATTGCTGATGAATATTGTGATGTTCAAAGCTTTATTGTGTTGTGCCTAATGCGTTTAGTCGTCTATTGTCAAGGTTTGGATCCATCTAGTGGTGGAGTAATTGTTGGTGGCATGGAGGTATTGCAAACTTTGGATTGCTAATGGGCTGCACCTGTCAGAGGGGCATAAATGCAGCCTTTCCCAGCTTGTTTTTGGTGTGGATCTTCCCTGTACTGTTATGGCTCTATGAGATGATCATAATAAATGGGGGCTTGTCCAGGTCATAACAATATAGCTGTTTTCTGATACTAAACCAAACAGAGGCTCTGACTGAGCCTTGATAGATTTAACCTCTAAGACCCTGCGTCCACATATGGGGACATTACATTTTTTTCTTCTCTAAATAATAGTAATCATTTTTGGTATTAGAATTGATGAGATAAGTTTAAGGGATTTGCTTGACATGCTGGGATATCTGCTGTTTGGATATTTTAGGGAATTTACTTGGAAGTTGTCAAGTTTTTTTATGGAAATTTAGAGGATATTGTATATTTCTGAGAGTTGTTTGTTTGTTTGGGAATATGGGAAATTTATTACCAAATTCTGGGGGAACTGGATTGAGAATTTGGGTTTTGGGTTTGAACTTTGAAATTGTCTGAATTTTTTTTTTTAATTCGGGGAGTTTTTTGTTTGTTTTTTTAATGTTTCCATCATTTTCATGGAATTTTGGAGAATGTTTTTGAACATTTCCAGAATTTGCCAAGAAATTTAAGGGGGAAACTTTTGAACTTGCTTAAAATTTTTCAGGAATGTGCATGGAATTTGGGGGGAAACTTTTATTGGAATTTTAAGGCTTTATGAGGAAGTTTCATTTAAAGATTTGAGGACTGTCTAAAGAAATTTTTGGGTACTTTTCATGGGATACTTTGAATTTTCAGATAAATTGCAGGTATTTTTTTTTATTTTATGGAATTTGTCTGGGTTTTGGAAAGGAAAATGTCCAAGAAATTCCTGCTCAGTGACAAGGCTGATGTATTAACTTATCATATAATACTTATCCCAAGTAAGTTGGAGAAACTAAAAATGCTCTCCTAACAAAGGCTAAGGTCTCAGGAGGATAGATCAGACTGATCAACACAGATGGAACCATGTTCCTCCAGTCTATACTGTACAGTGAAATTCCAAGTCAAATATCCAGATTAAATGATGACTGCATGTGTATACCTGTCTGGTTGGGTGCTTTCCTCCCTCACTCCTCTTACTGTCCCGCAGTAGTCACCCATCTGGTTGTACACCTCTATGGTTCGAGCTTCACTGACCACCAGAAGGCAGGTTATGGCAGACGGGAAGCAGGAGCTGCATTTGAGCGTTAAGACACAGGAACACCCTTCTTCTGTCTGCTCCAGCAGCACCGGGCTGCCCCTGTCAGAGTGTTAAAGACATCATATGTTTAAAAAAAATCCAGACGCACATCATTTTTCATATATTAGAGCTGCTAAAACCTTCTTACCAGTTCGTCTTTTTATCTTCGGACTGACTGAGCTCCTCTTCACTGCTGCCACCATCACTGATGTGAACAGGAAGCAGGACATCTGCCAAGTTATGTCCCTCAGAGTGACAGACCCACGCAGATGAAACGTCCACCATGATGGAGCTAAGGCCACAGGGGCAGGAACGTCCTGGAACAAAGACGCAACAGAGGATCAGAGCAACTTAATGTGAAAACCAGAGTCCACATCAATACTGAGATTAAAACAAGGTAGCAGATTACCAACAAAGATTTTTTCCATGGCTTGTTTATAATTATTTATGACTATTTTACAAGTGTGCAGGGAAATCAGGTGCATTTTAATTTTCTCATCATTTGGTCATGGCTTTCTAAATAAGATTTTTGTATAATAATGTTTAATTGGAATAGCCCTGGTTAGATACAGGTTGGATAAGTCAATTTAATAAAAAAAAATGTTTATAGGATCAATATCAGTTGAAAATGATGTTCAATCAATATATTGGTGCCTCCCTTTGAAACTGGAAAAAAGACATACAGGTGCATCTCAGATAATCAGAATTAGAATATCGTGTAAAAGTTCATTTTTCCCAATATATACTTTAAACTGTTAAATGTCCATAATTTCTTAATTCATCTCATCAGTACACACAACTACAACTATGGGGAAGACTGCCGACTGGACAAATGTCCAGACGGCAATCATTGACACCCTCCACAAGAAGGGTAAGCCACCGAAGGTCACTGCTGAAAGGATAGGGTGTTCTCAGAGGCTGTATCAAAGCAGATTCATAGAAAGTTGACCGAAAGAGTAAAGTGTGGCAAGAAAAGGGGCACAATCAACAGGGATGAGCCCAGCCTGCAGAGGACTGCCAAACAAAGCAGATTCAAGAACTTAGGAGACCTTCACAAGGAGTGGCCTAAGGCTGGATCAAGAGTCACCACACAGAGGGGTCCAGGAAATGGACTTCAAATGTTTATTTTTTTTCATTGCCATGCCATCTGCTCCTGTTGGCCCACTGGTTTTTATCAAGTCCAGAGTCAGCACTGTCAGTCATCTACCAGGAAATTTTAGAGTCCTTCATGCCTCCATCTGCTGAGAAACTTTAAAGTAATACTGATTTCCTTTTCACCTGCCTACAGTCAAGCCAAAACAACCAGAAACTGTTTTTCTGACCATGGTATTGCTGTGTTTGATTGGCCAGCCAACTGGTCTGACCTGAACCCCATGGAGCAGGGGTCATCAAGTACATCTGCACAAGGGCCAGATTTAGTCTCAACAGAAACTCTGGGGGCCAGACTTTCAAATACACAAAAATTAAATACATATTTTGGTCTGGCTGACAAATTATTATAGTAGTATTTCTATTTTCTTTCAAAACACAGGACATTTTTAGGCATTAGCAGTGAGATCTATCCCTATTATCTATCATGCAGCAGGGACACAAGGAGACAGACCTGACAGCAGAACTGGCTGGGCCCTGAAAATCCCAGAGAATGGGCCCTCCACAAATGTGATTTAATACCAAATAATTCTAACCCCTTTTTGCCTTTTTAACCCAATTTTAGTCATTCTTTAAACCAATTTTCCTGCATGTTTTATCCACTTTGTACCACTCTTAGCCATTTTTGCCACTTTTTACCTAGTTTATCCACTTTTTAACCTCTTTTCATGACATTTTTTAACAACAGTTGCAACTTTGAACCAATTTTTGCCACTTTTCACCCATTTTTGCCACTCTTTAACCGCCTTTTGCAACTTCCTGCCATTAATTGCCCTTGTGTGCCACTCTTGAACCCCTTTTCACTAATTTTTGCTGTTTTTGATACTTTTTGCCCATTTTTGCTTCCTCTGCCCAATTTTTGCCATTCTTTAACCCCTTTAAACCACTTTTCCCACATGTTTTATCCCCTGTGTGCCACTCTTTTACACATTTTTGCCACTTCTCTTATATTTTTGCCACTTTTTAACCCATTTTCATTGCTTTTTTGAACTATTTTGTAATTTGTAACCAATTTATGACACTTTGTGCCCGTTATTACCTCTTTAACCTCCTTTCCCCACTTTATCTGGTCATTTTTGCAGCACTTCTGCCAAGCTTAACCCTAAATTTAAATATCTACTAATTATGACAGTAAAATTTTCTAAAAAATAAATCAAATGTTTATTCATTCTCAAACTGTTTCACTAATTATTGTTTATGGGATGGATTTAACAGCTGAAGACATTTAAAGCCAAAGGATACTCTTAAAACCACAACATCTTCTTTGAATTAAATGATCTTTCGGGGGCCTGACAGGACGCTTTCGGGGCCGCCAGTCGATGATCAGGGCCATAGAGGATCTCTGGGGGAAATGTCAAGAGGAAGATAAAGGACACCAGACTCAACAATCCAGATGAGCTGAAGGCTGCTATGAGAGCAAGCTGGGCTTCATAACACCCCAGCAGCAGGACCAGGGACTGATTGGCTCCATGACAAGAGCAGAGATGCAGGAATTCATGCAACTGGAGCGCCAACCAAGTAGAGTAATAAACTGGCATAATTATTCAGAAAGTCAGTATTATAAATCCTTTTTTTTTTTTGGACTTTAGAAGAACTCAGGGAAACTCTATAGTTAAATAAATAAAGACGGTGCTGTCTATAAGCTGTACAAATGACACTAAAGTCCTACCATTAAAAGTGATTCTAAATGGTCAACAAAGGCTAACTTTACTTGTTTTTCTATGTGTATGCAAACAATACCTGATTTAGCATGCGTCGTGTGTGTTATATGAATTGATCTGACGTGTATTTTTTTTATTTTACACGTTACAAATCATACCTTAGTAACGACTATATGTAAATCACGCCCTTATTACAACAGCAGTAACGATAAATTATCATAACAGCTTGATAATTTCATGCTATGACGCTGCTTTTACACTTACCCTGTAAATTCGTCAGCTCAACCCGTTGATTGGCTTGTGTTCCTCGGTTTCCTCGATTTCCGTCCTAACATTCATTCAGACAGGCTAAAAAAAATACACAGATACACCGAATAAACAGGTAGAAAAAATGTAAAAACGACACGAACTGCTAACAGCAAATACAGCTGCGACTGGCACTGCACGACCGGACGTTGTTAGTGACGTCATTAGACAGCGACCCGCGATATGTCAAATCAAGCTTGGATGCTAACTGAGTAGGTAAGCTCTGTAAGAAATGCTTTTTTTTTTAATAACTGAGCGTACAGCCGTTGAAATTTATGCATTTTCTGTTAGGGCTAAGTTTTATAAATTGTAAAATGACAGCGAACATTGGCTGTTAAGCTGTTTTCGTTTGGAATTTTACGGCTTTTGCCTTGGGTCTGTTGCTTTGTTTTGATTTGGATGTCGCATTAAATTTTTGTGGGTGTCTTTACGCTCAGCTAGACAAACCCGTTCACTGATAACTCGTTCTTTACCGGTTTAATTCAGAAGATGGATTTCGCAGAGTGTTACAAAGACACCGTGTCCAGTGTTGCTGCTGCAGCTCGCTCCGGTCGTTGGCGGACCGTGAGGAAGCTGATAAACAGAGGCTTCAATGCGGACTGTCGAGACAACCGAGGATGGAATGCCCTGCACGAGGCTGCGGCCGCTGGCAGCAGGTGGTGTGTGCGGGAAATACTGAGTGCTGCCAGCGGTAAGATACAGATACACACATGCGCTTCTTTCCTCATCTCTTACATCAGGGGTGTCAAACTCAAGGCCTGGGGGCCAAATCCGGCCCATGGAACAGTAAAATCCGGCCCGCAAGATTTTGTCAGATTTCTGCTATAACTGACCCATCAGCCTGAGATCTGCAGATTTCCTGAAGTATTAAAATGTAAACTTACCCTTGATGATTTAACATATCCTTGTCATAAAATCTGTAAAAGTAAGGAGTAAAATATTTAGATGAGAAGTCAGGTATTAATTTGTGTTTTTATTTCATATTTTAAATTTTGCATCTCAAGATTATGATGCAAACTTATGATTTTGACTTTTCATTTCATACTTTGACCTTTTCATCTCATAATTTGTAGTTTATGTCATATTTTATCTTTTAGGTTCACAATTTGTAAGTCATATTCATATGTTTTCCGGTCATTATTTAAATTCCGTATCATATTGTGATGTTTTAGCCTCACAATTTTAAATTTAAGTCATATTTTTTAATATTTTAAGTCATTATTTTGAAATTTAGCTCATGTTTTGACATTTTAAATTCATCATTTTTAATTTTTATATCATATTTTGACATTTTAGACTCACACTTTTATCTTTAAGTCATATTTTTTAAGTTTTTAAGTAGCTTAATTATTTTGAATTTTGTGTCATATTTTATTTTTTAGATTCACAATTTTAAATTTTAAGTCATATTCTTATGTTTGCCAGTCAGTTTTTTAAATTCTATATCATATTGTGACGTTTTAGACTCCAAATTTTTAATTTAAGTCATATTTGTTTACCTTTGAAGTCATTGTTTTGAATTTTAGCTCATGTTTTGACATTTTAAAGTCATCATTTTTAGTTTTTATATCATATTTTGACATTTTAGACTCACTATTTTAAATTTAAGTCAAATTTCTTAACTTTATAAGTCATTATTTTGGATTTCAGCTCATATTTTGATGTTTTCAACTCCCAGCTTTGGCTTTTTAATTTTCACAGTTTAAAAATTTAAGTCATATTTTGACCTTTCAAACATATGCTTTCAACTTTCTACTCATACGTTTGTTCTTTTAAACAATATTTTTCTATTTTTAATTTCGTGTTCTGACCTTTGAAACTAATAAGTTGGACTTTTTATCTCAGATTTTGAGCCTTTAAACTTATCATTTTTACTTTTTTGGATTTCCAAAAAATGGTTTAGCATCAGTGCTGTTTTTTTCATGTTTTATTACTGGTGAAAATGAGGTTGACTGTTTAAGGTTGTGTTGACCCTGGCAGGCTCTCAGGTTAGACCTAAGACTCACAATTAGGACTGATTTAGACTTTTTATTTTGTTCTTTGAGCATTTCAACTCATAATTTTAACTTCTCGTATAATATTTTGAGCTTTAAGATTCATAATTCAGTTTTTTAAGTCATATTTTGACCTTTTTAACCAATTATTTTGTATTTTATCACATATTTTCTACTCCAGACTTTGACTTCTTTATCCTATAGTTTGACCTTTAAGACTCACAATCTAAAAATTTTAATCATATTTTGACTTTTAATTTTATGATTACAAATTTTATTTCATGTTTTGACCTTTTAAACTCATGATTTTGACTTCCTTCTATTATATTTGCCTTTAAAAGGCATGATTTTTTATTTCAATGTGATGTTTTGACCTTTTTGAACCAATAAATTTACTTTTCTCAGACTGTGAGCCTTTAAACTTATCTTTTTTTATCTTTTTAAATGTCAAAATCATTTATCAGCAGTGATAAGTTTTTTCATATTTTATGACTGGTGAGTGAGGTTGACAGTTTCTGTTTGAAAAGGTGACCCTGTTAGGCCCTCAGGTTAGTCCTGAATCCAGAATCCGGGCCCTGCTGTGATTGAGATAGACACCTCTGTCTTACATGCTCATCAAAATATCTTCAAATCAAACATGCATTTCAGGAACTTTTCATTGTCCTTCTTTTGTTTTTTTTTTTTGTTTTTTATTCTAAGCAGCAGGCTCCTCCCACGCCTGCCGCTCCTTTGTGAACTGTTCGACACATGAAGGGGAATCTGCATGTTACCTGGCAGCACTTCATGGACACCTGTCGGTTGTTCAGCTCCTTCTTAAAGCACATGCTGACATAAACCAGCTAACAAATGACCTGTCATGTCCCTTGTATGCAGGTATGACACTTTCACTCTCACACTTTGGTGTCAATGAGTGTCCTATCTCTTGACCTTTTTTTTTTAAATATGAAAAGCTCTTTGAACCTTTATTTTCTATTTGTAAGATCATCCATTATACATCTCTGCTAATACTGTCTTTGTAAGTACTATACTAAATTTTTGCACATTAACAAGGCCTTACTACACTGTAAAACAAAATTAGTTGAGCTTTAAAAATAATATGGAAACTCGCTGCCTCAAAAATAACAAGAAACTACACTTGACTTTTGTGAGTTAAAAAAAAAACTTGTTTGTTTTTAGTTAGCACTACTTGTTCTAAATGAACCATTTAAGTATTCAATACTAGTTTAAAATCAATTATTTCAAGTGCTCAAATCTGAGATCCAAATGTTAATTTAAGTTTGCAGAACTTAGGCTAAATCATCGACTTTGAGTGTGCAATACTTAATATTTTTAGTGCACTGTAAACACCGATAAGTTCATAGCACTCAGTATATCATAAGCAACTGCTTACCTTGATGAGTTCAGTAGTACTCACTGTAAAAGTTTATTTAAGTTATCATTTCACCTAAAGTGGACTAACTGTGCAACCATTTGCAACAATGGCTGTTAGTGACCCACTGAACCTGTAGTTGATATTTCATTAATGTCAGTGTGCCATCCAACATTCATTGACATTGTCATTAACATTCCCCCTATAGGCAGGACCTCTTTAATTGAGCCAGCAACTTCACTCATGGTGCATTTTATGTATTTATTTTATTTAACCTTTACCTCAACTTGGAAAAACTTTGCAGATTTGTCATAACTCAAATAATTTGAGTGACAACAAATATACTTAAATTGTTTGAGTACTGTTCACTTAAAAGTGAAATGAGTTCTATAAGCTCATAAAAATAGAGTTGAAATAGCTGTTTGGGATTTTTAAGTAAACACAACTTAATTTGTTTAAACCAAGTAAACTTAAGTAAACTGAGCCCCTTTGCTGTTATGGCCAAAAAGTACAAGTAACTTGTTTATAATAAGAATTTAGTAAAATACTAGCAGGTTGTAAATGTTAAATGGACTTATGCCTCTATAGCTCTTTTCTTGTCATCTCACTACTCAAAGCGCTTTAAGGTCACACCTACACATTCACACCCTTTCACTCCAAGTTCACATGTGCCTGATGGCAGAGGTTACTATGGAGGATTGGCCATAAATTTGAGCTAATCCCATTTAAACATATCCATACACATTAACATGTCACCGATGAAGCAGCAGGAGCAAATTGGGGTTAAATGTCTTTCCCAAGGACATATTGACATGTGACTGCAGGAGCTAGGGATCACTACCCTGCGATTGCAAGACAACTGACTCTACCTACTGATACTGATACACATTTGCACCAGTTGATGTCATCTTAAAGTACACAATTTTGCTTTACTAGTAAGGTCTAGAAAGCTGTATTAGTAAGACAAAATTCCTGTCTACTCGTGCTACCAGTAAGCTCAAAAACAGCCTAGTAGTAGTAAAAGTAGACAATGTTGGTCCTACTAGTAGAACTTATAGGTAATTTACTACTAGTGGACTGTTTTAGAGCTCTCTAGTAGTAATAATCTGCATTTTTAGCACAACTAGTACGACTAGTAGGAAGACTAAGAACAGTCTACTAGTAGTAATAGTGGACATTTAAAGTATACTAGAAGTATAGTATACTAGTGTGCAAAAATAATAATAACTTTATTTATAGAGCACTTTTAAAAACAAGGGTTTACAAAGTGTTTTGGCATGGTTAGCAACAAGAACAAAGCAACTAACAAAGACAGAAACAACAGAACAATGACACCCAGAAATATCAGCAGAACCCAACAGTTCAAAAACCTGGACAGAAAACATGATCAAGATAATAAACTAATAGCATCAGAACCTGGATGTCATAGACACCAAGCAAACCATGATATCATACACATCATTAGCGTACAGGCATTGTAAGAGACCATACAAACTAGACATCAATGACAGTACAGCATAGACATCATAGGTACCATAAAACCAATAAAATCACAGGAATCCAGCTACACAGGAACCCAGCTACACAGGTTGAGACTGAGAGGACCAAAAGTAAGAGTGAGCAGTTAAAAGAGACATAAAGAGGTTTAAAAAAACAAGAGACATAAAAACATTAAAAGGAGGGTTAAAGCAATCAGACGTGATAAGAGAACTCAACTCAACTTTTTTTATTTGTATAGCACCTTTTATACATAAGACATGTAGTCCAAAGTGCTTTACAAGGAACAGGCAGACAGCAAAGATCAATTCAAGACAAAGAGAAGAAAGTATAGTAAGGAATAGAATAAGACAAAATGAAAAAGTAAAATCAATACAGTGGAGAGAGACAAAAAATAAATAAAAAGTCAATAAAATACAAAACCATAGATTACAAAAATGATAATACTAAGGTTAAAATATGAAAAACATTAGAAAATAAAAATTATCGCATGTTAAAAGCCGAATTAAGGGAAGCAGAACAAGAGCCAGTAAAAATGGTGAATTTACAATGAAAGAGGATAATCCATTTAAGATAAAGCTCTATGCAACTATTAAAACTGATATATTTAAGAGCAAAAGCAGAAAGAGAGCAAACAATAAAATGGAAAGAAGCATGATAAGGGTGGGGTAAAAAAAATTTAAATAAAATAAAAGAAGAAGAGTAAAAATAGAAATCAATCTGTTAAAAAAATTGAGTTCTAGTGGAGCCACACAATGGTTGATTTCACCAATATCAAATAAATGCTGGAAGGGCTTTCCAGGCATTTTTAGCTCTACTATGTAGCTCTACTTACTTTTTCCATCACTGTGTGCAGATCCTTTAAAAAAAATTACATCTTTTGATTAAAATTAAAAATGGGTTGATTTCAGTAATTCTATGTACAACATAATCTCCTATCATTGTTTCCAACAGCTGTAGACAGTGGGCACAAAGAGGTTGTAGAACTGCTGATCAGTAAAGGTGCAGAGGTAAACAGAACACACACAGCATCCTGCTGGACCTGCCTTCATCAAGCAGTTTTTAAGGTAAAAGCCAAACTCATAAAAACACAAAAATCTGTAAAGTGTATTCTAAATTCTAACACATATAATTTGATTCCTTAAGGGTCACAGTGATATTGTGCGGATGCTTGTGAGGGTATGTAACCTTGAGGCACAAGATGATTACAAGATTACTCCTCTCTTTGTGGCTGCACAGTACGGACAGCAGGAATGCCTAAAAATCCTTGTGAATGCTGGTAAAAAGCCATTTTACATAAATCCACTTATGTTTTCCCACACTTTTGTTCACATTAAATAAAGTAGTATATGTGACGAGATTGTTTTATGTTGTTTTTTAATTTAAGGTGCCAATGTGAATGCCCAAGCAGCTGATCTTGCAACACCACTCCTGATTGCCTCTCAAGAAGGGAAGGAGGCGTGTTTGGAGATTCTGTTGGACCATGGGGCAGATCCTAACAAAGTCTGCAGTCAAGAGTGGCCCCAATTTCCTATTCATGCTGCCGCTGAGTTTGGCCATATAGGGTATTGACAAACAGCTTGTGTTTCAACGATGCACTCTCGAGCAGTCAGTTCATGGACATTCAGCATAGAGATTTAATAGTCCTGTTGATCAGTTAGGGTCCAAATCTTGGCAATTTAGCACAAAGTATTTAAATTCTATATTGTGTGTTCAAAATGTGCATGGTGACCCCTCTCTGGTGCTCTGTGAATAATCATCATCTTATCATCTTGGTCCAGAGTTGCATACAAATAAGCAACCGTGACTCGAGACAGGAACAAAACATTGCACAATGGCACAGGGCCGGTGCATCATCATCATGCTCCACATTGATAGTCTGATGGGCATTTACCCTGAACACTACAGATAAAAGTGTTAAACTCCCTGCTGCTGAGTCCTGACAAAAGCCAGGAAGGACATTTGAGACTTCTTTGTCTGCTGCATTCCTACATTCTGGTACAGAGATTGCTGAGGCTCCATCTCTGACTTCCTCCCAGGCATTCTTGGGCAAGGCAGGGGTGCGTCTTACCTCCTCCTCTCTTCAGTACCTGTGTGGACTGGATAATGGGGTGGGTAACAGGGGCAGCAAACTGGGGAGTGTCATACTCAGCTCTGCTGCTCATCCCACAAATGCATGTTCCTTACAAATGTGGCTCCATTTAAAAGGGAAATAAACAGGCTTTCCGATGGTATAAGATCTATTACCAAGAAGTATTATTGCTAAAAAGAAATAATCTACCAAACACAAATTTCCTTACTTTTTGTGCTAAGTTAGGATTCTTTATGGCATATTACCTGAATACCAGCTATTAAGTTATTGGGAACAATCCACCTTAACTGTCGACTAATCATTTCAATAGTCTGTGACTAGTTGATCAAAATAATCGTTGGTTGCATCTCTATTCCATAGAGCTCAGCAGTTACTGCACACTTTTTCCACAGACGTTAACTTCACTCATAGCAGCCTGCAATGGAAATTTGCTGCTCCACCAATCATAAAACTTGCAAAGACACTCTAGGATTTTCAGTAAAGTGCTGTTGTCTTAACCTTGCAAAGCAAATAGATACGCCTGTTTCCTTGTTTTTCACTGGTGAATCCATCTTGCAAAGCTCCCGTCTGAACCGTTTGGGCCTGGTTAGAAAGTGACAAGACCAATCGGCGATGAGGGGCAGTACTTTCAGGCATGGCAGGGTCGTGACGTAAACAAGCAGCAGCAAGAGGGGGTACAATTATGGCAGAAGAGCTTAGCGTGGACCCTTCTAAACAAGTTTTATCAGAACTTGACTACAATTCTTCGTCAAAAGAAGAACAAAGAAAAGCAGTGAGTTGTTTTCTTTTCAACAACGACAAAAGTCGAGTACTTACATGTCTATAGTCGCCATGTTTCGCGTTATTCCCCGTAGCTGCGCACACGCAGCTCGAAAGCTGCTACATCACGTGTTTTGTTGCTCTGATTGGCCTGTAGAGATGTGACAGACAGAATGTTCACCCAATCACACTCCAAGTTTTTTTCAAAGCCTCTGCCTTTTCTCAAACGTTTCCTATTGAAGCTTTCCTAGACGGATGTGTGAAACAAATCCATCTGGTGTGTCAGGTTACTGTTGTCTGAGATCACAGATAAACCATGTCTTTCTTAAAGCAAGGTTGATAATAATGCTGGCCTGTTGTTACTCTTTAAATCAATCTTGTTTAGCTAAATTTACAACTGATCACTGATTAGTAACTGATTGAAACACTTTGTACATCTCTTATTAGTTGCTGTTTGTAAATGTTACTACATGTTTTCTCTGTCTCTTTCATTTTGATCTAGTGTTCTCGAGAGGCTGATAGCCGTCACAGACCGTGCGTGTGATCGCGGTGAAGGCATGGTGAGCCCACTGTACGTCGCCATCAACAAGAATCAGAGCAGGAGTATTGAGATTCTCTTGAGGGCAGGTTACAGCCCAGATGGTCAGGACTGCTATGAAATCCTGCGTTTTGGTTCGCCTCTCTCCTATGCCATTTTTAATTGTACCAGCATACACCACACGTGAGTTGGAAAGCAGATTTGAACTCCTTACGCAGTCAAAAAACTATGAAACGTCAGATTGATTTGCTCCTGATTTTGGTTTAAATGTCTTTCAGTCAATCTGTGAGGGCACTCATAGCTGGAGGAGCGATTCTGAGAGAGGCAGACTGGAATCGTGCTTTGACGGACTTACCAGAGTTGTTTGATCTGATACTTGGGTACAGACAGATCCCTCAACTGGGGCCTTTCACAAAGGACTGTCCTGAACTGCAGCATCAAGGCAAAACTGTGCTGAAGGTGCAGGAACTCAGAGACCTGCTCTGTACGGCACTAAACCAAATTTGTTATTCTGCCTGGTGGCTTCCTCTCCTCTTGAAGGCAGGCCTGGAACCGTCTTTGCTGCTCCATCCACTCATGTAAGTCAGTTCTTGTACTCCTGAATACTAAGGTTTAAATCTCAATTACATGATCTTAAATCCAAGAATTCTGACTTTTCTCTCAATTTATTAGAATTCTGAGATTTGACTGATCTCAGAGTTTGAAAAAAAAGTCTAAACTTTTTAAAGTTTTCTGTCAGAATTCTGTCTTCAGTCTCAATAGATTAAGGTCTCTCATTCTGACTTTTCACTCTTTCTTTAACTTTTATAGTGTTGTTTTTTATTATTATATTTTAATCTTTCATTATTTCTAGGCTGGAGGAGACATACAGCTCGGTGTTGAATTACCTGCTAGAGTTTGTAAACTGGTCCACTCTGTCTCCTCATTTGAAAAACATTCTGGATCAAAGACAGGCAGAGAAGACTTGGGATCCATTACCAGTTTTTGGTACAGAGATAAAATATCATTGACTAATTTGCTTTAGCGGATGTGACAATGACAACAGAGATGAAAATGTTGCTTTTTTTTCTTTCCTCTCTCTAGACTCCATCCCCTCTCTTTCCCATATCTGTCGGCTGAAAATTCGATCACTGTTGGGGCCGCCTGCCTTGATGACGACCAATGTCGTCCAACAGCTCCCCGTGCCCTCTGTTCTTCATGACTTCCTACAATTCAAAGAAATCCCTGAACCTTTCCACAAACTCCGCCTACCTTCACCATATGACAACAGAGTGCAATACCACGAGACATACCAACACATACACCTTCTATGATCTAACCCAAGATGTTCCTGTTTTTGGGTTGAGGGGTTTCAAACTTATTCTGTTTTTAACAGCTTCTTGTTGAAGCTCTGTGCAATAAAGCAAATCTAAGAATGCATTAAAATGACTGCACTTCTGTTTGAAATGGAAATATTCAACAGGTCGAGCCTGTTAAAGGATAAGGATAAATGGTCTTTGTTAGAGACTGCTCATACATATTTACTACACCTAAGAATAGGCTTTTTATTTTTGGGCAATGGCACTGAACTTATCCAGCTTGACTCCAAGGTAAGGAGTAGTCAGCTCGATCTAAATTTGTCATTCTGGTTTATTTATTAAAGGGGAAGTGTGTAAAAATGGGACTATCAACATCTAACAGTCAATTATGGAGTGTGATGCTCATTTCTCTGGTGATAACTGTGGGAACCAGTGAAGTTTAAAAATCAATACATGCTTAACTGTTATTTGGTTCCTTCTATGGTGCCATAGAAACAGGCAAAATGCAAAAATCCAAGATGGCAGCTTCCTTGGAGGGGACCCTCCCTATGTATGAATAAAAGGCTTATTCTGAGTTAATTTGAAACATAAATTTAAAAAATGTGTTATCAGATGTCAACACTAATTTAGATCAATCTACTTATAAATGTTATGTTTCATTTCAACCAAGCGTGTTTTGGTAAATGCTAATAGGCTAAATATTACACACTGTACCTTTAAATAGGTTTCTAATTTCCACTGATTTCAGTATTCTTGTTTATTTTCATATATATTTAACTTGGGAGTTGGAGATTATTTTCACATCATTGGCAAGAAATATGGATCTAATTTCCCCACTGTTGGTGTTTTTATCAGGAATCACAGAGCTCTTCTGTTCTAAATACACCCTGTGTTGGTATGAATCTGACTCAGACTCTATCAGGTGGTTTGTGAATTTAATTATTCTCTTTATCTGAATTAGGAGAGGGAAGTGACCCAGTTCTGCTCTGCAGCTATGGTTTAGGGAGTTTCTGTGGACTCCTAAAATGTTAGAAAATTCTAGATGAACTTTTTCAATTGGTTTGAGTCCCAGAGCTCAGGCTTGAGTAATTTTCTCCAAACTTTGCTGCCATAAAGTAGGAAATGGCTCAATGACACTTTAAACATCTTTTAAAAAAAAGTCCTCAGTGGGGTGTTTTAATTTGAAAGAGACAATTTTGAAGATGTAATAAGCTCTACAATGATTTTTATGACCTTTTTTTTGCCAGTTTGCACCTTTGGCTGCAATCACATCACTGAGTCTGTGTGG
The DNA here is from genome assembly GCF_018320785.1 of Cheilinus undulatus. Taxonomy (NCBI): domain Eukaryota; kingdom Metazoa; phylum Chordata; class Actinopteri; order Labriformes; family Labridae; genus Cheilinus; species Cheilinus undulatus. Next base: position 38,588,469 of record NC_054884.1, on the reverse strand, counting down.
ATAGATTGATCGATCTCAATCGGGCAAATTTGGACACTAATGTTACTTCATTCTTCTTTCTTAAACTGCTCAAGCTCTGTCAGGTTGCACTGGGATCAGGCGTGAGCAGCCCTTTTAAGCCCAACCACAAATTCTCTATTGGATTGAGGTCTGGGCTTTGACTCGGCCTCTCCAGAACATTCCCCTTGTTGTCTTTAAACCATTTCTGTGTAGCTTTCTCTGTATGCTTCAGGTCATTGTCTTGGTGGAAAATAAACCTCCCAAGTCGTTCTCTTGCAGACTGAATAAGATTGTCCTCCAGAATTGTCCCATATGTTGCCAAATTCATTTTACCCTTACCTTTACACGCCTTCAGGGACAGCTGCTGAGAAGTATCCCCACAGCATGATGCTGCCACCACCATGCTCCCCAGTGGGGATGGTGTGTTTGGCATCTTGCTCCATTTTGGTCTCAACATACCAAAGAACTTTCTTCCTCTTGGCACTGTATTTAAGTGAATGCCAAAGAGTTTTCTGTGAACTTCAGAAGACTAAAGGTCAGCCATAGAAACCTGTTCATCAAATGCATGAGACAAACATGTTCAGACTTGCTCAGAATGTTCTAGATTCCCCTGTGTATGATCTGCATCAAACTAAGAACAAGTATAATGCAATAGCAATATTACATGAGCAATAATAACATTCATTGCAGGAAAAATTAATGGGAAAAGAAATAATCACACAAACAAAATAGGACTGCTAATTCTGAGGATAACTACACTTAAAATTTCTTAATTTGTCAACTTTTGACTTAGGTTTTAAAGGGAGTGAATACGTTTTCAATCGAAAGCTATCAAAGCTTAGAGAGGATTATCTGTTCAGTCAATTCGTTCTGTGTAGGTTTCATTTTAATTAAATTTATTAAAACTTGGAATCATGGGTAGTATTTAAAATACTGATTACTTTTTGTTTTTATATTTTCAAATTATTTCTTAAAGGTGCTTCCCTCGATCAAACTAAAAGGCAGTGTCATTAAAACAGTCTGCTTATGCAAAACAAATGCTCTCTGTGAAGTTTTGTATATGCATGTCTGTTGTGTTATGACAATAACAGCCATTTGGCCCAACTCTGATTGGTGCAGACGGCTGCCATTCACATCTAGCCCTTATCTGATTGGTCAACGTCACATTTTATGGGCTCTTTTATATTTGACAGCAGGAAGTGGCAGCGTCTAGAAAGAAGAGGCTCGTTTAGAGGATTTATTTGACTTGGAAAACATCTGTAATGTAAGGCTGCTCTATCAGAAGTTGATGAAAGATATGCCTTAATGTATTTCATACGTAAGTATTTTAAATAAACGCCTTTTCTCTGCGCAAAGGCGTATTTTCTAAAGGATAGTGGCGGTGTTGCTATGGCTTGCTAGCTTGTTTCCTCTGCGCGTTCACAGGTGTTGCCATACAGCGCGTTAGCTAAAGACAAACTAACGTCTCAGTTTTAGCTGTTATTTCTGAGATTAGGTTTCTCTGTAGGCATTTTCCAGTCACAGCTAGAAGAAAAGGCGACGTCTGCGGAATTTTAAAGCACAATTTTGACAGCATCCTGATAGCCTGTGTCTTCCATGCCAACAACCAACACAGCGGCAGGTCAGCGTTAGTTCACAGGCTGCCTTCAGCTAGCACGGGTAAAAGCTGGCTCTCATTCTGGTTTGACTGACATGCACTTGTATGTTTAACCCCAAACTGGTTTACTGATGTTAATACAAATGTCGACAGAGAAGCACAGCATCAAGTGAGAGTGATGTGAGCTGCTTTGAACCGTGGAGCATTTAAAGACTCTCATTCTAATAACTGTTATACCTTAATGACTCTTCTGAATCTAATTCGACTATGTATTGTATACATTCTAAGGTTGGGGGATTTACAGTCTAGTCATTCAATGATAACTGGATCTTTTGCATAAGTCTGTTTTATCTTGAGCCAGCATGACAGAAAGATGTGTGATGCAATAATATTGGGCAATGTTGTGATAAGAAGTGTGATAATATGACAGAGAAGTCCTGTCATCAAATTTCAATTGAATTTGATGCCACAGGCAGCAAAAAAGGGCCCTCACACCCCAGTGCAATGCATTTTGTGTATGAGGTTGTACTGCTCATCAACACTAGGTGGCAGTATGACTAAAGCCGATGATAATATATAGAAGCAATCAGAGCAGGACTGCTATTTTTATGCCTAAAAGAAGATGGGACATTTTATGTTAGATGTGTTAACCCTAATATAAAATGTCCTATCTGATCATGTATGTGTCACCAGATGTTCTTCTGCTTAATGACAGCTTTACTTTAGAGCTTTCAGGTAAACAGAAATGTGTCTGTTTCGATGGCCTCACCACTGCCAAACGGCTTATAGTCTGTTGATGGAAACGCCATAGTTTATTATCAGCGCAGAAATGGTTGTTGGCTTTTATTAATGTTGCTAAAATGGAATGCTAGGCAACAGAAATGCACCATGCCAAACCTGTTATTGTAACATGTTGGTTTGACACCATCAAGGTTTACATTGAACAGCTTCAGTACTTTTTTGGTTCATCTATGGCAGTGTTACTCAACCCTGCTCAACCAAAGAGCCAAATTGTTGAAAAATACTTTTGCAAGAGCCATCATCTAAGTGGTGTAAAGTGGCAAGAATGGGTAAAAGTGACCAAAAAAAGTTACAGGTGGCAAAAATGGGTGAAAAGGGGTGACAGTGGGGAGAAAAAGTGGGAAAATGGTTGAGAAGTGACAAAAAATGAGTTACAGGTGGCAAAAAATGGTCCAAAAGTGACACAAACGCATCTAAAAAAAAGAAGAGAAAAGTGACTAAAATGGGCAAAAAACAGTCAAGAGTGGCAAAAATGGGCAAAAACAGGAAACAAGTGGTATGTAATGGCAAAGGGTAGCTTAAATGTGCAAAATGTGGCAAAAATGGTAAAAAAAAAAAAAAAAAAAAAAAATTGGCAAAAAAGTGGTGAAAAGAACAGGCAAAAATGTTTGAAAAAAGGAAACAAGGTAGCTTATTTGGACGAAAAGTGGAAAAAATTGCAAAAAGGGCAAAATTGGGATAAAAGTGGCCAAAATGGGTGAAAGGTCAAAAAGAAGTTGCAAATATGGGCAAAAACCTGGAAAAAATGGGGGTATTTAATGGCATGAGGTAGCTTAAATTGGCAAAAAGTGGAAAAAATGTGGAAAAGGTGGCAAAAAGAAATTGCAAAATGGCAAAAAAAACCAAAAAAAAAAAACAGGACAAAAGGGTGTTTAATGGCAAAAGATAGCTTACATGGGTGAAAAATGGCAAGAAGTTTCCCCTTTTAAATGTTTTCTATGGGGAATAATATTTAAAATTAAGACATGAAAGAGCCACATGTGGCTTCAGATCCACACATTGAGTTTCACTTGTCTGTGGGGTAGTGGGGTAGGGTTTGATGGCATGAGAAAGACTTGGGACAGGAGGGGCAGTGGATGTAGGTGGGACATGGTGCATTTCATTTTACTTATTCATGCATACATTTGTGTTGATAATCGAGCAGTGAGACAATCCTTTCTTGGTTTTGCTTGCTGTTTCTTTTGGCTTGCTATCCATCTATCCTCTGTTGCTGCACATTTGTGCAAATAATCCCTCTCTACTGTGTATTGGTGCAATGGTGCTATCTAACGCACATCCAATCACCCTCACCATGAGCTTCTATGAGCAGACCCACACTAGAGACTTCCAGACATACCTGGATGCTACACATCATGGCACATTATGCTACCTCTCCATTCTCAGCAGGGCCAGCTGCAGCTGGCAAAGTGTTTCTCTTAAAGAACATCTTTTCCGCTCATCTCGGCTGCCAGGTAGCAGTTCTGTTTGAGAACAAAGAAGAAGAAATTAACCACCACCCTCCATGCCATGCAAGTGTAATACCACTGATCTGATCTTTCTTTCACTTACCCAGCGAGGCGGGGAAGGTGAACCCCGTTGCTCCTGGTGTCAAGCCCCTGGAACTGCAGTGGCTGGTGAGGAATTTGACAGCTGGCATGCTGCTGCCAGTTTGTGCGAGGGGCAGCTATTGAAGCAAGTCATATGATGCAACGCTACTGTGCCAGTGGGTTTGACTTTAGAATTATGTCAGCTTCCTGTCAAATGGTGAGGTATGGAAATGGTCCCATTGCCAGTGAGGAATGTAAGGGAACATCCTAGTAAATTGTGGATATTGTAATGTTTCTGAGACATTTCTGTCAAAATCCAAACTTGACAGATTAACAAAATGGCATCACTCTGTCACTGCATGAATAGGGGCTATGGCACTTGAGATGTTGCAAAGAAGTTTTAAAATGCAGTCAAACATTTAGAGGATGGTCTCAAGACAATTTTTTGTCTATAACCTAAAATATGTGTAAGAAAGTTCATGTATGAAGCTCTCACTCGGTCGCCAGTCTGATTTCTTGGGCACCCATATCCGTGTTATGGATTTATGTGAAATCACCACAATATAAAAAATCCCACCAAGAGACAGATTCTGGAAAGTTTAATGAATTTTGAGATATGTCAAGGCCTCTAAATTAGTGAATCTTTCACAAAAAGAACAATTTTAAAAATGAAGAATCCCTTTAGTTTCAGTAGGGCCAAAATGAAGTCTGGTGTTAACTATGATTAAAAGAAAATAACTTTTTTTTGTGTGGTCCAAATGAATGCATACAAGAGAACTCTATTCATATCAAAACAGATCCTTAATATGTAAGGGTCTCTGCATTGGAAAGTACACTCTGCACACTAAGGAAATGTTGAATAGAGGATCTAAATTATGAATAGCTGAACTAATGTGTTCCTCCTCCTATCACCCATGATTTGATTGCTTTACTCAGCATCCAGGGTGGAGTTTTCAATTTCCTATTGTTGTTCTATATCTTTCAGCTGAGGCCAGCATTACGGAGACAAATCGTCCAAACGTCATCCACATGAGGCATGCTGGAAGCATGCGGTCCACCCATAGAAGAGATGCTGGAGTGTGGCATCAAACAAGGAGTCTTCTCTACAAGAATCTGCTCATCAAATGGAGGACCAAGCAGCAGAGTCTTCAGGTATGAAGTATTCACTGTGAAATATAAATCTGGCCTGAGTGGAGGCTTGTTTAAACAGTAATATTCTGTTTGATTTAATTCGTGCTGTCAGTTGGTTGCTGTTTGAAAGTTGTCTGTAAGACCCTTTAACTTGTCATGTGGCAAAATCTGTAACGGTCGGGTTACAAAAAATGTTGATACCAGAGACAATATGTTGTTTTAATGAAGGAAAAGTAGCACAGCTTTAAAGAGGACATATTTTGCAAAAATCACTTTTTCATAACCTGACATGCCAGATGGATGTGTTTCACACATCATTTGTCGACTTTTGTCATTTTTGAAAAGAAAACAACTCACTGCTGTTCTTTGTTCTTCTTTTAATGAAGAAATGTCATCAAGTTCTGATAAAACTGACACTTTAGCAGCATCCACGCTAAGCTCTTCTGCCATAATAGCACCGGCCTCTTGCTGCTGCTTGTTCACATCACGACTCTGCCGCGCCTGAGAGTACTGCCCCTCGTCACTGATTGGTCCTGTCACTTTCTAACCGGGCCCAAACTGTTCAGATGGGAGCTTTGCAAGATGGATTCGCCAGTGAAAAACAAGGAAACAGGCGTATCCATCTGCTTTGCAAGGTCAACTTTTTCAGGCTTTTAACAAAAATATGTACCCCTGGCCTGCCCACAATCCTCTCAAATACCAGAAAAATCCATTTCCTTCCACCCTATCTTTCTCCACCTTTCAGAAAATGTGTGCTAAAACAAGTTCTCGGATTTTCCCCTCATGTTGTCACATTGGAGTAAGCAACTGCCCCCGGGTTTTGTTGGCCCTCCCCACTTGGAAGAAGTTCCACACTCTTCTCCTGATCTTCCTCTCGGCTGCCAGCTGAGATGCTGGATAGCTCAGTGGGTTACCCTGCTGACTTTTGTCTGGGAATCCCAGTCAGGTGGTAAACTTTGGATAAAAGTGTCTGTAACATTGTAACATCAGTAGTGCCACATCCATTTCCTGAGAGGGGTGTGGTCAGGGGTGGAGTCAGAGAGCTAATTACCATTTAAAGCCACAGACACAGAAACAGCTTGTTCTGAGAAGGGCTGAGACAGAGGAGTTTGTAGACATGCAAAAATCCTATACTGAAGTGTTTTTTCAGCAACAAACTGCACAGGCATGTTATGGGGACTTCTAACCCCGAATTTCCATATACAGCGTGCGCGCCGCGGAACGCCGGCGAATCAAACCGCGGAGCACTTCGCTCCCTCTCTAGTCTATCAGAGCATTTCCATAGCCGGCGCTTCAGACCGGCAGCGGCGCGTGCCTGGAGCGCCGCTCCGCTTCGTTTCAAATACGCTGCAGGTCTATTTCGGCGCCGGTCGCTGCCAAACTTCGTAAATTCACCATCGTTCAGAAAGCACCAACCATGGAAGTCACAAGAGTAGAACACCCGGTTCTTTCAAAATAAAACACAATGCACGGACTCTCGACCGCAAATCATCACTTTATCAACTTTACGTCTCATCCTGCAGCGAGAGCAAAGAGTCACCGAGAGGTCAATGGGTCACAGAGATACAATGGCACCTTTGACGAGGAAAAGTTAAGTTTTGGGGATATTTAGCCAAAGAATTTTGCATAAAACCACAGACCCTTGAAGCAAACATGAACCTTTTGACTTCCTAATGTACTCACTCAATGGAGGAAGCAATAATATCATGGACTTATACCGTAAAGGATGATAAATTAACCCCAAAAGGTAAAATAGTCCGCTGTTGACATGCTATTCCTGCGTGAACTTGCAGTTCTCCCGTGATCTCTTCCTGATGATCAGGGCTGTGCGCCGTGGCGCAGCGCTCTAGACTCACTTCCAGTGGGCAAAGTCGCTCGCCTTTCGGTCGGAGCAAACGCGCGGCGCGCACGCTGTATATGGAAATTCAGGGTAAGAACGATATAAACTTGTCTTAAAAGGGTTAAATATGTGACCTTTAAAACAACTTTACAAAAACATGAGAGGGGGAATGAATCCATTAAAAACTGTGAGTCAACTCCTAAACACTGTTTGCACCAATAAGTTGGAAGTATTTGGATATCAGTACCTCTCAGTACTATCCTTCAGTAAAATGATGGATCATGTATCACTGAGGTATCATGAAGTATTGAAAAGGTAACTTGGAAAATCTTAGGATCCTTAAAAGTTTATACAATTTAGATGATTTGCAGGAGTTGTAGTTTATGATGGATTCACCTCTCTTTCAAGCCGTTGTCTTATGAAAACTTTTTTTTTTTTTTTTTTTTTTTTTTTTTGATTCATTGAGAGCTGAGGTAGGTATTTCTGGCACAACTTCACTAACTTCCAAGGTGCATAGAGGATGAATAAAGTCTTGAAGGAAACTTTAACTTCAACTTTCAACCCTCAACTTTCAACTTTAATGTCCCCTGAGGGAAACTTGCTCTGCAGGCAGGTAAAAACATTAAACATAGGAAACCTGATCACACAAGTTTAGATACAGCACTAACATGGGTTAGTACACCCATACCTCGAGGGACAGCTGAGGATAGAGCTATTAATACATTGATCACTCAATAGAATGCATCATGACAATTCACTTTTAAAATTTAAATTCAGTTGTGTAATTGTGTGAAACAGAAATTTCCTGCAACACTTGTACATGTTTCGGCTTGTGGCCTTCATGAGGGATGACTCTGAGGAAGGCCACAAGCTGAAACACGTAAATCTAATAAAGTTGTTCTCTGAACTACAAGTGCACCTGGTGCATACTACATTTTATTAGATTGGCTGGAACAGAATTGTTTAAAAAACATGGTAAAAAGTACTGAAACATTGTGAACATATTTGTGCAGTATTCAGGAGTTCTTGTAGTTATTGATAATAGGAAACAAGAAATGACCTGGTATGGGGCAGTGGTTCTCAAATGGGGGTCCATGAGCCACAGCTTGGGGGTCTGCAAAATAATTCAAAATAAATACTAAAAGTAATGCCATGCCATTAAAAAGCAAATAAATACATAAAGGGACCACAGTGCTATGAAACAACCATACTAAACCAATGACTCCCACAAAATTCAGCTTTGAGCCAATAAAAACTCAGATGTGATTGTGAGATATCACGTAAATCTATCACTTGTCTCACATCAGTCAGTTTTCTCAGGATGCATTTAGTGTGCAGGTCCAGCTAGCAACAAGGGATAATTATTAACGCGTGTCCACTTCATCAAGTGATGCTAGGCCCAAACCATCTAAACTGAGAAAATATGATGACAGCTATCTGGAGTTCGGTTTTATGGAGAACAGCGACAGAAAACCAAAATGTGTTGTGTGTCCTCATGTGTTAGCAAATGAAGCCATGACACTTGCCAAGCTAAAGTGTCATCTGATAGCAAAGCATGCAGAGTTTAAGGACAAAACCAATTATATATTTTACAACAAAAGGGTAACCAAAATAGCAGTTAACATGTGTTTAATCAGCAGTAGGGTTATTTGGGAAAATTCTCTGCCCTGCAAGGGGTCCCTAGCACCAAAAAGTTTGAAAACCCCTGGCATACACAGCTATTTTTTGCCATTGGCTGCACTTTCTGTTCCCCAAGTGTCCCTCTGTAATGCATAACTCCTTCCCACCAACCCCAACCCCCATTATAGGGTGGCCCCACTAGACTTTTCCAACAAAAGTAGCTTTTTTTTGCTTTATTCTGCAAACAGTCCCAGACTGCTTTGCATGCAGTTTGCAGCACAAAGCAAGAAGGTCGTATATAACAGTTTACTCCCCCGTTATGTGAAGTTCAATTCTTAACAATTAAACCTTATGAAGTACGTTTTTTATTAAACTTGAAGAAGTACTAGACGAAAGTGCACAGCATGTCTGCATGCCATCTTTTGTTGTTTGGCTAATAGCCCACTTACAGCAGAGTTAACTGGCTGGCTTTCAGTGTTTGTGATGATTATTTAAAGGTTTGATTGCCTCTGACTTACCAATATTTTGCATTTCACAACTTTTCTAAAGACCAGAATAATGCCATGGTCCATATTCTGTCTGGGCCTGTTAGAGAATTCACTCTGAGGTTATTCAAGGGAAACTTCATCTTCAGCTAACAAGCCTTGTAATGTGTGGGGTTTTTTGTTATGTCTGTGGCTGCTCCAGCCTTTCCAAAACATGCAGCATTGTGCACATTGCAAGATTTGATTCTTCAAATTGAATAAACAAGAGATCTCCTGCTTCCCCCTTTCAGTTTCCCCTTTGTTGGGCCATGCATTTTTCATTTGGCATTAGGTTGCACTGATGCATATTTAATGTCTCTGCGTATCAACTTTTCTGTTAAGAAGGACCTCCTGCAGCTTCAGCGACTGCAGTCAGGAAAGTCAAGAAGGCTCTCTAGGCTTGAGACTGAACAGTTTAACTTGTTTACTTCATACAGGGATGCCAGCTCTTTGTCCCTAGCTGCTTTAGTTTAGGATAACCATTTACTCAGAGTTCCTAGAAATAAAAAATAATCACTTAATTCTGTTCTCGTGGAACTGTAAAACAGCTTTTTAACAGATAATCCTCAAGAGAACAAAGTCTCCTAAATGAGTTTTGTTGATAAAATGTGCCAATAAAAATCTCTGAAATATTTCTCTAAATCTGCCTGATAGTCAGAAAAGCTTTGAATCAGCTCCTGACATACCAGTGGATCACAATTTATTGTTTTAATTCCCCGTGTTGCTCAAGGTCAGGCTGTGGCGGGCTGTTTATGGGGCAGAGGAGAGAAATAATGGCTCTTGTCATTTGTCACGAGGTGTGTTGTAGCTGTGAGAGCTGCTGACCTCAGGCAGTATTAGAAAAATAAGAGGTGTTAGCACAGCCTAAAGGCAAAGTACTCATTTTACTTGGTGAGTCATCATGCCATCCTCACTTTTGGTGTCCCTCTTTGAATAGAAAACAAATCCAAATGGAAGGAGATGAGACAGATGCAACAGGATGAAAATAGACTGAATGTTTTCAGGATTGTGCTCTCCAGGATAAATAGCAGAAGTGGAACTCAAAGGATATTTTTCCAGTTTTGTCTGTAGTTAGACTATCTAGTATAGAAGGAATAGCCATGGCTATAACCCGGGATTTTTGCTGATATGTAGCAGGAGGCTATTCAACGTGAGTCTAATCTGTTAAAAGGAAGCCCTTCTTGCCACTCTTAGGGCTGAACAATTAATCATAATTTTACTGGAATTGCAGTGTGACCTTCTAGTGCTGCACAATTAATCTAATCACGCTCATGATATCAGGCTGTGTAATTACTAGTACTGATAATCGATTAAAAAATCAATCAAGTCAATCACATCACTATGCTGTGAATCACAGCATTACTTTAGTTTTAGTAACTTTAAGATTGTTAAACGTTCTTATTATCAAGTGTTTATTTTCATTACTTTAACTTTATGTACATGTTTGAAAGCACTTTTTACTAAAAAATGCATTTTTATTATTATTATTATTATTTATAAATTAACATTTAAAATACCACCATTTACTTGCATTTTTGGCTGAGATATATTTGTACCAGTATGGTGTTTAAATGAAGGAATATTAAACTAAAGTTTTAAACTTATTTGTGGTTTGTAAATCAGAGTGTCTTTATTCACTGAGCAATAATATTTATAAACTGCAGTAGAGCCCAGCAGACAAATATATCAGGTAGAAAATAACTTGTGCTGTAAAGTGCATGATCAGGTGTGCTGTTACCCCGAGGTAGCTGAGGTTGCTGACTGATGTCCAGTGGTCTCTCGTCAGTGTCATAGATGAAGCTCGGGCCAGCTGCTCCACTTTAGTTGCCTTTTTAGCTGTCATACAGTTCACGGATTCTTGTGACAGTAGTTCTCGTAGGTGTTCATGACAGAGGGAATGTGCAGGGCTGTCAACACTCAGACTCAAGCGATATGTGAGCTCAATCGCAAACAGGATGCTATTTTTGAACTCCTTCGCAAGATGGATGCCAACTGGAGAAGTTGTCAGCTCGGCTCGGCTGAAATGGGCCACCGAATTCGGACATATTCGAGGTAAAGCCACCGGGAGACTCAGAAAGACTCAAAGGCAGACAGAAGAATTGCAGTGTCGGCCTGACCCAAAACAATTGTTATCTTCATTGGCTCCCTGAGATAACCAGCCTTCCCAAGGCCGGGGTGTCTCTCCACTCTCCTGGCTGTTATGCAGACAAGATGCTCCAGCCCCATCACCCCCCCCACCCCCCCACCCCCTACTCCTGTGAACTTTGTTTCTATTTACACACAAGACACACATAACATGCACATACCCTTCAACTTAACGCCTTTGTTGGCTCCTACCCCTCTCCCTCTCTTCGTCGCAGTGTAGCATGGGCTGTGATGCCTCCCCTCCCCAACACCCTTCCCCCCTCCACACGTGCAAGTCTTCGAGTTCTTTTTTGTTGTGATGTCTTATTATGTTGCTGATGTGCTGAGGTGTTTTTTCCAAATTCCACACTGTGCCCCCTACCTACAGGAGCCTAGTTTGGGAGTTGCTTTTTTCCCTCCTTCTTCCTCTTGTTCTCCTTTTTAGCGAAGAAGAGAGAAGTGGCGGCGCACTAAGTTTGCAGCGGCCCGATGCTCACTCATCAAACGCAATTTCATTGAAATACTGTACCTGTACTTGTACTGTACTGTGTGTCAATGACAATAAAGGCTATCTATCTATCTATCTATCTATCTATCTATCTATCTATCTATCTATCTATCTATCTATCTATCTATCTATCTATCTATCTATCTATCTATCTATCTATCTATCTATCTATCTATCTATCTATCTATCTATCTTCTGTGGTACGGGTCATCCGAGGCGACACGGATGATGTCTTGAAGCCCCTTGTCATCAACGATGTCAATGGTCTGCAGTCTCTGGTGACCTGTTAGAGATCGCATTAGTTAGCTTAGATGTTGTCATTTTGGGGACAAATCCAGGTCTGCTGGACTGTGTCAGTGAAGCTTGACGTTATGGCTTGAGCCCATGTTCTTGTTAGCGTGTTTGCTAACATTAGCTATCATGGCTTGATCCCATGTTCTTGTTAGTGTCTTTGCTTACATTAGCAACATTAGCTTTCATGGCTTGATCCTGTGTTGTTGTTAGCATCTTTGCTGACATTAGCAACATTAGCTATCAGGGCTTGATCCTGTGTTGTTGTTAGCTTCTTTGCTGACATTAGCAGGAGGACTACGGGAGGAAGTTGTGGTCAAACTTAGTCATTTGATTAAACTGGGTTATTGTTTTTTTTAGCGCATTAAGGTTTCCAGATTAATCACGAGTGTTAACACTTGTATATTAACAGGCCTAGCAATTACATATTTGCATAAAAGACTGCAGCTATTTAAGTATATAGTGTAAAGAAGTACTAAGTACTAATTAGTAGTACTTAGTTCTTGAAGTATAAAGTAGAACTTTAATTTAAAAGTTCACAAAAGATGCATGTGAAAGGCCTTTAAAATTACGATAGTGCTTCGTTTGTACTTTGTGGAAATGCCTTGATTTTTTTTTAAAGAAAAAAACATATTTTTTTTAGAAACTATTAACTTATTTTGAAAGCAGAACTGGAAAAACCTGTAGTGTGAGTCTCAACGATCACCTCAGGCTGAAAGCTCAACTAGTAGAAGTGCAAATTCTACAGGGAGGAAAACATGGTACTAAAAGGGTGTCACAGCTGCACAGAGACTTCCTGTTATGGTGCTGAAGGAAATATTTTTGTTTGTTTTGTGGATATGACCAGTTGATATATTTAGCAGAACATTTTTTTAATTGCTGAAATGTATTATTTGCATTTTAGGCTACTATCTGCAAAAACTGATTCTACTCAGATAATGTTACACACCCTTAGTGAATTAATGCTGGGTCTTCTTTGTCATAAACATAAAAGTACAGTATAGACCTGCTTGTTTCGGCTGACTGCTGAGGTCAGCCTTACAAATGGGTCTGTATGTGTCTGACTGAGTGACTCTACTGTCAGAGCCGTACATACAGAGTTGAGCTATGGGTGGGGTTTCGTTGTACTGAAAGCCGTCAGTAAGGGCTGCCTCCACTGCTGTGATTACCTCGGGTATAGCTTTAACATTGCTTCCGTTTTCACGAGAATTGGACCACGTTTCTTTATGAAATACAAAAATAAAAACAGACTTAAAGCTTAGCATCTTGTGAAAGGTGTTTTTGCTCTTCTGCCGACCTGCTTGGGCATGAGCATGTGATAGTTACAGGGAAAGGGTGACTTCTTGTGTGAATGTTTGTATACAGTGGCTGTTAGTGGAGTGATTAGCTGGGAGTTAGCCACAGCTGCAGTTTGGTCAGAACTGGACAAAGTGTCTTTATTAAAACAAGGGCAGAGGGCATTTCCCCTGCTCTTTTTCGGCATGAGTGTGTGATAGTTATGGTGGGGGTTTTCCGGTGTGTCCAGAAGCTGCTGGTGTGGTAGCTGTTAGCTCGGATGTAGCTGTTGGAAAACAACAGTGTAATCGCAACTGGACCACATTTCCTTTTAAAACAAGCGCAAAAAGTCACACTGAAAGCTTGTCTTGGCACAACAGAAGTTGTTTTTGCACGAAGCACCACCATTAACAATCTAAAGCAGTGGTGGCCTTCATAAGACTAGCCTGTCATGAATGTGCCAGACAAAATGTTCCTCCAATCACCTACTAAAGATTTATTGAAAAGTCCTGCCCTTCCCGAACTCTTTCTGTGGGAGCATTCCCAGATTATTGTGAAATATATTTAGTCGATCTGGCACATCAGGTTAGCTGTTTCCTGTGGACAGCGCTTTATGTTTTAACTTTAAGGATTCTTCAATTATCAACCCACAGACATTAGGGACAGCCCAATTACACACCTTAAAAACCAATCACTCTGCCAGAACACACAACTCAGTCTGGCATTCCAGATTACTGCGGTCAGCCATATACTAGCTTTTAACCAAGTCTTGTTATAAAGTGCCTTGAGATAATATTCATGATAATTCTGTGCTATACAAAGAAAGTTTTATCTGATTGATTTATAGATTGAGTGGGTATCATATTGTATTGCCTTTTTCATGAAATGCATTCTCTTTCTGTGTTGGTCTTTGCAGGAACTGATCCTGCCTCTTATGCTGCTGGGTCTTCTCATACTCATCAATGACCTAAATCCTCATGTTTCTTATGGAGGCATCAGCACCATGGAGCTGGAGCAGGAGAACCACTTCTTCAAAGGCCTGGGCTACACGCCGATCACCAACATCACCAACCACATCATGGAGGAGGTGGCCCAGGAAATGCGTAAGTTACCAAGAACGCACTCGTCTTCAGACACCTCTGGGTGGTTACTGACCGCCGTTGATGTTTGTTATTATTATCATCAGTCATGCAGGACCGTCTGGAGATGTTTGCCAGTGAAGAGGACCTGGAGAACGCCAGCCTTTATGAGCCATCCAGCTATGTTGGCGTCGTGTTTACAGACAGCTCTGCCATGTCTTACAGACTACGGTTTCCATACAACCAGCTCCCTCTTCCCAGCGATTACACAGAAACTATTGGTAAAAGCTGTTTGTATTCTCTGTAACCTTTCAAAACTGTATTTTATATGCATTCTTTTTTCACATCTTTACACTTCATTTCAACTCTGTTCCAATTTCATCAGTAATGGAAAGTAACTAATTACAGTTATTCACATTACAGTAATTGAGTAGTCTTTTTGGGTACTTCTTTTTTTTAAGTACATTCTAAAATCAATACATTTACTTCTACTAAAGTAAGTTTTAACTAGAGGTTTAACTAGTACTTGAGTACTATACTGTTGTACTTTTCCACCTCTGTAGACTCCACTGTAGCACATAGAGACAATAATTCCACATCATGTCTCAAACAGCAAACACTAGAGTGTTGATATCTCAGTGTTAAATAATTCAGAGTTGATTTGTACACCTAAAGTGTAATTTTAACTACGGCTGGGCAATTAATCTCAAATTAGATTAAATCGCAATATGGCCTGCTGCAATTTTTAAATTGCAGAAGTTGCAATATTTCTTTAACCTGAAATGTGTCAAAATATCAGTTTAATACATCAATTTTTTGCAGCAGCAGAGATTTTATGGAGATTATGCAAACATTTAAGTGTCATTTTTTAGAATGGTTTACAAAAACCCTCCTTTTTGTGTTTTATGTATGTTTTTCTAAATCAAAATGAGTGACATAAAAATAATAATGCCCTTAAACAAAGCAAATGACTTCACATTTGTGATACGAGCAAAAATAGTTAGCTCATTCTACCTAAAACTAATGAAGCCTACCGTTTCTCCACCAACGTCATACCCCAGCTGGTAGACAGCCTCACCTCCCCCACCCCAGCCACCTCCTTTATAGCTTAAAGCTTGTTGCACCCTCATATTCAGATTCATGCTACTATGGATTCATTGCTTAGGAAATAATTTCGTTGTTTTCAATGCACATGGTCTTATTTATGGAATAATTTATTGCTTGAATTTGTCAAAAAATACACAAGATTAACCCAAGATTAATCTCATAATATATATGATTGTTTTCTTCATACTTTCAATGAAAATATGAACAATAACAGTATAATACAATAATCTTCCTCCTTTCTTTTTGATGTTCTATAGAGCTTTTATGAGGTCCAAACTGCTGCAAAAGTCACTTGTGTATGACAGCCAGTTGAGAGGCAGACTTCAGTTGTAATTGATGCTTTGTGAATATTTTGCCAACTTAAAAAAAAAAAGAGAATTTTCTGAACCAAACTAAACCATCAACAGTGATAAATTGGTCTCCACATTTGCAGATTAGTGCATGCATTTCTGGATTTACAAAACTTTGCACACATTTTCAGATCTGTGCACACATTTGTTGATTTCTTGTTAGTTATTAATCTGTTAATTTTTTACAAAAGTCCGTTAATTCCTTTGAAAATGACTGCAAGTTAATGTTGATGTTTACATGGATGTCTTTTGAAAGTCTGATGGTCCATCCATGGATCATTGATGTGTTTTTATCACCATTAGAACATTTATTAATAAAACTCCTGTGTAAAGATATAATGCAGTACAATCCTAGAAAGATTTTGATCAGTTTACAGGGTCATAAATTACATTTGAAGCTCTACTGTACTCTCATAGTCATGAAATTCTAACAAAAATAGTCCTGCTGCTTTGGGAAGGTTCTCCATGATCTAGCAAAATGTTTTATCCAAACAAATTACATCCATAAAGATCCATGGACTGCTTCAAGTCTACAAATAAAAGAACTCTTTTTTTTTTTTGCTCACTTTCGTGGAGTTCAGGAAGTACCTAACCTCATGGCGGTGAAGCAGCCTCTCACAATAAAGCGTCACCTCCAATTTCCACATACAGCAAATGCGCCGCGAACCACTGGCGAGTCATACTGTGGAGCAAATCGCTCCCTCTGTAGTATATCAAAGCATTTCCACAGCCGGCGCTCCAGACCGGCAGCGGCGCGTGCCTGGAACGACACTGCGCTCCGCTTCGTTCAAGATACGCTGCAGGTCTATTGTCATCGCTGGCCGCTGCCAAACCGCATCAATACCCGGTGATCAGAAAGCTCCAGAAGAGGAAGTCACAAGCGTAGAACATCCGGTTCTTTCAAAATACAACACACCCAGTTCTTCTGTGATCTCTTCCTGCTGATCACAGCAGTGCTCCAGTGGGCGGGGTCGCTGGTCTTCGCACTTCGGTGCGCGGTGAAGTCGTCCTATGTGGAAATTGCAGGTCAGAGGCAGAGATGGGTATTTTGTTCAGTAAGCTCTCTAAAGAACAGGATGTTTCATGGTCTTTTTTGTAAGTTGCATTGATGGAACCTGAATTCAAGAGAAGTTTAAAGGTTCTGTTCATTATTTTTTCATATTAACATCCGCATTAAAGACAATTAAAACTTAAATTCTGTTTAATTTACAAGAAACAGATAACAGATGTGGGTCTAAGTGCTGGAAAAGAGGCATCATGTTGTGTCAGATGGATAGGAAGCAAGATAAATCTGTGACATTTCTTAAGTACTTACACCTTAATCCATGAATGAAACTATTTTGTGTTAATCCATGAAGAATCCTGGCTGTTGCATTTTCACTGGAACTGTTAATTTCTGCAGGATTAGTCAGGAAAACTTCCAAAATAACTGAGTAATAGGGCCTTGAGAGGTTGTGAGCATTATGGTTGCAGGCTTTAGGAGAATTGCTCAAAACAGAGTATGTTAATATTTTTAATGAAGACAGAGCGTTACAGAAATTTAAGCAACATTAGATCTAAAGTGTTCTGCTTGTTTTCCTCTAGCCAACTGTTTTACCAGCTCAGTGAACTGCAGAGCAGCTAATTACTGGTACTCCGGCTTCATCCGCCTCCAGTCTTTGATCGATGCTGCCATCATTCAGGTAAGAGAGGCCAGAGATTCAGCACAGCTCTCAAGTTTGAACCCACTAAACCCTCAAAGAGTAAAAGAAGAGATTCATATAATGCTACCCAGCATGATGTCTTCTTGTGTACAGATGCAGACAAAGCGTTCAGTTCGG
The DNA here is from genome assembly GCF_018320785.1 of Cheilinus undulatus. Classification (NCBI taxonomy): domain Eukaryota; kingdom Metazoa; phylum Chordata; class Actinopteri; order Labriformes; family Labridae; genus Cheilinus; species Cheilinus undulatus. The sequence continues at coordinate 38,570,876 of NC_054884.1, read as the reverse complement.
AGTGAGATGGACGTGAAGGTGGTGATGATGGGTCAGCCCGGCTTTGTGGAGGTGCAGAAGTTCCCCCACGCCCTCATCTCCATCTACCTGGTCCTGGCCTTCACACCTTTTGTCACCTTCCTCATCGTCAACGTGGCGGCTGAGAAGGAGCATCGGCTCAAAGATACCATGACTATGATGGGGCTTTATGACACTGCTTTTTGGTAAGGAAGGAGAGGGTGTCAGTATCTTTCTTCAATCCAAAATGATCCACAACACTTTACAAGAAGAGACACAAAAATGGCATAGATAGCTTAGTAGCAAAAGATAAACTAACTGCTAGATGGCCAAGGAATGTAGTAGCTAATGAATAGGTGTTGATTTAATAATCAAAAATCTAAAATTCAAAAAACAAAAATGCCCAAAAAAATCAGGAAAAGCTCACTGATAAAAGTATGTCTTAAGAAGAGATGTATAAGCGGTTACTGAGTCAGCCGACCTGATTTCCTCTGCAGCTGTAAGTTTTGCTTATTCATATCAGCAATGTGGCTAAGAAAAGAAGAACACATGTAACACAACATAAGGTCATATAAGGAGCATAACCTAAAAATAAAATTTCTCTGAGATTCTTAAAGGAAACTGTTATGAAAGCATCATAGTAGCACCATTAAGACAATCAATAAATTCTCCATTTAAAGGCAACCATGCTCCCATCAGTAACAACAATTTTCCTGCCATGCAATTATACTTAGACAAGGATAGTTGGCCAGTAGAACTGCCTGGTCAAAATAAAACCATTGCTCGGCTTCACAAACCTGCAGTATTTTAAACTTATGCCCCATTCGCACAGGATTAGTTTTAGCAGTTTTAGGGACTGCTGGTAATTTGTGTGTTTTTTTGGGGGGTTTTTTTTGTTTTGTTTTTTTAGATTTTATTTTTAGGCCTTTTCATGCCTCTATTAGATAGAGGAAGGAGAGTGGATAGACTTGGAAACAAGAAAGAGATTTGGAAGAGACATGCGGTAAAGGGCCACAGGCTGCATTCGAAACCTGGGCCGCCCGCATACATTGGTAGTGCCTTAAACCACTCGACCATCTGCATGACCCCGCTGGTAATTTGTTAGAATCATGCAGAAGATCTGTGTTTGAAATCCTGTGTGAATTGACCATGTCTTTAATTTGCAGAATAAAAATTCCAGGGCTAATTACTGACAGAACAAACGGTGTTCCACAGGTAATACTAATCCTGTGCGAACTGTCATCTCTGTGATGAGAGTGTTATGATTTTTTACAGTCCATGGGCTTTTCATGCACCTTTTTCTGGTTGAAAAATGATGAGGCAGCGTTTGAGATTATTAACAAATTTTGACACTTATAGGTTATTAATAGTGCTTCTCCACACTCTCTACACTTTGCTGTCCAAATGTGCATGCATCACTGCTCTCTTCATGTGCACCGTGCTTCTGCTCTGCTTCCTGCAGCATCTCTTTGCAAGTGCCTGATTGTATATTATTTAGCTGTGCATTTCATGCATAACATAATTCATGATTTGAAACGTGTCGCTCAACAGTGGTTAGGTTGCAACAGCTAATCTGCACGAGGAAGGTTGTTTGCACAATATCAGTAACAGCATCATCTACACAGGTATCAGGAGAGGTTCGTATTTAATGTTGGACATCTTTCCTCATACCTTAACGGGAGGGATGCTCGACTTTCTTTCTCTTCCTCTGATCAGCTGCAGATGCGAATAGGTGACTTATTTAATCTCCATGCATAATGGGAGAGTTAGAGGAGATATTGCACTAGTTTATGAGTCATGCACAGCATGCTACTGATTAAAAAATAAATAAATATATACATAGAAAGAGGGGAAACAAACTCAAGTGCATGTTGTCAATTTCCTTGAGCTTGCATGTACGAAGCCTGGATCTGTGTTTAGGCTGTGTGGGCCATGCAGTAAGGTAGGTAAGAAGATGTCTACATGTTGGCATGGTGGCTGGTGAGAGCTGGCATGGAGGGGGGTGCCTCTGGGTGGCTGGAGATCCCCGTTCAGGCCTTTGGAGGTTTTGTGGGACTAACTAAATGAAAAACCGACAAAGGAGAGTTCCCACTTGACAACAGTGTTAATTTTGTCAACTAAAACTATTCGTTAACAACCTTTTTTTTTCCATGACAAAACTAGACTAAGACTAATAAAAATAGATCTGTGATGACTAAAACTGACAAAAACTAAGTTTAGTTTTCATCAAGATGACTAAAACTAGGCTAAAATGTAATGTAGTTTTCATCAGACATTCAAAATCCGGGATATTTCTCCACTCTGGCTAAATCTGTCAAAAAACAATGCATTTATAGCTATTCTGCCTCTCAGCTGTAGAAAGCAGGGACCCCAGGTTTGGCAGGGGGCAGAGAACACACTACCATGATTTGGTCCCAGATTCAGATGAGAATAAATGCTCGGACTAAAAGTAAAGACTAAAATGTGAGGACTTTTTATGGACTAAAACTGCACTAAGATGTTCGAGTTTTCATCAACTAAAACTAAAAAGGATAGAAATGAATGAAATGTGACTAAAACTGAAATGCATTTCATTTAAAGACTTAAACTAAGACTAAAATTAAAAATAGCTGCCCAAATTAACACTGCTTGACAACCCTGACTAAGTGCTGGTTTCTACCAATCTGTCTGCACAGTTGACTTGTGGAGGATAACATTGATGGAGTAGGGATTTCTTCACTGAGCGCTGATCCTCTTTGTAGGGCACAAGTATCTTGTTTTTATTCAGAATTTGGAAACTCTGATGAACTGTCTGTATAGGACTCATGCAGGAAACGTTGCCTGCAGATTGTGATGTGCACAACATTGCATTTTTTGTATGCATTTTAAAAAAGCTGCAGCCAGGCAGAACCCATATGTTTTCCTTCAGAAATGTCTATAAATTGTATGTTACAGATTTTGCTTATCTGTGCAAATGCACCAAACCAAACACTGACATCAGGGGGTAATTCATATATTATCAGAGGTCCACAGGAAATACTAGTCCTGTGTGAATAGTGCTTTAGTGTAGATTTACAACTTATTTACTCCCTGGTTAACTAGCCGTTTGAATTCACTCTTTATTTGGTGACTGCCAGTTTCTTGTGAAGTGTGCCATATAGTCTGTATGACTCAAAAATGTGAATGTATTGTTTTTTAATTCCCCACAGGTTGTCATGGGGCCTCCTGTACGCTGCTCTGGTGACCACCATGTCCATCCTGATGGCTATTATTGCTACATTCACCGCCCTGTTTCCTAACAGTGACTTCTTTGTGATTTTCTTCCTTATTTTTCTCTACGGAATATCATCGGTATGAACAACGTTTTGGTTTTATTTTGAGATTGACTGTTTCAGAACACCAGAGGTGGATATTAAGAGGCAAACTGGTTTTTAGTTCTCATAGCTTTATTGTTCTATTCATCATAAGTAACACTTCCTGTGGGTCTAACATTGTTTATAAAAAATAGTGATTTATCCCAAGCTTCTGAAGGTTTAAAATATTTCCTTGTGAGGTCTGAAAACATGTATTTCTCTTCCCCTCTCTCTCTCTTTTGTTACAGATCTTTTTCTCCTTCATGCTGACTCCGTTATTTAAGAAGCCAAAGTTTGCCAGCACAGTGGGCTCCATGCTGACGGTGGTGTTTGGCTGCTTGTCCCTGTTCACTGTGCTGATGAAGGACTTTCCACAGCCATTAGTCTGGCTTCTCTGCCTGCTTTCCCCAAGCGCCTTCTCCATCGGGATTGCACAGGTATCAAACACAGTTTGGTATGGAGTTTATGTTCTATAAGGAGCATGACTGAGCTGGAAATGCTTCCTTTAATGCTTTTTCTCTTGCTTTATTCCCCACCTGTGTCATTAAATCACTTTTCTTTGCCATCATTGTCATTTTACTGATCTATAACTGTGTCTGCACTCGCCAGGTGGTTTACCTGGAGGCCCAGAGAGATGGTGCTGTGTTTTCCTCCCTGGCAAACGGCCCTCATCCTCTTTACGTGCCCCTGCTCATGCTGGTTCTAGACTGCATTCTCTACCTTCTTTTGGCCATTTACCTGGACCAGGTACTACCTGGTGAGTAAATGCATCACAGCGAGTTTTTGGCCTATTAAAGGTATAAAATGTGAACTGTTGCAAACAAAAGTGCCACCTTCTTCTCTCTCTTATCCCCTCCCTTATTTTCCTCACAAGTGCACCTTATTATAGTGATGGCCAGTCAGATATGGAGTACTACACTGATCCTTTTAGTTCCTCAGAGTATTTCAGACCTGACAAGTCTTTTCTTCGATTATGAGAATCTGGTGGTTCTCCTTGACTTTTGAGACAAAATATTAGCAGTTTGCCTTGACTAGGGATATGCATTTCAAGGAAAATTACCTTTAGAAAGTCACTGGTCATTATTGGAAGAAAACATGGGCAAGGATGTAAATCTAAGTTTTTTAGCTTGATGCTAACAAGTAATGGAAATGCCATAACAGGCTAGCAAATTTAGCATCACAGCCGCAGTCATCTTAATTTAAGAAATTATCTGTTTTAATTTGACAGTGCTACATAAAAATAAATATAAAATATATTTAAAGAATATAATATTTAAATATAATATAATATAAAAATAATATAATATAAAAAATAAATAAATAGACTGCTTAATTGATTATTTACAAGACAGTGTTAGCTTAAACAGGTCAGCTTCGTAGTCAAGAGACGCAAAGTCAGTTCTAGCATCTCTATAGCTTGTCTATAGCTTGCTGCAGTTCTGTTACATGACTGAGAGCCTGTGTCCACAGCTGGCGCTTTTTCCACTGGCAGCGCTCACAACCTCTGTTTCAGAGCTCCTCTCTTTCGCGGTTATTGTTGCTAGGCTATGAAAGTTGACTTTATGTTTCTTGGTAGTGTCTGTAACATTGTTTTAAAATAATTCCATTGTGGTTTATATTTTCCTTTTCAGGGAATTATCACAAAGAAACATAAACAATGTAAAGGAATCCTGACCTGGCATAGGGAAACTTTTCCCTTTAAAAAAAGACAACTCAGATCGGTTTCTCTTGCACCATTATCAGAAGTCCCGCCCCTTCTTGATTTTGATTGACAAGTGAGGGAGAAGTGGCACTGATGAGTGCAGTACTATCCACAAAAGTTGAACTGTTTCAACTGAGAGTTCTTTAAGAGCAGTAACACAAACAGCTGTGGGTTCTGCAGGACTACACTGGTTTTGGATTGAAAATAATTGCTGTCAGCTAGCACTGGCTGTGGGACACAGGCCCTAAAGCTTTTCTTCTTCTTCTGTTTTTTTAATGGTGGTTAAGAGACAGCCTTCATATATGTTACAGCCACCTTCTAGATGATAGTACAACTAGGCACTGTCGGAAAAAAATATGTAAAAAATCTTATTTTAAGGGGCACAGATGCCCTAATTCAGGGGTGTGAAACACAGCAGGGGTCAGAATCTGAATGTAGGTCTAACCTGAGGGCCTTAAAGGGTCAACATTTCTCTATAAACTGTAAACCTCATTTTCACCAGTAATGAATTATGTAAAAAAAAAATTAGCACTGCTGATAAGGGATTTTGAGATTTAAAAAAAAAAAACGTCAAAATGATTTAAGGGTCAAAATCTGAGATACATGTCACATGTATTAGTATGAAAGGTCAAAACATGAAATTAAAGGGCAAAATAATGAATTTAAAATGCAAATATGAGAAAGAAATTGGAAGCCCCTGAGCTGGTGAAGCTCTTCCCTGACATTGTGACAAACTAATGGTTGGAGAGGAAAGAGTTCACTTGGAAAAAAATACGTATATAGAAAAAAGTATGAAATAAGGATGCAAGTTATTTGATTTTTGCATACATGCGCTTGCCAAAATTTACAAAATAATTTTAGCCAATACTGAGATCGATATTTAAATGGAGTTTAGACCTATATTTACAGCTGACAAAAGCAGATTTTCATAGCCAAAATATTGGTTGCAAATAGCAACAGAAATTTCATATCTGCTGCAACTGATAATTCACTTTTTAAGCTAATATCTGCAGACACTGATATGCCGATAAAATCGTGCATCCCCGGTCTGAAACGTGTTTTTAGAGAGTCATTACACATTGATATGTATCATTAGGATACATTTAATATTTACTAATATTGATATTTACGTGTACTTATCACAAATTAGCCCTTACCCACAGTAATCGCTAAGTTATCTCCCAAATTTTATCTTCTATCTCTAGAAGAGTCTTGTTTTCCAGTGTAACACCTCTTATCTTTAATGCAGGTGAGTATGGAATGAGGAGGTCCTTGTTGTACTTCCTGAAGCCGTCCTATTGGTCCAAACGCAGGAAGCGCTATGTTGAAGTGAGCTCGGTGTACGACGCAGAGGTGAAAGGTGCTTCAAGTGGGGATGAATGCATCGAGCCGGTTTCTCCAGAGTTCAGAGGGAAAGAAGCCATCCGGTAAAGCTTGTACAAAACTGTCATCAAATACCAGTACCTTGTTTTGCATTGCATGTATGTCTCTCTGAAATAGTGCTGCTTTAAGTATTGTATCAGATTCAGTGGACTGTTAACAAGTACAAATTATGTCAAACCTAAAGGATAAAATGCAAAATAAGGTGGTAGATATCCACATATGAAGAGAGAGATGGAGGTTTTCCAGTAGAATCAGTGTCACAGGCTCAGATAAAATAAAAATGCAGCCTAGATATGTTTTTGGTCCAGTGCCAAACACCCCTCACTGCTCCATATGTCCTCGCTGCATCGAGCCTGTGGGACTACCCTGGAACCTGAGAGCTCTTCTTCATGCTGACCTTGCTTCTGTGTTTACATCTCTCTCCTTTCTATTATTACCTCATTACTTCTCTCTTTGGCAGCATTAATAACATCCACAAAGTGTACAAAGAGAAAGACAATGTGGTGGAGGCTCTGAGAGGTGAGTCCTGAACATTTCTGCTTGCACAAGGTTTAATATAAAAGTGCAGTTAACACAATGTTGTATTGGAATGCATCCTCTGCTTCCAGGTTTGACATTTGACATCTACGAAGGCCAGATCACGGCCCTGCTCGGACACAGCGGGGCGGGAAAGTCCACTCTCATGAACATCCTGTGTGGCATCTGCCCCCCCACCAATGGCTCGGCCACCATCTACGGCTCTCCTGTGGCAGAGATCGCCGACACGTCAGAGATGAAGCAGCTGGTGGGAATTTGCCCGCAGTTCAACATCATCTTTGATGTGCTCACAGTGGAGGAGCACCTGAGGATCTTTGCAGCCATCAAAGGGATCCCACCAGCGGACATTGATGCTGAGGTAGTCTGACCATCTAAATACTGCTTGTATGTTCAGTTAGGTGGAAGTTGGCCTGGTATGGATTTTTTTTTCCCCAGTATTAATCTGAGTTTACAGTCTCAGTAATCCCTGTCTGAAAGACGATGTGTTCCTCTGGGTGTCAGTCTCTCTGTATTTAGGTGAAGCCAGCCATTAGAGCTGAACAGCTGCCGGGCAAGATTTCTTTTTCTGTGCATAATTAATGCCCAATGTAAACGATGTAGGAGCTTGGTGGTTTACATTCTGGCGTATCACTCGTGCATCCATTGAATCTCAGTGCAGAAGAATTGAAGCTGCACAGCAGTTTTACCCTGGCTTACTGCAGAAGTATGAGCTCATAAATTGAACTTAAAGTCCTGTGATTTACTTGCAATTAATGGTGTTACAAGCTCCAGGATTAAATACTGGGAACTGAACAGTTACAAGGAATATTTTTATCCTGTTTGGCTTCGATCTGCAGCTTCTCAATTACTCATACATGCTGTAGTGTTATGATCTGTGGTTTCCAGTGTACTTTGGAGAAGAAGAGAGAGAAGCTGTGTTAATTCTTGAGACTCACCTACGGGGGCCTTGCGTGGTTGGATTAAAAAAAAAACCTCCGGTGCTGAATCTTGACAAAGTCCAACCAGAGACTAAGATATGGTTTAAATAAATCTTTATATATATATTTTTAAAGCTCAGCCAAAAAAGTATCAAAACACTCAAAAAGTCAGATTTATAAATGAGTTAGTAGACCTAGCAGATTACATGTTGAAGTAAATCAAGCAACAGAAAAAATGTATCATTTTAAATGCACCAACTGATAACTGGTTTTGCTGACGAACCCTCATGGAAAGTATCTTTCTCTCCCTCTCTCTTTCTGCAATCAATAAATAAACAATAATTCATTCTTATCATCAAAAGGGTAGAATTTTCTGGCATATAAGTTGAAGAACAGTCTCATTATTGATTTGTGGGTCTCTAAAAAGCAGAAAATGAACACAGTCATATCTTTGGATTGGGCAGTGAAATCTGCATGCTTTACTAGCACCAGTTGATAAATTAAAGACTAACTCTGTCATGGGCTAAATGTTTTGATTATCTCCAGGGTTTTTTTTAAAGTCTAGAATTAATTTGTCTAGAAGAGGAGGAAAAGGTCAAACTTTTGTTATTAGTAGGTGCAGAAAAAGTTGTAATCCTGAATCTGCGCTTGGTCCTCCCTGATCTCACTCATCGGTGTGAGAACTCCAGCTGTGCGCAGCTATGGGACCGCAGTATGAGCTCATAAATCTGGAGTTTTGGTCTTGTGTTATAAATGTTTAGATTGGATAGTGAATGCTGACATTAAACCACCACTGTAACAGAGTTATAGACAGCTGGAGCAGAGGCAGAGATGGGGGTTCGGCGCAGCTTGACTCATCCAAACTGGTGATGGAAAATTAAATCAGCACGTCTTGGTTTGGCTCGGCCAAAAGTCAAAGTGGAAAAGCCCCATGAGAGTCTAACAAATTCACTGGAACTGAGATTTCAGTGGTTAACCCAAACAGTCTCTTGTGATTTGACCTCAAGTCTTTTCTGTCAAGCCTCACCATGCTTGCAAAGGAGGCCTCACACTATTGTGAAGCTCTTCACACTTCTATCAGAAAGTCTCTGGTTTGGCCGGTGCAGCAGCAACCATGGCCTATTTATAGACACATACACATACAAAACTAGAGAAACCTAACTATTGCTTAAGAAATAAAATGAAGCTTTTGTCTTGTTTAACCCAGCTTTGGTTAAATGTTCAAAAGAGAACCACTGATCATTAAACTGATTTACACTATTTTTTTTTTTTTATGAAAATCATTTAATTACACTAGAAAGCTGATTCTCTCAACAATGGGAATTTAGTTTTTTTCATACAACAACATCATGCAAGCTTTGTCGGTCCCTGGTGGAGAAAAGACAGCTTTTGAATTGTTTGTCGAATAAAAGTAGAATTTGTAAGTTATGATTCAGGCTGTTAAACAGTTAGAATTTAATCATGATTGTGGTTGATTGCAATTGATTTAGCCTTTTTGATGCATTTTAAATTTTCACTTTTTTGCATTCAAAACAGATTTAGATTCATTTTAGTATTTGTACTGTCTTAAAGTAAGGGTGATTGACTTCCTCTTTGTCTACAGAACTGTTGAAAAAAAAGATTAAAAGATAAAAAAAACAAGGAACCTTGAGTAAATTGAAGATTATAGAATGAGTTTGACCTCAACGAAAAGACCTCATTATGGATTAAAAAAGAAATAAGTGAACAGTTAAAAGGTTGGTGTTTGATGTCACAAGGTACAGATGACTTCTGACTCCACTGAGCTGTCTGAGGGTTTATTTAAAGTGAAATGAGACAGTAAGGAACAGTGGCGGACTTACTTCCCATCACTGTGGCTGCAGGGCTGAACCAAAGTGTGATGAAAGGGACTATAATGCATGTGATTTATTGCTATTAAAAAAACGCACTTATTGTTGCTGACAGCCCTACTTAAGATGCATTTATGGTAGCAGTGAAATCTAAAGAACTGTTTTCTTTGTTACATTAAATAAATCCGCCTCTACGCAGATATCGGATCAAAAAGATCGCTAAATTATTCTTATTATTATATTATTCTCTATTGCTTATTGGCCTGCCTGGTATTTGTTGTCTGCATGAGTTACTCCTCCTGTATACACCAATACTTACTGATATGAAATCATGTATACAGCTCAGACTAAATTTTATGCATATGGAAATAAGAGCTCTTAGCACACTGAAAATCAAACCCTTCTAATCAGATTCTATAGTTCTATGCAGAAGCTGTGCTTGATTTTGTAATCAATGAGTCTTACTTACTTTTTTACTCAGAAAGTGTCTGGTTCCATGTTTTAAATCCTGTCTCATTTCCTGAAAGGTAACCAAAGTCCTGAAGGATCTGGACCTGGAGAAGATCATGACAGCTCAGGCTAAGAATCTGAGTGGAGGACAGAAGAGGAAACTGTCAGTGGGCATCGCCATTCTCGGAGATCCTAAGGTACCAACAGGTGGAAAAGGATGAGTGCTTTTACCAGCATTTATTTATGCATTATGTTCATTTCAAAATCACTAAATTAAGACCTACATAATAATGTGACAAAACACAAATTAAAAACTGAATACACAATCATACCAACATTCATATCCACCAGCAAAGGAAATTATACCCACATTATTTCTGTGATTTGGCAGAAAATAATTAAGATGCACATACAGGGTCAGAAGCAGAGAAATTAGATATCTTCTTTTAGGAAAAATGCTTCAGAGTCTCTTAAGGAAAGAATTCAAAGGTTTCTACAAGCTCAAGCATTTGTCACTTCCAAGATTGAGGTCATGAGCTAGTTTTAAATCACAGCCCAGTTTCAAAGGGATCAGGGCTGCGATTTAGACCGTCCATATTTTGACTGATGGAAATGCAATACAGTTCTTTCCAGAAGTAAGCAAATTAATAACAGACTGACATAAACAAAAATATTAGGAGTGTGATTCCACATGTGAAACAAAGAAGGTTAGAGTGATTGTTTACCGGTAATTGTTGAGATCAGTCCTGGTTCTGCACATCTTTGATTGGAGGACCAGTAAGAAATATTAACTGGTCACCTTTTTAAATAAAATTCAAGGGAAACTAGCGCATGCTTTCCATTTGCAACATTTTAGTGCAAGACCTACATCAAACATAACGCTGCAAATAAATGAATTTTTTTTTGGAAGTTTATTTTATTATTTATCTAAATACATCCAACCAGTAAAAAATCATTAAGGTTAGCTACAGACATAGATGACAAAAATTGTTAGAAACAGATCAACCAACTCCAGAGTCACAGAGCATCCAGCCAAAAGTCATCAAAATATCTACAACCTGATGTTCCTTCCTCCAACACCTACTTTTTTTTTTTTTTTTTTAAGATTTATTTTTGTGCCTTTTGCCTTTATTAGATAGAGGAGGACAGTGGATAGACTCAGAAACAGGGACGAGAGTAGAGACATGCGGCAAAAGGCCACAGGTCGGATTCAAACTCTGACCGCTCATGTACATGGGGCACGCCTTAAACCACTGGACCATCTGCACACCCCCAATCACCTACTTTTAAAACAATTTTAGGAGACCAGCTCCCCTAGACATTATTTTCCCTGCAGAGTGTAACAGGCTGCAGGAGCAGCATATCCAAAACTCCTTTTCCCCATCTCGAGACAGCTTTGGGCACAGAAAGCAAAAAATAAGTCTTGTGACGAAGTCACAGATGGAAGACTTTCATACAGAATGAAATTATGAGTTAAGGACTTAAGATTCGTCATAAACCTCAGTGCCCCATGGTGTACCATTATCTAAAGATTTACGGCATTGAGAAGATGAATGCCTGTATAGAACATCACCATAATCAGTCAGCAGCATCGAGTCTTTTCCTTGCAGCAAAACAAGACTTATTCCTGAAATAAAAGCCCAGCTGCAACTCTGACCTCTCAACAAGCAGCTCAACATGAGGCTTAAGAAATAGAGAACCATTCCTAAAAGAAAACACAAATTTGTAAGAAGACAGACTAATTCACATCATCCTGAGATGTGGTAATGGTAGACAGCTTGAGTGGCTTTCTTTGAGTTTGGTTTGTCAGGATTCAAACCGATTTAAACTCACACAGAGAATCCTGTACAGCTACAGAGAGCCTGATGCTGTGTAGGAGCAGGACGGTGTGCAGGAATTTTCCTTGAATCTTTTTGTTGGACACGCTGCTCTCTGATGTACCTGTCTTTAAGAAATACATGTGAAAAGCAATTTTTCCAGCTGGCCAGTTACAGCCAGATTTTAGGATTTGTTATTTGGGCACTTAGGGGGACTGATTTACTTATTAGATCCCACATAAATTTCCTAAATTATGTGTGCATCCTGACATATTGCATGCTTGGTTGGTGCGCATTTTGCAGGTGATCAGCTAAGAATGACTCCATATTTGACAAAAGACAAAAAGACAGTGGAAGTTTAAGTATTTAAATCAGGGTTTGGCATGTTTTGCTGGTCTACATCCTAAAAACCAGAATAACCTCAACTACAAAATGAAATTCAGAACCATGGAATTATAGGTATTAGTGGAGGAGGCAAATAAACATACTTAGGAGCTAAAACAAACATGATATGGGAGAGTTTGAGTGAGAAAGTCCATGCTGTTGTTACAACAGGAAGAACGCCAGATGAAATAAAGAGAACGCTGTTTGATTCTTGCTTGTTTCTTTCAGATCCTGCTCCTGGATGAGCCCACAGCTGGGATGGACCCCTGCTCTAGACACCAGGTCTGGTCTTTGCTGAAGAGCCGGAGAGCCGGACGAGTCACGGTCCTCAGCACCCACTACATGGACGAGGCTGACATTCTCGCTGGTATGAACTCTCTCTGATGTATTTAATGTACCTTAGGATATCGGAGAGATGCCCTAATTTAGGAAGTAAAGCGGTTGTGTTTGGCTCCTAATCTTGCCCTTTTAATCAAGCTAAGAGTCTGGATTAATTGTCTTTTAAGTGAAGACTTGGCAGACCAAAGACGAAACAGCTCTTTTTAGTTTTTGATAAGAACATTAATCCCTGGGAAGGTGGCTTAAGGAACTGTTTTAATTTGATTTATAAAAGGCTTGCTTTGTTTTCCATTCATTTACATCAGCATCTGAAGAAAGAGTGTTTTATCACTCATCGTTGCACTTTGAGGATGTGTCATGACTCCGTTTCCTGCCAACTTCAGTGTCAGAGTCACAGAATCTGTGGGTGTTCTGTTGTTGTTGTTAACACACTAAATATTTGTTTTTCTCCAGATCGAAAAGCTGTGATCTCTCAAGGACAGCTGAAATGTGTCGGCTCTTCTCTGTATCTCAAGATCAAGTGTGGTGTTGGATACCATTTGAGGCAAGCAGATTGCTTTTCCTTCTTTTCTTCTAGTTTTTTTTTTATTTACAGCATGTTAAAACGAACTTGAGAAATACAAAAATAGATTAGCTTAATTTGTGATTCATCAGTGTCTAGATCTGTATTAAAGGTTGTTTTTCTTCCATCCAGGATGTCTATCAGTGAGAGATGTGAAACAGATAAGATCACATCATTGGTGAAGCACCATGTTCCTAAGGCGAAGCTGTCCCGGCAACATGAGGCCGAGCTGACGTTCACTCTGCCTTTTGAGAGCATGGACACATTCCCAGGTCGGTACGGTGTTGAAGCTGGCTGAAATACAATCACAGTACACCCCTCTGAATTCATAAGATCTTATCAATAACTTAAACCCTGATCCTGACCTTTATAAGCGCCAACGGACATTTTTTTCTCACACCCATGCAACACTACTTGCATCTGCCTTTTGACTGAATGTTATTTATAAGCATGGACTGATTATTTTGTCTTTATAGGCTTGTTCTCTGAGCTCGACTGTCAGCCTGGTCTTGGAATTACCAACTATGGAGTTTCTATGACAACACTGGAGGATGTTTTTCTACGCTTGGAGGCCGAGGCTGAGGTGGATCAAGCTGGTGAGGGTGTTATTTTATCAGCTAGAAGTATAAAGAAAAGTTACTTCTTATGTATTACTGTATATCTGTTTTGTCTTGTCTCTTCAGACTACAGCGTGTTTAATCGGGAGCAGGTGGAGGATGAATCTGACAACACCTCTCTGGATGATATGGACCAGCGGCTGCTGACTTTCTCCGACAGCAAGTCGGACGTTGTGTCGGGTCATGCTCTGTGGCGGCAGCAGTTCAGCACCGTGGCCTGGCTGCACATGCTCAACATGAGACGGGAGAGGAAGGCTTTCATTTACACGTGAGGGATCAGAAACAAATTTTCATGTCTGCATTTTTCAGATGTTGTCCCTGTTATTCATTCTGTCTTTCCTTTATGTCTCCTGTCTTTTTCAGCCTGGCCTTGTTCATGGTGTTTGTTGCTGCAGTCCTCGTCTTATCTCTGGTCACAGGAAACATCCAGATTAACTCACCAGACCGCCAGTTTCTGCCCATTTACCTCCTCAAAAGGAACCAGGCACCTCATAGATACACCACGAGTCTTCTGGTTCAGAACTCCTCAGGTAACACTCCTCAGATGTTGTAGATTCTCTAAAACAGTGATACTCAACACATGCCAAAGGGAAACTTTGACCTCAGAAAGCTTTAATTGTCAGCTCGTAGTCTGTGTATTTCCATTGCCCTTATTTGCAGTTTTTTACCCCTTTTTCTCTTTTTTGCCGCTTTTAATCAATTTTTTCTGCTTTTAGCCACTTTTTCTCTCTTCTTTAAGCCAACTTTTGCCACTTTTGTCCAGTTTTTGCCCTTTTTCACCAGTTATTGCCTCTTTTATCCTGCTTTTTGCAATTTGCATTTTTCCCCTTTTTACCATTTTCTGCCACTTTTTGCCCATTTAAGCTGTCTTTTGCTACTTTTTCCCCCTCATTTTGCCACGTTTTTGCTCCTTTTGCCCACTTTAGTCACTTTTAACCCCTTTTTTAACATGTTTTTGTCGCTTTTGACCATTTTTGCCACGTGTAACTTACTAATTTGTTAATTTTTGCAATTTAATGCCTGTTTTACCCCTTTTCAGCCCTTTTTTTTTGCAATTTTTTGCTACTTTTTTACCTTTTTTTGGCAGCTTTTAACTTATTTTTCTTGCCAGCTTTGAATTTATTTTTATTGCCACTTTAACCCATTTTTCACCACCTAGATTGTGGCTCTCACAAAGATGTTTTTCAGTAATTTGGCTCTTTGGTTAAGCAGGGTTGATAAACACTGCTCTAAAATACTGCTTCCCAACCGGGGGTCCAGGACCCCCTAGGGGAGGCATGAAACATCTTTTGCAAACGGGAGGCTTGTCTGCTCTGAGACTGTCAAAATAAGATTGCCATACATTAACTAATATCATGGTTAAACTTTACGTAAATACAAGCATCTTCTGGTAAGACAAACGTGTAGACCTATTTTCTAAGGTTTTGTCCATGAAGCAACTAAAAATGGTCTGTATTTTTGACAGCAATCTATCACCCTTCATTCATAGGGCTCCACTTTTCTTAGATACAAGTGGGGGGTTAGATTATTTTCCAGGAAATGTTTAGGAAAAATCCCTGCAAGTTACCAGGAGGAGGTTTGTGTTAACGGCTCCGTCCCATTGTCTAACTTCGAGTGTCTCTTGCCTCTTGAAACGAAGTTGTAGGGTTAGTGGTGAAATCTCTTTCTGTGAAATGGGACAGCATGACGACAGTGCCAGACATTAAAGTGCTAGTACAATCAAAAGGACCGTGGTGCATTTAAACAACGCTGAATTATGCTAATAGATTGTTGCCATCATTTTTAAATCTTGCTGAAGATTCACAAGGACTTCTGGGAGATTTTCCATGATACTCGGTTTGAAGTTTGCCTTTTGAAAGTTTATTTAACCCTTGCACTTCACCTTACCCTTCTGTTCCAGCAAAAGTAGTATGTTCTCGCCACTCTTTTGTTGATGCTGCGGAAAGATCTGATAATACTTTACTGGCTTTGTTTCTTAGCACGGCCTTAGTAATGGTAAAGCTTTAGCTTGAGACCTGGGAGGAAAGGCTGTCACATGAGTATGTCAGCTCTGCAGCTGTAACCCAAACCTTGTCATGTTTCCATTCAGTCTCCAGATATCCTTACAGTCCCACAGTGCTGTAAATATTGTGATAGGATCCTGACTGCTGTACATCTGTTAAATCATACAGCAAACCATAATCAATACAAACCGTCCCATGGGGGCAATTCTAGCCAACCTCTCACTTTCACTTTACTCTCACTGTCAACTCGATTTTAAACTCCCGACGCTGCGATATTCATGCATGCCAAGTCCTTACATTGCAGTTTTCTTACACATGGTTGAGCGGTGCTTTTCTCTTGTGCCAACAGGCTCTGACATTTCTGACTTCATCCACAACCTGGAGACTCAGAATATCCAGGTGGAGATGATGAAACACAGCGACTACATGGCCGCAGCTCCACACAGCGCTGCCTTCAACGTCACAGGATCCAGCAAGGTCAGTGTGAAATTAGACATGTTTAATTTATGTTATTTACCACATATTCAGTGAAACTGAATAGTAGAGTTGGGCAATAGACTGATATATATTCTTTCAAGATATAGGGTAAGATAAAATCCCTTATATTGATCATGTTTATGTGGACGCAAGGCCTAATACAGTAACAGGCTCATTAACCAAGGTAATCTATGAACATTTATTGTAAATAAGAAACAATCATTGAATTCATTTTATCATTTTTTAAATTGTATTACAGGTAAAAGTCTAAAGATATTAATACAATTTAAGGTTCCACCAACACAAACAGAGGTCCTAGACACCTGGTGTTAGATATTTAGTTGTTTTTATGAATCCAAAATTGCAGGAAAACTCTGGCACATTGTCAGAATTGCATAAAACCTCTGCAACATTTAAGTTTGTTAAGGCTGTCCTAAACACCACGTTTCAAAATAATCAAATCTGCATTATTTTAATTCAGTCAGGAACACTTTTGTCACATACTTAACAATTCTATTGCAAAATGGATCGACGGTTTTACTTGGCGGAGAAGGCTCTGCTCTAAAGATGCTCCCTGAGTTTGTCAAGGTGGTGATAATTAGGATCAGCTGATTACAGCTGGGCATATGACTACCGTGTCCTGCATGAACTAATGTGAAGCTTCATTTGTCATGATATCAGAAAGAACAGAAACTTAATGATAATCAGATTTCTTTTGAATGTTTTTGGTCTTTGTGCCTTTATTTTGAAAGGGCAGCTGAAGTAAGCAGGATATATGGGTAGAGAGTATACAGGGAGGGAGTGCACAAAAACAGAGCCTGGGTTGGGACACAACCCTGCACTCAGTGCGTTGAGGGCTGCAGCCTCCAGACACGGGTGCCTACTGGAACCCTACACAGCCGGTAAAACGCATACATGGTCGACAAATCTGCCAAGAGGAACTATTAAGATATGATTTCTTTGGTCCATACTGCCCAGCCTTACTGAGCAGTAATAATCCAACATGGGTTCACCTCCACCTCCAGCTGATGGGATTGAAGTGTTTCACATGAAGGGCCCTTTGTTTGAGAGCTGCACAGTCCTCCAGCTGAGAGCTTTATATTTAAATGAAGTGGAGTTCAACTCGACATGTTGCACTTTTTAACACTTTCTCTGCTGTTAACAGGGTTTCAGATACAGTGTTGCGTTCAACAGCACCACGGTTCACTCTTTGCCCATGGCTGTCAACATACTGAGCAACACTCTCCTCAGAGGTCTAAATGGTACTGGACAGATCCGAACCTGGACCAAACCCTTTGATTATGTGAGTATCTGGTAGTTGGAAGTTTGATGACAGAACTTATCCCCTTTTTTTATGCTGATAATAAATATTTTAAATTCTGGCATCCCTCAGAAAATCTCAGATTCTACCTCCTACGCTCTGGTGTACATAGAGGCCATCATACTGGGGATGCTGGCTGCTGGGATGCCGGCATATTTTGCAATGGACCACACCCGAGATAGAGAGGTCACCACTTGTTACCAGATTTTGCCATATAACCAAAATCTTTATCATACAGTAGATATCAGATATATTTATCTGTGTGGATGATTCTCAACTGTTTTTCTCATCAGATCAAGTGTCGCTCCACCCTGCGTATCTCTGGTCTGGTACCCTCAGCCTACTGGTGTGGACAGGCAGCTGTGGACATCCCCTTCTACTACCTCATCCTCTCCAGCATGACCGTTATTCTCTTCTCCTTCCACACCGGAAACCTGCTCACATCCAGCAACCTCACAGCTGTGGTCTGTACTGCTGTTTATGCTTGCTGACTTACACATGCACCATACAGGATTATTATATGTACCCACATCCCCTAAATTCCATCTTTTCATATCTATAATTAACTTGCCAACAACATCAGGGGTTAGATACATGCCACATTGGTCCTATCAGAGTTTTCTTGAACCACTGGAACTACAGGCTGGCATTAATGCGCTGCTATGACGTATACAGATACATCTAAAAAAAATTAGAATATCATGCAAAAATATTTTCTTGTGATTTACCTCCAAAAGTGAAATATTTCAAGACTTTTTTGGTGTTATTGTTGATGATTGCAGCTCACAAAATCATAAGTCCACTATCTCAAAATATTTTGTGGAAAAGTCCAATTTGCAAAGGTTCTCTGAGCCTTCATTCTCTCCCACTGGTTCAGTACACACAGTCATGTGGAAGACTCCTGACTGGACAAATGTCCGAAGGACAATCATTGGGGGTGAGCCACAGAAGCCACTGCTGATAGGACAGGCTATTCTCTGTGCATATTGATAGACTGGTGGCATTAAATGAGCCAGAAATCATGAAATTTGACCCCAAAAAATATTTTTCCTATACCATTTGACATTTCATAAACAGTCCATTAAAACATAAAATTAAGCCCTGGTATCTGTACTGAGAAATTTCATATGCCTTTCATTTTTGGCAGTTTACTGTCCAAAAATAAAGTACATTTTTCTTTAAAAGGTCTTAAATTTGAATTTTTTAAAGCGTATAGGAACCCTGTAAATAGTGTGTAACACAGTTATTTATTGAGCTCTTTTGAATGACCCCCCCCCCCCAGGTCCTGTGCATCGTTGGCTTTGGTCCAGCCATGATCCTCTTTACTTACATGTTTTCTTTTGGCTTCGCCCGAGTCCAGAGCAACAGAGATTTCTTCTCTGTCATCTCTATGATGGTGAGACAGAATCCTTGAATCATTTACATAAAAATATATCTTCTTACCTTTACAGCGTTAATAGTGATGTGAAAATGACATGCTCTTTGTTCCTCAGGTTTGTGTCGTCTCAGCATGTTTGGTTCAGTTGTCAGCCCAGCTGTTCGACAGTCCAGAACTGTCGAGAAACCTGCATAACATTTTGTGTTTCTTCAACCCTCTGTACCCTCTCATGGGCTGCCTCAACTGCATCACCAAGGTAGGAGCTCCGACACGGTGACTACTCTCATGCTTGATTTAAAAATGTGCTACTCTTCTGTCTTCTCTTCATTTACAGGCGACCTTCCTCCCCTCTCAGTATGAAGAAAACTCCTTATGGAAAAACCTGCTGATTGCAGTGGTTGCTGTAGGTATCTTATTCATGTACCTACATTTATAGATGGCGGTTCTTCTGCTGTAACGCTCTGTTTCTGTCTGGTTGTTCAGCCCTACCTTCAGTGCATCTTGCTGCTGTTCCTGCTTCGGAGACTGGAGATCAGTTATGGAGGGAGGACGATGAAAGATGATCAGTTCTGCAGGTGATGATCAGTTTAATGTTATAACTGTACTTTTTCCATAAGAGAGGCATGTGGCCTTTATTTTCATGGCATGGTTTTGGTTTTTGAAGTACACATGATATTGCCATGAAAAAACAGTACTGTAATTATTTAAAGAGAGTACCCTGGAGTTTTTTTCATCAATCCAACAAAATCATATTTGGTAGAGGAGCATCTTAACCGTAGAAATAACTGTGTGAGCGTGAGTAAACCTAGATGATTTTGTTTAAATTCACAGAATCTCATCCAAGTCGAAGCCCAAAGTAGAGAGAAATCCTGAAGAAGGGCTGAATGAGGATGAGGATGTTCAGATGGAGAAGGCTAGAGTGAAGGAGGCGCTCACCTGCCAGTCCTGTGAAGAGGTATGTGTTATACGTCTACATGAATTCTTGTGCTTATCCCAAAGTAGGAAGCTGTTGACAGCTTTATAGGAAGATGGTTTTACATTGACATATTTTCTCCACTTTCTCATCCGACATCATTAATGTTCAAGCAAATATTTGCTCTTTTATCATCGTGTTTTGTCCTTTTAGAAACCCGCGGTGGTTGTGAGTAACCTGAGGAAGCAGCACAAGGGTAAAAGAGAGGGCTTTTCCCTGAATAAGACGAGGAAAGTGGCCACGAAGAACATCTCTTTCTGTGTTCGCAAAGGTAGATTTAGTCAACTGTTATGTACGCCGCTGCTTTGAAAGGATGGCTTGCGACTGAAGTTGTGGAAAATAATGATTCATGCCTTTTAGGGGAAGTTCTTGGGCTGTTAGGCCCCAACGGAGCAGGGAAGAGCACCGTGATGCACATGCTGGCAGGTGACACGGACCCCACTGCAGGCCAGGTAGCACAGATTATACTGAGGCTCGTCTTTTCTTCTCAGCTGGGGAGTATTAAAGCTTTCACAAATGAGCCACTAATGTTTGATAATAAGCTATCATTTAACTAATAAACTTAAAGGCAGCCATGCTGTCCCTAGTTTACTGATTGTTTTCCTGTGTCCAGGTGCTAATGGGGGACTACAGCACAGAGTTCCGTCCTGTAGAGAATCCTCTGGAACATGTGGGCTACTGTCCACAGGTGAACCCTCTGTGGCCGAGGATCACTCTGCAAGAACACCTGGAGATCTACGCTGCCATCAAGGGCCTGAAAGGACAGGATGTACCAGGGATCATCAAACGGTGAGTCTCTAAACAAGTACCAAGTACAACTTTAGAACAAACTCCTAAATTCGCAGTTAATTTTTTAAGAAGTCCTATAAAAGATGTTGCTTGCCTGCTGTTGTTGTCAGTGTGGTGAACGCTCTGGAGCTTAAAGACCATCTAAACAAGCAAACAAAGACCCTGTCAGCAGGACTGAAGAGGAAGGTGAGAACATGTTCATCATTTCTGACTATACTTAACTCTCATTATCAAGAAGTACTGATAAATATGTGTTTCACATGCATTCAATTTCTTAATAATGGCTGACAGGTGGATTTCAAAAAATTGGATTAAGCATAAAGGAGTTGTTTTATTAGATGTAGGGAGGTAATTAGGAAAAATGCCCATAACACCGCAACTTGTTTTTTCCTCTGACATCTTTTATTGTTGATAATGTTCTGGGGGCCGAATGAGAAGAACCAGGGGGCCTGATGTGGCCCCTGGGCTGCCAGTTGATGATCACTGATATATAAGAAACTGTCTGGGTCAATGGCGTGACAGGCATATTTTTGTGTCTGAATCTATTACTTCCTTATGGACAAAAAGAAAAGTTCATGTATGTATTGATTTGTTCTATGAAACCTACTTTGTTTGAATATATTATCAGTATATTTATGATTAGGCCAGGGCAATTCTTGAAAATTACATCAAATCACAATATGGCCTGCTGCAATTTTCCAATTGCAGAAGTTGCAATACTTTATTAACCTGAAATTTGAGTCAAAACACCGGTTTAAAATATTTTTTTTGCAGAAGAGATTTTATGCGTAACATACCATTCAGACATTCAAGACCCATTTTTTTAGAATAGTCCCCCAAAAAAACTTTAAAATAAACAAATTTTATTAAAATGTTAGAATGTAAATCAAGTGAGATCGGTGAAAAACTTTTGTCCTGGAAATTGTTTTTAAATGTCAGGTTGGAGCAACTGCAATCATGGGTGTTTTATTTTAAATTGAAGAGATGAAAACAATTATAGAATTATTTATTACCCTTTTAATTTGCGCTTACATTTATGGCAGTGTAGTGTAGTGTAGGGCCCCCAAGGTCCTTTTTAGTGGCCCTTAAAAGATCCAGTACGTAGAATTTCTGCCCCTAAATATCTATATTGATTTAAAAAGTGATAATTCCTATATTATTTATTTTTTAACTTAGGCCTTATAGTACCTCAGATATTTCCTAAACCTCCACAGACTCTTTCTCTATTCTTGTTCTGAGTATTGCTCCTTTAAGATGGACTAAAAGTTTGTACTTGTCAGGAAGTAAGGCTATGCATTGAAGAGATGGGTACAGTTTATCTTTAGAATTTAGCAAATTTTTTGATAAAAATGAACCACAAAACAATGTTGCCTCATATGTATGCACTATCAAAAATTTTATAAACGTAAAACCAAGAAAGCCTTTGTATTTTTGTCATTATCTTGCAATGAAAGAGCACACAACCGATTGCCAAAGCCTGCTGGAAACCCTTCAATAGGGCTGGATTAAAAAAGAAATTGCAAAGAAGAGTGGGCCAAAATTCCTCCCCAGTGATGTGAAACACTTATTGCCAGTTATCACAAACACTTGCTTGCAGTTATTGCCACTAAGGGTGGTACAACCAGGTATTAAGTTTAGGAAGGGGGCGAAAACTTCTTCACAGCGTCATGCACGAACTCTCAGGCCCTTCATATGGATGCTTCTTCAGGAAGTGGCCCCCATTCCAAACTAACTGAATAGCCCTGGTTTATAGTCTTGAGTATTTAGGAAATGTGTTGTCTTTGTTCCAGGATCAAAAATCTTTCTTTAAGGATTTCATGAAGTTTCAATGGAGGATATGAAAAGGGAAATTTACTTCTAGAACTTTATTTTCCTCAGTGTTAACTCATAAAGATTAATAAAAAAATGAATTCTGAAGTGCTACGAAATTCCTGCATTTATTTCATCAGCCTTGTTTGGTTGTTTTTGTTTTTTTACAGTTGTGCTTTGCGTTGAGTATGATTGGGAATCCTCAGATCGTTTTACTGGATGAGCCGTCATCAGGGATGGACCCAAAGTCTAAACAGCGCATGTGGTGAGTATGGTAGTCATATTTAAAAAATGCTGCTTGACTATAAATGACATTAACATGCTTAGTAAGGATTTGTAAAAGTTGGTGGAGTCGTATCACTCTAATATGCTACACACAAACTGGTAAGGATTTGTGTCTGATTGGATGAAAGGTAGTCTTCTCGTTTAGATTCTTATTATAAGGCTCTAACTTCTTCTAGGATAGGGGGGCAGATAAAGCAGGGAATAAGGTAGAGAGAGGGGAATAACATGGGAAAGGAGCCATTGCTTGGAGAAGTATGTTGTCCTTAGATTGGGTTCAGCCTAACTGCTAGGCCACCAGCTCTGTAATATCTTAAATGATAAAACACTCCCTTATTTCTGTTTTTACTTTGTAGGAGAGCCATTCGAGCCGCTTTCAAGAATCGCCAGCGGGGAGCCATCCTCACCACACACTATATGGAGGAGGCCGAGGCAGTGTGTGACCGTGTAGCCATCATGGTGTCCGGCCAGCTGAGGTTCGTACTCAGGGCTGTTTAAATCATTCAGTAGTTTTAGAGGACAGATATCCGGATCACCTCATGCTTTGTTTCCTCCATCAGATGCATCGGCTCCATCCAGCATTTAAAAGGAAAATACGGTCAAGGCTACAGCTTAGAGATAAAACTCAGAGAGGAGCTGACGGGGCTCCAGCAGGTGGCGCTGTTGCACAAAGAAATCCTGCAAATCTTTCCTCATGCTGCCCGGCAGGAGAGGTAAGACCCTCTGAAATTCACAACAAAAACAAGATGTCAGTCAAATGTGTAGAAACACTTCTCATTTCTGCATTTTCTTGTGCAGCTTTGCTACTCTGATGGTTTATAAAATCCCCATGGAAGACGTCAAATCACTGGCCAGGTCTTTTTCTCAGCTAGAGAGTGGTGAGTAAATGCAGGTATTTCACATGTGCACATTGCTGAGTCTTAGAATAACCTGCTGATTTATTTAATTTCATGTTTTCTCTTAATCTCCTTTCCATCTTCAGCCAAGCAAACCTTCAACTTTGAAGAGTACAACTTCTCCCAGTCCACCTTAGAGCAGGTATGTGGTTAGAGAAGGCACAAAAGTCAACAATTTATTAAAGCTGGTGGTCAGATATCGCCTAAAAAGCAACTGCACTGCACAGTACACAGCAACAGTATTAAAGCTTGACTGATAATAGCCGTTACGATGGTTATTAATCCTTGATTTTAAATGTTTTACAGAAAAACTCATGCTTTGTCTCTAACATCATGTCATATTTCATAGGGCTCATGTTCCTGTACTGTCATAGCTAAACATGCTGTAGTTTGTAGAGAGATGAAGCCCAGCCACAGAATTGGCCCCTGAAAAAACACATGCTGCTTTAGCCGCCTTTTACCATTTTAGCCACTTTTCAACTATTTCAAACAAATTTTTACAACTTTTTTTCCACCACTTCTTGCCTAAATTTGTAAGTTTTTGCCCCTTTTTTTGCCATTTTCTGACACTTTTGCCCATTATGCACATTCTTTGTCAATTTTTGCCACTTTTCGTCATTTTTTGTCACTTTCTGTCACTTTTTCCCACTTTATTTTTGCTTTCTGCCCATACTTGCACAATTTTTTTGCACGTTTTTGTGTCTTTTTGCCACACTACCCCTTATTTGCCCCCTTTTTGCCCATTTCTGCAACTTCTTTTTGCCACTTTACACTCATTTTTTGTCACTCTCTTGTCACTTTTTGCCCATTTCTGCAACATTTTTTAGGCACTTTTTGCCCATTTCTTTTTTTTTTTTACAGCTTTTTGCCTAAATTTGCATGTTTTTGGCACTTACTGCCATTTTCTGACACTTTTCATCCATTTCTGCAACTATTTTTCCACCTTTTGCCCATTTTCTTTAAATTTTTGCCACTTTTAGCTCAACTTTTTACAAATTTTTGAGCATTTTTCATCACTTTGTTCCCGTTTTTGTCCTTTGTTGACACTTTTAACACATTTCTGTCTTATTTCCACTATTTTAATCCCTTCTTTCTACTTTCCACACATTTTTTGCCACTTTTCATCTACTTGAAAGCACTTTCTTTTTTCCAGTTGTATCCAGTTTTTGCTTTCTCAACCATTTTTGCCACTTTTTTCCTCTTTAGCCCCTTCTTGCCTTAATTTGCACATTTCTGCTCCTTTTTTGCCATTTTCTGACATTTTTCACCCATTCCTGCTACATTTTTTCTACCTTTTGCCCATCCATGTCAATTTATGCCACTTTATTATTTTTTTACCCATTTTTGCCCATTTTTGTTGCTTCTTTTTGCCACGTTACCCCTTTTTGCCACTTTCACCTTACACTCACCAGCATCTCTGCTGATGCAGAGTTATAGCAATAATAAAATCATTATTTTCAAAGAGTCCCTTCTTAAGTCTGCAGTTGTTATTTTGTTCAAGGGCTTTTACTGTGATTGCCACATCAGGATATTTAATGTTGTCTGTAGCAGCTTGGCATACCTCAGCAGGAGCAAAATGAAACTGAAAGCTACAGGTGCAGTTGCAAAAAATGGAACTATGGCTCAACGGCAAAATTAGGATATCAAATTGAGTTGACTTCCTGCCAAAGCTGTCCCTGGCTCTTTGTTGAATGCAAACATGACAAGCTTAGTGCCAAGTGTCTCATAGGAACAGCGCGGTATGACAGTGTTTTGAACTAGAAATATTAATAGAAACTGTCTGGAGGCTGTTGAGGGTTATACTCATGAGAAATCACATTAAGTACAAAATTAATCTGCAAAGAGGAACAAATGTTGGCTGAGCTAGCTGCTAGCTTTAGCCAAAGCCTCTACTGAGCTTACCAACTTCACATCATGTTCCTGCTTTAACAATGACCTTGTGATGAATTTGAACTGGTTTTCGGAGCCTTTTCTTCTCTTCTGACTAGTCACTTAGATGCATTTTAAACATGCAATTGGTGGAATAAGGCAAGGCAAGGCAAGTTTATTTGTATAACACATTTCAGCAACAAGGCAATTCAGAGTGCTTCACACAGTATAGAATAGGGATATAGGCACTGGGAAACATCCTTAAAGTGCACACAGAAGCTTATAAAATCATTTTTCTGTGATCTTATGCTCAGACACAGGTGGAGTTTGGCTTTTTTAGGAGGAGAATGAGGACTGTGGCACCTGAATGTGCATCTAAATGCATTATCTCTTTTAATTTTATAATGCTGTGATATAATCCATTTACAGCAAAGAGAGAAAATATACCATTATTTACATTTTGGGCCATATCACCCAGCCCTAATTAAACCTGCGGCCAGATCCTCAAGGACTAGAGTTTTTGTAAATGACAGAGCCAAACCGACACCCCTACTGGACCTTTTTAGTGTTGGCCTTGGTAACAAATAAACAAGCAACTAACTGGGTGAAAACATGGAAGCTTTACAGCTTCATACATTTCATACTTTACATTTTGATTTTGGCACAGATTTCATGCATGCTATCTGTCCAGCTTAGGGTGATTTCTGAGGCAGATGACAACACGACTTCAACTTCAGTGCTGAAGCTGTTTGACTTTCAGATCAAAACAGATGCAGGAACTAGAAAAAGAGGAGAACACTTAGGCCCATCTGGGTCAAATTGGGGTGTAAACATGCAAGAATAAATCAAATCTTTGAGTTTAGGAAATTTGGTTTTAATTATTTCAGTCTGACATGTTCACATACATTCTGAAGTCTGACATTAGACAGACTAAATCATTTTGGGTTTTTTTCAGAGTGTAAATGTAGTGACTTCCACTCTTCCTCTTCCTGCAGGTGTTCATGGAGTTTGCCAAGGAGCAGGAGAACGAGGAGGACGAAGTCGGCTCCCTCAGCACGACTTTCCAGTGGCAGCGTCTGCAGCAGGACGGGCCCGTCTCAGTCAACCACACGGACAGCATCGTGCACCAGCTTTAAACTCGGGCTGAGACATTTGCAGGCTGGTGACTGACCAGCGCTGAACCGATCCCGACTGCCAGGCTTCACCCTGAGGGTTCACGCCAGCACTCGCACACCACACACCACCAGACGCCCACTGCCCTTAAACGGGACAGACCTGGGTGAAGACTCACCCACACTGGAGCTGAGTGTGCATTCAGGCTCAGGGCTGTTAGGGCCCGTCTTTCTGGCTCTGAGGTGTGCATGTGTGTAACCCTTGACCACTGGTGCTCCGTGTTTTCTGAATCGCACTAACCGAGGGGCCTGGAGTCTTTCTCGACACACCGATGCGACACTACTCCTCTTTCTTATGGTGTTTTTTATCTTCACAGGGAGTCAGTCAAAGGAAAACATATACTATATATGAATAATCTATTTATGCTTTATAATCTTTCCATCCGTTCTCCTCTGAAGGAGACGATACAGTCGGTGTGTTTGCTCGTCTCTTCTCGTTGTGTTTGTGAAAATCTTTTTATAGCACTACCAGAACTGGGCTCCATCCACGATTGTACCAAAGCAGCACATCTTTGAAGCACACACCACCACACCTCCTCACACGTCCAAGCAGACAAGTACCTTTTGTTTTTATGTGTTGGTAGCACATGCAAAAACAGTTTGCATAATAGTTCTTAAAAGGAAAAGGGGCGGAGAAAAGAGGAAACGTCCTGAATGCCTGTTTGGTCAACTCAGTCCTTAAACCTTCTGCGCCCCGTCTGAACCCAGGTGATAGACCCGAGTCTCTGTTCCTCATTTAACACCAGCATGCACATCTGAACATCCAGAGCCTCATTTGTACATCACATTACATTCTCCAGGACTGAGTGTTTCATGTGGAAGCCCCTCTCTGCCACAACAAAACAGGAAGGAGAAATGTGAAAGCTAAGCATTTATGAAAAAAATCAGAGCTTTAAGACAAAAAGTCAGAATTATCATCTTCTAACTGTGTCTTTTTAATTCCATAAGTTTACTTTTATCTTATTGTTAGACGTTACCATTATAATTTAGACATTTCTTGGAATTTTTAGTCCATATTTTCTTTTTCCAGTGGGCTCCCATACTTTCAGCATGCACGCTCATGATGAGGTTGACTTTTTGAGGATGTGGCAGTCAGACGGATGTTGGGATGAGGGTTCGACACCCCGTGGCCTTCCTCTGCAGGTTTAGCTTTGAACTAGAGCCCATAGAATGGGAATATAGAATAGAATATGCACACCAGTACATGTAGCACACTGCCCTTGTCAGATAAAAGCCAGGGCAGATAACCTCAATGGTGAGATGTGACACTTGAGGGTGTGATCCGATCCATACAGGGCTTGTTGAGAGCTCTTGGGACTTCTTTCATCTGGGATTTCGAGGATTTTTGTGATATTTTGAATGTACATTTGGCCTCCGGTAAGAGGAGGGTTTGTAACACAGCGGTGACTGCTCTCCTGACGTCACTCTGTTTCACTTTGGTGCCACTTTGACTCACACAGCTGTGTTCGTTAACTCTATCTAGCCTGTTTTGTGAGTGTGCGTGTTAATTGTGTTGTATATATTTTGTGTAGCTGTGGCTACTTCTGCATAATCTAATATTCGTACATGCAGGTGCGTTGTTGGTGCAATACCTATCAGCAAACCGATAAATTGTAATTTTCTTCTTGACATTCAGGGTAGAGGACGATGGTTAAAGGGAATTTAAGATTTATGTGGAACAGACTTGAGAAATATTTGGTTTGTTGGAGTGAGTTTATTTTATTACTGATCATTAGGGATGCCCTGATAATTGTTTTGTTACCACTACACATCTGTGATCTAATTTGTGACAAGAATGATTCCATAATTCCAGTCTATGAAATGCACATTTTTGGTTAAAGTTTTGAATCAATCAGGGCATCTCTACTGATCCTGATCAGAGGTGGGAGAGTTTTATTTACCTATACGTGCTAACAGAGCAGCTTCTCATCCTTTACTTGACAGTATGACAGGGCTTACTTTAACAAAGGGCGGCTAATGAAACACAAACTACAACCGAGCACAGCAGCAACACAAACTCTGGCCTGAAAAGCCTGTAGAGAACGTGTTTGTTCTCTGGTCGAGTAGCGGGAAGGTGGCGTTTGTCCCTGTTTGTAGGTTAGAACACTACATTGTGAAGTTTTTTTGGCGTCTGTCTACTGAAGCTTTTTAAAGAGGTTTTTGATATGAATTATAGATGCTTATTGGAAATAAATGACCCAATATGAATTCTGGGCTTTGTAGTTGTTGGTTTTACACGTTCATGTCTTTGCTAAACTAGCAGCTGTTTATCTGTTGTTGATTTTATCTACCATTTTCACCCACTTGGTCATCATGAAATGAGCAGGAGCTGACTTAGGCTGGCCACACACCAGAGGTTTTTCAAACCTGGACTGATTTCAAAAATGTGGGCAACTGTAGATCTGAGGTCAGCGCCGTCCAATCTGCCGTGTAATCCTAACTACGTAGAGAGTGACCCGTGTTCTAACATGCTTACACAGCACCGGCGACTACACCTGACAGAACAGCAATTAAACCGTGATTTCTCAGTGAATGATTCGTGTGCCACATCTCCTGTCCTACCGTATTTAATATGAGCACGGAGTAGTGCTTTAAAGAGAGCTGGCTTTGATTGTGGATCGTAGAGATGGTGTATTGTCTCATCAAAATACCTAGTAGGCGTGTTCCTACAGTTGTTCCAGCTGTTCCTTACTCTTACAAGCTCATGGAAAATGCAACATAATCAACTCGGATGTGACATCATTCTCAGCTCTAACATCCAACTTCCGGCTCTGGCTTCATCCAGCAAAGTCAAATAATTATACAGAACCCCCACACTTAAGGATTATTTGGACAAAAAAAATCAGTCGCTACAAGCCTCGAATCAAGCCCAAAATCTTAGTGTGTGGCCAGCCTCACCAAGTATCATTCACTTTAACACCCGTTACAGACATGACACCAAATTACACTCTCTAAAGACTAATGCTCAACTTCAGATGGAGAGTGGAAGAAATGTCTGTGCATCTTTATTGAAGTAAATATGTCCAGTGGTTCTCAACTGGTCCAGCTTCGGGACCGACTCACTGGGAAATGAGAAAACGACAACCACTCAAATGTATTGGAGGGAAAAGGTTGTCATTACAGAACCCCAGTGGGGACATAAATGCTTTTTATTGTACTCTGTTATGATGTGAAAACGATGAAGGATATTTGGTGATATATTTGACGATATCCATTGTGCTTATATGTACAAATTCACGTTAGCCGATGCAATGTATAAATTGAGGTCAGACCTAAAACTTCAGTTTTAAAGCACACTGAAATTGGTAGAAATTTTTAGAATTGCTGGTGCCAGTAATTCACTTTGTAAGCTAGTAACTGCCACCATTGATGTCACACCAATGCCATGTATCTCTAGTGATAACATAAATTCTGGTTGTTTTCCAGAGCTCTGTAGAATTAAATGCATACTTGTGGGAAAACTAGCTTTGTAATCCCAAAGACAACAAGATGAGCCTCGTGAAAACAACCAACAGGCACTCTTTTATTACAAAAAAACAGGATAAAATGAAATACACTGATATATATCTGCTTTGGGCCTCCATATATCAGAGACTCACTGCCATGATTGTTTTTCCAAACTCATGTTCTCTGTATAGTGAAAGCAGCTTTGCAACTTCTTTAACAGCATGCTTCAAGAGGAAGTGTCTGCAACAAATTCGCTCAGCTCATGTTTCCTAAAGAGTTCAAGAATGCTGGCCTTCTTTTTTGGCTGCATTCATATCCACCATAGACCTTTTGTAAAAATCCTTATTACAGTGCTTTTAGTGCATGAGCAAAGCTAACCAGCTCCTGAATACTCATGACTGTAAAACACTTCATTTGGCGCAAAAACAGCACTCAAAAACAGAAGGAACTACATATCCCACAGTCCATCAGGATAGTTTTCAGGCTTTCATCCATGTATGTACCTTTGTTCTACCCTTGTCAAAGTTTGCATATAAATTGCTTCATTCTACGGCGGCATGTATTGTTGTCACCAACATTTGAAAGTCAGACGTGACTCCACCAATCAGGCTGTGACACTCTAGGATTGTGGGTACAGTAGTCTTTTTGGCTGAGATCCTTGATAAACCATGTTTTTCTCAAAAAAGCGGGTGAAATCTTGCAAACGTTTGTCTCCTACAGGAGCTTACACTGAGGTAGCTCATTGAAAGCCTAACTTGTACACTTCTGATAATATAGCTAATAATCAAATCCACTATGGGAATTTCACTTCTGTAGCCATGCTGTTGAGCTCTCTTAGAGTGTATGAGCAGCTCTCTTAGAGTGTATGAGCAGCCCTCCAGTGGTGAAGCACAATGTAGTGTGCTGTTTTTACCCCACTGTAATGATGATCAAGGAAAGAGGGAGATAGCATGGTACCAGGAGTGTCTGCCATGATTATTTCCTTCAATTTCCTGACCCATAGAGCTTGTTAGCTTGGTTTACAAAGTGGAGGCTGGTGCATTAATTGCTGAGGTTCATGTCTGACTTGTGTCAACAAGGAGGCAAAACTGCTGGTCCCATGACTGTCAAAGCATGTCAACAACAAGTACCACACTTCTGCTTCTGCATAGTTAAAGTAGAAGCGCTAGATGTCACAGTATTTAAGGGAAACTTATAAGGCAGAGAATTTAATATCATTATACATAATACAGTGTGATTCTGTGCAATATGATGCACTGTCTGATGCCCCCATGCTGTTAGGACAGGGGTTATTTACAGGCCCCGACCCACCAGTTGAGAACCACTGATTATGTCATTTAGAATATGAAACCATAGTTAATTTCTATGAAGGTGTTTTGCACACATGTAGCCTTGTTCCCAACGAAGGGGACTAGATAAAACACTGGCTCTTTAACAGATTAATCATGTGGTGAGGACTGCTGACATCATCTACATATTTATGTACACACTGTAGGTTCTTTGTTTTCCCAAGTGCAATGTTTGATCACATTAACAACTTTTTTCATTCTCTCACATTCATTGTGGGTTCCAGAGTCTGTTTTAGTCAAACCTAGCCACCCAGATAACATCAGCTTCTGTGCACTTCTCCTCCCCTTGCTTCCAAAAACAAAAACAAAAACAAAACAAAAAAACAAACAAAAACAAAGCATTTCACTGAAGAGAAACCAAACGATTGTTTAGCTCAAATGATGATGGAGCATTTAAACCTTTGGCTTTGAAAGTGGAGCAGGTTTCTTTTTCATTTTCCTGGTGGTGATATTATTGCACTATTTCTGGGAAATTTTATAACCTTTCTTTATATTATGCAATCTTTGTAAGATTATCTGTGCACTGATTTTATTTTTTAAAGACTGTGGTTTAGCTGTGTGCTGTATTTTCCTCCTGTATCGCCCGCATGTCTGGATGGACACTTGCCATTAATTAACTCTATGGTTCTAACATGACCTTTTCATGAATAAATGTTCAATCAAACTGATATATGGTCCTGTTTTTGATGGTCAGACTAGGAGGACACATCTGACTAGTAAAGCTACGGCCCCAATTCCAAAAAAGTTGGGACACTTTGTTAAATGTAAATAAAAACAAAATTCAATGATTCATCTCTTGAATCCATATTTTATTACAAAAGACCACAAGCAACACATCAAATGTTGAAACTAAGACATTTTACCATTTCATCATAAACAATAGATCATTTTGAATTTGATGACAGCAACACATCTCAAAAAAGAAGAGACGGGGCAACAAAAGGCTGGAATAGTAAGTGGTACTACTGAAAAACAGCTGGAGGATCATTTTGCAAGTAATTAGGTTATTTGGCAACAGGTCAGTAACATCACTGGGTTAAAAAGTATTTAAGTTGAAAGTACTTATTTGTGCCAGTTTTCATCATCTTGCACAATCTGAGCCCATTTCTGCCACTTTACACCAATTCAGCCAAATTTTAACCAGTTTTCACTGCTTTTTAAACAAATTTTTGTACACTTTTTATATATTCTTGCTACTTTAAACCAATTTCTTCCACTTTTTTAATCCCAATTCTCCAAAATTTCTGCAAATTTCTTCCACCTTTAAGCAATTCTTTCAAATCCTTTCTACCACCTCCCACCCATTATTGCCACTATCAAACCCTTTTCACCACTTCTATGTCCATTTAAACCACATCTCACCATTTTTGTACCCATTTTTGCCAGTTTAACCACATTCTCCCTATTTCTCTGCCTCAGTAAATCAATTTCTGCCAGTTTAAACCATTATTTACCTTTCTTGATTCCATTTCACCACATTTTCCACAAATGTCTGACAATTTTAAGGCAATATTGCCACTATTAACTCCTTTTACCACCTTATGCCTGTTTCTGCCACTTTCATCTACTTCTAAAATCCCAGTTCACCACCCTTTCTTCCAATCTTTATCCATTTTTTAACCCATTTTAATTCGTTTTTTTAAGAAAAGGGACTTCCATTTTTAAGATAGCGATGTACTATGGCACAAATTAACCAAAACAATATATGTTACTTTGATAATAGTGGTTTTTATTCAGGTAAAAAAATGAAATATGGTTATCACAGCTTAACTTGAGGATTTTGGTGACCTCTATGGGCTCCAGTTTGGCTGGGCCTCAGAAAGCTCTCCCTTCATCTCTCCCCTTATGAGCAGCCTTGTCTACATGACTATTCTAGAATGTGCATGGCTATGTTCAAGGTGTCAGTTCTTCTCTCATGAACCATCAAGTCAGCACCAATTCTTAGAGACCTGCCACATGTTTAGGGAGTTGACACATTATTGTCTGCATGGATCTTTAAGTGCTTGTCCAGAAAACATTTCCTGGTAAATGATATTCCACAGGTACCACAGGTGTATGGCTTTGTACCTGTGTGAGTTTTAATATGCAGATTCAAATGTGATTTCGTACAGAATCTTTTCCCACAGGTGCTGCAGGAGTAAGGCTTCTCACCTGTGTGTCTTCTAATGTGGGCTGTCAATGAATGTTTATGTCTGAAAGATTTGTTGCATATTTCGCAGGTATGTGGTTTTTCACCTGTATGGATTTTTATGTGTAGATCCAAATGACATTTTCTTGTGAATGATGTCCCACAGGTACCACAGGTGAACGGCTTGGTACCTGTGTGAGTAAGAATGTGATTATTCATTTCTGATTTCTTACAGAATCTTTTATCACAGGTGCTGCAGGAGTAAGGCTTCTCACCTGTGTGTCTTCTCATGTGGAGTGTCAACTCACCTTTTAATCTAAAAGTTTTGTTGCAAATCATGCAGGTATGTGGTTTTTCACCTGTATGAATTTTTAAGTGTTTGTCTAAAGTACATTTATGTGTGAATGATGTCCCACAGGTACCACAGGTGTACGGTTTTATACCTGTGTGAGTGTGAAGGTGATGATTCAAAGTTAATTTCCGACTGAATTCTTTTCCACAGGTGCTGCAGGAGAAAGGCTTCTCACCTGTGTGTGCCATCATGTGTTGTTTCAAACTCTGATTATATTTAAATCCTTTTCCACATACTTCACATGAATACAGCCCCTCACCTGTGTGTTTTCTGTCTTTATCTTGTCTTGGTTTTGATTTTACAGTTATCTCTGTTTCTTTCCGCTTGTTCTCTTTGGGATCTTGATTCTCAGCAACATGAGAGTTGTGAGAAAGGAGCTGGTGTTCATTTAGTCCATATGCTTCTCTGTGTTCACTTTCCTCCTGAGTAGGAGTCATTATCAACATGTCAGTCTCCTCCTGTTTGATCCACTCTCCCTCCTGCTCCTCTTTCATCTGTGGAGGCTCTGGCTCCTCCTGGTCCAGACTGGACTTCCTCTCCTGGTGACAGAGCTGCTGCTCATCCTCCTCCTCCTTACACACATGTTGCTGTGGGGGATCTGGAGAAACAAAAACAAAACAACAACAAAACAAACATAACAAGTAACTTTAACAGTAACATGATCCAACATTTGTCATGAAAAAGCAGAGGAGTCAGAGTCTCTTTTCTAGCAGATCTCACATATCAAAGGTACAGCTTCTCAGCAGTGTCAGTTCTTCTCTCATGAACCGTCAAGTCAGCACCATGCAGCGATATGAAATATCATAAATCAATATTTCTATAAACCTTGTAATAATAATATTAAAGGGACACCACCCAGGTTATTCTGGTAAATTGATTATGGAATAACCAATTTTAAAATGTAATTATGAATTAATTACAAATCTTAATCATTATTAACTTATGCAATCAATTATAAATCAATCTCATACCTCAAACCATGAGTTCTCGTTTCAGTGACAACTTTCCAAAATAAAACTGTCTGGACAAAAGACTTGCGTTTTGTAGATTTATTACAAATCACAGAATTATAAGGTATATATCACGTAGCTCATCTGAATCAGAGGAGTCAATAAAAAGGCATTAAAAAACTCAGCCTGTGGCAACAAATAGCATGAACGCTATAAAAACAGCTGGATCAAAAACAAAGTTAACGAAGATTTATAAATTCCAAAAGAAAGGTTCGAACTTGGCGCAGACTTGGAAGGAACACAGAAAAAGAAATAGCATGATTCAGGGAGAAGAAGTCTTAAGGGAAGCAAATTAACTAGAAGAAGAGAGAATAAGAAAAGACTTGATGAGAAGACTAAGAAAAACCTAAAGAAAGGACTAAAAAGACTGCATTTGCTTTGAAACACTTCTTAAACTGAGAGGGGAGGTGCGGGTTCTTCTGAGCCTCCCCAAATCCCTAGGAGATCAAACCCACTCTTCCTTGAATTAATAATTCATGATAAGGCAAGTAGGAAAAGCATACAGTTATAAAATTCTAGAATAATATCACATCACAGTTAAACGTGAAGAACAATGTAACTGAAAATCTTTGGCCTGGGAGTGGGGCTCTATGGCAAGTGCCTGGTGGCTGGGCCTGCACCCATGAGGCCCGGCCAGGCACAGCCCGAAGAGGCAACGTGGGTCCCCCCTCCCATGAGCTCACCACCCATGGGAGGGGCCATATACTTCGGGTGCATTGTGAGCTGGGTGGCAGCCAAAGGCAGAGACCTTGGTGGTCCAATCCTCAGCTTTAGAAGTTGGCTCTAGGGACGTGGAAAGTCACCTCTCTGGTGAGGAAGGAGCCTCAGCTTGTGTGCGAGGTTGAGAGGCACCAGCTAGTTATAGTTGGTCTCACCTCGATGCACAGTTTGGGCTCTGGAACCAATCTCCTTGAGAGTTGTTGGACTCTCTTTCACTCTGAAGTTGCCCTTGGTGAGAGGTGCCAAGGCTCACAGCCTGTAAATTGGGGTTTACCCTGGTGGACGAGAGGGTAGCCCCCCCCCCCGCCTTTGGATGGAGGAAGGAGTCCTGACTGTTGTTTGTGCGTACGCACAAACAACAGTCAGGACCCAAACAATTCAGTTCTGTTCATAACTTTCATGGACATCACTTCTAGGCCCAGCCAGGTCTCTGCTTTTTGCAGATGATGTGGTTCTGTTGGCTTCATCAGGCCGGGATCTTCAGCTATCACTGGAACAGTTCTCAACTGAGTGTGAAGCGGCTTGGATGAGCATCAGCACCTCCAAATCCGAGACAATGTTCTCAATTGGAAAAGGGTGGAATGCCCTCTCCAGATTGAAAATGAGATCCTGCCCCAAGTGGAGGAGTTCAAGTATCTCTGGGTCTTGTTCACTAGTGAGGGAAGAATGGAGCTGGAGATTGACAAGCGAATCGATGTGGCATCGGCAGTGATGCGGCCTCTGCATTGGAGAAGCTCGGCCGTCTGGGAGGGACTCAGAGTAGAGTCGCTGCTCCTCTGCGCCAGATGAGGTGGCTAAGGCATCTGGTCCGGATGCCTTCTGGTGAGGTGTTCCGGGCAGGTCACACCGGGTGGAGGCCCTGGGGC
Organism: Cheilinus undulatus; assembly: GCF_018320785.1. NCBI lineage: Eukaryota > Metazoa > Chordata > Actinopteri > Labriformes > Labridae > Cheilinus > Cheilinus undulatus. The sequence goes on along the minus strand of NC_054884.1, from coordinate 38,534,169 downwards.
AGACCCAGGACATGGTGGAGGGACTATGTCTCTCGGCTGGCCTGGTATCAGCTTGGGATCCCCTGGGAAGAGCTGGACGAAGTGGCCGGGGAGAGGGAGGTCTGGGCTTCCCTGCTTAGACTGTTGCCCCCGCAACACGACCTCAAATGAGCGAAGGAAGATGGATGGATGAATGAAAATATTTGGCATAAGCATTTGGACATAAGGACATAAAGGTGGTCGGCCACGTGGAGGCGTGTGGTTTTGTTGTTTGTCCAGAGATAGGAAGCATTGGCCAGTCAGAGAGCACCATTGTTGGAGTGTGAAACTGTCTCTTGTGATCTGTCCTGAATCAGGAGTGTCAACCTTGGCTCCTCTAAGTCTAAGAAAGAGAATTCTGAGAGACCTGCCACATGTTTAGGAAGTTTACACATTATTGTCTGCATGGATCTTTAAATGCTTGTCCAAAGACCTTTTCTGTCTGAATGATCTTCCACAGGTACCACAGATGTATGGCTTTGCACCTGTGTGAGTTTTAATGTGCAGATTCAATTGTGATTTTGTACAAAATCTTTTTCCACAGGTGCTGCAGGAGAAAGGTTTCTCACCTGTGTGTGTTCTCATGTGGACTGTAAAAGCACTTTTATGTCTAAAAGATTTGTTGCACATTGTGCAGGTAAGTAGGTTTTTACCTGAATGGATTTTTATGTGGAGATCCAAATGACTTTTTTTTGTGAATGATGTCCCACATGTGTCACAGGTGTAGAGGTTTGTATCTGTGTGAGTAAGAATGTGCTTATTCAAATTTGATTTCTCACAGAATCTTCTTCCACAGGTGCCACAGGAGTAAGGCTTCTCACCTGTGTGTATTCTCATGTGGACTGTCAAATTACCTTTATGTCTAAAAGATTTGCTGCACATTGCACAGGTATGTGGTTTTTCACCTGTATGGATTTTCATGTGGCTATCCAAATGACATTTTTGGTTGAATGATTTTCCACAGGTGCTGCAAGAGTAAAGCTTCTCACCTACGTGTGTTCTCATGTGGGCTGTCAAATTATTTTTTTTACTGAAAGGCTCATTGCACATTGTGCAGGCATGTAGTTTTTCACCTGTATGTACTTTTAAGTGCCTTTGCAAATAAGATTTTAATGTGAATGATCTTCCACAGGTATCACAGGTGTACACCTTTGTACCTGTGTGGGTAAGAATGTGCTTATTCAAATCTGATTTCCAACTGAATCTTTTTCCACAAGTGCTGCAGAAGTAAGGCTTCTCAGGTGTGTGTCTTCTTGTGTGGACTACCAGAGAACTTTTTAGTGCAAATGATCTTCCACAAGTGCCACAGGTGTACAGGTTTGTATCTGTGTGAGTTTTAATGTGCTTATTCAAAGCTGATGTCTCACAGAATCTTCTTCCACAGGTGCTGCAGGAGTAAGGTTTCTCACCTGTGTGTGTTCTCATGTGGACTGTCAATGAATGTTTATCTCTGAAAGATTTGTTGCACATTGTGCATGCATGTGGTTTTTCCGCTGTATGGATGTTCATGTGCCTATCCAAATGTCTTTTATGGTTGAATGATCTTCCACAGGTACCACAGGTGTACAGCTTCGTACCTCTGAGAGTACGAATGTCCCGTTTCAAAGCTGATGTGTCAGTCTCCTCCTGTTTGATCCACTCTCCCTCCTGCTCCTCTTTCATCTGTGGAGGCTCTGGCTCCTCCTGGTCCAGACTGGACTTCCTCTCCTGATGACAGAGCTGCTGCTCATCCTCCTCCTCCTTACACACATGTTGCTGTGGGATGTCTGGAGATACAAAAACAACACAAAGTGAAGGTACAGGAAAACATGATGCCAGTGTGTATCATGCAACTGTTTTTTAGAGCCTGAGGGTCTTTAAATCTCCCATACTGTGTATAAAGTAGGTTTAGTTGTTGTCACATAGATTACACTGTTTGTGCTGACTCTTCAATGGGCTTGAGTTTGTGTAACACTTTTATAGTCGTCTGACTGCTCAGAACGCTTTAACATACCTACCCATTCACACTAGGGCTTGGCAATTAATCACAAATTAGATTAAATCACAATATGGCCTGCAGACAGTGCAGGATTTCCTGAACCTGAACTGTCAAAATACCAGTTTGATACAAGTTTATTTTTGCATCAGAGATTTTATGCTCAACACATTATGCATACACTTAAGTGTCTTTTTTCAGAGCAGTTAAAAAAAATCCTACTTTTCCTGTTCATGTATGATTTTATTAATCAAAACCAGAGTAACATAAAAAAAATTAGCATCCCATTCAGTGTAGCAATTGAGATCAAATTTGCTATATGAGAGAAAATTGCTAGTAGATTTCTATTTCAAATATTTCACCTCTAGTTTAATGTATCTAACATTGTGTTGGTTATAATATAGATTTATTGATTGTGTTTGTTGAACAATACATAAGATGAGGAACCTAAAATTAATCAAATATTAATCACAATATTAGGAGAAAAATCCCAATCAGATTGTTTTCTCAGCTTGTTCAGCCCTGGTTCACACCCATTCACTCCACATATATGCACTGATAGCAGAGGCTGCTAATCCATCCAGATGCATCCATACACACCTACACTCCACCGTCACAGCAGTAGGGTCAAACTGGGGTTCAGTGGCTGCTGAGGCTCAAACCCACAACTTTCAGATTGCGAGACTCAGATTGCGAGACATTGGACTGTACATGCTGAGCCACAGTCCATGGGTATTCCAAGTTTAGGATATTTCTCCATTGTGCAGATGATCAGTAAAAACACAAGCAGAAATGAGGGGAGAGGGCATTCAGGCTACATCAGTGATTTCTTCAGTAGATTTTAAAGTAATAAAAGCTTTAATAGGACATAAATATGAGTGGTTTACAGTTATGTTCATTTTACAATATGGATAATTAAAATAGTTTGAAGAAAATAACTGTTTTAATCAAAGGTAAACACTGAAATGTAAACTTTTTAATAACTAAGACTGGACTAAAATATTTTGGGGTTATCATCAACTAAAACTATAGAGAATTAAAATGACTAATATGTGACTAAATCTAAAAGAGCTTTTCATCTAAAGACTAAATTCAAAATAATTGTCAAATCAACACTGCAGCATTATTAGAGATGTTACGGCAATAGCTACAGTATTGATAACAATGTAACCAATATAAATACTACAATAAAGATAGAAGAATATTAACATGAAACAAAGTTTAAAAGCTTGTGTTTTCTGTTTTCATTCATACCCCAAGTCATGAATTCTCATTTCAGTGACAACTTTCCAAAATAAAACTGTCTGGACAAAAGACTTGCGTTTTGTAGATTTATTACAAATCACAGAATTACAACGTATATATAACGTAGCTCATCTGAATCAGAGGAGTCAATAATAAGACATTAACAAAAACTCAGTCTGCTGCAACAAATAGCGTGAATGCTAAAAAAATAGCTGGATCAAAAAAAAAAGTTAATGAAGATTTACAAAGTCCTAAAAAAGGTTTGGACTTGGCGTAGACTTGGAAGGAGCACAGAAAAAGAAATATGTATTCCATGGCAAAGAAGTCCTAAGGGAAGAAATATAATTAAAAGAGAAACTAAGAAAAGACTTGATGAGAAGACTAAGAAAAACCCAATGAAAAGACTAAAAAGACTGCATGTGCTTTGAAACACTTCGTCTTAAACCCAGAGGGGAGGTGCGGGTTCTTCTGAGCCTCCCCAAATCCCTAGGAAATCAAATATCACGTCTCAAACCCACTCTTCATCGAATGAATAATTCACAATAAGGCAAATAGGAATAGCAAACGGTTATAAAATTCTAGAACAGTAATACTCAACCCATGGCTCTTGATCCGCATGTGGCTCTTTAGTGACCAGTTGCAGCTCCTCTATGGCTTACTTTTAAAAAATCCTCCTGAAATCCTCTATAATGGTTGAAACTGTCAGCAGTAAGGACTCATTGCAATAAGTCATATCAATAAATCTAAGTCCACACAAAGAAGACAGACTTTAACTTCCAAATTCAAACAAAAACTCATATGTTATTACATCGGGTGCACCCAGGATGGAGGAACGTGCATAAAAGAGCGCAGAGGATGTCCACCGATGGCGCGTCTCATCAGTATGTTGTTCATTGAGGTGTGCTGTCTTGTGTTCAAGGTGAAGCTTCTAATATTTTGCGATGCGCATCATCATCAACGAGCCAAACACACACGTGTCATATTTTGAAATAATGTAAATTTGAGTAAAACTTGTCCAATCGTGGGTGTTTTATTTGATCTTAAATGTAATAATAATAATAAATACTGTCAAAAGGGCAGAAACAGAAAAATGAAAGCAACAAACTGGCAGGACAGAATGATCTGTGAGGGGGGCTGCAGGTGTGAGGCAGGGTCGGTTTTAGCCATTTGGAGGCCCAGGGCAAAGACCAATATGGGGACCCTCCCCCTTTAGCTAAAAGCAATAATAATGAGAGGGAAAAAATAGAAAGCATAACTTTAAGTTAATGGAGTCACATAACTACAGTAAATGTCCAAAATATGAAATATTAATACCCGAACAGACACCTGTAATTCATCAGCTCTTTGAAAGCTTCTCATAGCTCGAAGTCGGCACAGTCCGATATTTTAAGAAGACTTTAGTCCAGGTGGAACTTAAATAAATAAAAACATATGCTTATTATCTGTGAAATATCCTTTTTTTCTGACACTATACAGACATTTTTATGTGGACTATTTCATCCTATTTAACAACACAATAATCCACCAATTCACTGTTTCATTTCAACTATGGATAGAGTGATCATCACATGGCTGGTGTTGGATGGTGGCTCCTGCAATAGTATTTTTAAGACAATGTGGCTCTTGGATAGAATAAGGTTGAGTACCACTGTTCTAGAATAATATCACATCACAGTTAACCATGAAGAACAATGTCAATGAAAGCATTTGGCACAAGAATAAGCATTTGGACATAAGGACATAAAGGAGGTCGGCCACGTGGAGACATGTAATGACTGATACCGGGCATTAGATGGCACTGTTGGTCCATGGAAGACTGATTAAAACTCAGGCTTTTGGTTCTTCTTTGATTTAAGTGTTACAAACATCAGAAACATATCATTGTGTTCAAATTCTTCTATCTAAGAAGAATATGAAAATGTCCTGTTGAACAAACTTATATTTACAGAATTTATGGGATTTCCAGTCCATACAGTTTGCAGTCCTGCAGAGAGAACACAAGTCATTTATGACTCATCTGGCTTTGTTGTCTGTCCAGAGATGGGAAGCATTGGCCAATCAGAGAGCACCATTGTTGGGGTGTGAAACTGTCTCTTGAGATCTGTCTTGAATCAGGGATGTCAAGTTTGTCTCCTCTAAGTCTAAGAAAGAGAATTCTGAGAGACCTGCCACATGTTTAGGTAGTTTACACATTATTGTCTGCGTGGATCTTTGCATGCTTGTCCAAAGACCTTTTCTGTGTGAATGATCTTCCACAGGTACCACAGATGTATGGCTTTGCACCTGTGTGAGTACGAATGTGCTGTTTAAATTGTGATTTTGTACAAAATCTTTTTCCACAGGTGCTGCAGGAGAAAGGCTTCTCACCTGTGTGTGTTCTCATGTGGGGTATAAAAGCACTTTTATACCTGAAAGATTTGTTGCATATTGTGCATGTATGTAGGTTTTTACATGAATGGATTTTTATGTGGCTATCCAAATGTCTTTTTTTTGTGAATGATCTTCTACAGGTACCACAGGTATAGAGATTTGTATCTTTGTGTGTGAGAATGTGCTGATTCAAATAAGATTTCTGACTGAATCTTTTTCCACAGGTGCTACAGGAGTAAGGCTTCTCACCTGTGTGGTGACTCATGTGGACTGTCAAAGAACTTTTACGTCTGAAAGATTTGTTGCACATTGTGCAGGTATGTGTTTTTTCACCTGAATGGATTTTTAAGTGACATTGCAAATGACATTTTTGTGCAAACGATCTTCCACAGGTATCACAGGTGTATGCCTTTATACCTGTGTGTGTAAGAATGTGATGATTCAAATGTGATTTCCTGTAGAATCTTGTTCCACAGGAACCGCAGGAGTAAGGCTTCTCACCTGTGTGTTTTCTCATGTGGACTGTTAAATCATGTTTAAGTCCAAAAGATTTGTCGCACAATGTGCAGGTATGTGGTTTTTCACCTGTATGGATTTTTAAGTGCCTTTGCAAGCTACATTTATGTGTGAATGATCTTTCACAGGTATCACAAGTGTACGGCTTTATACCTGTGTGAGAGAGTATGTGCCGATTCAAAAAATATTTCTGATTGAATCTTTTTCCACAGATGCTGCAGGAGTAAGGCTCCTCACCTGTGTGTGTTCTCATGTGGGCTGTCAAATTAGCTTTTTGTGTGAATGATGTCCCACAGGTATCACAGGTGTATGCCTTTATACCTGTGTGAGTAAGAATGTGCAGATTCAAATGTGATTTCCTACAGAATCTTTTTCCACAGGTGCTGCAGGAGTAAGGCTTCTCACCTGTGTGTGTTCTCATGTGTACAGTCAAATGGTATATTATTCCAAAAGATTTATTGCACAATGTGCAGGTATGTGGTTTTTCACCTGTATGGATTTTTGAGTGGCTATCCAACTTACTTTTTTTAATGAATGATCTTCCACAGGTATCACAGGTGTACGGCTTTGTACCTGTGTGAGTTTTAATGTGCTGATTCAAATGTGATTTCCTATAGAATCTTCTTCCACAGGTGCTGCAGGAGTAAGGTTTCTCACCTGTGTGTGTTCTCATGTGGTCTCTCAAAGAACTTTTATGTTTGAAAGATTTGTTGCACACTGAACAGATATATGGTTTTTCACCTTTATGGATTTTTATGTGGCTATCCAAGAGTCTTTTATGGTTGAATGATTTTCCACAGGTATCACAGGTGTGCGGCTTCGTACCTGTGAGAGTACGAATGTGTTGATTCAAAGCTGATGTGTCAGTCTCCTCCTGTTTGATCCACTCTCCCTCCTGCTCCTCTTTCATCTGTGGAGGTTTTGGCTCTTCTTGGTCCAGACTGGACTTCCTCTCCTGGTGACAGAGCTGCTGCTCAACCTCCTCCTCCTTACACACATGTTGCTGTGGGACGTCTGGAGATTCAAAAGCAAAACAAAGTGAAGGTAGATGAAAAACACAGTGCCAATATGTATTGTACAACTCACTGTTGGAGCCTGAGGGTCTTTAAATCTCCCATACTGTGTATAAAGTAGGTTTAGTTGTTGTCACATAGACTACATTGTTTGTGCTGGACTCTTCAATGGGCTTGAGTTTGTCTTACACTTTTATAGTCGTCTGAGAGCTCAGAAAGCTTTAACACGTAACCATTCACACTAGGGCTAGGAAAATTAATCACAAATTAGATTAAATCACACTATGGCCTGCAGACAGTGCAATATTTCCTGCACCTGAACGGTGTCAAAATACCAATTTGATACAAGTTTATTTTTGCAGCAACGGTTTCATGCTCAACACATTATGCAGACATTCAAGTTTCTTTTTCAAAGGATTTTACAAAAAAACCTACTTTTCCTGTTCATGTATGATTTTATTAATCAAAACCAGAATAATATAAACAAACTGCATCCTATTCAGTGTAGCACTTGAGATCGGATTTTCTATATTAGAGAAATTCACCATTAGATATGTTTTTACAATATTTCACCTCTAGTTTAATGTATCTAACATTGTGTTGGTTATAATATAGATTTATTGATTGTGTTTGTTGAACAATACATAAGATGAGGAACCTAAAATTAATCAAATATTAATCACAATATTAGGAGAAAAATCCCAATCAGATTGTTTTCTCAGCTTGTTCAGCCCTGGTTCACACCCATTCACTCCACATTCATACCTCAAGTCATGAATTCTCGTTCCAGTGACAACTTTCCAAAATAAAACTGTCTGGACAAATGACTTGTGTTTTGTAGATTTATTACAAATCACAGGATTACAATGTATATATCATGCAGCTCATCTGAATCAGAGGAGTCAGTAAAATGACATTAGAAAAACTCAGTCCTTTGCAAAAAAAATAGCATGAATGCTATAAAAATAACTAAATAAAAAAAATTTAATGAAGATTTACAAAGTCCCCAAAAAAAGGTTCAGACTTGGCGCAGAAGAAGGAAAGAGAGAAAAAGAAAAGACTTGATGAGAAGACTAAGAAAAACCTCAGGAAAGGACTAAAAGACTGCATGTCCTTTGAACCACTTCGTTTTAAACAGAGAGGGGAGGTGCGGGTTCTTCTGAGCCTCCTGAAATCCCCTGGAGGTCAAATATCACATCTCAGACCTACTCTACACCAAACTGATAATCCACGATAAGGCAAGAAGGAATAGCATACGCTTATAAAATTCTAGAATAATATCACACCACAATTAAACATGAAGAACAATGTAACTGAAAGCATTTGGACACAAGGACGTAAAGGAGGTCAGCCACGTGGAGACATGTGGTGACTGATAACAGGCATTAGATGGCCCTGTTTGTCCATGGATGACTGATTAAAACTCAGGCTTTTGGTTCTTCTTTGATTTGAGGGTTACAAACATCAGAAACATATCATTGTGTTCCAATTCTTCTAAGAAGAATATGAAAATGTCCTGTTGAACAAACCTATGTTAACAGTATTTATGGGATTTCCAGTCCAGAGTTTGAGTCCTGATGAGAGAACACAAGTTATTTATGACCCATCTGGTTTTGTTGTTTGTCCAGAAATAGTAAGCATTGCCCAATCAGGGAGCACCATTGTTGGGCAGTGCAACTGTCTCTTGAGGTCTGTCTTGAATTAGGACTGTCAAGTTTGGCTCCTCTAAGTCTAAGAAAGAGAATTCTGAGAGACCTGCCACATGTTTAAGAAGTTTACGCATTATTGTCTGCATGGACTTTTACATGGTTTTCCAAAGAAACTTTATGTCTGAATGATGTTCCACAGGTACCACAGGTGTACGGCTTTGCACCTGTGTGTGTGAGAATGTGCCGATTCAAATGCGATTTCTGACAGAATCTTTTTTCACAGGTGCTGCAGGAGTAAGGCTTCTCACCTTTATGTCTTCTCATGTGGAGTGTCAACTCAGCTTTCCGTCTGAAAGATTTGTCGCACATTGTGCAGGTATGTGGTTTTTCACCTGTATGGATTTTTAAGTGCCTTTGCAAACTACATTTATGTGTGAATGATGTTCCACAAGTACCACAGGTGTATGCCTTTATACCTGTGTGAGTAAGAAGGTGATCATTCATGTCTGATTTCTGACAGAATCTTTTTCCACAGGTGCTACAGGAGAAAGGCTTCTCACCTGTGTGTCTTCTCATGTGGACTGTCAAATAAACTTTTTGTGCGAATGATGTCCCACAGGTGCCACAGGTGTATGGCTTTGTATCTGTGTGAGTACGAATGTGCTGATTCATATGTGATTTGGAATAGAATTTTTTTCCACAGGTGCTGCAGGAGTAAGGTTTCTCACCTGTGTGTGTTCTCATGTGGACTGTCAATGAATGTTTATCTCTGAAAGATTTGTTACACATTGTGCAGGTATGTGTTTTTTCCACTGCATGGATTTCTATGTGGCTATCCAAATGACATTTTTGGTTGAATGATATTCCACAGGTACCACAGGTGTACAGCTTTATACCTGTGTGAGTAAGAGTGTGCCGATTCAAAGCTGATGTGTCAGTCTCCTCCTGTTTGATCCACTCTCCCTCCTGCTCCTCTTTCATCTGTGGAGGCTCTGGCTCCCGGTCCAGACTTGACTTCCTCTCCTGGTGACAGAGCTGCTGCTCATCCTCCGCCTCCTCCTCCTCCTCCTCCTCCTCCTCCTTACAAACATGTTGCTGTGGGACGTCTGGAGATACAAAAACACAACAAAGAAGGTAGAGGAAAAATACAGTACCAGTATGTATCGTGCAAATGATTATTAGAGCCTAAGGGTCTTAAAATCTCCCATACTGTGTATAAAAAGTCCAGATCAGACGAAGAAATAAAATGAAGAACTGTATTGTTATTAGACTGCAGAGAATGAGCTGTACATAAAGTTGCATAAAGATGCACAGTGTAGCAAGTCACAAAAACATTTCAATCTTCAGTAAAGCAAAATTACTCTAAATCCCAGATCAGACCAAAGATTTACAACCAGGCAAGCTGAAACTGACAACACCATCAGCTGGTCTGACTGGAGCTGTTCTGTCTGGTTGTGTCATGAATCTTGGTGTGAACTGGGCTTCACGTGTTACTTTTCTCACTATGTAACACAAGAATGTTTTTAGTGGCAGTAGATATGGGCAATATGGAATAAAAAAATTTATCTCAATATTTTGCTGTATTTATTGCCATAAAATATAAATCACAATAAAAAAATAGCACCATTCAACACAATCTTTTTGGCTAGGTAAACTGTATCAAATGGGCTGCTTAACTACACCAGCTACATATAAATATAGATAAATAAATTAATGATGGACGATACGTATTTTTTGAACCTATGCCGATAACCAATAATTTCCTACACCTGATGGCTGATAACTGACAAGAACCAATAATTTTTTCTCAATTGTTGATTTTAAAAAATACATTTATTTGATGTATTTATGCACATCTGGGGGTAAAAGGGGGTTAATATGTAGTGAGCAAAGATCTCAATAATGAATTCTAACTGACATCACTCATGTTTACATCAAAAAACAACGAACTATTCTGACTTTACCACTGTATTTGTTAACTTTTTTTTTTTTAAACATTTGTGTACCAAAGTACAACATACACGAACAACTGACATAGCTTTTTCCCCTTTTTGCTTGAAATGAATTAAGTATCTTGTCAAGTGGTCAAATCTGAAATTTCAATCAACTAAACAAGAATTCAGCTGACTTATGTCAAATCAGACATGAAACCAAATGATAACAGGCTGTCATGATTAACAAATGGTGGCGTTTGGGGGTCTCTTTTTTTGTTTTTGCTGCATAAGTCAGAAATAAAGAGAGCTGATGTTTTACAAAAAGAATAAAAAATATGCAATAACATAAGTCAGATCAGAAAAAAGTTAAGAATGTAAAGTTCACTGTGGTGTGTGGGTAAACTTTGGTTCCTAACGTCAATCAGACTGAATGAAACCACATCAAACAGAGCAGGAAGGGATAGGTCCATGACAGCAGCGGTGGATCAGGAGACTTGTCAGAATGATGTTTTCATTTTGAGAATATATGCAATATCAGCCAATGATTTATCGGTGCAGATAATTATATATATATCGATTCATGTAGGGATATTTTAGTTAAAAAAAAAAAAAAAAAAAAAACTATGTCTCTTCCACATTTAAGAGATTCAAAGAGAAATTGAGTTGGAAATAATACAAAAAAATGTTCCAACTTGGGACATCATTTAAGATAGGGTTTGCATTAAAAACTGACCCTACACTAGAAGTGTTTACATTACTATTTTACCTCCATGAGGTAACACAATACTTCTGTCAAGCTCTTCAAAATAAAAGTCCGCAGCTGTAGTTTTTTTACTGAAACGCTTTTATTGTGAACGCCTTCACTAGGAAATGTGTTCAAGTCATTAGCAGCTCAACACACCTCATCAGGATAGAGATGAAATGCAAAACTTGGGAGTGCAGTTAGACAGAAGTAAACCTAGAGAGAGTTGAAAAAATTAAAATAAAAAAATAAAACATGTTTTCTGTGTTCCTATACTTAGAGAGAATTTGAGTATGCCGTCAAAGGCTTGTTGTAAGGGGAGAAGGGGGTTAATAACACTTGAATATGGATTAAAAAGCATTATCTCTTTTTAATTTTGTTATACTGTGATTTAATACCGTATTGTCAAAGGCAAGAAAAATACTGTGATATGATTTTTAAACCATATCGCCCAGGCCTAGTCTGGTGGTTCCTAAAGTGGAGCAGAGCTGCCAGGCTTCACCATGTTTGTTTTTATAGAGATAAGTCACTTACTACAAGTCCAAGTTGAAACTCTTGTTGTTAAATTAATAAAAATGAAAATACTGTAAGTAAATTTGATACATTATTTTTAACTAAGTTTGACTGATTCCATGATGTATAATTACACTGAAGCCTATAAGTTTTAAACTGTGGTAGTAAAGTAACAGTGCTAATAAAAACAAACTTGCACCATGTTATCATATTATGTACATTCTATGTTGTTGTAAATGTTATATTATCCTAACTTTATAGAAAATCTACATGAGATGCGAGTTTATTACTCACATCTTTCTAAATATTAGACTAAGCACTCCATCATTTCCTCATGTAAACGGTGGGGCCGTGAGTAATTTGCGCGGCTCTAAAACAAAGGAATAGGGAATCATAAAATATAGCACACTGCAACAAACTCATCCTCTGTATCAACTCCGCCTTCGGCCATGTTTGTTATGTTTCTGTACGTGAGTTTTGAGTGCATCGCAATTGATGACGAAAGTGTGTGTGACAGTCGCAAACATACTCCATCAACCATAGTTTATCGTTATTATCGAGGAATGCCGTTTCCTCATCATGGAAAGTTTTTTTTTGTGGGATATCGCAAACAATAAGATAACGCCCATTCCTAAATAGCAGCAATATGGTAACATAACAAGTGACTTTAACAGTAACATTACCTAACACTAGTCATTAAAAAGTAGAGGAGTCAAAGTCTCTTTTCTAGCAGATCTCAGATATCAAAGGTACAGCTTCTCAGCAGTGTCAGTTCTTCTCTCATGAACCATCAAGTCAGCACCAATTCTGAGAGACCTGCCACATGTTTAAGAAGTTTTTACATTATTGTCTACATGGACCTTTAAGTGCTTGTCCAGAAAACATTTCTGTGTGAATGATCTTACACAGGTACCACAGGTGTAAGGCTTTGTACCTGTGTAAGTAATAATGTGAAGATTCAAAGCTGATGTGTCAGTCTCCTCCTGTTTGATCCACTCTTCCTCCTGCTCCTCTTTAATCTGTGGAGGCTCTGACTCCTCCTGGTCCAGACTAGACTTCCTCTCCTGGTGACAGAGCTGCTGCTCAACCTCCTCCTCCTTACACACATGTTGGTGTGGGACGTCTGGAGATACAAAAACAAAACAAAGCCAGGGGGGAGGACACATGTCATTAGTGCCACTATACAACTGTTTGTTCAGCCAAAATGTTTTACACCTATTCAATACCACATGATATCAATGACACATTTTTTGTTATTTTAAAGACTGATCATGAAAATAGGACAAAGTTTACATGTGAGTACACATGTTGCTGTTTGATCTACGGAGAGGCACTGCAACCCTATATTCGGTGAAGAATTGGTATAAGAACCTGGGTTTTTCATTGGATCAGTTACCCTGGATCATCAAACAAACGGCCTGACATTGATCCCTTCTTCTGTGAGGTACAATATCCCTCTGGACTTCTTCGTAGCCAAAAAGGCCTCATTGATTTCCATTAAAACAACAATTTTTAAATCTCATTCTCATTACATATAAAACCATGCATTTTGAAGGAATGTTGAGATATTTGACGTTTTTAAATGTATCGTAACAGATTCAGACGTCATTAATAGTAATGTGTGATGATTTCATAACAGGGCTGCACGGCAGCACAGGGGTTAGCGCTGTTGTCTCACAGCAAGAAGGTCCCTGGTTCACTTCCCGGTCAGGGCCTTTCTGTGCGGAGTAGGGATGGACCGATCCGATCCAATATAGGTATCGGGTCCAATATTGACGTAATTAATAGATCAGATATCTGACTGATGGCGCCGGTCCAAATGGCCGATCCAAATGGCCGATCCAAATCCATCCTACAGTTTGCGGTAGACCATGAATGCACAGCAGTCTAACATGAGACAGTCTGTGTGTAACTAAGCTAGTATCAGCTGGGGATGTTCTTAGCAGTATAATTACCTTGTAGATTAAACGTAAATCTATATTTAGAATAGTCAAAACTAGTCTAAAGAGGAGAGAACACAAAGAAAAGTGGGTGTGAGGTTAGCCTGACAACACTCTCTACAGCGTGGCTAGCATTGAAAGCTAGCGCCGCCCACCTTCGTTCCTCTTTGCAGATTAATATCGTGCTTTGATATTTGGCCTCTTTTCACTTTAGGTGAGTAGTCATACGTGAGCTTAACCCTCGACAGCCCACATACCACTTTATTTCCATCTACTACTTTGGAAAACTGTCGGACCAGTCTCCCTCCTATACGCTAACAGGTTAGCCACCGCAGATTCTCATTGTTTACATCTGGTGAAGGGTCAGAGAGTTAGCTGCGGCCATTAACTGAAGCGACAGTGGTCTCTAGTGGTGGGAGGTTCGTTAATAGAGCATTATAGACAGGGATTTCAAGCCCGTGTTCTTAAAAAATTATAGGTAATTGGTTTAACTGACTGTTAAAGTGGTAGTTTAACCTACTTGAGTTATGCTATTTAGGGTAAACATTGTTGTTTATAACTTACACTCAGTTGTTGTTTTTTGGATAATGTTGATTTTTTTTTTTTAGCAGTAGTTCAAATAAATTTGTTTGGAATACATTTGAATTCAATTCATTTTTGTTTTTTGCTTTTTAACAGGAGGAGCTGGGTGGTTTACTACAGCCTCATGTAACCTCACACATTATACCAACAACAATAATAATTGTTTATATACATATATATAACCCAACTTATATTTTTAATCCCAAAATATAATTATTATTATCCATGAATTTTCAAATTTACTGATTTACAAAAAAACTGAAAAAAATAGTAAAGCACATCATTATTTCTTGATTAATATGTCAAATTATAGTATTTACTTGCATTCCTGCACAGAAAAATTAGTTTTAGTGGTTGAATGTTATGCTTGATTCATTTCTGACTTCTCAGAGAAGCCCAGTGAGCCGGCTCTAATTTGGGTGAATTCAGTTTGAAATCCCTCATTCCTGCTCAAAATGGTAAAATGTGGAAAGCTCAGTGAAAATGAAAGAGTCCGCTTTAATGCACTTCATGATGCTGGATGGTCTTATGACAGGTGGTCTAATAAATTTGTTAAGCACTGTATATATATATATCTGTATCAGTATCGGTATGGGCACATATTTATCAGAATCAGATCGGAACTGAAAAAAAGTGGATCAGTGCATCCCTACTGCAGAGTTAGCATGTTTTCCCATGCATGCGTGGGATCTCTCTGGATACTCTGGCTTCCTCTCACCACCAAAGACATGCTCATTAGGTTAGTTGGTGACTCTAAATTGGCTGTAGGTGTGAATGTGATCGTTCCTGGTTGTCTGTCTCTATATATCAGCCCTGTGATTGTCTGGCGACCAGTCCAGGGTGTACCCCACCTCTCGCCAATGACAGCCCCCTGTGACCCCATCGGGATAAGCGGTGTAGAAAATGGATGGACATTGTATTCTCAAGAATCAAGTTGTACATGCTTCCTTGCTGTCCAGTGTTCACACAAAAATAAAAATAACGTACACACGGACTTATATTCAGAATCAGCTGCGACTCCCCCTCTTGCATATGGCGGTCGCGTGGCGCAGCCTCCCCAATGAAAGCCAGCAGTCCAGGCGGCCTCTATGTATGTATGTATGTCTTTTAATTTCAGTTGTTTCACGTCCTTTACTGTAATGTCTGTCTACGCGTGCAACACAAAAAGTTGTGGAGGCTGGATTGACCACAGTTTTGAAAAACTAGCGATTAGCTCGAATCCCTTTCAACAAAATATAGCCTATAAGCTAACCGTAGCCCGTTACGACTCAGTCTAGACGTATCAGTTATTGTTTATTTAACATATGAGACCCACATTTCGCCTTGTTAACAGCATCTCTGATCACAAATGCGAAGCAAATATCGTATCTCCTCACCTATTCTGTTGTGAGGGCTCCAATCGATATCCAGCATTCTGCGCTGACGGTTGATCTCTGCCTCGTTCTCGACGGCAGCTCTTGTAGCATCGTCACATATTTCCTCAGCTGCAGCAGTTGGCCGCTCGTTGACATCTCTAAACTTCTCCGCTGAAAACATTTTGGTTTTTTATTCAGCTGTAATGTTCCTCGGTGTTTTCCATAGACTGTAAAAAGAATGGCGCGTTCCCTGCTTCTTCCACTTCTTTTGAATTTCCGGCAGACTAGACGCAGCCACGGCGCATTGCTGCCCCCAACGGCCGTGATGGGAATTGCAGCTCTTTTCAGTGGTCCGGGTCATTTGGCGTAGGTCAGCGAAAAGAGATGACTCTTTAGGCTCCCAAACGGCTCTTTATTCAAGTACCAGTTTGGCTTCATTTAACCAGCCAGTTTTAACAATATAAACAATATAAAATGTAATAATTTTTCAAAATGTACTCTCTCCCCAAAACACCTTGTGAATCAGCAGCTGTCTGACTCACTTTAACAAGAGCTGATTAGTAAGCTTAACAAGGCTTGTTTTACTATTTTAATGTGATAAAAAACCACACTAATACAGAATGGGAAAATATGATATGAAACAACAGCATGACAAATATTAAGTGGTATACAGCTTTCCACGTGTAAATAAAATAGACATCTTTAACTATGTGCTTCAAAGAAAACTGACCCTTCTTGAAAATCAGGTTATTATGAAATAACTAGTACAGAACTGAACTAATCTGAAACAGACCACTTGATCAAAACATCCTCAAAGACTTTATAAAGAACAGACAGCAGAATAACTCACCTCAAGCGAAGCCATTAGAGAACTCACAATACTTTGTAACATGTAGTTAACACGCTAGTTCTGAAATTCAATTAATCTAACTATTCTAAATAAAATTCATTCGTGTAAAAATACATGTTTTTCATTTTCACTGTCATTAAAGGAGACATATTTTACCCTTTTAAGACAAGTTCATATTGTTCTCAGAGGTCCCAAAAACATGCCTGTGAAGTTTATTGCTGAAAAAAACACTCCAATATCGGATTTTTGCATGTCTAAAAACCCCTCTGTTTTAGCTCTTCTCAGAACAAGCTGTTTCTGTGTCTGTGGCTTTAAATGTTGATGAGCTGTCTGACGCCGCCCCTGACCACATCCCTCTCAGGAAATGGATGCAGCACTCATGACATTACAGACACCTTTTTTTCCAAAGTTTACACTGGGATTCAAACCATCAATCTCCCAGACCATAGTCAGCAGGGTAATCCACTGAGCTATCCAGCATCTCAGCTGGTAGCTGAGAGGATCAGTAGAGGAGGGCAGAAAGGGCAGCAAGTAGGGGAGGGCCAACCAAACCTGGGGGCGGGTGCTTAGGCCCCTGGTGAGGTCACTGGATGTAAAATCTGAGAACAGCTTGTTTCAGCACAGATTTTCTGAATGGTGGAGAAAGGGAGGGCGAGAGAAAATGGATTTTTGCGGTACTTGAGGGGATTGTGGACAGGCCAGGGACACATTTTTTTGTTAGAAAAGCCTGAAAAAGTGATTTTTGCATAATATGTCCCCTTTAAAAATGCAAATCCTCAAAGCGCATGCACAGTTTCTGTTTCTCTCCAATTTGTGTACCAGCCAAAGGTAAACATACACCTGTGTCAATGTGCAATGTGTTCAGCTCATACAGCCTTGAATTTCTCATAGATTATTCAGTAAAGCGCAGCGCTTCCTACTTATGAGCGCAGCCAAATAAAGTTAAGGCGAACTTTTTCCAATGTTTCAATTTCAATTTTTTCACATCTATGTGCTTCTTGGAAATATTAGGCAAACATCGATCTTTTTAATGATTTAACACAGAAACTTCAGCCTGACAAACTCCTGTCTCCTCCATCAGCTGTCATCGGGCTTAGCAACTGATGGAGGAAATGGCAGTTTTCAGACTGAGATTTAAGGGTGAAAACTAAAAAAAAAGAATATATAGTCATTTCCAAGGAGCAGACATATGATAAAGGGACATAGAAACAACCTTTTAAAAAAGTCCCTTTTTCACCAGCTGCGTTTGTAAGCAGGAAGCGCTGCACTTCATGTGATAAACCATGAGAAAACCAAGGCTGGAGAAGCCTGACTTGTTCATGAAAAAATAATATCTTTAAGCAGATATTTTCATTGTGACGTGAGTGAGCTAGACACGCATTTTTAGGTTTGTATGTGCCGTTAAACTGCGCTGCAGTGCTGTGAAACCTCTGCCTAAACTCCTGTCTCCTTCAGCAGCAGCGCATCAGGCTTTAATGTGCAACTGACGGCTGAAGTTTCTGTGTAACAACAACAACAACAACAACAACAACAACAACAACAAAAAGGATCTATGAGATCACAACAGGCAAGTAATATAGACGTATTACTTGTATTAATATAAACGTAGGCACTTTACGTCAAAGTCATCGTTCAGCCGGGTGTGACGTTCCCACTGGAGACGATAGGAGGCGAGCCGATAAAAACCCGTGTCCATTGCAGGGTCTGAATGCCGATTAGAGCCTTTCCCTCTGCCGTCAGGAGCTGATTGCTAGCGTGTGGGTTTTCCGTCCAGTGGGAAAGGGGTATTTGATACAAGTTTATTTTTGCATCAGAGATTTTATGCTCAACACATTATGCATACATTCAAGTGTCTTTTTTCAGAGTAGTTTACAAAAATCCTACTTTTCCTGTTCATGTATGTTTTTATTAATCATCATCCCATTCAGTGTAGCAATTGATATCAAATTTTCTACATGAGAGAAAATCACTATTAGATATCTATTTCAAATATCTCATCTCTAGATTAATGTATCTAATATTGTGTTGGTTATAAAATAGATTTATTGCTTGTGTTTGTTGAACAATACATAAGATGAGGAACCTGAAATTAAATAAATATTAAATCACAATTTTAGGGAAAAAATCCCAATCAGATTATTTTCTCAACTGGTTCAGCCCTAATTCACACCCATTCACTCCACATTCATGCACTGATAGCAGAGGCTGCTAATCCATCCAGATGCATCCAAACACATCTACACTCCACCGTCACAGCAGTAGGGTCAAACTGGGGTTCAGAGGCTGCTGAGGCTCAAACCCACAACTTTCAGATTGTAAGATGCCTGACTGTACCTGCTGAGCCACAGTCGATGGGCACTCCAAGCTTAGGATATTTCTCCACTATGCAGATGATCAGTAAAAACACAAGCAGAAATGAGGGGAGAGGGTACGGAAGAGTATTGGGGCCACTGAAAAAAAAATTTTTTGAGATGAAAATTTTTTTTTCACTTGTGAGAAAAAAGTCAGAATTCTGAGATTAAAGTCAGAATTCGGAGAAAAAATTCAGAATTCTGAGATTAAAGTCAGAATTCGGAGTTTAAAGTCAGAATTCTAAGATTAAAGTCAGAATTCTGAGGAAAAAAGTCAGAATTCTGACTTTATTCTTCAAATGAAAAAAATTCTCAGTTTTTTTTTTCAGAATTCTGAGATTAAAGTCAGAATTCTGACAAAATTTTTTTTTTCAGTGGCCCTAATATTCTTCCGTAAGAGGGCATTCAGGCTACATCAGTGACTTCTTCAGTAGATTTTCAAGTAATAAAAGCTTTAATAGGGCACAAATATGAGTGGTTTACAGTTATGTTCATTTTACAGTATGGATAATTGAAATAGTTTGAAGAAAGTAACTGTTTTCGTTAAAGGTAAACATTAAAATGTAAACTTTTTAATAACTAAGACTGGACTAAAATATTTTTTGGGTTTTTATCAACTAAAACTATAGAGAATTAAAATGACTAATATGTGACTAAATCTAAAAGAACTTTTCATCTAAAGACTAAATTCAAAATAACTGCCAAATCAACACTGCAGCATTATTAGAGATGTTACGGTAATAGCCACAGCATTGATAACAATGTTACCAATATAAATACTATGATAAAAACAGAAGAATATCAACATGAAACAAAAGTTTCAAATCCTGTGTTGTAGTGTTTTCATTCATACCCCAAGTCAGAATTCTTGTTTCAGTGACAACTTTTCAAAATAAAACTGTCTGGACAAAAGACTTGCGTTTTGTAGATTTATTACAAATCACAGAATTATAAGGTATATATCACGTAGCTCATCTGAATCAGAGGAGTCAATAAAAAGGCATTAAAAAACTCAGCCTGTGTCAACAAATAGCATGAATGCTATAAAAACAGCTGGATCAAAAACAAAGTTAACTAAGATTTATGGGGTCCCAAAAAAGGTTTGGACTTAGCGCAGACTTGGAAAGAACACAGAAAAAGAAATATGTATTCCATGGCAAAGACGTCCTAAGGGAAGAAAAATAATTAGAAGAAGAGAGAATAAGAAAAGACTTGATGAGAAGACAAAGAAAGACCTAATGAAAAGACTAAAAAGACTGCATTTGCTTTGAAACACTTCGTCTTAAACCCAGAGGGGAGAAGCGGGTTCTTCTGAGCCTCCCTGAATCCCGAGGAGATCAAATATCACGTCTCAAACCCACTCTTTATCGAATGAATAATTCACGATTAGACGAGTAGGAACAGCATACGGTTATAAAATTCTACAACAGTGATACTCAACCCACGGCTCTCGAGCTGCACGTGGCTCTTTAGCGACCAGTTGCAGCTCCGCTACGGCTTACTTTTAAAAAATCCTCCCGAAATCCTCTATAAAGGTGAAAACTATCAGCAGTAAAGACCCATTGCAACAAGTCATATCAATAAATCTAAGTCCACACAAAGAAGACAGACTTTAACTTCCAAATTCAAACAAAAACTCATATGTTATTACATCGGGTGCACCCAGGATGGAGGAACGTGCGTAAAAGAGTGCAGAGGACGTCCGCTATTGGCGCGTCTCTTCAGTATGTTCATTCATTGAGGTGTGCTGTCTTGTGTTCAAGATGAAGCTTCTAATGCCCTCATTTTAACAACTTTCTTCAGTCACTTCCTGCCAATGCTCTCCCATACTCGTATTTGATGATAAGTTTTGCAATGCGCATCATCAACAAGCCATTTGGAGGCCCAGGGCAAAGACCAATTATGGGGACCCTCCCCCTTTAGCTAAAAGCAATAATAATGAGAGGGGAAAAAATAGTAAGCATCCCTTTAAGTTAACAGAGTCACAGAACTACAGTAAATGTAAAAAATATGAAATATAAGTACCCGAACAGACACCCATAATTCATCAGCTCTTTGAAAGTTTCTCATAGCTCAAAGTCAGCACAATCCAATATTTTAAAAAGACTTTAGTCCAGATGGAACTTATGTAAATAAAAACATAAGCTTATTATCTGTGAAATATCCTTTCTTCTGACACTAAACAGACATTTAATGTGGCCTATTTCATCCCATTTAACAACACAATAATCCACCAATTCACTGTTTCATTTCAACTATTGATAGAGTGATTATCACATGCCTGGTATTGGATGGTGGCTCCTGTAATAGTATTTTTAAGACAATGTGGCTCTTGGGTAGAATAAGGTTGAGTACCACTGTTCTAGAATAATATCACATCACAGTTCAACATGAACAATATAACTGAAAGCATTTGGCACATGCATAAGCATTTGGACATAAGGACATAAAGAAGGTCGGCCATGTGGAGATGTGTGGTGACCGATACCGGTCATTAGATGGCCCTGTTGGTCCATGGAAGACTCTGATTAAAACTCAGGCTTTTGGTTCTTCTTTAATTTGAGGGTTACAAACATCAGAAACATATCATTGTGTTCCAATTCTTCTACCTAAGAAGAATATGAAAATGTCCTGTTGAACAAACTTATGCTTACAGTATTTATGGGATTTCCAATCCATACAGTTTGAGTCCTGCAGAGAGAACACAAGTCATTTATGACTCATCTGGCTTTGTTGTTTGTCCAGAGATGGGAAGCACTGGCCAATCAGAGAGCACAGGTGCTGCAGGAGAAAGGTTTCTCACCTGTGTGTGTTCTCATGTGGACTGTGAAAGCACTTTTATGTCTGAAAGATTTGTTGCACATTGTTTAAGTGGGTAGGTTTTTCCCCTGTATGGATTTTTATGTGGAGATCCAAATGACTTTTTTTTGTGAATGATGTCCTACAGGTGCCACAGGTGTAGAGGTTTGTATCTGCGTGAGTAAGAATGTGCTTATTCAAATTTGATTTCTCACAGAATCTTCTTCCACAGGTGCTGCAGGAGAAAGGCTTTTCACCTGTGTGTATTCTCATGTGGACTGTCAAATTACGTTTATGTCTAAAAGATTTGTTGCACATTGTGCAGGTATGTGGTTTTTCACCTGTATGTATTTTTAAGTGACTTTGCAAATTACACTGTTGTGTGAAAGATCTTCCACAGGTATCACAGGTGAACAGCCTTGTACCTGTGTGGATAAGAATGTGATGATTCAAATGTGATTTCCTGCAGAATCTTGTTCCACAAGTGCCGCAGGAGAAAGGCTTCTCACCTGTGTGTGTTCTCATGTGGACAGTCAAATCGTGTTTTTGTCCAAAAGATTTGTTGCACAATGTGCAGCTATGTGGTTTTTCCCCTGAATGGATTTTTAAGTGCCTATCCAAATGACTTTTTCTTGTGAATGATCTTTTACAGGTGCCACAGGTGTACAGCTTTGTACCTGTGTGAGAAAAAATGTGCTTATTCAAATGTGATTTCCTATAGAATCTTTTTCCACAGGTGCTGCAGGAGTAAGGTTTCTCACCTGTGTGTGTTCTCATGTGGTCTGTCAAAGAACTTTTATGTCTGAAAGATTTGTCGCACATTGTACAGGTATGTGTTTTTTTACTTGTATGGATTTTGAGGTGCCTTTGCAAAATACATTCATGTGTGAATGATCTTTCACAGGTATCACAGGTGGACTTTATACCTGTGTGAGTAAGAATGTGCCGATTCAAAGCTGATGTGTCAGTCTCCTCCTGTTTGATCCACTCTTCCTCCTGCTCCTCTTTAATCTGTGGAGGCTCTGGCTCCTCCTGGTCCAGACTTGACTTCCTCTCCTGGTGACAGAGCACCTGCTCAACCTCCTCCTCCTTACACACATGTTGCTTTGGGACGTCTGGAGATACAAAAAAAACACAAAGTGAAGGTAGATGAAAAACACAGTGCCAGAGGGGAGGTGCGGGTTCTTCTGAGCCTCCTGAAACCTCTAGGAGGTCAAAAATTGCATCTCAGACCTACTCTACATCAAATTGATAATTCACCATAAGGCAAGTAGGAATAGCATATGGTTATACAATTCTAAAATAATATCACGTCACAGTTCAACATGAAGAACAATGTAACTGAAAGCATTTGGACATAAGGACATAAAGTAGGTTGGCTGCATGGAGACTTGTGGTGACCGATACCGGGCATTAGATGGCACTGTTGGTCCATGGATGACTGATTAAAACTCAGTCTTATGTTATTCTTTGATTTGAGGGTTACAAACATCAGAAACATATCACTGTGTTCCAATTCTTCTATCTAGGAAGAATATGAAAATGTCCTGTTGAACAAAGTTATGCTTACAGTATTTATGGGATTTCCAGTCCATACAGTTTGAGTCCTGCAGAGAGAACACAAGTCATTTATGACCCACCTGGCTTTGTTGTTTGTCCAGAGATGGGAGGCACTGGCCAATTAGAGAGCACAACTGTTGGGGTGTGAAACTGTCTCTTTTGGTCTGTCTTTAATCAGGAGTGTCAAGTTTGGCTCTAAGTCTAAGAAAGAGAATTCTGAGAGACCTGCCACATGTTTAGGAAGTTTACGCATTATTGTCTGCATGGACCTTTACGTGGTTGTCCAAAGAAACTTTATGTCTGAATGATGTCCCTCCACCATTCACGTCTGTCAGTGAGGTGTCTACTATACAGACACCTATGCACCTCAAAGGCAGAACCCACAGCGCTGATAAAAACAAACATGCACCATGTTATCATATTATGTACATTCTATGTTGTTGTAAATGTTATATTATGCTAACTTTACAGAAAATCTACATGTTTATTACTCACATCTTTCTAAGTATTAGACTAAGCACTTCGTCATTTTCTCATGTAAACGGTGGGGCCGTGAGTAATTTGCGCGGCTGTAAAACAAAGGAATAGGGAATCGTAAAATAAAGCACACTGTGCAACAAACTCATCCTCTGTATCAACTCCGCCTTCGGCCATGTTTGTTATATTTCTGTACGTGAGTTTGGAGTGTGTCGCAGTTGATGACGAAAGTGTGTGTAACGGTCGCAAACACATATCTCATCAACAATAGTTTATCATTATTATCGATGAATGCCATTTTCTCATCGTGGAAAGTTTTTTCGTGGGATATCGCAAACAATAAGATAACGCCCATTCCTAAATAGTAGTAATATGGTAACATAAAAAGTGACTTTAACAGTAACATTACCTAAAACTAGTCATGAAAAAGTGGAGGAGTCAAAGTCTCTTTTCTAGCAGATCTCAGATATCAAAGGTACAGCTTCTCAGCAGTGTCAGTTCTTCTCTCATGAACCATCGAGTCAGCACCAATTCTGAGAGACCTGCCACATGTTTAGGAAGTTCATACATTATTGTCTACATGGATCTTTAAGTGCTTGTCCAGAAAACATTTCTGTGTGAATGATATTACACAGGTACCACAGGTGTGCAGCTTCATACCTGTATATGTAATAATGTGCAGATTCAAAGCTGATGTGTCAGTCTCCTCCTGTTTGATCCACTCTCCCTCCTGCTCCTCTTTCATCCGTGGAGCCTTTGGCTCCTCCTGGTCTGGACTGGACTTCCTCTTCTGGTGACAGAGCTGCTGCTCAACCTCCTCCTCCTTACACACATGTTGGTGTGGGACGTCTGGAGATACAAAAACAAAACAAAATGAAGGTAGAGGAAAAACACAGTTTCAGTATGTATCGTTTTGAGCATTGTGTTAGTTTAGGAGATTTCAAGACTAGAATTAGGGAACACTTGACCAGTGTGTCCAGTGTTTTTCTGCTGAAAGCTGCTGATTTGTTGATTGATGTAACCTATGTTCTATGTCGTGTTCTAATGTCATATATGTGAAACTTATCATGCTGCTGTCTTGGCCAGGACTTCCTTGTAAAAGAGATTTTTTGTATCTCAATGGGAATAAATCCTGGTTAAATGAAGGTTAAATAAATAAATAAAAAATAAATCATACTACTGATTGTTAGAGCCCAAGAGTCTTTAAAGGGGACATATTTTACCTTTAAAGACAAGTTTATATTGGTCTCAGATAGGGGTGGGAATTGATAAGATTTCATCAATATCGATGCTGTTATCAATTCTTCTTATCAATTTGATTCTTTATCGATTCCCTTATCAATTCCTACCTGGGAATTTTCTTTTTGGATTGCTAAAAATGTTAAATATCAAGTGTTTGGGAGGGTAGCATGCTAAGACAAAAAAATTCTCTTTTTTGTTGGATATGTCTTGGTTAAGACAAACTGCTCTCTGGATCTTTAATCTGTGAACTTGAAGTAGAATACAGTACTACTGCGCATTTTCTTTAAAAGACAAAACCTTAAAATAAATATAAAACCAGTCTCTGGATCTAGGGATGAGACCGATCCGATCCAATATTGGTATCGGGTCCGATATGGACGTAATTAATAGATCAAATATCTGACTGACGGCGCCGATCCAAATCCATCCTACAGTTTGCGGTAGACCATGAATGCACCGCAGTCTAACACAAGACAGTCTGTGTGTAACTAAGCAAGTATCAGCTGGGGATGTTCTTAGCAGTATAATTACCTTGTAGATTAAACGTAAATCTATATTTAGAATAGTCAAAACTATTCTAAAGACGAGAGAACACAAAGAAGAGTGGGTGTGACATTAGCCTGACAACACTCTCTACAGAGTGGCTGGCGTCGTTCCTCTTTGCAGATTAATATCGTGCTTTTCACTTTGGGTGAGTAGTCATATGTGGTCTTAACCCTCGACAGCCCACATACCACTTTATTTCCATTTACTACTTAGGAAAACTGTGATACCATAGTCTTCCTACTATACGCTAACAGCTTAGACACCGCTTCTCATTGTTTACATCTGGTGAAGGGTCAGAGAGGAAGGCTGCAGCCATTAACTGAAGCTACAGCGGTCTCAAGTGGCGGGAGGTTCATTATTTTCCCCACAGTTGTTGCACTTTAATTTTTAAAAATTTAATTGAAAACCTTAAAGTTGTTGCTGCTGCAATAGCCATACTACTTGAGTTATCATGTTCATATAAAGCATTGTTGTTAACTTATTTGAAGAGCTTTTGATAATGTTGTTTATTTTTTCTACAGTTCATGCACTTTAATTTCAAATATTCAGTTTGAAAATCTTAAAGTTGCTTCTGCAACAATCCTACTTGAGTTATGCTATTTAGGGTAAGCATTGTTGTTTGTAATTTATAATCAGTTGTTTTATTGACAATGTAGATAATTATTCTTTAGTAGTAGTTCAAATAAATGTTTGGAATACATTTAAATTCAAATTTTTTTTTTTTTTTAATAAGAGGAGCTGGGTGTTTTACTACAGCTTCATGTAACCTCACACATTATACCGAAAAAATAATAATTGTTAAAAATATAGGCTATATATATATATAGTCAATTTGATGTTGCCATTTAATTAAAAGACTAAACACGTCTTACTCTGCACTGCACAACAATATTTACCATCATGACATTGTGAGTGGGTTTTAACAAAAACAATGAGACATCTTACCCATGAGGGGGCGATTTAACTTTCGGAGAGAGGGAGAGGGCAAACAGAAGAAGTACTCGAGCAGCGCAATGCATTATCTCAATTTGCCAAAACACAAAATAAAGAGAGCGAAGCGAAGTGAGGTGTGGGACTATTTCAGTTTATAGAATCATTGAGAAACACACTCATTAGTTACAGTTATTGTTATATAGGGAAATGTTATACATATATATATTTGAGTTTCCATTGGCTGGCATTGGCAGGTAAAAAGGGTGGAAGTCCGGCAGATAAAAATATACCCCGTCAAAATGTCCGTCAGAACATGCCAATGACTAAATAAGTAAAAACTGAATACTTGCAGATTATATTTTGTGTAACCTACAAGATATGTTGCCAGAATGCGTTAATACTAACTAAAAGTAGCCTGCTCTTACTATCTACTGTCCTGCGGTGCTAGGGTTGGAATCAGATCGGAACTGAAAAAGTGGATCAGAGCATCCCTACTTACAACTGCCTCTTTGAAGAGGCAATGTTTCATCTTCCCGCCAGTGCCAACTGCAGAACATCTGGGCGGTCATTCCCTGTGTCCTCTCTGGCATCACGACAGCATGGACTAGAAATCCCAAAAAGGACTATAATTATACGTTTGTCCTTAACAACACATTCATATGCATATGGAGTACGAAAAAACGCAGAATATTGATGAATTTTTCTTTGATGTTATCCTTCCAACAACTGAGAACGGACATAAGCTGCATGACTCTGAAATCTGCTATGGACCCACAGTGCCATCTACTGGCTGTTTTGGTTATTACAGCTCCTCCATACAAAAAGGCTGTAACTATTAAGATATTCCATTTCTAATACTGTGCATGCTCATTCACCTTGCTGTTTGGTTGATTATGCAAAATATAATTTGGTGATGCCATGCCATCATTGTGTATAATGTTTGTTATCTTCTCTTAATAATAACTTTATTTATATAGCACTTTTTGAAACACACAGTTACAAAGTGCTTCACAAAACCCAAAAGGAGCAGACAGAAAAGCAAACAAACATATAACAAACAAATCCCCAAAAGTAACACAACCAACATACTGAATGCTCAAATGCAACACATGTACATACACACAAAATAAAAAAAAAAAAAAAAAGAGGAGACGTGCCTCATATAATGATAAGTAGCCTAGCTATTAACCCTCAGGCCATCCTTTAAAAAAAATCCCACTCTCCCTCTTAAAACCCTTTTAGGACATTGGATATATTCAAAAGTATTAAAAATAAATGAAAAAACTTAAAAAAAAAAATGGTACTCAACTCCAGTCCTCATCATGAATAGCAGATATGTATTATTTTTCATAATTTTAACCCTATAAATGCCAGTTTATTGACATAATGCCACATTTTCTGACACACACAAAAAATTATTTTCTATTTGAAAAATGCAAAGCAGATTTTTTATTTTTTTTTTTGCAGGGATTATCAGTCTTGGATATGTCAATGATTAGTAGCAACACTGATTTTGATGTACTGTTAGGTTTAGTGTAGTAACAAAAAAAAAAAAAAAAAACACACACTCTCCCTCTTAAAGCCTTTTTAGGACATTGGATATATTTAGAAATATTAAACATGAAAGATTTTTTTTTCGCCCTTAACTCCAATCCTCATCATGTATAGCAAATGTTAATTCATTTTCATAATTTTAATTTTTCACCAGACTCTGAAATCCATAGAAAGCACCCAAAGTATTTGCAGTGATTAATTCCATTGGCCCACAGTCACAGATCTATCCTGTCAGTTCAAACAAGGTCATTATTTCCCACATAGCCTCTCTGCAAATATTGAAAAATTGTGAAATTTGGCAGCATTTTTTTGGTGTGCAAATATTTTTACCCCGAATGACTGAATTACAGAGGAATTGACAGGATTTCTTATATCTGTAGTGGCAGTAGAATGAAAAAGGTGGTTTTAATGGTAGTCAATGTGGCCTAAAAGGGCTTTAGGAGGGAGAGTGTGAGTTTTTGTTTACACAGTGGAAAATTCTGTCATCACAGTGCGGATAATGAAATTTCAAAAATTCATTAAAAAACAAACATCCTTGTCAAATATCATCATCTTAGCATAACTGCCAAAGTAAGGGCAAAAAATAAAATTTAAAAGCCCTAAAAGGGCTCTAGGAGGGCCTGAGGGTTAATGTATTTTCCCATGATGAATAGTTAAGCATACTTAAGATAATGAGTGCCAATCCAGGATGTGAAATATATTGTGTCTCTTAATCCCATTTCCTTGCTGCAATGTTTCTTTCTTTTTTAGTTTAGTTAGATTTTTATTCAGTGAAGGGTAAAGCTGAAACACGATACTTTTTCCTTGCCCAGGAATAATAGCAACCTGCCTCCAGGTTTAAAAGAGTGTCCCGCTATTGGACTCATCTCTTCTCTTCTTTATTGCGTCGGCATTCCAGCTTTTCTTTGGGCTTTTTCCCAAGTTTTGCCCTCTTAGGTTTTGGCCTTCCAGATTTTCCTCACCCAGATGCCTATTATTCCATCCGCTTTCCTAGTGCGACACTACTGTGGACCTTTTTCCTATAGCCACAGCTTCTTCAATTATGTTTTGTTTTGTTTTGTTGTTTTGTTTTTTAGAACTTTATTTCAAGATTGAAATACATACAATGTTTGAATGCTTAAATATGGATACAACTTACAGAAGTCAGTGTAGCATAGACAGTAAAGGACAAAGAACAACAAAGAGTAATGAGAATCCATCCATCCATTTTCTATACTGCTTTTTCCGTTCTGGGTCACAGGGGGGCGGGAGCCTATCCCAGCTGTCATCAGGCGAGGAGCGGGGTACACCCTAGACTGGTCACCAGTCAATCCCAGGACTAAGACAGACAACCAGGAACGTTCACATTCACACCTACGGGCAATTCAGAGTCATCAACTAACCTAATGAGCATGTTATTTGTGGTGGGAGGAAGCCAGAGTACCCAGAGAGAACCCACGCGTGCACGGGAAGAACATGCAAACTCCACACGGAAAGGCCCTGGCCCTGACGGGGAAGCTAACCGGCAACCTTCTCGCTGTGAGGCAACAGCGCTACCCCTGAGCCGCTGTGCCACCCTGAGTAATGAAAATAACTTTTAAACAAAAACAGGGGGATGACATATGATCTCATACTTAAGTAAAATAAATCAGTTCAATTCATCAAGGACAAAAACTTTAAATTGAGAGCACATGTTTACAGTTAAAGCTTTCTTGTTTTTGGATGAAGAAAAGGCTCTACTATAAAACTCAGTTTCTTTCAGAAAGGCTGCAAAGTGGGGTTTGTTTTTTGAATATTTACATTTGTGAATATGGAACTTTGCGTGTAGTATTATGAGAATAATCACAAAATATTCATTAGCATGGGACTTTTGAAAGTCCAAGTGGCCAAAAAGAACATTTTCCAGAAAAAGTTCGAAGTCACAGGTAATATTATCTAATATACAAATATCTTGCCATAGCTTATGAGTGTATGTACATTTCCAAAATAAATAGTGTCTGCATGAGATTCACAAAATGAACAACTTACATCAAGATCTTTTTTGAACTTGACAAAGAGGGATTTTGTTGGATAACAATGATGGATGAGGAAACTTCTTTAACTTTGTTGACCAAAAAATATTTCTGTGGAAGGATCCATATTTTTTTCCATCATAAATTTTTCACATGCCTATTCCAATACACAGTTGCAGAAGGGACAGAAACAACATCAGACTGGAAAAGGGCT
Source organism: Cheilinus undulatus (assembly GCF_018320785.1). Classification (NCBI taxonomy): domain Eukaryota; kingdom Metazoa; phylum Chordata; class Actinopteri; order Labriformes; family Labridae; genus Cheilinus; species Cheilinus undulatus. Next base: position 38,503,800 of record NC_054884.1, on the reverse strand, counting down.
CTGATTTTTCAGTTATTTCTTAATATAGGAGAATTAAAGCAGATTTAATTTAAGCAGTGAGTCTGTCACATTTACAGAAAAAGTAAACTGGCTAACTGGCTAACGATAATTTCTCAATCTGCAATTGTAATTCCTTTCAAAGAGCTGGTTTTAATGTGATTATTTAAGAGCTGAGTGATAATCAGAAAAAGGTACGGTGATATTGGGCAGCCCTGTTGAACTCCTCGCTTAATGTCAAAAAGAGGAGTTGTGTCAGGATTCAGCTTTATGGAACCATAGCTATTAGTATATAGGGTGATAATTAGGGGTGCACCAATTATCTGGCTGATCACCGATATTTAAAAAGCCTGACCTGCCGATCGATTCCGATTTTGGCCGATACCAATCTTTTTTATAACTGACAGCATCATTTTTATTGAAAAACATTGAACAATACCCGTGAAACAATACAAACTTGTTGTTTTAACTGCACATGAGGTAGTTCTCTCAAATATAAATGAAAAGTTTAGAGCATTGCTGTCCAGACTACTAAATTATATCAGCTCCTTTAGTCTTTCATTTTTCACATTTTAGTAGGTAGAGGCAAATGAAACCGATCTTATTTACAAGGATCGGCCTATTGCCGGTCTCCTAAAATTAAGGAAACTTAACCATATTTTCAAACATTTATGTCTAATTTTAAATATTTTAAACATGTTTATATCTTTGATATTTTGGTCTGCAAATGTTCCTAAACATCTGTCTTTACCAGGTAATCAGTTATTTGGTGTTAGTAATGAATTTATTGCCAACACTACCTGATTATTCTACTCTGATAATGCTTAAAGCAAGAGCGGAAAAGTGCCAAAAACAGCTTAAAGTAATAAAAATAAGTTAAAGATGGCAAAAATGGTCAAAAAATGGGTGAAAATTGGATATATATATATATATTTATATATATATATACAGTATAGCAATTGAGATTTTTTTACAGATTTTTGGGGTGTTTTGCTGCTCATGACTATGATTGATGCTAAAATGCTGTGTGTTGATTGGTGGAAAATCTGTGTAGGAAACCGATTTTAGGAGTAGGTATTAGTCAAGAATAGTTGATTTATATGTGTTAATCATAAACCATACCATAATGGCTGACACTTGGATCTATGAAAACATATATAACATTGATTCATACCTCAGAAAATTAAGTTGGTTGCAGAGCTCAGTCGAAGGAGTCCACTCACAGCACCATCTTGGATCCCTCCCTCAGTTTCTTTAAGTTTTACCATTTAAGCCCAACACGCCCTGACGTCACAGTTGAGGCAGTCTATTTTACTCAGTCCAGGTGGCATAAAAGTATTGATATCTATGACATTGTCTATTTTGATTTCAGTTGTTTCTTTACCGTAATGGTTTTCTACACGTGCACCACAAAAAGTTGTGGAGGCTGGCTTAACCACAGTTTGAAAACTGGCGGTTGGATTCATTCCCCTTTTAAAAGAATATATGAGCTAACCATAGCCCATTACGACTCAGTCTACAAATATCAGTTACTGATTGTTTATTTCAAACATGGGCCCCATATCTCGTCTTAATAAAAAAAATTTCTGAGCAGAAATACAAAGTTAAAATCGTATTTCCTCACCTATTCTGTGTAAGATGATGTAAGGCAGCATTCTGCGCTGACGGTCGATCTCTGCCTCGTTCTCGACGGCAGCTCTTGTAGCATCGTCACATATTTCCTCAGCTGCAGCAGCAAACTGCTCGTTGACGATATCTCTAAACTTATCCAAAGAAAACATTCTTGTTCCTTATTCAGCTTTAAAATTCTTTGTCGACAGATTTTTAAAATGGCGCTTTCCCCGCTTCTTCCTCTTCGTCTGAATTTCCGGCAGACCAGACGCAACCAAGGCGCACTGCTGCCCTCTACAGTAGTGAAGGAGATTCCGGCTCTTTTCAGTGGTCCGGATCATTTGGCACAGTTCAGTAAAAAGGGCCCGACCCCGGCTCCCAAACGGCCCTTTATTTGAGGACCAGTTTGGCTTCATTTGACCTTCCAACTTTAGCAATATCATAACATATGATCAGTGGTGGAAAGTAACTAAATACATTTACTCAAATTACTGTAATTGAGAAGCTTTTTGTGTACTCAACTTTTTTGAGTAGTTTTTAAAATCACTTCATTTACTTTTACTTAAGTATATTTTGAGTGATCATGCTCAAGTTCAAAATATGTGCAGAGGAAAAATTCAAGAGAAACAATGTTGCTTTATTTTGGGAATGTTTTTTAAATTTTAATTTCATTTTTCTTTAATAAACTCCCTACAGCTATTAAAACCACTCCAAAGAGAGATATCTACCTGTAAGTCATTATTACCAAATATAACATTTGTTAAACGTGTATTTATCTGTTCATTCTTGATTTAAAAAAAAAACCTGCTTTTCATTTTCCTGCTTGGGTTTTTCATTTATCACTACGCAGCACAGCCAACATGACAGCCACAGGTTTATTTAGCTACAATATCTCAGTCGCCCCCTTGTGGCTGGCTGTGATATAGGGACTGATCTTACTGCTGGAGCCAAAAACTTGGATACGTTTGAAACATTAAAAAATATGTGTACAACGACGTTAATTAGACAATTTTAAAATATTTCTTTAGTTTATTTGTATTTGTTTACTGATTTTTCATTATTTTTAGTTTGGCCAAGCACTCTGCCTGTTTAGAAAAAAGCTGGCCCTTGTGCAAATGTAGTCGATGACCCTGCTAGATTAAAATACCATCCCTCCTAATCTATCAAATAACACACAGACACACACAGGCTATATAAAAGTAAAACTGGTCATAGTTATAAGGATATAAATGGCTCTCAAACAGGATCAGACTCTTATTGTTCACTTAACAGATCCGGCTCTGCCGACCTTAGAAGATGGGTTGTGCTCCCCCTCACACTTTCAGGCCAGATAGAGAGCATTAAGATGAATGTCTTGCCAAAGTTATTTCTTTTTCAAATTCTGCCTCTTTTACCTCCAAAGAATATGTTTACAACTCTCGATCACCTCATCTCAAGATTCATATGGCAGGGCAGGCGCCAGCGAGTTAGATATAAAGTTTAACAGTTACCTAAACAAAATGGAGGTTGGGGACTCCCCCAACTCAGGTACTACTGGTTAGCCTGCCAATTAAGGGCCTTGACTGTCTGGATTTCAGACACAGAGGACACAAAGTGGCTTAATATTGAGAGGTCTACCTGTGTTCAAATAGCCCTCAGAAACATCCCATTTATTGAGGACAAAACTAACTCTCTTGGTCGGTGGTCTAAAATTATGCTTACTGCATGGAGAGAGGTTCAACGAACCTTTGGCCTCCCTAGGGCCATGTCAACATTATCAGGTATTGCGTATTTAGAAAACTTTGCACCCCTAAAGCTGGATAACCGATAAAAATGCTGGAGAAACCAAAACCTTATTTATGTCCACCCACTTATGGAAGGTCCAGATTTAAAAACATTTCAACAGTTAAGCAATGAATTTAAATTATTAAGATCAGACTTTTTTTTAGATATCTGCAGATAAGTTTTCTGCTTTCACATTCAAACTGGACCAACCTGCAGAAACATGGTTCTCCTATTGAACAATGCCCGATGAAAATTCAAGAAACAAAGAAATTGAGGAGGCCAGTATCTGTGTTATAAAGAGCATTATTTTGTATGAAAATAGAAAATAACTTCCATGTAAAAACTAAATGGAAAAGCGAATTGAAATTGGAAATCAGTGAAGATGTCTGGGTTAAAATATCCTCAGAAATCTACAAAGTAACAAATGCAAATGTGTGGAGAGAATATCAATGGAAAAAAGTGAACAGATTTTTTAGAACACCTTATTTCTTCTCAAAAATAGATCCTTGTCAATCAAGTAAATGTTGAAGGGACTGTTGAGAAGAACTAGCTAATAACGTTCATATATTTTGGAATGGTCCACTCCTGGAAAACTTTTAGAAAATTTTCAATTTTCCACTCCCGAGGGGCCCTCTATTGACTATCCTCGGGGCTGCCCCTGAAAACATGAATAGGAAAAAAAGTATACTTATTACACATACTTCTCATCGCAGCCAAAAAAACAATAACCTTGAACTGGCTCAAAGAGATCCTCCAGCCTATGAAACACGGAAATTATTAGTTAAAGATATTTATATCATGGAGAGGATAACTTTAATTTAAGACTTCAAAATATAGAATTCCTAGACAGATGGTTACCTTGGCTACACGTTATGGAAGACGTGCATAATTAGTGAGGGAAGAGAAAGGCTTCACTCATTTATTTACTCTTTTAATTTAATTGTGCATTAAAATGGGGATGGAGCAAATGAGTTATTATTGCAGAAACTAAGGAAGTACTGCAATGAATTAATTGTTACATCATGAAGACTGTGTGACATGTGGATGTTTGTCTTTTATATGTTTATGATGTTTATTGTTTTACTTTTTTGTCTGTTTTTTTTTTTTTTTTTTTTTTTTTAGGTGTTTTACTTGTTTGTTGTCTTATTAATTGTTAATTTAAATATTGAGCTGTTGGGCAAACAATGGAATTAAGTTACTGCTATTTTTAAGCCTTTTAGTTTTGGATAATTATTGTATGTAATAGATTGAATCATATCTTTAATACCCTACTTTACCCAATAAACACATAGTTGCAAAAAAAAAAAAAAAAAAAGATCCGGCTCATTCACGAACCACCAATCGCTACTCCACAGGTGTAGCTGACGCTGTCAGGGTTTAAGTTGCCATGACAACATAAAGGTTAAAGTATCAAACCTTTATTTAATGATTGCCAGGTTTTTTAATTTTTAAATGCAGTCATAAAATGTCTGGTTTGGTAATGTTTGTCACATTATTAGTCAACTTATTCTTCTATTTATTATTTTGTCTGTAAAGTTTGTCCTGTCAATAAAGTTTATTGAGGATGATGTGATTGGGTGACCGGGAAGCTCATCAAGGATTCAGAGGGGGAAAATGGTGGGTTCAGCACAAAGAACATATATACCTGCTGTCTTTTTTGTTCCCTTCTGTTGGTCATCAGGTGAACATGGTAAATATTGTTTGTTTTATTGCTTATGAAGTGTTAAATGTTATTTGAAGATGCATATCACAGTTAATATAATTCATTGTTTTCCAAACTGTAAATTGTCTTGTTTATTTCAGTTTTCATGGTGCTCCATGGTGTACAAACTCATCTGTAAAGATTAAACTTTGTTGTGGACATTAGTTTGAATAGTGGATTCTTTATTGACCAGCAGTCGTAACAGGTCTCTACTGCTATTTAGGAGCCTCAGATTCTCACAGTCAGTCCAGTCCAATGGGGAAATTCTTAAACAGCTTTTGTTTCTGGTTTCTGTCATTTCTGCTAACATGAAGATTCTCTCTGTTGGTGCATGCTGTCAGGGCATGGTTTACAGCACTGATCATCAACTAGCGGCCCGAGGGCCACATTAGACCAGTTCAGGAGAATGTTACTTACTTGGGAATTACTATTACAAAAAATCAGACTACAAGGTCTAATATGAATTTTACTCCTATTTTAGAAAAAAACAACGAAAAAAGTTTAACCAATGGCTTCAGAGAAATCTGTCTTTAAAAGGAAGAACTTTACTTTCAAAAGCAGAAGGTATTTCTAGACTCACATATGCTGTTATTTCTTATAAAGCACCATCTAATAGATCGTACCTCTATCTGTAATTGCATTTCCCACCACGTTTTTTCATTTTTCAGAGGTTTGAAATTTGAATTTGAAATTTTCACAAACAGGTGTTGCTTGCCTGGTCGCTTATTTATAGACACAGTTCTTCATATTTTATTTGGAATAACAAAGATATACTTTACAGAAGAAAATCAATTTTCTTTGAGAACTGGTTCAAGAATGATATCATACTGATTAGCCAGTTGTTTAATAATGAAGGCAGACTCTTTTGGTCAATTTGGTCACCCCCAAATTGATATCTTCTAGTCAATAAAGTCAAAGAAGTGTCTTTCAAGATCATTCACTGGTGCTACCCTGAAATAAAAAACCTGGTTAGTAAGATTTAAGGACATTAATGTATCTTGCACTTTCTGTAATGCACATCCAGAGACTGTTTATCATTTATTTTGGACTTGTGAACACGATAGAGCTCTATGGTGGAGCATCTGCTGCTTTGTGTTGGACTATATTTATTGCGACTTTGAGCTCTGTTTAAAGAATGTCTTATTTGGCTTTACAACAATTGAGAGAAAACTGGAAAAATGAATTCTACATTTGTAATCTCATTATCTTGTTATTTAAATTTTATATGCATAAATGCAAGGTCTTAAAAACCAAACCCTCTTTTTATGCTTTCGAAATAGAGTCACAACTTTATGTACAAACATTGACAACCTCCAGTAACAAAAACGCTGTCAAAACCTTGACCCTGTGCTCCAATTTAAAAATATTTGTTTGAATTCTTGTTGAGATGTTGTTTGTTTCTTTGTCTCCCTGTTATTGTAAAGATGTTTTAAATTTTTTTATTACTATTTACTTAGTTCAATTGTCCTGTTTACTTTTCTCTCCTCAAACCCCTGGTGTTCTGTATGTCTGTTCGATTAGTTTCTTTCTTTTGTTGTTAATTTTGAATTTATTAATAAAGCTTTTCTTAATAAAAAAAAAAACATTTGGCTTGGTTTAGTACTTCTCTGATTATAATCTGATGATTAGCGGAAAAATTAAGTAGACATTTTCATTACCAAACGTGTCTCATGATGGAGATGAGAAGCTAGTGACTAAAATTAGCTTGTGTTTGTAAAAACTCAAACAAAACTTTAGTTAATTTCTGTTACAATACGAGACTGGATAAAAACAATAGCGCGGGACTGTCAGACGTTCATGTAATCATTGATATTTGCCTCACTTTGTGTTATAAATGCCCGTTAAAACAGGAGTGAAGGAAGGAAAAGCGTGGGCTGCAGTCACAGAGCGACAGGAGCGGTTGGGTGTGTGTGTCTGTCCATGAGTGCAGGTTGGTCTTATAACAAGCATCAACGAACTAAAGTTAGCTTGTTGAATAAGTGGCAAATGTTAATAAGTTATCATAATATCAATAACTTTTATAGGATGAGGCTCACATGTGGCTCCTCTGGGATGAAATAATTGCCAGAGGATTTAATAAAAGCAGTATCCCACTATAAGAGTCTTTCTACCAAATCATATCCCCAGGCTGTTGTCATTAGTATGATCTTAAAGTGGTTATGTATGTTGTATTATGTATGTTTGTAAGGAGGGAGGCAAAGTAATAACATTTCTTATCATTTTCAATTTTTAAAATAATTTATTATTTATTCTGTGGCATGTTTAAGTTATTTGATTTAACAAAACTCAAAAATGTTTTCTTTTAGATTTAGGAAAATAGAAATTTAAACTCTAACATTATTTTGACAACTTTGAAATATCCATGTAATCCATACATGCAATCCATTACTTGATTAATAAAGGGACTCCACCTCCCCATCCGATTCATCGCTGATTAAAATTATCGTTTGTTGCAGCCCTACATATCATCGTGTTCCAATTCTTCTTAGAAGAATATGAAAATGTCCTGTTGAACAAAGTTATGCTTACAGTATTTATGGGATTTCCAGTCCATACAGTTTGAGTCCTGCAGAGAGAACACAAGTGATTTACGACCCATCTGGTTTTGTTGTTTGTACAGAGATGGGAAGCAATGGCCAATCAGAGAGCACCATTGTTGGGGTGTGAAACTGTCTCTTGTGATCTGTCTTGAATCAGGAGTGTCAAGTTTGGCTCCTCTAAGTATAAGTAGAATCCTGAGAGACCTGTCACATGTTTAGGAAGCTGACACAGTTTGTCTGCGTGGACCTTTAAGTGTCTGTCAAAAGAACTTCTATTTGTGAATGATGGCACACAGGTGTATAGCTTGCACCTGTGTGAGTAAGGCAGTGCCGATTCAAGGTGGATTTCTCACAGAACCTTTTTCCACAAGTGCTGCGGGAGAAAGGCCTCTCACCTGTGTGTTCTCATGTGGACTGTCAAGTCACTTTTATGTCTGAAAGATTTGTTGCACATTGTGCAGGTATGTGGTTTTTCACCTGTATGGATTAGTAAGTGCCTTTGCAAACTACATTTATGTGTGAATGATCTTCCACAGGTATCACAGGTGTAAGCCTTTATACCTGTGTGAGTAAGAATGTGATCATTCATGTCTGATTTCTGACAGAATCTTCTTCCACAGGTGCTGCAGGAGTAAGGCCTCTCACCTGTGTGTCTTCTCATGTGGACTGTCAAATCACCTTTATGTCTGAAAGATTTGTTGCACATTGTGCAGGTATGTAGTTTTTCAGATGAGTGGATTTTTATGTGCTGGTCTAAAGTAGATTTCCGTGTGAATGATCTTCCACAGGTACCACAGGTGTACGGTGTTGTACCTGTGTGAGAAAGAATGTGATCATTCAAAGCCGATTTCCTACGGAATCGTTTTCCACAGGTGCTGCAGGAGTAAGGCTTCTCATCTGTGTGTGTTTTCGTATGTCGTTTCAAACTGTGTTTATATTGAAACCCTCTTCCACATACCTCACATGAATACAGCCTCTCATCTGTGTGTTTTCTGGCTCTCTCTTGTCTTTGTTTTGATTTTACAGTTATCTCTGAGCCTTTCTGCTTGGTCTCTTTGGGGTCTTGATTCTCAGCAACATGAGAGTTGTGAGAAAGGAGCTGGTGTTTATTTAGTCCATCTGCTTGTCTGTGCTCACTTTCCTCCTGAGTAGGAGTCATTATCAACGTGTCAGTCCCCTCCTGTTTGAGACACTCTTCCTCCTGCTCCTCTTTCATCTGTGGAGGCTCTGGCTCCTCCTGGTCCAGACTGGACTTCCTCTCCTGGTGACAGAGCTGCTGCTCATCCTCCTCCTCCTTACACACATGTTGCTGTGGGACGTCTGGAGATACAGAAACAACACAAAGTGAAGGTACAGGAAAAACACAGTGCCAGTATGTACCATACAACTGATTGTTAAAACCTGAGGGTCTTAAAATCTCCCATACTGTGTATAAAGTAAGTTTAGTTGTTGTCACATAGACTGCACTGTGTGTGCTGGGCTCTTCAATGGGCTTGAGTTTGTATAACACTTTTCTAGTCGTCTGACTGCTCAGAACGCTTTAACACACCTACCCATTACACTAGGGCTGGGAAATTAATCACAAATTGGATTAAATCACAATATGGCCAGCTGCAATTTTCAAATTGTAGACAGTGCAGTATTTCCTGAACCTGAACTGTGTCAAAATACCAGTTTGATACATTTTATGATTTTATGCCCAACATATTATGCATACATTCTAGTGTCTTGTTTCAGAGTAGTTTACAAAAATCTTACTCTTCCTGTTCATGTATGATTTTAATAATCATCCCATTCAGTGTAGCAATCCAGATCAAATTTGCTATATGAGAGAAAATCACCATTAGATATCTTTTCAAATACTTTATATCTAGTTTAATGTATCTGTTGTTGTGTTGGTTATAATATAGATTTATTGCTTGTGTTTGTTGAACAATACATAAGATGAGGAACCTGAAATTAATCACATATTAAATTGCAATATTAGGGGAAAAAAAAATCCCAATTGGATTATTTTCTCAACTGATTCAGCCCTAATTCACACCCATTCACTCCACATTCATGCACTGATTGCAGAGGCTGCTGATCCATCCAGATGCATCCATACACATCTACACTCCACCGTCACAGCAGTGGGGTCAAACTGGGGTTCAGTGGCTGCTGAGGCTCAAACTCACAACCTTCAGATTGTAAGGTACCTGCAGAGCCACAGTCGATGGGCATTCCAAGTTTAGGATATTCCTCCACTGTGCAGATGATCAGTAAAAACACAAGCAGAAATTAGGTGAGAGGGCATTAAGGCTACATCAGTGACTTCTTCAGTAGATTTTAAAGTAATAAAAGCTTTAATAGGGCATAAATATGAGTGGTTTACAGTTATGTTCATTTTACAATATGGACAATTTAAAATAGTTTGAAGAAAAAAACTGTTTTCATTAAAGGGAAACACTAAAATGTAAAGACTTTTTAATAACTAAAACTGGACTAAAATATTTTGGGGTTTTCATTGACTAAAACTATAGAGAATTAAAATGACCAAAATGTGACTAAATCTAAAAGAGCTTTTCATCTAAAGACTAAGACTAAATTCAAAATAGCAGCCAAATCAATATGGCAACATTATTAATGATGTTACTGCAATAGCCACAGTAGTGATAACAAATTTACCAATATAAATACTACGATAAAGATAGAAAAAGAATATCAACATGAAACTAGAGTTTCAAATCTTGTGTTGTAGTGTTTTCATCCATACCTCAAGTCATAAATTCTCATTTCAGTGACAACTTTCCAAAATAAAACTGTCTGGACAAATGACTTGTGTTTTGTAGATTTATTACAAACACAGAATTACATCGTACATACAGGGATTAAATAAAAAAAAATCTTTTGACTGAAATTTTTTTAGACATCAAATCATATTACCCGACCATCAACCTACCATGCCAAATGTGTAAGAGCCTTTTTTTCTGCCTATCAGTCACTTCCCAGAGATTTTCATGTAAAAAATGTACTGTGTACATGCCCTTAGCCCAAGGGCATGTACACAGTATACTCTTATCTAATAAAGCATTCGAGTTGTTAAAACACTTCCATCTACACTATTAAGATTCTCAGGACCAATAGCATTTTAAAGGAAGAGGGCAATTTTGAACAGCTTTTCTGTTAGTTTGCTTTTATGTAATTTCAATGTTTTCAATCTGTTTAATAAAACACTTCTTCCAAGGCTTAACTCAGATATAATGTAGTCATACAAATATTCAACCATCTCCATAACGTTTCAGTGCAAGTTATTTATTTATAGCGCTGCGTCAAGATCAAACATGCCGACCTCTCATGCCTGTGTCCAGATTAGGATTAAATGTTTCGTTATAAAGTTTTGTTTTTGTCATTACGAGAGGAATTTTTACTGTTTAATGAGACCTGGAGTTAAATACGCCACAGGATTTATAAACCATGTCCCATTTAACTTAAGTGATCAAGACCATATTTTCACTTCTTGTTGACATAAAATTAAAACGTGTAAATAAAATTAGTTGATATTACTTTGGCATTATAGATTGTAATGATCAGGGATTAAATCAGATGAGAGATTGAACTGAGTCATTCACCAAAGCAAGATACAATGTCTGCGTCATAATTAGGGAGGGAAAACATCTGTCATCCTGAGTGCAGCTGTTTTAATCCCACTCAGGATAAGTTTGGTTTTACAAGGCAAAAACCTCTGGAGGCCTTTATAGACTTATTTAAACTCCTATCCATATCTCTGACCCTTCCTGTCACATCAGTGAGCTGTGATGTCTGCGTCATTTAAAGAATGAGTTGAGGAATAGCAGCTGAGACTCTCAGACCAGCACCCTGGTAGCCTACTGCTGGCACTAAACTCAGACAGAACCCGAGCCCTGGACCAAGCAGAAATCATTGATGCCTTCGCCCTCAACCATAACAACCAGAAGATTGTTTATTATGAAGACATCAAACTAGCGTGTTTTTTCGGCTGCAGTGTGTTAATTAAATACATTTGTGGATTAAGTCACCTGTTTTGAATTGCTCTTATCTCTTAATGCTTATTCATGTTATGGATATAATACGAACTGAGCCTTTAGTTGGCTTTAAAGATGCAGTTTTGTTGACTGGCAGCAGAAACCGGTGGATTTTTGTGACTAAGGCTGTAGTGTGCGTGTGTAAAAGGCGCGGGCCGCACTAACACTTCACTTTGATGTCAAGTGGAGGGCCAAAAAATATCTTCCTGTGGGTCGCAATTGGCCTGCGAGTTTGAGACCCATGGTGTACTATAACTCCAACCCTGTCTTCTTCAACAGAACAGTAACATCACAGAGACGTCAATAAGTAACAAGGAGTCCCCCCCCCCCCGTCTCATTTTCCAAATGACAGAAATCTGTTGTGGCGACAGAGAACTTTAATCCATGTATATATCAGGTAGCTCATCTGAATTAGTGGAGTCTGTAAAATGACATTAAAAAAACTCAGTCTGCTGCAACAAATAGCATGACCGCTATAAAAAATATCTGGATCAAAAACAAAGTTAACTAAGATGTACAAAGCTCCAAAAAAGGTTTGGACTTGGCACAGACTTGGAAGGAACACAGAAAAAGAAATACATGTTCCATGGCGAAGAAGTCCTAAGGGAAGAAAAATAATTAAAAGAAGAGAGAATAAGAAAAGACTTGATGAGAGGAGTAAGAAAACCCTAAGGAAAAGACTAAAAGACTGCATGTGCTCTGAAACACTTCACCTTAGACCCAGAGGGGAGGAGCAGGTTCTTCTGAGCCTCCCCAAATCCCTAGATCAAATATCGTGTCTCAAACCCACTCTTCATCGAATTAATAATTTACAATGAGGCAAGTAGGAATAGCATACGGTTATAAAATTCTAGAACAGTGATACTCAACCTGCAGCTCTCGAACTGCATGTGGCTCTTTAGTGACCAATTGCGGCTCTTTAATGGCTTATGTTAAATAAAAAAATCCTCCCGAAATCCTCTATAAAGGTGAAAACTGTCAGCAGTAAAGACTCATTGCAAGAAGTCATATCAATAAATCTAAGTCCGCACAAAGTGACAGACTTTAACTTCCAAATTCAAATGAAAACTTGCATGTTACTACTGTCGGGTGCACCCAGGACAGAGGAACGTCCATATGTAACAGGCAGAACTATACCTGAATAATAGTAAATGGAGTGATTAAAAATCCCTAACCACCCTCCTATCCCTCCTGAAAGCTGTAGGATTAAACTACCCCTATCCTGGGGGATGACTCCTATTTTAATCAAGAATTAAGGCAGTTAACTCCAACTTCGTACTGGAAACTCAACCATTTATTAAAACGAGAGTAAGAAATAAAAATGTAGAGCAGAAACTCACAATTTCTCTTATTAAGAGACTTAACAATTCTCTGCAAACACAGACAAGTAGGAAAACCTTTAGGCCTAAATCTGTATCTGGCGATACCTCTAACAACTTAACTCTCACCGGTGAGGCTTATCCTAACACTGCCTACTCATAATAGGGCTTTGACATATAACCCTTAAGTAATCACTTTACTGGTGGGGACTGTAAACCCCCTGTAATGTTGATATCACAAAGAAAATGTAAACAAACGAATACAAGTGAATGTATTATTTTAACAACTGCAGACAAAAGCAGTTATTTAGCTGCAGGAATCACCTCAACTAAATAATTGAGTGATTGGAACTCTTAGCAGTGATTAAACAGTATCTTTACCACAGAACAGTCCATCCATTCCCTTAGTAAGACACCAGTTCAGAACTGGCTTCACAGATGTTCTGTTGTTTTTCCTGCGTGCTTAATGTTCCAAGGTGGCAGGGTAATATTGTCAGTTTTGTTTACTCACAACCTTTGTAGAACATCTTGTACGTGGGCAGAAGGATGGCAGAGGGCGGAATCTCCCGAGCAGAGAGAGAGAGTGAGGGGAAAGTGTTCATCAAAGGAAAACGCCGCTGTCCTCAGCGCCGAAGTCACGTCCAAAACCCTTGCGCTCCAATTCTCCTGATAGCAGAGTTACAACGTAGAAGAATGTCCTCAGGAACGAGACTACAACCTGGCTTAACTTTAACTTTTGCTCCTTCTCTAAAAGGCTTCTGCCTCACCTAAACAGACTTGAACTGAACAACTGCGCCACTTCCTTGTGAGGAGAATGTAACTTAGCCACGGCTAACAGTAGCTTGCAGACCTGGTCCTCCTCTGCTCGTGGGTCCTCTTCCAGCACTCATGGAACGAGTCAGCGCACTAACCGAGACTTTACCGCAACTACACGTTACCGCGGTCACTCATCACATTTTCCACTTCAAAATAGTCTCAGGTTGCTACTAACAGAGTCACAGAACTACAGTAAATGTCCAAAATATGAAATATAAATACCCGAACAGACACCCATAATTCATTAGCTCTTTGAAAGCTTCTCATAGCTCTAAGTCGGCACATTCAGATATTTTCAAGACTTCAGTCCAGGTGGAAATTGCATAAATAAAAACTAATGCTGGGCATAGATTAGTTTTTTAAATCTAGATTAATCTCACTGCAATCCTGTAGTTAATCTAGATTAAAATGCTAGATTTGAATTTTGCTGAAGACATTAAAAAATTGCTTGACCTATCTAAATATTAAGGAAAGTGCATCACAGACTGCTTGAGAACACCCCGCTTGCTCACCACTGAACCCTCACTTTAAACACCAAAGTTTGCTTATTTATCATGTGGATTTCAACCATGGAAATATAACCAGTGCTCTAAGTGGAAAAAAATAAGTGCTGGTACTCTCTTCTCACACAATCCCACAACTAATTTGGCCGGTATGGAGCAAAAATCATACACTCATATAAATTATATACTGTACATGAAAAGTAAAAAGGCCTTTAAATGAAACAAATTAGAAATATCAAATACAGTGAGTTTAATAGTTGGTCTTTGTCACCAAATGTAGAGATTACTCAGACCCTCCCCTCACTGACACCCTGAGTCTCTGCTCCGTCTGTGAGCACTCTTTGTCACCATATATCCAGACTTTTGTCTTTGTCAGTAAGTCAGCTGTTCTTTAAGCAAAACTACAGCCCTTGATCCTTTGACCAACAGTCTGCTCAGTCATTTTAAATACTGTTACTGAATATTTTTGTTGAGGTCTTGTTCAGTGGCAGTACTAACAGGTGTCAGTGGAGCATCAAGCTCCGTGGAGCGGGTGCTGTGCTTGCGCGCTGCGTTACTGTCCAGGAGAGGTGAACGATATAATCTCTGGTTTCCCTCCAACAGTGGCAGGTGAGCTCACCTGGATTCTTGTTCAGATAAAAACTTCACGGAACACAGCAGGACGAGCACCGTGTGCCACAGAATGCATCTATTTAGATGCAGTCATGAATCATCTAGTAAAGCTGTCAGCTGCAGTCATGAATCATCTAGTAAAGCTGTCAGCTGTCTAAGGTAAAGGAGAGCATACCGGTACTTGCCGGTTAGCTGGAAGAAGTCCCGGTATGCCAAGGGGCAAAATTTAGAAGTGCTGGTACTGCGTACCGCTGCATACCAGCCCACTTAAAGCACTGAATATAACAGATAGATGGGTGAATGATGATTCAGATCAGCGCCTGTTCTCTCTTGCTCGCTTACCACCGCCCGACCCTCCTCTCTCTCTCTCTCTCTCTCACTCTGAACCTCACTTCAACACCGTAGTTTCCATGATATCAGTCATGGAAATATAACAGATAAAGGTATACATTTGTAGCCTACTCACAGGTCATAACAGAGACAGAATTAAAAAGTTGTTCTTCATCTCTCCAACTTGTCTCAGTGCTGTGACGAGCATGTGCTGTATGAAGCTCTCTGTCAGGATGGATCCAGGGGGATTTTAAAGGAGTGACGGACAACAAAATGTCCAGCACAACCTCTGGTTTGTGCTTATGTGCAAACAACATGTAATATCAACTACTGGTTGTAATCACACACCCAAGCATCCACTCTTTCATTAAAAACAGACATTGTCCAGTTCAGCGGAGCGTAAGCCTGCTCACAGCAGACCCAAACCTCCGCCCTCCTCCCATTGGAAATGACTGGAGGCATGTTGGTAGCCTACTACATGTGCTCGGCAGTGTGTCTGTAAGCCCCTTTAGTGAATAGATTAACGTGTGATAATTTTCTTATCGCGCGAGAAGAGTCTTGTGTTAATGTAACACGTTAACACCGTTAACGCCCCAGCAATAATAAAAACATATGCTTATATCTGTGAAATATCCTTTCTTCTGACACTATACAGACATTTTAATGTGGCCTATTTCATCCCATTTAACAACACAATAATCCACCAATTCACTGTTTCATTTCAAATATGGATAGAGTGATCATCGCATGCCCAGTTTTGGATGGTGGCTCTTGCAATAGTATTTTTAAGACAATGTGGCTCTTGGGTAGAATAAGGTTGAGTATCACTGTTCTAGAATAATATTACATCACAGTTCAACAAGAAGAACAATGTAACTGAAAGCATTTAGACATAAGGACATAAAGGAGGTTGGCCACGTGGAGATGTGTGGCGACTGATATCGGGCATTAGATGGCACTGTTGGTCCATGGAAGACACTGATTAAAACTCAGGCTTTTGGTTCTTCTTTCATTTGAGGGTTACAAATATCAGAAACATATCATAGTGTTCCAATTCTTATATCTAAGAAGAATATAAAAATGTCCTGTTGAAAAAGTTATGTTTACAGTATTTATGGGATTTCCAGTCCATACAGTTTGAGTCCTTCAGAAAGAACGCAAGTTATTTACGACCCATCTGGTTTTGTTGTTTGTCCAGAGATGGGAAGCACTGGCCAATCAGAGAGTACCATTGTTGGGGTGTGAAACTGTCTTTTGTGATCTGTCTTGAATCGGGAGTGCCAAGTTTGGCTCCCCTAAGTATAAGAAAGAGAATTCTGAGAGACCTGCCACATGTTTGGGAAGTTTAGCCATTATTGTCTGCATGAAATTTCACATGCTTGTCCAAAGAACTTCTATTTGTGAATGATGTTCCACAGGTACCACAGGTGTACGGCTTTGTATTTGTGTGAGTACTAATGTGCGACTCAATTTGAATTTCTGACCAAAACTTTTTCCTCAGGTACTGCAGGAGCTGGGCTTCTCACCTGTGTGTGTTCTCATGTGGACTGTCAAATTACTTTTACTGCCGTAAATTTTTTTGCATATTGTGCAGGTATGGGGTTTTTCACCTGAATGTATTTTTAAGTGATTTTGCAAATTACATTTTTGTGTGAACGATCTTCCACAGGTATCACAGGTGAACAGCCTTGTACCTGTGTGGATAAGAATGTGATGATTCAAATGTGATTTCCTACAGAATCTTGTTCCACAGGTGCCGCAGGAGTAAGGCTTCTCACCTGTGTGTGTCCTTATGTGGGCTGTCAAATGAGCATTTTGTGCGAATGCTGTACCACAGGTGCCACAGGTGTACGGTTTTGTACCTGTGTGAGTGTTAATGTGCAGATTCAAATTTGATTTCCTACGGAATCTTGTTCCACAGGTACCGCAGGAGAAAGGCTTCTCACCTGTGTGTATCCTCATGTGGACAGTATAATCGTGTTTTAGTCCAAAAGATTTGTTGCACATTGTGCAGGTATGTGGTTTTTCACCTGTATGGATTTTTAAGTGTCTTTCCAAACTATATTTATGTGTGAATGATCTTTCACAGGTATCACAGGTGTATAACTTTACACCTGTGTGAGAAAGAATGTGCCGATTCAAATCTGATTTCTGACAGAAACTTTTTCCACAGGTGCTGCAGGAGTAAGGCTTCTCACCTGTGTGTGTCCTTATGTGGGCTGTCAAATGAGCATTTTGTGCGAATGATGTACCACAGGTGCCACAGGTGTATGGTTTTGTACCTGTGTGAGTTTTAATGTGCAGACTTAAATGTGATTTCCTATGGAATCTTGTTCCACAGGTGCTGCAGGAGTAAGGCTTCTCACCTGTGTGTATCCTAATGTGGACAGTCAAATCGTGTTTATGTCTAAAAGATTTGTTGCACATTGTGCAGGTATGTGGTTTTTCCCCTGTATGGATTTTTATGTGGCTATCCAGTTGACTTTTACTTGTGTATGATCTTCTACATGTGCCACAGGTGTATGGCTTTGTACCTGTGTGAGTTTTAATGTGCAGATTCAAATGTGATTTCCTATAGAATTTTTTTCCACAGGTGCTACAGGAGTAAGGCTTTTCACCTGTGTGTGTTCTCATGTGGTCTGTCAAAGAACTTTTATGTTTGAAAGACTTATTGCACATTGTGCAGGCATGTGGTTTTTCGGCTCTATGGATGTGTATGTGCCTATCCAAACGGCTTTTATTGTTGAATGATCTTCCACAGGTACCACAGGTGTGCGGCTTGGTACCTGTGAAAGTACAAATTTGCCGATTCAAGGCTGATGTATCATTCTCCCCCTGTTTGATCCACTCTCCCTCCTGCTCCTCTTTCAACTGTGGAGCCTCTGGCTCCTCCTGGTCCAGATTGGACTTCCTCTCCTGGTGACAGAGCTGCTGCTCCTCATCCTCCTCCTCCTTACACACATGTTGCTGTGGGGCATCTGGAGATACAAAAGCAAAACAAAGTGAATGTAGAGGAAAAACACAGTGCCAGTATATATCATACAACTGATTGTTAGAGCCTAATGGTCTTAAAATCTCCCATACTGTGTATGAAGTAGATTTAGTTGTTGTCACACTGTTTGTGCTGGGCTCTTCAATGGGCTAGAGCCTATATAACACTTTAATAGTTTTCTGCCTGCTCAGAACGCTTTAACACACCTACCCATTCACACCAGGGCTGGGAAATTAATCACAAATTAGATTAAATCAAAATATGGCCTGCAGACAGTGTAGTATTTCCTGAACCTGAACTGTTTTAAAATACCAGTTTGATACAAGTTTATTTTTGCAGCAGAGGTTTTATGCTCAACACATTATGCATACATTCAAGTGTCTTTTTTTCAAAGGATTTTGCAAAAATCCTACTTTTCCTGTTCATGTATGATTCTATTAATAAAAAACAAAATAATATAAAAAAACTGCATCCTATTCAGTGTAGCAATTGAGATCAAATTTGCTATATGAGAGAAATTGGCTATTAGATAATTTATTTCAAATATTTCATCTCTAATGTATCTAATATTGTGTTGGTTATAATATAGATTTATTGCTTGTGTTTGTTGAAGAATACATTAGATGAGGAACCTAAAAGTAATCACATATCAAATTGCGATATAAGGGAAATAAATTCCCAATCAGATTATTTTACTGGCTTGTTCAGCCCTAATACACACCCATTCACTCCACTCCATTCATACCTCAAGTCATGAATTCTCGTTTCAGTGACAACTTTCCAAAATAAAACTGTCTGGACAAATAACTTGTGTTGTGTAGATTTATTACAAATCACAGGATTACAACATATATATCATGTAGCTCATCTGAATCAGAGGAGTCAGTAAAAAGACATTGAAAAAAAAATCAGTTCTTTGCAAAAAATAGCATGAACACTATAAAAATAGCTAAATCCAAAAAAAAAATAAATAAAAATCAATGAAGATTTACAAAGTCCCAAAAAAGGTTCAGACTTTGTGCAGAATAAGGGAAGAGAGACTAAGAAAAGACTTGATGAGAAGACTAAGAAAAACCTCAGAAAACGGCTAAAAACACTGCATGTGCTTTAAAACACTTCGTTTTAAACAGAGAGGAGAGGAGCAGGTTCTTCTGAGCCTCCTGAAATGCTTAGGAGATCAAATATCGCGTCTCAGACCTACTCTACATCAAATTGATAATTCACTATAAGGCAAGTAGGAATACCATACGGTTATACAATTCTAAAATAATATCACGTCACAGTTAAACATGAAGAACAATGTAACTGAAAGCATTTGGACATAAGGACATAAAGGAGGTTGGCCACATGGAGACGTATGGTGAATGATATCAGGCATTAGATGGCACTGTTGGTCCATGGAAGACTGATGAAACCTCAGGCTTTTGGTTCTGCTTTCATTTGAGGGTTACAAACATCAGAAACACATCATTGCGGTTCAATTCTTATATCTAAGAAGAATATGAAAATGTCCGGTTGAACAAAATTATGTTTACAGTATTATGGGATTTCCAGTCCATACAGTATGAGTCCTACAGAGAGAACACAAGTTATTTAAGACCCATCTGGTTTTGTTGTTTGTCCAGAGATAGGATAACCTGACACGCCAGATGGACTTGTTTCACACATCCATCTGGGAAAGCTTCAATAGGAAACGTTTTGGAAAAGGCAGAGGATTTGAAAAAAACTCTGAGTGTGATTGATGATGAACGTTCTGTCTGTCACATCTCCATGGGCCAAACAGAGCAACAAAACACATGACGTAGCCGCTATCGAGCTGCACGTGCGCTGCCACTGAGGATTAACGCGAAACATGGCGACTATAGATATGTAAGTACTTGACTTTTGTCATTTTCTTCTTTTCATGAAGACATGTCATCAAGTTCTTATAAAACTGGCACTTTAGCAGCATCCACGCTGATCTCTTCCTCCATAACTGCACCAGCTCTTGCTGCTGCTTGTTTCCGTCATGACACTGTGTGCCTGAAAGTACTGCCCCTTGTCACTGATTGGTCCTGTCACTGTCTAACCGGGCCCAATCGGTTCAGAGGGAAGCTTTGCAAGATGGATTTGCCAGTGAAAAACAAGGAAACGGACATATCCATCTGCTTCGCAAGGGTTAGAGATAGGAAGCACTGGCCAATCAGAGAGCACCATTGTTGAGGTGTGAAACTGTCTGTCTTGTATTAGAGGAGCCAAACTTGACACTCCTAAGTCTAAGAAAGAGAATTCTGAGAGACCTGCCACATGTTTAAGAAGTTTAGCCAATATTGTCTGTATGGACTGTTACATGGCTTTCCAAAGAAACTTTATGTCTGAATGATGTTTCACAGGTACCACAGGTGTACGGCTTCGCACCTGTGTGTGTAAAGCCTAATTTATGCTTCTGCGTTGTGATCATTCATGTCTGATTTCTGATGGAATCTTTTTCCACAGGTGCTGCTGGAGAAAGGCTTCTCATCTGTATGTCTTCTCATGTGGACCGTCAAATAAACTTTTTGTGCGAATGATTTTCCACAGGTGTTACAGGTGTACAGCTTTGTATCTGCGTGAGTACAAATGTTCTGATTCATATGTGATTTGGAATTTTTTAAAAAAAATTTATTTAATGTGCAGACTTAAATGTGATTTCCTATGGAATCTTGTTTCACAGGTGCTGCAGGAGTAAGGCTTCTCACCTGTGTGTGGTCTCATATGGATTGTCAATAAATGTTTATCTCTGAAAGATTTGTTACACATTGTGCAGGTATGTGGTATTTCCACTGCATGGATTTCTTTTCTTTTTTGTTTTTTTTCTTAAAGGTTTATTTTTGGGCATTTTGGGCCTTTATTTGATAGAGGAGAGGATAGTGGATGGAGTCGGTAACAGGGAAGAGAGTGGGGAGAGACATGCCGTAAAGGGCCTCAGGCCGGATTAGAACCCGGGCCACCCGCGTACATGAGGCGGGCACCTTATCCATTCTGCCACCTGCGCCCCTGCACGGATTTCTATGTGACTATCCAACTGACATTTTTGGTTGAATGATATTCCACAGGTACCACAGGTGTACAGTTTCATACCTATGTGAGTAAGAGTGTGCCGATTCAAAGCTGATGTGTCAGTCTCCTTCTGTTTGATCCACTCTCCCTCCTGCTCCTCTTTCATCTGTGGAGGATCTGGCTCCTCCTGGTCCAGACTGGACTTCCTCTCCTGGTGACAAAGCTGCTGCTCATCCTCCTCCTCCTTACACACATGTTGGTGTGGCACGTCTGGAGATACAAAAACACAAAGTGAAGGTAGAGGAAAAATACAGTGCCAGTATGTATCATGCAAATGATTGTTAGAGCCAAAGGGTCTTAAAATACTGTGTATAAAAAGTCCAGATCAGACGAAGAAATAAAATGAAGAACTGTATTGTTATTAAACTGCAGAGAATGAGCTGTACATAAAGCTGCATGAAGATGCACAGTGTAGCAAGTCACAAAAACACTTAAGTTAGGGATGCACCGACAATTTGGCCACTGAAAATTTTTGGCAGAAAATGGCCCAAAAGTGCATTTTCAGTTTTTGGCAGAAAGACTTTTTTCACCAAAACAACAAGGCCGAAACACGATGTTGTGATGATGCATGCAAAAACCGCAGCCAGCATGCGTTTGGATCAGTGGTTCTCAAATAGGGGTACGCGTACGTGAAGGCACTCCAGGGGGTAGGCGAGATTTTAGAATATATGCCGGTTATATAAGAAAAATAGCACCTTTCTTTGCACATCAGGAGCGACACCATTTTGCGAGTATATTACGTACATTCTAAAATCACATTCGTGCGGCGAACGTCTGCGGTGTGTTTTCTCTATCCTCTGATAAACAGGGATATTTATTGGAATGAAGAATAAAATGTTTGTCCCTCTCTGTCCTTCATTCCTCATTTTGTTTCACTGTTTCATTTATGGTGCCAGCCAAGTTTGTAAGAGGAGGGAATGACTTTTCATTCATTCTATGTCAAATATGATCAATAACAGTAATAAGGGAGGACACAGCTGAGGCTCGCTGTGAGAAGAGTTAACTCTCCCCCACAGCGCACAAATTGGCTCACCTGTTTGTGTTCCAGACTGGTCAGAGGAGTCATTTCAGTGAGCTGGGTGATCCGGAGTATTTATAAATCGTATGTCTGAGGTCAGAGAATACTGTGTTGGTAAATATTTCACTAAAGTCCTGTTACTTTAGAAACAGCTCCAGTTGTGTGAGTAGTGCATTTGGCCATGTCGGGCTGCCTGCCTCCCTTCTACCAGGCTACATGAGGCAAAAACACAAGCACTGACTACAGACAGATACACACGTGGACATAATTGTTGGTACCCCTCTGTTAATGTAAGAAAAACCCACAATGGTCACAGAAATAACTTGAATCTGACAAAAGTGATAATAAATAAAAATTCAATGAAAATTAAACAATGAAAATCAGACATAGCTTTTGAATTGTGGTTCAACAGAATTATTTAAAAAAAAACAAACTCATGAAACAGGCCTGGACAAAAATGATGGTACCCCTAGAAAAGATTGAAAATAATGTGACCATAGGGACATGTTCAACCAAGGTGTGTCCTCTAATTAGCATCACAGGTGTCTACAAACTTGTAATCAGTCAGTCGGCCTATTTAAAGGGTGACAAGTAGTCACTGTGCTGTTTGGTGACATGGTGTGTACCACACTAAACATGGACCAGAGGAAGCGAAGGAGAGAGTTGTCTCAGGAGATTAGAAAGAAAATTATAGACAAGCATGTTAAAGTTAAAGGCAAAAAGACCATCTCCAAGCATCTTGATGTTCCTGTGACTGCAGTTGTACATATTATTCAGAAATTTAAGATCCACAGGATTGTAGCTAACCTCCTTGGATGTGGCCGCAGGAGGAATATTGATGACAAATCGAAGAGAGGGATAATACGAACAGTATCAAAAGAGCCCAGAACAACCTCCAAAGACATTAAAGGTGAACTCCAAGGTCAAGGTACATCAGTGTCAGATTGCACCATCCGTCATCGTTTGAGCCAAAGTGGACTTCATGGGAGACGACCAAGGAGGACACCACTGTTGAAAACAAATCATAAAAAAGCGAGACTGGAATTTGCCAAACTGCATGTTGACAAGCCACAAAGCTTCTGGGAGAATGTCCTATGGACAGACGAGAGAAAACTGGAACTTTTTGGCAAGGCACATCAGCTCTATGTTCACAGATGCAAAACTGAAGCATACCAAGAAAAGAACACTGTCCCTACTGTGAAACATGGAAGAGGCTCTGTTATGTTCTGGGGCTGCTTTGCTGCATCTGGCACAGGGTGTCTTGAATCTGTGCAGGGTACAATGAAATCTCAAGACTATCAAGGTATTCTAGAGAGAAATGTGCTGCCCAGTGTCAGAAAGCTTGGTCTCAGTCGCAGGTCATGGGTCTTGCAACAGGATAATGACCCAAAACACACAGCTAAAAACACCCAAGAATAGCTAAGAGCAAAACATTGGACTATTCTGAAGTGGCCCTCTATGAGCCCTGGTCTATTGAACATCTGTGGAAGGAGCTGAAACATGCTGTCTGGAGAAGGCACCCTTCAAACCTGAGACAACTGGAGCAGTTTGCTCATTAGGAGTGGGCCAAAATACCTGCTGAGAGGTGCAGAAGTCTCATTGAAAGTTACAATAATCATTTGATTGCAGTGATTGCCTCAAAAAGGTTCATGATTTATTTTTTGTGAAGAAATGCTGATCTATAACTAAGTTCCTGATTTCAGTTTGAAAAAAGATCTTTATTATGATCCCAAAAAGGGGAATTAAGCTGCATTTTCATAATTAATTATTTACTGGTTTTACCTTCTTTCTAGCTCTATGTTTTTATTTCAAAATTGTTCCAGAGAGACCGCTGCAGCTGATCAGTGTTTTGCACACTTCTGGGTTTAAATGGTTTTATGCCTTTCCACTCACTGTTTTCAATACATTAATTTGAATTCCCACATTTAGTGATGAGATGTGCCATGAGTTTAGTCATGCATTTTTTAACATTTAAAATGTTTTAAAAAAAATCTAATATGTGTAATTTGAAAACGTTTATCAGTTACAAAATTTGATAAATCAGATGGCTGTCACAGCACTCTTTAATGTCTTTCTTTTTGGCCCAAAAGTTTTGTACTTTTTAGGGGTACCTGGCTGAAAAAAGGTTGAGAACCACTGATTTAATGCATACATGAGTGGGGTCAAGTTAAACATTTTATTTTATTATATATTTTGCATTTTTGGAATGTCATTATGTAAATATTTACATAAATTTGTAATTGATTTATTATTTGAAGCATTAATATTAATTTATGCAATTGCAATTGATTTTTGTAAGGTTAGTACACAGTCACAAATGCAATGGTACCAATAATTGACATAATAATTTCTTTGGGTATTTCAGTTTTCAGCCTTGGTTTCCTCATGCCTTGGTTTTCAGTTTCGGCCAAGAATTTTCATTTCGGTGCATCCCTAATTTAAATCTTCAGTAAAGCAAAATTACTCTAAATCCCAGATCAGACCAAAGATTTACAACCAGACAAGCTGAAACTGACAACACAATCAGTTGGTCTGACTGGAGATGTTCTGTCTGGTTGTGTTATGAATCTTGGTGTGAACTGGGCTTCACATGTTACCTTTCTCAGTATGTACCAAAGGAATGATTTTAATGGCAGTAGGGATGGGCAATATGGACTAAAAAATGTATAACGATATTTTACTGTATTTATTGCGATAAAAATATAAATCACAATAAAAAATAGCACCATTCAACACAATCTTTTCAGCTAGGTAAAATGTATCAAATGGGCTGCTTAACTACACCAGCTATATTAAATATAGATTTATAAATCAGTGATGTACGATAGGAATTTTTTCCGAGAACCGATAATTTCCTACTCCTGATAACCGATAAGAACGGATCATTTTTTTCTCAGTTGTTGATTTTAAAAAAGAAGTTTATTTGATGTATTTGTGCACATCTGGGGGTAAAAGGAGGTTAATATGTAATGAGCAAAGATCTCTATAATGAATTCTAACTGACATCACTCATGTTTACATCAAAAAACAAAGAACTATTCTGACTTTACAACTGTATTTGTTAACTTTTTTTTAAGTTAAATATTTGTGTACCAAAGTACAACATACACAAACAACTAACATACGTTTTTCCACATTATGCCTGAAATGAATTTAAGTATCTTGTCAAGTGATCAAATCTGAAATTTCAAACAACTAAACAAGAATTCAGCTCTTATGTCAAATATGACATGAAACCAAATGATAACAGGCTGTCATGATTAACAAATGGAAATGTTTGGGGGGGGGTCTCTTTTTTGTTTTTCTGCATGAGTCAGAAATAAAGAGAGATAATATTTTACATAAAGATTAAAAATATGCACTGACATAAGTCAGATCAGAAAAAGGTTAAGAATGTAAAGTCCACTGTGGTCTGTGGGTAAACTTTGGTTCCTAATGTCGATCAGACTGAATGAAACCACATCGAACAGAGCAGGCAGGGATACGTCTATGACGGCAGCAGTGGATCAGGAGACTGTCAGACTGATTGTTTCATTTATATGCATTGCACCTCTTGGCTCTGGCAAACTTTCGGCTGTTTCCAATGACTGCTGAATCAACCCTCTACCTAGCTTTGGCTTGGTCCTAATGCCTGCAACTCGTGGCTACTGCCACTTCGTTTTAACGTTGTTAGGATGAAGACTTTTAAACAACTTATAAAATCCATTGTGTTAGGACTTTTTTCCACTCTTTGGGATCTTTGTGGGGCAAGTTTTACAAACACTGTTGTGTTATCCTTCCTGTAAATACTGAATAACTCCGCCGTTTTATTAGCCCCTATTAGCCTCTTAGCACTGAGGCTGCTTCCTCTTCTTCTCTGGTGTTTAACAGCATGTCACGTATTGCGGTGCCACCTACTGTTTCGGAATGTGTAGTCTTGTGAGAAAGTAAACAAATGCCTTTATAATAGATGGATTTTATCGGTTAATATTTGATTATTGAGATAATAAAAATATGTAAAATACATGCAATATCGGCCGATAATTTATTGGTGCCAATAATTATCGTTCATCCCTAATATAAATATATCCATTTTTATATAAATATATCGATTCATGTAGGGATATTTAAGTAAAAAAGAAACAATGTCTCTTCTACATTTAAGAGATTCAAAGAGAAATTTAGTTGGAAATAGTACAAAGAATGTTCCAACTTGGGACATCATTAAAATTATCATGGTTTGCATTAAAAACTGACCCTAAACTAGAAGTATTTACAATACTATTTAACCTCCATGTTGCCCATCCTGGATATGTCCAGTTTGCCTCTATCTCTAGCGTTTAAAGACCCTGTAAAGTGAAATCCAAAGTTTTTGTCTTAACACTCTAGATATGTTGGAATATGGTTGCTGTAAACATGTGAAAACACTGAGCTCTACATGTGACTGAATTCTGGATTTAGGCCATTTCACCTCTTTCCTGGCTTGGTTTCATGTGGGTGGGGCCAATATGTGGGCTCATGATGTCATGAGCCCACAGTAGGGAATGACCCCACCCCTCTAATACTACAATATTGTGGAAGGAAGCAGTCACCTGGAGCAAGGACTTCTGGGATTATTTTGTGAAAAGGAATTCACTCTTGTACGGTTCTGTAATGGTCATGTTTCATTGCAAAGTTATAGTTTTGCATGTTTTGTTTATTGGTTCATGTTTTTAGGGGAAAATATTTATCCAAGTATGACACCATGAGTGAGGGGGTTAATGCTGCAGACTACCCTGCCTGTATGTGTCTTTATCTGTGGTTCTAGACAAAAGATAGCTGCTCATGCTTACTGCATGAGGGTTTGTTAAACTCATTCAACTTATCTATGAGCCACTCCTCATCACAGTTAGCCTCAATCTAAAATCACAGAGCAGTTCATCTCAGTACAGTCTGTAGGACTGCACTGAGCCACAGTGGTCTATGGATCATTCAAAGTATCATAGCAGAGATTTGAAGACTTTTTGTCTTCTCCTAAGGTCAACAAAAGGTAAAGAGACAGGCTAGTGGCGTGAGTGCTTTCCTCCATTCAGATTGAAACATTTTTAAAACCTGAGAGGATCAAATTCCTCCTGAGTGAGCGTGACTCTGAGCTCATTCAACAGACACGCCCACACCATCCTGGGGCAGATGTTACTGCCTCATTTTTCATGACTTGAAGCTTATTATTTATAAACTTCGAGATGCTTTATTTGACTGAAATTTGACCCGCGAGTTCATAACACAGTGATCTATCATACAACAAACCTAAATAGAGATTTATTTTTACTTTACAGGGTCTTTAAATACAAAATACAGTCTGATATCCTCTTTTTAGTCTGGTGGTTCCTTCAGTGGAGCAGAGCTGCCAGGCTCCACCATGTTTGTTTTTACAGAGATAAGTCGCTTACTGCAAATCCAAGTTGAAACTCTTGTTAAATTAATAAAAATAAAAATAAGTACATTTGATACATTATTTTTAACTAAGTTTGATTTATTCCATGATGTATAATTACACTGAATCAGGGTCCAAAACTAACTTTTTGGTAAGTGAATATTTTACCAGCCAACCAAGTAAAAATTGCTTTTAAGTGTTGTTATTTGCTATCAGTATTATTTAACATGTCATTTGGGTCTTGTGTGCAATTCTCAATCAATATTTTAATAGTATGCTCTAATACTAGCAATAATGTATGCTAAAAGAGACCAAAAGTGAGTAAAAAGACCCTTATTATGTGTAGAACAACAAATGAACTTGCTTCTGTTGATTCTTGTTTTTATAACGTCACAATTCCAACCCTCTTCCTTTATCTGGGCTAGGCAAAATGACTCAGGAGATACTCTGTCAGAGTTACTTTAAAATTTATTTTTGGTTTATCATTTATTTATTATTCTATTTTTCTTAGAAGTTTTCTTATTTTTGGTTTAGTTTTAAACCTTATGGTCCACCTTAAACCTTAAGAGCCTAAAACAAATCAATTTTTTTTTTGTATACAGTCTTCAATAACAATGTAAGTAACCAAATAAGTGTAAATGTTGAGCCATAAGTGTTTCTACAGATAAAGCCTTCTGTAAATGATTTTATTTTGAAAGTTTTTTATTGATTTAAGCTAAGGTAACTTTACTTCCTGTTTAACAGTAGCAGATTTTTACTTTGAAAGCACCAGAAAGGAAGTGACTAAAGTAACACAAGGTAACTTGACTACAATGAAAAAGTTAACGGGCAATGTAAACAAAGAGAGCTATGGTAGAAAGTCAAGACCTAGCACCCCCTGTGCAGGCATTAAGCTCTTACAGTGAATTTTTGTGCTTTTGTAACTTCTGCAGCTACAATTTGATTTTGTCAAGTTCAAATAAATCACGAAAATCATCAGAGAGTCAACTGTCATTCATTCAGGAGGGATGCTACGAACAATCTAAATGGACTAAAAGACAATAGAAAAACTGTCAAGGCGCCTTCACAGGGTGGTTAATCTGTAGTCTGGACATGGAGAGCATCTTCTGCTCTGACCGCAGCTGGGACTGCTGGGCGAGGAGTGGGCTGCCCGTCAGTGCTTTGGGACAGGGAGGGGCCCACGGCAGCTCCTGCTGCTAATGGAGGTAGCTCCTCATTTAGCAACAAACTCATCCTCTGTTTCATCTCCGCCTTCAGCCATGTTTGTTATGTTTCTGGACGCGAGTTACGAGTGCGTCACAGTCGATGACGAAAGTGTGCGTGGAAATGGCAAACACATACCTCATCAGCAATAGTTTATCGTTATTATTGATGAACGCCGTTTTCTCATCGTGGAAAGTTTTTTCGCGTTGTACCACAAACAATAAGATATTGCCCATTCCTAAATAGCAGCAATATGGTAACATAACAAGCAACTTTAACAGTAACATGACCTAACACTAGTCATGATAAAGTAGAGGAGTCAAAGTCTCTTCTAGCAGATCTCAGATATCAAAGGTACAGCTTCTCAGCAGTGTCAGCTCTTCTCTCATGAACCATCAAGTCAGCACCAATTCTGAGAGACCTGCCACATGTTTAGGAAGTTTATACATTATTGTCTGCATGGATCTCTAACCGCTTGTCCACAAAACATTTCTATGTGAATGATCTTACACAGGTACCACAGCTGTGCGGCTTCGTACCTGTATAAGTAATAATTTGCAGATTCAAAGCTGATGTGTCAGTCTCCTCCTGTTTGAGCTGCTCTCCCTCCTGCTCCTCTTTCATCTGTGGAGTCTCTGGCTCCTCCTGGTCCAGACTGGATTTCCTCTCCTGGTGACAGAGCTGCTGCTCATCCTCCTCCTCCTTACACACATGTTGCTGTGGGACGTCTGGAGATACAAAAACAAAACAAAGTCAGGGGGAGGAAGCATGTCATTAGTGCCACTATACAACTGTTTGTTCAGCCAAAATGTTTTATACCTATTCAATACTACATACTACAATACAATACTACAATACTACATTCTCTGATATTTTAAAGACTGATCATGAAAATAGGACAAAGTTAACATGTGAGTACACATGTTGCAGTTTGATCTATGGAGAGGCACTGCAACCTCAATTTGGTGAAGATTTTGGTGTAAGAACCTGGGTTTTTCATTGGATCAGTTACCCTGGATCATCAAACAAAAGGCTTGACATTGATCCCTTCTTCTGTGAGGTACAATATCCCTCTGGACTTCTTCGTAGCCAAAAAGGCCTCATTGATTTCCATTAAAACAACAATTTTTAAATCTCATTCTCATTACAGATAAAACGTGAAAAACCTGACATTTTTAAATGTATTTTAACAGATTCAAACATTTTTTTAAAATATTAATTTCATAACAGGGCTGCACAGTGGCACAGAGTTAGAACAACAATTCCTCGATAATTCATAAAGTTTGGAAAAAAAGATGGTTAACTATGATGTCAAGTTTTACAGCATATTTAGGCCACAGGCATTTCTTTATGCATTTGTTTCATTTTGGTGTGAACATATTATCTTTATTTCCCTGGTTGTCACTGTAGAACCATTTAAGTCCATCTTATGTGTTTCAGTAGGAAATAATGAAATTTTGAGGTTTGATAGCTTTCACTGTAACCCTGTGTTGGATGTTGTTATACCTCACTAAATTCATTAACACGAGAACATCACAGATCACACACTGCCCAGGAGAATTGTTATGTCAGTTAATTTTGCAAAATAATTTGTTTACAGTGAGAAAAATGTCAACAAAAAGGAAGAATTACAGCAACTGTCCTAAACCATCATCGTTACAAGCCAAACATTAAATCCAAGTTTAATTAGATATTGTTGATGCACTATAATGTCATTTAATACTTTTTAAAACAAATATGTTTTTAAATTTTATCAATATTGAATCAAATTTTGTCAATTCTAAATAAACTGTTCAATGAAATGTAAACTACTGAAACCAATGAAAATGAGTTTTAGGTCTACTTAGTCATGTTTGTGGTGGTCCATTTTTACAAGCCAAACATTGAATCAAAGTTCAAAAAATAAATTGTGTTTAACATGTATAACATGTTACATGCCAAAATCACGTAACTTACATCCAGTAAAAAAAAAACTTTATAAAATAAAGGAAACATATTTCAAGAGACTTATCATTGTACTGATATGTGGGTTAATGTTTGGTCATCTATAATAAGACCTCAGAGTTTCATTTTTCTGCTTTATTTTCATGATAACAGTGATTCTGATGGGGACGCCAAAAGGCACTTTATAGTGATACTGACCCACTCCCCCTCTTGCATATGGCGGTCGCGTGGCGCAACCTCCCCGATGAACGCTAGCAGTCCAGGCGGCCTCTATGTACCCACATCTATGACATTGTCTATTTTATTTCAGTTGTTTTACGTCCTTTACTGTAATGTCGGTCTACACGTGCAACACAAAAAGTTGTGGAGGCTGGCTTGGCCACAGTTAACTAGCTCGATTCCCTTACAACGGAATATGTAAACTAACCGTAGCCCGTTAAGACTCAGTCCAGAAATATCAGTTGTTTTTTCATGTAACATATGAGACCCATATTTCGTCTTGTTAACAGCATCTCTGAGCACAAATACGAAGCAAATATCTTATCTCCTCACCTATTCTGTTGTGAGGTTTCCAAACGATATCCATCATTCTGCGCTGACGGTCGATCTCTGCCTCGTCCTCGACGGCAGCTCTTGTAGCATCGTCACATATTTCCTCAGCTGCAGCATTTGGCCGCTTGTTGACATCTCTAAACCTTTCCACTGAAAACATTTTTGTTTTTTATTCAGGGGTAAAGTTCCTCGGTGTATTCAACAGACTGTAAAAAGAATGGCGCTTGCACATAGACTGCAATAAAAATGGCGCTTGCCCTGCTTCTTCTTCTTCCTTTTAATTTCCGGCAGACTATACGCAACCACGACGCACTACTGCCCCCCATGGTCGTGACGGGAATTGCAGCTCTTTTCAGCGGTCCGAATCATCTGGCGCAGGTCAGTAAAAAAGAGACGACTCTTTCGGCTCCCAAACGGCTCTTTATTAAAGTACCAGTTTGGCCTCATTTAGTTTTAGCAATGGCATCATATATTTGGGCAAGAATTGTATGCTCATTTTTAAAAATGGCTGAAAATAAATAAAATATAATTGTTTTTTCAAAATGTACTCTCTCCCCAAAACAACTTGTGAATCAGCACCTGTCTGGTTCACTTTAACAAGATCTGATAAGTAAGCTTTACAAGGCTTGTTTCCCTATTTTAAATGTGATTAAAACCACACCAATAAGGGCAGTTTCTAGCCTTTATGGTGCCCTAGGTGAACCTACAACTTATTTATTCTGTAGCATGTGCTTTTAAGCTTTTCAAAAAAAAAAAAACAAACAAACAAACCAAAAAAAAAACCCATCTGATTTGTTTTTGTTTGTTTGTTTGTTTGCCCCCCCCCCTCAGTTTGCAACAAGAATGAAATTTCCATGTTGTGGTCATTAGGGTCAATCTGTTAATCAAAATAAGAGATAGTTCTTTTTACATTCATCAATAATCAGAGATAACGTACTTTTATCCAAGTTAAAGACTTAATGTTTTAAATAAACATTAGGGGCATAGACCCCACAAGCCCCCTCTATGGCTCCACCTCTGACTGATGAACTTATCCACCACACAGGATTTACAAATCATATCAGCACAGTGTCAGAAACATAAGGTTATAAACACATTAGGAAATAATCACTGACAGACATATTTCAAGAGCACCTGCAGCAGTTTTTAACAAGAATTATCCTGGTAGCTCAACTAAAAGAACAAAGTTAGAGGGCTGCGTTGGGATCAGGTCTGAATTTAATTTTTGCACTAAAACTGTTTAAATTAGTAAACAGAGCACAGTATAATTCCTCAAATGCACATAGAAGCTTTAAAGCTCTTCATAGCACTGCAGACATACAGTATAAGCATCTCCACTGCTCTGATGTGTGTCATGACACACAGAGACTGGCACAGAGATACTGAGCCATAATACTTTTATTGAAGTGGAAATCCCTTCTATCCATAAGTTTGGCCTCTTTTCATAAAGCATTTAATTTACGGACAAAGACAGGGACAGAGAGGGGCAAACAGAGTAAAAATGAACTCTCAGAGAGAGCTGAATGGAGTGCGCTGCGCTTTTTGGCACTCGTGAACGATGATGAGAAAAATAATTCCACCTACAGCTTCAAAAACAAAGGATGTGTACATAAAGTCTGTAAATATGATCCTGACATTACTGTTATTCATTTAACCAGGGTTAAATTAGTCCAGGCTGCCAGCTGTTACAGCGGACGAGGATGTGAGTGTTTTCTTTTGTGCTTCATTCAGTGAGAAAACTTTGACTAGAACAGTGAAAATCTTATTTTCAAGGACAGTGCTTAAGTGAACGCAGTATTATAATTTCTTAAACTTAACGTAGTTTCTGTCATTCTGTGTATTACATGGATGGTCAGACTGTAGGAGGAATTGGACGCATATGTTGCGGGTACAGATGGGAGGGAGGGATGACACACACTGCACAAGCAGGTGTTAATGATCAGGAAATCAGAGGGAATGGGCAGGTAGGGTGTTAGCTGTCCGACGCAGGGCTCTATCTCTACATCCTGTCTGTTCAGCACTATTTGAACAAGGAAAAAGAAAACTTATTTTCTCTAAACGTCTTCCTCGGCTCCCAGTGTGTGTGTGCCGGGGGCGAACGTTTTGAATCATCATTTACCTTGGAAACCTTCCAAAATTTGTGTAAAATCAAACCTGTTGCAAAAAAAACAACAGGAAATAAAACAACAATTTTGGCATCAGTGTGCAAACATGATTAGAACAACATGAAACAGGCTCATTGTGCAAAGGCCTCTACATGCTGCATTGTGATATGTGCGCTTGTAACAGGAAGAAAGACCAGAAAAAGCAACTGCTGGAAATGATGTTTTGAGCGGACCAATCACAGCCCTTGCGGTCCGCGTCGCGTAGTTAGGAATTGTTGGAGGTGCAGACGCAGAAGCATAAATCAGGCTTAAGAATGTGTCAATCCAAGTGTGATTTCTGACAGAATCTTTTTTCACAGGTGTCACAGGAGTAAGGCGTCTCACCTGTGTGTGTTCTCATGTGGGGTATCAATGCATGTTTTAGTCTGAAAGATTTGTTGCACATTGTGCAGGTATTTGGTTTTTCACCTGTATGGATTTTTAAGTGCCTTTGCAAACTACATTTATGTGTGAATGATGTTCACAGGTACCACAGGTGTACACCTTTATGTCTGATTTCTGACAGAATCCTTTTCCACAGGTGGATCAGGAGACGGTCAGACTGATTGTTTCATTTATTTGCATTGCACCTCTTGGCTCTGGCAATTTTTTGGCTGTTTCCAATGACTGCTGAATCAACCCTCTACCTAGCTTTGGCTTGGTCCTAATGCCTGCAACTCATGGCTACTGCCGCTTTGTTTTAACGTTGTTAGGATTTCCACTCTTTGGGATCTTTGTGGGGCAAGTTTTACAAACACTGTCGTGTTATCCTCCCTGTGAATACTGAATAACTCTGCCGTTTTATTAGCTCCTATTAGCCTCTTAGCACTGAGGCTGCTTCCTCTTCTTCTCTGGTGTTTAACAGCAGGTCCCATATCGCGGCGCCACCTACTGTTTCGGAATGTGTAGTCTTCTGAGAAAGTAAACAAACGCCTTTATTATCGGTGGATTTGATCAGTTAATATTTGATTATTGGAATAATAAAAATATGTAAAATATATTCAATATTGGCCGATAATTTATTGGTGCTGATAATTATCGTTCATCCCTAATATAAATATATCTATTTTTATATAAATACATCGATTCATGTAGGGATATTTAAGTAAAAAAAAAACAATGTCTCTTCTACATTTAAGAGATTCAAAGAGAAATTTAGTTGGAAATAGTACAAAGAATGTTCCAACTTGGAACATCATTAAAAATATCATGGTTTGCTTTAAAAACTGACCCTAAACTAGAAGTATTTACATTACTATTTTACCTCCATGTGGCCCATCCTGGATATGTCCAGTTTGCCTCTATCTCTAGCATTTAAAGACCCTGTAAAGTGAAATCCAAAGTTTCTGTCTTAACACTCTAGATATGTTGGAATATGGTTGCTGTAAACATGTGAAAACACTGAGATCTACATGTGACTGAATTCTGGATTTAGGCCATTTCACCTCTTTCCTTGTGGAAGGAAGCAGTGACCTGGAGCAAGGACTTCTGGGATTATTTTGTGCAAAGGAATTCACTCTTGTACGGTTCTGTAATGTTCATGTTTCATTGCAAAGTTATAGTTTTGCATGTTTTGTTTATTGGTTCATGTTTTTAGGGGAAAATATTTATCCAAGCATGACACCATGAGTGAGGGGGTTAAAGCTGCAGACTACCCTGCCTGTATGTGTCTTTATCTGTGGTTCTAGACAAAAGATAGCTGCTCATGCTTACTGCATGAGGGTTTGTTAAACTCATTCAACTTATCTCATGTTTGTTATGTTTCTGCACGTGAGTTACGAGTGCATCGTAGTTGATGACAAAAGTGTGTATGACGGTTGCAAACACATACCTCATCAACAATAGTTTATTGTTTTTACGATGAATGCTGTTTTCTCATTGTGGAAATTTTTTGTCGAGGTATATCGCAAACAATAAGATATCACCCATTCCTAAATAGCAGCAATATGGTAACATAACAAGCAACATTAACAGTAACAGGACCTAACACTAGTCATGGAAAAGTAGAGGAGTCTCTTTTTTAGCAGATCTCTGATATCAAAGGTACAGCTTCTCAGCAGTGTCAGCTCTTCTCTCATGAACCATCAAGTCCACACCAATTCTGAGAGACCTGCCACATGTTTAGGAAGTTTATACATTATTGTCTACATGGACCTTTAAGTGCTTGTCCAGAAAACATTTCTGTGTGAATTATCTTACACAGGTACCACAGGTGTACGGATCTGTACCTGTATAAGTAAGAATGTGCTGATTCAAAGCTGATGTGTCAGTCTCCTCCTGTTTGAGCTGCTCTCCCTCCTGCTCCTCTTTGATCTGTGGAGGCTCTGGCCCCTCCTGGTCCAGACTGGACTTCCTCTCCTGGTGACAGAGCTGCTGCTCATCTTCCTCCTCCTTACACACATGTTGCTGTGAGACGTCTGGAGATACAAAAACAAAACAAAGTCAGGGGGGAGGAAACGTGTCATTAGTGCCATTATATAACTGTTTGTTCAGCCAAAATGTTTTATACCTATTCAATTCTACATGATATCAATGACACATTAAAACAACAGTTTTTAAATCTCTTTCTCATTACATATAAAACCATGCGATTTGAAGGAATGTTGAGATACTTGACATTTTTAAATGTATCCTAACAGATTCAAATGTTTTTCCAAAATATTAATGATTTCATGACAGGGCTGCACAGCGGCACAGGGGTTAGCGCTGTTGTCTCACAGGAAGAAGGTCCCTGGTTCACAGCCCCCTGTGACCCCCATCGGGATAAGTGGTGTAGAAAATGGATGGATGGACATTGTATTCTCCAGTATCAAGTTGTACATGCTTCCTTGCTGTCCAGTGTTCACACAAAGACAAAAATAACGAACAACAGACCTCCTGCCATCATTGACTTACAATCATCATCAGCTGCGACTCCCCCTCTTGCATATGGCGGAGTGGCTAATCTGGAGAACCGGGAGAATTCCCAGTGGGCCAGGCTGCTCTCAGGGCTGGTAGGGCCACCACACAGTGGTGTTTAACAGGCTACACTGGCGAGGATGAACACAGGCAGGAGCAATATTATTGTTCGAGTAACGTCTCCCCTCACAAACTCTCTCTCTCTCTCTCCTGTGGTTGGTCGAGCAGACCATCCACGTCTGTCTGAATAGACACAAATCCATTACATTGGCTCCATGTTTACCACGTCAGTAGTTGATCCCTCCGACCCAAAGTCAAAGTGAAAATCAAGAGACAGATGGATAATAACTAGAGCGGAGTTGGCAAAAAGTTTGACTAAGAAACGGAGAGCTTCAGAAGCTCACGCTGGCAAATATGCAAATTTATTTTTTCTCATCACAAGCTCACAGCTCGATGTGAACGCACCAGGTGGAGAACACACAGTTGTTGAACACACAACAGCATAAACTGTGCAAGCCACTAAGTGTCAATGAAAAAAACAAATCAATGAATTGTTTGATTTTATAGCCTATATAACAATGTATAAGTACACGACACAATAGCAGCTGTGTTACAAGAACTAAGTGTTAAACATCACCTCTGCAGCTGCTGCCCCTCCAGTCTGCTGCTGCTAAGAAAAGCCTTCACTACTATTAAGAACATGCCGCAAGAATGAACAGGAAGGATTCAGTTAAAGTAAAAAAAAAAAAAAAAAAAAAAAGAGTAGGCTAATGTAGCCTATTGATATGATGTGTAAAGAAAACTAACTTGACTAACAAATGATTGGAAAAAAAGGTTTTTATGCCTTTTTTATGTACAATTGTGAAACCTGTACTTAGAAATTGAGTGGCATAGAAGGTCATAATAATGAAACAGTCAAAATTATGAAATTATAATATAGATTTTTTCTTTTTTCACTGTGGGAACAGGTTTTCATTGACTCAAGAAAATATTTCCTACAGTTTTAAACTTAATTTTTGCATAAGCAGCAGTAGCAGGCCCCAGAATGGAGCTTAGTGTGATTGTTGCTGTCAGTGACACACAAGGCCCAGACTAGATGATGTTCTACAGTGTGAACAAATACACTTAGTGAAATTGTTTCCAGAATTTTTCTACCTGAATGCTAAAAATAAACTTTAATGCTTTTTAAAAAATATTAACAGCCTAATAGAACATTAATATAATTAAAATACGTAATCCTCAATTGACAACTTAAGTGAAAGGCTGTGAACTAAAGTGGGCTGGTCTGAGCCTTGATACTCCAGGGCTGAAAATCAGTCCCACTCTGGCCCTGTCTCTGTGTATCGATATTTATGACTTTGTCTATTTTATTTCAGTTGTTTCACGTCCATTACTGTAATGTCTGTCTACACGTGCACCACAAAAAAGTTGTGGAGGCTGGCTTGGCCACAGTTTTGAAAAACTAGCGGTTAGCTCCATTCCCTTTCAACGGAATATATAAGCTAACCGTAGCCTCTTACGACTCAATCTGGAAATATCAGTTATTGTATGTTTATATAACATATGAGACCCACATTTCGTCTTGTTAACAACATCTCTGATCACAAATACGAAGCAAATGTCGTATCTCCTCACCTATTCTGTTGTGAGGGCTCCAGATGATATCCATCATTCTGCGCTGACGGTTGATCTCTGCCTCGTCCTCGACGGCAGCTCTTGTAGCATCGTCACATATTTCCTCAGCTGCAGCAGTTGGCCGCTCGTTGACATCTCTAAACTTCTCCACTGAAAACATTCTTCTTCTTTACTCAGCTGGAAGGTTTCTCTGTGTTTTCCAAAGACTTTAAAAAGAATGGCGCTTTCCCTGCTTCTTCCTCTTCGTCTGAATTCCCGGCAGACCAGACTCAACCAAGCCGCACTGCTGCCCTCTGCAGTAGTGAGGGAGATTCCGGCTCTTTTCAGTGGTCCGGATCATTTGGCGCAGTTCAGTAAAAAGGGTCTGCCCCTTCGGCTCCCAGACTGCCCTTTATTTGAGGACCAGTTTGGCTTCATTTGACCTGCCAGTTTTAGCAATATTTTAACATATGA
This sequence comes from Cheilinus undulatus, assembly GCF_018320785.1. NCBI lineage: Eukaryota > Metazoa > Chordata > Actinopteri > Labriformes > Labridae > Cheilinus > Cheilinus undulatus. Next base: position 38,465,254 of record NC_054884.1, on the reverse strand, counting down.
TCAGTGGTGGAAAGTAACTAAATACATTTACTCAAATTACTGTAATTGAGTAGCTTTTATGTGTACTTGACTTATTTGAATATATTTTAAATTCACTACTTTTACTTTTACTTAAGTATATTTTGAGTGCTCATGATCAAGTTCAAAACATGTGCAGAGAAAAAAATTCAAGAGGACAAATGTTGCTGTATTTGGGGATTTTTTTTTTTACATTTTCATTTAATTTTTCTTTTATAAACTCCCCACAGCTATTAAAATGACTCCAAAGACAGATTTCTACCTGTACGCCATTATTACCAGATATAATATTTGTTAAATGTGTATTTATCTGTTCGTTCTTGATAAAAATGGCCACTTTCAATGGAAACTTTCAGCTTCAGGTGGTTTGGAGTGCTTGGGTTTTTCATTTATCACTACGCAGCACAGTCAACATGACAGCCACAGGTTTATTTAGCTACACTCTCTCTGTGGCCCCCTTGTGATTGGCTGTGATATAAGGACTGAGCTTACTGTTGGAGCATACAACTTGCAGACATTTGACACAAAAAATATGTGTACAAATATATGTTAATTAGACTATTTCAAAAATTCCTTTAGTTTATTTGTATGTGTTTGTTGATTTTTCATTATTTCTAGTTTGGCCCCAAAGCACCCTTTTACAAAAAAGCTGGCCCTTGTGCAAATGTAGTTGATGACCCCTGCTGTAGAGGATAAAATACCATCCCTCCTAATCAATCAAATAACACACAGACACACACAGTCTATATAAAAGTAAAACTGGTAATAGTTGTAATGGTATAAATGGCTCTCAAACGGTATCGGATTCTTACTGTTCACGTAAAAGATCTGGCTCGATCACAAACCACCAATCACTACTCGACGGTGTAGCTAACGCTGTCAGAGTTTGTTTCAGTTGCCATGACAACATAAAAAGTTAAAATACCAAACTTTAATGTATATGATTGCCAGGTTGTTTAATTTTTAAATGCAGTCATAAAATGTCTGGTTTGGTAATGTTTGTCACATTATTGGTCAAGTTATTATTCTATTTATCATTTTATCTGTAAAGTTCGCCCTGTCAATAAAGTTTATTGAGGATGATGTGATTGTGTGACCAGGAAGCTCATCAAGGACTCAGAGAGAGAAAATGGCAGATCCAGCACAAAGAACAAATACACCTGCTGTCTTTTTTTGTTCCCTTCTGTTGGTCATCAGGTGAACATAATGAACATTGTTTATTTTATTGCTTATGAGTTGTTGAATTTTATTTTAAGACATATGTCACACTTAAAATATATATATATATTGTTTTTCACAAAGGGGAAACATGCAGGAAAAAGGAAAAAGAATGGGTTAAAGAACTGCAAAAATTGGGGAAAAAGGGGAAAGAGGGGCAACATGTATTAAAAATGGGTTAAAAGTGGCAAAATATAGCAAAAAATAGCCTGGCAAAGTAGTGAAAGGGCTTAAAGAGTGTGGCAAAAATTGGTTAAAAGTTGTAAAAATGATCAAAATGGGCTAAGAGTGCCACAAAATGTTACAGAAATGGCAAAAGGGGTAAAAAGGGGATAAAGAGTGTCAAAAATTAATGAAACTCTTTGGTCTGAACTGGGCTTCAAGTGTTACTTTTCTTAGTGTGTAACACAGGAATGTTTTTGATGGCAGTAATATGGTAACAAAACAAGTAATTTTAAAAGTAACATGACCTAACACTAGTCATGAAAAAGCAGAGGAGTCAGAGTCTCTTCTAGCAGATCTCAGATATCAAAAGTACAGCTTCTCAGCAGTGTCAGTTCTTCTCTCATGAACCATCAAGTCAGCACCATGCAACGATATGAAATATCATAAATCAATATTTCAATAAACCTCTTAATGATAATAGTGATAGGGGGCACCACCCAGGTTATTCTGGGAAATTGATAATGGAATAACCAATTTAAAAATGTAATTATGAATTAATAAAAAATCTTAATCATTAACTTATGCAGTTAATTATAAATCAATCTCATACCTCAAGTCATGAATTCTTGTTTCAGTGACAGCTTAACAAAATAAAACTGTCTGGACAAATGACTTACATTTCGTAGATTTATTACAAATCACAGGATTACAACGCATTTATATCACGTAGCTCATCTGAATCAGAGAAGTCAGTAAAAAGACATTAAAAATACTCAGCCCTCTGCAACAAATAGTGTGAACGCTATAAAAATAACTGGATCCAAAATAAAGTTAACAAAGATTTACAAAGTCCCAATAAAGGTTCGGATGTGGAAGGAACACAGAAAAAGAAATACATGGTCCAGGGAGAAGAAGTCCTAAGGGAAGAAAAGGGAAGAAAAATAACTAAAAGCTGGCCCTAAATAAAAAAAATACAAATGCAATCAAATCAATTTTGTTGCTAATCTTTGACCCATCCAAGACTCTTATCAGCACCAAAGCCCCATCTTTCCACAATTCATTTTATGGAAAATAATTCACTTTTTGTGTTGTTTTTTTTTTTTTGGTAGTAAAAAATAAAATATTTCAAATAATCAAACTGGCATTTAAAGGGTTAAAATCTTGAAAATTATTGAATGTATGGTAGTTTTGACCAGGTCTTAAGTTGTTAAAGAGATTTATTTTAAACTAGAAAAGCACTCAGAGAGCACGGACCTCAGCAATTAGCCCTATCTCCCAATAGTGAAGAATCCTTTAAATATCTCCATGTGCCCCCCACCACTGCATTCGCCAATTACTCCCTTCCTGGCGGGGTGGAAACACAGTGAGGCAAAGAATTGGCTTCACTACGGGTGCTAACAGATGCACCCATGGTCTCACCGGACAACTGGAAGTCATGGCAGAGGGTGAATATTCCTCTATTCCTCCCAGCATTGTGAGTATTCTCGCTACAGTTTGCTGTCTTTCTCTCTGTTGCACTCCGACTCATCTCCTCGACTGGGCGTGCATCTTTCAAACTCTATAAACTCCAAAACTTTGAATGGAAACACACCCAAAACTGCTGCTGGGATTAAAGTTACTCATGTCTGCCATCTCCTGGTGTAAAGTGGTAACAGTGCAGAACTCTGCCATTAGCCCTATCTTCCAATAATACAGAATCCTTTAAAAATTTCCTGGATGCAGACGGTGATCCTAATCAGTCCCAAAATCTAATCAGTTCTTCCTTATGCCATTTAATTTCCTGAAAATTTCATCAAAATCCATCCACAACTTTTTAAGTTATGTTGCTAACAAACTAACTAACTAACTAACCCACCTGATCACATAACCTCCTTAGCGGAGGGAAAAAGTAGAAAGAAATATTGATGTATGGTGATTTAATGGCAGTGTTTTGTACATGTACATTTTTGCCTCAAAGCATGTCCAGAGGGCACAAAATTCATTGAGAGGGTATAAATGACATGTAAGAATAAAACATGTTGGATTTCAAAAATTTAAATAGAAAGAAAAATTCTTGTAAAAATTCATGCCACAGCTGTAAAACTGACAAAATGATCTCAATTTTTTTTTTACAATTTTTAACTGTAGTGTCGTCATTTTTTTCTTCAATTTTTAAAAAATATTTTTTGTCAATTATTTTTTCATTTTTTTCCATTCTTTGTTCGTCAATTTTTTGTCATTTTATTTTGTTTTTCGTCTTTTTTCCTTTTTCTTGGTGGGGGTGGGGGCAACCTCCATGCATAAGTATCAACCCCTAAAATCTGTTTCCTGCAAAGACTTTCATCCAAACAACACACAGCATTTTTGCATCAAATGTAGTCACGAGCAGCAAAACAAGAAGAGAGGATAAGAAAAATCAAATATTGCATCTCAAACCCATCAAATTAATAATTCAAAATAAGGCAAGTAGGAATACCATATGCTTGTAAAATTCTAGAATATCACATCACAGTGAAACATGAAGAACAATGTAACTGAAAGCATTTGGACATAAGGACATAAAGGAGGTCAGCCACATGGAGACGTGTGGTGACTGATATCAGGCATTAGATGGCACTGTTGGTCCATGGAAGACTCTGACTAAGACTAAGGCTTTGGGTTCTTCTTTAATTTGAGGGTTACAAACATCAGAAACATATCATTGTGTTCCAATTCTTCTACCTAAGAAGAATATGAAAATGTCCTGTTGAACAAACTTATGTTTACAGTATTTAAGGGATTTCCAGTCCATACAGTTTGAGCCCTTCAGAGAGAACACAAGTTATTTAAGACCCATCTGGTTTTGTTGTTTGTCCAGAGATAGGAAGCTTTGGCCAATCAGAGAGCACCACTGTTGGGCTGTGAAACTGTCTCTTGTGATCTGTCTTGAATCAGGAGTGTCAAGTTTGGCTCCTCTAAGACTAAGAAAGAGAATTCTGAGAGACCTACTACATGATCAGGAAGTTTATTGTCTGTATGGATCTGTAAGTGTCTGTCCAAAGAATTTTTATGTCTGAATGATCTCCCACAGGTACCACAGGTGTACGGTTTTGTACCTGTGTGTGTTCTCATGTGGAGATTCAAATGTGATTTCGTACAGAATCTTCTTCCACAGGTGCTGCAGGAGTAAGGCTTCTCACCTGTGTGTGTTCTCATGTGGACTGTCAAATGACTTTTATGTCTGAAAGATTTGTTGCACATTGTGCAGGTATGTGGTTTTTCACCTGTATGGATTTTTAAGTGCTTTTGGAAATTACATTTTAGTGTGAATGATCTTCCACAGGTACCACAGGTGTACCGCTTTGTACCTGTGATAGTAAGAATGTGGTGATTCATGTCTAATTTCTGAAAGAATCTTTTCCCACAAGTTCTGTGGGAGTAAGGTTTCTCAACTGTGTGTGTTCTCATGTGGACTGTCAAATCACCTTTAAATCTGAAAGATTTGTTGCACACTGTGCAGGTATGTGGTTTTTCACCTGTATGGATTTTTAAGTGCTGGGCTAAAGTAGATTTCCGAGCGAATGATTTCTCACAGGTGCTACAGGTGTATGGCTTTATACCTGTGTGGGCAAAAGTGTGCTGATTCAAATTTGATTTCCAACTGAATGTTTTTCCACAGGTGCTGCAGGAGTAAGGCTTCTCAGGTGTGTGTCTTCTACTGTGGACTGCTAGGGAACCCTTTTGTGCAAATGATATCCCACAGATGCCACAGGTGTACGGCTTTAGGCCTGTGTGAATAAGAATGTGCTGATTCAAATTAAATTTCTGGCTGAATCTTTTTCCACAGGTGCTGCAGGAGTAAGGCTTTTCACCTGTGTGTGTTCTCATGTGGGCTGTCAAATGACTTTTAAGTCTGAAAGATTTGTTGCAAATTGTGCAGGTATGTGGTTTTTCAGTTGTATGGATTTTTATGTGGCTATATAAATATCGTTTTTGGTTGAATGATCTTCCACAGGTACCACAGGTGTATGGCGTTGTACCTGTGTGACTAAGAATGTGCTGATTCAAAATTAATTTCTGGCAGAATCTTTTTCCACAGGTGCTGCAGGAGTAAGGCTTCTCACCTGTGTATTTTGTCATGTGGACTTTCAAACTGTGTTTATATTTAAACCCTTTCCCACATACCTCACATGAATACAGCCTCTCACCTGTGTGTTTTCTGTCTCTCTTTTGTCTGGCTTTTGATTTTACAGTTATTTCTGAGTCTTTCTGCTTGTTCTCTTTGGGATCTTGATTCCCAGCAACATGAGAGTTGTGAGAAAGGAGCTGGTGTTCATGTTGTCCATCTGCTTGTCTGTGCTCACTTTCCTCCTGAGTAGGAGTCATTATCAATGTGTCAGTCTCCTCCTCTTTGATCCACTCTCCCTCCTGCTCCTCTTTCATCTGTGGAGGCTCTGGCTCCTCCTGGTCCAGACTGGACTTCCTCTCCTGGTGACAGATCTGCTGCTCATTCTCCTCCTCCTTACACACATGTTGCTGTGGGATGTCTGGAGATACAATAACAGCAACAAAACAAAGTGAAGGTACAGGAAAAACAGTGCCCATATGTATCATGCAACTGATTGTTGGAGCCAAAGGGTCTTTACAATCTCCCATACTGTGTATAAAAAGCCCAGATCAGACCAAAGATTTACCATGAGACAAGCTGAAACTGATAACACCGTCAGCTGGTCTGAGTGGAGCTGTTCTGGCTGCTTGTGTCATGAATCTTTGGTCTGAACTGGGATTCACGTTACTTTTCTCAGTATGTAATGCAGGAATGCTTTTAATGGCAGTAATCTGGTAACATTACAGTTCACTTTAACTGTAACATGACCTAACGCTAGTAATGAAAAAGTATGGATTTTTAATTGCATATCCAAATGAAATTTTTTTTGTAAATGATCTTCCACAGGTACCACAGGTGTATGGATCCGTACCTGTGTGAGTAAGAATGGGCTGATTCAAAGCTGACGTGTCAGTCTCCTCCTGTTTGAGTTGCTCTTCCTCCTGCTCCTCTTTCATCTGTGAAGGCTCTGGCTCCTCCTGGTCCAGACTGGACTTCCTCTCCTGGTGACAGAGCTGCTGTTCAACCTCCTCCTCCTTACACACATGTTGCTGTGGGACATCTGGAGATACAAAAACAAAACAAAGTTGGGGGGGGGGCATGTCATTAGTGCCAGTATACAACTGTTTGTTCAGCCAAAATGTTTCATACCTATTCAATACCACATGATATCAATGACACATTCTGTTATTTTAAAGAATGATCATGAAAACAGGAAAAAGTTTACATGTGAGTACACATGTTGCTTTTTGTTCTATCGAGCATCACTGTAACCTTATATTAGGTCAAGATTTTGGTATGAGAACCTGGGTTTTTCATTAGATCAGTTATCTTGGAACAAACAAAAGGCTTGAAAACTGAGTCATTCTTCTGTGAGGTACAATAGACCTCCTGCCATTATTGACTTACAGCCATAGATGACCTTTCATAGGTAAGAATAGTTTTTGTCTCTTTTTTCATTATTAAATCTTGTTGAGAGCTTCCAGTCTATGAGATGTTCAGTAACTACTTTGCGTCTAGCAAAACACTAATGGGAGCTAGCAGATTGACAGCCAAATATCAGACGATTAATAGCAGCTGTAGTATAGTTTTACAAGCAGCAGTAGTACCACTAAAAGTACAAGCAGCAGTAGTAGTATAAATAGCCATTAAAGTTGCAGAAATATTATCAGCATTTGTAATTACCAGTATTACCGGTTGTAGTAGCAATGCCAGTATCAGCAGTAGTAGTTGGTGTATTACCACTACTACTAGTAGTAATCGCATTACTATTACTACTACCACTACTACCAAGCCTAATTCAATCCAGATTACCCTCGTTCTTCCTCCAAACCGATTTTATGACAAACTTCCATTATCCTCCACGTGACTGACATTGCGCATGATCTAGCAAATGATATTAAATATTCTCAGGTCATAGCATACAGCGATGCTGTTGGACCCAGGCACTTTACATGCAGTTTTCGCCTGTGTCATTGAAATATTACATGCTAGGAATTTTTTCATGGATCACTCGCTGTATTGATCAATACTGGGTTTACAAGCAATTCTTAAGGACTGCTCTCAAATCATTAAAATGTTAGTAAACAAGGTTATACTTATCAAATCAAACACCTTTGGTCTCCAGTATATTGGCTAAGTTGTTTCTTTGTCCTTAATTTATTAGCATGATTTCTTTTTAAATATGTTGTTGTGTACACTTATTAGACTTATTAACTTCTCTGTCTACTTTTCTTCTCTGGTTTCCCAGAGACTATGAGTTAAGGAGAAAGTGGGAACTAGCTCTGAGGAGAGAGGGTTTTGCTGCTAATGATGAGTCTGTGCTCTGCAGTCAACATTTTAAACCTGATGAGTTTGACAGGACCGGGCAGGTTTGCTGACCTGGTATCGTTCCATCAGCGTTTAACTAACCAACTCATCTTGGAAGAGCAGGTGAATCATTTACAAGGATGCAGCAACTCAGTTTTTATTGAGTTTCATTATTTTTGTGACAATTTACGCTTTTTCTGTTACTTCAAAGATGACCCACTGTGACCAAATGCACTTTTTTTTCACCCTACTTGTGTTTGTATCACTGCTTTCATGCTATTAGCATTATATGTTCATTTTATTTCAATTATGTGTATGTCTAAGTATTTGAAAGTTGTTTTGTCATACTTTTTGATTTTTATATGAATTATTCAGAACCAACTAATAAAGATATATATATATATATATATATATATATATATATATATATATATATATATTTTTTTTTTTTTTTTTTTTTTTTTTTTTTTCTAGCCTGAAGCAACAAGGATCACAACAACCTCAAGGTAAGCTAAGGAAAGCCTACCATTACACACCTCTCAGTATGCCACCAAAAAGGAACCTCAGCCTAATGTTGACCTTGTGAGTATTTGTACTTGATAAGTCCCATAAAGGTGAGAGGATTATGGGCTTGGTCTCAATATGCATGGTGCTGGCAGTGGGATCTATGAATGACTATAAAATTAGTGGCCAACCTAGGCCTGGGCAATATGGCCTAAAAATCATATCACGGTATTTTTCATGCCTTTGACTATAACAGTATTATATCACAGTATTACAAAATTAAAAAGAGATAATGCTCTTTAATCCAAATTCAAGTGTTATCAACCCCCTTCTCCCCTTAATACAAGCCTTTGATGGCATACTCAGTTTATCTCTAAGTATAGGAACACAGAAAACATGTTTTATTTTTTTCAGTCTCTCTATGTTTACTTCTAACTTCACTCCAAGTTTCACATTTCATCTCTAACCAGATGAGGTGTGTTAAGCTGCTAATGACTTGAACATGTTTCCTAGTGAAGGCGTTCACAAGGAAAGCGTTTCAGAAAAATAACAGCCACGGACTTTTATTTTGAAGAGCTTGACGGAAGTATTGTGTTCAGCATTGAGTTAGGTTAGCTTACCGGAGAATACAGCTAGTTTAAAGTAGCCTTTCTGACCTCGTTTAAAATTGCAGCCTGGATCTTTGACTCACTGTGGACTTAGAAAAGAAAGTCATAAGTTAAAATAGACTTTTAAACGGTTGTCTATGCCGTTGTAAGAGGAAGAGCTGCGGCGCTGGGCTCTGAGACCAGCAGCTTGTGTTAAAGCAGGCAGGCTAACAGAGACGGCAGCTGGCTTTGTTGCAGTACAGCCGTCAAACTTTCAGAGGAAAAAACATGTGTTTTTGCCTGCAAACTGTGCCTAGTTACAGCGGCAAGAGTCCTTGACATTTGGTTAATGACCTGGCTACACATAATGCTAGAGCTAAATGTGCTATTGAGTAGACTCAGCCTGAGCCGTGTATCATAAATCACTCTCTCTGCCAACTGTGGGAGCGCATATGCCTGGTGCGTGCATCACATCACAACATAGGCATTTAAACTGGTGATGACAGTGTTGCAGAAATCCATTCAATGGCAAAATTTTTACCGGTGACGGTAATAATACCAGTGTACCGCCCACCTCTAGGCCAACCACACATTTTTCGTCCCTTTTTCTACTAGGACCACAACTATTTGTTGCCCAGTTCTCCCTCTGCTCTAAAGGCCAGGTTCAGTGAGGCTGCAACCAGAGTGTTGAGCCTGGAGAAGAAGAAGAGAAATGTGCAGGTGCGAGAACCAAGGGCAAAGACCACTCTAAAGGCTCTACTGAAGGTTCTGAGAGAGAAGAACCTACTGACTGAGGAGCTTTGTGGAAATATACTCGGGCAAAATGAAAATATTGTTTTACTTTTTGCCTTATGTCAGACTACGTTTTTAGTGCTTAAGGGTACTTGCTCATTTGTGTGAATTGAATTTCAGATCTCCCTTTAGGCCTCTTTAAAAAGAGTAAGCAAAATGAGTATTCAGTGGAGCAGTGAGAGTTTGCCATCACCCTACATCTCCATGGTCCTAAAGCGTACAGCTTCCTCAGAGACACACTACATCTTCCTCTCCCACACCCACGCTCACTCCAAAGGCAATCGTAATGTTGTTTTATTGACTTTACAAAAAAATACATGAATCACCAAAGCCCTGCGTACTATGCCCTGGAATAAACAGTAAAAATTGAAGCAAATCTACAAACTCGTGTGTATAATTCTGCCATGTTGTGAGCCTGCTCATTTGCTGTTGGGGGGGGGCAGTTTTTTTAACAGCTGAAATGAAACAAGTACTTGTAAGCAATTGGTTATAAATTTTACCATTTTTAAGGGTGGCTCTTTTCTTTGGACAACAAGCCTGGTCTCAACACAATGATGCTGGACATGTTGGAGCACAGACCCTGCCAAGTATGGCCGTGTCTCTCTGATGCTAGATCCCATGCCAATTAAGAAACATACTCAGTACAATGCACACACCAAAGCAATGTCTTGATATGTGGATAAGGGTGCTGGAAATAATGAAACTGATATAGCCACTGAGGCTCCAGTGTTCATGGTCGTTGGCTTACAAGGACAATGGAAAGCTCCAACTGGTCATTATTTTACAAATTTGCTTTCACCAGAAACTCAGAAATAGCTCCTTGTACATGCTTTGGAGGAACTCCATAAGAGGCTGGCACATAATGCAAAAATTCAAGTGTCAATATTTTCTAGAATAATTGACAAAAGTTCCTACTTTCCTTGTTTTTGTACATTTGTCTTCAAACTAAGAAGTCCATAAAATCATCACTCTCTTCATTACAATTTATTTTAAATTTGCAATACATGACAAAATAACCGCAATAAGTCATTTTTGTTTTGATTGATTTCAATTTTGGGGAGATTTTTGCTAGAAATTTTTAGGTATTTTTGCAAAAATTTGAGAAATGAATTTTGACATTTTTGGGAATTTGATTTGAATTTTGAGGGGAAATTTGCTTTGAAAATTTAATGTATCTTTTTGAAAATTTGATCAATTTATTTGTAATTTTTTGGAGATTGATTTGAATTTCTTGGAATTTTTTTTAGACAGTTTTAGGTATTTTTAAAGAAATTTTGTGTCTGTGATGATGGATGCTTACCACATGTTGAAGCTGGCACACAATATGTTGCATGTAATGTGATGGTTTATATTTTACCATCTTTGTGTAATTAAGTACTGCCAATTAAAGATTCTGACTGTTTCTGCAGGCATACAGTCCAATCAAGAGCACTTTGGGTCAGATTGAGTGGAGCCACACTGGTCAGTTGAACAGCTTACAGAAATAAGAAGGACTTCATGCAGACAAAAGACTGACCGACAAACACATAGCCTACATTTTGACAACCAGAAGATGAAGGTGTCCTTGGCTGCACAGATTTTGAGCCGCCCTGTTGCAGTAGCCCTCCGCACCCTGAGGGATCTTGGCTATTCAGAGTTTCAAAACTGTGAAGCAATAGCAGAGTTCACTGAGGTAATGCAACACTATGGATAAGTGTTCCTGAACAAAATAACTTTTGATTACTCTGCTGCATAGAGGGGGAATTAATTTGATCTATCTGATACCCATTGACACTAGGGATGGCCTGATTACCCATTTTCACGATTAATTGCGGTATTAAACTTTACGATTAGTTAATTGTAAGGTTTCCTAAATACCGACAATTTCCAGAAAAGATTATGCCGGGAACTATATTGGTACGACAGCGCAACTCACCCAGAATGAAAACAAAGTTACACAACATCCACGTGTCATTGCCTCCTGTTGCTCTGTGCAGTTGCAGGCAGAGGCGTGTCACAGTCCTAAACAAACTACAGCATGGAAGAGGAAGAGCTGTTCCCTGAATGAAAGGTTGATGTCAGCTGTGTGGGATTTTTTTGGATACAAAAAAAATGACCAGGGTGTCATTGTGGAAGCCGGCCAGCCTAAATGTAAAACATGCCACAAAAAAGTTGCCGTGAAATCAGGCAATACTTCAGCACCTGCAGGATAACCACCCAACATTGTACACCAAAGTAAAGGTAAATAGTAACTTGGTTAAGTCATGTCAATGTTAGGGATGGGGATCAAAACCCAGGTCCATAAGGACCCTGTTCTGTGTTTTTGAAATACCCGAAATCAGTGACATTTCAGCTTATCGATACTGCTATCGAGTCTCACGGACGCCGTCGCTGACCATTCGAAGTTCTGCGTTGAGGGAACGCGTCGCTCTGTAATTCACCACCATGATGACAGGAGTGTGTGGCTGTGTGTGTGTGGTTTCGGAGGGGTCACATCCGAGTGGCTGTGTCGCTGGTTGCTCTCAGCTGAACTGGACGTCTGTTTTTAATGAAAGAGTGGATACTTGGGGGTGTGATTACAACCAGTAGTTGGTATTACATGTTGTTTGCACATAAGCACAAGCCAGAGGTTGCGCTGGACTTTTTGTTGTCCGTCACTCCTTTAAAATCCCGCTGGATCCATCCTGACAGAAAGCTTCATACAGCACACGCTCATCACAGCACTGAGACAAGTTGGAGAGATGGAGAACAACTTTTTAATTCTGTCTCTGTTATGACCTGTGAGTAGGCTACAAACGTATGCCTTTATCTGTTATATTTCCATGACTGATATCATGGACACTACGGTGTTAAAGTGAGGTTTCAGAGAGAGAGAGTGAGAGAGAGAGGAGGGTCGGGTGGGGTGAGCAAGCAAGAGAATAAAGAAACAGGCGCTGATCTGAATCATCATTCACCCATCTCTTTGTTATATTTCCATGGTTGAAATCCACGATAAATGAGCAAACTTTGGTGGCGCTAATAACAGGAAGACAGACCAGAAAAAACAACTGCTGGAAATGACGTTTTGAGTGAACCAATCACAGCCCTTGCGGTCCGCGTCGCCGTGACGCGTAGTTAGGATTTTTGGAGGTGCGTGTCAGGCTATGGCATAGGGGTGCGCGTCGACACAGAGGGCTATGCATGGCTACGCCGTCGACGTGACGCAGAAGCATAAATCAGGCTTAACAGGCTCATATCCCTCACTTAGGCTGCTTCAGGGCAGTTTTCTTCTTCATCTGCTCAGATAAATGCTGATAAATGCTCCAAAACTTTGAGCTAGTCCTGTTTGTTAACAATATCCATCCAGTGTAGAAGTCTGCAGTGGAGTCAGCAGAACTGAAGTTAATTAGCAAACTTTACGAGCTGAAGACGGAAAATGTGATGTAACCTCAGTAAATTAGACAACTGTAGTCTATATGTTATGATGTCATTTTAACTTTTCAAGCACTGCCCTCTACTGGATGAAGTCATATTTATCAAACAGAAACCAAGCTGTACATATTGGAGAGTCAAGTTCATCATACCTCAGTTGTTCAGCTGGAGTTCCACAAGGCTCCATCTTGGGGCTGATCTTTATGTTAATGATCTGCCAAATGTTTGTTCAAATGTAAAGGTACAATTATATGCTGATGACGCTGTATTATATGCGCATGCAAAAACAAAGCAAGAAGCTGCAGCCATTTTATCTGCAGCTATGATACCAGTGTCTGATTGGCTCCAGAATTCCTGTTTACACCTTAACACAAAAAGACTGTGTGCATGTTCTTCTCCCGCCAGCCAGTAGGGGGCCAGCAACCATGTGTTCTAGTCAATGGAGAGACTTGATGTGGTGGAAAAATGTAAATACCTTAGTGTAATTCTTGACTCAAATTTGACTTTTAAAGACCATGTTAAGAAAATCTCAAATGTCATAAAGTTCAATCTGGCAAATTTTCGTCATATAAGACCTTTTCTCACTACACAGTCAGCTAAAGCTTATATGCACGCAATGATTTTCTCTTATATAAAGTACTGCAATACAACCTGGTCACATACAACAGCAAGTACAATAAAACCCATCATATCTCTCTTCAAGAAGACAGTAGGGCTGAAACAATTCCTCGAATTATTCGGGTGATTCGAATCAAAAAATTCCTCGAGGCAAATTATCTGCCTCGAGGCTTCACTTAAATAAGTCATGTATCCATATACGCCCGTACTGTAGCCTGGACATCGTGCCATTTGTTGCACGGCGAGCTGTGTTTCACACAGGTGCAGATCTCCGAGTTGATCTTGCCTGCATGACTCGCTAGAGTGAGACAGCGCTTAGTTTGTGTCTGCAGATTTAAGGGAATTTCATAAACTTCTGGTTTATTGGCCCAACGGAACACAGATCACCGTCAAGCGTCACGATTCAAGTCCTGTTTTGGGGCTTTCCCCCTCTCTCTTTCTCCCTCTCTCTCTCTCTCTCCCTCTATCTCTATCTTTCTTCCGCGAATGCACGTCATACATTTAATTATAAATTATTTCAAACTCAGCACACTGATGTCTTGATTGCAGCGTATTTTTCAAAAAGTGTCAGCATCCCAAATAATTTTATAAGCCTTATATTGATAATAAATTGACACCAACTAAATAGAAACACGCTATTGCCACAGACATTGACCGAGGCTAAATAGGTCAAAGTTCATCATCATATAGTCAGAATTCAACAGGTCACAGAAGTAGCTTTATCCCTTAAAATGTGTTCTTGATGTCAGTGGATGGTCTTAAAAGGTCATATTTTTATGGGGGTTTTTTTTGCTAATTTTTACAAACAAAAATTAGCAAAAATGAAAAGTGAACACGCTTTGAAAAATAGACCATATTCCTGTAATCTAGATGTTCACCTTTCAGACATCATCAGACTGCTGTGTGAATGATGGAGCTTTACTGTTGCTATAATGTGAAATATTACACGCATGTATAAAGTAGAGGATGTTAAAATGATTGTGTCCCTTTACTTTAATGACAAATTGGAAAATAAAAATAAACTACAATAGAAGATATAAAGTCTTGGCCCAAAAATTTCCTGGGAGAGGATCCTTAAAACCCCAAAAATGGCATAATCTAATGGCATTATTTAACTTCCTTTCCTTGTAACTTTAAGAAATTTAAACTGTCATCAGAACTTCATTGCACTTTGTAAAATATATTTTCTTTAAAGAATAATACCAATTTTTAATATAGAAGTAGTTCATTTAAGGGACCCAGCATCTTTCTTATTTGTCTAGGACTACTTCTCTTGAAAAAAGCCAAAGTGACTGATTAAAAAATGCAATATTTCTTATTGGAGTACTCGATTAATTGTCAGAAGAATAGATAGAGTACTTGACTACAAAAAGAATCTATTACTGCAGCCCTTGAAGACAGTCAAAATTCTCGACAGAAAACTGTTTCATTTCCATTACTGTAATATCATTAGTAAGTATAATATTTTAAACTTTGACTCTTACCAAACATATTCTGATTTTTTTCTTATTTTTAAAGTTTTAAATGGGTTTGCTCCCCCACCATTAAATGATTTTATTCAGAAAAAGGACAGCAGAATGAATACCAGAGCACAAACTAGAGGAGACTGCAATATACTGAGGCGTGGAACAGAGTTTAGCCAGAAGGTGGCGTCTATTAGAGGCGCACATTCATGGAACAGATTACCAGCACATATCAGAGACAGTGAAAACTATTTAACATTTAAAAGGAAACTTAAACATTGGCTGAAAACAAACCAATCATGTAATTCATAATGTATGTCTCCTCTTCCACTGCTTGCTGCTGAGAGCTTTTATGCCTCTTTCTTTAGATAGCTTTCTTTTTGTGAGCTATTTGTTGTGTATAAATTGCGTCCACCTTGTTTGTTAAAACTGTGTGTTATTTGTGTGCTGTCTTGTGAATCATGCTATTTTAATCTTTTTTGTGCTCTTTCTTTAATTACCTGCCTTAGGACAACGGATGAAATTTAGCTATTGTGCTAATTCTGGCATATTTACATTATCATGTTTTGCAAAAATGTTGATTGATGTGCACTGTCCTAATCAAATAAATAATTAAATTAAATGTGTTCAAATGCCATATAAAAATGGGAAAATTTAGCTTTTGACGGGAAACTGTAATAAATACAGTTGTGAATATAAAGAATGTGTTTAAATTTCAGGGATATAAAATAGATGTGACTGACTGAATTATAGCTTTTTAACTCAAACACTACTCAGCTAAGACCACTAAAGTGGTCCATCCAAATGGGATTATTATCATTTTTCTTGTCATTTTTGGTTTCTTTACTTTGTTGATATATTATTTTTTTATGAGTGCATCCTAGGATGGAAATAAATTAAAATTCTAGACTTATAAAGAGTGTTCATGAGATTTTACTTATTCATGGTAGTGTGAAATTAATTAATGCAAAAATAATCGTGATAATCGTAAAATCGCAATTATTTCTCTGACGATAATCGCACCAAGAAAATCTGTAATCGGGACATCACTAGTATCTAGTCTTCTATATTTTCATTTATGTTTTTTTATTTATGCATTTTCTGTTTGTTTGTTTTTATTTCAGCTGTTTCACGTCTTTTACTGTAATGTTTCGACATGTGCACCAGAAAAAGCTGTGGAGGCTGGCTTGGCGGAATGTAGCTATAATCTAACCATAGCCCGTTACGACTCAATCTAGAAATATCAGTTATTGTTTATTTAACTCATGAGACCCACATTTCGTCTTGTTAACAACATCTCTGATCACAAATACAAAGCTAAAATCGTATTTCCTCACCTATCCTGTGTAAGAGGATGTGAGGTTTCCAAACGATATCCATCATTCTGCGCTGACGGTCCATCTCTGCCTCGTTCTTGGCGGCAGCTCTTGTAGCATCGTCACATATTTCCTCAGCTGCAGCAGTTGGCCGCTCGTTGACGACATCGCTAAACCGATCCAAAGAAAACATTCTTGTTCTTTACTCAGCTGTAAAGCTCTTCAGTGATTCTTCTTATCTTGGATAATGGCGGTTTACAGTGGGGCTTCCCATGCTTCCACTTCTTCTTCTTTCGAATTTCCGGCAGACTAGCAACCAAGGCGCACTGCTGCCCCCCACGGTCGTGATGGGAATTGCAGCTCTTTCAGTGTGCTGGATCTTTTGGCGCAGATCAGTAAAAAGAGACGACTCTTTCGGCTCCTAAACGGCTCTTCATTCGAGTACCAGTTCGGCTTCATTTAACCTGCCAGTTTTAGCAATGGCATCACATTTGAATGATTTTTGGGCAGAAATTTTATGCTCATTTTTTAGAATGGCTATAAATGTATTGTAAATGGCCACCAGGGCTGTTGAAATTAAAAAGTACAATACAGTTGAGCACAAGCTTCATCATCTCATGTAGGCCGTATTTCATTTTGCGGGCCAATCAAAAATGGTCTGTTAGCCACATTTGGCCCCTGGGTCATAGTTTGGATACACTTGCTTTACATTTTTTTTTTTTTAACACCCAGTCCTTTTTCAGATTTTAAAATAAAAAAAAAATCTCTTTTACATTAGTATATTGTGGAGGAAGTTTCATTACATTTTAGGAAGCATCAGTTACTGAGTAATAAAAAAACAAAGAGTAAGACCAAGGAGGTTCTGGCTTTCTGTCAACAACATGAACTGTCCAGTTGTTTGGCTTCAATTACACAATGGTCCTAAACCACTTGGTCATATTCTGTTATTAGCGAACATTATAGAAAAATCACATTTTACATTGCAGCCTCCTCTGGTATCTCAGAACTTTGAGTCAGTTTTATACACTATTCAGACAGGGCAATAACGACTCTTAAACCCCTGATATCAAGGATAATCAATACTCAGGCGCCTCAGATCCTCACAGTCAGTCCAGTCTGATGGAGAAATTCTTGAGTGAAAAAAGTGGTTAAAGGGGGTTACAAAATGGCAGAGATGAAAATTTCAACACCTGAACCCTATAATGGTTTGACACATTTTTCATCTCCCAAATGAGGTGACCTTTAGTCAGGAAACCATTCCAATGGAAAGGACGTCCTTCTCTCTGCAGCGCCACGTGAAGCGACGTCAGTTTATGATGACGTTGCGATCTGATCGTCAGTCAGCTGTCAGGAGGCTTAAACAGCTGATTGTGTCTGCATACATTTGTACTGTATTTATTATAAACAAACATCCACATTTACGGTGTTAAGTCTCAGTGTGGGATCACAAACACCTGTATGAAGAGAAACCGGCAGTATAAAAAAACATGCAGACTCTTTCTACCGGCAAATGCTTTATTATAAAATTATTTATTATCCTAATTATTCAGTGTGAAGGCCGGTGGTCACTAACGATCAGACTGAAACGTTATTGACCCTGCGATGATTTAAAACGTGTTTCTTCCTGACAGACCGCTGCTGTCTGACTTTAAATCTAATAAACAGAGATGACTACTAAATAAACTATACCACCCAGAAAATGTTACTTATAAATGTTACATCCCTGTAAAGGGCAGAGATGCAGGAGAAAGACAGTCACGTCGTTGCTGGCTCTCATTCACAGTTTAATGAATGAGGCGCAGTCAATCTACTCCGCCTAGCGGTCAAGTCCGGAAGTACACCAAAACAAACAAATTTCAAGATAAAACTAATCGATAGCAGATACGAACTTAAAATGAGTTTAACAAAATACAATAACGTTATTACATGACCATTTCTGATGCGTACTGTTATTTCAACCCACTTTCGTGTCGGTTTTAAGCCCTTTTAAACTTAAAATACCACTTTCAAATGCTTTTTACTTTGGAGTTAGACTTTTTAGCTTCTTGGTCGCTTTATATCCACTACATAAAGACGTTAAAAACGTCTCCACTATGTCTAAACAACGTCTAGATTTAATAGAAAAGTGAAAGGTTTAAAAATGTAATTTTCAGGTCATTGAAAAGACGTCTCTGTTAAGACGTGGCTGTAATATTGTCATATATTTAAACCACTATTACTGGGCTTAATTTGGACCAAATCAGATGGACAAAACATGGCTCAGTTTCCTAGACTATCTTTCGACTAAATTTAGGTTATGACGGGCAGAATGTAGAAATAAACGTCTAAATGATGTCAGTGTTTGGTGGGAAAAGGAAGATTTATTCTGTTGATTTTATGAGCTTTTAACATGTTTTATGTTTGACAGTGAATCAGAAAACCAGTCAAATATTAAACTCCATACTGATTCACTCTTTATTATGGATTCTATCAAATATATTCTCAATATTTCACTATAAATGCTTATTTCAAACATTTTTTTAAAATCCCTGCCTATCAGTATTGAGTCTTTTAAAACTCCTGATGTTTATACTCCCTTGAGAGTCTGTTGAGTCTGTTTATTGTCTGTAATAAACTCCATTTCTCCTCCATTATTTATCTCTGCTGGTGCTGTGAAGTTTCTCTGACATCCACTGTGTAGCAGCGTCCAATCAGAGAGTGATATCCTATAAGGGGGCGTGTCTTTGAGTAAAAAGAGTTCCGGGAAGCCTGCTCTCACGTGTCTTTGCTCATCGGTCTTCAAATCTCAGTCCTCGGTCTTATGGCTTCGGTCTTAAAAAACACTTAGGGGTCTTTGGGACGGTCCTTAAGATGGCGGATGAGAAACTACTTCCGGTTCGAGCAAAGACCGAGGACCAATAAACAAACGACATGAGCCGGATCCCAAGTCTCTTATGGATCGATCCTCGGTCCTACGTTTTTTTTCAACATTTGGTCCGTCATAACCTAAATTTAGTCAAAGAATAGTCGTAGAAAGTCGAGCCATGTTTTGTCTGTCTGATTTGGTCCATATTTAGCCTAATAATAGTCGTTTAGAATATGAACATATTACAGCCACGTCTTTATAGAGATGTCTTTTCAACGACCTGAAAATTACATCTTTTAACCTCACTTTTCAGTTAAATCTAGACGTTGTTTAGACATAGTGGAGACGTTTTTTAACATCTTTACAACTAGTATTTGCTGGGTGGTATAGTCTATTTAGTAGTTATTTCTGTTTATCAGATTCTGA
Source organism: Cheilinus undulatus (assembly GCF_018320785.1). Classification (NCBI taxonomy): domain Eukaryota; kingdom Metazoa; phylum Chordata; class Actinopteri; order Labriformes; family Labridae; genus Cheilinus; species Cheilinus undulatus. Next base: position 38,445,539 of record NC_054884.1, on the reverse strand, counting down.
AGAGAATTAAAGTCAGACAGCAGCAGTCTGTCTGTCAGGAAGAAACGCGTTTTAAATCATCGCAGGGTCAATAAAGTTTCTATCAGTCTGATCGTTAGTAAGCATCAGGTTTGATTATTATTAATTAGGATAATAAATAATTTTAGAATATAGCATTTGCTGGTAGAAAGAGTCCGCATGTTTTTTTTTAATATACTGCATGTTTCTCTTCATGTAGGTGTTTTCTGACCCCACACTGAGACCAAACACTGTAAATGTGGATTTTTGTTTAGAATAAATACAGTGCAAATTATGCAGACACAATCAGCTGTTTATGCCTCCTGACAGCTGATTGATGATCAGCTGATTGATGATCAGCCGGCACCGTCATCATAAACTGACGTCGCTTCACGTGACGCCGCAGAGGGAATGACGTCCCATGGACCTTTAATCGTCAGTCTTATGGCTTCAGTCTTCTGCGTTGATTCCTCCAGTCTCTCCATGAGTCTCTGGTGGGCGGGACTGAGATTCAAGGAAAAGTCTCACGCCAAAGACCCAAGCCATACAACAGTAGAAGTGAGACACACCTATGGGATCCACCTCATGTGGCAGCCATCATGCCACAGGTGCTTTGAATAAGCTCAGCCATCTTAGTGGGGTTGGAAAGGGGAGGAGCTGACCTTCTTTTGGAGAGGTTGCATTCAAAGCTTGCATCCTCTAAAACTCAGATCCTCTCTGCTACAAATGCATAGAAATAACCCACTTTTATGTTTTCTTTTTCAAGTCTCTTTTTTCCATCACATATCACATATGCAACATAACAAACCATCTCAGGTCAAGTCTGTCAGTATGGAAGGGGTTTATCCATCTGCGGTCAAACCAGTCACATGTGATTCTTGGACACTTTCTAGGTCTGAGATTATAATGTCCTGTACTGTTTGGAGCTAGTGCCAGGTACTGCATCAGTATCAGCAAGTACTGGGTCAGAGCTCACAGGCATGTCACTGTACCCGTCTGTGGCAGGGAGGTCATTGCTAACGTCACTCTGGGAGTTGAAAAAAACATCATCTAACGTCTCAGGATCGTTCTGCTCCTCAGTCACAGGAACAACGTGCATAGTGGGGGAGGAGGAGTCCCAAGTGTGGAAAGGTTGTAAGTGCACAACATGAAAAACACCGGCATCTGCACCAGTGTCCAGTCGAGCTAGTCTGTGGTTAGTGTCGCTTAGCTTCTGACTAACACGCAGAGGGGCAGTAAACAGGGGTGTAAGTTTAGCTGTAAAGTTAGACTGAGCATCTGACCTTGGATGAGACTTGACTCGAACAAGGTCACCTACAGCAAAGTTGGCTTGATGACGTCTCAGGTCATAATATTGTGTCTGTCTGTCATAACTGTGGTCAAGAGCTGCTCTGGCATGGTCATAATCTTCCTGAAAGGAGGCTTAAAGAGTCTTTGGATAAGGAACGCAGGGCTCATCCACACCAGAGGGAGGAGGTTGGGTTATGAGGTCGAGAGGGGTCTCCAGTTCTCGACCATACAGCATAACTGAAGGGCTGAGTCCTGCGCTCTCATGGGAAGCTGTGAAAAGGGCAAAGCAGATCTGTGGAAGGAAATTATCCCACGACATGTGCTTGTCACCCACATAAGCACGTATTGCAGGTTTTAAAGTGCTGTTCACCCACTCTGTGGCATTCGTCTGGGGGTAGTATGCTGTGGTCAGCCTGTGCATGGTTCCAAGGGTTGACATGACAGTGTTATGTGGGAATTAAGAAAGGGAAACCGCTGGCACAAGAGGAAGATGCAGAAACATCATGGACACAGACTGGTTTACTTGAGCAGCTGTGGTCGCTGACAGATGCACAGGCCAAAGACAAAGAATGCACACACTGACATCAATTTATGCTCTTGACATCTGATCTGTGGAGGCACCCATGTGATCACTTCAATCGTGTCCAAGTACATTTCCCGAAATACTATTTCTAAATACCTGCCCACTCTGAGCCAAATATAACTTTAGCTGTGTGTTACCTGATTCCAACAGAAAACATGATATATTGACACTAACAGATCCCCAGATTTTTTGTTCATGAATTATTTTGGTACTTTTATTTATTTATTTTAATATAGTCCTGTTTTATAGGTGTCACCCATCACCTCAACCTTAACCGTGTGACCTTGACTTTATCATGTGACTTCTAGTAATCGTGACCTGTTGAGAACCTTTTAAAGAAACAGACTGGAAGGCATTTTGTAACTGCCCTGATGAAGGCATGTATGGCTGGCACATATTGGCATGTTTTTATGGTTCTGTAGCCCTCATGAAATAAAGGATTTTTATCAACAATCCCTCTGAGTGCCTCAGATCTCCGCAAAACTTTAAGTTGGATCCTCACACTGAAGAGCACCAGAGAGACACACATTTTTTCAAGCATGTTTTAAACTTTATAAAAACTCATGCAGTACTCAATGTAACTGCTTTCTTTCACATTGGAGAGTAGGCTGGGTTTCCCTTCTGTCAAATTAATTACTTAGCAACACTTTGTACAGGAGTCTGGTTTTACTTGTTTTCAAATTAAACACTTAGAAACACTTCAGACTGTAGTCTGTTTTTTCTTACTCAGAAAACACTTTAGATAGGAGTCATTTTCCTCTCTGTCAGAGGGCTTTGAGGAAAACTATGGACAGGAGTCTGGTGTCCCTTTTATCAAATGGCACAAAAAAAACTTTGGAAAGGATTTTTTTAAACAAAGAACCACATTGGACAAGAGTCTGGTTTCCCTTTTTTAACATGACAATTGGAAACACTTTAGACAGGTGTTGGGCTTTTACTTAGAACTTTTTTAGACAGGTGTCTGGTTTCCCTTTTTTCAAATGACACTTGGAACACTGCACAGGAGACTAGTTTCTCTTTTTGGCATATAATACACCTACAAACAGTTTGGACAAGTGCCTGGTTTCTCTTTTTGTCATATTATACACTTAGAAACACTTTGGACAGGAGTCTTGTTTCTCTTTTTGTCATATTTTACTTCAAGAAAAACTTTCAACAGGACTCTGTCTTTAATATAGAACCACATTGGACAGGTCTCTGATTTCCCTTTATTTAAAAATGACTTTTTGAAAAATTTTGGACAGGAGTCTGGGGTTCCTTTTAATGACAGTTTTGACACGTAACACTACATTGGACAGGAGGCTGGTATCTCTTTGTGTCATATTATATACTTAGAAACACTTTGGACAGAAGTCTGGTTTGTCTTTTGATCCTGTTATACACTGAGAAAGTTTTTGAACAGGAGTTTCTCTATTTGTCATATTAAACTGCTAGAAACACTGGACAGGAGTCTGGTGTCTCTATTTGTAATGTTATACATGTAGACCATGTTGGAAAGGAGTCTGCTTTCTCTTTTTGTTATATCATACTCATAGAAACACTTTGTAAAGAAATTCGGGTTCTCTTTTTATCCTATTATACACTGACAAGCTTTTTGAACCTGAGTCTGGTTTCTCTATTTGTCATATTATACACCGAAACACTTTGGACAGGAGTCTGTTTTCCCTTTTTGTCATAATAAACACTTAGAAACTTTTTGGACAGGAGTCTGGTGTCTCTATTTGTAATGTTATACATGTAGACCATGCCGGAAAGGAGTCAGCTTTCCCTGTTGTCAGGACAGGAGACTGGTTTCTCTTGTTGTCATGTTATACATGTAGAACAAGTTAAAAAAAAAAAAAAAAGTCTGAATTATCTTGTTGTCATATGCTCATAGAAACACTTTGGACAGGGGTCTGGTTTCTCTTTATGTCATGTCATAGACGGAAAATTTTCTGATATGAGTTTGGTTTCTCTATTTTGTCATAGTATACACTTAGAAACACTGGACAAGAGTCAGGGTTCTATTTTTCAGGTTACATACATAAAACACTTTGACCAGAAGTCTGGTTTCTCTTTTTGTCACATTATGCACTGAGACATATTTTAGACAGGAATCTTGTTTCTCTGTGTGTCATAGCTCATATGTTAAAAACTATGGACAGGAGTCTGGTTCCTCTATTTTGTCATATTATACACTTAGAAACACTGGACAGGAGTCTGAACTCTCTTTTTCATGTTATACATGCAGAACACTTTGACCAGAAGTCTGGTGTCTCTTTTTTTATTATCATATTATACACTGGGAAATATTTTGGACAGGAGTCTGGTTTCTCTATTGGTCATATGATACACTAAAAAACTTTTTCGACAAGTGTTTGGTTTCTCTATTTGTCATATTATTCTGTTTGAAAAAACTTTTGACAGGATTCTGGTTTGTCTTTTTGCCATATTACAACCTAAAACCCATTGAACAGGGGTCTGGTTTCTCTTATTATCATGTTATACACTTAGGAACACTTTGGAAAGGAGTCTTGTTTCTCTTTTTGTCATGTTATACACGTCAAACAAGTTGGACAGTAGTCTGGTTTCTCTATTGGTCATATTATACACTTGGAAACTTTTTCGACAGGAGTCTGGTTTTGCCTATTTGTCATAGTATACACTTAGAACACTGGACAAGAGTCTGGTTTATATTTTTATGTTATACACTTAGAACCCTTTGACCAGAAGTCTGGTTTCTCTTTTCAGAATACACTGAGAAATATTTTGGACAGGAGTCTGGTGTCTCTGTTTGTCATGTTATATAAGTCAAAAACCTTGGTCAGGAGTCTGGTTTCTCTACTGGTCATACGATACACTTAAAAAAAATTTCAACATGTGCCTGGTTTCTCTGATTGTTATTTATGTCAAAATCTTTGAAAAGTAGTCTGGTTTCTGTCATGTTATGCATGTCAAACACTATGGACAGGTGTCTAGTTTCCCTTGTTGTCATAGCCTACACTTAGACACACTGTGGACACAAGTCTGGTCTCTCTGTCATGTAATACATGTTGAACACTGGACAGGAGTCTGGTTTCCCTTCTTATGATATTATACTCTTAGAAAAACTTTGGACAGGAGCCTGGTTTCACTGTTTGTCATATCATACACTTAGAAACTTGATTGACAGGATTCTATTTTTCTACTTGTCATGATAAACAATTAGATACACTGGACAGGAGTCTTGTTTCTCCTTTTGTCATATTATACAACTAGAAATGTGATTAACAGGAGTCTGGTTTCTCTTCTTGTCGCATTATACACGTTGAAAACTTTGGACAGGAGTCTGGTTTCTCTGTCATGTTATACACATAGAACCTTTTGGACAGGAGTCTAGGTTCTCAATGTGTCACATTATACACTTAGAAACTTTAAGGACAGGTCTCTGGTTTCCCTGGTTGTAATATGATACATTTAAAAACACTTCTATACTCTTAGAAACACTTTGGACAGGAGTCTTGTTTCTCTTTTGGTCCTAAATTACACTTAGAAACACTGTAGACACAAGTCTGGTCTCTCTTGTTGTCATATTTTACACTTAAAAACACTTTGGACAGAGGTTTGGTTTCTCAATTGGTCAAATAAATCTCTTACAAACTTTTTGACAGGTTTCTGGTTTCTCTCTTTGTCATATTATACCTTAAAACACTTTGGACAGGAGTCCGGGTTTTCTATTTGTCATATTACACACTTAAAATCTTTTGGACAGGAGTCTGGTTTCTCTTCTTGTCGCATTATACACGTTGAAAACTTTGGACAGGAGTCTGGTTTCTCTGTCATGTTATACACATAGAACCTTTTGGACAGGAGTCTAGGTTCTCAATGTGTCACATTATACACTTAGAAACTTTAAGGACAGGTCTCTGGTTTCCCTGGTTGTAATATGATACATTTAAAAACACTTCTATACTCTTAGAAACACTTTGGACAGGAGTCTTGTTTCTCTTTTGGTCCTAAATTACACTTAGAAACACTGTAGACACAAGTCTGGTCTCTCTTGTTGTCATATTTTACACTTAAAAACACTTTGGACAGAGGTTTGGTTTCTCAATTGGTCAAATAAATCTCTTACAAACTTTTTGACAGGTTTCTGGTTTCTCTCTTTGTCATATTATACCTTAAAACACTTTGGACAGGAGTCCGGGTTTTCTATTTGTCATATTACACACTTAAAATCTTTTGGACAGGAGTCTGGTTTCTTTTCCTGTCATGTCATAGACTTAGAACACTTTGGACAGGAGTCTTGTTTCTCCTTTTGTTATATTATACAACTAGAAACACGTTTGGACAGGTGTGTAGTTTCTCCTTTTGTCAGATATACAACTAGAAACACTTTTGACAGGTGTCTGGTTTCTCTTCTTGTCATGTTATACACATAAAACCTTTTGGACAGGAGTCTAGGTTCTCAATTTGTCACATACACTTAGAAACCTTTAGGACAGGTCTCTGGTTTCCCTAGTTGTAATATGATACACTTAAAACACTTTTATACTCTTAGAAACACTTTGGACAGGAGTCTGGTTTCTCTTCTTGTCATGTTAAAGACTAAGAACACTTTGGACAGGAGTTTGGCTTCTCTTTTTCATATTAAACCCATAGGAACAATCTGGACAGGTGTCTGGTTTATCTTTTTGTCATATTATACACTGTGAAACTTGATTGACAGGAGTCTATTTTTCCTACTTATAAAATACAGTTAGTAAAACCCTGGGCAGGAGTCTGGTTTCACTTTTTGTTGTAATATACTCTTAGAATCACTTTTGACAGGAATCTGGTTTCCCTTTTAAACATATTATACTCTTAGAAACACTTTGAACAGGAATCTGGTAGCCCCTTTTGTCATAACATACACTTTTGGCCAGTTGTCTGCTTTCTCTTCTTGTCATGTTATACACATTAAACACTTTGGACAGGAGTCTGGTTTCTCTGTCATGTTATACACATAGAACACTTTGGACAGGAGTCTGGTTTCCCTGTCATGTTATACTCATGGAACACTTTGGACAGGAGTCTGGGTTCTCAATTTGTGATACACTTAAACATTTTTAGGACAGGTCTCTGGTTTCTCTTTTTGTCAAATTTTATACTGATAGACACTGGATGCAAGTTTGGTTTGTCTTTTGTCATGTTATACACCTACCACACTTTAGTCAGGTGGATGGTTTCTCTTTTTATCATATTATTCTCATAGGAACACTTGACAGGAGTCTGGTGTCTGTTTTGTCATATCATGCACTTCGAAACACTTTGGACAGGAGTTCGGTTTCCCTACTTGTCATATCATACACATAGAAACTTGATTGACAGAATTCTGTTTTTCAACCTGTCATGATATACAGTTAGAAACACTGGACGGGAGTCTTGTTTCTCTTTTTTTCTTGTTATACAAGGAACCTGGTTTCTCTTTTTGTCAAACTCACAGGAACATTCTGAACAGGTCTGGTTTCCCTTTTTGTCATACTATACACTGTGAAACTTGATGGACAGGAGTCTGGTTTTCTACTTATAAAATAAAGTTAGTAAAACTCTGGACAGGAGTCTGGTTTCGCTTCTTATCATATACAGTTAGAAACACTAGACGCAAGTGTGGCTTGTCTTCTTCTCATGTAATATACTTAGAAACATTTGGACAGGAGTCTGGTTTCTCTTTTTGTCCTATTATACTCATAAGAATACTTTTGGCCAGGTGTCTGGTTTCCCTTTTTTCATATTGTACACTGAAAATCTTTTTGGACAAGAGTCTGGTTTCTCTATTGGTCACATTATAGTCTTTGAAACACTTTTGACAAGAGCCTGTTTTCTCTTTTGGTCATGTTATACAGATAGAACGTGTGTCATAATATACACTTTAAAACACTATGGACAGGAGTCTGGTTTTGCTTCTCATTTTATCATACACTTAGAAACACCGAACAGGAGTTTTGTCTCTCTTTTTGTCATATTAAACACTTAGACTTTGAACAGGAGTCTGTTTTTTACATAGAACCACATTAGACAGGTGTCTGGTTTCCCTTTATTTAAAAATGACACTGAAAAATTTTGGACAGGAGTCTGGTTTTTCTCACGTGCCTGTTTTGACACTTAACACCACACTGTACAGTTGTCTGATTTCGGACAGGAATCTTTTTTTCTCTTTTCTTCATATTATACACATAGAAACACTTCAGACAGCAGTCTGTTGTCTCTTGCCTAAATATACACTTACAGACACAGGACAGGCATCTATTTTTTTTTTTACATACAACCACATTTGAAAGGAGTCTGGTTTTATCTTTTTTCGAAAATAACACTTAGAAACACTTTAGACTGGAGTCTGGTTTTCCTTTTGTTAAATGCCATTTAGGGCACACTCACACTTGACTATCTGTACCGTGTCATATTAGTATCATGCTAAAGCCCATTGTACCCCCTCCCCTGTCCCCCCTTTGGCTCGCACTCACACTGCTTAACGCATCCAGGCCTGAGCATGGATATGTCACACACTTACATCAACACACAGAATATCCATTGTTGATGAATTTATGTGTTGTTGACTCTATATACATTAGTATCGTTTTTTAGGCTGTAAAATAGCAACAGATTTATAAAGTATCTGATCTGACAACGGGTTATTTCATCTGAGCTGGGATCAGTAGGCTACATCAACTATTCAGAGTCCAGTGAGGAGAAAGAGCGAGAAGTTCATAGCAGAGAGTTAGCCCTCTCTACAGCATATAATCTTGAGCCTGATCAGAGATCCTGTTGAATGAAACCCCAATGGACACCCCAGTGTCCATAAACTGTCTAAATCCCCCTGGCATTTCTTTATGCACCATGAACTGTGCCATCTCTCTGCATAAATTCTGATGCCTTTCAGTGCTGCACCAGCAAGCTCTCATGTCATGGGACAGCCTGTGTCCAGAGCAGAATAAAATGTTCAGTCAAAATACTTTTACTGCAACAAGAGCAATTTTAACCATCTGATGAGAGTTGGAAGTGGCCTAGTGTGAGTGTGCCTTGAAGTTTGGAAATGCCGTTTAAGTGGTATAAGGCTGTTGTGGGAATGGAAGTTATATGATGTTGAAAGTTTAAGTTTGTATCAATGGTAACTACAAAATTTCTGACTCACTTGCTGTACTTAAAAGAGCATGAAAATGAAACTGAAATGAATTCTTGCCTCTGTCTTTGTGGACCAACTATCAAGATTTCTGTTTTATCTGTGTTAAGCTGAAGAAAATTCTGTGACATCCAGTGGTTTACTTCATTGATGCATTTGACCAAATGATTTATGGGATTGAGATTACTAGGGGAGCGTGAGACACAGAGCTGTGAATCATCATCATATGAACGGTAGGAGACATTGTGTTTCTGAATGACTGAACCAAGTGGGAGCATGTAAAGTCTGACCAACAGTGGACTGAGAACTGACCCTTGTGGCACCCCACAGTCCAGACTGAAATTTACTGATGTGAAACTGAGAATGTTCTTTCCTTTAAATATGATTCAAATCAGTGAATGACAGATACTGAGAGCCCTATGTAGTTGTCCTTGACCAGTGCTGTTTCAGTACTGTGATTGGATCTGAAACCTGATAGATATGCATTATACAGATAGTTGTGGGTAAAGTAACTGTGTAGTTGATTGTAGACAACTTTTTCTATGATTTTACTAACACTGGGAAGGTTATAGATGGGCCTAATTTTCATAATTACTGATGGAAGCAGCAACAGCAACACATAAAACAGGGACATTTAGGACATTAATACTGTGAAATGATCCCATCTCAATAAATTACAATCGCACCATGCACCTTTCAGGAACCCCACTTGCACAAGTGTCCTTTCCATCTGCAGTATCTTATTTTGTCAAAAACTCATTTAAAGGTAATTCTTCCCTGTGTTTGTTTAGTTTCTGTATTTATTTTGTCCATGCTGCTCTTAGTTACTCATAACTTCTCAGATGGTACCCATAATATTTCTATGTAATGTAGACTGCTTGTAATTTATGGCAATATTCTATCCTTGTTCATATTTTTATTAATCTGATTCTGATTCTGTAACATTTTTACACATTTACCTCAAGGTATCCTGCTTCTTCTGTTATTTTATTGGCCTAAAAAGGTTACACGTTGTTGTGTAAATTCAAATGTGTCCAGAATATTACAAAACTGTTTTGTGTCCAGATGCACAGGATTGAGTAAGAATGTGATGATTCAACTGTGATTTCTGACCAAATCTTTTTCCACAGGTGCTGCAGGAGAAAGGCTTCTCACCTGTGTGTGTTCTCATGTGGACTGTCAAATTACCTCGTTGTATGAAAGATTTGTTGCACATTGTGCAGGAGTGTGGTTTTTCACCTGTATGGATTTTTAAGTGATTATTCAAATCACATTTCAATGAGAATGATGTCAGACAGGTACCACAGGTGTACGGCTTTGTACCTGTGTGTGTAAGAATGTGATGATTCAAATGTGACTTCTGACTGAATCTTTTTCCACAGGTGCTGCAGGGGAAAGGCTTTTCACCTGTGTGTGTTCTCATGTGGGCTGCCAAATTAGCTTTTTGTATGAAAGATTTGTTGCACATTGTGCAGGTGTGTGGTTTTTCACCTGTATGGACTTTTAAGTGATTATCCAAAGCACATTTCTGTCTGAATGTTGATCCACAGGTACCACAGGTGTACGGCTTCTCACCTGTGTGAGTAAGAATGTGCAGAGTCAAACACTGTTTATGAGTGAATGTTTTTTCACAGGTTCTGCAGGAGAATGGCTTCTCACCAGTGTGTGTTCTCATGTGGACTGTCAAAGAATATTTATGTCTGAAAGATTTGTTGCACACTGTGCAGGTATGTGATTTTTCACCTGTATGGATTCTTAATTGCTGTTCCAGAGTAAATCTCTGTGTAAATGATCTTTTGCAGGTACCACAGGTGTATGGCTTTTTCCCTGTGTGAGTACGAATGTGTTGTTTCAAATTTGGATTATATTTACACCCTTTTCCACATTCTTCACATGAATACAGCCTCTCACCTGTGTGTTTTCTGTCTCTCTCTTGTCTACGTTTTGATTTTACAGTTATCTCTGAGTCTTTCTGCTTGTTCTCTTTGGAATCTTGACTCGTAGCGACATGAGAGTTGTGAGAAAGGAGCTGGTGTTCATGTTGTCCAACTGCTTCTCTGTGCTCACTTTCCTCCTGAGTAGGGATCAACATCAACGTGTCAGTCTCCTCCTGTTTGATCCACTCTTCCTCCTGCTCCTCTTTCATCTGTGGAGGCTCTGACTCCTCCTGGTCCAGACTGGACTTCCTCTCCTGGTGACAGAGCTGCTGCTCATCCTCCTCCTCCTTACACATATGTTGCTGTGGGACGTCTGGAGATACAAAAACAAAACAAAGTGAAGGTAGAGGAAAAACACAGTGCCAGTATGTATCGTACAACTGATTGTTAGAGCCAAAGGGTCTTTAAATCTCCCATACTGTGTATAAAGTAGGTTTAGTTGTTGTCACATAGACTACACTGTTTGTGCTGGACTCTTCAGTGGGTTTGAGCATCTTTAACACTTTTATAGTCGTCCAACTGCTCAGAACCCTTTAACACACCTATCCATTCACACTAGGGCTGGACAATTAATTACAAATTAAAACACAACACAATATGACCTGCTGCACTTTTCAATGTGACAGTGCAATATTTCCTGAACCTGAACTGTGTCAAAATACCAATTTGATACAATTTTATTTTTGCAGCAGGGATTTTATGGTCGACACATTATGCACACATCCAAGTGTCTTTTTCAGAGTAGTTTACAAAATCCTACTTTTCCTGGTTATGTATGATTTTATTAATCAAAACCAGAATAATTTAAAAATTAGCATCCCATTTAGTTTAGCTATTCAGATCAAATTTGCTATATGAGATAAATTCGTCATTAGATATCCTTTTCAAATATTTCATCTCTAGTTTAATGAATCTAATACTGTGTTTGTTATGATATAGATTTATTGCTTGTTTGTTGAACAATACATACGATGAGGAACCTGAAATTAATCACACATCATATTAAAACGCAACATAAGGAAAAAAAAATCCCAATCAGATTATTTTCTCAGCTTGTTCAGCCCTAATTCACATCCATTTACTCCACATTCATGCACTGATAGCAGAGGCTGCTGATCCATCCAAATGCATCCATACACATCTACACTCCACCGTCACAGCAGTGGGGTCAAACTGGTGTTCAGTGGCTGCTGAGGCTCAAACCCACAACCTTCAGATTGTAAGATGCCTGACTGTACCTGCTGAGCCACATTCAGTCCATGGGCATTCCAAGTTTAGGATATTTCTCCACTGTGCAGATGATCAGTAAAAACACAAGCAGAAATGAGGTGAGAGGGCATTCAGGCTACATCAGTGTTTTCTTCAGTAGATTTATAAGTAATAAAAGCCTTAATAGGGCATTAATATGAGTGGTTTACAGTTATGTTCATTTTACACTATGGATAATTAAAATAGTTTGAAGAAAGTAACTAACTTTTTAAAGCAAACTCTGACATGTGAAGATTTTTTAATGACTAAGACCGAACTAAAATATTTTGGGGTTTTCATCGGCTAAAACTAAACTTAAACTACAGAGAAATAAAATTACTAAAAAGTGACTAAAACTAAAAAGACCTTTGTTTTACTGGCAGTAATCTGGTAACATCACAGTTCAATTCATTTCAACTTTATTTGTATAGCACAATTAATACAGATGTAAACCCAATATGCTTTACAGAAGATCAAAAACAAACAAATGAAAGCGATCAACAATTCAAACAAATTTACCCCTCCACCTACACACACTGCATAATATTGTAGTTCAATTTGGTTAATTATCGAGCCGGAGCATGTCTGCATTAATGTACCAGTCCGATATAAGGCAGACGGACAGACAGCGAGGACGGAGAGAGATGAGGAGGACGGTTACAGTTAGGAAGTGAACAATGCATCACACTTCATGGAATGTTACATGTACATTGTGAAAGTAAAGAAAAGTTTAGGAAACAGGTATGCTTTTAACCATTTGACTTAGATGTTACTTTCTAATTTAGTTGCTATCACTCTGTGGAAGGATTTTTTCATTTACACCTCTTAAGCCCTAGCGGGACCAAATTTGGTCCTTCTCGCCTTGATCCACACAAACCTGCTGTCCACTCTATTTTTGCACAAAAATAGTAATGTTACACATCAAATTAAACAGAAGAAGCTCATCTACAAGATCAAATAAACCATTTTTTCCTACCCCACATCCAACTGAAAAAGGACTCAAATCAATGACCACATATCAAAGTGGCTGTAGTGCTACGTAGCCAGACACTTCCACCCCTCAACCTTTTCAGCCCAGGACCCCCAAAATAAAGGTGCAAGAGACCAGGGACCCCCACTGTACCTGAAGGTAGTTGAACACAGCCATGCACAATTTAGAACAGTCATGTGGAGACAAGGTTGTCCAAAAAGGGGATAAAAGGGAGAGCTCTAACCTATAAAAAAAACCACTCTTACCAAATAAGCAAGTATATTTGTTATTCATTTGTGTGGTAGATAGCCTTCTTAAAAATGGGTTTGAATCCCTTTTGTTAGAAACAAAAAATGGCTGGAATAGGTTAATGGCAAAAAATTGTGGTAAAGGTGGTGAAATTAGATTTTAAAAGTAGCAGAAATTGGTAAGAAGTGGCAAAAATCTGATAAAATTGGCAAAGAATAAGCAAAACGTGGCAAAAATTGGTTAAAAGTGGCAAAAAAATGGGCATAGATAGTGGTAATGGGTATTAAAAAGTGGCTGAAATGACTTTAAATTGGCATAAATGGGTGAAAAATTTGGTAAAATGGGATGGAAAATTGATAAAAACCGGCAAACAGGGTTAACGAGAGAGAAATGGGCAGAAATTGGTAGAAATGGGTTAAACTGACAAAAAATGAGCATGTCAAACAGTGAAATGTGGTTGAAATGGGCATAAAATGTGGTTAAAAGTAGTTAACAGAGGCAATAATGGGTCAACAGAGGCAACAATAGGTGTATTTGGTTTAGAAGTGGCTAAAACAGGCAGGAAAAAAAGTGTTGGAAAGGGTTTAAAATTGGAACAAAATGGGTTTTAAGTGGCAAAAATGTTTTAAAATTGGTGGTGAAAAGTGATAAAAATGGGTAAAAAATCTAGCACAAAAGTGGCAACAGTGTAATTTATAATATATTCTTGGCTTTTAGCGCATCTTGCGACCCTCTCTCAGTGTCTCTCGAAACCCATGGGGGTCCTGACCCCAGCGTTGAGAACCACTGCCCTACAGGATGGTGCCTGGTACTGCAGACACAAACATGGTCTCATTTGAAAGCCCAGCCTCTACTAAAAATTCTAGTCATGTTTGTGCAGTTTCCATTTGTTTCAACAGTTTCTTTTAGTTTCCTGCACTTTATTTTGTGTTGTTTTTTGTACCACTGAAAATAAATCTGCTCCTGTTGGTGTCAAACTTTAGTTATTTGTAAGACTTCCTTTGAAAGGGAAATATATGGAGGTCTGGGTGATTTGAGGGGGAAAAAAAATCCCATGATGTAGTGACCACCTATAATGGCAAATGAGTAAATAAAAAAAAAGAGTTTGATACCTGAGATTTTTCAAATGGCAGAGATACTGCCAAATTGGGCCCAAATGTCACAAGGGGGGATTTTGCCTGGATATTTTTTTTTTACTAAACCCTCTCTTATTTTGTTCTAATAACCCTCTAGCACATAAAAGTTGAAAGAGGTGATCTCAAAATGTGGTGGAGATTTTTGGACTTCAACTACATTATTTCTATGGGATATGCTAAAATTAAAAAAAAAAAAAAAAAAAAAAAAAAAAAAAGGTAAAAATGATTTTTTTAATTTGCCAACTTGATTCTCTCTGATCCAGTAACATATATACACATATTTACACTTTTGAATAAATTTCACAAGTGTCCTCTTCAGTATTGTACCTTGATTATTCAGATAGAACTTTTAGTTAGAGAGTTATACTCATTTAAAGATGGGCTGTAAATTTCGAGCAGTAGCCTAATAAAAGAGGCTCGGGCATAACAGGTTAAAAACATCAGTCAGGACCCACTGTAATTATAGAAGTACTTATTATGAGTTTATATCAGGGTTATCCACAAACTGTGGCTTGAGGGCCAACTCGGTCCTTCAATAAACTTAGGCTAATAAATGAAAGGTTGTTTCTAGTTAATTAAAGAACATTTTATTCCTTTACATTAACAGGACACTCTCTCTGATGGTAAAATGAGTGTAAAGGTAAAAAACAGAATTCCAAGAAATCAAAGTGGAAAAAATGGAATTTGGCAAAAAATAAAACGGATTTCATAGATCCCTAATACTAGATCTTGTAATATAACATGTGAGACACACTGAAATAATTTTGTAGGAATGGAGAACAGGTAGAGAACCTGAAGTGCTTGATAACTCCCTCAAGCTCACTGATGTTCACAGGTTTAAGATTGCACATGTTGGTCTGGACATTTAGAGGAACACAGAAGGTCAGAATTGCTGTTTTGTAATTAAAGCGTGTTAAATTTGATAGTGGTCATTTTTTCTTTGAAGTATGTTGCAAATTCATTATACTTGTTTGAAGAGAGAAAGTCAGCAGGGGTTGATCTGGTGGGATTCATTAGTTTGTCCAATGTAGAGAACAGGCAGTGGGTATTATTTTTGGTTTCATTGATAATTTATTATGTTTTAATTTCTTTATTGTAAGTGGTAAGTGTATGTTTGTAGAGTTCATAAAGTGCATGGAGTTTGCTCTTTTGCCATTTTCTATCAGCCTTTCTGCAGGATCTTTTTAGCATCCTCACTCTTTCCCCGTTTCTCCAAGGAGTCTTTCTTTTGGGTACATTAATTTAGTTTTATGGGTGCAATATTGTTAATGACAGGACCCACTGTACAGTTGAAATTATCCATCATGTCATCATGCGGTGACACGATGGCAGATTATGACTTTTATATTGCTGAATGAACACGAGATGTATTTTCATCAATAACCAGAAATCTTTCGTTAACCAAAGATCTAACATCAAGGAGGACCAATTCCAAGCAGCAGGTGAGGGTGGTGGAGTCTGATTTGCTGCAGTTTCAATTAAGACCGGAGCGCTGAACCAGTGTGAGGACCTAATTGTAATTCGAATGATTAAGCATTTGATTGCCAATTTAAGAATCAAAACATGCGTAAAAAGTCCTGAATTTTGGCATGTGCATCAGGCCTTGGTGAAATATGTGATATTTTCTGGAACTCCACTAAAAATTTAGGGAATTGCCTTAACAGCACCCCCTAACAGTTTTCAAAGTTAAAGACCCCCCTCTGACTTTTTCCAATATCTTTGAAATTTCGTATGCTGATGCGGCTTGGGGAGATCAACAAAAAGCCTCTTGCCCCCCCCCATCTCCAACAGAAAAATAGCCATTTTAAAGGAATGAGCAAAATTAGGTAATTTTTGGCCACTGTAAGTGGTCCTTTGAAGATTAACTCCTCCGAGAGTGTTCATCCACCCAAGCTGAATTCTGGTATACTGCTTGAAGAGACTAACCTTGCAAAGCAGATGGATACGCCCTTTTCCGTGTTGCTCACTGGCGAATCCATCTTGCAAAGCTTTCCTCTGAACTGTTTGGGCCCAGTTAGAAAGTGACAGGACCAATCAGCGTCAAGGGGCAGTACTTTAAGGAGCAGCGGAGTCGTGACGTAAGCAAGCAGCAACAAGAGGCTGGCGCATTTATGGCGGAAGAGATTAGCGTGGATGCTGCTAAAGTGTCAGTTTTAAAAGAACTTGACAAAATTTCTTCATTAAAGAAACACAAAAAACAGCAGTGAGTTTTTTTCTTTTCAAAAACAACAAAAGGCGTGTACTGACATGTCTACAGTTGGCATAGTTTGCGTTATTCCTCAGTAGCTGTGCAGGCGCACCGCAGTTGTGGCTACGCCACGTGTTTTGTTGCTCTGATTGGCCCATAGAGATGTGACAGACAGAACGTTCATTCAATCACACTCCAATTGTTTTTTAAATCCTCTGCCCTTTCCCAAACGCTTAGTATTGAAGGTTTTCCAGCATCATTCCAGCATCTTCTTTACCTGGCATGTCAGGTTAAGAAGAGACATAAATGATAAAAAAAAAATGTATTTGAACTTTCTCATTAGTCTAAAGGCGTGGCCATGGTGAGCTCTCAAATTTGCATATTTTTTAAGAAACAGGAAGTTGTGAATACATAGTCCAATCTGACTCAAACTTACTGTGTATAATGAGGGACTGGCCTTGTTCACATTCACATTGTAATGTTTTGTACACATAAAAGCGCCTCTTTGTGATGACAGTAAATGTAATGTTTTATGTTAGGGCTTATTGGTGAACATACATCTCATGTGTTAAATTCAGCAATCTACAAGTCATAATCTGCCCATAATGTCATCATGCAGTGACATGATTGACAATTTCAACTGTACAGAGGGTCACATCATTGACACTGCTGATGCTGCGCCAATCTGCCAGTCAATCTCAAGCTCCCTTTTACCCTCACTTGTGAACTAGACTCCAAGACACTTAAACTCCTTCACTTGGGGCCACCAGACTAAACTATGACTAAAGCTATTTGTCGACAGCATTTTTTTCCATGACAAAAACTAGACTAAGATTAAAAAAAAGGTCTGTGTTGACTAAAACTGACAAAAACTAAGTTTAGTTTCATCAAGATGACTAAAACTACGACTAAAATGTAATTTAGTTTTCGTCGGACATTCACAATGTGTGATATTTCTCCACTGTGGGTAAATCTGTCAAAAAAAAAAAAAAAACGCATCTGTATCTATTCTGCCTCTCAGCCGTAGAAAGCAGGGACCCCAGGTTTGGTAGAGTGCATAAAACACACTACCATGATTTGGTACCAGATTTAGGAAAGAAAATAAATGCTTGGACTAGAAGTAAAGACTAAAATGTGAGGACTTTTTATGGACTAAAACTAGACTAACATGTTTTGAGTTTTCATTGGCTAAACCTAGACTAAAACTAAAAAGGACAGAAATTACTAAAATTTGATGAAAACTA
The DNA here is from genome assembly GCF_018320785.1 of Cheilinus undulatus. NCBI lineage: Eukaryota > Metazoa > Chordata > Actinopteri > Labriformes > Labridae > Cheilinus > Cheilinus undulatus. The sequence continues at coordinate 38,427,580 of NC_054884.1, read as the reverse complement.
AAATGTATTTCATTTACAGACTAAAACTAAAATTAAAAATAGCTGCAAAAATTAACACTGTTGCCAACAGCCTGTCTACACTTTCCTGTCACTGATTATGATTTGAATCATGGCAGGCAGGATGGGTAGATGTCCAGGAGAGGACACAGTGGGAGTGTTACTATCCTCATTTTCTCTTGATGGCACAGCAGGGCAGTGAGGAATTCGGCTGAAGATGCTTGAGATTGTAAGAGCAGAAGGTTGCCAACGGGGGGGGGGTTTCTATGTGCACAGATGTTGGTAATGACAGTAAAAAGCTGTTTGTGATGTCCCTGTGCTTGGTGTGATTTATGACGCTGACAGGAGAAAGAGTTTCAAGCCTATTCTTTAACCTGACATTTAACCAGCAGATCTCAGATATCAAACTGTGCAGGTTCTCAGAAGTGTCAGTTCTACTCACATGAACCATCAAGTCAGCACCAATTCTGAGAGACCTGACACATGTTTATGTATTGTTGTCTGTATGGATCTTTAAGTGGTAGTTCAAAGACTTATTATGTTTGAATGATCTTCCACAGGTACCACAGGTGTACGACTTTATACCTGTGTGAGAACGAATATGCTGATTCAGATCTGATTTCACACAGAATCTTTTTCCACAGGTGCTGCAGGAGAAAGGCTTCTCACCTGTGTGTCTTCTCATGTGTTGTTTCAAGTTACCTGTATGTCTGAAAGATTTGTTGCAAACTGTGCAGGTATGTGGTTTTTCACCTGTATGGATTTTTAAGTGCTGGTCCAAATCACATTTCTGTCGGTATGATGTCCTACAGGTACCACAGGTGTACGGCTTTGCACCTGTGTGAATAAGCATGTGCCGATTCAAAATGCATGTCTGACTGAATCTTTTATCACAGGTGCTGCAGGAGTAAGGCTTCTCACCTGTGTGTCTTCTCATGTGGACTTTCAAATTACTTGTATGTCTGAAAGATTTGTTGCAAATTGTGCAGGTATGTGATTTTTCACCTGTATGGATTTTTAAATGATTGTTCAAATCATATTTCAGTTTAAATGATAACCCACAGGTACCACAAGTGTACAGCTTTGTACCCGTGTGAGCAAGAATGTGCTGATTCAAACTATGTTTCTGAGAGAATCGTTTTTCACAGGTGCTGCAGGAGAAAGGCTTCTCACCTGTGTGTGTTCTCATGTGTACTTTAAAATTACCTGTATATCTGAAAGATTTGTTGCAAATTGTGCAGGTATGTGGTTTTTCACCTGTATGGATTTTTAAGTGCTGGTCCAAATCACATTTCTGTCGGTATGATGTCCTACAGGTACCACAGGTGTACGGCTTTGCACCTGTGTGAATAAGCATGTGCCGATTCAAAATGCATGTCTGACTGAATCTTTTATCACAGGTGCTGCAGGAGAAAGGCTTCTCACCTGTGTGGCTTCTCATGTGGACTTTCAAATTACTTGTATGTCTGAAAGATTTGTTGCAAATTGTGCAGGTATGTGGTTTTTCACCTGTATGGATTTTTAAATGTTTGTTCAAATCATATTTCAGTTTAAATAATGACCCACAGGTACCACAAGCATACAGCTTTGCACCTGTGTGAGCAAGAATGTGCTGATTCAAACTATGTTTCTGAGAGAATCGTTTTCCACAGGTGCTGCAGGAGTATGGCTTCTCACCTGTGTATGTCATTATGTGTTGTTTCAAACTCTGTTTACACTCAAACTCTTTTCCACATTCTTCATATAAATACAGCCTCTCACCTGTGTGTTTTCTGTCTATCTCTTGTCTTGGATTGTATTTTCCAGTTATCTCTGAGTCTTTCTGCTTGTTCTCTTTGGGATCTTGATTCTTAGCAACATGAGAGTTGTGAGAAAGGAGCCGGTGTTCATGTTGTCCATCTGCTTCTCTGTGCTCACTTTCCTCCTTAGTAGGAGTCATTATCAACATGTCAGTCTCCTCCTGTTTGATCCACTCTTTCTCCTGCTCCTCTTTCATCTGTGGAGGCTCTGGCTCCTCCTGGTCCAGACTGGACTTCCTCTCCTGGTGACAGAACTGCTGCTCATCCTCCTCCTCCTTACACACATGTTGCTGTGGGATGTCTGGAGATAGAAAAACAAAAAAAGTCAGGGGAAGGAAACATGTCTTTATTGCTAATATACAACTGTTTTTTCAGCCAAAATGTTTTATACCTATTCAATACCACATGATAACTACAAAAGCACCCAGAGGGCGCAGTCCTCTGCCATTAGCCCTATCTCCCTATAGTGAAGACTGTGAGAGGACATGAAGACATTAGCTAATGAGACACGTTTGGTTTTTTGAACCAGGTCGTAAACCAGTTTATTTCTTGAGTAAAAACGGCTTTTTAACATGAGTTCAAAGAGGACTTCCGGTGTTCCTGCAACCAGCCTCAAGTGGACACTCTCTGTATTGTAATTTTGTGCACTGCACAGTAGCTTAATTTCTCAGGACTGGAGGTTCTGAACTCCACGTACAACGGTGTTGGCTTCCTCGTGCTTCCATGCCTGGAATAATTCTGGCACAAAGCTGGATGATGTCCACCTGTATGTTTTCTTGTTTTTTTCCAGTAAACCTTTGAGTTTCAGACACCACCGCATCTTGTATCAATTAAATATATATATATATATATATTACAGACTCTAGGTCCAGAGAATAGCTATATAAAAACAATACAAAACAACACATAAAAAGGACAGAACAATACATACATGTTTCTATATAGGCATGATTAAAGTTAATAAATCAGATTCAGTATAAAAAAAAAGCATAAAAAAACAAGATTACACTAAAAACAGGCATCTGTACCAGTGTTTCCATAGTGGTGACATGTATTTAACAGCACTATATTTGATGTCAGTCAAGGCCAAAATGATTTTGTTCCCAGTGGAATCAAGTTGCCACGTAAATTTATACACAAGATTTCTTAATACAGCATGTAAAGTATTAACTCCTGCACTTACAAACATCTCACTTGCACTACACCATTTTGGTCTTTTCAGTAATAATTGTAGTGCATCATTATAGGCTACTTGTAGCCTCTGCATACTTGAGTTCTTATAGTTCGTCCACAAGTGTGCAGTATACAGAAGTGTACAATAAGCTTCAAACAAGGAAAACTTAACAGTATCTGAACAAAAACCAAACCTGCGAGCAAGAATTCTGACTTGTGCATAAATCTTGCAGCATTGTCTGTAGATATCATCATCATCCATCATTAATATTTACATCAGCCATTTTTGTTTATTATTCTTCTTCTTCCGCACCGGCTATCTCCTCTATCATACTTTGTCATATCGACACCGTTGGAACTTAAAAAAAAAAAAAAAAGCCAGTTTCTTCGTCATTCAACTGCTGTGACTTTTCTCATTTCTAACTTTGATCCTTTTTAATATATTTAACTTTGTTTAACAATGTTAAACAGATGGCAAAATTTCACAAATTTGCACTTTCTACAACTCCTCATAACTTTGGCATTCCTTGGGCTATTTTCACTATTCTACTATAGATCTCTTCAGCTTCTTGTGCTCTTTTCAGCTATTTCTAATACTTTTTTTCAATACTATTTATAATTTTTGAACTATTTTTCTTTTTCTAAAATTTAAAAAAAAAAAAAAAAAATTATTTCAGATGGGCCAGCCCTTTAAATCCTCTAAAACTTTTTCAACTTCTAAGGTGTATAACTTCAGGTACTTCCACATACAGACTTCATTTTTGCTTTAAAATGGAGACAAAGTGTTCAGCTATTTAGGAATGATTGTGATTATATTTTCAGCTATTTTAAGGTTACTTCCAGCTATTTTAGGCTATTTTCTGCCTTTGTAGGTTCAGTTATTTTTAAACTTTTTAGCTACTGAATGCCATTTTCAGCTACTTTTATACCATTTAATGCTATTTTCAGCTATTTTTAGCAGTTCTTCTGCAATTCAGCTATCAGCATCCCCATGCAATTTCAGCTGAAAATGCAATTTTGATCTAGTTTTATCTGTGATAAAATGTCCAAGATATCTAACTTGATTGTTCATGCTCCCTTGTTCTTTCTTTGTTCAGGTATTCGTTGGCTTTTTTCAGTTTGTTGATTTTTTTCCTACAGTCTCTGACTTCTTCTGCATCAACCTTATTAGCTTTGGTTAAGCTAACAATCATTTGGAATATCCTGTTATGGGACTAATAAAGGAATATCTTATCTTAGTGTTGCTATTTAGCTTGTTGTTGAAGCTATTCCCGTTGTCCTTCGATTTTTTTTCTCCATACCTTTAATTGCATTCAGAATGACTGCATTAGAAACATCCCCTAACTCCTTAGCTTTACTTTTCTAGACCAGTGGTTCTTGACCTTTTCAGCCTGTGACCCCAAAAATAAAGGTGCCAGAGACCATTGACGCCCACTGTACCTGGAGGTGGTTGAATAGACATGCACATTCAAGAATAGTCATGTGCAGACAAGGCCACCCATAAGTAGGGATAAAGGGAAGAACTTTCTGGGGCCCAGCCAAACTGGAGCCAGCAAAATCATGGTCCATTGCTTGTCAAAGAAACAAATCTCTTTTTAATTCATTTGTGTAGTAAGTAGCCCTCTAAAAATGTAACTTCTTTTGTTAAAACGGAATTAAAATATGTAAAAAAAAAAAAAAAAAAAACAACAGCTAAAATGGGTTAATAATGGCAAAAAAAAAAAAAAAATGCTAAGAAAAGTGGTGAAATTGGATTTCGAAAGTAGCAGAAATGGGTAAGAATGGCCAATAAATTTAACAAAAGGGGTAAATATAACCAAAAACATTTTAAAAATGTGTTAAAGTTGCAAAAACATTCATATTAAGTGGTAAAAGGGGATTCAAAAGTGGCTGAAATTGCCTTAAAAGAGCAAAAGTAAGGGTGGAAATTTGGTGAAATTGGATGAAAAATTGATATAAACTGTCAAAAACATGTTTGCTGAGGCAGAAATTGGAAGAAATTGGTTAAACTGGCAAAAATGGACATATCAATTTGTGAAATGCAGCTTAAAAAGTGCTAAAGAGGGATTAATAATGGCAAAAAAAAGTGCAACAGAGCCAACAATAGGCAGAGTGTCAAGATTTATTTAGAAGTGGCAAAAACAAGCAGAAAAAGTGATGGAAATGGTTTAAAATTGACAAAAAATTGGCAAAAAAATGTTAATAATTAGCAAAAATGGTTTAAAATGGCAACAGTGTAATTTTAAAATGTTCTTAGTTTTTTAAGGCATCTGGAGACCCCATCTCGGTGTCTCACGACCCCCATAGGAGTCCCGACCCCAACGTTGAGAACCTCTGTTCTAGCCAACTGGTATCTTGGTAAGTGCGATAGGAGCACCATCTTTTGTGCTAAGAGCATACGCGTGGTCCCCTGTCCACTCGACGTCTGGGTTGTTCCATTTGTCGCCGTTGTTACTTGCTTTAAAGGTGCAGTGTGTAAAACTGAATATCAAAATCTAGAAGTGGGTTCTAGATTGTATTTCTCTGCTGGAAACTGTGGCAACCAGTTGAATTTAATGTGTATCTGTAATGTGAATACAATACAATACAAAAACTTTATTTATCCTTTTTACCTCTATGTTACCATGGAAACATGTAAAAATCCAAGATGGCGGCCTCCATGGAGGGGACCCTTCCTATGTATGAATTAAAGGTTTATTCTGAGTTGTTTTTTCAAAATAGCTATTTTTGAATTTAGATGACTAAACACTTATTTAGATAAGATAGACCGTGTTATAAATGGTTTGCTTTATTTTACCAAGTTTGTTCAGCTAAATGCTACTAGGCTAAATATTACACACTGCACCTTTAAGACGTTCTCTGAATGAAAAATGTTTAACTCAACGTCTTATTCTATTCTTGGTAATTTGGAGTATTTTAGTGTCAAAAGTTTAACTTTTTCGGGACAAAGTTGACGCAGCACCTGAGAAATGTGGCTGATCAGCACGCCATCTCGCCTGTGCTCCACTAGGAACTGGAGGAGGCGTCTGAAAACATTTTTGTGTTATGCGGTCGAGTCCACTATAAAGTCCACTATATGCTGCTCACTGTATAGTGGTTAGGGGGTAGGGAATTGGTGTGGTTTAAGACACAGCCACTGTATATTTTGATTTCAGGTGTTCCACGTCCTGTACCGTAATGTCTTTCTACACGTGCACCACAAAAAGTTGTGGAGGCTGGTTTGACCAGTTTTGAAAAACTGAGGGTTTGTTCTATTTCATTTTAATTGGTTTTAATATATCACATATGAGACCCATGTTTCGTCTTAATACCAGCATCTCTGAGCACAAATACAAAGCTAAAATCGTATTTCCTCACCTATTCTGTGTAAGAGGATGTGAGGTTTCCAAACGATATCCAGCATTCTGCGCTGACGGTCGATCTCTGCCTCGTTCTCGACGGCAGCTCTTGTAGCATCGTCACATATTTCCGCAGCTACAGCAGTTAGCTGCTCGTTGACGATATCGCTAAACCTATCCAAAGAAAACATTCTTGTTCTTCTGCTGCAAAGTTCGTCGGTGTTATGCACAAAAGAATGGCGCTTGCCTTTCTTCTTCTTTCTCTTTTGAATTTCCGACAGATTAGACGCAACCAAGGCGTGCTGCTGCCCTCTACAGTCGAGATGGGAACTTCGGATCTTTTAGGAAGCCGTAACATATTAAGAGTCGGCTCTTTCGGCTCCCAAACGGCTCTTCATTTAAGTACCAGTTCGGCTTCATTTCACCAGCCAGTTTTAGCAATATTATAACATATAATCAGTGGTGGAAAGTAACTAAATACATTTAATCAAATTACTGTAATTGAGTAGCTTTTTTGTGTGCCTGTACTTTTTATTATGAGTTTTTAAAATCACTTCCTTTACTTTTACTTTAGTAGTTTTGTACTTAATTACATTTTTAAAAGCATCGAGCAATAAGTAACACAAATAAAACCAAAAGTCAGAACAAGGAGGTCCAAGCCAAGGCTATAATAGGTTTGGATTTTTCATTCTTATTTTTATTTCGTTTTTACTTTCTGTGTTTGATTTCAGTTTAGTTTTTATTAGTTTTGACTGCTGGTTTGTTAGTTTAGTTTTTATTTTGCAAAAATGCTTCATTTAAGTTTAGTTTTTATTAGTTTTAGTGTTAGTTTTATACGAATAGATGTCAAGGCTGAATGAGATTCATACATTTTAAAAAACATATTAGAACACTTCACTTATCATTTTATTTATTGATGATGTTTGAATACAACTCCAGACATAAAGCTGCCACTGTATGAAGTCTTAGTCTCAGATCAAGCAATTTTACACCCCCCAGACTCTGGTGTTGGTGCCACTCAGTATGAGTTTATTGTGTCAAAGCCTAAAACTAAGGATATTTTGTCTCCATTTTTTATTTTATTTCATATTGTTTTTTAAGCACACTATACAGTTTTAGTTAGTTTTTTTTTGTAAAGCTTAGTTTTTACTTAGTTTCAGTTAACTAAAATGATTTTTGAATTTTACTTTTAGTAATTTAGTTAGTTTTAGTAAACTATAATAACCTCGGTCGAAGTTTTCTGCCAACAATATGAAAACGACCAGTCATTTGGCTTTCACAACACATGACGGTCAGTACATGCACATAGCAAGAGTGATTCCACATTTCTTCCCAAAACAGCTTTTGCATTGTACTTTAGGTTAGGTCACACCTTATAATGAATAACCTGGTTGGAGGTCCATATTTTCTTCTTATTGCACATTAAGGACAGGTCATATTTCACTGTGAAAGCTCCTTGGGTATCAAAAGTATCTACTCAGTACTTTGAGTACATCTTAAATGTCTTTTTACTTTTACTTGAGTAGATTTATAGAGCAGTACTTTCACTTCGACTCAAGTTAATTTTAACCAGAGTAACTGTACTTTTACTTGAGTACAATAGTCTGGTACTTTTTCCACCTCTGCATATGATTGATATTTGGGCTAGTTCAAAAGCTTGTGTTGTAGCGTTTTTATTCAAACAGCTGTTAAATACTGTATACCTCTAAGTTTGCTGTCATATTATTGAAATGAAGAACTGTATTGTTATTAAACTGCAGAGAATGAGCTGTACATAAGGCCGTACAAAGAAGCACAGAGTAGCAAGTCACAAAAACATTTCAATCTTCAGTAATGCAAAAGTACTCTAAATCCCAGATCAGACCAAAGATTCACAACGAGACAAGCTGAAACTGACAACACCATCAGCTGGTCTGACTGGAGCTGTTCTGTCTGGTTGTGTCATGAATTTTTGGTCTGAACTGGGCTTCTAGTGTTACTTTCCTCTGTAAACGCAGGAAAGTTTTTGATGGTAGTAATCTGGTAACATAATTCATTTCAACTTTATTTGCATAGCACAATTCATATAGATGTAAACTCAATGTGTTTAACAGAAGATGAAAAAAACAGATAGAAGCAATCAACAATTCAAGCAAATTTAAGTAGGGAGAGGACTAATGTTCACAGGTTTAAAGTCATATATGTTGGTCTGGACATTTTTGTTTATTGAGGAACACAGAAGGTCAGAATTGCTGTTTTGTAATTGAAGAGTGTTAGATTTGATGGTGGTCATTTTTTCGTTGAAGTGGTGCAAATTCATTACACTTGTTTTATAGAGAGAAAGTCAGCAGGGGTTGATCTGCAGGGATTCATTAGTTTATCCACTGTAGAGAACAGGCAGTGGGTATTTTTGTTTTCATTTCCATAGATTATGTCATTAACTGGAAATGTTTCATTAGCCAAGGATCTAACATTAAGGAGGGCCAATTCCAAGCAGCAGTTGGGGGTGCTGGAGTCAGATTAGCTAGAGTTTTAATTTACTGCTCAACATGAACACCATGATTGCTCACAGCCTGTTTAAATTTCACAATCCTCCTGTCACTGATTCTGACAAGTGGTGGTAATGACAGCAGAGAGCTGTTTGTGATGTCCCTGTGCCTGCTGGAATTTATGACGCTGACAGCAGAAAGAGTTTCATGGCTGTTCTTTAACCTGGCATTTTATTCTCCACAGGTACCAGAGGAGTAATCTCTCCGGTGTGTTTCCTCATGTGGACTTTCAAAGAACCTTTTTGTGTGAATAATCTCCCACAGGTGTACGCTTTTCTAGGTGTGTGGGTACGAATGTGACGATTCAAATTTGATTTCTGACAGAATCTTTTTCCACAGGTGCTGCAGCAGAAAGGCTTCTCACCTGTGTGTGTTCTCATGTGGACTGTCAATAAATGTTTATCTCTGAAAGATTTGTTACACATTGTGCAGGCATGTGGTTTTTCACCTGTGTGGGTTATTAAGTGACTATTCAAATCAAATGTATGTGTGAATGATCTTCCACAGGTAACACAGGTGTATGGCTTTGTACTTGTGTGAGAAAAAATGTGCTGATTCAAAGATGATTTATGACTGAATCTTTTTCCACAGGTGCTGCAGGAGTAAGGCCTCTCACCTGTGTGTGTTCTCATGTGGACTGTCAAAATACTTTTTAGTCTGAAAGATTTGTTGCACATTGTGCAGGTATGTGGTTTTTCACCTGTATGGATTTTCAAGTGATTATTCAAATCACATTTCAGTGAGAATGATGTCAGACAGGTACCACAGGTGAACAGCTTTGTACCTGTGTGTCTAAGAATGTGAAGATTAAAATTTGATTTCGTACTGAATCTTTTTCCACAGGTGCTGCAGAAGAAAGGCTTCTCACCTGTGTGTGTTCTCATATGGACTGTCAAATCACTTTTTTTTCTGAAAGATTTGTTGCAGATATGTGCTTTTTCACCTGTATGGATTTTTAAGTGCTGGTCCAAATGAGATTTTTGTGTGAATAATGTCCCACAGGTACAACAGGCATACGGCTTTATACCTGTGTGAGTACGAATGTGCCGATTTAAACTATGTTTCTGAGAGAATCTTTTTCCACACTTGCTGCAGGAGTAGGGCTTCTCACCTGCAAGTGTTTTCATGTGGAGTGTCAAATCACCTTTTTGTCTGAAAGATTTGTTGCACATTGTGCAGGCATGTGGTTTTTCACCTGTATGGATTTTTATGTGCCTGTCCAGAGACTTTTTATTTGCTAATGGTCTTCCACAGGTACCACAGGTGTACCGCTTTGTACCTGTATGAGTAAGAATGTGAATATTCAGATCTGATTTCCAATTGAATTTTTTTTCACAGGTGGTGCAGGAGTATGGCTTCTCACCTGTGTGTATTCTCATGTGTTGTTTCAAATTAGGTTTATTTTTAAATCCTTTTCCACATTCTTCACATGAATACAGTCTCTCACCTGTGTGTTTTCTGTCTCTCTCTTGTCTTGGTTTTGATTTTACATTTATCTTTGTGTCTTTTTGCTTGTTCTCTTTGGGATCTTGATTCTCAGCAACATGAGAGTTGTGAGAAAGGAGCTGGAGTTCATGTTGTCCATCTGCTTCTCTGTGCTCACCTTCCTCCTTAGTAGGAGTCATTATCAACGTGTCAGTCTCCTCCTGTTTGAGCTGCTCTTCCTCCTGCTCCTCTTTCATCTGTGGAGGCTCTGGCTCCTCCTGGTCCAGACTGGACTTCCTCTCCTGGTCACAGAGCTGCTGCTCATCCTCCTCCTCCTTACACACATGTTGCTGTGGGACATCTGGAGATACAAAAACAGAACAAAGTGAAAGTAACAACCCTGGGCAACATACCATTCACACTAGGGCAGTGGTACTCAACCCTTTTCTACCGAAAAACCACATTGTCTAAAATATACTTAGAGAGAGCCACAATCCAAACCGGGAATGTAAGGTAAATAATAGATTAGTTAATGTGTAGTTGAAATGAAATAAAACAATGAACTGGTGGATAATTGTGAGGTTAAATGGGTTATGGGTTACTGATATGAACATACAGTGCTTAACAAATTTAGTAGACTACCTGTCATAAAAATGAGAAAACATAAATATTTTGGAATCTTTCAAAAACCTGTTTAAAACTAAAAATGTTATTTTTATTTATTTGGCATATAACAAACTGAAACAACTAAATAGTCCTTTTTCACACATATTAACCAAAAAAACTTCATATTTAGTATGAGTCTTGTTTTTATGTACTTTTTAACAGTCTCTTTTGTTATTGAGTTCCAAATAGTTTCTAGCTGTTCCCACAGACTTGCTTTAGATGAGACTTTTGTGCCATCAATCTTTGAATCTACTAAATCCCAAATTAGTTCAATAGGATTCAAATCCGGTCTTTGACTTGGCCAGTCCATCAGTTCCAGTACTCCAGATTCCTTTTTCTTGCTCAAATAGTCTCTGCACAGCTTTGAAGTATGCTTGGGGTCATTGTCTTGTTGGTATATGAACCCACGACCAATCAGATTCAGTCCAGAAGGGATTCCATGATGCACTAAGATGTTGTGGTAGACATTCTTGTTCATGATACCGTCCATTTTCACTCATTTGCTTACACCGTATCCACAAATGGAACCCCATACCATAATGGAATCTCCACCATGTTTCACTGTGGGGGAATGCATCTGGTATCAAAACGTTCTCCAGCTTTTCTGCGGACATAAACACGACAATGCTGACCGAAGAGTTCAAACTTGGACTGGTCCGTCCAGAGTGCCTTCTTCCAGTCATCAACAATCCAGTGTTTGTGCTCCCTGGCAAATCGGAGGCGTTTCTGGATGTTTGCAAGCCTCAATAATGGCTACTTAGCAGCTATTCTTCCCTTTAAGCCTTGTGCCATCAGTGGTCTGCTTATGGTCATTCTGGAGACTTTCTCAGACTCTGATCTAGAAGCATTCATCTCTGCCTGAAGATCAGCAGTGGTCTTCCTTCTGTCTCTAGTACTCCAAATCTTGAGGTGTTGGACATCTGCTTCAGTTAACTTTGGTTTCCTGCCTCTTCCTCGGCACATTTGGTAAGTACCAGTCTCAGCAATTGACTCCAAAGCATACTCGACCACACTGTAAGAACACTTTATATCTTTCCCTATTTGTCTCAGAGACCATCCAGCATCATGAAGTGCTTTAATGCAGACTCTTTTATTTTCAGTGAGCTCTCCACATTTAACCATTTTGAACAGGAATGAGGAATTTCAAACTGAATTCACCCTTTTATACCCAAATTTGAGCTGGCTTACTGGGCAAGTTCTGACAGAGAAGTCAGAAATTAATCAAGCATAACATTCAGCCACTAAAACTAATTTTTCTGTTCAGGGATGCAAGTAAATAACTATAATTTCACATATTAATCAATACATAATAACATGCTTAACTATTTTTTTCATTTTTGTTGTAAATCACTAAATTTGAAAATTCATGGATAACAACAACAATTAATATATTTAAGCATTAAAATTATCATTTCGGTTCAAGAGCTTCTACATATTGGTGTATTAACCACTGCAGACACATAAAAAATGATTTTGTTAATTACCAATGCTGTTAATTTAGGGCAGCTGTGGCATCAACCTTACTTTAGGTGGTGGTCTAATAAATTTGTTAAGCACTGTCTATTCATTTTATTTATCATTGACACCAGGCTAAAACCTTGTATATCAATTTTTCATGATTTCAATTTGGTTTTTTTTAAGATAGTGCTATTGGTTCCCCTTTACATCTGTCAGTGGGTTTTAACCGATTTTAAAGTAATAAGATATGTCAAGAGATACATTTTTTTCATTCCCTGACAAGTGGTCATTTTGGAGATACCAGTCTTTGGCCCAACACCAGCATTATATGAGTTCCGCCTGGCCTAAAAAAAATTAAGAGATGCTTTTCAAAGAGCTGGTGATTGATGGTTGGCTATTTGGGTATTTATATCTCACATTGGGGCATTTACTGGAGTTCTGTGGCTTTACTAACATACAAGAGATGCTTTCTAGTTTTTTTCCACTCATTATCGATTCTTTAGTTAAAGGGGGAGGGGCCTCATATTGGTCTTTGCTCTGGGCCTCCAAATGACTAAAACCAGCCCTGCCTCACACCTGCAGCTCTTTAGACACATCGTTTCACCCTGCCTTATTTTGGAGCTGTGGTTTTATATTTCTGCTCTTTTGACAATTTTTCTTACAGGTAAGTGGTTTGTCACCTATATGCATCTTTAAGTGCCTATCCAAATTATATTTCTGTGTAAATTATTGTACACAGGTCCTACAGATGTGCAGCTTTGTACCTTTGGTGAGTAAGAATGTAACTTCTGACCGAATCTTCTTCCACAGATGCTGCAAGAGTACGGCTCACCTGTGTGTTTTCTGTCTCTCTCTTGTCTTGGATTTGATTTTACAGTTATCTCTGAGTCTTTCTGCTTGTTCTCTTTGGGATCTTGAGCTTCTCAGCAACATGAGAGTTGTGAGAAAGGAGCTGGTATACATGTTGTCCATCTGCTTCTCTGTGCTCACCTTCCTCCTGAGTAGGAGTCATTATCAACGTGTCAGTCTCCTCCCGTTTGAGCTGCTCTCCCTCCTGCTCCTCTTTCATCTGTGGAGGCTCTGGCTCCTCCTGGTCCAGACTGGACTTCCTCTCCTGGTCACAGAGCTGCTGCTCATCCTCCTCCTCCTTACACACATGTTGCTGTGGGACGTCTGGAGATACAAAAACAAAACAAAGTCAGGGGGAGGAAACATGTCATTAGTGCCAGTATACAACTGTTTGTTCAGCCAAAATGTTTTATACCTATTCAATACCACATGATATCAATGACAAATTCTTTGTTATTCTAAAGAATGATCATGAAAATAGGCAAAGGTTTGCACGTGAGTACACACGTTGATGACTGTTCTATTAAGAAGCACTACAACCATCGGCGGAGTTAAGGGGTGGCTACATGGGCTTTAGCCCTGGATGTTTTCATAAAAGCCCAAAACCTTTTTGGTCTCAGTGCAACTTGCTCCTCTCTTAAGTTATTAATTGTTTGTGAATTGGGGATGAAGTTAGGGGTGGAAAAGTAATCGGAAATTATATTAAATCGCAATACGGCCTGCTGCAATTTTCAAATCACAGAAGGTGCAATATTTTATTTATTCTGAAATTTCTGTCAGAATATCAGTTTAAACTTTTTTTTGCAGCAGAGATGTTATGCATTCCATAATCATGCAATCATTTAAGTGCCATTTTTAAAAATAGTTTAAAAAAAAAAGTCCTGCTTTCTCTCTCTTTTTTTTTGTTTTACTTTTTCTTAGTAAATATGAGAATGGCATAAAAATGTTCACTACCTTCATTACAACAATTTTATATCCAAAAATAAATTGAAATACGAGACAAACAATCACAATTAGATATTTTTTCAAAAATTTTCAGCCCTTGTTTAGTCCTAATATGTGTTGGTTGTAATATAGAAGGATGTATTGCTTGTGTTTGTTGGAAAGTATATAAATTGAAGAACTTAAGGAATAATCACATTTCAAATCGCAATTGCAATATTGGGTAAAAAAAAATCACAGTTAGATTATTTTCCCAAATCGTTCAGCCCTAGATGAAGTGAGCATTCTTGTCACCAGTAAGCAATCTTCGGCGGTGAAGAGGTAAAGCAGCAAGCAAGAAGGGGAGTGGATGGTCAGAATATACATAGGTACGATTTTGAAAGTATTATTTAACAGACAGCCAACATTCAGCATGTTAATTCAGCCTGGGCCCACAGCTGGTTATTGTTGTGTGTATAGCTACGTTCACACCACAGTTAAAAGTGACTTGAAACTGATTTTTTTGCCTACATGTGACTCGTATCTGATTTTTTTTTTCTGACACTGCGAATTGCATTGAATCTGACCTTTTCGAATCAGATTCAGGCCACTTTCATATGTGGTTCTGAATCAGATACATATCAGATGTTCTGGAAGTTGACTGCAGAGTGAAAAGGTAAACAAAAACATCAGATCTGAGAAAAGATCAGAATAAATCATTAAGGACTGCAGTATAAACGTAGCCTATGTTTGAGTCTGCTCAGTGATGATGCTGACCCTGGGCCAGTCTGTCACACATGCACTAAGAATAGCAGTGATGTTAAATACAAACAGAGTCTCACTTGTTTTAGGGGAAAAAAATCTCTCAAAAACAGGAAAAGATAGCCTGGCTCATCTGTCATTTGGAACAAACTTTTGTACTTATACTTTAACACTGGGTTATGGCTGTGTTTAAAACATTTTAGTCACAAATGAATCATGTAGAATAAAAGATGATCTAAGAAGGAGATCAAACTTCGACTCATGATTTAGCCTGAGTAGATGCTTTGTTTCTGTTGTGTTTCTGCTGAAGTGACAGCTGACTGTAGACTAGAGTATTGTATGAGCTCTTCAACTCTTTCAGATAGAAAGCGCTACCTTATCCACTCTTTAAAATTTCAGCAATTATGAACATCTCTCAGGATTTTGTTTCTAATTTCTCTGGGATCTTGTACAGATAAAATATTTGTGGCTTTTAGACTCTAGAAGATGGTTTGTTTTTATCTTAGGGTGATTTAATCTGATCTTATTGACTCTAATCATATGGAAACAGTTAACTGGAGACTTTCCCTAAACTCACATCTAATTGAGCTGCTTTATTTGTAGTCAAAACTAGTGCAAAACACACCACAATATAGGAAATAAAGTTTTTAACGCTTAAAGATTTCTGGGGTAGGACCCACATGAAATCCTTTTGCTTTATTCACTACCTATCCATTTTCTTTAATTCTCTCGTCTCTGTTAATTTTATTAGTCTACTCTGGTTCTGTCTTTCTTTCTGCCCATTACTTGAAAAGCTCTATAAACCGTGTCTCACTTGTATAATTATGATGATGAATATAATAATCCCATTGTGGCAACATGTTAACTTTATCACTTGAATTGGTTGTGATTTATAAACCTTTAATCACAATCATTTTAATATTTCAAAATAGCAAAACAAATGCAAATGTTTGAAATACTGACTTATCAGTTTACTGTTTGAATAAAAATGGAAATGAGAAGTAATTACATTGTTATCATCAGTGGAATGTTCTAGTTTTCATGTGTAATATTCCTCTGTTCATGTCTATTTCCTTCATTTTATCACATGAATTATAAGTTTGACAATAAATTTTGTTGTTTAAATTGGGGTTAGTAAAATTACAGTCAAATTGATCGCCTGTTTTGATAAGTGGTCAACAGGTGCGTTACTTTTTGTTTACACAAAGAATTGTGGGTCATCTTTTCATCTCTCCTTTGGTAAAGGATGGTCCAGTGTTTCCTAGGCTAAAGGACATAATAAAGGAAGTAATGAAGCTCCTTTCCTTATCTGTTAGAGAATTTGAACAGCATTAATCATGGCCGACTCTAAGGGTGCTTTCACATTAGGCCCAGTTGTTCCGAACTGCGCCGCAGCGTGATTCTGGGTTGTTTCACTCAGTTAGGAACCTTCTTAAGCAAAATGGACGATTCAAACGGACCCTCGCACTAAGCCTCTTTTGTTGGCAACACCTAGCTCTGCCCCTGAGTGCAACCTTGTATTAGGTCAAGATTTTGGTATGTGAACCTGGGTTTTTCATTTGATCGCTTATCCTGGATCACCATAACCTGACACACAACACATCCATCTGGAAAACCTTCAATACTAAACGTTTGGGAAAGGGCAGAGGCTTTGAAAAGAAAACCTTGAGTGTGATTGGGTGAACATTCTGTCTGTCACATCTCTATGGGCCAATCAGAGCAACAAAACGTGACGTAGCCACAACCGAGGTGTGTGTGCGCAGCTTCCGAGGAATAACACCACCATGGCGACTATAGCCATGTCAGTACACGACTTCGGTCATTTTTGAAAAGAAAACAACTCACTGCTGTTCTTTGTTCTTCTTTTAACGACAAAATGTAGTCAAGTTCTGATAAAACTGGCACTTTAGCAGCATCCACACTAAGCTCTACCGTCATAATTGCACCAGCCTCTTGCTGCTGCTTGCTTACGTAACGACCATAGACTGTAGAAAAAACTGGACAAACCCCGTGTGACGTCAGCAGTCTGCTTACAATAGGCGGAGTCAAACGGCTTCTGAAGCCCATACGTGGATGCTTCCATATTGAAATTGTGGTCTCAGCCAAACTTTAGATCAACCTAATAGCCCGCCCACTAAGCGTGACTGCCTGTCAGCCTGCTAGCTAGCATTTCGGTTGACAGAAACAGAGCCTCTGCCTGCCGAGGTGTCTGTCAATCAAATGAGACGAGCCAATCACCATGAAGTGAGGTTTATCCTAAATATAATCCAAAAGATAGTGGTACAAAAAAAATTACCCCCGTACAGTGGGAGCACAATAAGACACTAGCTAATGAGACACGTTTGGTGTTTTGAGCCAGGCTGTAAACCAGTTTATTTTGTGTGTCAAAACCGGCTGTTTAACATGTGTGCAGACGTAACTTCCGGTGTTCCTGCAGCCAGCCTCAAGTGGACGCTCGCGGTATAGCAATTTTTTGCACTTCCACATTGGCTTCATTTTTCAGGACCGGAGGGTGCCTCTTGGTCACAACTCCACTGCGCCTGAAAGTACTGCCCCTCGTCGCCGATTGGTCCGATCACTTCCTAACCGGGCCCAAAGGGTTCAGATGGGAGCTATGCAAGATGGATTTGTTGGTGAGAAACAAGGAAACAGGCGGATCCATCTGCTTTGCAAGGTTAGGATCATCAAACAAACTTGAAATTTGATTTATTATTCTATGAGGTACAATAGGCCTCCTGCCATCATTGACTTACATTCATCATCAGCTGCGACTCCCCCTCTTCCATATGGCGGTAGTGTGACAGCAGTCTATTCTGATTTCAGTTGTGTCAAGTCCGGTACCGTAATGTCTTTCTACACGCGCACCACAAAAAGTTGTGGAGGCTGGTTTCGCCAGTTTTGAAAAAAAAAACTGGTTCCATTCCCTTTCAAAAGACTGTATAAGTTAACCGTAGCCCATTACGACTCAATCTAGAAATATATCTTGTTTGTTTATATAACATATGAGACCAGTATGTTGTCTTAATACCAGCATCTCTGAGGACAAATTCAAAGCTAAAATCGTATTCCCTCACCTATTCTGTGTAAGAGGATGTGAGGTTTCCAAACGATATCCAGCATTCTGCGCTGACGGTCGATCTCTGCCTCGTCCTCGACGGCAGCTCTTGTAGCATCGTCACATATTTTCTCAGCTGCAGCACTAAACTGTTCGTTGACATCTCTAAACCGATCCAAAGAAAACATTCCTGTTCTTTCTACAGCAGTACAATTCCTCGGGGTGTTCTCCATCGACTGCACTAACAATGGCGCTTGTCCCTGCTTCTTCCTCGTCTTTTGAATTTCCGGCAGACTAGACGCATCCAGGGCGCACTGCTGCCCTCCACGGTAGTGATGGGAATTACTGATCGTTCAATTCTACGAATCATTTGAAGAGCCGGCTCTTTCGGCTTCCAGAAGACTCTTCATTCAAGGACCAGTATGTCTTCATTTGACCTGAAGTAGATGTGATTTTAAAAACTCCTCAAAAAAGTACAGGTACACGAAAAGCTACTCCATTACATTAATTTGATTGAATTTAGTTACTTTCCACCACTGATCATATGTTATGTTATTGCTAAAATTGGCAGGTCAAATGAAGACAAACTGGTACTTGAAAGAAGAGTCGCTTGGGAGCCGAAAGAGTCGCCTCTTTTTACTGAAATTCAAATCATCTGGACCACTGAAAGAGCCGGAGGTCCGATCGCGACTATAGAGGGCAGCAGTGCGCCTTGGTTGTGTCTAATCTGCCGGAAATTCAGAAGAGAGGAAGAAGCAGGGAACGCTCCAATATTTTTGCAACCTGTAGAGAACACCGTAGAACATTACGTTTGAGTAAAGATCAAGAATGTTTTCTTTGGAAAAGTTTAGAGACGTCAACGAGCGGCCAACTGCTGCAGCTGAGGAAATATGTGACGATGCTACAAGAGCTGCCGTCGAGGACGAGGCAGAGATCGACCGTCAGCGCAGGATGCTGGATATCTACTGGAACCCTCACATCCTCTTACAAATAATAGGTGAGGAAAAACGAGTTTAGCTTTGTATTTGTGCTCAGAGATGCTGGTATTAAGACGACATATGGGCTCATATATTAAATAATAATTACGAATGTAAAACCCAGGTTCTCATACCAAAATCTTGCCCTAATATAAGGTTGCAGTGATTCTCGATTGAACTAACATCAACATGTGTACTCACGTGTAAACGTTTTCCTATGTTCATGATCAGTTTTTAAGATAACAAAGGATGTGTCATTGATATCATGTGGTATTGAATAGGTAAAAAAAAATTTTTGACTGAAAAAACAGTTGCATACTGGCACTAATGACATGTTTCCTCCCCCTGACTTTGTTTTGTTTGTGTATCTCCAGACGTCCCACAGCAACATGTGTGTAAGGAGGAGGAGGATGAACAGCAGCTCTGTGACCAGGAGAGGAAGTCCAGTCTGGACCAGGAGGAGCCAGAGCCTCCACAGATGAAAGAGGAGCAGGAGGGAGAGTGGATCAAACAGGAGGAGACTGACACCTTGATGTTGACTCTTAAGGAAGAGGAAAGTGAAAACAGAGAAGCAGATGGACAACATGAACACCAGCTCCTTTCTCACAACTCTCATGTTGCTGGGAAACAAGATCCCAAAGAGAACAAGCAGAAAGACTCAGAGATAACTGGAAAATCAAAATCAAGACAAGAGAGAGACAGAAAACACACAGGTGAGAGACTGTATGCATGTGAAGAATGTGGAAAAGAGTTTAAATATAATCAGAATAGGAAACAACACATGACGACACACAGAAGTGAGCTATCACTCCTGTAACACCTATGGGAAAGGATTCATATAAAGACTTAATCAGGTGAGAAGCATTACCCTGAAAATTTACCAGATAGTTTCCACTCCATCTCTGCTCCAGCAGGCAAAGTAGCAGATAGGTTTTAGTTTTAGTCAATGAGAGTGGTTTTAGCACTTGAGTAGTTTCTACTCTCATGGTCAGGTGTGTTTCAGTAACTACTGTGAAACTCCACGATCTGTCAGGTTAAGCATTGCTGCTCCGTGCACTGCAAACGTGGTCAGTGGGTGTACTGCCATTTAAATATTCCTGCGTTACACAGTGGGAAAAGTAAGACGTGAAGCCCAGTTCAGACTAAAGATTCATGACACAACCAGACAGAACAGCTCCAGTCAGACCAGCTGATGGTGTTGTCAGTTTCAGCTTGTCTGGTTGTAAATCTTTGGTCTGATTTTGCATTAATGAAGATTGAAATGTCTTTGTGACTTGCTGCACTGTGCATCTTCATGCAGCTTTATGTACAGCTCATTCTCTGCAGTTTAATAACAATATTGTTCTTCATTTCAATAATATGACAGCAAACTTAGAAGAGAGGTATATAGTATTAAACACAGCTATCTTTCAGTTCAGTTATCAGTATTGTATATGAACATAACTGTAAACCACTCATATTAATGCTGTATTAAAGCTTTTATTACTTTAAAATCTACTGAAGAAAACACTGGTGTAGCCTGAATTCCCTCTCACCTAATTTCTGCATTTGTTTTTACTGATCATCTGAACAGTGGAGAAATATCCTAAACTTGTAATGCCTATGGACTATGGTTCAGCAGGTACAGTCAGACATCTTGCAATCTGAAAGTTGTGGGTTTGAGCCTCAGCAGCCACTGAACCCCAGTTTGACCCCACTGCTGTGACAATGGAGTGTAGATGTGTATGGATGCATTTGGATGGATCAGCAGCCTCTGCTATCAGTGTATGAATGTGGAGTGAATGGGTGTGAATTAGGGCTGAACAAACTGAGAAAATAATCTGATTGGGATTTTTTTCTGTCATATTGTGATTTGATTTGCAATTATTTCAGGTTCATCATCGTATGTATTGTTCAAGTAATAAAACAATAAATCTGTATTATAACCAACACAATATTAGATACATTAAACCAGAGATAATATATTTTAAAAAGAGATCTAATAGTGATTTCTCTCATATAGCAAGTTTGATCTAAATTGTTACACTGAATGGGATGCTAATTTTTATATTATTCTGTATCAAACTGGTATTTTGACACAGTTCAGGTTCAGGAAATATTGCACTGTCTGCACTTTGAAAATTGCAGCAGGCCATATTGTGATTTTATCTAATTTGCTATTACTTGCCTAGCCCTGTTGTGAATGGGTAGGTGTGTTAAATTGTTTTGAGCAATCAGACGACTATAAAATTGTTATACAAGCTCAAGCCCATTTAAGAGTTCAGCATAAAAAGTGTAGTCTATGTGACAACATTCACACTTACTTTTATACACTGTATGGGAGATTTCAAGACCCTTAGGCTCTAATAATCAGTTGTACGATACATACTGGCACTGTGTTTTTCCTCTACCTTCACTTTGTTTTGTTTTTGTATCTCCAGATGTCCCACAGCAACATGTGTGTAAGGAGGAGGAGGATGAGCAGCAGCTCTGTGACCAGGAGAGGAAGTCCAGTCTGGACCAGGAGGATCCAGAGCCTCCACAGATGAAAGAGGAGCAGGAGGGAGAGCAGCTCAAACAGGAGGAGACTGACACATCATCTTTGAATTTACACATTCTTACTCACACAAGTACGAAGCCGTACACCTGTGATACCTGTGGAAGATCATTCACATATAAATTTAATTTAGATAGGCACTTAAAAATCCATACAGGTGAAAAACCACATACCTGCACAATGTGCAACAAATGTTTCAGACATAAAAATTCATTGATAATCCACATGAGAAGACACACGGGGGAGAAGCCTTTCTTCTGCAGCACCTGTGGAAAAAGATTCAGTCAGAAATCAGTTCTGAATTATCACATTCTTACCCACACAAGTACAAAGCCGTTCAACTGTGGTACCTGTGGGACATCGTTCAAATATAAATATACTCTGAACAAGCACGTAAGGATCCATACAGGGGAAAAACCACATACCTGCACAATGTGCAACAAATCTTTCAGACATAAAGGTTATTTGACAGTCCACATGAGAAGACACACAGGTGAGAAGCCTCACTCCTGCAGCACATGTGGAAAAAGATTCTGTCAGAAATCAGAAATGAAGCATCACGTCCGTTCTCACACAGGTACAAAGCCGTACACCTGTGGTACCTGCTGGACATCATTCACACAGAAATGTCATCTGGACCTTCACTTAAAAATCCATACAGGTGAAAAACCACATACCTGTACAACATGCAACAAATCTTTCAGTCGTAAAAGTGATTTGATACCCCACATGAGAACACACACAGGTGAGAAGCCTTTCTGCTGCAGCACCTGTGGAAGAAGATTCTGTCAGAAATCAGCTTTGAATCGGCACATTCAAACTCACACAGGTACAAAGCCGTACACCTGTGGTACCTGTGGAACATCATTTACCAGGAAAAGTTATTTGGACAAGCACTTTAAGATCCATTCAGACAATAATGGTTAAACTTCCTAAACATGTGGCAGGTCTCTCAGAATTGGTGCTGACTTGATGATTCATGAGAGAAGAACTGACACTGCTGAGAAGCTGTACCTTTGATATCTGAGATCTGCTAGAAAAGAGACTTTGACTCCTCTACTTTGTCATGACTAATGTTAGGTGATGTTACTGTTAAAGTTACTTGTTATGTTACCATATTACTGCCATTAAAAACATTCCTGTGTTACATAATGAGAAAAGTAACACGTGAAGTCCAGCTCAGACCAAAGATTCATGACACAACCAGACAGAACAGTGGTATGAGGCAGACCTTATTTTTGATTATTCTTCAAGTTGTAATTAGTTATGTAATTTAGGAAGTTCTTGTGTAATGCTACAGATTTAGAAGTTCCCTCAAACTTCAAAGTATTCCATTTTGAATTGTATCAAGCATCATGTAACATCTTTTATTGCCTAGTTTTAACTCTCTGTACACTGCCACGTATTAAACCTTTGTCACACTATATAAGCTCATGTCATCCTGTAATAAATCGAAGAGAATTGTTGAAACATGCACTTGTTTGCCGAATCATTCTTCTCTTCCCTCTGATAGTTATCTAGTTAGTTTTCAGTTAAAGCACTGGTGTCAGAAGAGGGATCAGAGCGGTGGTGTCAGACCATGGGCAGAACAATGAACTCGAAGCTCCACCTTGCACGCAGATAGTCAATACTTCTAGCAGCACAGATTGTAAGGCAGTAGCTATGAAGAAGAGGTGCGAGTCAAGACTTCCTTTCCAGTCATCGTGGCCCAAGTCACAGCTCCTGGAGTCCCTGGAGACCGAACCACAGCCTTTCTTTTCTTTCCTGGTGAGTGCCAGTTTTTTTTTTTTTTTTTTTTTTTTTGAGAAACTAAAATGGGTTCAGGCAGGTCTAAACATAAAACTAAAACTGATTTAGTTCCTACAATCTGTAGTCTTATGGGGAAAAGTATCCAGGCAGCAATAAAAGGGTTCATGTGTGGGAGACTAAACCAGGATTCCCAGAAGTAGTTGGTAGTCGAAGTGCACAGCAGCTACAAAAACTCTGGAAAAATATGGACGATCTGTGCACAGGCATATGGCCTAAAAACAAAATGAAACCAAGAAAAACATAAAAACAATCGTGCAAGACTTCATCTGACTAAAACAGTAGCAGCAGGAAGCTTATCTTAGGTTAACTAAAACTAAAAAGAGTGGCTTAAAAACAGAGTCACTGCAGATTCAAAAAGTAGAAGGACCAAAACAAACTCAAAGTGATGAGCAAGAAACTCAGCCAAAACAGGACCACAAACTTTATCCTGACCTACCTAGTACTAAAACTGAAGAAACACAAGTAGGTGCAGCAGGCATTTTGTTTTTAAACCACACATGATCAGATTCGGGGTATACAGCTCTACCACCAAACAGACTGGTAGAAACTATGGTAGTGCAGTCACCAATAGGACAATTTCCAGTGTACCAACTAGCAGGGGGAGATGATACCCTACAAGTTTTTAGGCCGTGGGGCAGGTCAATGCCAGACCCTAGCAACGGAATACATGCATTTGAAAGAAATTGGTCTTCCCTGTGCAAATAGTGGAGGCCAGCAGGTGAGGAATGCAGGAAGTTGTTGGCTATGAAGACTAAGGAGGAAGGCTATACCATTCTTTCTTTATGTACTGTCTGTGCATCTTCATGCAGCTCTATGTACAGCCCATTCTCTGCAGTTTAATAACAATAATAATCTTAACAGTTCTTCATTTCAATAATATGACTGCAAACGTAGATCAGAGGTATACAGTATTAAACAGCTGTTTGAATGAAAACACTACAACACAAGCCTTTGAACTTTTATTTCATGTTGATGTTTTTCTTGTCCTTTTTGTTCAGAATTGAACATGAACAGATTTTTCCACACAGTAAATGTTGTGTCTGAAATCTCACTAGTTAAATCAGCTGGCTGCTCATGCACATTGACACAGGTGTATGTTTACCATTGACTGGTACACAGCTATGTGCTGACAAGTTGGAGAGAAACAGAAACTGTCCACATGCATTTAGGATTTGTATTTTTAATGACAGTGAAAATGAAAAGAACAAGTATTTTTACACTAATGTATTACTTTTATTTAGAATAGTTGGATTACTTGAATATCAGAACAAGCATCTTAACTACTTGTTGTAACAAAGTATTGTGAGTTCTCTAATGGCTTCACTTGAGGTGAGTTATTCTGCTGTCTGTTCTTTATAAAGTCTTTGAGGGCGCTTCGACCAAGTGGTCTAGTTCAGATCAGTTCAGTACTGTACTACTGATTTAATAATAACCTGATTTTCAAGAGAGGCACATAGTTAAAGATGTGTGTTTTTATTACATTACATTTCATTTCATTTCATTACATGTTAAAAATGTTGTACCACTCAAGGATTTGTCATTCTGTTTTTTCATATCATAGATTCCCATTCTGTATTGTTGTGGTTTTATCACATTAAAACAGTCAAACAATAAACAGACATGGATTCATTATTATACTATTTTTAGTAATAAGCAAATGAAGTGAAAGTTTGTCTTCATAGATTTATTACTAACACTTCCTTGCCTGCAGGGGTGTCCAAACTTTTTCCACTGAGGGCCACATACAGAAATGTATAAGAATGGTGGGGCAACTTTCATATTCCTCACCTTGAGGATATTTAAGTAGGTAAGACCAATCCAGTGTGAGTTTATACAAGCTTAGCGATTAAATACACCTCAATGGCTTGTTAATGGCTGACAAGGCAAATAGACAGTTATTTTCAGGATTTGGGGGAGCCAATCAGATTTCAGGGGGCCATGGATACCACTGGCTACGGCCTGAAATGCTATTGGTGCTGCCATTTGCTGCAGTAATCTATCAGGACATTATTAATCAACATATCCTCCTGTCAAAATGTTTGTCTACAGAATCAACAAGGTAGCATGGCCTAGTTCTAAAACTAAAAAGTACAGTACAGTTGAGCACAAGCTTCATCATCTCATGTGGGCCATATTTCATTTTATCTCTAGAATTTGCTGCAGGCCAATCAAAAATGGACTGTGAGCTGCAGTTGGCCCCGGGGCTGGAAACAACCCGGAAACAAAAGCTGTTTAAGGATTTCTCCATCGGACTGGACTGACTGTGAGAATCTGAGGCACCTGAGTAGCGACAGAGACCTGTGGAGTAGAGACTGGTGGTTCATGAACAATAAGTGTCACATCGAGTTTGAGAGCCATTTCATATCATTATTTCTATAACCAATTCTATTATTATATAGACTGTGTGTGTTGGTGTTATTTGATTAAACAGTAAGGATGGCATTTTATCCTCTATCACAAGCACACCATTTGCTAAGGACTCGTGTTTTCTGGTGTATCATGAATGTTTTATTTCAGGTGTCATACAAACCAGCCAATGAGAAGATTTCATCTAACCAGCAAGGCGTTTTGGGGAGACAGTACATTTAGAAAAATGTGTCCATGGTATTTTGAGCCATTTTTAAAATTGAACATAGATGGAGTAAAATACCTGCCCATAAGTCAGTCTTATGTTATGATATTGCTAAAATTGGTATGAAGCCAACTGATCTGCGCCAAATGATCTGGACCATTCACTAAATCCGTAATTCCCATCACTACCGTGGAGGGCAGCAGTGCGCCTTGGTGGCGTCTAGTCTGCCTGAAATTCAAAAGACGAGGAAGAAGCAGGGACAGTGGCATTCTTATAACAGTCGATGGAGAACACCGATGAACTTTACAGCTGAAGAAAGAACAGGAATGTTTTCTTTGGAGAGGTTTAGAGATGTCAGCGAGCAGTTTACTGCTGCAGCTGAGGAAATATGTGACGATGCTACAAGAGCTGCCGTCGAGGACGAGGCAGAGATCGACCGTCAGCGCAGAATAGGTGAGGAAATACGATTTAGCTTTGTAGTTGTGCTCAGAGATGTTTTTATAAACTACGTATGGGGATTTTATGTTTAATAAACAAACAATAACTCATATTTGTAGACTGAGTCGTAATGGGCTGAGGTTAGCTTATGGCCTATATTCAACTGAAAGGGAATGGAACCAGTTTTTCCAAACTGTGGCAAAGCCAGCCTCCATAACTTTTTGTGGTGCACGTGTAGAAACATATTACGGTAACGGACGTGAAACAACTGAAATCAAAATAGAAAATATCATAGGCATCAATACTTTTATGCCGCCTGCGCTGCTGGCTTTCATTGGGGAGTTTGCGCCGCGCGACCGCCATATCCAAGAGGGGGAGTCACAGCTGATGTCAGTGATGGTAGGAGGTCTACTGTACCTCACAGAGGAATGAATCAAGTTTCAAGCCGTTTGACTTTTTGTTTTTGTATTTCCAGACATCCCACAGCAACATGTGTGTAAGGAGGAGGAGGATGAGCAGCAGCTCTGTCACCAGGAGAGGAAGTCCAGTCTGGACCAGGAGGAGCCAGAGCCTCCACAGATAAAGGAGGAGCAGGAGGGAGAGTGGATCAAACGGGAGGAGACTGACATGTTGATGCTGACTCCTAAGGAGGAGGAAAGTGAGCACAGAGAAGCAGATGGACAACTTGAACACCAGCTCCTTTCTCACAACTCTCATGTTGCTGAGAGTCAAGATTCCAAAGAGAACAAGCAGAAAGACTCAGAGATAACTGGAAAATCAAAAGCAAGACAAGAGAGAGATGCAAAACACACAGGTGAGAGTCTGCATTCATGTGAAGTAAAAGGGTGTAAGTATAAACAGAGTTTGAAACAACACAGGATGACATACAGCAGTGAGAAGCCTGACTCTCTCTTGGTGTGCAGTCATGGGTCAGTAAGGTGAAGAGCAGGGGGCTGAGCACACATCCTTGGGGGGGCCCTGTGTTCACTGTGATGGTTCTGGATATGTTGCTGCCGACCCGAACTGCCTGTGGTCTCAGTGTCATAAAGTCCAATAGCCAGTTACACAGTGAGGTGTTAACCCCTAGTCCATCTAGTTTCTAGACCAGCTGCTGAGGAATGATAGTGTTAAATGCTAAATTAAAGTCTGTGAACAACATCCCCATGTGTGAGTCTTTGGTGTCCAGATGAGTGAGGGCTGAGTGGAGGGCAGTGGAGATTGCATCATTGGTGGACCGGTTAATCCGCTATGCAAACTGGAAGGGGTCCAGAGAAGGAGGGAGGATGGATCTGATGTGCTGCATGACTAGCTGTTTGAAGCACTTCATGATGGGAGTTAGTGCTACTGGGGGGTAGTCATTGAAGCAGGTTGGCGAAGCCTTCTTTGGGACTGGGATGATGGTGGTGGTTTTGAAGCATGTGGGGACAAGTACCTGGCTCAAGGAGATGTTCAAGATGACTGTGAGGACACCAGTGAGCTCTTCTGCACATTCCTTCAGCACACGACCAGGTATGTTGTCTTGGCCCCAAGCTTTCCGAACATTTATCCTGGAGAGGGATTTTTTCACCCTGGCTGGAGACAGGGACAGCACCTGGTCATCTGGAGGGGGCAGTGACTTTTGTGCATGAGCGCGGTTGTGGGCTTCAAAGCGTGCGAAGAAATTGTTTAGATTGCTCAGCAAAGTAACGTCACTGTCACAGGTCCGTGGTCTGGGTTTATTGTCTGTGATGGTCTGAATCCCCTGCCACAGGCTCCTTGTGTCTCTGCTGTCACTGAAATGATGGGCTATTCTTCCGGTGTATTGCTGCTTTGCCTCTTTGATGCCACGAGATAGGTTGGTCGTTGCTGTTCTCAGGTCAGCTTCATCACTAGCTCTGAAGGCGATGTTCCGGGCCATCAGTAACCTGCGGACGTCCCCTGTCAGCCATGGTTTCTGATTTGGCCTTACTGTGATGGTCTTGGTCTCTGTGACATCGTTGATGCATTTGCTGATTTAGGCAGTGACAGTTTCTATGTATTCCTGGATGTTGATGTGCTGACTGTGGGTGACTGCCTGCTTAAATATATGGGGCTTGTACGCTCCTCTGTGTGTTGTGTAAACCAGGTCCAATGTGTTGTTTCCTGGTGTGGGAAAGTTGATGTGCTGGTGTAACTGTAGAAACACGGACTTGAGGTCTGCATGTTTGAAATTCCCTGCCACAATGAGAAATCCATCTGGATGGGCAGTCTGTTGTTCATTGATGCTGTTGTGTTGTTCACTCAGTGCCCTGTTCCTATTGTTGTTGTTAGAGCCAGGGGGATGTAAACAGCGACTAAAACAAGATGGCTGTGAGCTCCCTTGGTAGGTAGAAAGGTGATAGTGGTAAAAGGGAGTTAAAATGTGGCTGAAATGGCTTTAAATTGGCAAAAATGGGTGAAAATTTGGTGAGATGGGATAGAAATTTGATATAAACTGGCAAAAAAGGGTTAACTGGGAGAGAAAAAAAAGGCAGATAATGGCAGAAATTAGTTAAACTACCAAAATTGGGCACATCAAATGATGTGGTCAAAATGGTTAAAATTTGTTGTCAAAAGGTGTTAATACTGGCAATAATGGGTCAACAGAGACAATATTAAGCTTAAGTGGCAAGAATTTGTTTAGAAGTGGCAGAAAAAAAGTGGTGGAAACAGTTTAAAACTGGCAAAAATAGGTGTTAAATGGCAAAAATGTGTTAAAATTGGTGGGAAAATCTGATGAAAAGGCGTAAAAAATGTGACAAAATTGGTGTAAAGTGGCAACAGTGTAATTTATTACATATTCTGAGTTTTTTTAGGGCATCTGGGGACCCCCTCTCAGTGTCTAACGACCTCCAAGGGGGTCCCGACCCCAAGGTTGAGAACTACTGATTTAACCTAGCCAAGAGTTGTCATTGAGATTGAGTTCTTCTTTTTCACCTTTTTTGGGATTTTCTTGATGGAAATTTCCATTTTTTTTCTCTCAAAGATGTCCTGGACCATCCATCTTCTTTGTTTTCATAGGTTTCAACATATGTTGTCAACTTAGTTGTGAAAAAACACTACAAGTCCAAGATATAGCTCAAGAGTGCATCTTTCTTGCTGCCAAATGCTCTTGTTGCTGCAAAAGACCAATCTTGCATTTTGTTCAGAATAAACACAGTATGGGAGATTTTAAGACCCTTAGGCTCTAACAATCAGTTATGTATACATACTGGCACTGTATTTTCCTGTACCCTCACTTTGTTTTGTTTTTATATCTCCAGACGCCCCACAGCAACATGTGTGGAAGGAGGAGGAGGATGTTGAGCAGCAGCTCTGTCACCAGGAGAGGAAGTCCGGTCTGGACCAGGAGGAGCCAGAGCCTCCACAGATTAAAGAGGAGCAGGAGGAAGATCAGCTCAAACAGGAGGAGACTGACACATCAGCTTTAAATCGGCACGTTCATATTCACACAAGTACAAAGCCATACACCTGTGGTACCTGTGGAAGATCATTCAAGCAAAAACGTTATTTGGTTAGTCACTTAAAGATCCATACTGATGAAAAACCACATACCTGCACAATGTGCAACAATTCTTTCAGACATAAACATATATTGGTAATCCACATGAGAACACACACAGGTGAGAAACCTTACTCCTGCAGCACCTGTGAAAAAAGATTCAGCCAGACATCAGCTTTAAATCGGCACATTAAAACTCACACAGATAGAAAGCCATACACCTGTGGTACCTGTCGAACATCATTTAAAAAGAAATATGATTGGAATAGGCACTTAAAGATCCATACAGATGAAAAACAACATACCTGCACAATGTGCAACAAATCTTTCAGACAAAAAAATTCATTAATAATCCACATGAGAACACACACAGGTGAGAAACCTTACTCCTGCATCAGCTGTGGAAAAAGATTCTGTAGGAAATCAGATTTGAATCGGCACATTAAAACTCACACAGGTACAAAGCCGTACACCTGTAGTACCTGTGGAAAATCATTTACACATAAATTTAATTTGGACCAGCACGTAAGGATCCATACAGGTGAAAAACCACATACCTGCACAATGTGCAACAAATCTTTCAGACATAGAAGTAAGTTGACACTCCACATGAGAACACACAAAGGTGAGAAACCTTACCTGTGCAGCACCCGAGGAAAAAGATTCAATCAGAAATTATTTTTAAATCGGCGCATTAAAACTCACATAGGTACAAAGCCTTACAATAAAGTATCGTGAGTTCTCTAATGGTTTCACTTGAGGTGAGTTATTCTGCTGTCTGTTCTTTGAGGGAATTTTGACCAAGTGGTCTGGTCCGGATCATTTCAGTACTGTACTAGTTATTTGATAATAATCTGATTTTCAAGAAGGGTCAGTTTTCTTTGAAGCGCTAAGTTAAAGGTGTGTGTTTTATTTACATTTTAAAAATGGTACACCACTTAATATTTGTCATGTCTTGTTTCGTATCATATATTCCCATTCTGTATTGTTGTGTTGTTTATCACATTAAAATAGTCAAACAATAAACAGACATGAATGCATTATTATACTATTATACTACCACAATACTACTATTGAGTATAATAGGTGTTTTCTGGGTAATGTCCTGGGGGTGAAATTCCCCTGGGTGGTGTTGTCGGACAAACTTAAAACTAATTCTCAGGTAAAAAAATTTCTAGATAAAACCACTTCAAAAATAAAACAAATCCCAAAAATAAGACTTACTTAAAATATAAAGTAATTATACAATAAAACTATATTTAAAATAAAATTAAACATGTACAGAAGCCCACCCCGCCACATTTATAAATAACAGTAGTTATTACAAGTGAATTATACATTTTAGTCTTATTGCTAATTATTTTGGACTACTGTGGCAGTGGATCATTAAAAATTCAACTGCGTTAGTTGCAGTCTCCCTCTTTGCCGCATTTATTAGAATATTTATTGTGACAACAGTTTGCTTATTTGAATAATCCTGCCTCCATTCCTACAACTGAGTTAGGTTTTTGATATAGTACTTTGTTTTATTCAAAGGAACCATATACCACAAACAGGACTAAGTGTAATGTAAGCTTTGCTATATATAACATTTGTTTAGACCAGTGGTTTTCAAAGTGTGAGGCGGGCCACCCCTGGGGGGGCGCCACAGAGCTTCAGGGGAGGCGCAGAACCGTAAAACTGAAAAAAGGTGATGTGCTTTGCGAACATCTGCTGTGCATTGAGCAAAATGGATAGACTTATAGTTAGTATAGGAACTATGCTATAGAGCAGTGTTCCTCAACCAAAGAGCCAAATTGTTGAAAAATACCTTTGCAAGAGCCACAATCTAAGAGGTGAAATGTGGCAAAAACAGCTTGGAGTAGCAATAAAAATAGGTAAAAGGTGGAAAAATGGTCAAAAAGCAGCAAAAAATGGGTGAAAGGGGCAAAAATGGGTGAGAAAAAGTGGACAAATGGTCAGAAAGTAGCAGAAATGGGTGACAAAAAATGAGTGGAAAGTGACTTAAATGGGCAAAAAGCAGTCAAGAGTGGCAAAAATGGGCAACAAAAGAGGAAACAAGTGGTATGTAATGGGAAAAGTAGCTTAAATGGGCAAAAGTGGCCAAAAAAAAAAAAGGCAAAAAGAAGAGGCAAAAATTGGGAAAAGGACACAAGGGGTATTTAATGGCAAAAGGTAGCTTAAATGGACAAAAGTGGCAAGAAATGGTAAAAAGACAAGGGCAAAAATGGATACAAGTGGCAAAAAGACATCACAAAAATGAGCAAAAAAATTGGGGGAAAAAGGGATATTTAATGATGAAGGGTAGCTTAAATGGGCAAAAAGGTGAAAAAGGGCTAAAACGGGATAAAAGTGGAAAAATGGGGAAAAGTGGTAAAAAGAATTTGAAAAATGGCCAAAAAAAATATGAAAAGGGGGTATTTAATGGCATTATAACTGAATAAGAGGGAAACGCAGATGTTTAAGGACATTTGCAAACCAAAATATCCAAAATATATTAATGTTAAAAATGTTTAAAGATTAGACATAAATGTTTGAAATGTTGTTGTTTGTTCTTTTTTCCAATTTGAACCCTTTTTGTGGGTGGGGGTCCACCGAACTAATAATTTCTTCTTAGGGGAGGCTCACTCTCCGACACTTTGAAAACCCCTGGTTTAGACCATAAATGATTTAATATGAGAGATTATCATGACTGTAGCCTTTTTTGCATGTTAAGAGTAATAGTTTGTAGTATGCTCGTGGATCACTGAATGAATTAGGAATCTCTCCATCATAAGATAGCAGACTAGGGCCCCCCCAAACACCATCTTGCATCTTGCAACAAACGGCCCTGCTCCCTCACTACTGTAAAGGGCAGCAGTGCGCCTTGGTTGCATCTACCGTGTCGGAAAAGTAACCAAGTAACCTTCCCAACACAACACTAATATATGTCAATACAGGGTGGGCTATCAGTCTCCATACATAGGAAAATGTATAAAGTATATTTTTTATGTGCAGTGGCCTCCCAGATCCCCAGATCTCTCCCCTCTTGATTTCTCTTTGGGGGCACTTGAAGGCCATGGTGTATGAGGTGAAGATACGAGACATAAATTATCTCAAGGAACGCATCACCAACGCCATTACAAGCATAACTTCAACTGTGCTAATGCAAGATTATCAACAGTGGAAAACACATATTAATGTGTTTTCGAAACAATGGTAATCATATAGAGCACATTATATAAATAAAAACGTCTGTCCAACATGAATGATTATTTTTCCTATGTATGGAAACTTATGGCCCACCCTGTATACAACCTCACCCTACATATATCTGAGCTCATCCCTTTTAGCACCAATCTCTGTTTCAAGGGTTTTGACTTGGGCAAGTTTTTCTTTGGATGCCCTTCTCAGGGCATTTGACTTGGAGAGCAGCTGAGCCATCTTGGAGCCAGCTTTGCCCTCGGCTTCTTCTGCAAGTGTATCTGCCTCCCTGGCGGGACAGGCGGACACCTCTTCCAAACTTGTCTTCCTTTTCTTGAGGTCCTCCAGAGACTGCTCAGCCAGCTTTCTTTTCTGGCTCTGGGATTCATTTTCTTTCCTGGTGCGCTCCTGATCCAGAAAGTCTGTATTTTGACTGGGCAGCACCAACAGATGCCATGAGTTCCTTGGTGAGGGGAACCTGAGACAGAAGCGGGGAAAGCGCCGTTTTTCCACAGTCAATGGAAGTTCTGAAGAACTTTACAGCTGAGTAAAGTACAAT
This sequence comes from Cheilinus undulatus, assembly GCF_018320785.1. NCBI lineage: Eukaryota > Metazoa > Chordata > Actinopteri > Labriformes > Labridae > Cheilinus > Cheilinus undulatus. Next base: position 38,394,036 of record NC_054884.1, on the reverse strand, counting down.
AACGATTTCAGTGGACAGATTTAGGGATGTCAAAAAGCGGTTAACTGCTGCAGCTGAGGAAATATGTGACGATGCTACAAGAGCTGCCGTCGAGGACGAGGCAGAGATCAACCGTCAGCGCAGAATGAGTGAAGAAATACGATTTTAGCTTTGTCTTTGTGCTCAGAGATGCTGTTATTAAGACGAGATATGGGACCCATATGTTAAATTAAAAAACAGTAACTGATATTTCTAGACTGAGTCGTAACGGGCTGAGGTTAGCTTATATTCCGTTGAAAGAGAAAGGAACCAACCGCCAGTTTTTCCAAACTGTTGTAACAATCGGAACTGTTGTTTCGATCTGGGAGGCAACACGGGCGTTTTATGGTGTAACACGGACAGAGAGAGCTGCATGTCCGGTTGAATGTATCTGTGTGAAGAGTGTGATTATAACGTGAACACCTGGTTGGATAGAAACAGATATTCTCTTGTCTCCGAGTACATTAAGAGCTGAATATAACACGGCGGCAGCGGTGGCGGACTTCGCCAGAGTGGAGGAGTTTTCACAGCAGTGAGACGTGACGTGCAGCCGAGCATCCTCACCGCCTTCAGTATGGACGGATTGAAACCACCCCAAACATTGTGCCTGGACTCCAGGGATCTTTCGAGGACATGGAAGACCTGGAGGGAAGAGTTCATGCTTTATGTGGACTTGACGGTGCCTGCCGATGATGAGGAGAAGAAGGTGAAACTTTTCAGGTATCTGGTTGGCGAGAGCGGGCGGGAGCTACTCGACACGTTAATGGGCGATGTAGCAGGGGATGCATGGAGGTTGGATGACATTATCGAAAAATTCGACCTTCATTGCAACCCTAGCATTAATGAGACTGTGGAACGCTATCGTTTCTTCACGAGACAGCAAGGTTCAAGTGAGAACATTGACAGCTACGTCACAGAGCTGAAGTTGCTTACAAAAACGTGCAACTTTGGGACCTTCAGAGACTCACTTATTCGAGATAGGATCGTGTGTGGACTTCACGACGCGGGGATGAGAGAGCGACTGTTGAGGGAGAAGAATCTGACGTTGGACACATGCATACAGCTTTGCAGGGCAGCAGAGTTGTCCCGGGAGAACAGTGAGGCCATCACGGGACCCAAGGTGGTGGAAGTATATACATTACAAGGAGCATTGCACCAGGGACAAAAGCGTGAGTCAACAGAATGTAAGTTTTGTGCAAAAACACATAAAAAGTAAACAGAAATGCCCAGCCTATCGGTAAAGGTGCAAAAATGTGGCAGAGAGAAGCACTTTGCAGCCAAATGTAGAGCACACACAGAAAGAAAGAGGAAATCTACATAATGTAGCAGAATGTGAGAGTGACTAATATGAGGACATCTTTTGCGTTACTACAGCATTGTGTTATGCTAAGTTTCTGCATTTCTTGCAATGTTATCAGATTAATGCACTAAAGTTTTAAAAATTTCGATAGGGTTGACCCAGTGTTAATTTTGGCAGCTATTTTTAGTTAAGTCTTAGTTTAAGTCTTTAAATGAAATGCATTTTAGTTTTAGTCACATTTTAGTCATTTCTACCCTGTTTAGTTTTAGATGATGAAAACTCAAAACATTTTAGTCTAGTTTTTAGTCCATAAAAAGTCCTCACATTTTAGTCTTTACTATTAGTCCAAGCGTTTGTTTATTTATTTATTTATTTATTTTTTGCCTAAATCTGGTACCAAATCATGGCAGTGTGTTTTATGCACTCTGCCAAACCTGGGGTCCCTGCTTTCTACAGCTGAGAGACAGAATAGATACAGCTGCATTGTTTTTTTGACAGATGGAAAAATATCGCAGATCTTGAATGTTTGACGAAAACTAAATTATATTTCGTCCAGTTTTAGCCATTTGACAGAAACTAAACTTAGTTTTTGTCAGTTTTAGTCATCACAGATCTCTTTTTGTTTGTTTTAGTCTAGTTTTAGTCATGAAAAAAAGGCTGTTGACAGATAGTTTTAGTGAAGGAAATTAACGCTGGTTTGGACAAGGAAAAGCTTAAAACAAATATGCGTTATGTTCAGAAAATAGGTGATAATCCGTACGATACCTTAGTTTAGAAAACATACTTTAGATTCATGTATGTTAACTTGCAAGAGGCAACTTTACTTCAGTACCTATAAAATAGGTACTGAAAATTTAAATTAAATTTAAACAGTTAAAAGCTGAACGGTTGAGTTGATATACAATATGTGTAAAATCCAGCTTTTCAGAGGAGAAAGGATGTAACAATAGTAACTATTGTTCTGATCTGGGAGGCAACGCGGACATTGTATGGTGTGACACAGACAGAGAGAGCTGCATGTCATAGCCCAGTTGAATGTTCTTGTGTGAAGAGTTGGATTAAAACTAGAATACCCAGTTGGGTAGAAACAGATAATCTGTTGTCTTTGAGTACATTAAGAGCAGAATATAACAAAGGTTGGCTTAGATATTCTGTTGAAAGGGAATGGATCCAACTTCCAGTTTTTCAAAACTGTGGTCAAACCAGCCTCCACAACTTATTGTGGTGCATGTGTCCAAATATTATGGTAAAGAAACAACTGAAATCAAAATAGACAATGTAATAGATATCAATACTTTTATGCCTCCTGGACTGCTGGCTTTCATTGGGGAGGTTGTGCCACGCGACCACCATATGCAAGAGGGGGAGTCGCAGCTGATGATGAATGTAAGTCAATGATGGCAGGAGGCCTATTGTACCTCACAGAAGAATAAATAAATTTTCAAGCCTCTTGTTTTTTGACGATCCATGCTAACTGATCCGATGAAAACTCAGGTTCTCATACCAAAGTCTTTACCTAATATAAGGTTGCAGGTATTCTCGTAAAAACAAACAGCAACATGTGTACTCACATGTAAACTTTTGCCTATTTTCATGATCAGTCTTTAAAATACCACACTTGATTGCCCTTGAAACTTCCCCAAGGAGGGAACGCCTGGTCAGACATTATTTTCATTACTCTCAAGATGAGGCAAAGGTTTAGGTTGGGTAAATAGAAGCTTAGAAGGGTAAGACACAATTTTCCATTACAGTCTTTAAAGTAACAAAGAATGTGTCACTGATATCATGTGGTATTGAATAGGTATAAAACATTTTGGCTAAACAAACAGCTGTATACTGGCACTAATGACATGTTTCCTCCCCCTGACTTTGTTTTGTTTGTGTATCTCCAGACGTCCCACAGCAACATGTGTGTAAGGAGGAGGAGGATGAGCAGCAGCTCTGTGACCAGGAGAGGGAGTCCAGTCTGGACCAGCAGGAGCCAGAGCCTCCACAGATGAAAGAGGAGCAGGAGGAAGATCAGCTCAAACAGGAGGAGACTGACACATCAGCTTTGAATCAGCCAATTCGTACTCTCACGGGTACAAAGCCGTACACCTGTAGTACCTGTGGAAGATCATTCAACCATAAATGTCATTTGGGTAGACACATAAAAATCCATACAGGTGAAAAATCACATACATGTACAATGTGCAGTAAATCATTCACTCATAAAAGTAATTTGACAGTCCACATGAGAAGACACACAGGTGAGAAGCCTTACTTCTGCAGCACCTGTGGAAAGAGATTTTTTCAGAAATCAGATTTGAATCATCACAATCTTACTCACACAGGTATAAAAGTGTACACTTGTGATACCTGTGGAAAATCTTTCTCGCAAAAATGGCATTTGCAAAGTCACTTAAATATCCATACAGGTGAAAAACCACATACCTGCACAATGTGCAACAAATCATTCAGTCTTAAAAGTAATTTGACAACCCATATGAGAACTCACACAGGTGAGAAGCCTCACCCTTGCAGCACCTGTGGGAAAAGATTTGGTCAGAGATCAGATTTGAATCTGCACATTCGTACTCACACGGGTGAAAAGCCATACATGTGTGGTACCTGTGGGACATCATTCACACAGAAAGGTTCTTTGGACAGACACTCAAAGGTCCATGCAGACAATAATGCACAAACTTCCTAAACATGTGTCAGCTCTGTCAGAATTCTCTTTCTTAGACTTAAAGAAGCCAAACTTGACCATACTGATCCAAGACAGTTTGGCACATTGAGTTTACGTTTGTATGAAATGTGCTATATAAATAAAATTGAATTGAATTGAACCACACGTCTCCACGACCTCCTTTATGTCCTTATGCCCAAATACTTTCTAGACTTAGAGGAGCCAAACTTGACCGTACTGATTCAAGATAAATCTCAAGAGCAGACCTGCCAACCTGTACACATTTTGCATAGAAGGTACACAACTTGACATTTAATATGCTGGTACGACTCGCCTCTCTGGACTACGCAAAAAGCTGTGGACATGTAAGTTCTGTGGGAAATGTGCATGTGCCATATTCATGTCTGACAGCATGATGCATCAGCTTGGTGAAGCAGTTTCAACCAATTATTCAGAGTAGCGGAGAATAACGAGTGTGCCGAACCTATAGCATTATATCCCTGCTCCCCCTCCTTCCTGCCTCCTGCCCTCTGCCTCCCTCCCAGTTCCCCTTCTCGTTGCAGCATGCCAGGTGCAAAGATTTAGCTGTTACCACAAAAACTTCACTTTGATTCAAGATTTAAAATTCATTCAAGCGGAATGTTATTTCCTCTCATCAGTTGGATTTCTTGAATTTCAGAGCTAGCATGTCAACTACATGTTGTAACAATAAAGTAATGGCTTCACTTGAGGTGAGTTATTCTGCTGTCTGTTCTTTATAAAGTCTTTGAGGGCAGTTTGACCAAGTGGTCTGGTCAGGATCAGCTCAGTTCTGTACTAATTATTTGATAATAACCTGATTTTCAAGAAGGGTCAGTTTTCTTTGAAGCGCTAAGTTAAAGGTGTTTGTTATGTTAACACTAAAAATAGTAAACCACTTAATATTTTTCATGTCTTGTTTTGTATCATATATTCCCATTCTATATATTGTTGTGGTTTTATCACATTAAAACAGTCAAACAATAAACAGACATGAATGCATTATTATACTATTTTTAGTAATAAGCAAAGGAAGTGAAAGTTTGTCTTCATAGATTTATTACTAACACTTCCTTGCCTGCAGGGGTGTCCAAACTTTTTCCCCTGAGGGCCACATACAGAAATGTATAAGAATGGTGGGGCCACTTTCATATTCCTCACCTTGAGTATATTTATGTAAGACCAATCCAGTGATTTTCCACATACATGCTTAGGGGCTGAATACACCTCAGTGGCTTGTTAATGGCTGACAAGGCAAAGGGACAGTCAATTTCAAGATTTGGGGGAGCCAATCAGATTTCAGGGGGCCCTGTTTGACCCTGGGTACCACTGGCACCGTCCCTGAAATGCTATTGGTGCTGCCATTTGCTGCAGTAATCTATCAGGACATTATTAATCAAGATATCTTCTTGTCAAAATGTTTGTCTGCAGAGTCAACATGGTAGCACAGCCTAGTGCTGAAACTGATAAGAACAATACAGTTGAGCACAAGCTTCATCAGCTCATGTGGGCCATATTTGATTTAATTCTAGAATTTGCTACAGGCCAGTCAAAAATGGACTATGAGCCACATTTAGCCCCCAGGACATAGTTTGGACACCCCTGCCCCCTTTCCTGTTTTTATCTAAACACCCAGTTCTTGACTTTGGCCACATGAGGGCAGGAAACATTCAGCTGTCTTTGTGGATACTTTATTTTAGATTGTGAGGATCACATATTGAAAGATATTTCCCTTATTGTTTTACAATTAAAGTTTTTCTGTGTTTTTTTTTAGTTGTGTTGCTGATGTTTACTCACTGAAGTTTTGACAAAACTGTGACACACATGTACATACATGCAGGGTAACAAAATAACTAATTACAGACATGCAACCTGTATTATTACCTGTATGTAATTGCCATGCAATTTGACATGTCAATACATTGGTCTAAATAGTCTAAATAATAAGCTAAAAAGTCATAATTATAAGAAAAAGTAAAAACTATGAGACAAAGTCAAACTTGAAGGTTAAGAATTCCCAACTATGAGATAAAAGTATAAGAAAAAGTCATAATTGACTAAATGACATTATTTTTTTTTACTTTGTCTTATAATCATTAATTTTTCTTATAGTTTTTGCTTTTTATCTCATAATTTGCCTTTTTAACCCGTAATTATGACTTTTATCTTACATGACCTTTTAACTTATTATTTTGGCATTTTGTCTCATAATTATGACTTTTCATCTCATAATTTTTGACTTTTATATCGAAATTATGACTTTTTATCTGAAATATTGACATTTTGTGTCATAATTTTTACTTTTTGTCTCACAATTTTGAATTTTTACCTCATAATTTACCTCATTTTACCTCAACTATTATCTTACAATTATGACTTTTTAATGTATCTCTTTTACTTTTTGTCTCATAATTATGACTTTTCTTCTCATAATTTTTGACTTTTTACCTTATAATTATATAATTATGACTTTTAATTATGACTTATTATTTTGACTTTTATCTTATACTTTTGTCTTTTTATCACGTAGTTTTGACTTTTAATGTTATGATTAAGACTTTTTAACTCATAACTTTGACTTTTGTCTCATGATTTTTTTTTCTTTTTCTCTCATTATTTTGACTTTTTAACTTATAATTTCAACTTCTATGTCATAACTTTAAATTTTTATCACATAATATTGACTCAGGATTTTTTGGGTCAGGAATTTATGTACTTTAACATTTAAAAAGTAATAATTATGAGATAAAAATTCATAATTGACTGAGTGACTCTTTATCTCATAACTCTGGGTTTTTAATCTGGTAATTCTGACTTTTTATCGTAAAAGTATGAATTAAGATTCTTTTTTTTTAAAGTCCCAACTTCCACATTTTTCTTTTTCACGTGGTGGAAATGGGCTTCCATATGCCTGCAATGAAAAGTGTTTTTTTAATTTGATTTTTCTTAGTAATTAGTGTTGTTATTAAATCAAAAGTGACTTAAAGAATCAGTCAACAGACTGAAATTTGTATCAAATAGTCAATTACGGGGTGCGCCGGTGGTTGAGTGGTTAAGACGGGTGGCCCGGGTTCAAATCCAGCATGTGGCACTATTTCCCGCATGTCTCTCCCCGCTTTCTTCCTTGTTTCCGAGTCTATCCACTGTCCTCCTCTATCGAATAAAGGCACAAAAAGGCCCAAAAAGAAAAAAAAAAGAAAGAAAAAAAGAAAGAAAAACTAGAGTCAAATACAAGTTCTGGGGGGCTCCTTCCTTTAAAAAAAAAGTCCAAATAGTGTGGTCCAGCACTACAAAATAATGCAAGAAAATATAGTTTAACCACAGTAAAAAAAATGCTTGGAAATTAGGAGATTATGGATAAAAAAATAATCACAATGCATAGATACTGGTAAAAATAATAATAATAATAAGGCTAAGGGGACCCCTGCGTAATATTCTTCCCGGGGGGCCATAAATCCCTAGCTACGCCCCTGCCTCACCCTGCTCCCTCACTACTGTAGAGGGCAGCAGTGCGCCTTTGTTGCGTCTAGTCTGCCAGAAAATAAAAAAAGAGGAAGAAGCTGGTAAAACGCCATTTGTACAGTCGATGGACAACACCGAAGAACTTAACAGCTGAATAAAGAACGAGAATGTTTTCAGTGGAGAAGTTTAAAGATGTCAAAGAGCGGTTAACTGCTGCAGCTGAGGAAATATGTGACGACGCTACAAGAGCTGCCGTCGAGGACGAGGCAGAGATCGACCGTCAGCGCAGAATGAGTGAAGAAATACGATTTAGCTTTGTCTTTGTGCTCAGAGATGCTGTTATTGAGACGAAATATGGGACCCATATGTTAAATTAAAAAGCAATAACCGATGTTTCTGAGGTTAGCTTATATTCCGTTGAAAGAAAAAGGAACCAACCTCCAGTTTTTCAAAATTGTTAGAACAATCGGAACTGTTGTTTCGATCTGGGAGGCAACACGGGCGTTTTATGGTGTAACACGGACAGAGAGAGCTGCATGTCCGGTTGAATGTATCTGTGAAGAGTGTGATTATAACGTGAACACCTGGTTGGATAGAAACAGATATTCTCTTGTCTTCGAGTACATTAAGAGCTGAATATAACACGGCGGCAGCGGTAGCGGACTTCGCCAGAGTGGAGGAGTTTTCACAGCAGTGAGACGTGACGTGCAGCCGAGCATCCTCACCGCCTTCAGTATGGACGGATTGAAACCACCCCAAACATTGTGCCTGGACTCCAGGGATCTTTCGAGGACATGGAAGACCTGGAGGGAAGAGTTCATGCTTTATGTGGACTTGACGGTGCCTGCCGATGATGAGGAGAAGAAGGTGAAACTTTTCAGGTATCTGGTTGGCGAGAGCGGGCGGGAGCTACTCGACACGTTAATGGGCGATGTAGCAGGGGATGCATGGAGGTTGGATGACATTATCGAAAAATTCGACCTTCATTGCAACCCTAGCATTAATGAGACTGTGGAACGCTATCGTTTCTTCACGAGACAGCAAGGTTCAAGTGAGAACATTGACAGCTACGTCACAGAGCTGAAGTTGCTTACAAAAACGTGCAATTTTGGGACCTTCAGAGACTCACTCGTTCGAGATAGGATCGTGTGTGGACTTCACGACGCGGGGATGAGAGAGCGACTGTTGAGGGAGAAGAATCTGACGTTGGACACATGCATACAGCTTTGCAGGGCAGCAGAGTTGTCCCGGGAGAACAGTGAGGCCATCACGGGACCCAAGGTGGTGGAAGTATATACATTACAAGGAGCATTGCACCAGGGACAAAAGCGTGAGTCAACAGAATGTAAGTTTTGTGCAAAAACACATAAAAAGTAAACAGAAATGCCCAGCCTATTGGTAAAGGTGCAAAAATGTGGCAGAGAGAAGCACTTTGCAGCCAAATGTAGAGCACACTCAGAAAGAAAGAGGAAATCTACATAATGTAGCAGAATGTGAGAGTGACTAATATGAGGACATTCTTTGTGTTACTACAGCATTGTGTTATGCTAAGTTTCTGCATTTCTTGCAATGATATGAGATTAATGCACTAAAGCAGGGGTGTCAAACTCAATCACAGCAGGGGCCAGATTCTGAATTCAGGACTAACCTGAGAGCCTAACAGGGTCCCTTTTTTTGACCAGAAATTGTCAACTTTGTTTCACCGCTGATGAAAAAAAAAAACAAAAAAAACCTCAGCACTGATGATCAACGATTGTGACATTTAAAAAGTTTAAAAGATAAGTTAAAAGGCTCACAATCTGAGAAAAGTAAATTTATTAGTTCAAAAAGGTCAAAACATGGAATTGAAAAATGTTTTTAAATGACATATATTAGAAAGAAGTCAAAATCATGAGTTTAAAAGGTCAAAATATGAAATAAAATTTGTAATCATGTAATTAAAAGTAAAAATATGATTCAAAATTTTAAATTGCGAGTCTTAAAGGTCAATCCATGGGATTATGAAGTCCAAGTTTGGAATTGAAAATATGATAGAAAATACAAAAGACTTGGTTAAAAATGTCAAAATATCACTTAAAAATAGAACTATGAATCTTAAATCTCAAAATATTATATGAGAAGTCAAAATTGTGAGTTTAAATGCTCAAAATATGAAATAAAAAGTCATAAGCTTGAGCCCTAATTGTGAGATGCTAAATTGAAAATGTGAAATTAAAACACAAATCAATTTTATTTCCCACATCCCTGACTTCTTATCTAAATACTTTCTTACTTTTTCAGATTTTGTGACTTAACAAGGATATCTTAAATCATGAAGGATAATTTCATATTTTTATACTTGAGGAAATCTGCAGGCCTCAGAATATAACAAAGGTTAGCTTAGATATTCTTTTGTAAGGGAATGGATCCAACCATCAGTTTTTCAAAACTGTGGTCAAGCCAGCCTCCCCAACTTTTTGTGGTGCACGTGTCAAAACAGTAGGGTAAGAAGAATAAATCAGTTTTCAAGCCATTTGTTTTTGACGATCCATGCTAACTGATCCAATGAAAAACCCAGGTTCTCATACCAAAGTCTTTACCTAATATAAGGTTGCAGGTATTCTCGATAGAACAAACAGCAACATGTGTACTCACATGTAAACTTTTACCTATTTTAAAGTAACAATGTGTCATTGATATCATGTGATATTGAATAGGTATAAAACATTTTGGCTGAACAAAGAGTGGTATACTGGCACTAATGACATGTTTCCCCCCCCTGACTTTGTCTTGTTTTTGTATCTCCAGACGTCCCACAGCAACATGTGTGTAAGGAGGAGGAGGATGAGCAGCAGCTCTGTCACCAGGAGAGGAAGTCCAGTCTGGACCAGGAGGAGCCAGAACCTCAACAGATGAAAGAGGAGCAGGAGGGAGAGTGGATCAAACAGGAGGAGACGGACACATCAGCTTTGAATCTTTACATTCTTACTCTCACAGGTACAAAGCTGTACACCTGTGGTACCTATGGAAGATCATACAACCGTAAATGTAATTTGGGTAGCCACTTAAAAATCTATACAGGGGGAAAAACACATACCTGTACAATGTGCAACAAATCTTTCAGACATAGACAGTCCACATGAGAAGACACTGCTGAGTAGCCTTACTTCTGCAGCACCTGTGGAAAAAGATTTGGTCAAGAATCACATTTGAATCTGCATTTTATTACACAAACGGATGCAAAGCCGTACACCTGTGGAAGATCATTCAGACATAAAAGTTCTTGGACAAGCACGTAAAGATCCATGCAGACAATAATGCATAAACTTCCTAAACATGTGTCAGGTCTCTCAGAATTCTCTTTCTCAGATTTAGAGCCAGACTTGACACTCCTGATTCAAGACAGATCTCAAGAGACAGTTTCACACTCCAACAATGATGTGCTGTAAATAATTTTTATATTTTTCTGGTTTTGAATAATAAAATCATATATGAACAGGAAAAGTGAGACTTTTGTAAATGACTCTGAAAAAAGACACTTGCTGTATGCATCAGGTGTTGAGCATAAAATCTCTGCTGCAAAAATAAAATTGTATCAAACTGGTATTTTGACACAGTTCAGGTTCAGGAAATATTGCACTGTCTGCAATTTGAAAATTGCGGGAGCCATATTGTGATTTAATCTAATTTGTGATTAATTTCCCAGCCCTAGTGTGAATAGGTAGGTGTGTTAAAGCATTCTGAGCAGTCAGACGACTATAAAAGTGTTATCGAAGCTCAAGCCCATTTAAGAGTCCAGCGTGGTGTAATCTATGTGACTATCTAAACCTACTTTATACACAGTGTGGGAGATTTAAAGACCCTGAGGCTCTAACAATCAGTTGTAATATACATACTGGCACTGTGTTTTTCCTGTACCTTCACTTTGTTTTGTTTTTGTTGTTTTTGTTTTTGTATCAGTAGACCTCCCACAGCAACATGTGTGGAAGGAGGGGGTTGAGCAGCAGCTCTGTCACCAGGAGAGGAAGTCCAGTCTGGACCAGGAGGAGCCAGAGCCTCCACAGATGAAAGAGGAGCAGGAGGGAGAGTGGATCAAACAGGAGGAGACTGACACGTTGATGTTGACTCCTACTAAAGAGGAACCAGATCAATCTCTTAAACTCCAGCTCTTTTCTCAACCTCACGTCTACTTACACAGAATAAGTGAGGAACAAAGTAGCTTCTTTAAATTCTGCCTGTCTTGGCCAGGACACTCTTGTAAATGAGATTATTGATCGCAAGGAGGCTTTCCTGGTTAAGTAAAATCAAATAAATGAATATTCTGATGAAAGAAGAGCAGCAGGGAGAGTGGATCAAAGAGGCAGAGACTGACACATCAGCTTTGAATCTCTACATTTGTACTTTCACAGGTACAATGCCGTACACCTGTGGTACCCATGGAAGACCATTCAACCAAAAATGTCAGATCATAACAGAAAGGAAAATCCAAGGCACTCTCTTTAAGCTTTAAAATTCCTTTATTTTCTTGGCATGGTCATGTGTAGACCTTAAAAAACACACTTTAGCACATTTCAGCATCAAACCTTCATCAGGAAGTCTGCTTTTAATTGGGAGATATATGAAAAAAGAAAGTAGAATCATATTTAAAGGCCAAAATATGGCTAAAATTGAAAATGGTGCACCTAAAGTTCAAGATATGATATCAAGGTTGACATGATAAATTGAAAAGGTAAAAATATTAAATAAAGAGTCAAAATAATCATTTGAAAAGGTCAAAATGTGAGGTAAAAAGTGAAAATATTAAATTGACAGTTTAAAATATGAGATAGTCACAATCATAAATTGAAAATGTCAAAATATTCAATAAAGTCAAAATGATAAGGTTTAAAGGTCAAAATATGAGACAAAAAAATGAAAATGATAATTGAAAATGGTCAAAATTTGAAATACAAGTCCAAATAATAGATTGAAGTCATAATTGTGCAATGCAAAATTGAAAATATGAAATGAAAACGCAAATGAATTTGTTTTCCCACATTTCTTTTGATCTAGTTATTTTTACTCTTTTTTCCACATTTTTTAAAGGATTTTTAACATCATAAAGGTTAAGTTTACTTTTTTATACTGCAGGAAATCTGCAGACCTCATATTTTAGGGCCAGTTATAATAAGAATATGATATGATCTTGAGGGCCAGGTGTAACTGTACCACGGTCTGGATTTGTCCCCAGAGCCTAGACTTTGACACCCCTGGTCTATTTGATACACATTTCAGTCTGTTGACTGATTCATTTAGTCACTTTTGATTCAATAATGACACTAATTACGAAGAAAAACTAGATAAAAACATTCTTTAATTGCAGGCTCCTCAAAGGCCCCTTCCTATGGTGGGCCCAGGTAATCAGTACCCTTTTTCCCTCCTGTGCTACACCCCTGCCTCAGTGGGATTGTATGCCACTAATTGATAGAACTTACTGTTGTACAGCTGTCTTTGAGCTTCTTTGACATACAAGTCCCTTTCCCAGACCACAATAGCACCCCCTTTGTCTGCTTTCTTAATGACTACCTCATCATCATCGCCTCTGCCAAGGAAGTCATGTGATCGGCAGGGTTTGTTAATTTGTTTGTTAGCAACATAACTCACAAAGTTATGGACGGATTTTGATGAAATTTCCAGGAAATGTCAGAAATGGCATAAGGAAGAACTGATTGGATTTTGGGAGTGATCTGGATCACTGTCTGGATCCAGGAATTTTTTTTTAAAGGATTCCTTACTGTTGGGAGATAGGGCTAATGGCGGAGGTCTGCGCACTCCAAGTGCTTTTCTAGTTACTTAATGCTTCTAGAGCTCTCCTCTCTTTGTGTGTAAGGTTGCAATGTTTATAAGGCTTTTTTTTTTATAAATTCTCAATGTAAAAGTTAACTTTCTGTGCAAACGTGTTTAATGTAGTACTTTGACCCAAAAGACTAAAGGTAGATTTAGGTTTAAACTGTGGTCTGAGGTTGGAATAGGCAGTCTGACCTGGGTCTGTGTAGTTTTTGGATGCTGGAGGGTTAAGCTGGTACCAAGCCTTGAGGTGTAGATTCCTGTAGAACCGAAACAGGTCAATTTTGATGTCAAATTCTTTTGCAGAGTGGTAGGGGAAAAGGTGAGTCCTTTAGAGAGAACATGGACGCTTTCTTCAGACAGGATTTTGTTTGATATATTGATCACGAGCCGTATCTGGTTCTGCCCCGTGTGTATCTTGATTGTTGGTTTCTTTCTCTCCCTTCTCGCCCTCCTCTTCCTCTGCCTCGGCTCGGTCCATACTGCCCCTCTTTTCTCTCTGCTGGAGGTTTCCTGAAACTCTAAAAAATCCTGTGAGGCTGGGATGTTGTCTGTCTAGTGTTGTCCAATGGCGAGTTGTCCTATTCCTCACTGTCCCGTCCTGGGTCTCATTTTTACTGTGGGGGCTCCGTCTGGTTCTTTAGATGTTTTATTACTCCAGTTGTAGACATTGCCCTCCTTGTAGTCAGCAGCATCTTTTTGGAATTTTCTGATCTTCTCCTTTTTAACACTGTGTGTATTTCACAAGCTCAGCATTTAGTTTTTCTTCAAGTTGTGTAATGTTGACATGAGTTGTGTTCATCAGTTGTCTTCCTTACCACAGATATTTCTTTTTGTGTTGCTTGTCTGTCTTTGTTGGAGTCTTCTATCAATGGAGGCATCAGATCAGATGAGCATTTATTAAGAATAGCTTCTCACCTGTCTCTCTCTGCTGCAAAAATAAATTTGTATCAAACTGGTATTTTTACACAGTTCAGGTTCAGGAAATATTGCACTGTCTGCACTTTGAAAATTGCAGCAGGCCATATTGTGGTTTAATCTAAATTGTGATAAATTGCGCAGCCCTAGTGTGAATGGGTAGGTGTGTTAAATAGTTTTGAGCCGTCAGACAACTATAAAAGTGTTGTACAAACTCATGTCCATTCAAGAGTCCAGCACAAAGTGTAGTCTATGTGACAACAACTAAACCTACTTTATACACAGTGTGGGAGATTTAAAGACCCTGAGGCTCTAACAATCAGTTGCACGATACATACTGGCACTGTGTTTTTCCTGTACCTTCACTTTGTTTTGTTTTTGTATCTCCAGACGTCCCACAGCAACATGTGTGTAAGGAGGAGGAGGTTGAGCTGCAGCTCTGTCACCAGGAGAGGAAGTCCAGTCTGGACCAGGAGGAGCCAGAGCCTCCACAGATGAAAGAGGAGCAGGAGGGAGAGTGGATCAAACAGGAGGAGACTGACACATCAGCTTTGAATCGGCAAATTCGTACTCTCACGGGTACAAAGCTGTACTCCTGTAGGACCTGTGGAAAATCATTCAACCATAAACATCATTTGGGTAGACACATAATAGTCCATACAGGTAAAAAAAAAACACATACATGTACAATTTGCAGCAAATTATTCAATCAGAAAAGTAATTGGACAGCCCACATGAGAACACACACAGGTGAGAAGCCTTACTCCTGCAGCGCCTGTGGAAAAAGATTCACTCGGAAAACAGATTTGAATCATCACAATCTTACTCACACAGGTATAAAGCCGCACATTTGTGATACCTGTGGAAAATCTTTCTCACTAAAATGGGATTTGCAAAGGCACTTAAAGATCCATACAGGTGAAAAACCATATAGCTGCGCAATTTGCAGTAAATCATTTGGTCATAAAAGTGATGTGACAGTCCACATGAGAACACACACAGGTGAGAAGCCTTACTCCTGCAGTGCCTGTGGAAAAAAATTCGGTTGGAAATCAGCCATGAATCTGCACTTTCGCATTCACACGGGTGAAAAGCCGTACATCTGTGGTACCTGTGGGAGATCATTCTCACTGAAAAATTCTTTGGACAGACACTCAAAGGTCCATGCAGACAATAATGCACAGACTTCCTAAACATGTGTCAGCTCTGTCAGAATTCTCTTTCTTAGACTTAGAGAAGCCAAACTTGACAGTACTGATTCAAGACAGTAAGGCACATTGAGTTTACGTTTGTATGAAATGTGCTATATAAATAAAATTGAATTGGATTGAACCACACGTCTGCTTCTTGTGAATAATTTGATGAAGCGGTCTTTGATCTCCTTGGGTTTTGGGGAGGCTCAGAAGAACCCACTCCTCCCGCCTCAGTTTAAGATGAAGTGTTTTAAGGCACATGCAGTCTCTTCTCATTAAGTCTTCTCTTATTCTCTCTTCTTCTAGTTATTTTTCTTCACCTTAGGACTTCTTCACCCTGGAACACATTTCTTTTTCTGTGTTCCTTCCAAGTCTGAACCTTTTTTGGGACTGTAAATCTTCGTTAACTTTTTTTTTGTTATTTATTTATTTTATTTTTCCAGCTATTATAGCGTTCATGCTATTTGTTACAGCGGACTGAGTTTTTGTAATGTATTTTTACTGACCCCGTGATTCAGATGAGCGACGTGATATATACGTCGTAATCCTGTCATTTGTAATAAATCTACAATATGTAAATCATTTGTCCAGACATTTTTTTTTTGGAAAGTTGTCACTGAAATGAGAATTCATGACTTGAGGTGTGAGATTGATTTATAATTAATTGCATAAGTTAATGATAAAAATTAGTAATTAATTCATAATTACATTTTTATTGGTTTTCCATGATTAATTTCCCAGAATAACCTGGGTGGTGCCCCTATAACTATTATCATTACGAGGTTTATTGAAATATTGATTTATGATATTTCATATCGTTGCATGGTGCTGACTTGATGGTTCATGAGAGAAGAACTGACACTGCTGAGAAGCTGTACCTTTGATATCTGAGATCTGCTAGAAAAGAAACTCTGACTCCTCTACTTTTTCATGACTAGTGTTAGGTCATGTTACTGTTAAAGTTACTTGTTATGTTACCAGATTACTGCCATTTAAAAAATTCCTGTGTTACACACTAAGAAAAGTAACACGTGAAGTCCAGTTCAGACCAGAGTTTAATTTTTGACACTCTTTAACCCTTTTACTACTTTATTTTTCCATTTCTGTAACATTGTATGCAACTCTTAGCCCATTCTTGACACTTTAAACCAATTTTTGTGACTTTTCACCCATGTTGCCACTCTTTAACCCCATTCAATACTTTGCCAGGCTATTCTTTTGCTATATTTTACCACTTTTCACCCATTTCTGATACATTTTGCCCCTCTTTTCCCCCTTTTTTTTACCCACTTTTTGCCATTCTTTAACTCTTTTTTCACAATTTTCCTGCATGTTTTTTTCCCTTTGTGCCACTCAATTACCCATTTTTGCCACTTTCCCTTAATTTTTGCCTCTTTGTAACCCCTTTTCACCACTTTATTTGACAATTCTTTGCAACATTGTTGCCAGTCTTAACACATTTTAAAAAAAAAACACATTTCTAAAATATTTACTAATAATGGCAGACTTGTAAATTTCTGTAAAAACAGATCAATTGATATATATTTTTAAAACTAATTCAATATTCATGGTTTGTGGGGTGGATTTAACAGCTGCAGACATTCAAAGTTAAAAGATATCCTTAAAACCACATCTTCTTTTCCTCCTCTGAGTGTAATGATCTTCTGGGGGCCAGATAGGAGGCTTTGGGGGGTCTGATGTGGCCCTCGGGCTGCCAGTTGATGATCAGTGCTGTAAACCATGCCCTGACAGCATGCACCAACAGAGAGAATCCTCATGTTAGCAGAAATGACAGAAACAGGTAACAAAAGCCATTTGAGAATTTCTCCATTGGACTGGACTGACTGTGAGAATCTGAGGCTCCTAAATAGCAGTAGAGACCAATTATAACTGCTGGTCAGTAAAGAATCCACTATTCAAACTGATGTCCACAACAAAGTTTAATCTTCACAGATGAGTTTGTACACCATGGAGTACCATGAAACTGAAATAAACAAGACAATTTAAGGTTTTAAAAAATAATAAATTATATTAAGTGTGACATACATCTTAAAATAACATTTAACAACTCACAAGCAATGAAATAAACAGTATTAACCATGTTCACCTGATGACCAAAAGAAGGGAACAAAAAAGACAGCAGGTGTATTTGTTCTTTGTGCTGGATCTGCCATTTTCTCTCTCTGAGTCCTTGATGAGCTTCCTGGTCACACAATCACATCATCCTCAATAAACTTTATTGACAGGACAAACTTTACAGACAAAATAAGAAAAAGAATACTAACATTTGACAAACATTACCAAACCAGACATTTTATGACTGCATTTAAAAATGTAACAACCTGGGAATCATATAAATTAAGATTTTGTATTCTAACCTTTTAAGTTGTCATGGCAACTTGAACTCTGACAGCATCAGCTACTCCCATGGAGTAGTGATTGGTGGTTTGTGAACGAGCCAGATCTTTTACGCGAACAATGAGTCTGATCCTGTTTGAGAGCCATTTATATCATTATAACTATGACCAATTTTACTTTTATATAGACTGTGTGTGTGTGTGTGTTATTTGATTGATTAGGAGGGATGGTATTTTATCCTCTACAGCAGGGGTCATCAACTACATTTGCATAAGACCAACTTTTTCATAAACAGGCACTTTGGGGGCCAAACAAAAAATAATGAAAAATCAGATAACAAATACAAATAAACTAACAAAGTCTTTTAAAAAAGTCTAATGAACATATTTTTGTACACGTTTTAACTTCTTTTCAAATGTATGCAAGTTTTAGGCTCCAACAGTAAGATCAGTCCCTATATCACAGCCAGCCACAAGGGGGCGACTGAGATATTTTAGCTAAATAAACCTGTGGCTGTCATGTTGACTATGCTGTGTTGTGATAAATGAAAAACCCAAGCAGGAAAATAACACTCCCAAACCACCTGAACCTGAAAGTCTCAATAGATGGGGGCATTTTTTTTTTTTTTTTTTTTTTTTTTTTTTTTTTTTTTTATCAGGAATGATCAGATAAATACACGTTTAACGACCATTATATTTGGTAATAATGGCTTACAGGTAGATATCTGTCTTTGGAGTCGTTTTAATAGCTGTCGGGAGTTTATTAAAGAAATATAAAATGAAAATTTAAAAGAAACATTCCCAAAATACAGCAATATTTTTTTCTCTTGAATTTTTCATCTGCAAATATTTTGAACTTGAGCATGATCACTCAAAATATACTTAAGTAAAAGTAAAAGTAGTGATTTTAAAAACTACTCAAAAAAGTCAAGTACACAAAAAAGCTACTCAATTACAGTAATTTGAGTGAATGTATTTAGTTAATCTCCACCACTGACCATATGTTATGATATTACTAAAATTGGCAGGTCAAATGAAGTCCTCGAATAAAGGGCCGTTTGGGAGCCGAATGGGCAGACACTTTTTACTGAACTGCGCCAAATGATCCGGACCACTGAAAAGAGCCGGATTCTCCCTCACTACTGTAGAGGGCAGCAGTGCGCCTTGGTTGAGTCTGATCTGCCGGGAATTCAGGAGAGGAAGAAGAAACAGGAAACGCGCCGCTTAAATAGTCTATTGACAACACCGAGGAAGCTTACAGCGGAGTAAAGATCAAGAATGTTATCTTTGGAGAGGTTTAGCGATGTCAACGAGTGGCCAGCTGCTGCAGCTGAGGAAATATGTGACGATGCTACAAGAGCTGCCGTCGAGAGCGAGGCAGAGATCGACCGTATGAACCGTAGAATGCTGGGTATCTACTGGAACCCTCACATCCTCTTACACAGAATAGGTGAGCAAATACGATTTTAGCTTTGTATTTGTGCTCAGAGATGCTGCTTTTAAGACGAAACATGGGTCTCATATGTTAAATAAACAAGCAATAACTGATATTTGTAGATTGAGTCGGAATCAGTGTTGCCAACTTAGCGACTTTGTCGCTATATTTAGCGAGTTTTCAGACCCCTCTAGCGACTCTTTTTCAAAAAAGCGACTGGCGACAAATCTAGCGACTTTCTCTGGTGTTACTGGAGACTTTTGAAGACTCCGACGTTAAAGCATGTAAGGCTGTAGCTTCCCTCCGTGGGCCCCTCCCCGTCCCAAGGCACTCACAGGCAACAGGAGCAGGAGATGCTCACGCCCCCATGTCAGACTGTAAATTAACCGCTCTGTGAAGGTGCCTTAACAGTTTTTTTCTATTGTCTCTTTTTGGTCGATTTAAAGTTGTTGATGAAGACTTTAAACAAAAAATATTTATAAATGTTATGGTTAAAAATGTTAATGTTTCACTGGAATTTGATGTAGGCTTGTAAGTGGACCATAAGGCTTAAAACTAAACCAAAAGTAAGAAAACTAAACTTCTAAGAAAAATAGAATAATTAATAAATTAATAAACTAAAAATAAAAATCAAAGTTACACTGCCAGAGTATCTCTCGAGTCATTTTTGCCAGTCCCAAGCCCAGATAAGGGAGGAGGACTGGAACTGTGATGGTATAAAAACAAGAATCGACAGAAGGAAATTTCTATGTAGCTCTATACAACTTAAAGATCTTTTTACTCAGTTTTTGTGTCTCTCATGACATTTTCCCTCTCTCCTACAGCGTCTATTATATGTAGGGCTGGGTATTGCTAAGAACCTCATGATTCAATTTGATTTCAATTCTTTAGGTTGCGATTCAATTCGATATCGATTCGATATTGATTTAAATGCTTTGATGTTGATTCAGTAAGAAGTAGAAATACACAAATGACCTGTTGACAATTTTTAATAATTATTTTCATGCCCATGTGAACATATGTGGTAGGTCACCTCACATTTTTTAGCAATAAAACATCTGAAAATAAAAATTTGCACAATAATAACTTATTTGTGCATAAAGAGTACAAAAGTAACAAATATGCCAGTTCTGTATAAACACTGAAAAAGAAAAGTGCACGTAAACTTTAATAATATTTCTTCCCTCTTGGAAATTGTGATAAACCTCACATAACATGGTTATGGTTGGTTGTTGTTTGGTCGAGTGTGGCCTCCGTCCATGCAACGTGAATCACACACACAGTGACCCCCACTGGCCAGGAGGTGAATTGCTTCAGAGTGTAAAAACTGTCACTAAATTGAATTAGTAGAGGCCAGTTGAATTTCAACTGATGCTAGCTCATCGAACCTTTAGGTGGGGTGCACATTTAAACACATGGATCCAGAAATCAGATTAACCATTTATTGAAGATGAAGATGAAAGGATGGATGATTTTCTGTACAAAACAGATATGACAAATCAAAACATTGCCACGCACATTTCATGATTAAATTAAAGCTAACAGGGATCAACTTACATTAATTTATGCATCCAATATGTTACACAAGGAGTGAGGAATTGCTTCAGCTTCCTCTTAAACATAAATTACTGCATTGTGTCAAAATAAACTATCCTCTTTGAACACTCATGTGTCCTTTAAAGTAGACAAACAATTCTAAATCTCTAGGTCTTCTTTGTGGTTTCACTGGTCAAACAAACTTCTACCTTTGGTGAAAGTGACAAACATAATTAAAAGGATGCACTTATTTGGTAAACAAAGGAAAAAGTGGAATAATTCAACAAACAAACTTACTTATATGCTGTGGCAGCATGGACAGAGCAGGCTCAAGGACAAAGGGAGGCCGATAACCACACCCATCTCTTAAATAACCTCTTGAGGCTCCTCCTCCCTGCTCTGCCATGATTATCTCAGTGAGATTGAAGAGTTGAGATTTTTAACACAGAGGATTTGCTGAATCGATACTGAATTGAGGGGGGAAATATTGTGATGCATCGATTAATCGATATTTTTACCCACCCCTAATTATATGCATACCCATGATTATGCAAATTAGGTGATGACGTCATTTTGTGACTTCTGGTGACTTTTAGGACAGCCAACAGCTACTTTCCTTACTGAGGAGTTGGCAACACTGGTCGGAATGGGCTATGGTTAGCTTAAATCTTCTGTTGAAAGGGGAATGGATGAATCATCCACCAGTTTTTAAAACTGTGGCCAAGCCAGCCTCCACCACCACACACTCAATCCCTACTCCCTAACCTCTAGATAGTGAGCAGCATAAAGTGTACTCAACCGCAAAACACAAAAATAATTTCAGACACTTCTATGGCCTCCTCCAGTTCCTAAAAGTCTTTGCACATAAGAGGGGACTTTTTTCGTGCGAATAATTTGCACTAAATATTTATTTATTAACCACTAGCAAGTCAATGTAATCTTCCTTATCAGCTGTACCATTTTTTTAAATTATTATTGATAATAGTTAACAAAGAATAAATGAAAAGTCAGTTTCTCTCCTCAGCAAACTTGGCTGGCCCAGTGAAACTTAACGGCACTGACCTCCTTTTTAGGGAGTTTGCAAATTTGAAAATAAGAGAAATATCCGTTATTCTGGTACTTGAGGAGATTGTGGACAGGCAGGGGCACTTTTTTTTTTGTTGTTGGAAAAGCTTGAAAATAATTACTTTTGCACAATATGCCCCATTCAATTGATGGAGTAGTAGAATCCAACGACCAAAAGATCAATGAGAAGGAAGCTTTTACCTTCTACAATAGGCTTTATTCATCTGCGTACTCGCTGAATCTTCAAACTTTAAAAAATAAAAATAAAACTCCATTACAACTGATGCTGTTTTCAGAGAAATTTGTGAGGCTGATTTAACAATCCACGAATTAGATAACATCATCCCAAAATTAGCATCTAACAAGTCTCTTGGCTCAGATGGGCTTACTGCTAATACTTACAATTTTTTCTGGACAGATATAAGAATTTTTTTTAAAGCAGTGCAGTACAGTGTTAATTTTGGCAGCTGTTTTTAATTTTAATTTTAGTCTTTAAAAGAAATGCATTTTAATTTTAGTCCCATTTTAGTAATTTCTACCCTTTTTAGTTTTAGTTGACGAAAACTCAAAACATTTTAGTCTTTACTCTTAGTCCAAGCATTTATTTTCTTGCCTAAATTTGGTACTAAATCATGGTAGTGTGTTCTCTGCACCCTGCCAAACCTGGGGTTCCTGCTTTCTACAGCTGAGAGGCAGAAGCGCTACAGATGCATTGCATTTCGACAGATTTACCCACAGTGGAGAAATATCACAGATTTTGAATGTTCGACGAAAACTAAATTACATTTTAGTCTAGTTTGGGTCAGTTTTAGTCATCACAGATCTATTTTTGTTAGTTTTAGTCTAGTTTTTGTCATGGAAAAAAGGGCTGTCGATGAATAGTTTTAGTCATAGTTTTAGTTGATGAAATTAACGCTGATGTAGGAATGTTTTGAATCCTTAAAATATTTTACAGATTATATACTTTGGTTAACACCAATCAAACAAAAAAGCCTAAAAAAGGTTTTGATATTGTATCTATGCTCCTCTTGTTCGTCCGTCATGTTTGAGAGTAGCAACCGCAATGCATGATGGTAAATATTGCTGGGCAAGTGACAAGCGACAATAAAGCCAATGTAGATTATGTTTGAATACAATCCCAATAGTAAAACTACCACTGTTTGAAGTCTTAACCAATCAAACCAGGACATTTTTCATGCCCAGAATTGGGTGTAGGTGCCAGTCAGTAAGGTTGTGTCAAAGACTAAAACTACAGATGTTTTGTCTCTATTTTTACTTTATTTTACTTAGTTTTATAAGCACACTATGTAGTTTTAGTTAGTTTTACATAGTTTTTATTTAGTTTCAGTTAACAAAAAGGAGTTTTGAATTTTTTGGACACCTCTACAAAATGGTTTATTCACTTTATAGTGAATTTATTGTTATTTCAGACACAGCTATTGTCATAGATATCGTTACGTAGATGTCGCCTGGACTGCTGTCATTGATATCATGTGGTGTTGAATAGGTAAAACATTTTGGCTGAACAAACAGTTGTATACTGGCACTAATAACATGTTTCCTCCCCCTGACTTTGTTTTGTTTTTGTATCTCCAGACGTCCCACAGCAACATGTGTGTAAGGAGGAGGAGGTTGAGCTGCAGCTCTGTCACCAGGAGAGGAAGTCCAGTCTGGACCAGGAGGAGCCAGAGCCTCCACAGATGAAAGAGGAGCAGGAGGAAGAGCAGCTCAAACCGGAGGAGACTGACACATCAGCTTTGAATTTTCACATTCATACTCACACAGGTACAAAGCTGTACACCTGTGGTACCTGTGGAAGATCATTCACACAAAAATTTAATTTGGATAGTCACTTAAAAGTCAATAGAGGTGCAAAACCACATACCTTGGTTCCATGTCTGCACACATTCATCTTGTTATAATTTTTTTCAGTCATAGCGCCCCCAAGTGGGGACAGGGAGTGTGAAGGCTGATAGGGCAAGCAGCTGTCTAAAGTCCTTTGAAGACATTTACATCAAATTTGTGTCAGGAAGGCCTCAAGAAGTGGACTTATGTCTAAAAATCTGTTACTTTTTGTCAGAGGGCGCGGTCTCTACAGGGTGATATACAAAAAAGTCGCCTTTTTGTTCTGGTATACATCCTTGCATCTGAGACAAATTTCATGGACTTGATAATAGTTCCACCGTGCGCAGCTGCACAGACTGTCATTGAGTCCAGCCCTTCCCGCACCTCTGACTAGTTTTCTACATTGCAGACCTTAACGAAACTCAGAGGTTTCTGCCTTGTAACACCAAACTTCTATCCCTGTGGGGGATTAAAACAGCTGCTCTCAGGATAGCAAACACTTTCCCTGCGTAACCTGGACACATGCTGTCCTATGACATGTGAGATCGGCATTTTTGGTCTTAGTGCAGCACTCACACATATAAATTACACATGAAGGTGTGCCACTTCATGACACGTGCAGGGATGTCAGGGGGACTGAGAGAGAACGGACATGCAGAAGAGCGACTGTTGTGGCTCAGACGTGCTTGTAAGTCAAGTTTTCACTCAGGTGAGGTGAGGACTCTCTTTCTGGACTCTGCACTCATCCTAGGTTGGGTGAAATAATCTCAGGGTCTGATCAGATATAGTGGACAACAGGTTGCCATTTTAAGCCATAAACAGACATTCTGAATGAATGTTTTTAATGAATATTCCAGTCTTGTAAATGTAGTATCAGTGGGTCTTAAAAACGTTAAAAATGCAAAAAAAAAAAAAAAAATGCCACCTGATACAAGGACAGTATATTTATGACTGACCTGTTTAGATTACTTGCAAATAAATCCTTTATCTAAAGTAGCTAATTAAGCCATACTCTGTGTGAGGTTGTATATATATATATAAACATTCAAGAAATCATGTCTGGCCCTCAGCTTTCTGTCCTTGAAAAATGTTGGCCCCCAAGAAAAATGAATTGAGGACCCCTGATCTACATCAAAAGGCTTGGCCATAGTGATATTTTGTTTGTCAAAGGAAGTAAAATTTTCAAATACTTCTAACACTTGTAGATCACTGAAACTTGGCAGAATAATTCCCAATGACATGCTGAGATAATTGATGTTCATTTGTAGTTGAGTGTGGCCTACTGGCTAAATGACGCCCCTATAAGTTTTCAAAAATTCAGCCCCCTTAGCAGGTTTAACCTAGGATTAGGAAAAAATCCTTATGGCCCCATGCCATATCATAAACAGAATTTCCACCATTTTTGTTTCTGTGTTAAAAAAAAGCAGCATATTACAGAGGCCATATTTGTACAAATTAGTCTTCTGGAATTTTTCCAAACATCTTCATGTTATATGTATAGTAACGTGATGTGGGACATCTTGCAATCTGAAGGTTGTGGGTTTGAGCCTCAGCAGCCACTGAACCCCAGTCTATGTGATAACATCTAAACTTACTTAAGACCCTTAAAGCTCTAACAATTAGTTGCACAATACATACTGGTACTGTGTTTTTCCTCCCCCTGACTTTGTTTTGTTTTTGTATCTCTAGAAGTCCCACAGCAACATGTGTGGAAGGAGGAGGAGGATGAGGTTGAGCTGCAGCTCTGTCACCAGGAGAGGAAGTCCAGTCTGGACCAGGAGGAGCCAGAGCCTCCACAGATGAAAAGGGAGCAGGAGGAAGAGCAGCTCAAACCGGAGGAGACGGACATGTTGATAATGACTCCTACTCAGGAGGAAAGTGAGCACAGAGAAGATGGACCACATGAACACCAGCTCCTTTCTCACAACTCTCATGTTGCTGAGAATCAAGATCCCAAAGAGAACAAGCAGAAAGACTCAGAGATAACTGGAAAATCAAAACAAAGACAAGAGCGAGACAGAAAACACACAGAAGAGAGGCTGTTTTCATGTGAAGTATGTGGAAAAGGGTTTAATTATAAACAGAGTTTGAAACAACACATGATGACACACACAGGTGAGAAGCCTTACTCCTGCAGCACCTGTGGAAAAGAATTTTTTAAGAAATATAGTTTGATTCGGCACATTCTCACTCACACAGATGAAAAGCCTTTCTCCTGCAGCACCTGTGGAAAAAGATTCTGTGAGAAATGTCAATTGAATCTGCACATTCTTATTCACACAGGTACAAAGCCACACACCTGTGGTACCTGTGGGGCATCTTTCACACAGAAATGTCATTTGGACCAGCACTTAAAGATCCATACAGGTGAAAAACCACATACCTGCACAATGTGCAACAAATCTTTCAGAGAAAAAGGTAAATTGACAGCCCACATGAGAACACACACAGGTGAGAAGCCTCACTCCTGCAGCACCTGTGGAAGAAGATTCTATGAGATTTCAGCTTTTAAAAATCACATTCTTACTCACACAGGTACAAAGCCACACACCTGTGGTACCTGTGGAAAATCATTCACAGTGAAATCTGGTTTGGATAGGCACTTAACAATCCATACAGGTGAAAAACCACATACCTGCACAATGTGCAACAAATCTTTCAGAATTAAAGGTAAATTGACAGCCCACATGAGAGTACACACAGGTGAGAAGCCTCACTCCTGCAGCACCTGTGGAAAAAGATTTGGTCAGAAATCAAATTTGAATATGCACATTCTTACTCACATAGGTATAAAGCCGCACACCTGTGGTACCTGTGGAAGATCATTCACACTGAAATCTAGTTTGGATAAGCACTTAAAAATCCATACAGGTGAAAAACCACATACCTGCACAATGTGCAACAAATCTTTCAGAAATGAAGGTGATTTGACAATCCACATGAGAAGACACACAGGTGAGAAGCCTTACTCCTGCAGCACATGCAGGAAAAGTTTCTGTACAAAATATGATTTGACTCTGCACATTCGTACTCACAGTGGTACAAAGCCATACACCTGTGGTACCTGTGGAAGATCATTCACCAAAAAAAGTTCTTTGGACAACCACTTAAAGATCCATGCAGACAATAAAGGTTAAACTTCCTAAACATGTGGCAGATCTCTCAGAATTGGTGCTGACTTGATGGTTAATGAGAGAACTGACACTGCTGAGAAACTGCATCTGTGATATCTGAGATCTGCTACAAAAGAGACTTTAGCTTCGTTTCCATCAGGTGGTCAGGTTTGTTTGGGTACAGTTTGTACGGTTCAGTACGCAAAACAACAAAATGGTTTGCGTTTCCAAGGTTATGCGTCTCCTCATTTGATGGGCAGGCTGCAAAAAAATGAAATCTCATGCAGCGTGAGTCTGCTGGTCCAGCTGAGTTGTAGAAAGGATGAATGACAGAAATCAGTGGGAATAAGCAGGAAACTGCTTTATTTCAGTTGAAAGTGCTTTTTAAAGAAATAACTACATCTTAATTATGTTAACCACAGTGGGTACAGATCCTCAGCTGATGGAAAACATGTAGAAATATTTTTAGTCGTAGCGATACGTTAATATGCAAATATATCTGGTCCGTAACAGTTTATACAACATAATATAAAAGTTTAGAGTTATGCCATAAATATTCGCCACGTTAAAAATAAACCAAAGGTTTAAGTCAGAAATCCTGGGTGTGCTGATCACATTTTAAAACAGGCTGCAGCCCAAAGTCTCACGAGTACGTACAATAGTGACAGACAGATTTTTTCACAAGTTATTTATATGAAGGAAATTTCCTATATTCCTGAGGAGGTGTAAGAAGCTTGTTAATGGTTATAAAAAGCCATTGGTTTTAGTGATTTTTCCCAAGGGTGTGCAACCAAATATTAAATTGAGGGTGCTAATAATTTTGTCCGGCCCATTTTTTGAGTTTTGTGTAAAATTATGTCAATTTGGGCTTTTTTCTTCTGCATTTGTGAGTTGTTCCAATGCACATAAAGGAAATAAACGTGTATACAAAAAAAATTTGTAATTAAAACAATTTCTGGGAGAAATTATGTATTTTCTGGAAGAAATACAGGGGTGACACTGCCAATACTTTCATTCATGACTGTACCTTCAATATATCTTTAACCAGTCTCTACTTGTTTTTTTTTACCTAGTATGTATACAGTGTTCCACATTAATATGCGAATGATATTTTTCTCTTATTTTTCTAAATATTAATGCAAATCACAGAATATTTTTCAAGTCATAAGCCGTTAGAGCATAATTCAAATGTTTTTGAACAAACTTCATAATGATAACAGTAATTTTTCCAAATAAAACCTCAGAATGCTCCGTTCCACATTATTAAGCACAACAAAGTTTTAAAACTTCTTCTAGGTTGTAAAGAACTGAAAATGTTTATTTATTGAATTTGCAGCATTAGGAGGTCATATTTACTGAAATCAAAAGCTATTTCAATCAAAAACATCTTAACAGGCCAAGTTCCATATTAACATAGACCTTCTTTGATATCACATTCACTATTCTTGCATTCATTGAATTTGTGAGTTTTTGGCGAGTTAGTGCTTTAATTTCTTTGCAGGATGTCAGAATATCCTCCCAGAGCTGCTGTTTTGATGTCAACTGCCTCCCACCCTCATAGATCTTTAGCTTGAGGATGCTCCAAAGGTTCTCAACAGGGTTGAGGTCAGGGAAGGATGGGGGCCACACCATGAGTTTCTCTCCTTTTATGCCCATAGCAGCCAATGAGGGGTATTCTTTGCAGCATGAGATGATGCATTATCATGCATAAAGATCATTTTGCTACAGAAGGCACAGTTCTTTTTGTACCATAGAAGAAAGTGGTCAGTCAGAAACTCTATATACTTTGCCGAGATCATTTTCACACCTTCAGGGATCCTAAAAGGGCCTGCCTGCTCTATCCTCAAGAATCTGGCCCAGAACATGATTCTGCCCCCTCCTTTCTGAAATCACAGCCTTGTTGGGACATGGTGGCCATCCACCAACCATCCACTACTCCATCTGGACCATCCAGGGTTACACTGCATTCATCAGTCAACAAGACTGTTCAAAAATGAGTCTTCATGTATTTCTGGGCCCACTGCAACTGTTTCTGCTTGTGAGCATTGGTTAAGGCTGCTGAATGGTTGGTTTATGCACGACTGCAAGCCTCTGGCGGATCCTACACCTTGAGGTTGGTGGGACTCCAGAGGCACCAGCAGCTTTAAATATCTGTTTGCTGCTTTTTAATGGCATTTTAGCAGCTGCTCTCTTAATCTGATGAATTTGTCAATCAGAAACCTTCCTCATTATGCCCTTATCTGCACAAAACCATCTGTGCTTTTGCAGTGCTTGGAGCATAGTTTGTTTAAACTATAGCTCCTCAATTCAGTTGATTGGCTATAGAGCACTTTTGCTCTGCAGAGTCCAGCTACATATAAGAGTGATGAGGGACCTTGTAACATCAGCCCCTCCTTACAAAGTCAAACTTTACCCTAAAGCTAAACTACCAATGATCAGGCAATACAGTTTGCTTCAGAGAGCAGTTGATGGCAGTGCAGGTGTAATTTAAGCCCTTTTGAAGCAAGGTGTGTTGGTGGAAATCTTTAGTCCATGCAACACTCCTGTTTTCTTTTCAATATCCAAATTAACTTGCTAAATTTCAGTTTGTTTAAGATTTACAGGATAAAACTATGGTAAACCAGCTCCAATTGTGTCAGACACTGGCACAGTTTTGGCTTATTAACGTTTAGATTCCAGAAGTTTTTCACGGTCATTGATTCACACTTTTCTAGCGATTTGCATCCAAATGTTCAGTATTTGTTATAATGATGATGATGGCTACTCGAGAAGCCCAGGTGCCTACATGAGTGCCGTTAGGCGTGACCTTTGTGATGTGCACATCACATCAGATGGGAATATTTTGTTTTTATGTGGGAAGGTCAACGCCTGCTTTCCCCTGAATGTGTTCAGCTGCTCACTAATATGCCTCCTCCAAAGACTTCAGAGAACTTTGGTCTTCCTTGGTATTTGCTGCCACTGGATTTTTGCATTTGCTGCAATGAACTCTGTTTTGTGTGCTGTCATACTAAAGGATGCTCCATGTTTTGTCAAATGAAGTGAAAGCATATTCAAGGCTTTTCAGGACTCAAAGACTGCTCCTTGTTTCGGCCTCTGCCTCAGGCTTTCCTGGCTACTTGCTGAAGTTTCATCTCTATGACTGTGAGAGGGATGGACTTGTGTCAGGTGTTTTGCTGCAGAAACATGGGTCACACTATCAGCCAGTAGCGTATTTATCAAATAAGTGGTTTCATTTCAATTCAGACATAAAAGTTCTTCGGACAATCATGTAATGATCCATGCGGACAATAATTTGAAAATTTTCTGAACATGTGGCAGGTCTCTCAGAATTTTTTGTTGCGTAATCCAGGCCTACAGCTTTGAGAATTCCTTTATGATTTCTAGGGGTGGGTGTTTACATCTGTGGCACCTGTTGGACATCATTAGCACAAAAGGTTCCCTGGCAGTGAAGACACACAGGTGAGAAGCTTCACTCCTGCAGCATCTGGGGACAACTTTGAGAAACAGAATTTGAGAGAACAGAAAACTCCAGCAACACTTGTAGTTTAAGGAACAACTTTATTAGACTGACGTGTTTCGGCATGTAGCCTTCATCAGGGTCATCCATGACAATCAGGATACAATAGTCTAATTAACATATTCTTGTACACATATTTTTACTTTTTTAATCAAATGTATGCAAGTTTTAGGCTCCAACAGTAGGATCAGTCCCTATATCGCAGCCAGCCACAAGGGGGCGACTGAGATATTTTAGCTAAATAAACTGTGGCTGTCATGTTGACTGTGCTGTGTAGTGATAAATGAAAAACCCAAGCAGGAAAATTGCACTCCCAAACCACCTGAAGCTGAAAGCTTCCATAGAAAGTGGCAGTTTTTTTTTTTATCAAGAATAAACAGATAAATATAATTTTAACAAATGTTATATTTGGTAATAATGGCTTACAGGTAGATATCTGACTTTGGAGTCGTTTTAATAGCCGTTTTTTTTCTCCGCACGTATTTTGAACTTGAGCATGATCACTCAAAATATACTTAAGTAAAAGTAAAAGAAGTGATTTTAAAAACTACTCAAAAAAGTTGAGTACACAAAAAGCTTCTCAATTACAGTAATTTGAGTAAATGTATTTAGTTACTTTCCACCACTGATCATATGTTATGATATTGCTAAAGTTGGCAGGTCAAATGAAGCCAAACTGGTCCTCAAATAAAGGGCCGTTTGGGAGCCGGGGTCGGGCCCTTTTTACTGAACTGTGCCAAATGATCCGGACCACTGAAAAGAGCCGGAATCTCCCTCACTACTGTAGAGGGCAGCAGTGCGCCTTGGTTGAGTCTGGTCTGCCGGGAATTCAGAAGAAGAGGAAGAATTGGGGAAAGCGCCATTTTTACAGTCCATGGACAACTCCGAAGAACTTTACAGCTGAATAAAGAACAAGAATGTTATCTTTGGAGAAGTTTAGAGATGTCAACGAGCGGCCAACTGCTGCAGCTGAGGAAATATGTGACGATGCTACAAGAGCTGCCGTCGAGGACGAGGCAGAGATCAACCGTCAGCGCAGAATGCTGCCTTACATCCTCTTACACAGAATAGGTGAGGAAATACGATTTTAGCTTTGTATTTGTGATCAGAGATGCCGATATTAAGACGAGTTATGGGACCCATATGTGAAATAAACAAATAATAACTGATATTTGTAGACTGAGTCGTCATGGGCTATGGTTAACTTGTATCCTGTTGAAAGGGAATGGATCAAACCAAGGGCGTAGGAATGAGTTTAACATTGGGGGGAAACATATTGGAAACCTGACAGATCCGTAAATAGTTTGAGCAGAAACATTTCATAAATTAACTACACTGCAAAACATTCACAAAATGCTATGTTATCTTTTACTCTTCTTCTTTTTTTTCAGATGTTTCTTTGAAAAATAGTGCTGTGCACACCGTGCTTAACAAATTTACTAGACCACCCTAACCCTAACTAAAGTAAGGTTTATGCCAAAGCTGCCCTAAATTAACAGCATTGGTAATTACCAAAATCATTTTTTATGTTTCTGCAATGGTTAATACACCAATATGTAGAAACTCTTTAACCGAAATGATATTTTTAATGCTAAATTATAATTATTAGTTATCCATGAATTTTCAAATTTACTGATTTACAAAAAAAATGAAAAAAAAAAATAGTAAAGCACATTAATATTTCTTGATTAATATGTCCATTTGTAGTTATTCACTTGCATTCCTGAAGAGAAAAATGAGTTTTAGTGGTTGAATGTTATGCTTGATTCATTTCTGACTTCTCAGAGAAGCCCAGTGAGCCGGCTCAAATTTGGGGAATTCAGTTTGAAATCCCTCATTCCTGTTCAAAACTGAAAATTAAAGAGTCCGCATTAAAGCACTTCATGATGCTGGATGGTCTTTGAGCCAAATATGACAGGTGGTGTAATACATTTGTTAAGCACTGTACTTTGTTGTACAGCTCTGTTAAAGCAGCGTGGGTAGTGTAATGTAGAGACAGCAGGGCATATCGTGGGTCTAAAAGCTCATTAAGACAACAAAAACCCAAATACTCCACCACGGAGATGGGCTGGTTGTCCAACGCGATGAATTCGACCACCTTTTCTGTTATCTTTTTTGTCTTATTGCTCTCTTGAGGATACTTGTCTTTCCTCTTAAAGTCCAGAGTTTGTTGCTTTGGTGTGTCTGCCTTCACTGTTGCTTTTGTGAAGTGTATTCTGCTGAGTGTTTTGATTGGAGATGACGGATCAAATTTGTAGAGTTAAACGCAGCTCTCCTGCTACCACCTTGTGAAACAGTCGTGTTACAGATGCTGCAAGAGGCCATTGGACTGTTTTCGCTCTCAGTTCAGATTTTTTTAACACATGAAAGCTAGTGCTGCTACCGCTACTGGTGCATTTACTTCCTGTCGTAAATTGTGCTCCATTTACGGCAACTGACGTAAATGATTGGCTGGGCTGATCGGATCAAATTGCCAGTCACCAATCAATTAAAAATGCTTAATATTGGCTCCGATCCAATACATGTGATCGGGATCGAGACATCCCTGCTGATTTGCTTTTAGTTCATGTCCCCTTGAAAGAACTGATGTACATGTTATAACAGTTTTATCTTAAAATGACATTACATCACAGAGCCTGTGAGACTCAATAGCAGTATCAATAAGTTGAAATTTTATTAATTTTCAGGTATTTCAAAAACACAAAATCCGGTCCATAAGGACCCAGGATTTGATCCCCATCTATACAAACAGGTTAGCCAATCGGTGCGCTGTGGAGAGAGTAAACTCCTCTCACAGCGACCCTCAGCTGTACCATTTTTTATTATTATTGGTAGTATTTAACAAAGACTGAATGAAAAGTCAGTCTCTCCCCTCAGCAAACTTGGGTGGCACAGTGAAACTAAACGGAGCTGACCTCCTTTTTACAAGAAATGGGAGTTTGCAAAATTTAAAATCAGAGAAATGTCTGTTATTCTGGTACTTGAGGAGATTGTGGACAGGCCAG
This sequence comes from Cheilinus undulatus, assembly GCF_018320785.1. NCBI lineage: Eukaryota > Metazoa > Chordata > Actinopteri > Labriformes > Labridae > Cheilinus > Cheilinus undulatus. The sequence continues at coordinate 38,360,778 of NC_054884.1, read as the reverse complement.
GGGGACATTTTTTTGTTGGAAAAGCCTGAAAATAATTATTTTTGTGTAATATGTCCCCTTTAATTGATGGAGTAGAATCCAGTGACCAAAAGATCTTTGAGAAGGAAGCTTTTACCTTCTACAGTAGGCTTTATTCATCTACATACTCTGTCACTGGATCTTCAAACTTTAATTAAAAAACAAAAATAAAACTCCATTCCTAAAACTGATTCTGTTTTCAGAGAAACTTGTGAGGCTGATTTAACAAATCCATGAATTAGATAACATCATCCCAAAATTAGCATCTAACAAGTCTCCTGGCGCAGATGGGCTTACTGCTAATATTTACAATTTTTTTCTGGAAAGATACAAGAAAGTTTTTTTTTTAATTTAAAGCAATGCAGGAATGTTTTGAATCCTTAACATATTTTACGGATTATATACTTTGGTTAAAACCAGTCAAACAGAAAAAGCCTAAAAAAGGTTTTGATATTGTATCTATGCTCCTCTTGTTCGTCCGTCATGTTAGAGAGTAGCAACCACAATGCATGATGGTAAATATTGCTGGGCAAGTGACAACCGACAATAAAGCCAATGTAGATTATGTTTGAATACAACTCCAGAAGTAAAACTACCACTGTTTGTCTTAACCAATCAAACCAGGACATTTTTCATGCCCCAGAATTGGGTGTAGGTGCCAGTCAATATGGTTTTGTCAAAGACTAAAACTACAGATGTTTTCTCTCTGTTTTTATTTTATTGTAGTTAGTTTTATAAATGCACTATGTAGTTTTAGTTAGTTTTACATAGTTTTTATTTAGTTTCAGTCAACTAAAATGATTTTTTATTGACAGTGTTAGTTGTTTAGTTAGTTTTAGTTAACTTTAATAACCTTGACACAGGTTTGTCCAATTCTTTCTACAGTCTAGTGACCATCTGTTGTTCGCTACTTTTCACAATGCATTGTGGGATAGAATGAGTGCACTATAAAGTGAATAACAATGCTCACTCAGAATTCGGACACCTCTTCAAAAAGTTTATTCACTCTATAGTGAATAGGGAGTTATTTCAGACTAGGGCTGCAACGATTCGTCGACACAATCGTTTGTGTCGACTATAAAAATTTGTCGACACGGGAATTCAAGTGTCGACGCATCGTATTATTGTTCTTTATATTGGTAAAATCTAGTACCGGCCGGTAAGGACTCATCTGTACTTGCAGTTCACTATAGGAAGTGGTAGGGCCAGTATCGCTCCCACTGTTTACATCATTCACAGAAACTGAGAAGAAGAAGAAGTTAAGCATGGCTGAAAGCACGGAGGACATACCAAAAAGCCGACCCAGAGCTTCTAAAGTTTGGGAACATTTTACAGAAAACAAATTGGCGAAACAAGTCAACTGCAAACTGTGTCAAGTCAAACTCTCGTACCATGGCAGCACTACGACAAGGCACGAACACCTGAAAACGTAAACACACTGTAGCTGCCGCGTCTTCAAATACCGTGAGTGGGCAAGATCTTTCAGATCTTTTGCATTTAGTTACTAAGCCCTCTGTGCTTCAGGCACAAGGATTAATTCCAGTAGCCTGCTTGTAACGTTGGTGCCGTACGTTAATCAGTTGGAAAACCATCTTTAATATTTGTTAGGGTAACGTTTTTTTCAGTAATGCTATTTAGTGTGCAATTTACTTTAGTTATCAGTTAATACTTTTATATTAGAGGAAAAACAAACCTTGACGATGTAGCAACTTGACATGTCATGTCAGTTTGTTAAACCTTTAAGTTTTGACAGGTGTGCATGCATAAGAAGGCGAGGTAAAACGGGGATCCAAAATAGTATGCGAACTAGCCACGATTAGTCGACCAATCGCAAAAATAATCGCCAGATTAGTCGACATAAAAAAATAATCATTTGTTGCAGCCCTATTTCAGACACAGCCATTGTCATAGATATCGATACATAGATGCTGCCTGGACTGCTGGCTAAAATAACAAAGAATGTGTCATTGATATCATGTGGTATTGAATAGGTATAAAACATTTTGGCTGAAAAAAACAGTTGTACACTGGCACTAATGACATGTTTCCTCCCCCTGACTTTGATTTGTTTTTGTATCTCCAGATGTCCCACAGCAACATGTGTGTAAGCAGGAGGAGGAGGAGCTGCAGCTCTGTCACCAGGAGAGGAAGTCCAGTCTGGACCAGGAGGAGCCAGAGCCTCCACAGATGAAAGAGGAGCAGGAGGGAGAGCAGCTCAAACAGGAGGAGACGGACACGTCAGCGTTGAATTTTCACATTCTTCCTCACACAGGTACGAAGCCGTACACCTGTGGTACCTGTAGAACACAAAATTCACCAAAAATGTAATTTGGATATGCTCTCAAAAATCCGTACAGGTGAAAAACCACATATCTTGGTTCCATGTCTGCACACATTCATCTTGTTATAATTTTTTTCAGTCATAGCGCCACCCAGTGGGGACAGGGAGTGTCAGGTTGATAGTGCCAGGCTGATAGGTCAAGCCGCTGTTTAAAGTCCTTTGAAGATATTTACATTAAATTTGTGTCAGGAAGCCCTTAAGAAGTGGATTTATGTCTAAAATTCTGGGACTTTTTGTTAGAAGACGTGGCCTCTACAGGGCGATATACAAAAAAGTCGCCTTTTGTCTTGGCATCAGTCATAACTCTGGTATACATCCTTGTATCTGAGACAAATTTCATGGGCTTGATAACAGTCCCACCCAGAAAATGATCTAATTTGATATTTTGATAAATTGCACAGCACCACCCTCTGGCAAGAGGAAGTCACTACGCCCTGAATTTTCAATTCGTTTATGGATGGACAAATGCTGAAATTTGCTCTGGCAGTGCCCAAGGAGTTGGCCTTACACATATTCTATGGTCAAATATCTACATCAAAAGGCATGGCCATACTGATATTTTGTTTGCCAAACAGGAAGTAGAATTTTCAAATGCTTCTAGCACTTGTAGATCACTGAAACTTGGCAAAAAAAATTCCCAATGACATGCTGAGAAGACAGATGTTCATTTTTTAGTTGGGTGTGGCCTATTGGCTAAATGGCGCCCCCATAAGTTTTCAAAAATTCAGCCTCCTCAGCAGGTTTAACCTATACATTTGTGGGCAGATGTGTCATGTCAGGAAGCACAAAAAAGCCTCTTGGACCCATGTCATAAATAAGACTGGAAGTTGGCCATTTTGATTTTTTTTTTGTAAAACAGCATATTTTAGGGGTCATATTTGTACAAACTTGTCTGAGGACGTTCATCCAAACAGCTTCATCTTTGGTGTAGAGAAAGAACAGATGTCTTGGGTGAAAAGTTGTTTACAACTTTCTCATGAGTCAAAAGGCGTGGCCACGACGGCCCCTCAAATTTAAATGCTTCATCATGTGATAAAAGTGGCTGGTCCTCAGTAAAATATTCCATTTATTAGAAGATTGGCCAAATCCTGCTGAAAGTAGCCCAGGCACATCTCTCATGGTTGATATTATTCAAATTTGAAGGTCAAGAGTCCTTATCTAAAACGGTGTGGCCATGACAAGTTATCATTGCCATGTAACAGGAAGTAGAGTTATCTGGTGCTTACAAAACTTGCAAAGCCATGAAACTGGACACAAAAATGCTCAGTAACAAAACGAGATGATTGATATTAACATTGTTGGTGGGCGTGGCTCAGTGGCGCCCCTTACAATATTGCAATAATTCAGCCCCACAGCAGGTTTAACCTAGGATTCTGAAAATTCTTGAGCTTATGTATCATTTTAAGATCTACAAAAAAGCCTTTTGGACCTATGCATGTCACAAACAGGAAGTCCGCATTTTGATTTCTGTGGTCAAAAAGCAATATATCGCAGAGGTCACAATTTTCAAAATGCCTCTTGGGGCATTCTTCCGAACACCTCCAAGTTCTGTGCGTTATAAGAAGACTTGTCATAGTTGAACGTTTTTTACCTACTTTTTCATCACTGAAAGGTCGTGGCCATGGCGAATTTTTCATCCCCAAGAAACTGGAAGTAGTATTTTCATGGACTTTAAACACTTGTACAGCCATGACACAGGACACAAAAATACTCAGTAGCAAATCGACATAATTGATGTTAACATTGTTGGTGGGCGTGGCTCATTGACTCAGTGGCGCCCCCTACAATATTTCAATAATTCAGCCCCTGCAGCAGGTTTAACCTAGGATTCTGAAAATTCTTGAGCTTGAATACAGTATCAAGATTTACAAAGATCTTTATGGCCCCATGCCATATCATAAACAGGAAGTCCACCATTTTTGTTTCTGTGTTAAAAAAGCAGCATATTACAGAGGCCATATTTCTACAAATACCTCTTCGGGAATTTGTAGGGTTAGAAGAGCTGGACTGAACTTAAACCACTTTCTATGAAGCAAAACTGGACAAAAATGTCTTTTGGTTTTCGTAAAAAAAAAAAAAACTAAAATCATGATGGGTAGCAATGACTAAAATGTAAGTGAGACTAATGAACATCTAGGATAATATCACTGTGGAAAGATCAGATATCAACCAACATGTGTCCGGATTTTCAAAACATCACACTGTAATGTTCTGAATAGACATGCAAACTACCTTAGGTGTTTCCCAGATCAAAGAAAAGACACAAAGCAAGTTAGCAAAAAGATGCATATATCCATTCTGACAGCAACAGAATTTAAAATTGGAACTAAATAAGTTATTCTGAAACTCATAGTTTTCTTTGCAAAAATGGTTGCATGCTACTTGGTGGTGACTGTTACAAAAGGCTTAAATAAAACATTAAATAAATACATTCAGCTGTGCCAGGTGTCCTAAAAAAGCCTAAGACATGCCAACAAAACATGCGACAACACATGCTGCCTGAGTGGTACAATGGTGTCAAATACTCCTCTTAGACCAATAAGCAGTCAGCCAACGTTACTTCTCACAAATTCAATGACCATATCTTTATGCCAGCAATGTATATCCTTGTTCTAATTTCCCCCATTGGAAACAAAAAGAAATCCCTGCATGATTTAAATTATTTACTTCACACCACATTTTCACTGTGTGCTCTAACTTGATATTTTGTAAGACACATGAGGTCACAGCTGTTTCACAGTTCACTTTTTTGACAGAAATCACAGCCACAACCTGGCATGAGCCAAGACCTGAAGTGCGTGAATGTGCAAGGGCGTTATTGCTTCTTGCAGCTTTAATTTCTGCTTGTGTTTTTACTAATCATCTGCACAGTGGAGAAACATTCTAAACTTGTAATGCCCATGGACTATGGTTCAGCAGGTACAGTCGGACATCTTGCAATCTGAAGGTTGTGGGTTTGAGCCTCAGCAGTCACTGAACCCCGGTCTATGTGATAACATCTAAACTTACTTAAGACCCTTAGGCTCTAACAATCAGTTGCACGATACATATTGGTACTATGTTTTTCCTCTACCTTCACTTTGGTTTGTTTTTGTATCTCCAGACGTCCCACAGCAACATGTGTGTAAGGAGGAGGAGGATGAGCAGCAGCTCTGTCACCAAGAGAGGAAGTCCAGTCTGGACCAGGAGGATCCAGAGCCTCCACAGATGAAAGAGGAGCAGGAGGGAGAGCAGCTCAAACAGGAGGAGACGGACACATTGATAATGACTCCTACTCAGGAGGAAAGTGAGCACAGAGAAGCTGATGGACAACATGAACACCAGCTCCTTTCTCACAACTCTCATGTTGCTGAGAATCAAGATCCCAAAGAGAACAAGCAGAAAGACTCAGAGATAACTGGAAAATCAAAACAAAGACAAGAGCGAGACAGAAAACACACAGATGAGAGGCTGTTTTCATGTGAAGTATGTGGAAAATGGTTTAAACATAAAAAGACTTTGAGACAACACATGTTGGCACACACAGGTGAGAGTTGTCACTCCTGTAACACCTGTGGAAAAGAATATTTTAAGAAATATTGTTTGATTAGGCACATTCTCACTCACACAGATGAGAAGCCTTACTCCTGCAGGACCTGTGGAAGAGGATTCAGTCAGAAATATCATTTGAATCAGCACATTCTTACTCACACAGGTACAAAGCCGTACACCTGTGGTACCTGTGGAAGATCATTCACACAAAAATTTCATTTGGATAGGCACTTAAAAGTCCATACAGATGAAAAACCACATACCTGTACAATTTGCAATAAGTCTTTCAGACAACAAAGTGATTTAACAATCCACATGAGAACACACACAGGTGAAAAACCTTACTCCTGCAGCACCTGTGGAAGAAGATTCTGCCAGAAATCAAATTTGAATAAGCACATTAAAAGTCACACAGGTACAAAGCCGTATACCTGTGGTACCTGTGGAAAATCATTTACACAGAAATTTCATTTGGATAGGCACTTAAAAATCCATACAGGTGAAAAACCACATACCTGCACAATGTGCAACAAATCTTTCAGACATGAAGGTGATTTGACAGCCCACATGAGAACACACGCAGGTGAGAGGCCTTACTCCTGCAGCACCTGTGGAAAAAGATTCTGTGAGAGATCATATTTGAATCGGCATATTCTTACTCACACTGGTACAAAGCCGTACACCTGCGGTACCTGTGGAAGATCATTCACACTGAAATCTAATTTGGATAGGCACTTAAAGATCCATACAGGTGAAAAACCACATACCTGCACAATGTGCAACAAATCTTTTAGACAACAAAGTGATTTGACAGCCCACATGAGAAGACACACAGGTGAAAAGCCTTCTGCAGCACGTGTGGAAAAAGATTCAGTTGGAAATCAGACATGAATCATCACATTCTTTCTCACACAGGTACAAAGCCGCACATCTGTGGTATCTGTGGAAGATCATTCAAACAAAAAAAGTTCTTTGGACAACCACTTAAAGATCCATACAGACAATAAAGGTTAAACGTCCTAAACATGTTTCAAGTCTCTCAGAACTGGTGCTGACTTGATGGTTCATGAGAGAAGAACTGACACTGCTGAGAAGCTGTACCTTTGATATCTGAGATCTGCTAGAAAAGGGACTTTAGCTGCGTTTCCATCAGGGGTCCAGTTTGATTGAGTATGGTTTGGTTTGGTTTAGTATGCAAAACAACAAAATAGTTTGCGTTTCCAAGGACACGCGTCTCCTCATTTGATGGGCGGGCTGTAAAGGCTTTGAATGTAAAATCTCATGGGGCACGAGTCTGGTGGTCCAGCTGAGTTGTAGAAAGGATGAATGACAGAAATCAGTGGGGAATAAGCAGGAAACTGCTTTATTTCAGGTGCAAGTGCTTTTTAAAGAAATAGCTACATCTTAAGTGGTGAGGATCTGTACTCACCACTGTGAGTACAGATCCTCAACTGATGGAATATGTGTAGAAACATTTTTAGTCGTAGCGATATGTTAATATGCAAATATATCTAGTCTATAACAGATTATACAACAATATAAAAATTTAGAGCTATACCATAAATATTTTTTCACATTGAAAATAAACCAAAGGTTTAACTGGTGTTAAAATCAGACTAGATTAAGTCAGAAATCCTGGGTGTGCTGATCATGTTATAAAACAGGCTGCAACCCTCCGTTTTACGAGTATGTACAATAGCAACAGACAGATGTTTTCACAAGTTACCTAAAGTAAAGTGTAGATGAATAACTAGTTACAAAACAGAGAATTAACTGATCTAAAGCTTCATTTTCACAAAACTTCAGCATTAATTTAGTTTCACTTCCAACGTGGATAGACCAGGCTGATGTGGGGGGGATTTGCTTGAATTGTTGATTTGTTTGATTGTTTTTAACGTTCTGTAAAGCAGATTGAGTTTACAACAGTATGAAATGTGCTGTGCAAATAAAGTTTACACCACTGCATCAAATGCTTTGCATTGCATTTGGTGATGTATGGCTTAGATGCAGCTGCTCAGCCATGGAAACTCATTCCATGAAGCTCTCTACACACTGTTCTTGAGCTAACCTGAAGGCCACATGAAGTTTGGAGGTCTGTAGCAATTGACTCTGCAGAAAGTCAGCAACCTCCGCACACTATGCCCTTCAGGATCAGCTGACCTCGCTTCGTCATTTAACGTGGCCTACCAGGTCTGTAGTCATCGACTCTGCAGAAAGTTGGTGACCTCCGTGCACTATGCGCCTCAACATCCACTGTCTGTCATTTTACATAGCCCACCACTTGGTGGCTGAGTTGCTGTCGTTCCCAATGGCTTCCACTTTGTTATAATACCACTGACAGTTGACTGTGGAATATTTAGGAGCCAGGACATTTCACCCCTGGACTTCTTGCACAGGTGGCATCCTATCACAGTACCACGCTGGAATTCACTGAGCTCTTGAGAGTGACCCATTCTTTCACAAATGTTTGTAGAAACAGTCTGCACGCCTAGGTGTTTGATTTTATACACTTGTGCCCATAGAAGTGATTGAAACACCTGATTTCAATTATTTGGATGGGTGAGTGAATACTTTAGGCAATATATTGTAGTTTGAAAAAACAAAACAAATTCTAAGTACTAAATATGTATGCCTTAGATATAGTGCAACAGATACATGATAAAAATGTGTATGAAATGAAATACAAATTTTGATCAAATTCCAAATCTGAATTTGCACCAAATCGATAGAATGGCTTTTATGTTTCAAACTTGGTACAGTTCATTAGGCGTCCCTAGGTGGGTTGTCTGGCTTTAATCACTAAAATCTGTTATTGTCCCTTACCCTACTTTGCCACATGTTCCTTTATAGATATGTTTTGTGATATCTTGCTTATGTGGTTTTGCCACAGGTTAAGATGCAAATACAGTTTTCACCTTATTCATGTAAAAGCTGAATTATTAAAATTTCTGAGCTAAACAAAAAGCATAAAGGGATTTTGCACTATTTTTCTTTACCTTTATAGTCAGATAAGTGTACTTTGTTTTTTCATGGTACTGCATATTCTGTTAGCTAATATGTATGTCAGTATACTGAGCATAATGTCTTACCCTCAGTGAAATGCTAGCTCTTCATTTAGTCTATGTGTAGCTATGTGTTAGGTTAAGATTTGCTTGTTTCTTCGGCTGTGTACGGCTGAGGAGAGCTTCGTTTTCATCGGGGAATATATATATAGGAGTCAGAATTTCATTACAGTACCTAATTAGGCCACAAAGTGGGGCCGTTGCTTTGTTTATGTTGTATGAACCAGAAAGTAGCTAGTGTGTGTCTCTCCCATAGACTGCAGAAAGAATTGGACAAAGGTCATGTCTATATTTAACTGCTCATGTATGACTAGTGAATGTAGCGCAGTGGGGACCTGGCTTTGTCTGGTCTATGTTCAGTGTTGTAAAATAAAGTGCTGTGTAGAAATCCCCATACTTTTGTCTTGTCACTTGTCTGAGCTAACGTGCTATCCTGGAGCTAATGCTAATGCTGCTAAGACCACCTAAAACCAGCAACCAACCATTACAATGGTATCTTAACTAAAAGTCACCTCACTTTGGAGCTGGTGTTTCAAAACCATTATAGGGTTCAGATGGTGAAATTTTCATTTGTGCCATTGTGTAAGCCCTTTTAAAAAATTTTTTTTGCTCATAGTCCATTTTTGATTGGCCTGCAGCAAATTCTAGACATAAAATGAAATATGTCCCACATGAGATGATGAAGCTTGTGCTCAACTGTATTGTACTTTTTAGTTTCACCACTAGGCCGTGCTACCATGTTGATTCTATAGACAAACATTTTGACAAGAATATATCTTGATTAATAATGTCCTGATAGATTACTGCAGCAAATGGCAGCACCAGTAGCATTTCAGGGGTGGATCCAGTGGTAATCAGGGCCAAACAGTGCCCCCAGAAATCTAATTGCCTCCCCCAAATCTTGAAAATGACTCTAGGGTTGCTTCTCATTACAACAGTTTGTTCATCCTCGCCTCCTCTCTCCTCGACTGACCGTTCTCCCTCCGCCATGATGAAGGATCTTCCATTTCCTTAAATTCACCTGGAGGAGGTGAGGAACGAGGAAGGAAGCAGCTCTGGGTTGAGCAGGGAAGCACTGGTGTATCCTCCACGGAAGTCTTTTTACCAAAGGTGCAACCTGATTGGTTTGGAGGATAGACTGGTGTTTCCTCGGTCTGAGCTCCTCCCGGAGCTGCTTCCTTCCTCCATCCTCACCTCCTCCAGGTGAGTTTAAGGAATTGGAAGATCCTTCATCAAGGCAGAGGGAGAACAATTTCCAGGTCAGTCGAGGGGAGAGGAGGCGAGGATGGACAAAACTTTGTAATGAGAAGCCCCCGGTCTATTTGCCTTGTCAGCCATTAACAAACCATTGAGGTGTATTCAATCGCTAAGTATGTATAAACTTAGATTGGATTGGTTTGACTTAAATAACTGTATATATTTCTGTATATGGCCCAAAGCAGAAAAAGTTAGGACACACCTGTAGTCGAGGAAGCACTTGTAATAAAACAATGATTTCAAACTTCCACTTCCTTTACTTGTTTCTTAAAGTAGTGTAATAATGCATTCATGCCTGTTTTTTTGTTTGATGATTTTAATGGGATAAAAACCACACAATACAGAATGAGAAAGTATGATACTAACCAACAGCATGACAAATATTAAGTAGTATACAATTTTCAACATGTAAATAAATCATACATCTTTAACTACGTGCATCAAAGAAAACAGACCCTTATTGAAAATCAGGTTATCAAATAACTAGTACAGTAGTGAACTGATCTGAACCAGACCACTTGGTCAAAACGCCCTCAAAGACTTTATAAACAACAGACAGCAGAATAACTCGCCTCAAGTGAAGCCATTAAAGAACTCACAATACTTTATTGTTACAACATGTAGTTAACACGCTAGTTCTGAAGGTCAAGTAATCTATTCTAAATAAAGTAATACATTTGTGCAAAAATACATGTTTTTCAATTTCACTGTCGTTAAAAATGCTAATCCTCAAAGCACATGCACAGTTTCTGTTTCTCTCCAACTTGTCAGCAAATAGCTGTGTACCAGCTGAAGGTAAAATACATCTGTGTCAATATGCATGAGCAGCCAGCTGAAATAACTAGTGACAGAACATTTACTGTGTGGAAAAATCTGTTAATGTTCAACTCTGTACAAAAAGGACAAGAAAAACATCAACATGAAGCAAAAGTTCAGAAGCTTATGTTGTAGAGTTCTCATTCAAACAGCTGTTTAATACTGTATAGCTCTGATCTAAGTTTGCTGTCACATTATTGAAATGAAGAACTGTATTTATTAAACTGCAGAGAATGAGCTGTACATAAAGCTGCATGAAGATGCACAGTGTAGCAAGTCACAAAAACATTTCAATCTTCAGTAAAGCAAAAGTACTCTAAATCCCAGATCAGACCAAAGATTTACAACCAGACAAGCTGAAACTGACAACACCATCAGCTGGTCTGACTGGAGCTGTTCTATCTGGTGGTGTCATAAATCTTTGGTCTGAACTGGGCTTCACGTCTTACTTTTTCACTATGTAATGCAGGGATATTTTTAATTGAAGGAATCTGGTGACATAAACATTTAATTCAACTTTATTTGCACAGCACATTCCATACTGTTGTAAACTCAATCTGCTTTACAGAACATTAAAAATAATCAAACAAATGAACAATTCAAGCAAATTAACCCCCCCCCCCCCCCCCCCACACACACACACAAAACCAAGGAGAACATAATTCAACTCAACTTTATTTGCACAGCACATTTCATACGGATGTAAACTCAATTCATTAGTTTATCCACTGTAGAGAACAGCCGGGGTTGTTATTTTATTTTTCATTGATAATTTTTGAGACATGCTGCTGTCTTGACATTTTACTTTCCTGATTGTGAGTGACAGGATCCTGGCTCTAGATGCACGGCAAAAGTTGAGAGTGGGGAACAACTGGCATTGGCGTGAGGACCCCGGGGGCGTCAATACAAGTAACAAGTAACTTTAACAGTAACATGACCTAACACTAGTCATGAAAAAGTAGAGGAGTCAAAGTCTCTTTTCTAGCAGATCTCAGATATCAAAGGTACAGCTTCTCAGCAGTGTCAGTTCTTCTCTCATGAACCATCAAGTCAGCACCTGAGAGACCTGCCACATGTTTTGGAAGTTTAACTGTTATTGTCTGCATGGATCTTTAAGTGGTAGTTTAAAGACCTTTTATTTGTGAATGATCTTCCACAGGTACCACAGGCATACAGCTTTGTACCTGTGTGAGTAAGAATGTGACGATTAAAATTTGATTTATGACTGAATCTTTTTCCACAGGTGCTGCAGGAGTAAGGCATCTCACCTGTGTGTGTCCTCATGTGGACTGTCAAATGACTTTTATGTCTGTAAGATTTGTTGCACATTGTGCAGGTGTGTCGTTTTTCCTGCGTATGGATTTTTAAGTGATTGTCCAAAGCACAAGTTGGTGGAGCTGCGTGAGTACGAATGTGCCGCTTCAAATGTACTTTCTGACTGAATCTCTTTTCACAGGTGCTGCAGGAGTAAAGTCTCTCGCCTGTGTGTCTTCTTATGTGGGCTATCAAATTATATTTAAGTCTAAAAGATTTGTTGCACAATGTGCAGGTATGTGGTTTTTCCCCTGTATGGATTTTTAAGTGTTCATCCAAAGTATATTTATATGTGAATGATCGTCCACAGGCACCACAGCTATAAGAATTTGTAGCTGTGTGAGTTTGAAGGTGATTATTCAAATTTGATTTCTGACTGAATCTTTTTCCACAGGTGCTGCAGGAGAAAGGCTTCTCACCAGTGTGTGTTAACATGTGGACTGTCAAATTACTTTTATGTCTATAAGATTTGTTGCACATTGTACAGGTGTGTGGTTTTTCATCTGTATGGATCTTTATGTGCCTGCCCAGAGACCTTGCATTTGTGAATGATCCTCCACAGGTACCACAGGTATGCGGCTTTGTACCTGTGTGAGTAAGAACGTGAAGATTCAGACCTGATTTCCAACTGAATCTTTTTCCACAGGTGGTGCATAAGTAAGGCTTCTCACCTGTGTGTATTCTCATGTGTTGTTTCAAATTAGGTTTATGTCTAAATCCTTTTCCACATTCTCTACATGAATACAGCCTCTCACCTGTGTGTGTCATCATGTGTTGTTTCAAATTCTTTCTATGTTTAAATCCTTTTCCACACACTTCACATGAATACAGACTCTCCCCTGTGTGTTTTCTGTCTCTCTCTTGTCTATGTTTTGATTTTCCAGTTATCTCTGAGTCTTTCTGCTTGTTCTCTTTGGGATCTTGATTCTCAGCAACATGAGAGTTGTGAGAAAGGAGCTGGTGTTCATGTTGTCCATCTGCTTCTCTGTGCTCACTTTCCTCCTGAGTAGGAGTCAACATCAACGTGTCAGTCTCCTCCTCTTTGAGCTGCTCTCCCTCCTGCTCCTCTTTCATCTGTGGAGTCTCTGGCTCCTCCTGGTCCAGACTGGACTTCCTCTCCTGGTGACAGAGCTGCTGTTCATCCTCCTCCTCCTTACACACATGTTGCTGTGGGACGTCTGGAGATACAAAAACAAAACAAAGTCAGGGGGAGGAAGTATGTCATTAGTGCCAGTATACAACTGTTTGTTCAGCAAAAATGTTTCTACCTTTCACTACCACATGATATCAATGAAACATTCTTTGTTATTTTAAGGACTGATCATGAAAATAGGACAAAGTTTTACATGTGAGTACACATGGTGATGTTTATTTCATAGAGAACCACTGCAACCTTACATTAGGTCAAGATTTTGGTATGAGAACCTGGGTTTTTCTTTGGATTGACTTACAGTCATCATCAGCTACGACTCCCCCTCTTGCATATGGCGGTCGCGTGGTGCAACCTCCCCATTGAAAGCAAGCAGACCAGGCGGCATCTATGTACTGATATCTATGAAATTGTCTATTTTGATTTCAGTTGCATAGTCAGTACCAGTTCTGGGAGATCTGCTACATGTTCAGTTTATGCATTATTGTCTGCATGGAACTTTAAGCGTCTGACCAGGAAATATTTACAGGTAAATGATCTCCCACAGGTTCCACAGGCGTACAGCTTTATACCTGTGTGAGTTTGAATATGTAGATTCAAATGTGATTTCTCACAGAATCCTTTCCTACAGATGCTGCAGGAGTAACCCCTAAAGATACGTCTCCTGTCATCTCAACAGGTAGAAAAGGCGGAAGTGTTGTGAATGACGGGAAAGAACACTTTAGGGACTTCTCTCCATGCTGCATGTTATCAAAGGAAGAAACTTGGCTTATCGCACCGTGTTTTTCATTTTTTCTTTAGAACTTTTCAGAAATCACTGACATCTTTCATGTGGATTTTTGTGCTTCTACCATGGGTCAGTAACCCTTTATAAGTAAATGTGCTTCCTCTTGCTCCTCAGACCTGTTGACAACGGGCTCTGCTACACCCCATTATGACGTCTTGGCGATGTAGTGAAAGGAAATATGGTCTGGCATCAATCTGGAGTATGTCATTCTGAAATCTAACCACATATTTTAATTTGGTTTCAGCGACACTCGATTCTGATTGGCTCTGGAAATTCCATCGGTGTCCATTAACTTCTGATATATGAACACCTTTGGACCTTCTCAAGTAGTTCTGGTCAGAAAATCTTTACACTGTTGCATATTAATGCGCGGCAACAGTTAAATGATAGGAGTAACTATGGCAACTTGGGCGGTCATATTTTTTAAGCGGGGAGTACAGCATTGCCAGCCGAAGGAGCCTGTGGGTTGGCATTAACCGACACTTAACTGACATAATAGAAATGTCAGACTCCAGGTTTAAAACCCAGTGACACAAGTTGGTCTTATCTCCTATTTTCAATGTTCGACATGTTCCCAGGTTCACCTTAACTCTGAGAGGTGAGTGTCACAAAAAACTCACTTCTCTCGAATTCTAATTTCTATAAACTATTGCCAGAAGATTCAAATAACATAAAACAAAAATGAAAAAGCCATTATTTCTTTGTAGAGCCCAAGGAAACGCTTCTGATATGCCAGCATGATAATTTCTGATAAATATTGTGTCTCTAATGGAGAATCAGCACCTGCCGGGAGTGGACAGCTCTGTCTCATTAACCCTTACTTGTTTCCAATTCTGATTGCATATTTAAAACCTTTTCCACATACGTTGCATGCATGCATACAGACTCTCACCTGCTTCTCTGTGCTCACCTTCCTCCTGAGTAGGAGTCATTATCAATATTTCCGTCTCCTCTTGTTTGATCCACTCTCCCTCCTGCTCCTCTTTCATCTGTGGAGGCTCTGGCTCCTCCTGGTCCAGACTGGACTTCCTCTCCTGGTGACAGAGCTGCCACTCATCCTCCTCTTCCTTACACACATGTTGCTGTGGGATGTCTGGAGATACAATAACAAAACAAAGTGAAGGTAGAGGAAAAACACAGTGCCCATATGTATTGTGAAACTGATTGTTAGAGCCAAAGTGTCTTGAAATCTCCCATACTGAGTATAAAAATCCTAGATCAGACCAAAGATTTACAACCAGACAAACTGAAACTGACAACACCATCAGCTAGTCTGACTGGAGCTGTTCTGTCTAATTGTGTCATGAATCTTTGGTCTAAACTGGGCTTCACATGTTACTTTCCTCACTATGTAATGCAGGAATGTTTTTAATGGCAGAAATCTGGTAACATGACAAGTAACTTTAACAGTAACATGACTGAACACTAGTCATGATAAAGTATGGATATTTAAGTGCATATCTAAATGACATTCTTGTGTGAATGATCTTACACAGGTACCACAGGTGTATGATTAGTACCAGTGTGAGTAAGAATGTAAAGATTCCAAGCTGATGTGTCAGTCTCCTCCTGTTTGATCCACTCTCCCTCCTGCTCCTCTTTCATCTGCGGAGGCTCTGGCTCCTCCTGGTCCAGACTGGACTTCCTCTCCTGGTGACAGAGCTGCTGCTCATCCTCCTGCTCCTTACACACATGTTGCTGTGGGACGTCTTGAGATACAAAAACAAAACAAAGTTAGGGGGAGGAAACATGTCATTAGTGCCAGTATACAGCAGTTTGTTCAACCAAAATGTTTCTACCTATTCAGCACCACATATCAATGACACATTCTTTGTAAATTTAAAGACTGATCATGAAAATAGGACAAAGTTTACATGTGAATACACGTTGCTGTTTGTTGTATAAAAAAGCACTGCGACCTTAAATTAAGGAAAGATTTTTGTATGAGAACCTGGGTTTTTCATTAGATCAGTTATCCTGGATCGTCAAACAAACTGCTTGAAAATTGATTAATTCTTCTTTGAGGTAAAATAGACCTACTGCCATCATTGACTTACATTCATCATCAGCGGCAACTCCCCCTCTTGCATATGGCGGTAGCGTGGGTGCAATCTCCCCAATGAAAGCCAGCAGTCCAGGTGGCACAAAAGAACTGATATCTATGACATCAGGGTTCTTGGCATAGGCGATATAGGCAGCTGCCTAGGGCACCATGCTGAGGGGGGCGCCATCATGAACCCTGAACATTTTGAATAGGTCCACTAATGTAATAGATCATCAATTCCTGCACTCCTCTAACCTCTGCAAAATTTAAATTCAGACCTGATCTTAACGCAGCCCTCTAACTTGGTTCTTTTAGTAGACCTCTTATGATCATTCTCCTTTAAAAAACTCCTGCAGGTACTCTTGAAATATATCTGTAATTAATTATACAGCATATTGTATGTATGTATGTATTGTATGTATGTATTTCTTTAATTTTGTGTAAAGTTTAGAGAAGCAGCTTTAAAATTGTGGTTATAAACATTATTCCATTGGATTTACTGAACTGGGGGGGTGGGGCTGAATGACATTGTGTATTTTGATTTCAGTGGTTTTAAGCATAGATATCTATAGAACGCTAGATACGTCGGCACGCTGTAGCAGCCAACTAAACGACATGCCTACGTGGCAGCCACCTTGGTCAGGGTAACTTTCCCTTTAAAGGCAATGCATATACATTGAAAATAAATTACAACTTGCTCATTTCTCAACCGATTTTCATGCGGTTTATTTTATTGTCAACATCAAAACATGTGCAATTAATACAGAACGACTGATTTAAAAAAAAAAAAAGTGGAGAAGGCTTTCTACCAATGTAGCCCTACAACTGTAGTTATTTTACTCTTTAAGTCCAGAGGCCAGGGAATCTTTTATGTTCTGCGATTATATATATAAATGTATAGGCTATACATAGATACATAGTTATATGTATAAAAATAGAAAGATAATATATATATATATATATATATACTAGTAGATAGAATAGAATAGAGTTTATTGCCATTTGTACAAGTTAGAAACAGGTACATTGAAATTGTTGTGCATGTCCCTGAGTAATTAGTAACACTTCACTACACCTTGGACTTATAAAACGCATATAACTATATATATATATATATATATATATATATATATATATATTATAACTATAATGTATATAACTTACATAACTACTAGTAGTAGTGGTAGTAGTAATATAATGTGATTACTAGGTAGCAGTGGTAGTACACCAACTACTACTGCTAATACTGGCACTGCTACTACAACTGGTAATACTTTTATAAATGCTGATACTACTTCTACGACTCTAACGGCTATTTATACTACTATTACTGCGTGTACTTTTAATATTACTACTACTGCTTGTACAACTATACTACAGCTACTATTAATCTTCTGGTATTTGGCTGTCAAGCTGCTAGCTCGCGTTAGTGTTTTGCTAGTAGCCAAGTAGTTACTGAACATCTCATAGACTGGAAGCTCTCAACAAAATTCAATAATGAAAAAAGAGCCAAAAACTATTTACCTATGAAAGGTTATTCCCAGTTTCCTTGTTTCAACCGTACGGCGTAGTGTGCAACCGCATGCAGCACAATTTGCAGTCATCCTTGTTTTAGTTTTCATGCCACCTACAACCATGGGATGCACTGACACTGCCCCCACTAGCTTAGCCTCGCCGTAGGCATGCAGCTCAAAGGGGCGTGTCATATCTACTTACTCATATGTATGGTTTCAACTCCTTTACCATAATGTTTTTCTACACGTGCACCACAAAAAGATGTGGAGGCTGGCTTGACCACAGTTTTGAAAAACTGTCGGTTGGATCCATTCCCCTTTCAACGTAATATATATGCTAACCTTAGCCCATTACGACTCAGTCTACAAATATCAGTTACTGTTTGTTTATTTAACAAATGACACCCATGTTTCGTCTTAATAACAGTATCTCTGAGCACAAATTCAAAGCTAAAATCGTATTTCCTCACCTATTCTGTATAAGAGGATGTGAGGCTTCCAAACGATATCCAGCATTCTGCGCTGACGGTCGATCTCTGCCTCGTCCTCGACGGCAGCTCTTGTAGCATCGTCACATATTTCCTCAGCTGCAGCAGTTGGTCGCTCGTTGACATCTCTGAACCGATCCAAAGAAAACATTCTGGCTCTTTACTCAGCTGTAAAGTTCCTTTGTGTTTTCCATCGACTGTGACGAGAATGGCGTTTCCCCTGCTTCTTCCTCGTCTCTAAATTTCCAGCAGACCAGACGCAACCAAGGCGCGCTGCTGCCCTCTACAGTGGTGATGGAGATTATGACTCTTTTCAGTGGTCCGGTTCATTTGAAAAGCCAACTCTTCGGCTCCCAAAACGGCTCTTCATTCGAGTAAAAGTTTGGCTTCATTTGACCTGACAGTTTAAGCAATATCATAACATATGATCAGCAGTGGAAAGAAAATATACATTTACTCAAATTACTGCAATCCAGTAGCTTTTTAATGTATGCTACTTCTACCTTCTGCAGAGTTTTTAAAATCCCTGAATTTACTTTACTTAAGTATATTTGAGAGAAATATTGTACCGATTTACTCAAGCA